>NC_080669.1:54299708-55685333 GCF_027579445.1 Ammospiza nelsoni | reverse complement strand
GAAGTGTCGGAAGGAAGTGTCGGAAGGAAGTGTCGGAAGGAAGTGTCGGAAGGAAGTGTCGGAAGGAAGTGTTGGAAGGAATTGTCGGAAGGAAGGAAGGAAGTGTCGGAAGGAAATGTCGGAAGGAAGGAAGTGTCGGAAGGAAGTGTCGGAAGGAAGTGTCGGAAGGAAGGAAGGAAGTGTCGGAAGGAATTGTCGGAAGGAAGTGTCGGAAGGATGTGTCGGAAGGAAGGGTCGGATGGAAGGAAGGAAGTGTCGGAAGGAAGTGTCGGAAGGAAGTGTCAGAAGGAAGTGTCGGAAGGAAGGAAGGAAGGAGGTGTCGGAAGGAAGGAAGTGTCGGAAGGAAGGAAGTGTCGGAAGGAAGTGTCGGAAGGAAGTGTCGGAAGGAAGTGTCGGAAGGAAGGAAGGAAGGAAGTGTCGGAGGGAAGGAAGGAAGTGTCGGAAGGAAGTGTCCGAAGGAAGTGTCGGAAGGAAGTGTCGGAAGGAAGTGTCGGAAGGAAGTGTCGGAAGGAATTGTCGGAAGGAAGGAAGGAAGTGTCGGAAGGAGGGAAGGAAGGAAGGAAGGAAGGAAGGAAGGAAGGAAGGAAGGAAGGAAGGAAGGAAGGAAGGAAGGAAGGAAGGAAGGAAGGAAGGAAGGAAGGAAGGAAGGAAGGAAGGAAGGAAGGAAGGAAGGAAGGAAGGCTGGCTTTCCTCGTTGGTAAATATTTTATTCCAGTCCTGAAAACAAAAGTGGGACGGCGCCACAAAGAAACATTCTGATCAAAGCAGTTAATGCTAAAAATATTACTAGTTGCCATAGAGGTATTTGGAATATTCCCACTAAGTTCAGTTTTTTCGAGGGCCTTTAGAAAATATTTAGAAAAAAGTCTAGTAGGGTAACAGATACATAAGGTCTCACACTCCTCTGTCTTGCTGGAGCTAACAAGTATAAAGTTAATGTTTTAGAGGAGTCATGGAAGTATTAAACAGTGGTAATAAAACAATCAGCCTATTTGTTAAGGTAAAACAGTTGGATTAAAACAGTTAAGGCTAATACATTGAATTGAAATTCATTAAATTGCCCTGCTCTAAGATTGGAATGTTACCAATTGTGAAAAAACCTGTCAAAATATATTAGAAAAGTCAGAATCTAATCACAATTTTAATGTGCATTAAAATAATTTTCACACGTATTTACAGATTTACTAGTGCAAGGATATATGCCGGTATAGTTTCAGGTATTAGTATATAAAAATTATTATCTTTGAGAGGATGGCATCTGTACTACTGCAGGACAATTCTTAGTTTAGAAATAAAAAAAATTGCATTCAATAATTTAGAAAATATTCTGGAAATTTTCATTTGAGCAGTAGTGAACATGTCTTATATTTGTTTATCTCCATAGAAACTACAAAGGATACGTGTTATCTGCTGGTCTCAATTATAGCGCACACACATTCAGCTCAAATTTTTTCCCAAAATGTGTCTTTTGGTCTTCTTTCAATACCTGTGTCAACTGCTATATAACAATCAACCAAATAAACACTATTATCCTTTTATTTCTGATGGAAAAAAATTATTTTACTTGGATAAAACGCTGAAGCAAGGGAAGCCAGGGGAGAAAATCCCTTACAGGATTTATACCCATAGATCATACCAAACCAAACACAGAAGACAATTTCCTGATGTCTGCTCTCTTCTACAGGCTGACTTCTATCTATCAATTTGTTCCAGCTTACAAACTACATTCAAATATATCTGATAGCAGTTGACAGTTGTTTACAGGTGTGCCATATTTTTTTTTTCCTTTTATTATTTAAATTTGCATAAGTTAATACTCCCATGAGGAAAACTGTTGCCACCACTTCTTCTTTGCAGTTTTACAAAGTAAGTTTCATAGTTCCCACATGCATATCACATGGAGGAAGTCATGAACACTGAACATCAGGCATATTCTTTTGGCCCAACTCTCCCAGCTGCACAAACATGCACAAAGTCCAGAACTGTGTTTGAAAGAGCAGACTTAAATAAATTCACAACAATTTTATATGTCAATAAGTACTGCTTAATATTTTTAAAAATACCAGTAATAGGTTGAATGCAACACTAAAAATTGTAGACAAAGCCAAAATCTAAAACCCTAAGGCATAAGCAATGTATCCCAATTAATGTAACAAACCTCTTGAAATATTACTTCAATCCCAGACACTGAATGATAAATTGTCTAAAGGTCTGAATGTCAGAAAACGAATCCAAGTTTCTTGTCAAGATACTTGAGGTAACACCATAGCATAAAAAGACAGCCTTCCATTTATTTTTCTCCTGTGTGTGCACTGAACCTCTTTCATTCATATTTAGTAAGGAGGTATTCCCCAGGCATTTAAACCTCATAGCCTAATTCCAGTTTGAGATTTGATTATCCACCTTAATCCCATTAGACAGTGATCTTTTAAACAGCAGGAAAATTGCTGACAAAATGCCACCAAGAACATTAAAATTCCATTCACAGGGGGAATTTAATATTACAATTAGTTGCAGTAGCAACATAAGCATTGTAATTGTTTACATTTATTTATTTACTGAATGAGAATTAAAAAATGCTGAATTAAATGAGCAATTGCTTCATAAGTAGAAAAAAAAAATTAAGAGAGAAATCAAGACAACCTCAAATTCTAACTAATCGGACTAACTTCCATTTGCTTCTAACTTAGGGAATTTTAGTCTAGTATTAGAAAACGGATATTTTCTTCTCTGAATAAATGAAATACAGGTATTTCTGTCAGAGTTATATTTATAAGAAAGAAACATTTCCTTAAAGAAATGTGTGGTATATGGAAATCTGAAGTTCTCCATCATTTGGGGAATCAACCTGAGGCAAATGCCTAAGTCTCATTTTAAAAAACAGCTGTACTGGAGGGGATCTGATTTATGTTTCCCTTTACCAAACCTGTGGTCTTCTAAGTGACCAATCTTGGTGTTTCACAGTCTTTAGTACTTGACTTGTCTGTATAGCATCCTAGACTACACAGCAAGCCAGGACTCCCTTGCTACAATTTAGGCCATGACCTCTTTTTCTGTCCATCACAGTTATGGACAGCACATTTCTCCTTCCTCTGTGCATATCTGAAGGTCATTACGCTCAAATGATGGAATGGGCAGACAATAACCTCATGAGCTTAACAAAGGCAAATGCAGTGTCCTGCCCCTGAGGGAGAGTACCTTCCTATATCTGTGCAGTCTGCTGCCCAGCTGGCTTGGTAGCAACTACAGAGTGGGACCCAGCGAATAATGTCTTAAAAATTAATTCATCTTTTGTTTTTCTAGTCAAGTCTTCCCGTAGATGTTTTTGTGCTTGAAAAGGAGCTACTGAGAGGACACAGATCACTCCTCTGGTGTACAGAGTGGAATGTAAATGTTCAACAGACATGAAGTCAAACATGGGAAATTACAGCTGTACTGCCAATTCTTCCTCTAAAAGTGTTTAAACACTGGAACAGGTTACTTTAAGATGCTGTGAAACTCCTTGCAGATATTACTGCAAGTCTTGAAACCTCAGCTTGACAAGGTCCTAGGAAAGCTGATTTAAGTCTGAATTTAGCCCCGCTCGAGCAATTCTGCAAAGTATACAAAGTCTTAATCATAACTTTCAGCAACTAGTAGCAAGTGAATAAAGAGACAGAAAATCTTAATGTTTTTAAAGGAGACACAAACAATATTAATACACTGGAAAGCAGACTAAAAATGGACAGGGTGAGACCCTTCTTACATACTGAACAAATACATAAAATTGAAATAGTACAACACTACAAAAATTTGCCAACATATTTCAAGGTATTTTATTATTAATACACCATGTGTCTTTTGATATAAGTTTATAGTTGCGCCTTCTATCCTTGCTAGCCCCTCCTACACTCTTTTCTATAAAATATATTCCAAATTTTCAAAAGCCAGCATATTGTGTCATTATATTTAAGATTTTATTTTTTTAAAGAGAGTCATTCTAAATTAAAAAAAATTAAATTGGACATATCCCAGAGTTTTTAAAAATTCAAATTTTAATCTCCTTATTAAAAAGAGAGATATTAAATTCATATTATATGGTAGGTTTTTTTTTTCATTTTTATTCTACTGTGTTTAAAGACTAGCTACTTTGGTAATAAGCATCCATGCAAACAAGGGGAAAACGTAGTTGTTGAAAGGAAATTCACAAAACCATGCATACGTGTGTGCAGTTATGAACATAACAACAGATATTCACAGCCATGACAGTTAGTAAGCCATCTCTACATGGAGTAACAACATGAACAGTTAAATATTCAATAAGTTATATACATGTGTGTTATTTTCCAGATTTTTCTCTGAGAAGAATAATTTTGGATCCAAAGTGTTAAATTATAGTAAGAATTTTTTAATGTCCTCCTTGTTTTTTCAGTCATTCTTTCTGATAATGCACATTGGTTCTAAAAGCCCCTTACTCCACTATAAATCCAATTCCATACTGCAAAGAATTTTTTTGCTTGCCTTCTGCATGTATCTTTAGGTTGAGGAGGGTTGTATATTTATATTTAAACAATGTTTTCAGTATTTGAGGAGAGACAAAAAGGGGAAATTGCATATTGGTGTAAAGAAAACCATGAGAGCTTTTATTCTGAACTGCACAGATTATTTTGTTGTGTCTGCTCTGAATTGCATTTTACCATACCGGGAACAAGATAAAGGAAACATCTAACATGCAGTGGCTTCCTTCTGTTAACATTTTGAAGTATTGCTCAGATGAGCCAATTGGGCTTTCACTCTTTCCCTGAAAAATCCTTCCTGTTCATAACAGGTGCTTTAAGATGTGAATATAGGACAGGTCTGCATCAGCCTGCCATCAGTGACCACTGCTGACCAGAACTGGAAAGCACCAGATAGGCAGACATTTGCTGCCCTCTTTTGGAATATGTAAATGAGGATTCAGAGGATGATTCAATGTGGTTTTGTTTTTATCAGATGTTTCCCAGATTCCTCACAATCAATGGATTGATAGTCAACTTCTTGGCTTACAGAATTAAAAATTCATTACTAAGTTAAGTATTTAAAATTCCACCAAAACAAAAAATTGTTTTTGAGATGGATTTTTGAGGTACACAGGTCATTTGGATACAGAGAACACATTCTTTACTAACTGAGTAATTGAGCATTTATTTCAATGGATAACTCTCATATTTTTTTCTATTAATTTTAATAAAATGGTTTTATGCAAATGTGTGAAGTGTGTGAAGTGTCCTTGAAAAAATAATAGAGTTGGTCTTTCTGTTGTAACAGAAAAAATAATTCACAGAGTGGTAATGTCTCTTTTTGCATAATAACTCTTTATTCATTATTTATCCTTTATTGATTCTGCCTTCATTTTGACCTGACTGACGTTCGACTAAATATTAGAACTAATAAACTAAGAATCAAATGAGATGCTGCATAAAATTTTCATCTGAAATACTACAGAAGTCAAAGTACCTTATCAAAATTGTCACCACCTACAAATACACTGAGGAAATTATCAGCAGCCTATCAGAGACTTAAAAGTGGGGCATTAGGACAATAGAAACAGGATATAATACCTATCAAGGTCATCACAACTGTACCAGGAAAAAAAAAAAAAGGCTGTTTGAAAAGAAAGCAATGAGGAGTGTTTTGAAGCAGTTATGGTAGTAAATTAAGGAGCTTCTACTAAGCAACATAGGTTGCTAAAGATAACATCATTGTATGCACAAAGGAAAGTCCATTTACACTACAATCACTGTACACACAGGTTAATCTGTACCAATATTTTTCCCTGGCCTTTTATTTTTCATCTTTTCTGTATATGACACAAAATAATTTTGCTCTTGTTGAAATATTTGGGCAGGAAAACCTGAATCAAATTAAATGAACCTTTCTGATTCTTGAAAAATTCTATCCTATACCATTTTTATACATGATAATTGTTTCATTGTTGTGCTTTAATGAACATGCTATATTGGAAACACAAAATAGGACAATTCCCTTTGTTATCAAAATCTCTATAAAAGCACCTTATAATAGACTACTCTAAAATAAATTGTCTATGTTATATGACAGGTTTCAATCTTAGAGGAAGATCCTGAGACCATTATTTCCTGTATTTAGGTAGTAGCTCTTGAACTTTCACACAATATATATTTTATGTCTAGACCAAGCTCCAAATTCTAAATCTGCTGGGGGTTTATTATTTTGAAGATGTTTGTGAACTGGCTGGTTCTGTGTCAGAGAATACAGTTACTCAGCTGTGCGAGTCTGGAATTAAAAACATTGGTGTTACTTCGGTCATTGAGACTAAAGTAAGTTTAATTTTGACAGTGATTTATCAACATCATCAAATATGAGGAACAGGATGATAGGGAATGGTGAATCTTTTAGAAGTTAACTACATATTGACAAATTTGGCACATTCAGTTTAATGGCTCTACAGCCCCTATTCAGCGAAATATCATTAAGCAAAGCTCTTATACAGTACCTTTACAAAGCAGGGCATACTTTTTAGAGAGGAAGTTAAAAAGATGCAGAGAACTCTAAAGCTTTCTCAGATTATATACAGTGCTGAAATATTTCTTTTCTGTTGCTTACCAGTTTATTAGGCTTTCAACCTTAGAAATATTCTGCATTAAAATACATTATTACAGTTATACATTACATGGTATTTTTACAGTTTAAATATTTTTCTCATTGCTCAGAGGGACTCAGAAGCCAGATCAACTCTTACAATTACCCTGTCATTTTCCTTGTTGATTCTGTACCTATTAGGAAAAAGAGAGTTCCTTTCTGTCCACTTTCAAAATTTTGAATAATTTAATCTCTTTCATAATTTGTTTTTTGCCACAATCCTTTTTGTAGTTCCTAGCTAACAGGCTTAAATAAACTAGAACAATCAAATCCAGACGGAAGATATTGCTAAAATATTGCTTTGGAAAGCCTGAGATATATTTTTATTGCCCACTACATCTCCATTAACTGTGTTTATTTATTATTTACCTGTTTGCTACTGTATTATGCATACTGTGTGTGCATATATACTGCAGTAGGAGCAATTCTGACTAAAGGGTGTAACTCCATTAGCAGTACAGGTCTTTAAAAATCAGTGTGGTTTCTTACTTCTTTCACAGAAACTCAGCGAATAATGTAAGCCTACCAAGTGAAAGAAAGGAGCATTTCATCTACCACAAGCACAGTTCACTCTGTTCTAATTCTCGAGATCAAGAGAAACTTTCCTAGAGATAGAAGAGTCTAACTGGTTTTAAGCGGGTTCTTTTAAGTGCAATGATTTATTAGTTTGTCAGCCATCAATATTAGAAATCTACTGAAGATTTATCATCTGCTATCACAGAAAATTATTTTTATTTATTTTTTACTTCTATTTCACCTGCAGTCACGAATTTGGAAACTTTCTCAGCAATAATTAGAGCATAATTTCTGTCAGAGGCACTTCCAAATATACAATCAGTCATTCTCATTAATAAATTATGTTAACTTTAGAAAGTGCTATATGCAGAAAAGAGTATAGAAGCCACAGCACTGAGAGTCTCAGACAATAGATCATTACAACGTCCTCCAAGGCCATCAGTGGAATGGCTCATCTACTGTCTTTACAATTCCCCATGTAGCTATTCAGAGAACTGATTGTGATAAAGAATTTGTATAGGTGGCATTAGAGTTTCCATAAAAGATCTTAATAGCTTATGTTGTAGTAGGTGTTATAACCCTATTTTGAACGTATCTTTCCAAATATACCTGCAAAAATCACAGTTACATGGCTGCATTGGTAAAAAGCAGACATTTGTGTTTGCACATAAAATCTGAGTGTATATATATCTATACTTAGAGATTTTGGCCTTTTCCTAGAGTCATGATAAATGTAATAATTAAGCACCAACATCTATAGCCAGAACAGACTTACTATTTACCTGACATGTTCAGATTTTATCTGCTTTTATTCGCCACTGTAACATGAAACTTTCTAAACATGTAATAACTATGATATCATAAAGTTATATTTTTATTTATGCGGTCTGTAAGTCTTCCCTGTTCCTATCAAGAGCTTTTTTTTTCCCCCACAAAATAGTTAATTTGCTTCACAGTTCAATTTACTTACATCATAAATTGCACGCTGCCTGAATACTATAAGATAGCAACGAGATGTCAATATTCATGAAGACATAAGGACACCACGTACACTATAAACTTGAACCACCTTAGCTCTTTCAGTAATGTGTTCCTATCTTTAGGGTCATATCTTTTAGTCGTCTCAATAACCTGAGAGAAGTAAAAAAGACATATATAGTGCACTTCCAGGAGACACATGATGACTGCTGTTTCATATGTGCAGCATGAGCTGTGTCTCTCTCCAAAGATCTTCAAGGGTTTAGGATAATAGGAAGGCAAAGAGAGACACAGAGAGGTGAACCACAGCTGTCAGCTTTTTTATTCCTAGTTCTGGTCTGCCTAAGGGTTTTAAAACTGTCACTAAGATCAAAAGCCTAGCACTTAAGACAGCCCTCAGGCAGTCAAAGAACAACACTTTCATGTTTAGTGCCTCCCACCAGAATTCATAATATACAGGCTGCCTACCCTTTCTACAGTTGCTGCATTTCCTAATTGGGTATAATGGATACTAGCAAATGTGTATGCCATCAGATTTCCTGCAAATCTTCTGTTTCTGCCCATTAAAAATATGTGAAAATATATGCCCATTTACTGAGGAATACAATACACATGTACTTAACTTCCAATTGTCTAGTTCTGTCCAGCTACCCTCTGCAAAAGAAACTTCACAGAACTGCAGGTTCCTCTAATTTGGGAAAAAGTCATGCCTACAGCATTATTTGCTATTCCTGTCCTTCTGTGTTGGCAACCTGTCTTCAGAAATTAGCTGCTGACCATCCCACTTTGAAGCATAACTATTAATCGCCATATGAAGATGCATCTGGATATGAACCACAGATACCATCTAGACATGTTACTGGATAAAATCTCTGAGGCATCCACTAACTCTATTTGTAAGAACTCTTCCTATCTGTTGTTGATTTTCTATTTTTTGTTTTCATTGAGTGCTATTCACTCTGACATTTTTCAAGACAAAACTCACATTTAAATAGTGGTAAATCATATATGTGTTCTCTTAATGTAACCAAATATAAAATAAGATGGATAAGTAGAAAAGATTGATGATTTCTTGTACGCTTTTCTTGTCCGGTATTTCTGACCCACTGTCAAAAAAAAAAAAAAAAGGTTTATGAGAATATTCCCAGAAAGAAGAAATTTTAATTTCCCTCTGAAGAAAATGCTTTCAAAAAGAAAAAATGAGCAAATTACTAATGTCAATAACTTCATCTGCATAAAATTCTTCAAAAAACCATTATTCCAATAGCTTAAATTCTCAGAAGTGTATAATATTTTAGCACTATCAGAATTTTTTTTGGAGACCCTTCCTTGAAAAACAAAATAAAAGGAAGAAAATTACAGGCAGCCAGTTTTAATGTGGCATTTGAGTACATGTTGACTATGTTGTAATTCCTAGGAAAGTGTCTTCATCAGAAGCCATAGAAGTGCACCCCATGGAGCAGACAAAGTAGTATTTACTCAGTTCTATTATGACATTAGCCATGGTCTAGCCTTGGCCACTCATCTCTTGGGTCATTCTGAACAAATTGATCCATTTTTGTCCTTTTCTATAAAACAGAGACAATGACATTACCTCCTTTGGGAGGCTCTCCAGCATCCCCTGATAGAAAAGGTTGTTAGGCTGTAACTTTAAAGCCTCATCAGAATGAAAATAATTTTTTATTGATTGTTCAATGAAAGTAGCTTTTTCAGGACTTCCAGCTTTCTTCCTAACACTTTCAAATTTCAAGTCACTTATGCTGAATCATATTATGTGTCTTCCTGCGTATCTGAATACCACCCACTACTGAAATATTTGCAACCTGATGGAGTGCAACAGGGATCATAACAATAGTAAAGTGTAAGTATAGAGAGGTTTTTGAAGCCCAGTATTAGGGAGAAAATTTTTTTCAGAAGTTTGACATTCAGAGTAACAGTTTCTCAAGAAGAGCAGGTTTTCCCATTTCAGAGAGATGCTTAACCTCTGCCTGGAACCACAGTTCAGATCCTGACAGCCTTTTGTCAGCATAAAATTCTAGAGCTGTTGTATGAAAACTACTGGTGGAAAAAAACCTACAGTTTCTGTTGTTGAGATACAACACATATTTCAGTTTTGTATGCATTTGCCATAGCTTGGTGTTGTGGTACCTTGTATCCTTACTGACTTATTTCTGTCATGGCATGTTAGTTGCAATGAGGTATAACAAGCTGCGGCACAGTAACCCAGTGCAATCCAGGGAATATGGTACATAGGAAACTCCACTGAAGTGCTCTTTCTCCCTTCTACAAAGATCACACCATCAGACACCTACAGTCATCTCAATTTGAATGAGTAAATGACACTGCAAGGCAAATGGAAATATGATGTTATTACAGGATTTGAGATGTTTCAAGTACATTCCGCTAATTCTATGCAGACAAACAGAAAGCAAAAAACCATTCAGGTGTTATGTGAAAGAGCCAAACTGTAAATATTTAACAGAAGTTACGTAAGAGAATTTTCTTGTAATTTGTGGTGTTAGATTGCTTTTATAAAACCTCCAAACTAACCAAAAGCATGAGAGAAAAGGTCTGAGCCTGTCTTTTCTGCGCTCCATCATACCACACCATAAATCATTATTGCTGTAACAAAATATCTCTAGTAAAAATCAATCAAATCATATAGTTACCTGCTAACAACACCCCAAAAATACATAGTTTTGAGATAACTGTGTGAGAAAATGTTTCACATAACTGTCATAACCTTTGAATCAAAATTCTTGTGAGTTTATCATACATCTAATAAATTTAATAAAGTACTAAGAGGCTTATGCATTTTCACTTGATTTGAAAAAAATCCATGGCTTGGTAGATCTGGGAACAGTTTCCTAACCTTCCCTAAATTCCGTATATGTAGGCTCTTAGTGCTTCCATTCTTCATTACTAAAATGGAAGAAAAAGTCTACACTGTTGCTGTTAGAATAAGTGGGGTCTAAAGGACCCTAATTTCTCACCCCTCCTACTTGGTGCAACCTCAGTTTCTCTGAACCATGTGGCCTCTCAGTCGGATGACAAGGAACAGACTAGAGCGCAGCAGTGCTCAGCCTCGCCCTTGCAGAACCTTTCTGCGGCACTGCACGACTGAGGGAGTTACATAAAGCCAGAGCATGGCCTAGTTAACAGCCAAAGCCAGGGAAATGCCCTTATTAAGGTCTAGAATTTGCAAGCCAGCTGGCATGTAAGTCTGACAGAACATGCTGTCTCTCACCCCTGAAAACATCATAAAGTCGTTCTCTACCTTTTCCAAGTCCTAAGTGACTGATCCTAGCAAAACTAGTCTCTCTATTGCAACCCCTTTTCCCACTTATGCTAAGTAGTATTGATATTAATTCACTGAAGGTTTATATTAACATTTGGTGAGGAGAAAAACAGTCCTTTCTTAATGAAGGGTGTCAGCTATTTATTCTTCAAATATTCACCATGTAATTTCCTAAATTTTCAGGAAATTTGGATGCCACCATTGAGTGCACCTCAATTATCAGCAATTGTTTTATATGTGCATGTACAAAAACAAGGCACATAAAGAAGGAATTTGCTTTTAAAATATTTGAAGTATTTGTTAAAAGTACCTTTTGTAAATCTCTGAGGAAGAATTCCTTCTTTCAATTCTCAAAGCCTGAAAACATTCTGGACACATGAAGTGAGTGAAGAAGTGCCCATCTTAGCATTCTAGACAAGAAGTCTATACACATTTTTTTACATGTAAGTTGAAAGCAATGGCAGGTGCATTAGACTATAAACTCTAATAAAATTGTGACGTTTAAAGCTATTATAGCTGGAAAATACCCAGTCTACTTATTGATGCCTTTTATCTATATTCATTGATATTACTGCAGCAGTCTGTGTTCTAAAAGTTCTGCCTGATGGTTCAGAGCCTTGTCATGGAAGGCACTGTACATGCAGTGTTGTAAAAGCTTCCAGTGGAGACATGTGAGAGGCTACTGGCAGTGCTAAAGACTACAAAAAAAAACAAGATGGGAGAACTGGAGTAGGAGCTCTAAAGAAAGAACACTGTGTCATGTGGCCCAACTGTAAAATAGAAAAATTGCATGCAATTATTTTTCCAAGCTGAGTGTGATGATGTGAAAGGGAAGAACTAATGATGATGCACTCTGCTTGTTAGAGGTATTTCCTTCCTGCAGCTCAAGGTTACAAGTGCTCTTTGCTTGGCTTTTTTTCCTTCCTTCTACTAGAAATGTGATGGTTACAAATAAATTCTGTAAACAGGGAGTTAATAATACTCAAAAGACATTATGAAATAATTTTAGTTCCTAATGCCAGACATTGAGTCTTGGCAATATTTTTTTCCTGACTTCAAGCATCCTGTATTGATTGATTAATTATTCTACCAATGAACTAACAAATATTGACCTTACAGAGTTGAGCAGCATTTAGCCAAAAGTCAGTAATCCACATCGATCACTTAATGGAACATCAAAGCTCGGCATCTCTGACAGTTTTATGTCATTCAGCAAAAATCTGTCTATGTTTTGGTGATACCTTTCTTATTAGGCATCCTTGGAAGAAAACTAAGAGCAATAATAAAATTAAATCTGTGGATAATACTCTGCTATCTATTGTGAAACAGTCACTGCAACAGAAATGCTTCCTGCAGATTTACCTACAGGGGCAGCCTGTCTTTTAAAGACCAAAAATACTATTTTTTAGTACTGCAATAAGGCATTATGATGTACAAATGTGATTTTATGATATCAGAGTATTAGGAAAAAATAAGGGGAAGGTTTTGGTGTATATATTTGAAAAAAAAAAAAAAAAAGAAAACTCAAACCTACAATTTCAGAATAGGACTGTGAAGCCCCCTTAATAGCTTGGGATCTGTCTATGCAGCTGTCACAGCAGCAATTCAATTCACCCTGCCTGTGCACAGGAGCTATTGCCAACATCCCTGATCAGGTACACAGAGCAGGGCTACTGCTACAAGCCCTGAGCAGATACAGAGAGCACCCTTGCTAACCTTATTTACTCTGCTTCTGGGGTATGTTTTCAACCTCTAAACCCAGTTAATGTGCATTTTCACACACAGCAAACATCGCAATCACGTATGACTGAAAGCACAGTTGTACCCTGAGGGGATTAGTGAGCGGCAGCAGCAGCTGACGGGGATGGTTTCTGGCGCCGCTTCCCAGTGCAGAGAAACAAAGTCCCCAGAGTGTTTGCATTAGCGCCTAGCACCTCAAACTGGCTCTCCTCACTTCTTCAAACTAGTGTCAGTCATTAGGATACTGAAACACCCCAATATATAGCTACCCCAATATTATTCAGTCAGAAGTAAACTTTAGTTTACACAAAGTAAATCCCAGATCCGTAGGTGACAGGGGCGGTGGAACAATGACAAAGAAAGTATCAAAGTGAAGATACAGAAGAAGGTGGAGGATTACCACTTCAATTCTTTAACCCCAGCTGCTGAAGTAGCTCCTCCCCTTGCAAGAAACAAGCCTAGGAAATCCCCTCCTTCTAGTTTTACAGAGGGCTCACTCTAATCTGCTTGTCTTTATTATTCAGCTATCACTTGTCTAGAACAACATGCTGTAGAAAGCACTGGCATTCTACTGGTAGTTTCTTATCTAAGCAGCTCCTGAGGCTCAGGCAAGAGCTGCTTTCCCAACTCTGAATCCCTTGCTTCATTATGCTGGTTTACAGACAAAATTAGTGCATGCAACCCTTTCCCTAACTTTCAAAGATATTCCTTTAATCCCAGCTTTAAATGGATAAACATACACCCTTGTGATGTCTCCTACTCAAGTGTTGCATAAAGAAATATGTGAGTAGGGTCCAGGTGAGTTCTGAGAGATGACAGCATTTTACTGAAATCCAAAAGAGACAATGCAAAGAATTGCAGTCCTGAAGCTTAGGAAGGCTTTGATCACAACAATCTGGGTAAGAGTTCTGATTCAGCCCTCTGAAAATGTTGTTACTGTAAGTCAAAACTGTTACCATAGCAGTGTCTTAATGGTCATTATTTCTTATTCACTGACACAATAATTCATCATTTCAATTCTTTGAGTCATTTCACTGGGATCTCAAGACAAGGTCCCTGGTTTTGGAGGAATCTTTCTCTTTTGCTAATGTCAAGTTGGATCCAGGTTGTTTTTTGCTTTGAGTGGCTGATTTTACTGAAAAGAAAATTTTTCAAGCTGCATTGGTGAGCATTTCAAGTATTTTGCCAAGAGGACATTTTAAACTCATTGCCAACTAAATTGCATGCATGAGTTACCAAGAGAAAATGGTGCAGTTCAATAGCAAATTAGATTATGCTTGTGGCTCAATAGAACTCTGAGCATTTAACTTTTATATCTGCTAATGATGTAACCCAATTTTGGGCACCTAGGTAAGAAACCAGAATTTGAAACCTGCCCAGTAACCAGCAAGCCTTAAAAAATTAACCTGAGATTTTTGAAAATGATGGCATTTAGTGTCTCAACTCCATCACCCATACTTAAAAAAATCTACCTCAATTTTCTTAGTGAAAGTCATTGTATATAATATTTCTTTGTAGCCTATAAGTGTTGCAAGGTAATTAATAGTTTATGAAAAAACTACAGCGCTGTAGAAATGCACCTTCTGCACTAACAGAGTATTAAACAATGTAACCATTTTCTACATTCCAGCTTAGGGTATAATTGTCTCTTACAAAACCTCTTCTAGTGGAAGAAAATCATGGATAAATAAGCTGTAGGTTCATCACACCTGTCCATCTCCTAACCTTAAAGCACAATCAAGTTGTATTATTGTGCATAAATTCTAGAGGCTAAACTCACTGTGGTTGTTTAAAAAATTCAGATATATTCTCTTTTCTAGTTGCGCAAAATCATAAGTCTGTTTCTTATGATATTCAAATTCATTGTGTGTGAAGACATACAACTCCCCATTTGTTTGTTTCTATTGTACTAAGTAACACACCTTATTTAAGAGTTTCAGCTGAAATTACGGCATGGAGCAGAACTCTGGAAACGGACAACCTGGCTTCCTAAACTGTCTACAATCTAGAATAATAACTAAGCATTTTACTACGCACAGTATAGATGAAATTGTATGCTATTATCAGTATATTTGGAATAAAGGACACTATTTGTCTGCTGTCCTACAACAGATATTCATGTCTGCACATTCACACAGACACACACACATGCACTTCCATCTACAGAACTGAAGAGATATTATTTATAACCACTTCCAATGACAGAGGGTTTTTTTCATCACTCAGCCACATTTAAATATATGCTTTGTGCACAAAACTATATCAAGTAGGGAACTCAGTTGAAAATAAATTGTGCTGTTGTTCTTTTCCTGAGTGTTAATTCGCTTCTAAATTTTCTATATGTACCCTCTTTAAAATGGTACATTCTGTTTCTATTTTAGTGTATTCAGCAATCAGTGTCAATTACTCTTGGTAACCATGGCAACAAGGCAACTAACTGTTCTTAAATCTTCATTTGTCCACTATTTTTACAAAATACTATACAGTTAAGAATGTTTTCTTAATAAATACATAAGAAAAAGCTGAAAGGGAGAAATGCATAACCTCTTTTAACAAATACTATATTGACAATACATTCTGCTGTGTATTTTCTCTTCCAGATTTAAAAATTCTTTAGGAATTAACCATATAGCAATAGCAATTTCACAGTTTTAGGATCTTCAAGACTATACTCAACAATTTTTCATTTCTTGTCTGTATTTAAAACCTTCCCAAAAGACCTGTGGAATCTTATCTGATATTAGGAGTTTCTGATATTAGCCTTCTGTAACAGGCTGCTTCTGGATGATTACTAATTTCATAAGAAAGTACCTAAAGACCCTAGCACAAGCATAGCTCTCCAACTTCTTTTGCAAGCCTGAAAGGCTGGTAAAGTATACAATGGCATAAAATAATTTCAGCTGCTTCTGTGATTCTCATGAGCTCCAGTCCAGACATAAAAAAGACTGTGGTATTTGTGTAAAGAATCAGGGACTTGAAATGGGCAGATCAACACGCAGCAAAACTAAAATTGTCATGCCATGAAGGGAGAAGACTGGAGAAAAGGTTTTGTATTTCAGTAATCATGGAAATCTGTACTGAGCTATCAATACAGCAAACTATGTGGAAGGAAAAAAATGAATTAATGAGTGTATACATCTATTCTGTTTGGAGACAAGAAACACTCCATTTTTTTTGCAAATAAAAAGCACTGAAAATGTGAGGTATTAAAAGGATCTCATGACCAGTTTTTGTGGGGCAAACTCCTTAGGAATATATTGGTTTTTATCATTAATGATACAATACAGTAAGCAAGTCTTGTAATGTGTGCAAAAATATTTCCATATCCCAACATTTTATGAAAATACAACAGTTTATGCATTTATCCTGTTTAATATAGGACTATGCATTTCATGTTGCAAAGCATGCAGTCCGGTTTTACTTTTCTCTTCTTCAGACAGTGGCTTCCACAGTGTCTCCTCCTCCTAGTCACAGACTTCATACCAGTGTTAATTTCTCTAAAAATGTTTTGTTTCTTTCCATACAGTGCGAATTACACACACACACACACACACACACACACACACACACACACACACACACACACACAAAAATCCCACCTGCCTTACTTGGTACAAATTTTGTACTTTGTGTACATGAATCTAGAAAATATCAATTTGTGAGATAAAGGACTGACAAAAAGTACAGGGAATTGAAACTGGCCTTTCAGAATGGAATACTTTTTAGCTCTAAGCAGATATTTCTATACTCTGTCCCTAGTAAATCTCAGAGACGTTTGGATATGGTTAGTAGAAAATGTGCTTGTAGCTGCACTGTCTTATGAAAACTTCAAGCACATCTCCACAAACAGTGCCATAGCTGCCTAGAAGTCCTATCTACAGTCTCATTTTATCCATACAAGATAAGCAAATGGAGAACCCTGCATGAGTATAGGAAACACTGAGTATAGGTGGTGATAGACATGAAGATACGGTCCCAATTTTTCTCTCTGCTATTTCAGATTTGTGTAAATTTTTTTTGTGATTATTGAAAGCTGCTGTTAAATCAATGAGTCCTTGCTTTGTACAACAAATTCCCATCTTACATATTTTTATTACATAAATTTGGGCATGAAATAAGATGTTGTAAGATTCACAATTACCTTTGGTAAATATGCAGTCTAAGTACAATCCAACTGGGAATGAGCATCCAATTCTTGCCAGACACTGCCTTCCTACTTCTACATCTTACCAATTGCTCAAATTCTTCCAAATCTAGATGTAACCACATCTCTCATAACACTTCCTTGAATTTACCCTATCAAAAATTTTCTCTCTGACATAAGGGTTAAATAAAAATGTATTCTGACAATCTATAATTTCTACTTTATGAAATAGGTCTTGTTTTCCCTTCCCATCCCCTCCCTTCCCCCCACCCTTTTTGTTCTTTTCCCAAAGGGAAGTGAACATCTATGATGTTGTCAGGCTGGTTACCAAGATTACTATTTTACATTTGGTGAACTGAAAGCAACATCAGTATTTTCCATCTATCAAGTGTTCCCTTTTGTAACGTTTCAAGGAAAATTTTACAACTCCTGCTGAGGTATAGCTGAATCTCTTTCTATCACTGCATATGAGCCGAAGGAATGAAATGTAATGGTAAAATGTACATTGGAACCAAGAAAAAGACCACTATAATACTATCATTGTCATACCATTACAAGGGTTTTATAATGTACAGCTACTGCTTTTTTCAATTGACATCATGTAGGGCTCAGCTAATGAAATGAGACATGGAACATAATGCACCAACTAGATGCTGGACAGGAAACAGTAAATGGATCATGAATCCAACCCCCCTAGCTAAAGAAGTCAAAATTCTGAATAGCAAAGAGACTAATGCTTTTAGCCATTTTCCCTTCCAGATGCAAGCCATAAAAATCCAGCACTGAAGTGTTTCTGTTATCTGGCTCCCCCTATTGTGAACACCAAAAGACAGCCATGTTCAAAAGCATTTGTTTTTAAATTAATCACGGCAATACAATAGAGATGCAACATGTAGATTAAGTTCAAATCCATTGCAGAAGCTGTGGCTCACATCAGTGTATTCCAAAGTACAAGAATTGCTCACAGTCAGAGAAAGTCCATCCTTTCAAAAGAGAAAAGGCAGACATGGGGAACTACAGGCCAGTGTCAGCCCAGAACCAAGGAAGATCATGGGGGAGATACTCCTGAAAACTATGCTAAGCCATGTGGAATATAAGGAGGTGATTGGTGACAGCCAGAATGCTTTCACTAAAAGGTAAACCTTGCCTGATAAATTTGGTGGACTTCTATGATGAGGTTGTGGCATAAAGAGGCAAGGGAAAAGACATAAACTAGTTGCAGATGTGTATTTGACACTGTCCCACACAATATCCTTGTCTCTAAACTGGAGGGAATGGATTTGATGGATGGACATCATAGAAATGGAATTGGATGGATGGTTGCAATTAAAGAGATGTGGTCAGTGGCCTGATGCCCAAGTGGAGGCCAATGACAAGCACGATTCTTCAGGGTTAGTATTGGGATTGGCGCTGTATTACTTTATTTGTGACAAGGATGGTGAGATTGAGACCACCTTCTGCAACTCTGCAGACAACACCAGACCCCAAACTGTGTGGGGCAGTTGACACACTAGAGGGGAGGGATGCCATCCAGAAGAATCTTGACAGGCTTGAGAGGTGGGTCCTTGCAAATCTCATGGAGTTCAAGAACACCAAGTGAGTTTTGCACCTGGGTTGGGGCAATCCCAGACACAAATACAGGCTGGGTGGAGAATGGATCCAGAGCAGCCCTGCCCAGAAGGGCTTGGAGGTGCTGTGGGTGAGAGGCTGCACATGGCCCAGCCATGGCACTCCCAGCCCAGAGAGCCAAACGTGTCCTGGGCTGCACCCAGAGCCCCGTGGGCAGCAGGGCAGGGAGGGGATTCTGCCCCTCTGCTCTGCTCTGCTCTGCTGAGACCCACCTGGAGCACTGCATCCAGAGGCAGGACACTTAACATAAGAGCCCAGACTTGTTAGAACAGGTCCACAGGAGGCCACAAAGATGATCAGAGGGCTGGAGAACCTCCCCAAGGCTGAGAGAGTGGGCAGTTTTCTTCCTGGAGAAGAGAAGGCTCCACCTTATAGCATGCTCCCAGTACCTAGCAGGCTCCTACAGGAAAACCTGGAGAGGGACGTTTTACGCAGACATGTAGTGATAGGGCAAGAGGGAATGCTTTTTAATTGAAAGAAGGAAGGTTTAGATTAGATAGTAAATAGATATTATTTAGTGGGAGGATGGAACTGGTTGTCCCAAAGAAGGCTTCTTGACCAGTTCTTGGGAGGGATTAAGGCTAGATAATAGCGTAGAATCATGGAGTATTCTGCGTTGAAAGGGACCCACAAGGATAACTGAGACCAATTCCTGATCCAGCACAGGACAACACCAAGATTCTCACCATGTGCCTGAAAACACTTCTTGAACTCTGACCACTTCCCTGGGGAGCTGGTTCAAGAGCCCAATCACCTTCTGGATGAAGAACCTTTTATGCTGCTCCTTTTGGTTTTATCACTGGTTACCAGAGAAAAATGGGATCTGGCTTTGAGAAACCTGATCTAGTGGAAAGTCTCCCCTCCCATGGCAGTGGGTTTGGAATGAAATTATCTTTAAAATCCCTTCCAATACAAACTATTCTATGATTCCTGTGCCACAATAGGTGAACAGACAGTTATACTTGGAATTAATTTTGATGGCCTTGTTGCTACTGATGCTCTCTTGAACAAATTTTGGAATTTAATAAACATACCAGCATTGAGAAAATTTTCACCCCTCTCCAGTGGCTGCTTTTAAAGCAGCAAATCTCCTGCTACATCTCTAGCTCTTTGGCTAAGTTGCTGTAATCATCAGGCTTCTCTTCTCCAGTACAGGAATAAACCGTGCTTCCAGTACTGCTGTTTTTAGAAAAAAAGGATTTTATTTAGAAAGAGATAGTAATTTCAAAATTCTTAACAGGCTGAAACCTTCTAAGTTTAAGAGAACTTTGATGTTTACCTATAGTTTTTCCACAGGAATTGGCAGTTTTCCTGGAGTACTGGAAGTACATTATTTTCCTCTGTACACGCACGTATAATTGAGCACATGAAATAGCAATCTGTCTTTAGGCCTCTCCCTAATGCAATTGCTGAAGCTGGCAAAAGACAGTGCTGGGAATGAACCAAAGCCAGACCTCCACAGTCAAAAGTTTTCAGTTATGTTGTTTTTTGTTGACTGAAACTACCAAGATCTGAATTCTCTTCCAGGGGGTTACAGACACCATAAATACAATCTCAGTTTCCTCAAACTTAAAATTAGACACTTCTCTTGCTAAAACCTGTCATGGTTTAAGCCCAGCTGGAGATGAAACACCACACAGTTCCTCACTCAACACCCTTCTCTTGCTCCCCCATCCTGGTGAAATGAGGAGGACAATCTGAGAAAAAACTTGTATGTTCAAGTAAGAAGTTTAATAATTGACACTAAAGTAAAATGCAATAATAATGGTAATTAATAATAATGACAATAAAAAGGAAACAAACAGGTGATGTACAATGCAGTTGCTCAGCACTCACTGACTGCCAGACCCCCTCTCAAACCCAGATCTGCTGTGCTTCTGGGTAACCCCCCCAGTTTATATCCTGGGCATGGCTTCTGTGGAATGGAATGTTCCTTTGGTCAGTTCCAATCATCTGTCTTTGCTTTGCTCCTTCACAGTTAGTTCTGGGATTTTGGGAGGTTTTTTGCATTCATCCTCACTGGCAGAGCATGAGACAAAGTAAGAAAGTCCTTGACTTAGGGAAAACAAGCCTTAGCAAAAAACTAAACATCAGTGTGTTATCAACACCATTCTCATTCTGAATCCAAGCCACAGCATTTTAACACCTCAGAAGAAATTGGCTCTACCTTAGCTGACACCAGGACAAGACCTCATTAAATTACTTGATATTTCAGTGGTGGTGAGAATATAAAAACTCTAAAAAATTAACTTGTATAACACCCAATTCTAACTAAAAATGCTTTCAAAATTTGTATCTAAACTAGAAAGAGGTAATGATCTATGTAGAAATAGTAATGGGACCATTGGATCATCCTGGCTTACATATACATTGCACTTTCCTGAAGGCTATAAACTTTAATTTGTCCCTAGAGCTAATTGTGTGTGAGAAAATGCAATTCCTCTGTCAATAAATCTCTCTCTGAATAGTGTTTTTTTATACGAAGATAAATCCAAGACAAGTAACACCATGATACTTTTTTAGAATACATGTTTTATTTTGCAGCAGAAAAATATGTCTTCCTAAAACAAGGGAAGGTGGGTTTTTTTTCAGAGAACCACCATGTTTACCTATGTTTCTGAGTTATTTTCTCTGAGTTTAAGCATCTATATTAGCTTGTATTAAGCTTTATATTACCTTTCCAAAAGGTATTAACACAGGCAATGGTATGTTTTCCATAGTATAGTTAGGACTTTTCAATGCTTGTCTTCGTAAATTTTACTTCTGCTGAAAACTAAAACAATTTAATTTTGCAATTGGCATTTACATTGTCTAAATTATATTTATTATACATTTGCAGTTGGTGTTTCACTGCAGTCTAAAAAGAAAAAATACTCCCAGTGTTTGCAGGGTTTTTACATTTACCTATATTAAAGAATTGCCACAATGTATAATTTTGTGCTGCTTTGAAGAATGCAGGATAAATGAATTTCCCTAATAGTGTATTTTTCTCTTTGTTTCTACTTCTTTATGTATTGTTATTAGGCCAAAACAAAATGCCATTTTGTAGTTATCAATATAAAGAGCAAACACAATCTGTGTTTCAAAGAACTGAGTTCTTTTCAAATTAAAAAAATTAATATTTCTTTAAAATAAAAATAATAAATACTTGTTTTAATATAAAAAGAATACTTCTTTAAAAATTAAACTGTGACATGCATGCAAACATCATATAAAACACACTGGATGAACACTGGCTGTGGTAAGGGTGAGTCACATGAGAATAGAGATTCTCTTTTTCATAGAATAGTGATTCTCTTTTTCATAGATAGGCTGCTAAAAGGCACCAGTATCTGATCACAGATCTATGTACAATTAAAACCTGGTATAAAATATCACTTTGTCTCCATTGTCAATACATTTGTTGCTTATAATTTCATAAATATAAAGCAAATATTAAATGATAAGATAATTGGAATATTTCATTCTTCAAATTTAGATAATGAAAAAAATAATGGATGGCTTACAGTGCCTGAACACTTTACATCATATTGCTTATAAATATGGTCCATGAGATTTGGAAAACTCTAATCTAAAAATAAAAGTAGGTTTGTATTTTTTTTAAATGAAGGAAATCTCTATAAAATGCTTATAAACAGAGGAATGCAAATAAATTACATGGGACAATCATTCTTTTTTTTAATTATGTTTTAGAATATATCAATTTGTTTCTTATTTAGTTATGTCCATGCATAAAAATAAACCTATCAAGGCTGGGAAAAGGGATCAGGTAGCAGAAGTCTCTGTTTATGGCATGGGGGTTTTTTTATCTTCTCATATTAATGAGAGTACCTAATATCTTGATCCTAATTAGCTCTCAGAAAACTGTAACCGCTTCATGAAGACTTTCTTTATTTTCTCAAAATTGCTTGTATTGTATAGGTGTCCTTTGGGGATTTAATGATCATTATGAAGTGTCAGGACATATGGCACTTAATTTTTCTGAGAGTACTGACCTAATTTCCTCTTATTAGGAACTCCTTATCAGATTGAGATGGAGTCTAACCCCACCACTGAAAAACACCTGTAAGATGATTTGGAGTCATATTACTAATAAAACAGCAGACAAAGATTTCCTCCCTAGAAAATTAGCATTTCCATCCATCTCCGAATGAAATGACAGGAGGCAACTCCTCTGCATATCAGATATGTCAAATAGAAAAATCCTAGCAGTAAAACTAGGGAGTCACCACTGGGCTAATTGAATCAGGGTTGATATGATTGTAAGAGATAAAAACACATTAAACAAATTAGGATATTTTTACAATACAATATATGATTTAAAATTCACATTTTCCCAACAGAAGGTGATCCATGATGCCTAAATATGGATGTTATGTTGCTAACAAAGTTTTAGATTTCAAAGCACAATTAAACTAAGAGAAAACTGCTTTTGAACAAGTTATGAAAAAATAGCTTTGAAATTTGATGCATCTTTCATGTTCCTTTTCTTTGCACTCTTTATAATTTTTATTATTAAATAAATCTTAGGGATGAAAAAAAACTTTGGCCTACACTTCCAGAAAACTACAATTTTTCTGATCATTGAAGGCTGAAATTTCCATCCCATTTTCCCTTATTCTTGCACTAACCAGTTTCAGGTTTTGTCTTGGGGTTTTTTTGGTGGGTTTTTTTTGGGTTTTTTTTGTTTGGTTTGGGTTTTTTTTTTGGTTGTTGTTGTTGTTGTTGTTGTTGTTGTTGTTTTGGTCACATTTGTATCAGAATGTATCTTTACCTGTTTTCTTTTTCTTACAGTGCTATCAAACATTTTATTGTTTGGCTTTAGGTGTTGCAGTCCAGACTGGTCTTTGATAAAACCCATATAATGCAGTTTAAGGTCCCCAGCCATCTGCTGCGCTGAATGTTCTGAGTAAACTCATGACACATGGAAAATGCAAGCACACAGAAGATGGCTCTTTCTGGTAATACAAAGAGACATCTGAGAAAATAAAAAAATAAAGATTCCTTTCCCATCAATCAAGAAGCCCAATGCTCCTTTGGATCATCATAGTTTTGACTGTTTCATTTCAAATTGAGAATCATCACTGGAAGATAGACAATGTGTCAGCAGGAGCCTAATTATAGGGAATTGTAGGAAATTTCTTGAAACATCTACAATATTCACACAAGCTGTCCTCAGTTTCATTGTCTCAGCACACTGGTATTTCCTTTTGGTAGCTAGCCCTGTGCAGATTATAAGCGTGAGGACAAAATGGGAAATTGTTTGGCTCATAATCATGTTTCTCTGAAAGCATCAGGCCTAAATATCTGGTATCTGGGATATCTGGCTCCCTTTTAGAGGTTAAGTTTTAGGTGCTCCTTCTCCTCTGCTTGGGGAGGGTTTAGCTGTGCGTGGTAGGACAAGGAACTTTTTTTTCTTCTAAGCAAATATATTTTCTATTATATATACACTTATTGCTGAAGAATTAGGATGCAAAAACTACTAGGAATTAGACTTATTTATAGTTCCGTGTAGTTGATGCATCCTGGCTTTATATGCTTTCATGCTAAATCCAGGAAGAGGCTACAGATTCGTAAATGTCTTCACATTTCATTCTGTGCTTAAGAGTCAGCAAAGACTGAGGCATATTTCTTATGCTGATAGCTGCTTATACATGTTAGCTGGCTGCAGTAGCTACAGAACAAATATAATTTCTATATATTCCTAAAAGTTGAACTCAAGGACAAAAACATATGGTAAAATAACAATAAAATGTCTTTTTTCTTGGCCTAAAAAGCATAATAGAATTTATTTTCAGAGATAAGAAGAGCAGTTGAGGAAATAAAGAAACTGTCACCAAAGCAAATTATTGCCTTCCCTTGTGGCTACTTCTATCAGGAATAGTAAAATTAGAAAAATCAGGAAAAATTAGGTATAATACTTTGATGATAAAGTACCATAATGTCAGGTGGCAAGAGTAATTGCAGTTGGCATTTGTTTTGTGCTTATCTTTATGTGAATAAAGAATAATGAAAAAATACAAAAATAATAAAAGAACCATTCTGAAATGGGTGGTTACATGATAATGGGCATCAATGGAAAATACTCATCGTTCTGGGTCTTATTCCCAGGTCCTATTCTCGTGATATTACAGTTTCCAGTTCTGTGCCTGCAATTTTAGTCTAGTTAGTAGAAGAATTCAATTCATTCAATGATGTATGGCACAATTCATATGCATTTTATTTGCTCTGTATTTGTTCAAAAATGTAAAGGAGTCGTGCAATGATCCAGGAAAGAAAGCAACCAAGAGAAGGCTAATATCACTGATATCTCCAGTATGGCCTAGATCACAGCTCAAAATTTCTCAGGAAACAATTTTTTGGAAGCTAATGATCACAAGTTCTCTTGGCAAGCTGCCTGAAGCACTCAACTTGTAAGCTGAGAAGCCCCATTTCAAAGAGAAATTCGTTTCCTAAAACTGTAAATTTATAGACCCTAAAGCTTTGCGTAATCTCCAAACTTGATGACTCTCAATTATCACATCTGCAGACACACTTACAAACAGTGGAATTTATCCACACTTACAAATTTTTATGCTAGAGAAATATAGGTGTCAAGACTGTGTCAGGACCATGTGTCTAATTTTGCTCATGTTTGAATAAAGTTCAGACTGTCCTGGTGCATGTGACAAACAGGCATGTATCAGCTGAGGAAAAGGAAGATGTCCAGAACTAATGATGCAGCAGATTAAGTCCTACTATTTTCCTCAAGTTAGGTGGTGTAGTTTCTCTAGTGTCCATCCAAGAAGCAATAAAAAAAATGTAACCCATATATATTTCCTTTTTCTCTTTGCCCTTTGTTCTGGCATTAGCATCTCAGGTCATATAGTCAGAACATTTTTGAGATTTCTATGTGAGCAGATTGGTCAAAAAGTATTTTGATACAACTTTGTATGCATTTTGAAAAAAATGGTACATTGTGAACACACTGCAATATTTTCCATATACTTCAAATAAAAAGCAGTACGGGCAAAAAAAGGCATACATTCCCTGATGCAGAAATCCAAAAACACACACTCGCAGAGAGCACAAACATCTGAGAAATAGGAAAGAAACTGAAAGTGAAAGGGAAAACAATCAGTTGAGGTTTCCTTTCAAAGCAAAACAACAAAAAAATCTGCAGCTAAGATAGATGACAAGCAAGCCAGATTTTCCCACATCCTGTCCTGACCCAACTCTTTCTAAGGACCTTATGTACACAAGTATAAACAGAAGCAATTAAGTGCAAATTGGCTGAATATCACTGATCTTATCCACCTGACACCAAGAACATGGTCTTTTTACTCTTCATTCATATTCCAGCATTGCAATGAAGACTAAAGCGCATTAAAACTAAAAATGGACTGACACAGATTTAGAAGCATAGAAACGAAAATAATTTTGCAGGCCACTGCCTCCTCCACCACCAAATAAACTAGCTGTGCCCTAGCTGCCTCAATGGTCCTAAAGGTGATGCAGAAAAACATTTTCAGAAATGGTAATGTGTCATTTCCAGTTAGTCTAAGCTACAATATTCCATCATTTTCTTCAGCAATTTAAAATAAACTACTATGTTTAAACTTTGGATTATAATGGTATACAAATTTTTGCATAAAAATATAGACCTGTGCTCTTAAAACCTTTACTGACTGTCCTTTCTCACGTACTCAGGTGAAATTATCATTCTTTCCAGGAGGATAAGGAAAGCACTAAAATATTCTTCTGTCTTAGCAACTTCCACTTTCTTTTTGTGCCAAAGTAAGGCTTCAGGACTGGTCTACTAATGCACAGGAATGTATTAGGAGCTCAGCACAAGAATTACTGTGTGAAATTATAAGGCTTATGTTATACAAGAGGTCAGACTAAATTATCATAATGGTCCCTTCTGGGTCTTAAAACCTATGAATAATTGGTGTCTCCATCCTAACGTAGGCTGCTACTTCATCTAATCTAGTCATCATCATATTTCCTACAGAGGCTAGCACCTGAGATTTCAGTGGAAATCAAATCCCCTTTCACCCTTTTAATGTAACTAGATAATTACATAAGGGAAGAAAAATTTCTTCCCAACTCTTGTAGGCTATCATACTATAAATGAAAGTAAGGTACTTGTTTCCTTTCTGCTATAAGAATGTTTTATCCCATTAAAAATGTAACATTCTTGAACTTCATATATAGTTCACACATGCAGCTGCATCCAGCAACCATTTAGTCGATACGATGGGGCATTTATGAACCAAAACTTAGAAAATTTTCAGCAGCAAAGTAGCCAAGAGAAGTTCAGCCATAGTTCATACAGTCTTTTAAAAAACTTAGAGTACAGCT
The DNA here is from genome assembly GCF_027579445.1 of Ammospiza nelsoni. NCBI lineage: Eukaryota > Metazoa > Chordata > Aves > Passeriformes > Passerellidae > Ammospiza > Ammospiza nelsoni. Next base: position 55,658,046 of record NC_080669.1, on the reverse strand, counting down.
GCAAAGAAATGGCAGCCTGAATCTGAAGGATGGAGTCTTCCCTGGTGTGTCGCAGGGTCAAGAAATACTGTACCAAATAAGAATGCAGAGCTTTGCTGTAAATATTTGTGGTTTTCCTTTTCATACTGTCTTTTTACTGAGGGCTGGAATGCTGCCGTATCACACCCTCAAGAAGAAGTACAAAAAAGCCATGTGTTGACGTGAATTTTAGTATTTTAAAAAATGTGTGAGAGGGGACACTATGAGACCCATGCCCATACAAGAGGCAAGGAAGAGATATAAGGGGCTAGGAAGAATTATAAGATGAATCACCAAATTAGTCAATTAAACAGGGAGAGAATTATTCAGCCAAATGAAGCAAAATCCCAGATGCATGCTTCTACATTTTTCTCAAGACAAATTCAGGATGGGTGATTAGTTCTGCAAAGTCCTTAGTTCATTCTCTCAAGTCTTAATCCTAGGGATTAAAAAATGTAATGAAACTAGCAAGATTGTTCAAAGTGCACAACCCCAAACATCAGAGCTGTAGTGCAGCATTATAATTTTTTCCAGGAGCCTTCTTATAACACACTGATCTGCTCAAACTGCTGCTGCTGCGTGACAGAGGGTCCCCTCTTTATGGTACAGAAATAACACATGCCACATGTTCACTATTAGAAACTATGTTTTCATTATTCTCTGCTTTCCTACTTCTCATAACACAGTGCTATTCAAAGCAGCAGTATTTTCCTTACATCTAGAATGCAGATTTTTAGTATAAATGGAAGTTGCTACTGACACTTCCCTACCATTTTCACTGTATCCACTGAAAAATCTGTGATCTGGAAACCACAGATAAACACAGCTATCAGGTGTCAGGAAATGAAATTGGACTGACACCTGCACACAAAAGGGACTGGAAGGTAGGGATGAGATGGGAGCAGCCATCTGGACAGGGAGAGCCATTTCTATCTTTGTATGAAAGCCTGTGACAGTAAGTCATAATAAAAATTCCTCGATTCATGAAGTCTGGTAACTTCTCCTTCCTAAAACACATGTTTATAATTACCACAAAGAAAGCATTTCACTTCTATAGAATCTGCAGAACTGTATCAGGAAACAGCTCTGAGAATTCACAGGGCAACAGGTTCCTGTAAAACATTTCTATTGCTCTCTGAGCACCTCCAAATGCAGAGTAAACACTTGTTTCTTTTGTAGGAACATGGTGATTATGAAAAAAAATACAGAGACTATCACAGGAAAATATAAATCTAGAACTATTTTCATTAACATTCAACAATATAAACATTTTTTCTAAGTCAAACATGGCCTTATATTGTCCAACTATTTTTTTTCCAAAATGTTTCTGAAGTTAAACACTTATATTTGTAAAATGTTTCATTTTCTTCAAAAATCTACTTAGATTTTTGGAATTGCTGCAATGTAAACAGACAGATTTAACACCTCTTTTTTTTCCCCCTTACAATACAAATAAAATTTGGATTACCCATTTTAAAAAGTGCATTTTATATACGTGTGTGTATGTGTATTATTTGTCCATCTGATACATATTCTAATAGCAATTTAAATTCTTTCTTGGAATTTTTACTGCAACCATTGACTGTGAGCTATTGTCATTAGGTATCTTGAAAGAAGCATAAGTTCAAGCATACGTGTTTTCTCTGTAAACATATATATGGAAACATATGCAGTCACACACATATACAGTCACAGAGATTAAATCTATACTTCCACAACCTCCTTAACAGAAACCTGAAGGAAGTAAACATATTTAAAGGTGTTTAATGGGGACTAATACAGTTTGGATATTGATAAATTAATGATTTTAGCATGAAAAGCTACCTACCAATATTCAAGGAGGCATAAGATAAAAGCAACTGTTCTTTCCAATATCAAGATTAGCAATTCTGTATTGCAATACACCCAAACTGAAGCAGACCACTTCACTGTAGAACACCTTCAAAATTATCCCATTTAACAAGTATGTACAATGAGTCATTGACCTGATCATCTTAGAAAACCATATGTGCTAATGGAGAAAAAAAAGACTGGGATTTAACTGGGGAAGTGAGAGAGATGGCCAAGAAAGCACAGCTGCATGAAATATGTAATGAGGAGCCTTGGTCCCTTCTAGAAACCACAAAATCAGTGTGGTTTCTTTCTGCCTTCAGCCCAGAGTTCTGGGAGAGCTGCCAAAAGCAAAAAGAACTGTAGGAAGCTAGTGAGGCTGACTGGAAAGGAGGAAGATATTTTATTAAAATAAAATGTTTAGGTTTTTTACTCTGAGAGAGGAAACTGCAGAACACCACCTGCTGGTAGGGTCATCAAATGATGAAGGAAATTTCTTAGGACTAAAGCACCTCTCCTACCAGGTGGAAACTGGGAAAAAGATCCCATTTCCTCCCAAGTAAACAATGGTCAGAACTGTTGATTTTCTGTGCTCTGTCCCGGAACCAAGATTTGGCAAAAAACAGCTTCAGAGAGGAAAAGCTTTGGATAAGGGTCTGGAACAAAGATAGTCAGTTAGTGGAAGGAATAATTTCAGAAAATGAACAGGAATGAGCTGAATTTGGGTGAACAGCTACATCAAAACTGACTGTGAGGACTCGGACGTGGGTGTGACCTCTTGAGTGCTGAGTGAAGACTGCACTGCTCAGAATATACCACCCATGTTGGAGGCAGCAAATGCCTGCAAGGAATAAGATTTATGAGCAATGGATTTGATTATTAAAAGCTCAGGGAGGCTCCAAAAACAAGCAGAACAAAATCTGCATAACTAAATTAATCACCAGAAGACAGGTGATTATTTCAAGTGGAGTGAAGCAAGCCATGGTTTCATTTAGCAAGAGGAAGGGCAGAGTGCTTGAAACAAATAGAGCAAGATGAAGACCATAAGACTACTGCAGCTTCTACTTCACTTGTCTTCCCAAATAGCAAACTATGGGAGTAAACCACATTTGCACTCTCAGCAGTGATACCTGTGCACTCCTGGAAGGAGATTTGGCAAAAAGTATGACACTAAAGCAACAATGGAAAATAAAAGCTATTAATCAGTCATGCTGTTATGTCTATTAAAGATGTTATTAGCTTCTAGAAGATGATTTAGAGAACATGCTAAATGTTAATTTACTTTATATGGTTTGTGTATGGGGGGGGAGAAGGGTCTCCTTTTTTTATTTTTTATTTCATTCCTTACCCTTAAGCCAGTGGCTGAATCACATCTCTGTAAGAAATTGTGCAGCACTGTAAGATTGAATCTGCAAACTCCATTCCAGAAGTACTTAGTAAGTGCATAAACCAATTTTTTCTCTTAAAAGTAACCATCCATGCTTCACCTGCAGGAATTACATTTAAATAAATTCTTCAAGGACGAATTTGAAGAACAATTCATCTGCTAATAAACACAAGAAGTATTTTTAAATAAACAGTAATGAAAAGTATAGTCCATTGACTAATACTGTATAAACCATAGGCACTCTTCAAAAAAACTGATTTTTAAATAATAATTTTTGAATAAATATACCTAAAATAATGCAGAATGCAGATTTTTAGAGTGTAGATACTGAATGTGTGTAGTAGGCAAAAAACATCTCTTAAATGTAAAGATATAACTTAGATTAAAAATAATAGAAAAGCAGTAGCGGTACAATTATACTTGATATCAAAAATGGCCCTAAGTTTTCTTTATTCACAGTTTCTAGGAGTTGTACCACAATGCAAGCACCACTTGGAGCAGGAGTGCAGGCAGGGGACAGAAGAGGGAAGATGGAACTGCAAGTGACCTTGGAGATGAAAGCTTTTGTCAACCACGCACTGCCACAATCATTTTTCAATATGAAACACTTCTAACAGCAGTGTTCATTTTTGCTATGTGTTTGTCAGAGGAAATACTGAACATATGTTTTCAGTAGTTAGATTGGCTATATTAATAATTCTAATGTATTCCTTAAAAACATTAAAAACTTTCTTAGCCTCAACAATCTGGTACTCCACTATTTTCTGCCACTAATCTCAAATATTTATTTCCAACTGTATAACAAGTGGCAGTGCTCTTATCTTTACTTAATTAGCTTCAATTTCTAATGTTAAATTGCAGTTTAAGATTAAAAAGAACATGGTTAGCCACATACTTACTATCTGTAGTATCTGTAGCCATATTTACTATCTGTAAATAAAATGAGTCTGTTGTGAAAAGTTCATATGCAAATGCCTGTTGTTGATGACTACAACACTGAACTTGTACATCAGTATTGTGAAGAAAATAATCAAATAATTCCAAACACTATTTAGAGAGCTCTGTTTAGTTTAGAGACGTTGAACCCTGTATCTTAAAATTACCAACATCAATCAACAGAAGATACAAAAAAATTCTGTGATAAATTATTTGCCTGTTGAGAATCACTGTCAAAATTGATACTGCTAGGTAATTATATCTTCAGAAAAAACAAGGATTTCAGCTGCATAGATTGGACAGATACTAAAAGTTTTTTTGTATCTGAAAATTTCTGCAAATGAAGGGAATAAATTTGATATGATGGCATTCCTAAAATCTTTTTATTTATGATGTATGCACAACTGGGCTGGGATAATTTTGCTGTGTGGTCCTTTTTGTGCTTGAGATAACTGCTATCTACTTCTGCCATTCTTACTGGACTCTTTTGACTTTTATTAGAGTTTTTGCAGTATAGATAAATCTGATTAGGGGTAACAGGAAAAGCCAACTCAGGCCTTGTACATTTCACATAGCTGCATCTATACACTTACATAAAGTAATTTTCAGTGGTTGGATGAACCACACAGTGTATCCTCTGCTAAAGGAAGTAAAGAAAGTTGAGATTTCTGCAGAATGAAAATCTGTTTCTCTCAGCTATGTTTTACTACACACCTTCAACAAAAAAAAGGTTATCATTTTGTTTATCATGATAGCAGTAAAAAATTCTAGCAGTAATAGCCACTGAATCACAGAGTTAAAGCTGAAGTTTTATGACACCAAAAGAATTACCTATAGTAAGATAAATCACCAAGAAAGGCAGGATTACTGAGCTCTAATAAAATCCTTTAATGTCCACCTACCTCTGGTCACTATGTACTTTGAGGATATTCTTCAATCTTCCTTTACTTCCAAGCATCTTTCAGTTTCTTTCTAAGTTCCCATGGGACTTTTTGCTGCCCATCCAAAGGCAATACAAAAATGTCATACAGATGTAATCCAAATACCTACAGAGTAACAAATGAGCAAAAGTATTTATTAAAAAAAATCCATTCTCCTATAAGTTGCACATGGCCTACACACATACAAGAAGAAACAATTACATAGTAAATACTGAAATTTACATGATGAAAACTGTCTCATACCTCAAATAATTTTACTGATCACAATTGTGACCAAAGGTCACAGTCTCAAACCAGTTTTTGCTACTGTTATCCCCCAGTTTCACCAAAAACTTGGATGATAGAGTGCTCATATTATTCTTTGTTCCAAATTACTGAATCTCTTCATAATTCTGCAAGCAAAATTTATGAAGCATCGATTAGTCATTTTATAGTTGTAGTTTTTTTGAGGCAGGGGAGAAGTGACCATCAAGCATTCAGATTTTGATTTATATGAGAAGAGAAATTAATATATCTGATCTTTCAATTAAACTACAACCTGATTTGAATACCACAGGTCACTTATATTGTTGTCTAAAATTTCAGGATTGGTATTCACATAGAGAAGAGTACACAGAAAGACTTGCCACTGAAATATAGTGAATAAGTATTTCTGCAGTGACCCAGTTCAGACTGTCTCTGATGATTCAGTACATTGGTAGATATGTAGAGAAAAATAAATAGGTCAAAGTCAGAGGAGGTTTGTTCCCAGGAAAGACTCCTGCATGGACAAGGGAGCATGAATTTCTTCAGACCAGGCAGGCATATGAGATTTCCACAATCCTGGCCACTCAAACTAATAAAAAGATAATTTTTCTGCCTATATCTAAAAGCAGCAGCATTGTAGGCTGCTCTCCTAGGAAAATCACACCACATTATCTCAGATCTAACAGTTCAAGAACCAGGTCTTCCTGCCTCTGCACATCTGTCTGAGAAAGGTACTTCATTCTCACCAAATGTTATCTTAGCCCGTCCTGAGACTCTGAGTGTACTTAAGTGATACCAGTGTTTACAGTGTACTTGCATCCCTAAGACAGCTGCAAAAGAGTGATAGGATACATCAAAGCTCTGTGGAAGTTTCCAGGTAATCCTAATCACAGCCTATTATAAGAAACACAATCCTGCCTGACACATGGAGCAAATGACCTGTAAATGAAGCTGCCTCACAAACTATAAAGACACTTCTCTGTTTTCCACACAACTTTTGCTTCAGAAAATTTAGGTCAAATAGCATTTCAAATTTTTTTTCCTAGCAGATTAAATTGGGTCATGTTCCTAGAGAAGTGGGTCATTTTTCCTTGTAAATAAACAGTTTCATGCCTGCATATCCTTAGTTCAAAGGCTCTATTGTTTGTACTCAAAATTGCACAATTCTTTTACTTAGCCAAGAGGCAGTGATTTTTTTTTATATTTTTTTCCAAAGGGCAGTCTTTAGCCTAAACCAGTAAGACATATGATTTTTCTCAGTACATGACAGTGAAGAGTCTCTTTTCTGCCTTCCCATCAAAACACTGACTGGGGACAAAATTCTTAGCCAGTATTGATTGATTTGCTCCAGTGACTTCAGCAGAGCTGTTCTGGTTTATATCATGTGGGAATCCATGCTAAAAAAGATCAGTGTCCAGTGAAAAATATAGAAAAGTTATTGCAAATTTTCTAACACACCTCAAAAGATTATTTTCACATCTGTTCAGGTGAGAATAAGGACCTTTATGAAGAGAAAATGGTGCAATTCCCTAGCTTGAAGCTGTAAAGTTCAAGCCAGATGATCCAGTAGCTTAGTGAATTTGCACAGGATGGTTCAGTTAAATGTTATAGCAAGGGGGAAAGGGGGAAAAAAGTCAACTATGATATAATCTTCCCTCCCTTCTTTTTTTTTTATTTAGACTTATCAATGTTGTTATCATTTATGTCATCATGAATGAAAACATGGAGAACTGTCATACTGCCAAATGAGTTTTGAAATGATTACATACTTATCTAATTTCCATAAATACAGACATACATTTCAAGTTCACATAAGTGGATATGATCATTCAAAGTAAGGTCATTCTTATGCTAGCCAATCCCCACTCCTTTGTGTTCGGTTTCACAATTTTTTCTAATATTTAATGGCTACAGAATTTTTTTCCTCACTGTTGTTAATCTTTCATTGCATGTCTTATGGAAACTAAAGGATTTAAACATTTTTTCCTTTTTAAAGTCCCAACTCTCATATTCTCAAATTGACATTGCATAAATGTGCCTAACAAACCCTAGAATACCTACTGTCTTTATAAGCTTAATTCCTCTTCACTATTACTTCTTCACTATCAAAAGAGGAACGGCTATATTACTGTATCAAATTTCAGCAAGCATAGGTACAATAAGAATTTTAAAAGAGCATAAATTATTGAAAAAGTAAGGGGTTTTTTTATTATTGGAGTGATATTTACCAAGTTTTCTGGGAAATCTAGTCCGTCTTTATTGATATTAATTTTATGTTCTGTATACTACTCTATGTACTACAGGAAAGACTATATTTAAAGCATATCAGCAGCAGACATATTATTCTTATTCTTTAGTCACAAATTTAGTTCTAGTTATAGTATATGATATAATTTCTGGACTCGTAACACAGAGCTCCAGTCTGCTTTCCTATGGTTTTTGGAATCAAACATTTTGATAAAGACATACTAACACTTGCTTTGAAAAATCCTCCCAATATGACCTAGATTTTCCCAACTTCAGAAGTACTCCAGAGATAACCCATCATAATTTCAAGAGATTTGAAAGATACACAGAGATTTGACAGCATTTCTTGACATGGCACGATTTTGCCATATTAATCTTGATGTGGTTTGTATGAATAATGAAGAAAATGCTACTGGCAGCAATATTTTCTAAATTAATTTGGAAAAAACTTCCAGCAGATGCACTGTGCCTTTTCATCAATTTCAAATGTCTTAAGATATTTGTTCAGTTATATAATGAGGACAATAACACCAGTGAGCGTTGCTTTATTCACATCAGTGAGTGAGCTTCTGAAATGCTTCTGAAAAAAAAAATCTAAAATCATTGTCAAAAGAAGATTGTAGAAGAACAGCTAAATACCAAGTCTGACATTAAAAGAGTAAATGAATTCTTTTCATGTTGGTTTTAGGATACCAATAATTTTATTCTAGTGATTTTACTTGATTTACTTATATATATGAAAAGAAAAGGTGACAACATAAACAGAAATAGCTTGTGTAGATTAGATTGAAGGGGAATTGCTGTTCAAGACAAGTACAACATAGCCTGTGGACACCTGTATCATGCCTCAGATGATCATCCACCAATAGAGACCAGGGCAGCCGGACTCTCAGGTGAGGTCCTTGAAAAGTGTTTTTCATGGGACACATTTGTTTGCTTTGAAAAATGATTCCACAGTCTAAAACAGATTTTGCAGTTTTTTCTTAAAAAGATTGGACTTTCTCATGTCATGACCAGATTGTGATGTGTACATCAGATGTGTGAGAAATAAAGCAGAAAAAAACCAGTGATCTCATTCCAAAAGGATACAAACCAGTATTTTTATCTGAAAAATGTCAACCAGCACCCATATGAGAAAAATAAAGAAATCAAATTCTGCACATTAAAAAGACAGAGAGGGAAGCTGAGCAGCCCTAATGGATAGCACTGGATTGTTTTCCAAACTTTGGGGCTCTCTGCATATATTAACTTAAATAATAACTAGTAAATTGAAAAGGCATTCTATGAACATACCAGCTCTTCAACTAGATGCAGTGAAACGAACTGCAAATAAATTAAAGGAGGGACATGTAAAAGTAAAATCAAAATGAGAACCAAAACAAATTGGTCAAAATTTTCTGCTGTGTTTATTTTTGTTTGTTGTTTTTTGGGGGTTTTTTTGGGGGGGAGGGGAATGCTTTGTTTGTTTCTTTGCTTCTCTCTGAGGGTTGGTGGTTTTTCATGAAGAGAATTGTAAATTCTGACACTCTCTTCAGAATGGAAACAGCTAGAAATGGAAATAAAAGCACAGTCACAGAAAAAAAGTTTAAATTACTTAACTAGAGTTATTGAAAAATACCTAAAAATAAGCTCTTGAAATTATTTTTAATATTTAGATAATATGTAATAGGAACTAACAGATATGGGATTACATATGTAAAAAGAAAAATTATGACTTTGTTCTCACCTGGGCTTTTGAAACTGGAACAAGCAAGATCATAAATCAAAGTTATTTCAGAATATGAGAGAAGCAAAAGGAAATAAAAGTAGAATTGTATAAAGAAACCCAAACAAACTTATCAGCAAAGTTACTGAAAAAGAAGACTAGGATGAAGCCATAGGCATGGCACAGAAATTTCAAATGTTTGCTAGTGTAAGAGACAAGAATACTGCTGGAAATGTAGGAAAATAAAGAGCTGGTGTGGAATGGACTGGTAACTATGCAACTAATTTTCCAATTCTGAAAAATACAGTGTCAATATGGTAATATTTGTGAGGTTTATATGCCTATCAACACAATACTGCCCAGTGTTAACCATGACCACTATTAACCAAAATCAAGTTATTTAAATAATACTAGGTCTCTATTTAAACAGCCTGTCATGAAATTTATTTTAATAGTACTTTTAGTCAACAGTCTTATCATGCTTTTACCAACAGTGTGATCAATATAAGCATTATATCTAGCCTACAATTTCACCCACTACTTCAAAAGCTTCATAAATCATCAACTTTTATAACTTCTTGATTACCTCCTAACGTTCATACAAAACAAGGATAAAAACAAAAATCACCCTCTGATGAAAGCATGCTGAGCACTTGAAAAACTTTTATTAAATGATATCCAGTTAGCAACACCCTGTTGGGCCATCACTGTGTAGTGATGATTATGGAGTGCTCTTTCGCATAAACTGAATAAATCTCATAAATTGTTGATGGAGGTGCTTTAAAATATCATCTATTGACCAACTTTACCCCAGCAACAGAATAGAATTGATTTACTTTGCCTCTCTTCTAAGAAATTTTATCCATAGCCTGGGGCTTGGGGATTGTACAGCAAACAGATCAATCCCATGTACTTTCAAGGGCTGGAGAAAGCTGTTCATGTCTGGGTTTCCTGAAAGGTCTGCATCTTGCTAACCAATTTAGTGAGGCTTGCTCACAGTATGACAAAAAAGGTGGATGAGGGTAGCTCATCTTTAACATCAAAGAGAGTTCACATAGGCACGATTAAAGGTAAAATTGTCAAGCCAATTTTTACAGTGAGGTTAGGTCTATGGGAGGCATGTAATTGAATTCAGTTCCACTGGAGCCCCAACCTGCCTTGTCCCTTCCTTGTTCTGCCTTGGCTGTTCCAAGGATTGTGGAAAGACAACAGGCCATGCTGCACATGGCCCACATGATCTCTATTCACCAGACAGGCTCCTTGTGCAGTACAGCTACATAATACTGCAACCCGATGACAGGAAAAAAAAAATAGAGAGATCAGAAATGCTTTATGTTGCTGTTCCACCTCTACAAGGTTTGTATTATAGATTTCTTCCACAACACTTTCTGAACTTGTACAAAGTATGGGAAATATTTTTGTTTGTCTACAGCCTGCAGTGAATTCAAAATGCCTTCAGCATTTTAATGCACTTGCCTTTAGACCTTTAGAGAAAATTCTCTTTTGCTACATTTTAGTCACTACTGGTGATGAAAAACTGAATTACTCTAAAGTTTTTCACAGTGTTATGCCTCTCTCTTTCATACTTCTGTGATGCTGCTTTGCTAACATATTCTTCACCATACTGAAAGAAAAAACCAAGACCAAACACTACTCAAAGTTCATTATGGTAAGATAACTAAACAAAACCAGATAAATCCAACTACAGTAAGGAGTTGTATATCTCATCAATAATGTCCTTACAATAGTATGATCTCTTACTTTTGGATGACATCTCAAAATATACAGAATACCCTTTCAGACTCAATATCTAACAAGGATCATTGGTTTCTTTAGGACTGCCCATGCATTTGAAATTACTGAATTGGTAAATGAGGTATAAGATGGAAGTCATTTAATACCTTACTGAATTGTCCCATCAGCTCTGAGGCAGGCATGGAATTGTTTTGCTTATAATAAAATCCACAAAAGACCAGTAGAAAATCCCCTATGTGAGACAGTTAGAAACACCTTATTAAATTCCCCAAAAATGAGGTGCACATTGAAGCCTCTCATGGCCCCACACGTGACACTGCCTGTCAACTTGCACCTCCTGTCTCACCAAATTGTGATTCTCCTTTGGACCCGATCTTATCACAGAGCGTGGAAACAGACTTGAATTCAGCCTTCCAGGCCTGGGGATACATGATTTTCATGATTACCTTCACTTTTACTGTATGAATAAACCATTGACCCCACTTGAAGCTGCTACAGAGATAACACAGCCTGGTACTATAAGGGGTTCCTTTAATCAGGTAACATTTTTAAATAAAGTCACATCTCCAGTGTTATGTTTTCTGATTAACTCTTTCTACATGCACATCCAAAGTGTTCTCATTTAAGCAAAAGTATTCATATATATGAATATTCCTACCAAGGAGTTTAACAGCCAGGATCTTAAAATCTTAATTAAAATGTAGTCATGAAGAAAGAAAAAACAGCTCTATTTTTTCCAGAGGGATTCCCAAAATGTAACCAAACTAACACTGAGCTTTAAATTTTCTGTACTCCTTGAGCTACATCTGCTTCTCACCTGGGAATTAATCCCTGTCCTCCATAAATATGCACCAGATGGCTGAGGAGGGCCTTGGGAAGGCCTGAAAGGGCACTCTACAGAAGAGCTGTAGTGTCACACTCAGGAGGCACTGAAGTAGTCTTTTGTGAAACCCACTGTCAGCCATTTATCATAGTACTACACATCCAGGGAAAAAACAGGCAGCGAGCAAAGGAGGGCAGATAGCACACTGTTCCAAGGTCACTTCTGCCAAACAGACATCATGCTATTTACCATGAAAATGCTGCACGTCCTTTCCTCCTCTCTTAGGGAGATTTCTTTTTTAATTCCTTAAATGTGGGCCTAAGTCTAAGGCATATTTCTTCAGCTATTTTTGTAGCATGTGTAAGACCAGTTTCTTTTATCCTTGTAGAGGCCAAAATATCAAGTTTCTAGAAGGATCACAGTGAGGGAAGACAAGGTTTCAGATTTAGCAGGAGGCCCAGGCATGTGGGGAGAACACGAATATATCTGCTGCAATTTTGTCACTGCTTGCCACAAGTCAGCTGTTTTTGTTATTGTGTACACAGAAGGAGCATTAGGACTAAAGTTCTCAGTGTGTCCACAGTATAGGAGCAAGAAGATTCAAGTTTTCATCTTGTTAAAATGCAGACCAAAGCTGGCTAATTATTTGTCGGTAGATACAGATGTCAAACCCTGAAAAGACGGCATTTACCAAGGCAAAGTGTAATGGCTAAACTGTTTTTTACTCACATCATCTATACAAAGAAAAAAACCCAAGCAAATTAACAAAGTGTCTTCTTTCCTAATATTAATAAACTAGTTTAAACCCAGCATAAATTCAAAGAGTTTTTAATGGAAAAAAAATAAAACAGAAACTTCAGCAAATTACTTTAAAAAACCCAAACAAATAAACAAACAAAACACCAAACCCTACAGCAGATTTAAAATTTTGCAATGGCTTCTGAAAAAAAACTGATTTTTCTTTTAATTATTTCAATAGGAGTCAAATTTTTTGGAAAATATATTAGAATATTTCTCGTTTATAGCACACATCTAATTAACAAAACCGGAAATTATATTTTGTCTGATTACATTTGTTTTAATACCCACACACAATATGTAATAGTTAAGCCATTTTCTCTCTTCTTTGTACCAGGTGGATAAGGACATTTTTTCAAGGCTCTTCAAAGATTTCTGAATACATGTAAAAACTCCTCTAACAGGTAACAAGCTATCCAAGTACCTCCCACACACTCCTTTATAAAATACTTCACTCTTTAACTGAAAGAGAAGGGGAGGACTGGTCTAACAATGAAAAATTGAAAAACCAATAAAAGACATCTTGGATGATTCTGTGTTTCAGATGTAAGAGGGATATGGGTCACATTATGTGCCGATAAAGTTTTGAATGCTTTAAGCACAGGCCAAGAACATTCATATCTGAATGTTCCTCAAAGCTCAGAAACTTTTGAATTGGTCCATTTTCTTTTAGTGCCTTCACAGGTGCCATATAGGGCCACAATAGGACAAATAGGAGGACACCTCTGCATGCTCAAACCTTTCAGAAATAAGCTTAAAGGCAGAACAAATAGTTGTCCATTTACTCATATACTAACATTTAACTGGAATTTTCTTGACCTTAATGTTTTCTTAAGCTCTCTTTCCCAACATTATTCAGTCACTAATTTTATCACATAAGCTGTGTTCTTTCCAACTTGCAGATGGTGACCTGTAAATGCAGCAAGAAGCATTTTGATCTGTTGCTCCACTTGTTCCTACAGCATTCTGAGAGTACTAAAGGGAACCCATCATCTCCAAAGGTGGCAGATCAGTGCAGAACTGACAAAGAAGCACTCTGAAATTTGTATCAGAGGAAGGTGATGTTTAGTTGCAAGAAATTCTTTTGATGTAAATGCGATCTTTACCTCCTTGATTAATACTGGGAATAAGGCAGACTAAAATTCCCTAAAATACTGTCCAGTTTAGTTCATTGCAGAGAACTTATTCAGGAAGGAACAAAATATATTCTCCAAGTCTCTGCCTGGCACAGCACAAGAGTAAAGAAGAAAAACCAAACAAAATGAGAGCTTTGAGTGTCAACACTCCCATCTTGTGGCAGCTGAAGAAAATGCATATGTCTAAGTAAAAATGGAAAAATAGTTCCATGTAGATAGTTTATAAATATTAATTTACTTGAAAAGACATTTTCTTGTATGTTTTAATCAAATTTGTATCTTTGAATTACCAGCATTATATTCAGAGAAGAAAGGATGTGGAAATTCTTTCATTCAGCTGCAACAAGGTAATAAATGTAGCAAATTCCCAATTGCAGGAAGTTAAAAGCATGAAATCCACTTTTGTGATATCTGGATTCAAAATATCCTGAATGAAGGCAGAGATGTGATTGAAGCCCACAGGCTAGTGGGCAGTAGGTAGTGCCAGAATTTAAGGATACATGATGGAGGACTAACAAACAGTTAATTCACAACATCTGGATGCAAGAGACACAACTCTCCTCTCTCTAACTCTATGAACCTCAGAAGAAGGGGCAAGTCTCACTTCTCCTGGGTCTTCCAAGAGATTTTTCTTCTTGATTTATTAGTTACCTACATAAAGCTGAAATTAAGATCATGTGACTGATATGCCTCATTAGAGGTCCTATAGGATTCTTGCATTAGGTACCGGCTTCCTTACACAAATCATTGCTGAATAAACTTGTTTCCTCTATAATTTCCCTGCATCCATACAAATTCTAAGATAGTATGCATCCTGATCCTTGATTAGAATCTCAGAGTAAACTTAATTTATGATGTGTGCTAATGCCAACAACAACATGAGAGTACTTCTGTGTTGTTTGGAAGACACTGACACTGAGCCATTTGCTTTAACATTTGGCCATAAGCAATTTCTGAAAAATACCAAACATCCAGTTTCAGAAAATAAAGTTCTCAGTGGAAACTCATCTGGAAACAGGATTGTAAAGTTGAAAAAGATAACAGTTACAGAGATTATGAATGAGGTATCACCTTAATAAGAATCAAAAATGCAAGAAAAATCTTTCCTAAGAAGTTGGAACACCTCTTAAATATTCACATAAAAAACCTAAATATATAGACTGAGAAGATTTAAGGGATGTTAAGGTTCAAACTCATAAAAACTGTGGGTTTTTCTCACCTTTTAGATCCGTGTCACTGAAATGAGACCAAGGCTCAGCCTACTGAACTACAAATGGGATTTCTAGGAATTACTTAATCCATGCACCTAGCAAGGGGCTATGTCTTACCAAAGTAGAAAGGAAAAAACATAGTGAACCCTCCTGCAGTGCCCCAGTGTTTTACAGCAAGAGAAATTGGCCTGAGAGCAAGCTGATTGATTAACAGACATAACATTTCAAACCAGAAGATGCACAAAGTGCATTTCAAAGACAACCAGTCAGAAGGACTCTGCTCACTAACAAGCCTGCAGGTAAAATGTCTCAACAGAACTTCTCACCTGAGGTTTCTAATACAGGAATTGCTACCCCTCAGGTGAATGCAGTTCTCTGCAAGTCTGCTTGTAAACCAGACCTCCAAAGCCGGGTTAAACTACAAGGGAGCACAAGACTGAAGTCCGGGCCTGTCAGCCTCAGGTGAATAAATGCTGTGACTTTGGTATGCAGACTTAAAATGGAGACAAGACACAAGGAGAGCAGTAGCATCTCCCACTCTACACTACCCTGAAATTACACAGGTCAAAATACCTGGAAGTGATTAGCAGCTTAGGTTACTGTTTCAATTTGGTTTTTTTGCTTTAGTTTGAGGAGAAAAAATAAAGAGGATTCTCCATTCCTCTCCAAGAGGAAGAAGCAGTTCAGTGCTTACTAAAATGTGCCTCATAACAATTAGACTGTGAATGAGGGATGTTCACCGTGATGAAAAGTGAGTGAGGAGTGTACCCCTGCAATATGGAAAATGAAACATATTTTGGGCTGTAATAACAGCATTGTGACCAAAAAACTGATGCAAATGATGACACAGCAGTACTAGAAACTTGTAATGCTGCAAGTGGAATAGTGGGTTTAATTTTATACAGCTAACCTTTAATGGCTTCAGACTGAAAGGGAATTGGTTTATACAAGATATTAGGGAAAAAAAAGTTTCTTGTGAGGGTGGTGATGCATTGGAACAGAGAAGTTGTGTCTGCCCCATCCCTGGAAGGGTTTAAGGCTGGGTGGGATGGGGCTCTGAGCAACCAAGTCTATGCCCCAGGCTCACAACAGGGAGGCTGGAACTAGATGCTCTTTAAGGACCCTTCCAACCCAAACCCAAATCTATTACTATGATTTTTAAAAAGTGATAGAATCTGGAAGAGGACAAGCCTCTTGTCAAGGACTGGAGAACCTGCTGAAAAGAGCATCAGAGGGGACTCTGTGCATGCATGCCTGAAGAAGAGGGGATCTGATTGCAGATTCCCCTACTGGAAAGTGCAGTCTAGCTTCCTCATCAGACAGATGCATTAGGGGGAAATATAAGGGTCAGAAGGTTCAACAGAGGAAATTGTAATTAAATATTTTTTAAATGGTTCTCTGTGGTAGTGCTGAAGGACTGGAAGAGATTGCTTGCAGGCAGTGTGGAATTTCCTTTCTTAGGGATTATGAAACTCAGTTGGACATTGAATCATACACTGAGATTTGATGAGTTGTGCCCTAAGAGGCTGCACTAGAAGACCCACAGAGGTCCCTTTCACCTAAATTTTTCTACAATTGCCTATTTTAAGAGCTGAGGTTCAGTGTGGTAAGAAATGTTGGAAACAGGATAGAATTTAAGTCATACCAGGGAAATTGGGCTACAATATAGGTACAGCATCCTCAAATGCAATTTGCACAGCTGCCAGCCTGCTCTAGTCATATGTAAGATCAGCAGAAACAATACCAACTGTATCACAACCCAACACGATAACATTAGTCCAAGGTGATAGATGTCAAAAATAAACTGTAGCTAATCATTTACTCACTGACTATAGGTTAAGAATGAAACCTTAACAATTAAAGTGGTTTTATGGTAAACAGAGTCAGCGAAGCTTTGCTTCAGAAAAATTTGTATTTATTTTTTCACTTGTATAATTCAAAATATGTCTTTCCTATCCTCACCAGGAAAAGAATCAGCAGTGTTGTGGCTGCCTGCAGGACTGGCTAACAGCCATCTGCTGCCAGATAAAACATGTAGAAATTGAGTTCTGCTTCCACTTTGTTCTGGGAACAAAATACTTGGGTTCCACTCCCTCACTCAGCTGCTGTACATGTAAAATCCATAGAAACATTCTTCTTGTTAAGGCTTTCTTCAGCTTCTAAATGTGGTTGAAATTGGGTAGTAATTTCAAACCCTAAGGTGTATGGCCTATAGAGTAAGAAGTCTGAAATGAATGCACCATTTGCATCAAACTATAATTGCAACCAAAACCTCTCCATGTGGAAAACTTCTGATCTAAATTGACTTTAGCTTACACTGATGAATATTTAAAAAAAAAAAAAAAAAAAGAGAATTCCCCATGCACAAGTCAGTCACAAAGATCTTATAATAAATAAACACAGTTTTCATGGGAGACTGCATGAGTAATTAAAATAATGGGACATAAAAAGAAAATAGTTTTCACTTAGCCATGTAAAGATGATTCTGTGCATGAAGAAACAGCTGAATGCAATTGCTGTTCATCTGCTTAAAATATGATGTATGGGAAGGTCTGGATGAGAGCATTCTCTAGTTCTTTCTTTCATGATGGCAAAATTTTAATCTTAAAATATGCATCCAAGGAAAAGCCATTTATTTTGCTCTTTTGGAATACATAACTTTCATATCTAATTCACACACTTTAACTTCATCATATTTCTTATTCAATGCTATCCACACAAAAGTAATATTCTGTCTTCCTGCTAAGGAACTCTTGCTCTAGACAAATAAAATTTAAAATGCTATCAAAAATCAGTAAGACTCATAAATATCTGTACTAACTAATATCTGTACTAACTAATATCAATCTGAATGGGATTAACATACGTTAACATACTTAACACTTCTAAACCAAAGCCACACAGCAGACATATTGTAAGAAAAACATTTGTTTTAAAAGTTTGGAAAAAGCAATTTGGGATTCATGGATTTGCTTTGGTATCATTCCAGATTATTTCTGTTACCCGGACATTATGGATACAGTCATACTAAATAATGTACACGTCCCTCATTTCTAAAATTTCTTTCCTACATTACAGAACTATCTTGCCACCAAAACTAAGCAGTGAGTCATATTGTGAATGAGGTTCCACAGTAAGGTAAAATCTATACTGTGAGTTTCCTACAATAAGATGAAACTATCATTTGTATGCCAATCAAATATCTCCTATGTGTAATGATATTAAAAAATGTTTACAAATATATTCTTGTACAAACATGGTGCTTAGTATCTCCCCATGCAAATCTAAAATTGTGTGTCTTCTGTTTTACATGGTAGAGTTACTCTACACCAAAATACCTTATTTGTAACATGAATGGAACTTTCTTCCTCTTTTATCAGAAGCTTCCACAGATGAAAATGCTTTCTGAAACAATTTCTGCTGCACAATGTTTCTTTATTTTCTCAGTGTATGACACTGATTTATACTTACATCCCTTAGATGTTCTTTTGCTGATACAGAATAAGACTTTGCCCTTCAGTTTCAAAAGCAAAAGCTTTTTTAAATGTTTAAAATACAAAATAGTACTAAAATTAGTTCTTAGGGCCTCTAATGGAATTTTGAATCAATAACTCAAAATCGAGGCTTTTTTCTTATGTTAAACAACTCTCTCTATAGTGGACTCTATCCAGCAGGACCCAAGATATCTCTAAATATAATTAAAAACTCTTGCAGGAGAACAATGTTGAGAAGTTTTGCTAATGTATTTCTACATAAAATACAAGATGAATCTGATTCAATGCAACGTAATTTGAAGATTATGATGGAAAGACTTTTTCACATATCATAAGCAATAAGCATAAGTAATATCATAAGCAACAGTGACTCATTGCAGTAATTTATTATCACCACCACAAATAAATTCTTGCTGTAGAATGTAGCTTGAAAGATGATGCAATTAGGATGCTATTCAGTCACTACTTTACACTACTTTACAAACTAAGGAAGTTACTAAAACAGTTCCTGCTAAGAATAGTTACAAATACCAGCATGGATCTAAAACTGGTTTCAATGAGAGTAGACGTTTGGAGGTCATCTGAAGATAGAGTGACACTTAGAGTTATATAAGGTATTTTCCAAAATACTTGGAGCAGAAGGGGACGCTGGATGTTGGAATAATCTTGCTGTAATTATTATGGTTAAGAGGCTCATCTCACTCTTTCTACACTACATAAGCATTAGGCCAGCAGTGCTTCAATGTTAGCATAGCTACAGTCAGGCATCACAAATAGGGTATTCTAAACGCCTAGGAATTTAAATAAAATTTGCATAATCTGTTCAGAATCAGAAAATTAGAAATGTCTAGAGATTCAAAATCTTGACATTGCAATTTTTATGATAAGCAATTTAAACTCAATTAAATCAGAATAGGAAAATGTTCAGCTAAAATGAGTTATACATTCCCTATCTGCTACCAGAAAAATATTTATCTGGGCATAGGATGGACGTCACACTAAAAAGCCCGCAGGAAAAGGGAGAACAGACAAATGGATGAGTTCAACTTTCCAAAAATCACATTTTCCTCTTGTCTAAAGCAGCACATAAAGAACTTTCCAGAAGTGTCTTGAAGAGCCCTATGAATCAATTATTCACATAGACTAGAAAAATGCTTTATATTGCGTATTGTCCTGTACTGATAAAGAAACATGACACACATAGTCACTGCAAGTGCCTAGTAGATTATTCCTCTGAAATAAATGCTTTTTTTTTATTTCAAGAATAAAAAATATTCAAAAGTAGGATAGGTGTGAAGAGTTTTAAAAGGTTATCTAAGGTTGGATCTCTGCAACACTCAGGTGCATAAAGTTCTGATCCTGAAATAATAGAGTTCTTTCTTATTTAAATATTACACCTGTCACAGATCTAAGTTCTCCAGGATTATGTATGACATTTTCCATTGACCTTGGACTGCTCTTACCAATTTTGAAATATGTGCAGCCAAAAGAACTGCTGCAGTCCAAATTTCCCCTCCATGCTCTGTTTCTACGCTATGTGAGATTGAAGAAGGGTAAGGAAAAGGAAGAATTTACCATGCCTGACACTCAGTCTTTAGCAGAAGAGACAAACCCCCTGTTCTGGGGAGAGGTGTAAAATCAAGTACAGTATTCCAGATGCAGTTTAGCAAATTATATCATTAACATGGAGAATTTTATAAATCAAACCACTGAACACATGATATTTCAAGCTACAGCCACAAGGTAGCAGAATAACTTTAATTTGAGCCACTTTTATGATGTAATGGTTGTCCAAACAGATAAGAAAAGCATATATTAAAAAAAAAGAAACCACCACACATAGCCCTGTCCTCCCACTGTTAAAAAACAGCCCCCAGACATTCCTTAATGATAACATTCAGCTGTGCCTTGAAGTTCAGTGAAAGGAAAATTGGGGTAATGTGTAACACAATCTCATTAAAGATAAAGACTTAAAATTTATTTCACAACCAAGGAACAGCAGTTCTCCTTGCTTTAAACTCTTATGAGAGAAGCAAAGATTTTGGAGTTGAATATCACTATCAAGCAATTTTGTTGCAGAGTTCTAAGGGATGACAGCTACGTTACTGTCTTTGCTTGTGCAAGATATTGCAGAGTGAAAAAATAATACTTTCATTCAAATTATTTTTTCTCCATTTTAGTTTATGGTTTACCTTATGTTGCCACTGCACTTGAAGAGGAGGCTTCCTCAAGGGTTTAAACGCTGAGGCAATTCAGATCCTTAGCATTTAGAGACAGATTTCAGCCCCTATAGAGAATGTTTTAAAATCCTTCACTTTCATGGACAGAAGACAGTTCTTCAACATATTAAAATCATGACATTTGATACAGGATTTCAAACTCTTAACTTATAAACTTGTTAAACATTTTTTCCATATTTTACTAATTTCTTGGCATCTTCCCCAGTTCCCATGACCTGGAGTGAACAGGCCATTAGTTTTATTGTGTTATCAATCTCCACGGAGTCTCATGGACCTCTCACCTATAGGAAGGAAAAATTGCTGAGATTTTTTTACTGATTATTTCTCATGTGCAGTTTTTGGGCATAGCCAAATGGGCCAATCCAACCTGATCCTTGTGGTGATGATGTTTTATATGCATTAAATATAGGATAAAAATCCTTCCATATTATTTGGATATGAAGGCAAGCAGAGAGCATGGGGAGCAAATGGGCAACAGGATATAATTAAAAAACTCACGTAAGGTTATTTCTGAGGAAAGTAACAGGGAATTAAATTTTAATTATTTATTAATTGTCAAATTAATCTGGAGATAATTTAAAAAGACATATTGCTGTTTCTTCATGTGATTTCCCATGGATATATGTATCAGTTTTTTTGATCCACTGCTTACAAGGAGGATGAGATTAAGCACTTTTGTCTCAGGTAGGGAGGGGGACATTCAGGGCTGGGAATACCTTAAGACAAATTGAAAAATCTTGATACATGGTAATGTCATCAATATGCCAAAAACCATGAAAACGGGTCTTTTTCAATTATAATTAGAGTAAACTTAAATTAACTTAATTTAGGTATTTTTGAAATGAACTTAAATTTAGGTATTTTTAAAATGTTTTCAGCCCACTCTGTGTTGCTGAGTCACTAATGTGCCATGCTTCACAAAACTTACAGAAAGAGTTGAAAAGTTTTGTTCAGTCATGTACTTTACTTAAGTAATTATTTCTTTACAGAAAATCAGACACTCATTTTATCAAGGAGGAGAAAGTTAGAGGCAAAAAATAGAGGAGAAAGTTAGAAAACCTCCTTTTATTGACTGGTTGGCAGAGAAGAGAGATAAAGTGGTGAAGGATTATACTAACCAGTCTAGGAAATAGGGAAATAACTGCTGATTAAATGCAGATGCTGAACAAACATCACAGCTAATCATACCCACTGAATACTGCTTTACAAAAGAAAAAAGACATGACCTCCACTCACTCATCATTTACTTTACTGCCATGTGATTCCTCACACATAAAGACTACAGTGAAATTACTTAAGTGTTCCACAAATGTTTCTACACATCAACAGGGTATTACAAGGACAAAATAGAGTTGCCTATTTATAAGAAGAGAATAAATCACAAATAGATGAATTAAGGTCATGAAACAGCAGAACTCTGATAGACATTAGATATTAATAATTGAAAAGACAATAAAAGAAATCAATTTAAACATGCAGAATGCAGAATAAGCATTAAAATAAAATTTATATTAAAAGAGATCAACCTAATACTAAAGTATAAAGTTAAATATAAATTTTTGAGGTAACATGGCCTGATTGGAATAGAGTCTAAATTTACTTTATGATTACTAAAAGGCTGATCCAGGACCAACCAAGATCAAACCAGAGTTCTCATTGATTTCAAGATGTTTGGACCAGGTTTCAGAAAACAATTAAAGTCAACATAAATTTTCTTGTAAGTTTCAAATATTAAAACTCAGTTTTTCAAAGTTTCAGGGGAAAAAAGTGTAAAAGACACATGAGCTTTTCTAGAATTTGTTCCTGCATATACCAGATGAACCAAATTAATTGGCCCTTTGAAATGCTCATAAATCAATGAGTTCTCACTACATAATGCATGGCACTGTTTTTCAGACCAAGACAGAAAAGTTGCTAAAGGGTTTATTGGATGCTGTCAGAAAGGCATCCAAAATGATATATCACTGGCCACATGTTTTCTGTTTGAAAAACCTTCAGTGTGTTGTTCATGGAGCTGGCAGGGAATATTTGGAGTACATTTAGAGAGAGAGAAGATAGGTAGATGAGTAGATAGATAAATAGATAGGTAGATAGATAGATAGATAGATAGATAGATAGATAGATAGATAGATAGATAGATAGATAGATAGATAGATATCTTACTGCCAAATATATCTGGAATGCAGTCCCACAATTTAATCTGTATGGATGTATCCTTCTGTCTGCACTGATTTTCACTGTAAAGGGACTTATCCATGTGTATTTCTGTTCTGGCTCGAAAAATGTTTTTCTTTAAAATAAGCATTTATAATGCCAACAAAATTCTCTAATGCTTCTATTTTAAATGTCCCAATGAAGATATCTGGTATTCAGAGAAGTCTGATTGCTCACTCTGGACAAGTGAAGCCACTACAAAGCATAGAGATTCCTATATGAAAATCTTCCTAGCACCTTTAACTTTCCTAGTCCTAGTTCAATTATTGTTAATGTGGAGACACACAGTGATACAATGACATCAATATTTTTAAATGGAATATTAATTTTTAAAAAATTAGGAACTATACATATTTGTGGTATATATTTATTTTTCAGCTGTGGAATGTGATATATATATATACACATATGGTACATGAAAATTATTTATTGTATTAGTAGATATTAAAATTCAATTCCTAAAATATAGGAACATTATGTGCTGTATAACAGCAAAAGCCTGTTGAGCCCACAGTCTGGTCTCCAGTAGGGCTGGCTGACAGGCAAATACCTGAGTATAGGTGAGAGCATGACAAGTACAAGCATGTCCCTCCTTAAAACACGAGAGTCTTTTCAGCTCTTCATGACACAGAAGTGGTTTCTACACAGTTGGTAATCTTCAATGAATTTCCATTCCATCAAGTTTTCCATTTTGCTCTTGAATCCATGTAGATTTTTTATTATTCAAAATGTGCTTTGGCAGGGAGTTGCTCTCATCAGATATTGCATGAAGAATTCTCTCTTTAACTTGTTTGAAACTGAGTCCAATTGGTTTCCATTTATTTTCTCTCTCTCCTTCCACTGCCCACCCTAAATCCTACAGTTTATCTACTTCATCATCATCATCATCTACAGTCTACAGCATTATCAAAACTGAATTAACAATACATAAGATCTATGCAGCACAACATCTTATTTCACATCAGTTCTAAAGGAATGATTGCTCTCACCTTTTGGAGGCAGAAATCAAGATAACTTAATACTTTGCCAGTGTACTTTCTGAGCATTCTAACTACCCCTAAAACTGGCTGCTTCATAATCTATTATTATATAGATTTTGTAGTATCTGTAAAAATTAAATGGAATATCCCCTTTGTCAGGAAAACTTCTGACTTCTTTTCACTTATTTCAACAGAAATATAAATGAAAGTAGTATATGAGAGTTCGTTCTGCAAAAGTGTAGCAATTCAGTGAATGATGACCTTACTCCTCTACCTTAATAATTTATAGGACTAGCAAAGTATTAAACAGAAGCTTGAGAGAAATTAATTTGTATGATGAAGTGGGAAAATCTCCAAAACCAAAATTACAGAGCCTGATAAACATTGAAGAAGTTGGATCCTGCCAACAGTAAGACACTAAGCCAAATGCTTTATTCTTCAAACTGATACTTCAACCAAAAAAATCTATGATCATTAGGTTTGTTTCCCCCAAACAATGTTTGTATTTGCGTCAAGATTTTTACATCATTGTTGCATCAGAAATAAATGTTCTGAGGACATTTCAGATCCAAAATATGTTTATTTAGCATACAATTTTCCTAATGTCTGTAAATTCTCTAATATTTTTCAAGCCAACAAAACTGGGAGACATTTTCTATTCCAGAAAAAAATATTAACAGTGTAAGTGGGGAAAGGATAGCATTATACACAAGGACTGAAGAAAGTGGGGATGGAGAAAGCACAGAAGGAAATAGCTTGCCATACTGTGAGTAAAATGCTCTTTCCTGTCTGACCATATTAAAATTACTTACCTATGCAAACACAAATTTACTTTGACTAGTACCGGCTAAGCGATACTTTCAATAACACCAAGACTGGATTTGAGGCTAATTTCATTTTTGGCTTATTTTACTTTGTATGGTTTTGTTTCCATTTTACAAAATCCATAGATTTTTCCTAGACTATCTAAACCAAATTGCCTTCTTCTAGCACATCTAGCTAAAAAAATTCTTGGTCTGATAGTTGCATGGTAAGCAACTGAAACTGCTTGATCTGGCAGTGATGGAAAATTAATTTAAAAAGCAGCAAAAATGAATTAGTCTGCTAGAGAGATCAACAGCTCACACATAGCTTCTTCCAGCTCCTGTTTGGAGCCAATGGGAAACTCAAATTGCGTCAGCTGCAGAGAGATAAATTTTTCTGTCAAGTAAATCATTGGCTTTTGAATTTGTGCCTAAATATGGACTTCATGATGAGAAGAATGTCTCTGATGCGGAAATCTGACCAAATTCTCCCCACAGACAGAAGCAGAAAATTCTCAATAGTCTTGGAAATATCTAAATTCTAAGACAGGATTACTGTCATTAAAAACCTTTCATATTTCTATCAATTGTTTATGCTATTTTTCATTTGCTCATAGCTGCCTTCACACGGAGATTTTTGTCTTGATCTATCCCAAACCCATTAAAGCCAATGAAACAAACATCTGAGTTGTCTCTAAAATTTCCATTTCACTTTTCAAATCATTTCTACTACAAAATATTACTCTATTCTTAATTATTCAGATGTATAGATAATATTCTCTGATGTCTAGGGGAAGAATTTTAGTTTGTTTATTACATTATTGTATTGTGCAATTTTTAAACCTGTTCCTGTAAAAATAATTAATGTGAAGCCACTGAACCAGCAGCACCCATTTCCACAATGCTCCTATTTTTTTATAAACAGAAGTAAACCCTCCATTTGTTAGCAGAAATTATGAGTTCTATCCAGAAACCCTGAATTTCAATATGAATTGTAAGTGTTCTCTGTCACACCTCTGATCCTTAAATCTACCGCAGCAATTTTTTATAAACCATCTTACAATTTATATTCACTATTGTATGTTTTTATAGCCAGCATGCTCTTTTTATGTCATTATTTTTCTTTCTTATTGACTGTAGTAGTCCCAGTTTGCTCCTCAGAAAACTAATCATAAGCTACCATGTGTAACCTCAATATTACTTACTAATTGCGAAATCTTTGTCTTTATTATCTGTCCTTAAACACTTCATGTAGTTTTTTCTGTTTTCTTCAAACTTGCATCACACTCAGAGTCTCTAGTTTTATTAGCCTGAAATATAAAAACACAATTAGATTATTAACCTCTGCTTTAAGACAAGCTTACTGCTATGACTCAAAATACAGGTTATTAGAAAAAACACAATGGGTCACCTCAGACTAAGGCCTTGGGCAAAGTTATTTCAGAGAAGAAAGAGAGCAGAGCATGTCCCTTTGTAAACATACAAATTACTCTGAGATTTATGTTTATGTGAGGTTCACACACACAAACTTCTGGAAGTTCAACAAGATGAAGTGAAAGATCCTGCACCTGGGTCAGGGCAATCCCAAGCACAAATAGAGGCTGGGTGAAGAATGGATTGAGAGCAGTCCTGAGAAGAACTTGGGGTTGTGAGTGGACAAGAACTTCAACAAGACCCAGGAATGTGTACTCACAGCCCAGAAAGACAAACACATTCTGGGCTGCAGTCAAAGCAGCATGGCCAGCAGGTGTGGGAGCCAGTTCTGCCCCTCTGCTCTGCCCTGGTGAGATCCCACCTGGAGTGCTGCATCAGCTCTGGGACTGCATGCAACAACAAAGCAGACCTATTAGTACAAGTCCAGAGGAGCCCATGAATATGATCACAGGGCAGGAGCAAGTGGCCTGTGAAGGGAGGCTGAGAGAATGAGGGCTCTTCAGCCTGGAGGAGGCTCTGGAGAGACCTTATAGTGCCTCTCAGTACCTAAAGGGGACCTGCAAGAGAGCTGGAGAGTGACGTTTTACAAGGGCCTGTAGTGACAGGACAACAGGAATGGCTTCAAACAAAGAGAGGGAAGGTTTAGGTGATATTTCAGTTGACTTTTATATTTGCAAAACTAAAGGTAACGGAGAAAACCTTTTGAAATATCAACCCCAAATTCTTTCTTCACCAAGAAAGCAAGGATAGGTACTAAACGGTAGATCACAGGGAGAGTTCGCAAACTACGTATTCCTTGCCATAGTCTCACTACGGTGATTATTAAGATCTGATTAGAAAGAGCTGCCTCTGCCTGAATTAAGGTGAAAGGAGACCATATGCCAAACTCAAAAGTACAGATTTTGTTTAACAATAAAATGAGAGGTAGAGAAATAGAGAGAAATAGAGAAGAGACGGGGGAGAGAGAGTGAGAGAGACACAGTTCCATATGATTCTGGATTCAGCAGTGTCCTATTGATCCTTCTTTACTCAGGCCCTATCAGTGGTGGGGAACCTGAGACCGTCCAAAACTTTTCACAATATGTTTAGTAAACAAAGGAATTAATCATCATTTGCTATAGAGTTCTCTTATTCTACCAGTTAAATAACTTTTCTCCCTTAATCCTAATTAGTCCACATGCTTAGTCTTTCACTTCTTTGGGTCTGTGGGTTGTGAGTTGGTAACCCATGAATTCTGTGCTCTTTGTGTCCATTACCAAAGATATATTCTTCTCCCCCAGCTTTGCTGGCCTCTCCATAGGTCTGAGATAGCGGGCAGACAACAGTACCTCCTTTATATTATCTCAAGTTCCCACTGTGGGGGCTTATCCTACAATCAGGTTTGAGGTACACATGGAGGCTTATCTGGGGAGGCTTCACTGGTCATTGGTGGTCACACAAAGCTTCTGTCCTACGTCAGTTGATCTTTCTTTGACTGGTGAGATGCATATGAGCAACTGCTTCTTTACACAATTTGCCAAATTTGAGTCAGCTTTTACTGGTCTGAAAAAAAGCACTAGTCTAAATTATCTGAAAAAAAGCCTATTCCATGATTGGCTGACACATAAAGTGCTTAAAAAAAATTGGTTATAAAATAAAAACAAACAAATACAGAGTTAGAAAATAAACTTAACATAAAGTTAAGAATAAATGAGTACTGTATGAATAATAAATTAATACCGTAGTGACATACAAAAGTGCTTCCTTTTGTTCTACTACTCTTGACATACATGTCTTAAATAGACCACGTACCTGATGCAAATGATCTGTTATTACTGTCCTCTTACATACTAAGATCCCTCCCAGAAATTCTGAAACACCTACTGGAAAAATGTGTCCAGAGCAGTATGTGAGAGTATCTGCATGTTAACGTAAGTGTTATGAAGATGAACAAGGCCAAACTTTCTCTGGAGAAAGAGGTTCTCATTTATTAAAACAGCTGCAAGGAACGGAGTACTCAGGATAAGTCCAAGAACCCACACAGCGAGCCAAAAACAGAACAGTGCGCTACCCCCAAGTGCACTGGGCTCTCCCCAGAAAACAAGTTTCCAAAAAGAAGAACCTCAATCCAACCGAACTTCCCCCATTTATAGCCCGCTTCGAGTTCAGGACTGGTCCATTTTGGATCCGCATGGTGACTGATCCCTTTTCTGGCTTCTCATTGGTCTTTACTGCCGTTCATTCTGGACCAATCGTTTCTGCAGGGCTTCAAATGATTGGTCAGATCTTCCATCCAATCCCTCTTCGACCTCGCCTTGCCCCGCCAGACCGCCCGTCCACCAAACCTTTCTCCTAGCGCATTGTAATAGCTCTCCCCACTCTTAACATAATGCAATTCATGTAACATAATTAATACAATACAATTGAACTATATCCTAATTTAAACTATAAACTATATCCCTATATCCTTTTACCTATAACATAAGTGTGCATCCAAATCAGGCAAAAACAGTAATATGTGTAACAAAGTTAATACCTGAGTAGTGGGCTTCAACTCTTACCAATAGTTTATCATCTTTTCACCTTTTACATTTAGATGTGGAACATGGTTTTCTAGATTACAATGATGTAAAACATGATTCATTTGTTTATTTTTTATATCAAACTACACTAATAATGACTTAAAGTTTTGGTTCTTTTAATTTTTTCTTTGCAGACTCCTTTGTTTTATTTATAAAAAACAAAACAATCCTTTATTAATTTTTTTATTCTGCCTTTTAATTGACTCCTGAAGTAGTCTGTACTTGATTTATTTAATTTCCCACATTTTCTTCAGAAGTCAGGTATCTTAAATGTTTTCAAATTCTTATGGTCTTAACTGCCCCATACCCATTTCCACTTTGTGATTCTACTTCCCTCAAAACTCTTCTTTCTATTTTTTATTGTGTCTTAGATCTGTCTCACTACATTTTCTGACAACCATCTGTTTACTTTAGACAATGCTTCTTTCCTGTGTTCTACCACAGTATATATTACCCTTTCTACCTTCACTTCCTTTTCCATTCATTAAAGACTACCTGCACAGATTACAGCTACCATTTAAGTTCTCTCAAATCCCTATGATTTTCATTTATCTATTTCTCTCAAAATAATTCAAGCAACTTCTAAACCACATGTTAACCACCAATCCCTTCAGTCCAGCACTTTTAACTTATTCATGCTGATAGCACTTTTAACTTATTCATGCTGATACCATTCACTTAATTATAAAAAAAGAGGCGCAAAAAAAATTAGGAAAAATATTTACCATTTTCTCCATTTAAGATAGAGTCACCAACAAAACTATTTCTAGTGCATGCATTATTTTGTTGTTGCTTGGTGCTGTTGCTGTTTACCAGCTCTTAAGAGCCCTGCTGGAATCCCAGATCTATGTTGTTTACAAACACAGAAAAAAATTACAATCCTGTCTGAAAATGTCTTGCAGTCTACAGGAACCAACAGATGGAACAAGCCAGATGAAGCAGTTCAAGCAATAAAGATACTGTGTCATCATCTTGATACTCAGCGCATCAGTAATATAACTATTGCAGAAGATTTTTGGAAGCATCACTGATGAAAAAAGTAAATGCATTTAGCTGGAGAGAGAAACACTGCAACCTTGGGGATCTCCTTCCATATGCAAGAAACAGGTTGGAAAAAGATCTAACTGTGTTTGAAAAGCCAGCAATGGGACAATGGCAGCTAATGGAGCGTGTAAAGGTGGGGAGAAAAGCCTCAACTCTAGAAGAGATGAAATAACAGATAAACTGATATACGGGGGTGCAGGTTTACTAGTCTGCCATTCTAGCAACTGAAACTCAAATTCCTGATGAAAAACTTATATCATTCTGCTTTTCTTCTAGAGGTTGTAAGTCCTAGTTTTATAAGCAAGGTAATAATTAGATATTCTATTGACACTTCACATGCAGTTGTGGCTTATCAGTTCTTGAAGACTTCAATTGTACATATATTTAATATATACATAATAAAGGCAGAAATAACACTAACAATTAACACTGGGTTCATCACATCCCGGGGACAAGTCTTCACACTGCCGCCAGTGTTTACTTTCAGAATGGATTTGCTCTCATGTGTTTCACACAATATTTACATGTTTCTCTTGTCCATCCTTTTCCAATAAGCTTTTTTTTGTTCCCTCCTTCTTCATGAATTGCTTATAGCATTTTTTAAATTTCAATTTAAACCAAGACATACAATTTCACCCTGCTTAAAACACCCTGTGGTGGGTTGACATTGTCTGGATATCAGGTGCCCTCTACAGCCACTGTATTGTTCCACTCCTCAGCAAGATAGAGAGGAGAAAATATAACTGAAGTCCATGGGTCAAGATAAGGACAGGGAGACACTCAACAATTACCAAAAGAGAGAAAACAGATTCCGCTTGGGGAAAATTAATTTAATTTACTACCAATAAGCTCAGAGCAGGATCATGAGAAAACTAAATCTTAAAACACCTTCCCTTCCCTCTTCCAGGGTTCAGCTTTGCTCTGATTTTCCTAACTCCTCCCTCCGTAGCAGTGCAGGGCTATGGGGAGTGGGGGCTGCAGTCAGTTGCAGTCAGACATATCTCTGCTGCTCCTTCCTCCTCCTCACGCTCACTCTGCTCCAGCTTGGGACTCCTCCCACAGAAGCTCTCTATTAATTTCTCTAATGTGAATTCTTCCCATGGGCTGCAATGCTTCATGAGCTACCCTAGCATGGGTCCCTTCAACAGACTGCAGTCCGTCAGGAACAGGCATGAGTCCCCTATGGGGTAATCAGTAATGCTAAAAAACCAGCTTCACAAAGTTACTCTCTGCAAGGGTGCGCAGGTACTTTCAGGAGCCTGCCCTAGCATGGCCTTCCCACAGGGTCTTCATGGGCCGCAAGTGGGTCTGTGCTCGATTATGAACTTCCTTGGGCTGCAGGGGTACAGCTGCCGCACCATGGCCTTCACCACGGGCTGCAGGGCAATCTCTGCTCCTGCACCCACGGCCCTTCCTCTCCCTCCCTCTGCACTGACCTTATCTGCAGAGTTGTTCCACTTATTCCCATTCATCACTTCTGACTGCTCCTGCTGGTATTGGATCAGGGTCCTTCCCCCTTCCTAAGGATCCCAGAGATGCTACCCCATTGCTGATGGCTGAGCCTTGACCCGTGCCCTGGTCTTGGAGCCAGCTGGCATTTGCTTCATCAGGCATAGGGAGAACTTCTAGCAGCTGCTCACAGAAGCCACACTTGTAGCCTTCCTGCTATCAAATCCTTTCCACACAAATTCAATATGCACACCAAACCATGACTGCTTAGGATTATCGTCATCACTATTCTTCATGCTGAGCAAACTGTGAAGTACTCTCCATACAGAGACTTTATACGTACCTGAAACTCTTAAGTAAAGTTTTAGGAATACATACCTCTCCTGGTCTGTAATTCAGAAAAGAAAATTTCTTTTTGTGAATGACATTTTCATGAAATTTAAGTTCATTTGCTGAACTTTCTGCTTGCAATATTATGGTCACTCTATCATAGCAATTTTTTCTTCCCCTCCTCCTGACCCCAGTATTAGCAACTAGATGGCAGCTTGTGTGCACAGGTCATTGTCCAATAAATTATCACATGGTTTCTCGGACAAATCTCCTTTAGAGTGTTTGAACCGGCAACACTTTTCTGATATTCTAACAATCAGAAACAATTTCCCTGATGATCTGTTTTGTTTTTATTTTGGGAGGGCCTTGATGTTATTTAACCTTAAAATCCTGCAACTAACTTCTTTCATAATAGGAATGTATGTGATTATTCCTGAGGCTTCTCCCCAGGGATAATTTTTTGTGCAAGTTTGTTAGATATCTCCGTGTCTGAATGGTTTGCTCTGCAGCTGATTGCCTGGGATCACTTTGACATCAGTCTGTAGCTGATATGCGCAGGAATTTGCTGTGTCTCTGTACAGAAAAGGGAATATTGCCTTCTCTTCTCGGTGAAAAGAACTCTCTAATAGACTTTGCAGAGATTTCCTTACTCATTATGCTGCTCTGCAGGTTTTGCTGTAGGAGGGGTCCTCAGACTCACTTCTTTCTGGTTTCAGTCGAGCCATCTGTAACAATAGCAGAAAGCTGATGAAATTGCTGAGAGTGGGGAATGACTGCTGTTTGTTTAGTTCTCTGGCCTGTTACAGTATTTCCTGCACAACATTAATCTTGTGTTTCCAAGATACGTAACACAGAGCAGCACAGTCATGTAAGCACAAAGATTTTTCCCACAAGATGTTCAGCTGGTATTGGTGTCTTCAAAAGGCCCAGTCTGCATGCTTTCAACTTCTGCTGTGTTTGGATGGAGATGAAAGAATTCTGCACCCTTTAACTCTGCTCACTAAAATCAATACTGCAGTAGAAGAGGTCTTGAACAAAAATAATTTTGAACCACACACCCTTGGCTGTCAGAACTTGGAAATGGATACGAGGTGGCCATATAGCAGCTGCAAAATAGAACATAATCATCTGACCAGTAACTGTAAAAAGAAGA
The DNA here is from genome assembly GCF_027579445.1 of Ammospiza nelsoni. NCBI lineage: Eukaryota > Metazoa > Chordata > Aves > Passeriformes > Passerellidae > Ammospiza > Ammospiza nelsoni. The sequence continues at coordinate 55,625,311 of NC_080669.1, read as the reverse complement.
TATTCCACACACCATCCTCAAGAGATTTCAGTTCATTTAACTCCCACTACCTTTCTCTAAACTTCACCCATACCATCCCAGGCAAATGTAAATGGATCTTCCAAGCCTCTCTTAACATCTTGTGGACTGGGATCTAAGATATAGCCCACTACTAGGTGAATACTTGGAATATGTTTTCCACTACTTTCCACACTTTGCAATCCATATACTAATTTAGGTGCTTTACATGGCCATAGAACATTGTTTTCTTGTTGCTACCTAAAAAGTAAGTCTTCAGTATCATTCAAAGAGGGATTATAAATAATATTTCTTTCCTCAATATTTGCCCTCATTTTTCTTTGATGTATTTATATGGCCCAATAAGTAGAACATTTTGGAGCATGAGGCAATTTAATTTTGTTTTGAAGATGATTTAATCTTTATCATGTTTTTTCCCTTCTTCTGTCTATGATATAACCTTATTAAACTTGATCCCAGCCCTTAAAATAGTGGTTGATACACTACTATGGAGAAAAGTGGTTTTAGGCAGACATACTCTCATGATAAAAATCAATCTTTGTTTTTAAGCTACATTCGTTGTCATATTTCTGAAGTTGAATGAAAATGGCTAGACCAGATCCAGTTAAAGTCTTGGTCATAAAGTGTATAGCAGAGGCCATGAGGAGCAGTCTTTCTTGTGCTTTCATATTTTGAAGTAATCATTTTATAGTGTTCACAGAGTTATCTGAAGAACTGTCTTAAGGCATCATTTTTCGATGCATTATGGCAATAAAGAATATGTTTAGTTTATGAAGTAATACAGTTTGTTAGGTTTAGCAGTGTCACACAATTTAAAACAGTGAATTCACCAGGTGCAGTTTGGAGGGAATCTTCTCATGAAAATGGAAGCTGCTTCCTGATTACTAAGAAATGCTTTAAGCTTCCTTCAGTAACGTGGAGTATGTGCAGCACACTGACATCTCTACTGAGAAAATATCTGAGCCAGTTGGAGGCATGTCCTCACTCACAAAGGTCAGCCAATGTGAAGTGTAACAGCTATTATTTTGGGCTTTCAAAGACTGGGAAGTCTGTACTCTGTTTTTTCCCTTCTCTCCCTAGAGAAAGGATAAATACCAAATGGGCCCAGCTGAGATCTGTAAACTTAACAGCTAGAGATGGGGAATAAACCATCTCAGATCAGTAGTCACCACAGATTTTTGCTTTAAGATTAGTATAGGGGAACCTCTTCATGTCAGCCTGTTTTTCTTTCCCTTTTTCCCCTCAGGAATATTCAGCTATGGGATTGTATGTGGCCTCTTGCCCTGCATTTAATATCATCTTTCTGTCTTTTTCTTTTTTTTAATCAGAAAAGCAACTTTAAATTCCTTTGATATCTCCATTTCAGCCCTGCTTGTATAAGCTTTGTGGCCACGACACAGAATGAACACATCTCATACCACAGTCAAGCCCAGAATCTGCCCTCAGTCTGGGTCTGTGGTTGCTGTGAATGCTCTCAAGATCCTATTCACATCAGAACACAAGATGTGTCTTCTTACATTCGTATTGTACTTAATTCTATAATTTCTTGAGCCTTTCAGTGCTCCTGGCATTAGGCATGCCTTGAAGGGTGGGTGAGTTTCATTACCCTTTTACTATTCAAGAAAAATGCTGCAGTAGGTGGTCCTGAGTCATCATTTTGGCATGCTTTGAGGCTGATCTTCTCATAAATCTTGCAGTAGTAATTTGTTATGGAGACACTATTTTAGCTGTAAACTATATACTGTTTTGGTGTCAACTCAGGTACATGCGTCTACTACAAAACCAGGTTTGCAAGAAAGGGTTTTTGTGCTTTTCCAAATGGATACAAAAGCCACACACACAACTTTAATTTCTGTGTCATTATTTAGACACAGCTTCCAACAAAATGAATCAGAAATTAAGATTTAGCCGTGTAAACTACACCTCCAAGACCCAATAAAGTGGCCCAAAGCAAAAATCAAGCTATTATACGAGGTAATCAATGCATTTTCAGTTGGAAAGAATAAATACACCCATTATTTTAGGCTTCATTCAGTAATCTTATTTAGCTGCGTCCGCAGTCCTCCAAATTTGACACTGGCTTGCATCACAGCTTTGTTTTATGCTATATCTTTGCAAGTGTTGAAATAAACGATCTTCTTAATGTCTTATGTTCAAATGCATCCCTTTGCTGTTGGTGAGATGAAGCTGAAGAAAACTTGTTCAAGCAACATATTTACTAAAGAGAAAGAAAATATATGATTCAGACTACAATGGAAATGTTGTTCCTGATTTAGTGGCTTAAAAATGTTTTCCAGTCAATTTTCCAAGAATCTGCCTGTATAGCATTGTCTACTTGAGACTTTTGACCTTAAAAATCTTGTATGATGTGATGACTGTTGTTGTCTTAGTAAAATTAAACCTCATGTTATACCTATGTATCAATGTTGTGTTGGGTAGGGACCCACCTAAGCACCCTAGCACTTGAAGATAAGCTTTCAAACAGAACTCCACAAGCATAGAGGTAAGCAACTGCTATTTGCCTGTGACATGGGATTCTACCCTCTGGCACCAAGCTGGCATTTTATTCCATTCCTTTAGGCTTTGCCTCACAGATCACTCAGTGATTTTGATGTGGAAGCCATTGCGTAAAAGACATTTCTTCTGGGATTGTTATCATCAAGCTGAGGTTATTGGTGTTAGCAGAGATAGCTTCCAGTGGAGTAGGCAAGAAAGAGGCCTATGGATTTCCAAATCTCTCACAACGATCCCTGAAACTGGGTGACAGGAGAGAAAAGGCATGTGCTTGTCAAAGGCACAAAGACTCTTATCCTGCAACAGTGAAAAAATTTCTGTCTACTTAGTGCACAGGTAGTCATTATGAAGCTAAATACTCATAATAGCTTCATAAAACAATTCCACTATGTTATTGCTACCAAGTGGTGGCATCAAGGTTTTCAAAGAAGAAGAATGAAAAAACTTACTCAAATGCAAGCTCAATCACTTTTTATAACAAAAAGCACCATGCAATTTATATTCATATGTGTTTTTTACCTGTCATTCCTTCAGCTTGATGGCTGTCAGAATACTACATTTTTAGTAGGCTTGCAATTGCTGGAGAACTTAAATACACCCTATGATTATATCCTGCAGGGCCGACAGCTGAAATGTCAAATGGTCAGTGCAATGCTCCTAGCAACACTCTTCTCCCTTTGTGGCAGAAATTCAGGTGCTTTTCTTTAGCTGCAATTAGCATTTGATGTTTGAAACAGCCTTTGTATTCTCTTTCCCTCCCTTTCCTCTTTTTTTCCCTCTCTTTTCAGGCCTACTGAGACAGTCAGAAGACTGCATAAATTATCTTTTCAGCCAGGTCAGAAAGCAGGTTACCTACTACATCATATAAGGAAATTGTTGATCCTTTTTCTATTGAGAGTATAGGAAACTTTTCAAACTCACAACCTTATAAAGATATCTAGGAAGTAGAGGGCAGTGTATAAATATGAAAGGCTGACGTTAATATTTGGTCACTTATCAGTGCACCATGATACTTACCAATAATGGCATGACTAAAAATAAAATGTTGCAGAATCTTGTTACCCTGGATTAAAAATAATTTGTAGCTATAAATTAGAGATATAATGAAAATTATAACTGTTTTTCTAGTTACAACTTCTGCAAGTTACTGCACATAATATCTACAGAGAAAAAATACTATTCTTTATAAGTAAAAGGAGGACCATTAGATGGCAAAATAGGCATCTGTGGTATCAGTATCTTTGTGTGTAAAGGTATTACATGGACCCTTGCACCTGAAGATATAAACAATCTTCATTTGTTTTTCCTCTTAATTCCTTGGAGATAGATGAATTGCCTTCTGGTGTAGCAGGAGCTGGCATGGCACTTCAGGGTGATCAGAAATGTCATTTGCAGTTCTCCTGGACAAGCTGTTTTGTACTGCAGTGGTGTACAGAACCAGGCACAGCATGCACAGAGACATTAGAGCTGTTCCACTGCCATTTGGACAGGCTCCAATGAACTCTAGAAGTCCCACTCACAATCTTGTGCACATTTTTGGAATTTCTGTGTACCATGTCAACTGACTAAAACCTGAATGATATCAATTACATATCTAGCTCTGTAAGAGTCTAATCAGATTGGACAAACATGTCTAATCAGAAACTCAGCAGTGTTTTACTGTTTGCTTGTCTGACAGCAGGTCTAGAATATTTTAGTGCTCTGAGAGCACCTGAACGTGGTAAATAATAGTTTCCTAAGTCTAGGAAAAACACAATAAGCTTAATACCATTTTGATTCTTTGCCACATCTATTCTCACACTATTTTTAATGGAAAGCTAAAAAAAGAAAACAATGCCGCATAGGGAGTGTTTAAATTACAGCTGTCAGCTGTAAAGCAGAGACTAACATTAACTATGATTTTAAGATGTGATCAGAGACAAATAGTCAAGAAGATGTGGACATTAAACACAATCTTCTGTAGTTTTATGTGTCCCAGTTTCAACCAGTTGGTTTTAATTAGAGATTGGACAGTGACATGGACTCAGTGGAACACTGGTCTGATTTAGTGTGATGGTTCCCACATTCATTTTTCTGGCTTACTGTAAGACTGAGAATAAAAATTGTAATAGTTCCTGTGGATCTGTGTAAAAACAAACAAAATTATGCATGACATGAAAAATCAGGGCCCCTTCTAACACTTAAAAAATAATTGCTTTAGAGTAATTTTTTCTTACAAAATAGGGTTCCTGTGCGGAGTAAAAGAGATAAGTTTACTTTAGAAAAGAACAAAAAAACCCAAAAATCCAAAACTAAAACAAAGACAAAAAAATATAAAAATCAATAGAGTCATAGCAATGCTCTAACATGGGCACTGAATTGGCAAGAGTCATTTTTTGTTAAAGATCCACACTGAAATTGATGTCAGCTTGAGCACTGTAGAATCAGTAATAATACTTCCATTATATTAAGTCTTTTACATATACCATGTGTATCAGTATGAAACCTACACTCAAAGCACTCCTATTCCAAGTGTTCTTTATTCTAGTCCATATTCAAAGCTGCAAGTAACTAGTCAATCAAGCAGAGTTGATTCAAGACCAATAGATATTTGTGTCCTATGTCATCTCCTGTGTTGACACTTTCATGCAATGATTAACAGAATTCCTGAACATATTCTTTCTGTGAACAAAGCACAAATTAAGATCAAATCAAATCTTACCAATGGTTAAAAACAGTATCTGAAAATCTTACAACAATTTGACTCCTGGATTTTCCACAGAAAAGTCTGCTGCTGCCCATGGTTTGCAGCAGCAGCTTGGTGTATAACAATAGGTTTAGGAGGGAGATATCTAAGCTATATTTTCTTCAAAAGCCAAGACTGTCCCCTCACAGACACTGAGTAAATCCTTATCAATATAAAGATATTTAAAGGCAAAAGATGAATATGTCATACTATTCCTTTGAGAAGTTTCATACCGGTAGTTTCTTTGCATTCCCCAGAAATGAAACTCAAATTCATATCCAAGTACTTTCCTGCATGATGTGGCTACACCTGGTGTACTGCAGGGTTTTAAAAATACGGGCAGAATACTGAGTAAAAAACTGACATACTTTCTGAAACACACTCAACTGCAGTTTTGGGTAGACACATCAGTACCTTCACTGTCGTTCCAGGGTAATACAATGCTGTGGAAGTGCCATTCTGCCTTTTTGTTTGGTTTGAGTTTTAAGTCTACAACTCAGAAATTTTCTTGCAACAGGTATAGAGTAAGGAAAAAATATTGTAACTACAGCTTCTCTCATGTAAAGCATGGAAGAAATCCACTTTAAAAGCAGGCATTCTTCTAAACTCTCTTTTTCTGATATAATTTGCAGAGGAATTCAAATGAAAAGTAGTAATGGGGCTTTGCTGTTTAGAATTTAGGTCTCCATTTTTATGTTATAATTTAACTCATTCCTGAATGAGACAAACTTTCACGTGGCTGCAGTGAGAAAAACATTTAAAAATCCCATGAATTACCAGTTATTTTAGTACAGGTTTAAAAACAGGTACCAAGAACATGAAAGTGTGGACAGACCATTGCATAAAACAAATGCACAATATACCACACAAATAATTTATATGTTTCTCTTGCTTAGCATTGTGAGGCCTCAGCACAGTGAAAATAACTGGTCTTATCACATCACAAGACCATTTGAAAATTAGCTGGGTATTGACTTCTGTTCCTCAGAGTGATTCTGGATGCAAGTTTTTAAGTAAGAAGTCTCTTCTGATGCAGACAAATATACATATATACATATATACATATATATATATATATATATATATATATATATGTATATGTATATTCTATTGGACATATATATATATAACATATAGAATAGAATAGAATAGAATATACATATATATATATATGTATATTCTATTCTATTCTATAATATAATATATGTTCTATTGGACACTAAAACAAATTCTATTTTCTAGTTTTTTGGTATTGCAATGGCTATTGTAACTCCAAGCAGAATTCCCTTGTCTCATGCTTTCCAATTAATAAAAGCCAGGAAGTACTTGTAAAAAATTTAGCATGTCCTGCCGTCTTCAAACTGTTATTCGATCCAAGTTTATACATTCCAGTAAATTAAATTACTCTTTAAACTCTGATACCTGAGCAGAACTACTCTCCTGCTCAGTAGCACAGTTGGAATAGTCCAGTAGAAGTCAGGGTAAAAAAAAGAGCTGGGAAAGCTTGAAGGCTCAAGATGGGGATAAGAGACAGCACAATATCAGAATGTCTCCCTAGGAGGATGGGGAAGAGCAGAAAAGATTGCATTAGAATTTCAGAAAGAAGTGGGCTTTGTTAGGTGTGTCAGAGAACACTACACACATCACTGAGTGTTGGGCATCACTCTCCTGTGCCTAAGCCTGTCTCTAGGTATTACTTGAGTTTAAAGAAATTAGGTAAGACATAAGCATGAGCAATAATGCAGAAAACAATAATGTTGGTGTTTAAGGCATTTCCAAATTTGTTTTCCTAATTTATTTGTTGTTCATAACGGAAGTGAACATCATCTGGCAAGTGAGCCAGATCTCCCAGATTTTATAACTGAGGCTGAAGGAAAATGAATCCGTATGCAAAAATGAAGACAATGAAGTAATGAAAAATATCTTTGTTTATAAAAGCCAACCCTCCTGCTAGCAACCAAAACAAGAGTTAGTACAACTCAGCAGGCATTCACAGTTACATTATATTCCTCTAAGTTACAAGCTTGATCCAATAGACAGGTTTTGCCAATGGGAAAGGAATGGAACAGATTCCCTAGATGCGAACAATATTGGTTTCAGGCCTACTATATTGTGTTATTTTTCTCGGAATTCACTGTCAGCAGAGAGTGAAGAAGAAATAATAAAAAAAAAAGTTTTGTTACTCTGCTGATTTAACTGGAGATGTATTCAGATTTTCATAGCAGAACTGGAAAGAAACAAATCCACGGAATTCATCAATCAATATAGTTCCCACCAACATCACTGATTATTAAAGTTGTCTAAGAAACTGGCCTGAGACCACCCAGAAGTGACAAAAAATTTCAACTTATTAAGGACACTGCTTGCATTCTAATACTAATGATAATAGTAATTTTCCTCAGTTTATTTAGTGGATTGCTGTTCCCTAATTCTCATCTTCATTGGCATCTATATTTTAAATCCCATTATGTATTATTGTATCTCAAGTACTGTACCTATTTTTTGAAACGGCTAAAAATAAATTCTACTACCATTTAAAAAAGTAAAACCAAAAAACAGCTAACCAGCATTCACTACTAAGTCTTGCAATCCAGCCCACATGACCTGTCATTACTTTTATTAGCAAAAAGGTTCCTGCTCAGGTTAAAAGATGTTGTCCTTCTGACAGATGAAAGCACTGCTGCTGTATCCTAGGCACTCCTCATCCTGGGCATTTTCTGATTGGTCTTGTTTATTTGGTTGGGGGTTTTGTGATTTACAGGGCATATGGGCTCTGAAGATTCCTTGGGCCCAGAAAGAAAGTATTGCTGTTTCTCCCAGCAGACTTGCACATCTGCCTTCACAGAATGGGGACATGGGGACTCCACCCCCCTAAGTGACTGCCTCCTCACTGGAACATGCCCCTTTTCATACAGTCCACAATATCAGCAGTTTGCACTTAGAATTTAATAAACAGGGCCATAAAGTAGCTATATAGCACACTACATTTAGGCTTCTAAAACAAATTTAATTTCCCATTAATTTACATTTACTTTTTAAAAAACTCTCATGGTAACCTATTTCTCTGCTTTCTTTCTCTACCATATTAAAAAGAAATACTGGTGGGGCATGTGGGGAGGGGAGGGAAGCATAAGAAATCCCAGAGGAGTGAATTGTGGTGGCCAGGAGGGCACAATGCCCCTGTTATCTCCCCAAAATGCTGTGTCTCTCCTCTCTCTCCCTGTCTTTCTCTCTGCCTCTCTCCTGACTCCTCACATGCCCCACACACTCCCCAGTCTGTTATTCCTTAAGTCTCTATCTGTCACTGGAGGAACTTCTGCACTGTTACATAATATAATGCTCCCATCTTTTTCTGATTATCTGGTTTTATGATTCGTATTTGTAGGCACAAATAACAGTCTTGTCAGTTCATAGTAGATTTGGACATTGAAGCACTTCGTAAGATTTCTGTCATAACATCAATTAGAAACTCCTGACATAGTTCTTGACTGATAACAGGTTACTTTAAGTTAAAGGAAAAGGATGGAACCCTATTCATCTCTGAGCTGAGGGAGAGACAAAGAGAGGGAACATAACACCCATACCCAGAAATGCAGTAAAAATTTTGCAACAGACTCAATCCAAAGGAATGGAACTGGGCACAAGCATCATTGCCACTATGTCTGTCCTCAGGCTTGGTACCTGCACAATTTCTCATGGGAGATAAAACATTTGTCTCCTTTATTAAAAATTTTCCTTTATTCAGAATGGTATTTTCATGACAAAGATGTCTGGCAAAGGACAGAATGCTTTGTGTTTTTATTTTCTTTTAAATCTAGCTAAACTAGAAACAGCCTGGCTGTCCTCTAGCTTCTGATCTGTTTTCTTAGTAGCCAAATCCTAGATTTATGATTTTTTCTCATTAAAATTGCCCTCTGGTTTTTATCAGCAATATGTGGAGCTATGTATCAAGGACTGAAAAGTTTTACAATGTTATGAGAAGGGGTTTGCAAAAACAGAGATTGCTTCCTTATTTCACAAACTACAGAGGCAAATATAAATAGTACATGGCATATTCCTTCATTTAATACTTGTATTCTTACACTAATACGATGCTTCCAGCCCTTACAGGTAATTCCAAAAACACATTTAATTACACCTTCCATCATTCCAACTGATGCTGTGTTATTTCTGTCAGTATCCTGTCAGAAATGAAATTGAGTGTGAAAACAGCAACACAAATAATAAAACAACCTAGCAAGTACATTACTCTCAGAAATAACAAAGAGGAATCAGAATCTTGCACTACAAGGTTATTGCACACAGACAACTCCAGCAAGCTTACTTTCTCTGTTCTTCCAGCAACCAGTTTTTAAATGCAAATGGGAAATTTGTGTACATTTCTCCCAGGCAGCTCACAGTGACTGTTGGTTCAGGAAACACTCAGGTAGTTGTTGTATCAGTTCTGTCCCTTACTAGATCACATATCAATACAAATTTAGTCAGAATTTAACAGATAGCAAAAGCAATCAGTTCTGATCCTTGGAGGAGTTGCCATTTCTCCTAGTACTCGGGCTGCTTCTTATTGGCAGTGCCTACAGCAAGAAGTGAAGCTGGAACTTCAGGATTGAAGACATCCCAAATGAAAATTCCACTTCCATTATCTTTTTCCTCACTCTACCTTCTCAGTGCACCTGCATCAGGAGTAGTATTGTCTTGCTTAAGTATTGTACCTGGCAGGGTCTTGGTGGATTTGGAGCACTCTGTTACCGTGGAAGGCCCAGTCTCCCTCCATGTCCACAAGCTCCCCCTCCTCTCTCTCCATGTGTCTCAGAAAGGGTTCTCCACATGATGGGCTCTGGTACTCCTTGGTTCTTTCAGCTTCTAGGTTGACAGGAGGAGAAATCTTATTTTGGGAGCATCTGTGTATAAAGTCTCTGTAAAGAAAGTAATTAGTCTTAATAGCTCTCAAGATCTCAAGATAGATCTCAAGATCCTGTATATGTCAGTATGCTATTTTTCTGCCATTAGCTATCAAGTCTAATCTTAAGACCAAAGCTGAGTGAAGCAATCAGAAGAGCAAATGCTACAAAACTGCTGAGACCACCAGAGCAGGAAAAACTGAGGTAGAGGAGATGTGTTCCTAAACACTCTCTACTTGGAGTGGCACAAAACCAAGATATCAATGGGCATTGAAAAGCTGATTTATCACTCAGGATTTGGCAACCCATATTAATCCCAAGCTTTATTACAAGCTAATTTGGGGGTCAAATCATTGACAGTGAGATTCACAGTTAAAAATAACCTCTGCTATTTGGATAGTTTTTAATTCAGGACAACTATGGCTGGTGCTTCCCTGACAGAGAAATTCTGCCTTTTGTCATCCAAAATCATTTCTGGTTCTAATTGCTCCTTTCAGCTTGCTATTCTGTGAACTTGACATTATAGCAGAGGTGGCTAGGGGGTTCCAGGAAGCATAATGCAAACAATGACTGACAAAGTTCAGCTTCCAAGATTTTCCAAGGCTAAAAGTACACACACAATTTAAATAATAAAAATAAATAAAAATAAAAACAAAATTAAAAACAAACAAAAAATCTACCATGAAGACAAACCTACCCATAAAGACAAAAAAAGAGAGAGAGAGAGAGAGGAGAATATGCTGTTAGAGCATGTGTTCTAGACATCTGATATCTGTTTTAAGAGTCCTGGCTCCCAGAAATTCATCTCACGCCTCTTTTCTGGTTTTCATTCCTTTTGTCTCATCTACTAGAGATACTTCTTATTCTGGTTTTCCTCAGTACTTCCAGGAGAGGAACACTGATCTCAGAGATCATCCAACAGTCTCCCTCACACAAGCACAGGTGTACTCCACTCACATACCCTGTTGTGGCAGATGGGCTCTCTTTTGACTTCTGACTGTTTATTTTAGCCCTCAGTTTTCCTCTCAGCATAAGGCCTGAAATGAATTGGATAACTAATAACTCCAAAAGACACTTTTGCACTCAGACCACAAAATGTCACATGTTCCTAAAAATAACTTTCCATCTAGATATTTATGTCCATATTGAAATATATCTATAGTCCCCAGCTGGGATGGGAAATGCAACTTATAATTTTGCAGTGTTAGACTTAAAACACTTGGGAAATGCAGCTTATGATTTTGCAGTGTCAGACTTCAGGTCCAAATAAGCAGCAATCATTTTCGCCAGCATCATTGAATCCAAGTGTTCCAGTGTGAGAGACTGGAAGAATTGCTGGCTTGAGATATTTCAGGTGTGCAGGCAGGGGCAGGTCAGCCTTGCTCTGGTAAGGCAGTGAACTGCTCCAAACACCCCACCCCAGCCCAGGAGTGTATCCCAGCCCCACCAGCCACTGGCACACTTGAAGACAATACTCCATATCCCACCTCTGAAACCTCTCATCCAGCTCCTAAGTGGCCACCAGACCAGAAAACTCACCTCGGGAAGGTGGGAAAGGAAAGCCAAAGGGTATTTAACATGAAACACAAGGCAAGCATGTGTCTTGACTCTACTTCCTCTTGGAATTTCTGTCAGCTGAACACTGCTGGAACCAGGTAGTTATGTTTTTTTCTTTTCTATATCTCATCTGTCTTTCTCTTGCTCTAAATCTTTTGCCAAAGTTCTTTACTTTTCTAAAGTTGCCAGTATATTTTTGTTGTTGTTGTGTTGACCTCTTCAGGATATCTTGTTGGTGTTTCTCCCATGCGTCTAACTCAGAGTACATGAAAAACAATGACCCGTTTTTAGAAATGTTTTTGGGGCCTTACATGTTAACAGCTGTTAGTGAGTGGGACAGACAACAGTCAGAATTAAATGAATGAAAGGCTATTCCACATGCATACCCCAGTGAAAATTTAGGGAAAAGTGCCTGGAACAGAAGTGGTGCTTTCTGGTAACAGATCACAAAAATTGTCATGGAGCATGAAAAATTCATATACACTCAAACCACGAAACAAGAAATTAATCCAAGCCATCTATGAAAGTGTGACACCCTAAAAAGAGATTTATAGAGTACTTGCCTACAGCTTTGCTCTGTCATCCTTCATAAGCTACAAAATGGAATTTAGAGACAGCAAAATTAATTTTGTGCTTATGCCTAGCCACCACATAAATTTAATTTTCACTGATCACAAGATAATTTCATAATCTTTAAAGCCAACTAAAAAAATATTTTAGACATATCCCATCACCTATAATTTTGCTCTCTGCCTTAAGTAGGGATATAATCTTGTTGGATTGAAATTAATAACAAGCAAGTCACATTGTAAATTGTTTTTTTTCTTTTGAATGAAAACAACAACATATAAAATTCTTTGTAGCAAACACAAAAATCAGTGCAGAAATCTGAGAAAATCTAGTTTAAAATCTGGAATTTTAAAATGTTGAGTTGTTTCAATTATCATAAAGTAATAATTTATTTATATCGTATGTAGATCCAAACTAAGAAAAGGATTTGATATTTGGAGTTCAGTCATGCAGTATTTGATTACTAAAATAGTATTTATTTTAGTGAACAAATTCAACTGGTCTGAAAAAACTACATGCATAAGCAAGAAGTAATTCTTCCAAATATAAATGCCGTGAAAACAAATATTTATTAATTACGCAACAGAAAGACAAGGAAGTATATTTCTGTTGCAAGCTTGAAGGTCAAATGGCTTTTCCACAGTAACATTGCAAAACTAGTTTCATCTCTAATGAACTTTCTTGTAAAAGGAAACTAGAGGTCATTATTTGACTCAGCAATTCCCATGCTGCAGTCAGCAATCAGCTAAAATTGTCTTGTTGCTTTTAAAGTTCATAAGCTATTTCAAACTATATTGTTTTTTCAAGAAGGTCAGTATTTTCAAGTTTGTCAAAAGACAATATTGAATTACCATTACAATTCTCTAGAATAAAAGTCCATTTAGGGCTGAAACAAGATCTCTTCTTATTAGCATACCCATGTTTCTATGGATGTGACTTAACAGGAGGAGTGAAGGCTAGTGGTTCCATGTTTTAATGTTTGAAGTTCTAGCAATTGACAAAAATAACAGGACTAATTTGTGATGGGTTTGGGGAGTTGTATGGGTTTATGGGTTTTTTTCAGTCAAAAATTTAAAAATGCACACAAAAAAAAGGGAATTGAACAGGTAGAAAAATCCATATAATTTTATATTTTAGCTGTCCTAAAAACCACTAGAATTTTCTATCAAGCACCAGAAGAAATTGTCATGTTTATTTAGGAATGATCAGCCAATTTGTAACAGATACAGTTGATTTTTAAAGAAGTCTAAAACTGTAGCAGCGAATGCAAGTTATGGCAATAAAACCTAAAGCACGAATTTGCAGCAGTATTACAACAGAAACCGACACAGCTTCTGAAGCTGAGTGCAGACCACACTTGGTTTTCACAGTGGAAGCAAATAATGATTTCCTGAAAGAAATACCGTCTGTGACACCAGTTATGAATCCCTACTCATATTAAGAAGGAGACAGAGGTTTCCCTGAAACTGGTCTTCAGGGAGAATAGTTCTCTGCCCTATTGGGTGAGAGTCCTCACAGATGGGTGTTTCATCTATGAAATGTGCATTTTTTTTCCAAATATTCACAAAAATTACTAGCAATTTTTCAGAGACTCTAACAATGCATGACCTGCCAATGATCACTGTACTCCAGCCAGAGTTATGTAATACATACACGAGCAGCACATTTTTATCATTAAGTTCTCTGTGAAACTATTGACATATAAGAAAGGATTTACCAATCTAAAAATAATATTGTACCAAAGTTATTGACAGTTTTCAAGGAACAGAAAGGACATGGGTGTCTCCAATAAGAGTCCAGCAGGTCTGAGTACAATTCCTCTAAATTAGTATGGGGACAGTATTAACATATGAAATAGACTTGTTTCTGAAGGTAAGAGGAAGATTCTCTCTGTGAAGTTATTAGCACCTAGAACTTTCAGGTACAAGTAATCTTACCATGTGCAGCCATCTATATGCCAGGTGACTTCTAAAATCCACTGTTTTAGCTCCTTCTACATACACTTCCAAGAGAGAACTACTTGACAATGTAGGTTCTCCTAACTACTGCTGTAATGTGGGAAGAATCAGTTCCTAAAGAAACTCTCCTTCTTTTTTAGCAATAAAGGAGGCTTTAAAAACAGCTTTCCCCACATTCTCAGATGCCAAAAACTGGATAAAGTCAAGGCCATGTTTGGCAGATATACATAGAATCATAGAATCACAGAATCATTTCAGTTGAAAAACACTTCTAAGGTCATTGAGTGTAACCATTAACCTAGCACTGTCAAGTGCACCACTTAAAACATGTCCCTGATATAACATAGAGCATTGACCCAGTTTGAGGACAAACAAACCTGAGGATTAAAGAATGTAGTGTTTTATCAAATCAATGTCAGAAAATATTCTTCAGATCTATGCAAGCATTGAAACAGAAAAGCCAGTATTGCAAATTCTTCATCTTAAATAAAGAAACTCCTGCAATTTTAGTTCAGATTTCCTGCTTAGCTTGAAAACCTCTCGAGCTGTCCTACAGCGCATCATTCTAGCTACCCACAGATTAAATTATAGTTCCAGGCAAAACCTCGGTAGGTAAACTTTTTATCTCATTTCATCTTCCATATATTTGCCCAGCTAGAAACATAGCATCAGGTCAGACCAGTTTTTATTTAAGAAATCATTGTCGGTCTCCTACTGGAGGACAGGCAATGAAATGTGTTTTTCTGCCCCTGAGAGATGGAGCACCTGGGGAAAGGTGCAAATTATTTTTATCCTGAGTGTTCAAATATGGAGTTAATCATACAGAGCTTTTTTAATGGTTAACAGACTTTGTTGTAGCATTTCAAGAACTTGCCACATTGTTTATTTTGGATCAGAATTTCACTCACATTGTGTTAAAATCATGTTGGTTTATTCAAGGTCTGGTATTGTTTAGCTACTTTCACTTCCAAGTTAATTAACTTGAACAAAAAGAAACACACCCAAGCCATTGAAAAATTTCCAATAAAGCTTTGGTAAATTTTGATACTAAAAAAGATTTGATGAGGAAAAAAAGGTGCTCAAAATATATGGATCTAGAGATGAAGGAAGCAAGCAATAAAGAAAAATGCCCGTCCATATCAAATTATGATCTAGCTGATAATAAATGATATCTTCTTAACAATAACAATGGTAATACTTCCACATAGTTCATAAACACAGAAAGATAACAGAAGGTAAACCTCACTGCCCCTACTTTTAACCATGTAAATGTTGTACTCATAGCATAAGTTGGCAGTTAGGCTTCCTCTAGAGTTGGTGGAAAAAAAAGAAGGTGCAAGAGAGCTGCTGTAGGTGATCTAAGAAAAATAGACTGGATATAGCTATGGGGGAGCTTCATTTCACTGACTGTCCAATGAGGCTTGACACATGGCTTAGATTAGACAGACACATTTAAATGCAGAAGACATATTTTAGCAAAAAATGCAATTTTATGACTTATTAAGGAATCTTCTCCACTACTGAATTTGGGGGTCTGGACTGGGGGTCTGTATAGAAATGTGAGAGAAATGAAGATTAAACATTCTTTGTCTACTATGTGATGCATAGGCATTAGATTTCATTCAAGGATTAATCTAATTTATTTTTGTCTGCCTTTTAGATCTTATGCCCCTTTACAGTCTTCAAAAGAATATATTTCTATTTCACTTGGTTGCATATCAGAAACCTGTTGTCAGATAATTTTATGATGTCAGTTAAAAATTAATCTCAATGGGATTTTATAGCAATCAAATAATGCACATTTTAGACATATTGTTTCTTAAAAGGTAAAGAACTACCTAAAGTATTTAATAGATCAAGGGCTTTAAAAACCTTAACATGTTTTGTCATATGGGGAAATAAGCAAAAAAAAAATCTGTCTCGATAAAAAACAAAGCCAGGGAAATTTCATTGAACTGATTTTATCTCTTACAGGAGGTATTATATTAACTTAATTCAGGAAAATCATTTTTATATTCCAAGAAGTTCAAAAAATGTGCACAGTTCAGTATATAAGGAGCATGAGATGCAAACCTGAGTGCTCAGTTGTCTGTTTGAGAAAGCAAATTCCATCACACTTCAAGGCACGCTCTAAGCCAACTCCTACACTTTGAGCTGACTTCTACACATTGTTTTAAATCCAGCCATCTTTTAAGTAATACTCCTCAGTCACTTTTATTTAAACAAAAAAGACTAAACCTTGACCCTCCATTTGTCTAAGATAACTATAATCCTTGTAAGTGTTAGACCTGGGATAAAGAACTGTGGTTTCAGAGATATCATACAATGCATTGTCAGGAAAAGGCGTGGATAGCTTGCATACGAAATTTCCTGAAAACTATGTTTACAAGGAATTTGCTTTGTTATAAAGCGTTTAAAGCCTTTCCACCTCATACTAAACACTGTTCTGTTGAGAATACACATCTCACAATATTTTTAATTCCTACAACAAAATATGGTATATTTGTTTTTCCCTCAAGAATTTCTGTTCTAGACAGAAGTTAAGCTGGTATGAAAATTTCCATGGCTTTTCATAGGTGGGAAAATACAATCCCTTAATTATTATAGCATCTGCTTTTACACTGACCTCTGTAACAGGAAATAGAGCACAAATGACCCAATAAACTGGTGATAAAAAATATAAATAACATCTTGCCTACTTGCTATTGTGCTGGCTATTCTGCATTTCTGGACGTCCTGTATCACAATATAACTCACAACATCATGCTGCAGAAAGACATTGGAGAAAAACTGTGGTTTTAGGCAAGTTGCTGGAAAAGGAAGCTGCTAAGCTGCATATAAAAACTAGCTTTAAAAACTACTTCACCAGCTTATTCTTATAAGCAAATAGTACACAATACTACATATTGTATAGAAATAAAATGCAATTCCTCTCCGCATATGTAACTATGTGAGTCATTGAAAATACATATTAGGCTTATAACCCTAATTATAAGTGTTGTATTTCAATAGTAAAAGTATTGTGAATTTAAATTGTTCATCTACTTAAAAAGAAAATCATACCATAATCATACTGTTCAAGTTATCATAGATACTCTCTTATCTTACTTGAGTCACAGCACTTCATTCCCTATCTCAAGGTGAAAAAAAATCAACAGAGACAAAATCAAGTATTATTCATCAATTAATGACTGTAATTTTAAAATTATATCTTAAAAATATTTTTTGATATAATCAAGTATTGTAAGTTTGGGGGAGGGGAAGGGAGGGGAGGGGAGGGGAGGGGAGGGGAGGGGAGGGGAGGGGAGGAGAGGAGAGGAGAGGAGAGGAGAGGAGAGGAGAGGAGAGGAGAGGAGAGGAGAGGAGAGGAGAGGAGAGGAGAGGAGAGGAGAGGAGAGGAGAGGAGAGGAGAGGAGAGGAGAGGAGAGGAGAGGAGAGGAGAGGAGAGGAGAGGAGAGGAGAGGAGAGGAGAGGAGAGGAGAGGAGAGGAGAGGAGAGGAGAGGAGAGGAGAGGAGAGGAGAGGAGAGGAGAGGAGAGGAGAGGAGAGGAACTATTTTTCTGAGAGCAAAGACAGCTCCTCACCTACTATGACTTTCCTCCCTTCACCCACATCTTTTATCAAAAACCTTCCCCCATGCCATGACAATGCTGTTGCTATGCTGAACTTCTAAGCATGATAATTATCTGTCTTGTATTATGTATGCTGCTTCATTGAGATTAACATCATCCCACATGGGAACTGGTGCAAAAGATGACTATCTAATTTAACACAATTTGACCACTCTTCCCGAGACTTGTGAGACCATACCCAGCCCTCTGCTTCTCCCTCAAATGGAATCATCTGAAACTGACTGCTAGGTTCAAAGACTACTTGGGAAAATGGCACATATGTGATAGAACTGATAAGCTGACAGCATAATTGCATAATCTTCAACTCCAGAAGGGTGATTAAAATCAGCAAATTAGAAGCTGAATAGGGAATATGTTTGTTATCTTTTGAAAATACTATTTCCGTGACCAGACGGGGTCAGCACAGTTACTCAAAATTTTTCTCTTGCATTTTAGCAAGGCCCTTACAAAGACAAAAGAAGAAAATACAAAAACACTTCCTTTAAGGAATATAACAAAGGACTCGGCACTGTGACTGTGAATTCTCCATGTGTCATGTGTTCCAGTCTATCAATATAGACAAATAAGCATGTAAGAAAATTTGAAAGGAAAATCTATTTAGTGGATTTCCAGCACCTTTTCCATATCATGACATCCTTTATTCCTCTTCATTATTCATTCTTTTCCTTCTCTTTCTGTGACAGGACATCTCACTTAAAAATAATGTTTGAGCAACACCCATGTAATCCAAACAATGAACTCTGATACTATCAGTCATCACAAAGATATGTGAAAACAGTAGGGGTTTTAGTTTGCCTAAGAGAAAGTGAAGGTTTTTCTCCCTTCCTAATTATGCCGATAAATCTTCCTTTGTCAACAGATGCAGAGGAAATTGGTGACTTCTATATAGATACATTGAGCACAGTTATCTCCCTGAAAATGCCCAGTGACAGTCTTTGAATGTATCAGGTCAGAAGCAGTTTTCTCTCTTCATGATTCTCTGAACAAGGGAATCTCCACTTCTTATTTTTCTATGGGCCACGATGCAATATAAGATGTCCTCCCTACCAATGGTTCCATAATCAGCAGTTACATCAATCATACAGGTGGAAAATTGGAAAAACAGTCTTTGCAATCCTAGCTACCTCCTATATAATGTGTACATTTCCTCCAGAACGTGTGTTGACATTTTGTCCCTAATGAAGCTATGAAAAGATGAGTCATGGGTTTTTCCCAATTAAGAATTTCATTTCCAGTATGGATTCAACTCTTACATTTATACATCTCCAGTTTAGACTTCTACCTCTCAGCTATCCACCAGAATGCCTTATAGACAATAGAGAAGAAAGGACTACTTCAGGTCATGAGTTATCTATATTTTTTCAGACGTCTTACAATATGATATCTTTAAGACACTGGAAAAGCCTGATTTTCTTCACTGGTTATTAGAAAAGCCCATACTAACCAGCTCAGGTAAAGATACCCCCAATTATTTCAATAAATTTCACTACTGGAACTTAGTACATCTGAAGGTAAAGACAGCCAGTACTGAGTTTCTTGTGAATTACAAGTAGCATCTTTCTATGTTAAGTGTATACTATGGCTTTCCCTTATTCAGGAAAAATGGCCAGTTTTCTGCTTGAAATTTTAACTGTTATTCCCAAGAAAAATTCATCATGCAAACAAACCAATAAACCAATAAATAAATAGAATTCTAATTCACAGGTATTGAGAAGAATCCTTTCTGTTGGTTGCTATGACTATGTAAATGCTCAGATTCCAATTTTTAGGAACCCATTTTGTGTGGTCATGACAGGAAAAAATGTCAAAATTATATACTGTCCTATGTATGTCTGCTACGCTACGGCCTCAACTGCTTTAACAGGACTCATTTACATGTGGAATTCTGACAAACAGTAACAGAGCTTAAGTTAATAATTATAGATATAGTAGGTGGTTTTGGTTTCTTTTGTTTTTGTTTTTTTTTTAAATATACTGGAAAGTGGAAAACAGTTTGTTAACAGGAAACTAGTTTGAGTTCATAATAGACAGACTTACAGCTTAATACTTTACCTCCTGCTATGAAAGGTTGCACTCCTTTCTCCTTTTATTCACAACATTCCTCATCTTTGGAAGAGATTATAAAACTTATCTTCTAAACCCCTCTCACTTTCCCCCTTAAAATTCCGAAGATCTACTCAAATCAAATCAATTTTCATTTTTAAACCAAAATATAATGTGGGCATTCTATTTGTGTGTATAAATATAAATATAAATATAAATATAAATATAAATATAAATATAAATATAAATATAAATATAAATATAAATATAAATATAAATATAAAATCTGCTTTTGCATCACATCTCCTAAACTTAGTCAAAATACATCCATGACAGAACTCAGTTTTTAATAGCATGAATCATGCTGAACTAGTTTAAGGTCTGGTTGCAATATTTTCATGCAAGAATCTGCATTTCATTAATGACATACTATGGTTTTTTATACTTTTAAGCACTTATTCTCTCTCATAAAGTAGCTGATGCTTGTCTAATTAAATCCTTCAGAAAGTTGAAAAACAGACATACTGTCTGCTTACACAAAAGGTATTGCCACTGTTTAAAGTAAGGAAAATCTTTGATTTACCATAAAAGGGTATCAGTTCTAATGCCATTCCTTTTCTTGTTTAACTTCTCCCTCAACCTTACTGACTTGAAGACCCATCTGAAGATTCTAAATACTGTTTAAAAAATGCAGTAATTGATAGCTTAGATAGATTAACAGAATTAAAATTTCTTTCTAAAACTGGTGGAATGTTATTTTTTGAATATTATATAAGTGTATATGTTTTTATCTGACCTAAAGAGAACTTTGAGAAGTTAAATGAGAACTTTGCATGTGACAGTATGTTGGACTAAACAAACATAATAACCATAATAATTCCCTTGACCTTAATGTCTGTTCATTGTAAAACAAATTCATGGCCACAGCACAGGAAATTCCTTCACTATGACAGGCCATCTTCTATATTTTGCAGGCCTAAAGACTTGAAGAAAGTCAGTAGAATATATCTTGAAACACATGAAGAAACTTACTTTTTTTAATATAAAATGTGAGGACCAAGGACAACATTATATGCAAAGTATTTAATCAAACTGATTGATTTAACAGCTTGGACTATTTTAAAATGATACTATTTTTTATTGTGAATTGATTAAAGAAAATACAAAGCTGAATAATTACCTGAATTTGTAAGTTTCTTTGCCCCTCCAAAATAGTCCAAATGATGCTAAAACAATGTAAAACAATTATTCTAATATAATTTATCAAGAAGAGATAAATTAAATTATAAGAAGTCAGTTCTGTAAGATTTTCATCACAATGCTTGTATCATTATATTTCTTACATCACTATTCTAATTACTCTAATTTTATTTACAAGCAATCTCATTCACAAAACAATCCCTTACAAATCTGTCAATCAAACTGTCTATGCAGACAAATTTCAGAAATGACAATACCTAAAAAAAGATCAAGTTCAGAGTATTCTTGACATACATTCATAGATTTCCTTTGTTTACAAAATATCACATACTAATGCCATGTGCAAAATCTCAAATAGTAAATTGGGTTTCACTGTCTTGAATGCTCATGCTTTGTAGAAAATCATAATGTGTACCTACACTGCTACATAATTTCCTGCATAAATTCCTTTTGCATTCTAAACATGACTAAACACAGTAAAAAACTGGATCTCACAGCTTCTTTCTCTATTAACCTGAGTGACTGTTTTGAAAAGCAGAAATCCTGCGACTTTTCAAAGCTCACTTCTCCCCAGTCTTGCTATTTCCCATGTGAAATACTAAATTCTGATTCAGCATTGTAATCACTACTGGAAATCTTGCTGTCAGTGCTGTAGCCAAGATTGCTGCTTATCTTAAATTAGATATTATGACTATAAGACACTTATGAGTGTGGTCTAAACTTCCCTATTTCTGTACCCCTGTGTTTATCTTCAATCAGTTAGAAAGGTATTCATGCTGCTCTATATACCACCAGCTGGCTACATGACCCAAACACACAATTAGAACTAGTATAAATGTAAGTATAAAACTAGCTATAGAATAATTCCAAATGTTTTTACATGACTTATTGGAATAGCTATTTATCTAACACATATAATTGATACATGTTCCTTTTCTGCGTTAAGTACAGATGGCCCATCAACCCTGGTTACAACCAAGAGAATTTTGTCTCAGATTGATGGTACGTGACATGTCATGATATGAGTCCATTGGTGTCCCCACATATTATCCTGGCCTGATGTTAGCTGGATTTTGGCTGCCTTGCACTCACAGCATTCACTGGCAATTTTTTGGAATTAAAGTGATACAACAGTACATTCTTTACTTGCAAACATATGTAAAACATCTACAGAAGCAAGGAGATTTCTGGACGCCCAGGCTGTCTTCCCTTGCCTTGATCTGCAGAGACTCAAGGTCCTCAAAAGTTCACAATTCCTATGGTAACTCTTTCCCCATGTTTCAAGGGAAAAGCCCATAAATTCAAGGCCTACCATATTTGTTAGTTCCTGAATGAGTTTGTGAAGATGTCAGTATTTTTCCACTTTTTCCATCACAATCACTTCTAAAGATGTGTCAGGATACTCATGTCACACAGTCACAACCACCATGAATGCTTGGTTCTCCACAAAACTTACGTCCAGTTTCTATAACTCTGCTGTCATCTCTCCTATTTGGTTCCTGAAGCATTGCCCAATCTTTCTTTTTAGCTTCCTCTGGTAACATTTCACAGATGTAATCATGTCTGCATTCTGTATGATTGGGCAGTTTCCAAGTATATGGAAGCATGTTTCATTGTCAGCCTGGCAGTGCCTGAAGGATTTGATGTACATTTCTTGTCTACTCCTTGCCAGGACCTCTCTTGTGAGGTAAATGTTAACAGTGGAATCTTCTCAGATGTGACGTACAATTTCTTCCTGTTCCAGTTCACCACCCAATTCTTATTCTCTCCAAAGCAAGAGGAATACTTCAGGGAGACCAGCTCCTACCATCACACCGCTACAGGTTCTTGTTTTCTTAATTGTTACAGTGTATCTAGCAGCCTCCATGCATCCACAAACACCAGCATTCATGTCATCCAGGTAATTTTAAACATGGAAACTGGGATTGAAATCATTAGCTCCCTGCCAGACCCTTAATTCAGGGGCCTAGGAAATACATTCAATAAGGTGCTGCTAATCTACAAAACACTGTTCCTGGAGGTTTGTGATTACTGCCCCCAAATCAACTTATAGAATGGGCAACAAATGTCAAATGGACCAGCTGGTGAGATACCAACTTCAGATGGTTCCTGAACAAAAGTAGTCTGAAGAATACTTCAAAATCTCAGGGAAAACCCTCAAAAATACTTTTGAGGAAAATATTCTATTTTTTTAGCAGCTTTAAAGGAGTGATAATGACTTAGCTGAGTACTGAAGAAAGAGATTAATAGAAGACATTATTACATTTTGATATTTGAGATATGTATTCCTCCTTGAATGAGTAAGATACTTTTAGAAAAGCTTGTAAGAAAAGACTTTTCAGAAAAGACTCTAAAATCAGACGAAATAGTTCTGAGAAAAACATGGTCAGTTATATGACCATTCATTTTATTTTAAAAAGAGCACTCAAAGAGCACTCTTGAAAGCAAAAAGTCTGGTTCTTTAAGCAGTCAAAACTGTCCTGGTGACACAAGACCTTCCAGTTCTCTCCTGGTGACACAAGACCTTCCAGCAGAGCCTGGAAAACTTCTAAAGAGGTTCAAGATGTCGGGCAGCTAAACATATGTTAGGTGCACAGGTATTTGGTAGGTATTTTGACAGGTGTTTGGTAGGTATTTGATAATGGTGCCAGAATGACTTTATTGAGAAGGTGCAACCTATGTGTTCTAGAAAAGGTCAAAAAGGCTAGTTTGGCTGCAGAATTTGGGGAAAATATTGTCCTGGATTTCTCCACAGGAAGTTTTTTGGATTGCTGACCTAACTTTAGAGCCTCTGCAAAATGTGCTGACCTGAACCGAGGTCTTGCCTCTGAGCCAGGTCCTATTGTAGAAATAAGATTTCCATAGCAATGAATTCAAATTAATCCAGGCATAACATTCACATCCACTGCTTCATCAATAAGCAGACTATTAATAAAATTAACTCTGCCTCTGGCTTATATGTTGTTTATTTTAATAACTCCTATGTGGTCACTGGGTACTTGGACACTGATATACTGCAATAAAACAACTCTGATGAAGGAAACACAATTTCTTTAGAGAGAAAACATAAAAGTTATATAGACCACAGAAACACATTAAATTGTTCATGCTTATTACACTGAAAAATATCTTGAAGACGAAGAAAATTTCTTTCTTTAGATGCTATGAAATAAGACGTTTATGAATTTTTTTTTCCTCTATCTGGGTATAAATCCACTCTCAGGTCACTCTGATTCTTCCACTATTAATAAATCACTAGCCTCTGAATAAATGCTATTCCACAACAGAACGCATAGTAAAACACTGCACATCAGTCGTTGGGATTCTTGGTTTATGCAGTGTTAAACATGAATTCTGAAAATTTCTCTGTAACAAACAACTTGCCCCTTAAATTTTGAGTTCATTCTGGTCCCTGAAATTTCAGAATATCGTATGAGCTGGAGGAAACATGTATATGTTTATTTTTTCAGATTATACTTTTACAACATATAGAAAATCTTTAGATATGCAAATATTTAGGCATATTTAGACATGCAAAATGGCATAATTATGACAGAACTTCAGTATCATTTCTATTGATTTCTAACTCAGTAGCTAAGCAGCTGAAAAGGAGAATAATACAGTATAAGCAACAGTTTTGTTTTTCACAGAGAATGAATTTTCAAACTAACCAAAAGCTACTAATCATAAATATCTTATATGACAACAAAACTTCCTCTTTCATTATGACTACACAATTTATGCAATTTGAATTGCTAAAGTTATATTTGTTACACTCAAGGATGATTTTGCAGAAATGGGAAATGAGGTTTTCCTTCTTGGGGTTTTTAATCAGCAAATATTACCACCATTTGATTAAAATAGTCTAAGAAATCTCTCTTTTTAAGTTAAAAAATAAACCCAAAGCTATGATTGCCTCATGATATAGATCTACTGATATTGTAAAGCAATTAGTAACTTAAATTGCATCTTTAAATTCAAAAATTTGATCTAAAAATTCTGCTTTCACCTCTTCTCCAAACTTAATTACTCTGTTTGGATGCTGGTCTATCCACGGGGTTCTCTGGATAGCATTTTGGTTTTTGCAAGGCTAGGACTCTGCTTCCAAAGCACTTTGGTGTCTGGTTTAAACCTCCAGATCAGAAGCTCTTCTTTTCAGTTTCACTAAAGAACCTGATCCTGTAGATGCACTCAGAGTATGCTCAGCACAAATTGATTCACAGGAATTTGCACTGCAAGGGAAATGGTCTTTTGAGTCCTTTGACAAGAAGACTAAGTTGTCATTCTGGTGAAGAGCCCTGGTCTCTGGTTCCTTCCTCCAGGACAACATGCACTCCATATGCTGCTCAGAGCATTTCCATTTAAGTGAATTAACCTAAAATGACTGGGTGTATCCAGTGACAATTCAGTCACTTTAAAGGTTCTTCTGGCTACCTGAAGGCTTATGGTGATGGTGTAGGCAGAGTGGTCCTGGTACAGATTGTCTTGGGAGCCTTGCCCTCTGCCACCCCTTTCCATGAGTTCCTGGTGGCACCTCTTTCATACACAATCATACTCATGCCTATCATATTTAAAAGGGTTGATATGGAAAAGCAAAATGTCCTAATATGTCTGCATAGTACTCATCCGACAGGGCTTATACATGTGTATTCAGTCATGTGACATGCGTGTTAATCTACTGGTCACTTGAGGAGAGCACATCTCATGACCCCAAGAACTACACAACTCAGCCTGCATGGGGGAAAAAGTTCATTGCAGCAGTCTCCACAGCTACAGTTCAGCAGATTGCTTCTGACCTGAAGAAACCTTAGCTCTCCAGTACAGATTACTAGTTTCAACAGAACTCTGCAACTAGTTAGGCAAAAGTCTGCTGGTTTTGACATGACTCTGGGAAACTGAAGATGCTTTTCAAAAAGGTTTTCAATGTGAAGAAGAGCAATATATAATTCTGAATTTGAAGCTAAGTGCTTTTTTAATCTTCCAACAAAATTTTGCATATTACCTTCTCTGTCAGCTGTCCACTATTTCAATATGATCCACATTCAGAAAGATCCAGACTTCCAGGCCTCAAAACAAATTACTTATATAGACAGGTAGATGGAGCAGTGGGATGTGAATTATGGGTCTCTGCAGGTAAAAATTATTGTAGCACCCCTGAAACAGAGTTACTGCAATCTACAGGAGTTCAAACACCAGCTGGAGACTGGTTTGCAACTTCACTAAAAAAAGGCAGCAATGTGCTCTTCGTTGTAGAAAAATTGTTGCAAACTTCTAATTTCTCATAAATCACATCATTAAAAAATAAGCGGTAATCCTTGCAAAAAGCTGAAGTTTCTGCACTACAGGGATCTTTTTCTTTGTTGTGTGTGTGCTTTTTTTCTGGGGTGAATTGTTTGTTTCATTTTAGCATGGGTTTTGTGTATTTGTGCTGAGTTTTCTTATGAGTTTTTTGTGGGTTTGTTTTGTTTGTTGGTTTTTGGGGCATTTTAGTTGGTTGGTAGATTTTTGTTGTTTTATTTTGCTATTTTAATGCAGGCCGTAAAACATAGGCTGTCATCATGACCACGTTTGTGTTCCTTAAAAAAAAGCAAGATTTTTTCCTTCATGATTAAGAAGATTAAAGGAAAGCTTGGGCAGTGATCTAAATTTAAATATTGCTTTTGCAGTAAAAGCAATACAATAGACATGGAAGAAGAATGTGTGCATCAAGGAAAAAGGAGAGAGACAATGTTCCTATCTATTAGGAAAGGAAAAAAATAATATAATTAGTTTTCACAGTGTTATTATAATCATAGCTACCTTTTTTCTGTAACCAAATAGTAATAAGTAATTATATTATGCAGACCAGCTGTGAAGGTAATGAATACTGTGCAATGCAATACAATGTAAGACTCTGCAGACTATGTAATTATTTTGAGAAATTAGTGACATCAATTAGCCTCCCTTCACAGCATGCTCTCAGTAAATTATTCTTTTATACAGCTTCATAAATGAAATCTATCTGAACAATAAATAATATTGGTTATACAACATACCACAAGCAGCATGTTAAAAACAAAACAAAACAAAACTTAATTGTTAAGAAGCAGTAATAAAGAAAAAAGGAAATTTGTGTGCAGAACTGCAGAAAGCCCAAGGCATTAATGAAAATAATTAACCCTCTACACCTAAATTCTGGCCTCATTGTAAATCTTCTTTGTATATTGCAGTAGAATTAGTGCACTGATGTTAATAACTGAGTTATTATACCTACCTTTAGTCAAAAAAACTATAAACACATTGCAATTTCTAGATTCTTGGTTTTGTATAACACAATATTAATTTCTGGTTTTCAACCCCCCACACTTGAAAATACCAGTTCCATTCCCCTCAGACTCAATGCCATAGCTGCAGTGACTTCAGTGTTGCAGAAACAGTGCTCCAACACAAAAAAAAAAATTGACAGGCCAGAGAAGTCAGTACCTCATTCACATGGAATAGACTGCGTTCTGTAGTGCATAGTCTGAAGAACTATATATTCATGTAAAGTTTGGCAGTGTACTATGGAGCTCAAAGATAACTTACAAACAGATACATAGGTAAATAAGCAAGCAGAAATCTCCCAAAAATTAAAGAGATTGGTGGAAGATGTATAGCAGTAAATGATACTGTGCAAACTCATCTCTTTCTGATCTTCCTGTATTTTGTGGTATGCCTAATTTTGATCTCTACAAATTTAAAATGAATATTTAAAAACTTGCACCTGGAGAAAATGCATAAAGAAAAGCAACGTGACTGAGGATGTGACACTCTGGAGAACTGTTAAGGAGGAAAATCAGAAATTTCAGTAAGAACACATATATTAATTTGTATATTAATTTGATTATATTCATTTGTATATTATTTGATTCACAGTTACACATGATATTTGATACATAATCCAAAAAATAACAAGAAATAAAAGATATTATAGGGAATAGATGTAACACAGAACACAAAGGGCATTTTCCATAACATTTCCTACCAACATTATTTAAACTGACACAATCTGCAAAACAAAAATTTTATAAAGATCCTATTGTCTAGCAAAAAGGATTTTTGGCACATATGTACCTCTGGTTAATACAGATGGAGCTGAAGCATGGGCATTCTCCAAGAATATTAAGTATCAGTTAAAAGCTGAGCTGTAAAACATGAAAAGATTTATGCATAGAGTACTTCATGCCAAATCCTGCAAGGTCTTAGTTCTGGTACTTGAAGAAGAAACCCTCAAGTATTTCCGACATAATAAAAATCAGACTACAGACCCCCAAGTCATGCGTGGTGAATTCTAGTACAGTCCTAGAATCAGATAGGAAAAAAATGGAGATTATGAAAATTAACAACAAAGTCATCAAGGTGAAAGACATGCTGGAGACCGAGGATAAGCAAGTGTAAGAAAAAAACATAAATGTAAATTACCATTAATCCACAGTGCAATGTAAACTATCCAAGATTATAATCTGTGATGTCAATGATAAATATTCACTTAGAAGCTATATGAACACATTCTGTAGTATTTTCCATGCAGTGCACAGCGAAGTGTTATAACAACAGTGAACACTGCAGAAGCGTGTAACATCTCTCTTACAATATCAGCGCTGTCATACTATTCCTTTAATAGAAGAAAATTAGACACGCTTCTGGCTATTTGAAGTCAGTCTTGCATTATGCATTCCTCTCTTGTGTTACAGATTAGAGATCTTTCTCACCCAACAAGTAAAATAAATTAAAATTGCTCATACCTTCTTTAAGAGAGGAAGAAAAAAAATCCATGAAAAAACGAGTTCTACGTAAATTGCAGTGACACCATATAAGACTGCCTGACTTTGAAACTATTTGAAAAACTTTGGTTCCTCTTTCTTCAGCCCTGACCTTTGGGACAAAAAGCATTTCCACGGGTTGGGTTTTTTTCTGCAGGAATAACACCTCCTAGAGGGGAGAAGAATAGTGTCATTCTGATATTTTTAGGTTTTGCTACTTTTTCAAAGTCCAGTTTGTCAAAGTCTTTAATCTTTAATCACAAATACTTAATCAGATTCTGTGGAACTACTAGTGGACTTATTCTAGATCTCATATTCTAAAAACAACAACAATTGCTGAAACTGAGTTAGGAGGCACAGTTCAAAAGTTACCAATTATGTTTAATTTATAGCACTAAGGAAAAAATCCTTCCTCAGCATTTGGTGACATCTAAGAAAGACACAAATTATGCAAGCCAACTATATTCTTTTAACTAAATTGACCTTTTTCTTTTATCCATAACTATGGGTAATGATTTTGTATACTATTACAATCCACTGAAGCTAGTAATACTTGTTTTTCTCACATTAAAATAACGTAGTATCTTATCTACTTCTGGGCCTCAGTGAGCTTCATCTAGGGATTCCTGCTTAAAATAGATTTGCTCCTTACTACTAATGTATGAAGCTTTGAGAATTTGGCAACATGTCACTAACATAGCTTGAACTACTGTACATACAGCAACATGAACTGTGAAACAGTGGGTTTGAGGTTTTTTCTGGTCTGACACTCCAAAACAGATAGTTGCCTATAAGTCTGTAGTGTATTTTAGTTACTTGAATGTGTTCAAATAAATAAGAAATAGTAGCTCAGCCCAGCAATTAATAATTTTTAATGTTTTCCTTTTGACATTGCCTATGCAAGACATATGACACCACCACAAAAACAAATTAATGAATCATAATATTAAGAATAATTTGGTAAATATTAGGAATAATTCTTCATCATTTTTACTCTCAAGAAGTCCTATTCTCCAACATGATATACAGTCTCCACATATTTACCAAATGTTAATAAATTTCATATGGGCTTGAATTAATTTTAGTCCAAGAGAAGGTCCTTAGTTTCCCTGCTTCTTCCTCTGATGTAATACATTTAATCTGAATAAATAAATAAATAAATAAATAGTCCTTCATTATGATTGGAAGGCAAGCTCAATTCCTTCATTTAGTTGAAGTATAGTGACACAGGGAATACAAAGGTTTGGTTGTTTGGTCTGGTTGTTTGGTTTAGATTTTTTTTTAAGAAAATACAGCAGTCCATCTGTATTTGGTAGGTGGAATATATACTAAAAAAGGGTATAAAAAAACTGCCAGCTTTATAACCCAGAGGGCGCTGACTTCTGTGGATTGCCACCCAGCACCCAGACTTGTAATTCTGTAATAAACCGCAACATCAACTCTGTGTGCTGTTGGCTCCAGTACACTGGGTTACGAACTCTGTTTTGGAATAACAGTAGTAGTAACACAACTGACTGGCAAAAATGAAATGACAGTTTTTCCATAAACTCAGTCTTCTTTTCATTTGGATGCCATTTTCATTTCCTTCAATTTTATGCATAAAACCTTTGACTGGAAAAAATGTGTCTTGTCTTTTAAACTGACACCAACCAAGCTAAAATTCTCATTCAGCAGAAGTTACACATGTACTTAATTTCATCAACTTTGAGTAGACCCATTGAGCATCTTTGCTCTTAAACCAGCTTTACAATTGTGCAGTTTTCTAAAATTTCCACAGATCTACAAGGTGCACCCTAAGTGTTCTCATGAAATTAAGACAGAAGGTGGAAGATGAAATAAGCTATTATAGTGCTTATTAAAAGCTGCAGTTTATTAGTCTCAAAGGAACTTACCAAAATTCCACTAACTTCCACTAACTCACCAAATCCTTTGCTCCATGTCAAGGAAATGATAAAGGATTTTTCTAGAAGTACCAATTTTCCAAATCCTTGTATTTGGTTTTTCTTTTTCTTTCTTGAGGGACTATGGATTCCCTTGTTTAATAAACAATAAAATGATTTTTCACCAGGTCCAGTGTGGCATCTCATACACTGCTGAAGGAGTGCGACTCCACTTGAGCATCAGTCTGGTGCTCAAAAGTCCTGCAAAAACTCAAAAAGTCCTGCAAAACTACTCCTTTCCTGTGTGTGCAACAAACCCTGAAAATCTCCGCTCTAGGGCTTGAATCTGGCTGATTATTACCTTTGCTATTTATTCAGTTATTTACTAGTGAAGTCGTTTTGGGGGCAGGGAGAGTGGGAAGGCATGCCATGCAAACGTTCGATAGAGGAGGGCAAAGGCAGCTGTCTGGTATTTATGCAGCGAAGCACAGGAGGACGCAGAGACTCGAGAGAATCGCCCACTGTCTGAAGAGTTACTGTGTCTCCAGAGCCGCCGAGAATGGGGAGGGGGTGGCTGGCTTCCTCTTGCGGGCAAATGACCGGCCGTAAGAGTGCGTTTTTAAGGGGTGATGTCAGAGAAATTAAACTCGAGCAGTCAAACACACCCCCCTACCTCAACGACGTGTTTCTTCTGTTCTTAAGGCGAGAGAGGTGGCTATGTAGCACACCCAGCTCACTCCTGCCCTACTGGGACAGGGGCTGGCCGGCGGCAGACACTTATTAATTATGAACCGGGAGATGTCCCTTTAAGGTCTGCTGCGCTCTCCGAGAGTGTTTAGTGGGGGAGATTTGGCTTTATTTGTACATCCTAACGCTGGGCTAATTCAACGGGGAGGTTTCCAAAACTCAGAGACCTTTAGGCGGTGGGGGGGGGGGGGGGGGGGGGGAAACTGTGTGCGGGTGGGAGGAAGCTAAACTCTTCTTAAACGCGAAGAAGCAACGTAAAGACTGGATAACAAACAGGAAATGCCTAACTCGGCTGCGAGGCGGACGGGCGGTGCAGAGCGCGGAGTTCCACCGGCAGCGCAGCTCAGCCGGGCGCGCCGGCGGCAGAACCGCTCCCGCCACCGCTGCCCTCCGCCCGGGCTCCCGGCCCCGGCTCGCAGGAGCCCAGGAATGGCTGCCTCCTGCTGGATGCTGACAGGTGAGTAAAGCCTTGTTTCTGCCTTGCTTTGAAGATTCGGGTCCCTAAAGCAGCCCTGCTCCCGGTGGGAGGAAGGGGAAGCTGGCAGGGTCTGGCACCCAAGGGACGGCGCCCTCCCGCCCAGATCCCTGCCCCGGGATTGCCCTTCCCGAAGCTGCCCTCCGGCCGCAGGCGGTGAGGAATCTCCTCGGTTTGCTTGTCTCTGGGAACTTTAATTCCTAAACCGATTTTAGAATCTGCTGGCAAGGAAGGGGTGACTGTTAGATGAGGATGAATGGCTAAGAAGGCATACTGTAATTGAATCTGGCTTGGAAGAAACAAATTTATTTGATTTTGTTGGTTTGGTTTTTGGTTGGTTTTGGAGGCTTTTTTAAATTAGGGTAGATTTTTTGCTTTCCTCTGTTTGGCTTTCAGACTTCTGACTGGTAAAAGGGAAGTGAGGAAGCACTCACTCACTTCATAAAGATGAGTTCATCCGGAGATGGAATATGTAATATTTCCTTTTAGGGGTTCATTGATTGTTAGTGACTTACTTGCTTTCCTAGAAAATAGAATGCAGCAAGCAACAATGTCCCTAGCTAGTCAATCTGTAGTCACATTCTGGATCTGAAATCAGGGGATTCCTAGAAGTGGGAAAGAAGCTAAGGCAATGCTGGGATTCATGTGCTTGGAAATGTGGACATTGAACTGCACAGCAGCTCTTGCGCAGGCAAGTAGCACACAGTGAACCTGAAGCAGTTCCCCCCTGAAACAGGGGAATAAATCAATTTCATAAGAATTGTCCAAATGCAGGCAGCAGCAAGTGGGGGAAAGGTAAAAGCAGAGTTTTCCCCTCTTCCCTCTGTGCTTATTGTGCAAGACAGAACAGATACTGGAAACTGTGAAAATCTGAATATAGTATTTTGGCATGCCATATTTAGTTGTTGTTCTTAACTGTCTTCATTATTATTAGTGACATATTCCAAAACATGCTTCTTTGTACCTTCAAAGAAGGACACTTTGTAAAACAGCAAAAGTTTAGTGTGCCACAACCTCCTTTCAGAGCTGCAGAGTTACCACTGGTAATGCTGACAGATAATGAACTTATCAGTAATAAAAAAAAAAGGTTTACTGTCAGATAGGAAAACATTTCAAGTCTCATCTGGATTTTCCAGGTGATTAATTTTTTGGTGGTGGTGTAATGGGGGTTTCTTTTTTAAAAGATTGGTGGGAAAAAGAATAGACTTAGAAATAAGAGAAGGCATTACCAGGTAAAGGATTCAAGTTGTCTCTGGTAAATAAGGGAAGTTTTGGCTTGTTTTGATGAGACCTCTGAGAATCTTGACCACAGAAAGTCTGACATGCAAACAGACTGAAGTGCATAGATAATTGAGAAGCCTGATAAGGGTCTGAGTAAAATGATCTATGGCAAAACACTGAATTAGTTAGGCTTGTCTATCTAGTAGAAAAAAAAACTAAGGGCAAAATGTTGAACATTTCAGATATATCTGTTTATCCAAATATTATTGCTGAGGATATTATTCCAGATTTCAATGTTTCTTTGTTTTGTGAGAGCACTCAGTCATGACTTTCCAGATCACATATGTTGGTTTCCAAAGATATTGAATACTTGGTTCTCTAAATCCAACAAATGACAAAAGAAAATAAATGTAACTGGCTATGCATAAATCTTAGGGAATATTCAGAAGAATATTCTTACTCTTCGGGTAAAGAATTGCTAGGCTACCGAAAAAAGCCCACCCCTTTCTCTTTCACCAGGACTTTTGATGAAGTTGGATGAACAGCTATAAGGGATGGCTGAGTTTACTTCAGCTGGCCTCTATGGAAGTGGTTTGACTAGGGATCTGCTGAAGTTTTCTCCAGCCCTACATTTCAACAGGAAGGAATGAAGAAGTTAGTTTAAAGGCTTCCATTACCTTTAAAAGCTTCTTCACTTAACAGTGTTAGGCAAAGCCTGTTCCCTCCTGGACTTGTGTCTTTATTGATGATGGTCTTGCTGAACTCATCTTTGTAACAGAAAAGATAAAGGTAAATAGATAAAGACAGAACTGTATGCAGCAAATGAAATGGTCTTTGTTCAGAGTTTGTAGAGGCAGGACAGCCACAGGACAAAGGCAAAGCATGAAAAGACATGTTTTCCCAAGTTTCCCTCTCCATCTCTCTCTTTTATCTTCCTCTGCTCTTGCAACAATAACGCCCAACATTTCTTAGCAGACTTTCCCCCCTGCATCAGAGATTCTTTCCCATTAGTTTTTCTTATTCAGAATGTAAGCATGTTTGCATGAATTCTAGCTGAAGTGGCTATAATATGGAGGGGATGGGATTTCCTATGAAAACGACCTCTTCTTGTCTAGAATCTGTACATAACCCACCTTCATAAAGTAGCTGACCAATAATTGAAGATATAAGGAAGTGTGTCTCAAACATTTGCAGAGTAATAACCTTAGATAACCAGCACAGCTCTAAAATCCCTAAGGATATATGCTATCACTATTTTCCTTTTATCTTGCATTGTACTTAAAAAGGTCCAAAAATGGATGTCAAATTGCTACAATTATTAATACCAATAAAATTGCATTTACAGAGTGATTTGTTGCAAGAACTCTTAGGTCTTACATATAGTCTCAATCTTTCCAAGGCAGGAACAGGCTATGCAATTTTGAACTCTTATGTTAAAACTGTATGAAGAGTTAAAAGTACACACTTGTTTTGGCTCTACCATGATCAAAGTCATCTCTCTCCCTGTCATTAGCAAAATTAGAATGAACTTAGAAACTTCTATGGTTCTTAATTTTTTTGAGATGTTTTGCTTCTACTGCTCATACTTTGACATACTCAAACAAATAATAATATCCTATATTTACTTTTTTACCAGACAAAACATCATCTCTAGTAGGTACTTTCCTTTATATGTTGACAATAGTCCTGATGATAGTGGGTAAATCCATTGAAGTTTACATTTGCCACTAAATATTTTTGGGTCACTGTCCACAACTCTATAAATCTTACACCTTGCTGTTTGAGAAAAGGACCATATCAAAATGTCTCTTTCTACAACAGTCAGTAGAGTATTTTGAGTGGCAACTTTGTTTCAAAGTTGGTTTTTCTTCTTTGGTTGTGGGTTTGTTTGTTTGTTGTGAGTTTTGCTTTTGGGGTGTGTTAGGTGGGGTGTGTATGTATGCATGCATGTGCATTTTTGTGGGGTTATTTTAATGCAGTAAGTTATTTTCCTGAATTGAATGTTTCTTTTCTACTGGATAATACTGGATGCCAACTTGCAACCTTTATCTAGAATACCAGAGATGTGAGGCTGCTTTTAAAAAGTTGACAGGAATGAATAAGCACAGAAAAGTTTGTAAATACACCACTGTAAAAGAATAAAAAGTAAAATACATTTAATGTGGAAGTTAAATATGCACCACAGCTATTTTTTCTTGAAAGAATAGCATGAGGTCAACCTTTGGAATTTCATAGTTGCAAAGAACAAAAAGAAGAAAATTTGCCATCAGTTCACCATTTACCATTTATATAGATAAGTGAAAGGAACTGAAAGTAAAGCTGAATGCACACTCTCTCCTAAAGAAAACCTGAATGCAGAAGTTCTCTGCCTGTGCTTTTGCATTAAAATGGTAATGCAAAATTATTAGTATGTACAAGTTAAACAAACAGTTACTTACACATGTGCTTATGTTATATTCCCTTGGGTGGTCCTGCTTGATCCTGTGAAACTATTCATGCTAACAGAGTTAAGCATGTGTACTCACAGGAAGAGAGTCTGAGGTCTGAAAAATAAATCCTATTATGTAATATCTGATAAAGTTATTTTTACACCAGTATCAAGCTTAGGGAAAAGGAATGCACATTACTGGCCAGATCTGAGTTCACTGTCCTGTCACAACCGACTACAGCTAGATGCTTCAGAGAAATTTATAGGTACACCACAACGGGAAATATGGGATTATTTTTGCTCACAGTAGCCTTGTATCTCATCAAATTCTTGACTCCAAAGCCTTTCCAAGTCAGCAAATTCCATAATCACAGTGAGTTGTTTTTTCATTTAAAAAAATGGCTAATAGAAACCAGAAACTTTCTTGTGACCACCTTCTCATCTGTAAGGAGATGCCTTCACACTTTTCTGTTACTAGATCAAGTGTGTAATCATTCCAAACTTATCTGTCGCAATTGCCTTGACACACTTAGCATGGCACATTAGTGTGCCCACCTTCTCAACCTATTTTTATTTAATCATTTCTCATGCAAGCATTTTTTTTTCTACTCTTCATTCTTTCCCTTGTTCTAAATTTGCAACATTCATTCTTAAATGGAGCTTTTAGCGTTGTATGCTGTTTCAAAAATAAGCTACAGAACTCAGAATCATAGAATTATAGAGTTTTAAGTGGTTGGAATGGATATAAAAAATCATCTAGTCCCAACCCACCTTGCCATGGACAGGGACAATTCCCACTAGACATCTTCCAGCTTTCTCAAGGCCTTGCCCAATGAGTACCAGCATTGGGAAACCACAACCTCGCTGGGCAACCAGAGGTTAGGCACTATTCTAGAGTGTAACCACTCTCAAAGAAAAATTTCTTCCTGTTATGTAACTTAAATTTCCCCTCTTTCAATTTGTACCCATTACTTATTGTCCTGTCACTTCAGTTCCTGATGAAGAATCCCTCTCCAGTTTCCCTCTTCCCTGTCAGATACTGGAAGGTTGCTATGAGGTCTCACATAACCTTCTCTTCTTCTCCAATATTCCTCTCTTCTTGTATAGTGATACAATTTTTCATTATTTCTGGCTTGCTAAATTCGTTCGGGCTGCAAATTCAGCTGTGTAGTGATGGTTCAGGTCCATTTTCTTCGCAATATCATGGGTTTTAGCAAGGCATCTTATTTCCCCATGCGAACATCCAGCTTCGTTTGAAAAGTGCTTATCTGCCTCCCTAGCACGTCAGATCTGGAAGGAAGCCGGTCAAGGTTCAGTACTGGCTGAAGTGTAACTTGCAAATTTAACCAAACCCTTTTAAACCGGAATTCAGTTTAAGAGCAGCGTGCAAGCAACAGGTCAGGTTTCCCTTTCCATGGGCGGGGGCCGCCTCGCCCCGCCTCAGGCAGGCGGCGGCGGCTGGGGGCGGCACCGCGGTCCCGCGGCTCCTTGGCGCTCGCTGAAGCACGGGACTGCACCTCTCGCCTCTTTGGCTATCTGTGCCCCTGAGTTTCTACAACCGCTTAGCTTTGGCCGCTCGGTTTTGGTTTGGCTTTTTCCTCTCGTGTTTTGAAACGCGCGGCACGCTGTGAGGAGACTTCAGGAGTTTGGACCGCCGCTGTGAAGCGCTGGAGGGGAATGACGAACGCGGGGGCGCCCCCCTCCCGGCGAGGCAGTAGCCGAGTTCCAGCGCTCGCAGCAGCGCGGCTGCTCCCCGTTCCCCCTCCCTCCTCACACCGCCCCGGCACTTTTCCTTCCGCAGGACGAGGGAGCCTCGCAACGCGCCGCCAGGTTACCCGCGCGCGGCGCACCGCGCATGCGCCGTGCCTGCGGTAATCGGGCGGGGCGGGGAGGGGCGGGGCGCGCCCCGGCGGCGCCTCGGGAGGGAGCGGGCTCTGTGCGCGTGCGCCGGGGGCGCCGCGCGTGCGCGTTGGGGTCGGCGGCGGGCGCGCGGAGGAGCGCGGGTAGCGGGGGCTCCGGGAAGGCCGCTCGTGTGTCCGGCAGTCCGTCCGGGAGTGCGCGGTCCCGCCGGCTCCGGCTCTCAGCCTTCCCTCCCGGGGCACGCCTGCCGCCCGCTGCCGCCGCGGCACAGGGGGAGGGACGCGAGGAGTCGCCAGGATGAAGCTGGTGAGGAAGGACCTGGAGAAGGATAATGCGGGGCAGGTGACGCTGATCCCCGAGGAGCCTGAGGACATGTGGCACACCTACAACCTGCTGCAGGTGGGTGACAGCCTGCGCGCTTCCACCATCCGCAAGGTTCAGACCGAGTCGTCCACGGGCAGCGTGGGCAGCAACCGCATCCGCACCACGCTGACCCTCTGCGTGGAGACCATCGACTTCGACTCACAGGCCTGCCAGCTGCGGGTCAAGGGCACGAACATCCAGGAGAACGAGTATGTGAAGATGGGCGCCTACCACACTATCGAGCTGGAGCCCAACCGCCAGTTCACGCTGGCCAAGAAGCAGTGGGACAGCGTGGTGCTGGAGCGCATCGAGCAGGCCTGCGACCCGGCCTGGAGCGCCGATGTGGCGGCTGTGGTCATGCAGGAGGGCTTGGCCCACGTCTGCCTGGTCACCCCGAGCATGACGCTAACCCGTGCCAAGGTGGAGGTGAACATCCCCCGCAAGCGGAAAGGGAACTGCAGTCAGCACGACCGGGCCCTAGAGAGGTTTTACGAGCAGGTGGTGCAAGCCATCCAGAGGCATATCAACTTTGAGGTGGTGAAGTGTGTACTGGTGGCTAGCCCAGGCTTCGTGCGGGAGCAGTTTTGTGACTACATGTTCCAGCAGGCAGTCAAGACTGACAACAAGCTTCTGCTGGAGAACAGGTCCAAGTTCCTACAGGTGAGGATCTGTGCAGTTTCCAGAGTGGGTAAAAAGAGGCTTGAGAGTTGTGTGTGATAATAAAAGGTAGTTACATGGGAAATAAGTTATTAAAAAATAAATTTCTGACTGAGCATCATGAGCAAATTGTTCTCATGCCTCCCAAACCGTAAAGGACTTACACGTAATACAGGGATGGTTCCCACCTAGCATACCTTAAGGTGGAGTAGAGAAATTTCTAACTCCCTGTAAAGGCATGTTTACTCTTCCGTTAAGTGTGAAGTGCAAGTTGGAAAATACTTTGCACTGTTACTTTGTCACACTATATAGCATGCATGTTTAATAACAACTTTCTAAAGATGTTTTTTTAAAAGCACCTGGATGCGGTATAGGTTAGTTAATTTTATGTTACCAAAATTAACTAGAATTTTGTTGTTAGTTTTGTACTACATAGTTAAAGGCTGTTGTTTTTTGCTTGTGTCTTAGTCATGTCTGGTTGAGTGGGTGGGGCTTTAGTCTTGTACTGAAATAGTCATATTCAAAGCCTAAAAGTGGTTTTTGTAAGGATGGTTATATTATTTTTCAGTTGGAGTAGACCTGGGGTGATCTGGGGGCAGGGATAGTGAAGTGAGTCCCAGTGCTTAATGGTCCTAGTACTTGGGAGACCCAGTTCACCAAGAACCCTCCTTTTCCATGTGTAGCAAAGTGATAACAGAAAGAAGTTTTGATGTAATTCACAGCTTTGCAACCATAATAATTGCACAGATTTGATGCTTTTACACCATATGCCTGCAGTGTTGAGGGTCTTTCCTTATCTTGAATGCTGTATAAAAGAGGCTTAGGCTTAGATTTTAGTTCCTTGGTAGTTTCAAGTAGCCTTATTTTAGGAGCTCATGTATTTAATCCAACCTTTGAATAAGAGAGGCTGTTTTCTTGTGCTGCTTGAAAGGCAGTTTAAGGGATTTGGTATAGGCTTTGGGTTGCAGGAGAGATTCAGAAAAAAATCATGTATTTTTCAAGAAGGAGATAAGTTCCCCAAATAAGCATCAAGATTAATACTGCATATCATAGAGAGTATTTTTGATTGGTTAATCAAGAAGATGGTCCTTTTTCTTCAAAAACACCAAACCTTTGACTTTGTTTGCACTCCAGGTCCACTCTTCCTCGGGACATAAGTACGCACTGAAGGAAGCACTCTGCGACCCAGCTGTAGCTAGCCGTCTTTCTGACACTAAGGCAGCTGGTGAGGTCAAAGCCTTAGATGACTTCTATAAAATGCTGCAGCATGAGCCTGACCGAGCTTTTTATGGTCTGAAGCATGTGGAGAAGGCCAACGAAGCCATGGCCATTGACACCCTGCTGATCAGTGATGAGCTTTTTCGGCACCAGGATGTGGCTACCCGTGCCCGATATGTTAAGTTGGTAGATAGCGTGCGGGAGAACATGGGCACGGTACGCATTTTCTCCAGCCTCCATGTGTCTGGAGAGCAGCTGGGCCAGCTGACGGGGGTGGCAGCTATCCTGCGCTTTCCTGTGGCTGAGCTCTCTGACCAGGAAGATGAATCTAGCTCTGAAGACGATTGATAACAGTGACTTCATTTCAGTTTCTTTTCTGCGTCACGCTAAAATGACATTTAAGGTCCTCCTGACCTGAATACAGCGTGCAGATGTACAATGACATGTAATTAAAAAGTTTGAATAGTGAACATATACATACATATATATAGCTTTACTCAGCACACTACTGATGCACACTACCATACATATCCGATGTATGGTAATAATTACTGGTATGTTGTGCTGAGCTGACTGTTTTTGCAGTTCCGGACCACCAGCAGTACAAGAAACTAATTTGGCTCCCCAGCGCTTCTTAGTCCGCATGTTAAGGCAGACTGCCAATTTAGTGAAATATGTAGGAAGAAATAGTAAACTAACAGAGAAAAATTCACGTTAGACTATTTCTGTTCAAATGCTTGGAAAGAGTATTATGAAACAAATGTAAACTTCTTGGAAAAACTGTCAAAACTGTGCTTGATCTTCACAGGAGCTCCCTGTTCTTCCTAAGGTGTGTCATAGGAATTGGGTCAATATCAGCTCTTTGGGCTTTGTGGGGTGATGTAAGTCTAACCACTTAAATTTTTCTGTGAAACGATTGAAGCAGTCTTTCAGCAATGAGACCCTTTAAGTTAACCATTTCTTTGCTAACACAATAGTAGATGCAGGGCAAATGGTGACTCTCAGTGTAACCATTTAGTTATCTTTTAGAATGCTGTTATCTTGGGAAATTGAAGACTAATAAGATGTCATTGGCTGTATTCTGCTAAATTGCCATTATTTAGCACCCAGTTCTGAGAAAGCATAAGAAAAAACTTAGAAAATCAGGACTTCAGTTTCCACAAGGAATCTTTTGATAGCAAATAGTTTAGGTGACTTCATAATCTGTTATTCTATTTGCGTATCTCTTTAAAAACTTATATAAATGGTGATACAGAAATACAGATGACAAAAGGATAAATCAAATTTCAGCTTAAGATAGTGGAAACTGTAAAAGTGAAAATTGCCTTTTCAATTATTTGATCAGCTGAAAGTACTGAGAGCCCGAAGGAGTTTTCTTTCTTCACTGGGCTGTAAATCTTAGGTTGAGGAAGCAAAAACTGCTTTCAGATTCAGACATAACCAGTAGTTGTATTGTTTCAAACCCAGGTTTGATGATGTGGCTTGTGTGTGTAAATAGGCATTCCTTATTTAAATGTGATGGAAGGTGAGAAAAATATGATGGAAGGTGAGAACAGGAACCACAGAAGAATTCTGTGATATGGAAAGTGTTGTAAGAGTGGAAGATTAAAAAATAAAACCACCAAAACTCCTAGTCTGGATAGAATAGTTTTAGGAAAATAATTTTTAAATATAGTCCCCTATGTCCAAAGGTGCTAATCCTCTGAATTTAATACTGTCTATTGGTAGCTGAAGCACCATTCTAAACTTCTTGATAGAGAAGTACTTTTGAATTAAAGCCATCTCCCCTCTTCTACATCATGCACACAGTCTAAGAAATTCTTGAAAACAACTTGTATAAGAGCTGTAATACCTCAATTCTTCTTTTGTTGAAGATAAACAAGCCCATTGAGACACTTGTTTAAAGTCAGCTTGCACATGAATTATTTTGTTTGAGCTTTACATTTTTGTCTTGAATGGTGTTGGGTGCCACCAGTCATAGGATGCTCGGGTGGGCTTTGTTTGGCAATGGCCAAACTGTTTAATTTTTTTTTTTTAATTTGCCTAAGTTTATTGTACACTTTTTAGCAAGAAAGCACTTTGGTTCCTGTTATATCTGGTTTGATGTTAAAAACAGGGAGCAGAAGAAATTGACCAGAAAATATTAATTATAGGCAGCCAATTCAGGCCTTAAATAAACTTGTATCAAAACAAGTCATTCATTTCTCCAAGCTTTTATAGCCTAGGATGGTACAGTAGTATATTCCCTATTCCCTTTTTCTAAGTAATGCCAGTTTGTTGCAGCTGTACACAAATGACATATTCTAATTTGTAGTGCATCAGAAATTCTTAGTTTTTCTCAACAACCTCCCTGAGAGACAAATCACTGTTCTTTGGTTGTCGGATGGATTGCTATTTTATCAGACCAGATTAGTTCCAATTATTCCATTGTAAACCAGAAGTTGTAAAGAGTTTTTGCTGAGTACTGCATGATTACAATGGTGGTTTTGTGTTTTGTGCCTGTAGTTACCATCAAGGAAAAGAAGTGGCCATTTTGTTGCATTTTTTTTTTCATCTGATAAGCAAATGTGACGATAGTGATTCTTTGAATTGTTTACACTCAGAATTAAAATTCTACCTTGACTATATTTTGTGTCATTTTCTTTTTTTTTTAACCTATTGCTATCATGTTGTTATGTCTCTGAAAGAAATACTCATGGAATTGCCCAAAGAAGTATGGAAGGGTGGGATTTTTTTTGGTGGCTTTTTTTTTGTTTGTTTTTTTGGGGTTTTTCTTTTTTTGGTAAGCATTTTTGTTGTAAAATAAATATACAATCACTATGTATACAAATGCATCCTGTTTCAGGAAACAACTTAAGGGCTGGTATTGAAAGTGGGCTGTGTTCAGTGCTTGACCTGGCCAATTTCCAGGGTTGCTAGTGTCTTCCACGTGTCAAGGAATTTTGAATAGTTGAAAAGTCCATACGGACAAAGTTGCTTGCTCAGTGCAGACCTTAGGTTGTGGGTATAGAAAGGACTTGCAGAAGAGGCATGCTATCAGCATATCAAATGAGTGAGTGCTAGAGCCATTGGAAAATATTTTTTGTGTCTATTGTTTGGAACTAAACTAAAAACTGCGTTTTGAAATGTCTCTGTTTTG
The DNA here is from genome assembly GCF_027579445.1 of Ammospiza nelsoni. Lineage (NCBI taxonomy): Eukaryota > Metazoa > Chordata > Aves > Passeriformes > Passerellidae > Ammospiza > Ammospiza nelsoni. The sequence goes on along the minus strand of NC_080669.1, from coordinate 55,582,425 downwards.
AACTATCTCCAGTTTAGGATTATATTCTGGCACGATTCTGTGAATAGTGTAGTTTAGCTTCCAGTTTTTCAGTGTTCAAAGTGAATGAAGGCACATTGTAGGACTTCCTGAAGCTTGTTACATTTGGTAGGAAGAAAGCTTTAAAAATCATGAAATTAGATTGATCATGAACCCTGCTGTGCTAGACAGTGATTCAAATAAATTTATTCAGTTATTATTTTGCCTCTTGCAAATTTGTATTTTGGAACAGGCCCCAGTCTGTTAGTTTTGTCACCTTTGGCATTTAAATCCACTTAGCATATATGCTTTTTGTGGTTGTTAATCAGCTAAAGCTTGGTGCAAAATGCAAGGTCACCACCAGCTAGAGACCAAGATAATCCTACTAATTACAAGTCAAAATAAAAGATAAATCCTTCAGTAAAATTATAAAGTATTTAACAATATTATTTGACTAGGCAATTCCTCATCTCCCTCCTCCTGTCTTTACCCTTATATAAGTAAAATGCTGGTAATAAATGATCTTGGACCACCAATGTAACAAGAGCCCATAGCTCTTCAGTTTAATTTGTGATGAGACTAGACGTTATGTTTAATTTAAAGCTGTGTAAATGTCTAAATTTTCATTTGCAACTGTTCTCTGACAGGTTAAGTAGCACTGAATTTTAAAACTAACTTATCCTCTGAAAATTTCTTACAACTTCTGAGCTGCTGATCTTTGTTTGCCTTGTTCAGTGAAGGTATGTTATAGCTCAGTTCTTATTGGACTGATAGATCACTTGAGCCTCTCAAATTTCTTTCTGGAAGCTGCATTATAGGTCTAGAAAACTGTACTCATAGGCATGCATATTTTAGATCACCTGGTCCACTTTTCTCTGAGGCTTTCATAGCTCTCTTTTTAAAGAAAAGAAGCCTGTTTCACAAATAAATAGACACTGTTTTGCAGGAAAAAACCCCCATAATGTCTGAATGTGTTACTTGAAGCCATATTTCTACAGCAAGTATTCTATTGATTCTACAAAAGACCTAAAAAAGCAATTTTTAAAATATGAAGCAGCAATTAGAAAGTCTGCAATTAGGAATTCTTTTTTATAACCTAAAATCAGAATCCCTACAGGAGACATAATAAAAACAAAAAAAAAAAAAAAAAAAAAAAAAAAGGAATGACTTCAGAAAAGTACTTATGTACTTTTTAGATAGGCAGAATTTAAGACTTGATTTTTTTTCCTTGCATCGGTTTAATCTGAAGATTTCTCAATTCTGACTTGATTCAGCAGATAGTGGGGAGAGAGTGGTGGTAGATAATTTTCCAGTATCTGTCTTTGTCCTGTAATGGCCACAAATTGCTTTTAGGGTTCATTCAGATTTTGTGTGGAAAAGAAGTATTTTGATGTTTCATTATTCTGCAAATATAGGGTTAAGAAAATGCCTAACCATTTGGTCTTGTGATAATTATGATTCTTAATTCAGGCTCTGACAGGGATTGAGCCTGGGCTTTTTCAGCAGTGGAAAGAGTAAACACAGGCTGTGAAGCCTCTTGTGTGACAGTTGCCCAAAGACTTGCTGAATAAGTGTAATGTTTAGTCCTGCCATATATTTCATGCTTGACTCAAATAGGGCATTGACTTGGATTTGAGGGTAACTGCTTGCATGATACAGAATCTAAAGGAAAGATTCTGTCTTCAGTCTAACAACCAAACTGTGTATCCCCTGTCAACTTGTAAACTTGACTGTTTTAGATATGCTCTGTAGCTTTCCTGTGGGAAAAAAAAATTACTCCTAAGGTGTCTTAATCTGCAATAAAGTGTGAGGAAAAGGTTTCTGAAATCATGGTTGTTTTTTCTGTTGTCTGAAAATAACTCTTCCTTTTGTCCCACTTGAGAGCTGTGTAAGAAACAGAGAGGGGAGTGGTATCAGAGCGGCCCTTCTTTCCAAGTCAGTGTCTTCTGGGAAATGCAACATGAAACAGCAACTTTCAAGCCCTGCCAGGTCTTGTCAGTTTTTTGCTGTATCAGTCTTTAATTTATTGCCCTCTTTTTGGGAAATGCCACATCTACAGCTCATGTAATTGCTGTCATGCTACTCTAATAATTACTTAGAAGTCAAATCAGAGCTGATCATGAATCCTCTGGCAAAGCAGCTATTCCATTAAAGAATGTTAATTAGTTGAAACAAGTCCTCCTTTTTAGGAATGTACATACCAGACATGATGGGAAGTGTTTCCTCTGATCCAAAATGGAATTTCTAGTCAAAGCCAAGCCTGGAATAGCAAAGAAAGAGTGTAAGGGGTTTAAGAAGTCAAATAGAACAGAAGATACAAAGCTTAAAGCCATTTTCTCTTTCATAGTAAACACAAGGCTAAGGTGCTAGCTAACACTAGCTAAAGGTGATCCCTTTGCTGTCACTCTCATTAATAAGTACAACTTCCACATTGAGCAAATAGATAATCTTATATCTTGTTTGAGATATCTAACTTACAGCTGGCTCAGGCATGATGTCTGAAGGGATGAGGGAGGCAATTTTCAGATTTCTGGTCTGAATGTGAAAGGAAAATAATTGAAAACTAGAACTGTTCCTACCACAAACATTTCTATCTGTAGTTTTTCAGAAAAAAAAACCCTGAATAGCGTTCCATGTTTCAAAAAGATTTTGGACCTGATGTCTACCAGCAAATCTGCTTTTGAAGATGGGCAGATTCTTTCCCATGCAGTACTTTTGTTTGATTAGAACAAATACTTTTAGCACATGTTTTACTGAAAGGGTTTGTATGTGAAGATGTGTGTGTTCAGTAAGAGAAACAGCTAACTTGACTCTCGACTTGTTGCTTTGATAGCTGCAGGATTGGCTCAGGATGCATGGTTGATAATTATCTTCAAGACTGCAAGATTTGTTTACTGTAGAAGGAACTTGGTAGCAAGTGATAAATTCAGGAAGTCTGACAGTTTTTAAATGCTCATGGACATTTCCTTTAATGTTTTCTGAAGCCCTGAAAGCTACAGCAGGTTTTGCTGAAGAAAATTGCCTTTTCTTTGACCTGCATTGTTCAAGTGTTTTAGATAAATAGTTTAGTTAAGGTGTGACAGATGTTAATTCATTGCATTTGTTTATCTTGCCCAAACAGGTACCATAAGACCACTTCCATTTGGTAAAGAGAACTGGTGTATCCCATATAATTTATTCCTCCCCTGTGTGGAAATTTTTGTTCTGAAATAGGTTGTCTAAGAGAAGCTGAAATGGACTTTGCAGAAACAGTGCTGGGTGAACACTGTCGCTCTGCCAGGACAGTCAGGTCTCCTGGGACACTGGCTGCCCTCGCTGCAAAGCTGTATGTAGGAGCTACTGGGACAGCAGTGGTGAGAGGCAGAAAAAGAGCAGCTGTCTCCTGAGAGAGCTGTTCCAAGTTCCAGAGCTGTGAGGAAAGATGAAAAGCTGTGGCTTAATGGAAAACATGAGATGCTGTTTTGGGTATGTGTCTTCTTCCCCAAAGGGAGACGCAGTGAATGTTTGAAATGTCTGAACTCAGTTCTAACAACTCATGCTAGGCTGAGAGTAAGATGCCAGTTGATGTGATTAAGCTCTGCTGTGTGTCTGAGGGAGAGGAGCTTTGAGCCTGAGACAGACTCTAGAGATATTGAGACCTTGCTAATCCTCTCACTATGGAGTAATTTCCGGCCACCCTGCTATTGCTGTATCTGACGCTTGTGAAAGACTGGCTTTGTTTTCCTTTCATACCTGTCTGAAAACCACCTTCGTTTTCAAAAATACTGCTTTGTGAAACAGACGCCTCACTGTGTTGTGTTGGCAGTCTGTATGATAAGCAAAGGAAAAATTTCTAGTCAGACATTAAAAAACACTCAAACCAAGAGAAGCTGATTGAAATAAATCTTAAAGGCTTTTTGATAGTGTACGTTGTGAGAAGAAAAAGAGAAAGAACGATGAAACCACATGTAACAAAGTTTGTTGGTGTTTTTTAACAGTTTTCAGGTCATTTCAGCTGAGATAAAAAGACTGGTTAGTCAAATCAGTCAAATGACAGGCTTTTAAACCTTTACTCAAGAAAACCCCAGAAACCAGTTGTTAAAACTCTATTAGTACAGAGTTAAGTGTTGTGTTCTTAGTAAATTATGACCGCCTAAACTGTTTCAAGCTGTCTGCATTTGTTTTATCCAAGTGTAGATTTCCATGGTCCTGTTTATTGCTCTTATGGGATAAAGTATTTTGTTATGAACAAAGATGAGTGTTTAGAAAAAACAAAATTAATGCTGACAACTGTGAGTCCAGCCTTTCATAATTTTGAAGACTGGTCTTTCTTTTCTAAATATGTAATAGAAATTTATAAGTGATGTGGGGTTTTTTTGGAAAAAGTGTGGAAATTGTCACTGAAAAAATGCTTAGGGCTTTAGGCAGTTGTAATTTGAACTTGAGCTTTTTTGCTTATTTCTAGAATATTTTTAAAACTATTTTGTTTCCCTACTTTAAGCACTTTTATTTTGACATAAGGACTGGCAAGAAATAAATGTATGTTAGAGATCAGAACGTTCCTGCTACTGAAAAATGAGAAATTGGAACAGCCTTCCAGTCAGAAAAAATCAGAGCAAAAGGTCACTTTTTAATGGAATTTGTTTACCCTGAGAAATGTGATATAGTTAACAGTAACAGATAGGAATCAATTCATCAGTCCTGTACCCATGCTTGGAACAGAAGCAGAGCACTTGCTGGTTTTATTTGATCAGGGCGTTGTGTTGCCCTGCATATATCTGTTCAATTCTTACCACATATGTTCACACTGCATCTCAGCAATCGCACCAGATTTCACCACAACACTGACCTCCTGTGAGACAGGCATTAGCTGTTTGAGTTAACGATGCAAAAATGGTTAGATTATGTACCTGATGAATGCTTAATGAGTACTTTCCTTTCCATCTCTGCCAGCTAGATGTCTGCCAGGAGCTGTAAAGGCCATTAAAAATATTTTTTGGGAGTTTTATTTGTAAACAGGCATTAGACTGAAATCAGCGATCATTAAGTGTGGTTTTTTTTGATAGCATGTTTTCTCCAGTAATTTTTAAGAGAGCAGCTATGAGTTGGTCCTCTGTATCTATCAGCACAGCTTGGTAAAGTCTGTTTCTTACAAAGGCAACTGTGGTATCCAAAGGGCTGTAGACCAAAAAGAACAAAAAGACCTCAGCATCAGAACTGCTGTGCTGCCTCATAGCTGGGCAGGAAGGAAAAGCTGGAAGTGATCTGCCAGACTCTGCTGCTGAAACTATAGTTGAGGTGCTACTTGCATAAGACTGATGTTAAATCTATGCTAAGGTCATGCAACAGTAGTGTTGTGGGATTTAAGTTGGTGGCACAAGTTTCATTTGTACCTTTTTAGGAGTTCCTTTTTTTAATACTTGCAGATCCCATTCACTTTAGGAAGACTGAATCACTTTTAAATGACCCCAAAACTGATCCTAGTTTTGCAAACCTCGATACAGCTTGGACAATTTCCTCACTATTAAACTTGCATAGTAGTTCTGTGAGGGTGATGCAGGTGTTTGAAACAAAGAGTAGCAGGTTCTTTATGGAACTCCTGGTGTCACGAGGATACTTTCCGAATAGGCCTGGTCCAGATAGATATCTTTAAAATCATGGGTGTACTTCAGTCCTGTGGGTGGGAAATGAAAGTTATTAGTGCCAGTAATTCATGTAGAAAACTCTATCTTGAACTGCATCTAAAAAACAGGATGTTTTTCTACCTCTAGAATCCAGCTCTAATTTTTTGGGGGGAAACAAACCTTCCTTTTATAATCTCTTCATGGCTGGTTCCAAATTTCCCTGAATTGTTTATTGGTGAATAAAAATGAACATTTGCAGTAAAAAGACCTAAGATTAATTTTGCAGTGCTTTCAACTGGTTTATCCCTACAGCAGTGATACAACAAAAGAGATGTTCATGCTGTTACTGATACTTGAGTGCCAGAGTCTTTAAAAATAAGTAGATATTTTTGGTGATGCATATTATGCTAAAGTTGTCAGTACGTTACCCGTTGGTATCGATAATATATGATTGAGTGACTTTTGGAGAATTCATTAGCTTTTCACTTAAAGAAAAATTATCCTGACCATAAAAATGTACCACATAATAGAAGAAATTAAAAGCCCATACAATTTTGCTGCAGTTTTAAAAATTGCTTTGTTTTCCAACTGCACTGTGAAATGACAATGAAATAGTCACCAATCTTGACCATATTCCATTCCACACATATCTCCCAGAATTATTGCAGGGAATAAGTTTCTTGTTAGATGTGCATCTTCTTATTTCAAGAGTGATACTGATGGAAAGTTGGCGTTTTGGTTTTGTCTTTTTTTCTCATGGTCACAGATGAACACTGTATGGTATAGGAATCCATTTACAGAAAGTTGAGTTGTATCTGTTGCCTGTAAATTATGCTCACCTCACAGGCAGACCAAAGATGAAATACTAGCGTAAGACACAGCAAGATGTGAAAGTCCTTGTGATTATCTTGGACCATAAGATGAGCTAACCTGCAAAATACCTTCTGCAGCAGCCCTATGAACTGACTCATGCAATACCAGGTGTTCTTTAGGTCTTCTTTGACCAAATGAGTAAACTTTTTTTCTTAGGGTGCAGTGTTTTTCATTACATGCGTGTGGTTTGTTGTAGCCTTTACTAGATTAGGCAGCTATTTTTATGGTTAAGTCCATGGAAAATTTGATTTAATGATCACTGTGGTAATTTGCAGTTTCATATTCTTATCTGCTTGGATTTCTCGATTCCAAGTGTAAACTTTGTGTTATCACAGAGCAATGTTCTTTAAATTGTCCCGTACAATAAAAGATTTCTCGTCAGAGTTAATTCATAGGTAGGAACGACTAAGGAAAGAAACTGGATAAGGATTATCTTCTCTTTTAGCAGTGAAAAATCATAGATTTCAAACAAGGAGTGCTCTGTATGTTGTAGTAGAAAGTTGCTACTGTGATCACTCGTGCTGGCACATGCTTGGAACAGGCTCAGGATTTTGCAATGACCAGGTCAGACCTGATTTGTGCGAACAGACAGTGCCTGCTCCCTCATGCTTATGCAGGACAGGCTGGTTCTCCCTTGCGGGCATTTCAGTTCTGTGCAGCTGGAGAGGCATTTCCATCTGACCTTGTGTGAGAGCACTACCATCTGGGGACCATTCATGGAGAAATTCCAGCATTTCAACAAATATGTGACTTATTTTCCATTATTGCCTGTAGCAATCTCTTATCAACTACATTCTCACTGTAGCAATTTTTTGGTTAGCAACAGGAGAAAAAGTTTTTAAAAAAATAAATCTTGAGCAATTTTATCAATAATGCGTTTGATGCATCACAAAGAATTAACATAGGCAATAGAAGAAAGGAATTGTTCAGATGATGGTTCATATTTTCAGTCCAAGTCCATGTCAAGCACTTTTATACTTCAAAATTTTCCTTTAGCAGCAGTATGTTTATCCCTTACTTTCCAGTTCTTCTCTCAAAAAGCTGTGTATACAATTATTTAATTATTTTTTTAATTCTTTCAACTTTACTATGGTACTTAACATAAGTAAAGGAGGTTTTTGTGTAAGACTGTTGTAGTATTTCCCTGTGACTTTTAAATGGAATTCAGTTTAGTGAATATTATTTTGATTTATGTTTTTTTCTGGAACCTGTTAGCTTTATGTAACAAGTTTGTCTGAAGAATAAAGTCTTAGTGCTAAGAAGCACTTTAAAGTTTAAGAGTGTTCAGGTCTCTCTCTGTACTAGCTGTGGTTCACCTAAAAATGAACTGTTGTGTTACAATGAAAATTATGATAGCTGTTTTATTACGGGAAAGAATAGGTAAGTTGCCTCTATACATCTTGATTGTACTTTGCAAGTTGATTTTTTCTTCTAATATACATATCTGAGATTTAATTCTGAAGTTTGTGTCTGCCCTATTTGTCTCTGTCATTTTTGTTTGGTCAAGCTTTCTTCTTGCATTTGGATTTCCCCCCCACATCACTGTATATCAAAATGGTTTAAGACTAAAGGAAAAACTAGGTATTTATAAGCTTCCATCTTTTCCCTTCCATTGTACTCCAAAAGAAATTTCACAGATCACTGTGAAATTGATGCATTTTATAGAGACAGTCTGTGTTTTTGTTGTACTATGTAAAAACTGGCTTAGATTTGATGCTCTAGGTAGCTGAATGTGAAAGGGTCATATCAGGGTATTTGCACTTCCTTTTGGAGGATTTCTTCTCCTCCTGAAGCTTTGAGTGATTTGATTGGGAGCAAGTCAATGATTATGCTGAGCCTAAGGCGATGAAAGACAGGAGTTAGTAGTCATTGTGAAGTAAAGGAATGGGAAAAGTTTTACTTGCTTAAGACTTTGAGAAAAATTACCTGAAAATCTCTGAAAACAATTGGGGGAGGAAATGAAAGGGTAAAAGAATCAATTCAGGTAGGTAAAAAAATAATTTTCCTTCATCCATGTCACAAATGGAGGGATAGACTTCACTCATAGGAGTGAAACTCCAAAATATATTATTGATATAAAACAGTGAATTGACAAAATTCAGTGTTAAATGTGATGGTGATTTAACAAGGTTTGATGGCAAAGTACACTAGACTAACAGCGTAGAGGGCAGAGACAGATAAATCTGTCAGGGAGACTTTGCTGTTCTGTCATCAGGATCAGAAAGGTCTCCCTTGCTTTCTGAACTCCTCTCAGAGAGGAATCAATCCAGGTCCAGCAAGATCCTCTCCTGGTTCTAGACTTGGTCAATGCTTATGTCCAGAGGATTGTACGTGTACAATCAATCCTCTGTAGCACTTAGCTAAGATGTCAGAGTTTAGCATGCTGTTAATCACTTGCTGAGAATGTGCTGCTGCAAGGAGTCTTTCAATTCCTCAAGGAGTAATCTTGAGAGGTCCCTTCCCAGGGAGAGAAAGGAGCAGTCCTGGCAGGGAGATAGTTGCATGAGTTTTCAGTTAGGCATTATTTTTTGCATCAGTTCTCAGATTATCATATTTCCCACAAAGTTTGAATGGAATTTCTGTCCTGGGGCATTTTATAGATAGCTGGTTTTAAATTTGATGGAGTAGACTGGTGAAGTGCGGATTTATCAAACAGAGTAACTTTTTTGGGAGCCCTTTCTGGTGCAATGGTTCACATTCTCTTAAAGTCTATTTAGATTTTTTTATACATAAGTAACAGCATGGTGGGAATTTATCTACCTTCAGAAGTGCATTGATTTGCCTCCAGTGTTTAGCAATTTTTTCTCTGTTTTGGCAGGTGTTTTTTTCAAAGATAACTTGCAAGTTGCTAAGGAAAAAAAAAAACAAGTACAAAGCATTCAAAAGAAACTTAAAAATGTGTAATCAATGTAATTTTCAATTCAAATTTGAACACTGACAAGTAGTGATTTCCTCGAATCAAAGCATTCACCAGTGTCATGAGTATTCAGGACTTTCTTTTTCCTTAGTTCCTATATTAGCATACTAAAATTGTGAAAGATGTAGGCCATGTTGCATGATGGTGAAAGTTGCCAGTCTGCATCTTCTCAAAATAAACCTCCGTTGAATCACGAATGACTCGTACTGTTGGACACGTATTTCATTTTCTGCCTTGAAATTTCTTGAAATAATTCTACAGCCTTGCATGTGTTGTTTTACAACTCTGAAGTAAATTCAGTTTTGAAACTCTGTGTTAAAAAAATGCACCTGTGATTCAAAATACATTTACAACAATTATAACCAATTCCTAACATAATAAATTGGCATTATGTAAGGATGGTCATATCATTTTTTTTAACCTGACAGTGATAGGTTGACCTTCTCAATCGTTTGTGCTACCTATTGCACAAGCCAGTATATCTTTGAATTTAATCATAGACAGAAAGTTAGAGGAACTGTTGTTCAAAGTGACATTATATATATGATTTGGTAAGGTAGAAAAGGTATGGGAGATATTTGCTTAAGAATGAAAAAAAAAAATTAGTTTTGCTTCCCCTCATTAGCAAGTGTCACAGAATTTAATTTTGTAGGAAACATGAAATGAAAACTTAGAAATATTCATTAACTATTTCACATTATATGAAAAATAGCACTCTTATGCTCAGTTACCATCATACTTGTTTAAAAGAAGCAGTAAGGTTCATACTGGATCTACTTAGGTGCGGTTTTTTTAGGCTACGAGCAACAAAATTGACCTGTAATACATAAAGTATGCTTGTGTGGAAAAACAGCCTAACTAGCAGTGTGAAGTCAAATGAAAAATGACTGTGGAAGAAGTGGCTTTGGGACTTGCTATCTTGTGTTTCCTGCAGCACAAGGTGTACTTGTCCTACATGCTCGTTTCAAGAAGGCTGCATAATGGAAAGCTTACAGAACATCAGCCAGAAAAGCTAGGATTCATCGTAACTGAACAAGTGGTTGTAGAAAACCAAACTAAATGTCCTATTTGACTCTTACTGCTGGGTTTTATTTCAGAAAACAACATACGTCTTCATTTTAGCTACGGTTTCTGCCTGGAATATGGGGCTTGCACATAAAGCTGTATGGTAGGAATTGAAAGTTCCAGTGTGGGGCTCATGAGGAATGGTCTTTGGCAGCAAAGGAGGATGGACATCGTGGGAATACAAAAAATGTAGAAACTTGTGTGGAATTAAGTGTTGATGGAAGAACTACATCCAAAAGATGGACTGGAAATGATTGGAAACAAGATAAAACATTTTGTAGGAGTTGTTTCACTTCCATCAAGCTAATAAATTTGCAAAGACTTTGTACATCTGCACAAATTGAGCAGCAGACCTCATAAAGTTCTTTGTATGTGACTGCATGTTTCTAAGGTTTTTTTCTTTCTTTTGTGAGAAACTGCAAAGTGCTAAGCATTGTGATGATCAGACGGCCACTTTCCAAATTTTGCACAAAATAGTTTTATTGTGATTACTGCTAATTGAGTAGGGGACATATTCTTGGTCTCTGCCATTATATTTCCAAAAGTTTTGCCTGTTGCATTGTGTTATTCATTTGGTACTGCATTACAAAGCATTGATTCAGTATATTTTCAGACTTGATACTGCATTATAAAGCTATTTTCCAGCACAAAATACTTAGTACAAAACCAGTAAAGAGAGCTTTATTTAATGGGTTGAACAAAGCATTTAATTGGTTTTGAAAACCATTTGGCTACTGCATCTGGAATTACTTTCAAATATATATTTCTTGGTCTTCTGTGGTATTTATCTACTTTTAATAAGAAGTGTTTTATTAATTATTCAGTCTCTTTCCAGAAAGTCAGTCTTTTGCTCTTCAAAGGTTAAAGATTAAAGAAAAAATGCCAGAGGCAAAATCATACAAAAGTTCTTTTGTAGCCCTGAAAAATAAAAGGCTCAATTTAAGCACTCCTAAAAAAGTGTCTGAAGTTGATCCTTTTGTTATATATATACAGCTTTATTTGAAATATGTTGATATTTAGCCAGGCAGAATTGAATGCAACAAGAGCTCCTGCCTCAACCTTCTTGGCCTTCCGCAGTAAGACCAGAGCACTGTGGCCCCTGAACTCACAGACAGCAATTGTACAACGCTGTCGTATTTTCTTCCACTTGGCATGTCAGTGGCTAAATCTCTTTCTCATAGGAAAAGGCTGTGTAATTCTGCAGTGACATTATCACGAGTGAAGCAAAAAATAGAGTGTGTAGATTTCGTGGTCCAGCAAATAATCCACTTTCACGTGTTTGAGCCATGATTTTAGAAAAATCTGTAGTTATCACTTTGCAAGTAGAAACGTGTGTAATCTTCCTTGCTACCAGCCAGGTGCAGCCCGGGCCTGACCCAAATGCACGGGGTTGTGTTGGTGCAGCTAAGGGATCCAGCTTTGAGGAGGTTTTGTTTCCCGAGGCTCAGTGTGCACTGGAGGACACAGTTTGTTCTCTGCATCTGGCTTGATTGCAGCTAGCTGAGAGCTGCAGCTCAGGCTTGCAGGTGCCAGCACACAGTGGGATCAATTTCCTCAAGCGTAAGAGTTTTCAAATTGCAGAGCATGATGCTGTCTGTCACCATTATGAAAATAAGCTTTTGTGGGAGGCCACCGCTTCCCTCAGTGAGTCACACTTACCAGCATCCCACCTGCATCCTTTTATGCTCATTTGTTTCAGAGGTTTTCTAAGAGGATGAGGCAGGTAGTCTTTGCAACATCAATGTAAAACACTGTTGAAGGCAGTCAGTTACTGTCTTACAATTAGGATATCTTTCCTAATAACACCTAGCTTTCAGTACACTGTGATCACATCCACAGTTCCCTGTTGCTATATTGTGCACCTGTTCTGTTTGCAAGTTTTTAAAATATCTTTGCAACACCGCTGATTGTAATATGCTGTACAAGCATTAAGGCAGTTTTTCTTTTCATTTATTTTCCAAGATATATAAGGATATGAGAACTCCATAGAATACTTTAATCTTATTTTAGTCTTCAGCTTAAATTTCTGCATTCTCTCTGATATATCAAAAGATGGAGACAGTCTTATCTTTTAACTTTCTTCTTTTTAATTTCCCAATGTTTTCCAGTAGCACATGCTTATAAAAAACATTTCTACTTGTTTTGGTGTGTTCCTTGGTGCACCTAGAGCTGCTTTGTTTCAGTCTCCTGCAAAATGCAGATGAATTGATAAAAACAAGTGCTATAGCAGTAAATGTGAAGTGAAGCAAAAAATAACTTTTTAACCACATGCTGGCAGGGAGAAGTAGTGCACAGCCAATGTGGTAGGCTTGTCCAATGCTAAGTGTAAATTCATCCTTTCCTGTTTTTGAAAGAAAACATTTGTATTTCTTGGTGTTGTCTCTATTTATAGAGGATGCAGTTGTTATTTGCTACAGACCATACACAGTTAAAGTATCCTAACTCAATTTATTCACTTCTCTTGTCTAAGTTGGTCTTTATGGTGCCATTTATTGGGGATGATTTGTGGTGATCTATTTTTCATCAGTAAAGAACCAGGTGTTAGGCTTTGTTCTACATTTTGGCTTATGTTTATATCCATCTTTTTAGGGAAATAAGAGTGCCAATTCTTTGTTTGTAAGGTTAGAGTGGCCAGCCAGGCAATATGCTTGTGAACAAGTCCCAGAAAAATCTGGTTTTGCATGGTTTGGAGGCAGAGTAACTATCCAGACAGCGCAAACGTTTAGTTAAAAGAACTCATTAAATAAAACAGAAAATAATTTATTAGTGGCTACTGGACAAGTATGAGCTACTACTCCAGGTTTGTAATAGAAATAATATTTGTGTTGTCGTCTTGGTGACTGAGAGTTAACTTTTCACATATAGGTACAAGCTGTGCTAGGCAAAGAATGGCACACGCATCAGCTCATGTTCCGCTCAGTGTAAGTCAGCAGTGAGAGGGACATTGCCCCAGGTTTTTCTGCAATGCCTCATTTCTTGCAGAACATGAAGATGAAACTGGAACTTCAGTTTTAACCTTTGAGAAACTTTTATACTTTGCGTTTCTGAACTGTGTCAGTCGATTTTGGTCTGTTCGCAGTCATTCTGTTGACACAACATGAAATAGTTCAAAATCTTAATTTACCTACATTATTTGTGATTAAGTCAAATACTATGTACCTTATGAATTTTTTTTTACGCCTTAATTCCCACAGTTCTGAAGAGAATCCTCTCCAGCTTCCCTGTAGTTCTCCTTTTTCCAGTGCCTCTGCCAATACTCTTCTTAATACATATACAAGTTAGCCAGAAACAGTAGAGAATGCATGCCATCTTAGACAGAAACTGGAAGTTTGAAAGAGTTCAAGCTAGATATTATTAATAATATAATTTTCACAGTCACAATCAGTAATGTTTTTATATATTCTGAATCATTAGCTCCTGTGTACAGTGTTTTCTCTACTAAAAAATCAAGTAAAGCATGAAAGCCAAGTTGCCATAAATCAGTAGATTATTGTTAGCTACATGTGTAATGTAGGTCACCATAAATTCCACTTCTCCGTTTACCATCTGCAGATTTGAACATCTCTTTGACTTGTAAGATTTCTTTTGCAGGATCTTTGGAAAATGCAGCAAGCTACCTTTAAATATATTAATTATTTGTAAGTTAATTTTATACTGTTTATCATGACCCTTACTTTAATGCAAAAACATTATGCTTGTAATGTTTCAAAGCACATAGAGCACAAAGAAGGCCATGCAGTACATTTGGATATTAAAATATGCCAAACAGTTTGTGAGTGAAGTCAAACTTCAAAGCATCTGGTTTCTGGCTAAGATAGAAGGGAAATATGAGAGAGTAAGGGCGCAGCCATCAAGGTCGTGTTTGGTCCAGCGTCGTGTCTGCAGGAGTACATGTAAGCAGATAGCTACAGACAAAAAGTAACCACGTAGTCAAATGTTATGTTCCTCTTCCAGTTTCCAAGTATCTTCAGCTAAAGGGATTTCCTGAACCAGATGTGCATTCTGTGTGGGTTGTAAGCTGCAATGGTTTTGTTTTCCATTGAGTTTTTTAGATCTCCATTAAGCTCATTACATTTAGCCTCTAAGGCTAAACAAGGCTGCCAACAAGGTCTACAGGTTTGTTCTGCTGTGTGGACTCACCACCCTCAGTTTTATTTCTGACCAATCTGGCCCATCTAGCTTCTTTTGGTTCATCTAGCTTTATTTTTTTAAAAGAAAGCATTATTATTGTTGGTTCTAATTTGGCCTTACTCCTAAGCATGAGGATTTGGGTGGTTGGTAGTAAATAGCTGGCATTTTTTACTCATTTACTTACTATCATGTCATATTTTTAGCTGTTACGAGGATTAGAAACACATGCATTAAAATTAAGAGATTTGTGAATGTTACATAACCAATTCAGGAAACTTCAAAACCGAAAATTCCTGTAGTGACTACACAGAGTAAAAATCCATAGTTGTCAATACTACATCACTGTGATGAAACTCCTCATCTATCAGCAGGTGATAAAATGATGGTGGAGGATATCATGGTGAAGTGAACAGATTATAGGGTGCCCATGTAACCTTGGGCTGCTTCAGGAGAAATCAAATTCCAAAGGGCTGGTTATTTTATATCATGGTATATGTTGAACATCATCATAAGGTGAGAAAGGGGAAAAGCGATCTTCTAAGGACCTCTAGAAGGATTTTCTGTCCTTCTTAAAGTGAACAGACCTCTGGAGATCATTGAGAGAGCAGTTGACATGGGTATATTTTGCTTCTACATTTCTTCTTGAACTAAATGATGAATGTAGTTACTTTAGCAGGTGACTCATTAGTACTGTTTCAGTGTCTAGGAGGTAGATTGTGGGTATAAATGACACAGTTCCAATCCCTCATATGCTTTGAAAGTAATAATAGCAATTAGTATTACTCTTTTAGTAGTAAATCTCAGTTCTTACTGAAACTTAACAAAAGAAGACTTGAACTAAAAATAACTTGACTGAATTCCTAAAAATTTGGTTTGTTCATTTTAATTATACTGAAATGACTGAGAATATGGGAGGAAAATGCCTATTGCACATGGACAGGCGTAGCAGAATTTCTTTAAGCATAAATGTTTAAGGGAGACAAAATTATTTTCCAACTAATTATTTCCCATCAGGCTGTCAATGATTAATTTTTTCTTATCATTTGCAGTGAATATTTTCTGAAGAACTAATCTCTGTTTTAGTTTTTTTTCCACTTCTTTATATTTCCTGACTCTGACTGGAGGAAGAAAAACTAAAATAACACAAATTAAACTTTTCCTTTTTTTGCTGTCCAGTGAAACTGGAAATACTTACCAAATGACAAATGGTCTACTGTGATAATTTTACTGCATTAAGCAGGAAATAAGATGCTGAGAGAGACAGATTAGCATTGACCACTTGGGAGCTTAATTATAGAAACAAGCCTTCCATGAGAATTTTGTCAACTCAATAGTGAATAACACAGATGTGATTTAGCAACTGGAAATTATTTAGATGTTTTGACTTGTAGCAAGTATTGGGTATGTGGGTTTTTTAATGTAATGGTTAAGTGTGAGCAAATGCTCACGAAATGCTTCTTGAAAATTAAATGAAATTTTTGTATATTTGTGGTTAAGCAGTTTTAATGTTCTACAAATTCACCTAATTTTTGACTCTTGTGAATTAAACATGCAGCTCTGCAGCAGCAGAGTCAGTGGTTACTTTTGAAACTGATTTACAGGACAAAGATGGAAGAGAGCACTATAAGAAATAGTAAACACAGAAGAGATAAATAGCCTTATTTTTATATACAATAGTGGGTTTTACTTCTTAATGGGCCTTGCAGTTATAGGTATCACTTCAAGCTGGATTTTTACCCTATATCTCAAATTTTCCTGAAACTTGCTATACAGTCAAACTTTTGCAGTATATTCCTTGGTGATGATCATTGAACCTTAGGGTATGGGAAATCAGTCAGAAGAAGCATTCACTCTTTTGATTGATCTCCTCGTAGTCCAAGATCGCCATTGTATAGCAACTTTTCTTAAATGCACAATTATCAGAGTTCTGCCAATAATCGCATATAGATAGTATGGAGATCAGCAAAAGATTGCATAGAAAATTAATTTTATTCTTTTCCAAATATAAATGGTTTACAGGAATTAAGAGAAAACCATATACTTATTTTTCTCTAATATAGATTAAAATTAAATACATCTGAAAACTTTTCCTCATTCTTTTCCTATGTGGTTTTTCTTCAAAAATTTTCTGTTAAAAATTAGTTATTTCTCAATTTAAGTAACCTTTAGAACTAATTACTTGAATGAGGGAACATTTTGTATTAAATTCTTGCTTTAGAAATGAATGGACGTAAAAGAATAACTAAACTGAACTAAATCAATAACTAAAAAGTTATTTATTCTTAAAGGTGATAATGTTTACTTCCTGCAGCTGGAATTTATTTTAAAATGAGTGATGGGAGTTTGAAAGATATGTTTGAGCTACAGAAATCCAGTTGCTAACAACTCTGAATTTACTTATGTACCTATGTATGAAGAAATATGTTTTAAGTCTCTTACAAGCTGAGATATGTGTGCCCCAAATGCCACTTTCAACGTCTTGTGCCTTTCATTAAGTCATAATTGAATGTTTGTTTCTTAGAAGTATTTGGGTTTATTTGTACTGCTACATACTAATTTTTTTTTTAAATACCTTTTTTTAAAGCTTTCTTTCATCTTGTTTGCACTTCAAATGTTGATGTGAAAAATGCACTGACCTTCAGTGGGCCTCTGGAAGACATGTTTGGGTACACAGTCCAACAGTATGAAAATGAGGAAGGGAAATGGTAAGCTCTTTTTCTTTTTTTTTTTTTTTTTTTAACTGAACACTCCAAATTATCAGGTATGCAGTGACTAAGGTGCTGTACTTTTATTATCAAGTTAGGGT
The DNA here is from genome assembly GCF_027579445.1 of Ammospiza nelsoni. NCBI lineage: Eukaryota > Metazoa > Chordata > Aves > Passeriformes > Passerellidae > Ammospiza > Ammospiza nelsoni. The sequence goes on along the minus strand of NC_080669.1, from coordinate 55,565,033 downwards.
CAGACATATTTCTTAAACTTATGCACAGCCCTTAGGAAATCTGGAAAGATTGGGAGAGAAGAAGATCCACATGTATACCTCCAATTTTCTCCTCAGAGACATAAATGACTTCACAAATATGGGTAGATTCCCTCATTGATGGAACTGAGAAAGCACTGTGTTTTGCCTGAGCTCTGTTTTTTCCATTCACCAAATGAAATCTTTACCTTTTCCGTCTGTTAATGTATTTAAAATGAAATTACTTCTGCATTAAGTTTTGGGGGTTTTTTTCTGAAGTTTTCTGTCAGGGATTGTCTAAACTGAATTTTTTAACTCTGTTGGTTGGAAGATTTACCTGTCAAAATATTAATTAGTACAGTACTCCCTCTGCCTTCCCTTTTGGAGGGCTAAGTATGTCTTGCAACTGGTATATATTTGCACTGGGGACCTGGAGCCTTTATCTTAACCTCTCTTTTCCTTCCTCTTGTTCTAAGTAGAGGCTGTATTTTGGCATGCTCACTCATATCATTGCTTTTTGGTCATTTGATAAACACCTGCCTATGCTTTTCCCTTGTTAAACCCCAGAGGCTGATGACTGGGCAGGAGGACTGAAATAACAATTGCATGGTAAAAGGTTTGGGGTAGAGATCTCTATCATTCTTTGCAGCTGGCTCTGGTTTTTCCAGAGATTTTTTGACAATTCTTGGTAAATGCAGGGACTCTTGCAGGCATGCAGGAATGACAGGCAGCATAAGGCTGTGTGGCAGATGGGCCAGACTGTTCTGTGGTGAGCAATCACCACTGCAAGTGCCGGGTCTGCCAGACTCTGAAAGTCTGATCACCACTGCAACACAGTGCTCAGAGAAATAAAACCACAGAGCCTGCTTTTGAATGTGCTAGTTCTTGACTGCTGCAATTGTAGGACGTTTAAATAGACATTTGTATGAGGGTCGTGAGAGAATAAGAATAATGACCTTCTGTGAGCTAGTTTAGACCTTCAGGAAATGGAATTCATTTGAGGAGCTGGGATTTTGCAAAGTAAGTTGTATTGTTGTAAGCAGTCCTGAAACCTTTCAAAAGCAAACAATAATACGAACTAGAAATACGGGATCTACCAGTAGCCAGACAGCAATATAAAGTAGTATGCTAGATCTGGACATCTCTGAAATTGAAATTCAGAGCTCCTGTAAATTGTCAAGCTTTCAGCACATCAGTATTTAGAGCAGAAAATTCGTTAGCTAATAGTTAAAAATATACAAACCAGCCTTGAGGATTTTTCTGCTGCAACCTGTAGGGCACCGATAGAGCTTTCCAGCAGCAAATGGTCTCTGAACCTGACTGCAGCTTTTTCTCAATAACCTGTGGATTCCCTCATGCAAAAAGACAAAATGAAATAGCCTTTCAGACCACATAACAGTCTTCATGGGGCTCTTTCTTTCTGAGAAAGGAACAGCACATGAGCATGAACTTGATGACCATTGATCATCTCCCAGGGGATGTCAGGCACACTCAGCTTCTCTGCATTTTACAATTTTGAAATTTGTTTTTATAACCCTTTGCTTTATTAGTGATAGGGAAGAACATATCTTTTACAGTGCTGCTCCACATTACATAAGACTAAATTCTTCCTCTGAGTGCTTGTGAGACTCTCCTCTTGCATTTGGCCTCTGAGCATGGCAAAAATTTTTCATCAAAGATCCTGTGAAGATCTAGGACATATTAAATAAAGCATATCTTTCCTTCTGTATTACTTCTAAGACTTGTTGTCTACCCACCTGTATTGCTTTTATTTTCCTCTTGAATTTTTAAAAGTGTTATTCTATGCTGTAATTTGGTTTATAGACACATTTCATGTCCTTTTTATTTCTCTTGCATCTGGACTGGTATAAATAGATACTTTTCTTTTTCTCCATCCTATACTGCTAGTGTAGAGCTTGCTGCAGCTGTCCTCTGTCTGTAAATTTTATTTGCTCGCTTTTGTGCCTTGTTAGAAAGAAGACATTCAGGTAACTTATTTAATTTGCAGGGTGCTTATTGGTTCACCACTAGTTGGCCAACCTGAGAAAAGAACAGGCGATGTCTACAAATGCCCTGTAGGAAGGGACAGCCCATCACCCTGCACAAAACTGAACTTACCAGGTATGAAAGGAAATAAAGCTGTGTCACAGCCTTCCTAGTGAAAATTCGCTTGGAGCTCCAGAGCTAAATGTGAAGGAAGTTGTGTTTGTAGCATTAAAAATAATTCTATTTTAAGGCTTCTCACTGTCCTGTGGAAAACATGCTCATACTTTTAGAATGGGTTTGTGGTTGTGTTATCAAAACTTTGTTATGACTGACATTAATTGACTGTGGTTGGCAGGCCTGGCGATTGAGCCAGGAAGGTCTTGGATCATAATTTCATGGATTACCCTTTCCAAAGCTCTTTGAAGCCAAGAGCCTTCATAATGCCATCAGTAAGCTTTTGATGAAAATGTAACTAGGCTGACGCAGTTTAATATGCCAAAGGTAAATATTAATAATTTTCTTGGTCAAGTCAAGAGATACCTGATGTAGACTGGAAGAAAATTCCTGTTTAATATGAACTTCACTAAATGTATCTGTAGTGATATTTTTTTATCTCCTTGTGTTCCTTGAAAACCTAAATGTCAGTAATGCAACATAATAGTAACAAATAGTTACGCAATAGTAACAAATAGAAAAGCTATTAACTCAGTCATAGCAAGACAAGGTAAAAAATGCATTTTTTTTTTCCTATTTAACAAAACTCTGTGCGTAGTAGTATCTTGTTTTCATTGTGCTGTTATTTTTACTTTTTTTCCTTTTCTTGCGGTTCAAGAAAACTATTTGAGACAGCAACCCAGACAAATTTTCTGGGATAAAAGCCAGTCTCAGAAATTTTTCTTGATTGTTGCAGTTGAAGAGGGAGGGGGAAGGGTGCTAAAATATTTGATGAAACCAGTGTGTCAGTCTGGGTTTTATTTTAGAAGCTGGAAGCTCCATACTAGGGGATATATAATTTAGCATTTTGTTTTCATGTTCCTAAATACTTAACATTTTAATCTATTTATAGCTTCTACTTCAGTTCCTAATGTCGTGGAAGTAAAAGAAAACATGACTCTTGGAACAACCTTAGTGACTAACCCAAAAGGAGGGTTTCTGGTAAGAAAGGACTTTTTGCTAATTTTGAAAGTCTGGTTTTTTCTCGGATAGCGTAACAGAAACATTTCACCCCTTTTCATTTTTTAAAGGCATGTGGACCACTTTATGCTTATAAATGTGGACGTCTGCATTACACAACTGGAGTTTGTTCTAATGTCAGCTCCACTTTTGAAACCGTTGGGGCCATTGCTCCGTCTGTGCAAGGTATGCATGCTGCAGGAATTTTCCCGTGTGTCCAAAAATAAAGAGTGCCAAACAAGACAAATGTATACACATAGGCATACTGAAAAAAATGAATTGCTTAACTTAGCTACAGCATTACCAAGTTAAGTAAATGTTTTCATTGTCTGTATATAACCTAAATTCTTCCCACTTTTGGAATTTGTCTCAGTATAAACAATCATTACAGTGCTATGTAACATCCAAACACAATTGCTAAAAATAGTTGCTTATGTTTTTAACTTATGGCCAAAAGACTCCTTTTAAATAATGACAGCATACTGAGACAATTTAGTAATACACATAAAAATCTTAAAGAACTGGTCCTTTGAAAAAATTGTAGAGTAATAGATTGACATTGGCTAAAGTAGGGGGTCACTGGTAAATGCTCCAGTGATATGATCTTCTTCCTTTCTTAAACTTCTGCTTACAAGAAAACTCCTTCCTCACAAAGGGAACACAAGCCATGTGAAATACAATGCAAAAGTTGAAGAATGATAGTTGTCATCAAGCATGTGATTTCAGCCACACTGCAGAACCATATACATTTGTTACTAATGACAGAAGTCACAGCTGGAGCTGTGAGATAAATCTGATCCTTGTTACTGTAAATTCTTATGTGGCAATTTGTATTGCAGAGTGTAAAACCCAGTTGGACATTGTCATAGTCCTTGATGGGTCCAACAGCATCTATCCGTGGGAGAGCGTCACAGGCTTTCTGAACAGCCTCCTGAGAAACATGGATATAGGTCCTCAGCAAACACAGGTAACTTGGTTATTCTATGGTTAATATTGAGAAGAAAAAACAATTTACAGGAAATGGTGTAATAGTTTCATCTATGGACCTCTTCAATTCCAAGAACTTAGAGCAGCAGGATACTAAAGCGAAATAGCTGAAACCACAACTAAGTCAGTACTCAGCCATCAAGCAGCAATGTCAGGAAGACTATCCCTCCCCCCAGCACTCAGGCAGTCTGGAGAAACCAACTTTCTAACCTAGAGACAAAAGTTAAGTGCATTAAGTAAGGCTGCTTGAACACTGTCCTTTTCCACTTCCTTCCTCTCCACAGCCCCTTCTTGTCTTCCTTTGTACTTCATTGCACAAAGGTCATTTCTGCTCTTCTGAGGCACACATGCGTGGTTTGGACAGCTTTTGATTGTAAGCTTTTTGGAGCAGCGGTCTTAGTACTGTGGAACATTGGGCATGCAGCTTTTAAACCTTGAGATCCTAATTAACGAGTGGCTGTTTAGCTGCATGTTATTAATGGCAGAAGCTGCATTTATATAATAAGTGGAGAGGGCCAAATTCCCAGCTGCTATAAATCAATGCGATTCCATCAGAATTAATGGAGCTATGACCAATTACCCCCTGAGGATCTGGCATATGTCCCACACACTGCTTAACAGATTATGTAAATATCAGTTCTAAAAGAACTCTGGGAAGGGGAAAACAATTGAGTCTGGGATACATATTAACACAAAAAGCTTTATTCACAGAAACAGAAGAAACTGTTTCTTCCTTTCTCTATTTTCCGCCTCCCAAAATCAAGGGTTTTCCAGGGCCTCCTGTAATAAATTATAAGCTACAGGCAGTTTTGCAACTTTGGGTTGCTGCTAACTAACTAACTTTGGGTTAGCTGCTAACATTCAGGTCCTGCCTTCACAAAGGAGACTGTGAGATGATATAAAGGATATCTCTGTCTGCAGAGAGTTATCCGTAATTTTCCATGTTAATTGAGGTTTTCAAGTTACCACCCAGGTCCTCTGCTGTCTATACCTAACACTGGCCGATAAAATAACTTATAAACTCTCAATGTTGCAATCATATCCTGTTATTTTAAACGCATTCTTCTTCAAATATTGTGAGGAAGAGGGAAAAACCCTTTGTCAAATTCAGCAGAAAGGACAAAATTCTTTCTATTCCCTTAAACGGATGATTACTCAAACATGTATCACTTTGAAATACTTAAATCTGAACTTCCCTGTATGGGGCATTGGCTGCATGGAAATCATCACTGTCTCCTGCCCAAAGGTCTTCATGGGAGTGGTAAGCAGGGCAATCAACTCCACTGCACCCTCACTCCTCTTCCTTACCCAGCAACTCCTAAATTTTTACAATGCCACACCTCTGTTATGTTCACTTTTGGAATACTGCCTCCTCTGTGTGGCTCAGCTGGCGCACAATAGGTCCCTCTCTGGCCTGCACTCCTGCAGCCTCCCATCTCCACCTACAAAATCCCTTGTGCCCACAGCTTGGCATAGCTACCCCTCTTCTCACACGTACACATATTCACTTGAGGACGTCAGCTTTGGCATCTGGCTGCTACAGAGCAGAAACATTTGAGAGGCAGATAAGAACGGGATAAGGAGGAGAGAGGCTGAAAGGCTGGAAGTGGACGACAGAAGCTCGGCGGAGTTTTCTCAATCCCTCTTATCTTCCTCCTTCCCCAGAGCACATCTCATCTCTCTCCTCTCCTCTGAGCCCCCTGCTCAGGGACCGGCTGCATCTGAAGTTAGTAATGAGTTTATACTCTGTCCCCCACCCACTCCGTCTGCTTTCTCAGAAAAAATGTTTAAATAACTATACAATAGGGAACAGGAGAAACAACAGAGCAGACTTATTTATTCCCTCTCCTCTGGGAGCCCAGAAGACAAGCATAGGAAGAATAATTTGCTTTTTGTCTTTTCAAATTGATTTTTCCAATTTAATTTTTTATTACTTTGTATGTAGAAATCAGTGGACTTTCACTGACTTAAGATTGTTTTGCACAGGAAAGGAATGAGGTGATTACAAAATACCTCCTTAGCAGATTGGGTGTGACTTGTTCAAAACTGTGTTTTGATTAGAGGCTTTTGAGATTTTTTTCCCCCACGTACCTCCTTAATGAAGAATGGTCATTAGACTTGTAGCAAGTTGAGAGAAATTGCTCAGTGTCCCATGTTTGGCAAATTTAAAAATTAAAGTCTGAATTTTCAGATGCAGAAAGTCAAAGTTTATGGTATTTTTTTTCCTTCTCTTCCTCTTTCTCTTCTCCAGATAATCTAAAGCTCCCTTCTGATGATTAAAATGCATATCTTGAGTTTTGGGATAAAAAAAGCAAATGGAAAGCGATGATACAAAAGTAGAAAAAGGAGGAACTGTGTAGAAATAGTAGAAGTAGGAACAAAATCAAGATATTTCTCTTTGCCTTTTTTTGCCTCATTTTTAACTGTTTTGGAGATAATTATCTTTTTACTATGGAGGGGTAGGTTTTTTAACCATTTACGTATGAGTAATTTTCTTTCTTTCAAAAGTAATTTTCTTTCTTTCAATTTTCTTTCTTTCTTTTCTTTCTTTCAAAAAAGAAAGCAGAATACTTGAATAAGTTCACTTCTAGCTTTAAAGCTATGTTGGAAAGGCCTTCAGAAATCTTTAGACCATTTCTATTTTTACATTATTATATGGCATAGGCTGTTATATATCTTTAGCCTGTGCCTTACTGTGTCTCCAAAGGGACTGTATCAGTACACTAATAAGTCATATCTTATGATTAGTTTTGTCTTCACAAGAACAGAACTGTATTTAAGAGATATTACAAAGCTTAAGGATGAGGAAAGGTCTTATGAGAGTTTACAAGTAACTTGTGTCTTGAAGTAAACAAAATGTGGGAGAATTAATTTATTGTTGTTGTTCAGATGCCTTTAAAAAGATCTCCTTATGAAAAAAGGTATTATCCATTAATGCTTCCCAAGGCATCTCTGCTTTTCTCTTACCTTAAGTATCAGTACATCCAAAAATATTCCTGATTTCTCTCCACATCCCAATGCTGAAAACTCTGACATATGATTTCATGTACCAAATGGTTTTCCTTTCATTTTGTTTTTTTGGTTGTTGGTTTTTGCCAAATTGATTAGCTTAATAATTTATTGGGAAAGCCAGAATGTGCTTTCCAAATAAGGGTCTGTATTCATTTATAGGACAACAATAAATCATAGCCCTGAGAACTGCTTTGTTCCAAAGTAGAACAGTCCATCACTTGCCTGTTCTCTTGTACAGCACTTTTCACAGGAACTGGGGACAATTAAAGAATTATTCCCTTGTGTAATGTAAAAGCCATGGAATGCTAGGGAAGGGAACATAAAGTTAAGAATTACAGGAATGTTCAATAGATTATGGTCAGTAATGCTGGGAAAAATAATAGGTTCTCTGGAGTAGAGCAGAATTATGTCTTTCTGTGTAGCACTATTGCATTTTCCAAATGTAAATTAAACAAGCAAATCAAAACATACAATGCCCGTAAGCATCAATCCTAGGGCCTTGCTGGAGTCCCATAAAGGCACATATGCCTCATGTAGATGTGTCACTTTCAGTTTTTCATAAGATGAAAAGGCTATATAAGTTCAAACCTTCACTGGTTTCTAATAGAATATAACTCTAATTTTGCAAGGTGATCATCCTATGATCCTGTAGGAGACTAGAACATGAAGCCTAACAGCATTTTCTCAGAGGCTTTTTGTTACCTTTTATTGAGGAATGGTTCATCTTTGATACCATGGAATATGTAGAAGATGGTGATCAGTGTTTTCAAAGCTAGTGCTAAGGAAGGGTCACACATGACAGTTGTATCCCATAAGATAAGCCCCCCTTCCTTCCTGATTTACAAGCTATGCTGCACAGTGCAGTTTTCAGACTCAGATGTTCTTCCCATTCACTTCCTGAGAAGGAAATGCTCAAAATGTGTACTTGCTGTGATCATGGACGTTTCCTTTCAAACAGGAAATGATACTACCCAATGTCAGCCTGTAATCTTATTTTAGGAAAATGACAACACCAGAATGGGTCTCTAGAATCATGAAGGACTGGCAGATGCTTTTCACACTGGCAGTAGTCAATAGATTATTTCGTTATTGGTACCTCAAAAGCTGCAGAGAAGGAGCCATGAATCCACACCAAACAGCTTCCCAGCATACTGTGGTCTCTGGCTCCAATTGGTGCATGACACTGGAATTTTTAGGCCATTGCTCCTCCTCCAGAAAATCAAGCATGATGCAAATCTCTTGTTCATCACCAGTTCACAGATGTCTTTTTAAAAGATTAACAATATCTTATTCACATATTGTGGCGTGTCACTTTAGGTGCATGCCACAGAGTAGTTGCGTTGGAAGGAAGGGGTTAAAAATTTGATCTTCAGGTTGTAGTTTATTCAGTGCCACATGAGTGTTCTGAGTGATGAGACAGAGTGTGCCCTGGCTGGTTCTGTAAACACTGGGCAGGGTTAATAGCCCTCTGCTCACAGGAACACTGCAGCCTCTGCATTCCCTCTGCTGCCGATGGAAGAGGGCATACCTCCAAGAGACAAATATCTCAAAGGCAGCAACTTGTAATAAGTTTGAGCCTACATTAGTCCTTACAGATTTGACTGTGTTTTCAAAAAGACACGGAAAGTCAGTGGAATAAATTTTGCTATCACATGCCAATATAATTATAGTCCCATAATCATTTGCAACTAGCATTTTATAATGATCATGTTACTGATGTTTACTGTGAAATATTTATCCAATTCTAACCCTTCTGCTTTGCAGAAGCTGAGAGGCTATGAAAATACCTTAAAAAAACCCTGTAAAGCAACTGTAAAATACATACTATGCCACTTCTAAAGTAATGATGGCAGAAACATCCCAGAGGTCTTATTGATCTTCAATAACTTAATGCTAGAGTGCTTTTAATAATAGATGAGTGAGATATAAATGCCACGCAATAGTGCATTTTTCTAAATAACACCTATAAATTGCCATGTGTAACATAAAATTGAAATATGCTAATGGAACATTGTGTGGCTTCTTCCCAGTAAAAGCTGTCAGGAACCTGCCAAAATATTAAAACTGACAGAGATGAATGGGAGAAAATAATTAATATTTAAGAATATAGCTCATCTTTTTATTCCATTCTTGGTTTTGCAGCAGGTTTCCTCAAACATTTTGTGGTTATTGCACAATCCCATGTGTTAATCTTCCAGATAAAGATGTGTTCTGCTGGGGTCATCTACAGGCTTTACGTTACCCTCCCCCATCCCAAAATCACCATTTCCTTCATGTTTTACCCTCTGGTACTTGTCAGGTGGTACTTTGACTTCTGCTGGGAGAACATGCATGTCATGGATGTCCCTGCTGTCTTCATCAAGATAAGAATAGTTGGGTCTTCCTGTTTCCAGGCTAAATTTAGAGTTAATAAACTATTGGATATAGAAACATTATATCTGAGTGGAATGCAGAGAGTTGTGACTGAGCCATGACTTTGTATGCCATAAGGAAAACACTTTTGAGGAGTTGTGACTGGTGGTTGGGCATTGGTCTGCTTGGCCTAGAGGAGAGCAGAGCTCCCATGCAGATGGCCTCAAGCCAGGAAAACCAAGGACTAGAGACAGCTTTTGGCTTTATTCCAGTTTTAAATAAAAGCAATTTAGAAACTTCAAAATGTTTCATGAGACTGTCATCTAGCTAGTCTTGCTCAAACTCATATAGGTGTTTCATCCTGAGGGAAACACAAAGAGTTCAATCCTTCTCCTGGCTGTAAGTACAAACAGACATTGACCCTACTGCAAGATGCTGGGATGTTTTCTTTAAGGGCCATTGATTTTAAACATGAACTCTGTGTTTTAGGTTGGAATTGTTCAGTATGGACAGACAGTAGTCCATGAATTTTACCTGAATACATACTCAACAACAGAAGATGTGATGGCTGCAGCCTTGAGAATCCGCCAGCGGGGCGGCACGCAAACCATGACAGCCTTGGGAATAGACACAGCCAGGTATGCACACAGGGCGCTGCCTGCACCTGGCGGGGAGAAACAAACAGGGCAGGGTGGTGCTTCTGATTTCATGTGTTAAAAACATGGTGCGGCTAATGCCTGACTTCATTTCAGCTAAGCTAGCATCATTTGTGAGGAAGGTGAATAAGCAGACTCTATCCAGCACATAAAGCAATTGAGTGTCAAAGGGAGCTGTCCCCTGAGCAGGGGAATTAGGAAAATATAATAGATGTGGAGCAATATTGTAGGCCTAAGCAAAGGGCTGACGCTATCTGATGTCCACATAGAGCAGATAGGAACTGTGTATGTAGAGGGATGAAGAAAATCAAGTTTTTCAGAGGACAAAAAAAATAGAATTTTTAATGCTAATTTGTTTTCATTCTGAATATTGTTGAATATTACAATGTTTGGGCCCACTCTTGTCAGAAGGCCTAAAAATTTTCTATCCTAAGTCTGTAAAGTTTCTCAGTCATTGGGAGATTAAATACCTGTTGTAGTAATAGCAATATTTGGAAATGCTTCTTTTATGAGAAAAATGAAATCTGACTTTCATAGAACAGACAGTAAATATAAATCTCTCAGAAAATTCCAAACTGTACAATGTTGTCCTGGTAACTTTTTCCTTCTGTGGGTCTGTTTCTTCCATCACAAAAGCCTGCTTTTATTCTACAAAAGATTGCATTCACTCTTTACAAACAACCATTTAATGAAATATGCAGCATATTTCTGATGAACAATTGCATTATCTAACCAAAGTTTTCTTGATATGGTGTACAATTGAATTCCTCTATATTAAGGCTTTCCTGAGATATGAGTAGAAGCTTGAGGAGTCCAAACAAGTTCATGGAAGCAGAGCCGGTTGAGAATTGCCAAGTTTTCAGAAACCACATCTAGTTCAGAAAGCCCCTGTGTACCACAAACTACAGCAGGCTTGTATATACAGAAACTGTCATCAAAAGCTTCCTCTGTTCTCACAGTCATCCCCCCTTGGCCATTTTCAGTGGTAAATTTCAGCTTTCACTCATATGGCCACTCCTAGAATTCTGTGGTATTTTTCTGAAAAGAGGAAGCCCTGCTTCCTTCCTTCTCCTCCCAAGCCCTAATCCAGCCTTGCCTTGTTAGGTCTAGAGTCTGTGGGAACAGCTGCCCAAAACCTCAGAGCCTGTTTGCCCATCTGCAACCAGATTGGGCCCTAATCTGCCTCCATTTGCCTCCAACCTATTTCTGCCACGTCCCCAACACACAGTGTTAATTAACATACTTGCACAGACATGTGCTGATAGCTAAGTAAATAGTTTGACCACTTGAAGTGCTGCTGTAGGGTGGAATTAGGTGGGGGTTTTTCTGCATGGGTTTTTGGAAAGGTAGGGTGTTTGCTGAGTGTTTTTTTAAGATGCTAAAAGCTGTTTTCAAGTGCCAGAAGTTTATTTGTAAAGGGGAAGAATTTTTCACTATCCAGGTTTGTATTTTCTGCTATTGCTCTCAAGTGAGTGCATGATGAATGAATGCTTGTGAAACTTTGGCTGTGAACTGCCATGTAAGTTCCAATTGCAGTTGTTTGTATTTGTTCATGGTTAGCATTAATCTCCATTTCCTGCTTCCTAGTTAATATAAAATCTTGTAGTTTATGGTTGGCTATGCAAATATGATGCATGTGCTAAATGCTGACATTGCCTTTCTCCAAAACACTTTATGGTCCCTTTAGGGAAGAAGCTTTTACTGAAGCTCACGGTGCACGAAGAGGAGTACAAAAAGTAATGGTTATTGTGACTGATGGGGAATCACATGACAACTACAGATTGCAAAAAGTGATTGATGATTGTGAAGATGAAAACATTCAGAGATTTGCTATTGCTGTGAGTGAAATTTAATGGGAAAATTCAAAATGTTAAAAGCATGTTTCATCTTCTAAATGTAATTTCAGTTTTATAAGTTCATTTCACAGAATCTTTATGGAAATATAATTATTTCAGAGGGGAAAAAGCTAAAAAAAAACATTAAAAATTTGCTTTCTGATTTTATAGCATATAAGAAAAGCAATTTGGCTGTCTTCCTTGTGATGATGTGTGTGTCTGTGTGAGGAAAAAGTAGGAAGAGTTTGAGGGACAGTTTTAAGTCAAATCCTTTTTGTTAAAAGCAACACTGAGAAAAGGGAGTAATACAATTCTAGGCAACTTCTACAGAAACAATACCTATTTTTAAAAAAAGCAAATGTAAGCCATCAAAAAATACTTGTTCATTATGTCTGTGTTGTATGCTTGCACTCTAAAGCTGTCATTTTCATGCCAAGCATGCCAAACAGTAGCTGAATGAGAATAGTAGTTAACCCATATAAAGAAATATGAAAGTATTAGTTATGGATTTGGTATTAATACTGCACCATATAGGTGTATTTTATACACGAATCTTCTGTTTTCTGGTGTTAATTTTGAAGGGACATTGGGTTGTTGCCTCTCCATTGCTATCTTTCTTTGTTTTGCTATCTTATTTTTTGGTAAAATAAGGTGATATGAAACCATGAAATTTAAAGAAAGATGTTATAATTTATTTAAGGAAAGATATAAAACAAAGTTGAGTCCAGCAGCACACAGATTTTCAGTGGTTTTCTTCATAAAATTAGAGATAACTAAAGAAAAAGTTGTCCTTGACACTGCAACAATTTTAGCAATAAAATTCCTGTCTAGAACCAAATATGAATTTCTCCAGTGGGCTGAGATGCTAGAGCATAGGAATTTGGTTTATGTCTCCCTCTCGAATCAAGTTTAGTCTATGGCGCCCTTTTTCATATGAAAAATGTCTGTTTGTCTGGGAATTAAGAGAAGTGAGGTGTTTTTTTCTGAGGTATCCTGAATTGTTACAGCAGTGTTGTTAAAACTGCAACCCAAATCTAAAGTCTTGTATTGTGTTGAAGTTGTTAGCACTGAATAGAAGTGTTGTTCTTATGTGTATTTGTAGGGCAAATCTTCACAGAATAAAGAACTATTCTATGCCTAATCCACTTGTCATAAATTGCATGTATAGCATGTTGTGATAAGAACTGGTGGTTATGCAGAAACCAGAGTAATTGTACTCTCGGTTGGGAAGTGTTTTGTTGGTTTTTCCCTAAATTATGGCCTGCTTCAAAAATCAGAGAATGAATTATTACATTAATTTTGTGAAGAAGGGGTGAAAAGTACAGTTGAGGATAGCAGACATCACACCACACTGTTGCTTTGTTTCCTGTCAAATTATATTTTCAAAAAATCAACTGACCCATCATAGAGTTCTCTTCTACTTGAGAAAGAATGGCTTCAAATCAGTTTGAGAGAGGTTTTAACAACACTAATTAAGGTTAGATATGATTTTCCACCATTCTCTGCCAACTTATCTCAATGATATCTTTTTAAACAGGTTATAAAATATATGTTTGACTTTTTTTGTGTGTTTCTTTGGGTTTTTTTTTTTCTTTAGATTCTTGGCAGCTACAGCAGAGGAAATTTAAGTACTGAGAAATTTGTAGAGGAAATAAAATCAATTGCCAGTAAGCCTACTGAAAAGCATTTTTTCAATGTCTCAGATGAATTAGCTCTTTTAACCATTGTTGAAGCACTTGGAGAGAGAATATTTGCCCTGGAAGGTATGACATTATTTAAAATTTTACTTTATGCCTGCATTACAACTGAAACAAATAGAAAAACACCTGTTTTTACCTTCCTTTGAAATGCATTCTGCTGTGTGAAATTTATTATGCAATTATTTCTTCTGCGCTGGTTGTAAAAATATTTTATAAAAGGCATCAAAATAGTAGATATAGATGTGACTATATGCATAAGAGTTAGAGCATGTGGAGATAATAGCCTAAAAGGGTAAGTAACCAGAACTGGTGTAATGCAATAATTAGAAAGTTGCCCTCTTTTAGGTAAAAAACATTGCCAGATCGTACCCCAGTTACCCCATGATCATCTGGTTTTCTGCCTAAATGTTTAGGGTCTCTTTTTGGTTAATTATTAATTATACTATATTAGTTTGCTACACAAATTAGCATGGACTTACTGCATAGAGTTGACAAGATATGATTTTCCTTTGGGAAGGTTCACAGTATTCAGATTGCAGCACAGGGAAGTCATTCTCTCATAATGTCTGCTTACATTCTCCATCCAAATGAGACAACGCTGCCCAAACCACTGTTTGTTTCAAGGACTACTGGTAACAGGAGACAGAGTTTATTAGTTATAAATTATACTGGCCAACTCTGAAGGGATTCATGTAGTACAAAGAAAACATCCATCTATTTGGACTATTTTTTTCAACACTTCAACTTTCCAAGTAGCTAGAATAGTGTAGTTTATAGCTGGAACAAAAGAAGATATTGACTTGAATGTACAAAATTGAGAGGGTATTTTCAATTTTTTTACATTAGAGTTGTAGTTCTCAGACATATTTATATTCTTCTAGTGTATTATTAAGTTTGGTCAAATGTTAATGATTTCAGCTATAACTAAAGTTTTCAGCAATAAAAAGTTTGTTAGAATATTATTTATACATTCTTTTTTACCTTCTGGAAAATTTGGTTTCCTCAGCTTTGCAACAAATTAATTTGAGAAGAATCTGATTCGCTAAAGCTCAAAGTTTAGCCTGCTTAGGGCCAATGAGTACTTCAAAGTTAATTAAATAGGGTGCTCTTTTTGTAAGTCACTGTGTACTAAGAATTATGCACTTTAAATGAGAATATAGTTGTTAAAACAGGAATTGAAAACTTGGTCTTCAAGTTGTCCTTTGTACTTTTAAAAAAGTGAGAAAAACAAAGTGTTTCATTGTCAGAATAAAATGTTATTTGCATCTATTAGCTATAATGAATATAGAATAACAAGTTAAATAATGTTACAACAGATGAAGGATGTAAGATCTAGCATGACTGAGTTTTTGAAAATCTAATTAATTTCATTATTGCCTAAAGGCATCTTGGTTTGCAGATTTTCTCTAGGAACTCAGAGATGTGCTAAGATTTCTACACAAGACACCTGCAATATAAGACATGAAATGTCTCCTCCTCAACCTAAGTCCCAGAAGTCATGCAATCTGTCTGCAAGAGAATCAGAATACAAATGAAAATGGGATTTTAGCTTTTTGTCAAAGCACAGCAAGGTCAAGCTGCTCCAGCAGTTAGTTAATACTGCTAATTAGATAATACTGACTAAATCAATTTATGCTGATTCTTGAGGCATAGTTTCCTGTCCTATCCCAAAACCTTTCAGTTTTCTGGATTCACAACCATGTCCATGCATGCATTTTTTCTGGTGGTGGAAGCAAGCAGGTTAATTCTGTGCCCTGCAGCTTTTGACAAGCCAGTTTATTGCATGCGTTTAATTGGAGATTAATCAGCTCTGTACATAGTAGCTTCTGTGCATCACAAGAACCTTGTTTGTTGAAATTTGATATCTGAATCTGTTTAAATTCTCAATCTAAATTGCTTCTTGCTAGTATAGTAGTACATTTGATATTTTTTTCTTGGATTTCTTAACTTCATTTTGGTTCTTTAAATACAAAGAAAAATTGAGAGAGATTTGAAAAGTCAAATCCAACAAAAACCCCTGCTTGACAGCCAGCGAGTTTTTACACATAATCTTTTTCATATCCCTCTGTGTCTCATGGCATGGACGTTGCTTTTAACAGCAGTTTTATGTTTTATCCAACCCGTAGGCAGGCACAAATGTTTTTTCACAAAATATCCTTTGTAAGATGCTTGGCAGTCTAAAACTGAATGGAAAGTTAGGCTAAGGGCCATTATCTAAGTAGTATTTTGAGCTGCACACTCCAACAGTACCAGCTTTGTCCTCTGCCTCAGGCTGTGAGAATCCTGTCCTTCTCAGCTCATTAAGGAGCATCCTTTACTGCATGAAAATATTGTTTATCAGCAGATGTGCAGCTTAAGAGTTTTTTGCCTAAAAATGACTTGTTCAGACTTAGCAAAGCGTCTGCATCTTGTGAAACATGATAGTCTTCATTCGTATGTCAAACACTTTGTACTTGAGATCATGTCTCCTTCCTACGACTGGCTGTAAATTGCAAAAATTAGGAAAGCCATCATGTCCCTGGGAGCAACTGCTGGGGTTTAGTTGCTGAGTATGAAAAGTTCAGTATTATTTAATAGTCCAGATGCCTGAAATTCATGCAGCCATGGCTTGCTATGGCTCCGTTTCATTCCCACAGTTGAAGGCTTGCTGCAACACTCAGCTGGTAGTAAACTGTGAACACTTCCTGGACCAGTACCAGAGCAGATTTCATAGCTTGCCTCCACTGCTTGTTAGCATGTCTTGCTCTCAAGGAAGAATCAACATGCAGAATATAGTTCCCTTACTTGGACACTTATAGTGGCAAAATAGTCCTTGGCTATTAAGGGCTGCTTATCTTTCTTTTAAGTAGAGGAAAAGGCAGAACTTTTTCTTCTCTGATGATATTTCAAGTTTACCTGGAAGAAAAACATCCCATCAAAGTTTAATAACTAGCATATGATTACTTGTCAAGATACTGAATCTAGTACAAAATCACCTGATAACTTTTTTATCCAAAGTAATTTAAGAGAATCAGATCTTCATGTAATTGTCTGGGCAGGGTTATCATTCCTGAGCACTTCACTAAGGCTTATGAATCTTGGACAGCAGAGATTTTTCTATGTTGTTTTTGCAAAGGTTCATACAAACATCAAGTGTTTTTCATTTAAAGTTCCTCCAGCTGCCTACAAAACTTGAGTTGCTTGAATACAAGGCCAGGGTTACATGGCTGATGTTTTATTGTTCACTTAGCTCAAGTGGAAAATGGCTTAACCATATTAATCAGACATTCCAAACATACTTGCCATCAGTCTGAGTTCAAATCTGGTCAGTTTTAGCCCAGAAACTTTGTTGGACAAGTTCTGAGACATGATCTTAAAATGGAAATTCCTGTACTTAATAGTAGCATTCAACATGGGTCTTTATTTCTGTGTTTATTGTAAAACTGTACGGTAAACTATAGTCACTGGATAGATTCATTAATTATGCTATCCTTTACAATCATATGATCATTTTCATAACACTCTTCAGTTACTTTTTGAGATTGGAACAAATTTATTTTTTAAACTTATTTTTTTCTGTTTAATAGCAACAACAGACCAGCAGGCTTCCTCTTTTGAAATGGAAATGTCTCAAGCTGGTTTCAGTGCTCATTATTCTCAGGTAAACAGACTGTTTGAAAATGGAAGTTATTTTACAAAGTAGATTTTTGCTGGTGGTTCTATGAATTTGGAATAAGTGTTTCAGATTTCTTTGTATAGTCCTGTTTGCTGTTGGAAGTTTTGTAGTGTCCTGTAATCCAGTTACCTTTTTTGTGAAATGTACACAAAAAACATTTATGAACAGCAAAAGCATGAGAAAGTACGTATATACTTCATATGAACTCTAAACTTAGTGTTCCCATGGCACTTTCTATCAGGAAAATAGCCTAAAAATATGTTAAGAAGATTGGGTAAAAACTTTTTACTAGAGCCCTTAGTGACAGAAAAAGGGGCAATGTTTTAACTTGAAAGACAGTTCCAGGGCAGGGCCACAAAGATGACCAGAGGGCTGATGCACCTATCCTGTTAAGACAGGCTGAGAAAGATAAGGTTATTTAGCTTGGAGAAGAGAAGGCTCCAGGGACACCTTAGAGCAGCATTCTAGTATTTAAAAGGGGCTTATAAAAAGGAGGGAGAAAGGGTACATGGGTACAGCTACATGGGTAGCTGGCAATAGGACAAGGGGGAACAGTTTTAAACTAAAGGAGCTGAGGTTTAGATTAGGTGTTAGAAAGAAATTCTTTACTTGGAGCAAAGTCACTGGAGCAGATTGTGCAGAGCAGTTGTGGATGCCCCACCCCTGGAGGTGTTCAAAGACAGGATGAATGGGGCTCTGAACAAACTGGTCTAGCTGATGGCATCCCTGCCATGGCAATGGATGGATGGAACTGGATGATCTTTCAGGACATTTCTACCCAAGCCTTTCTATGACCCTATAATCTTAGGATCCATACCATAATAGGAAAAGCAAAGCTAACTTTGTAAGCACACAGGAAGCATTACCCAAATGTGAGCATCCTGAACCATGGATGTCTAAAGATGATTCACACAGAGAAAAGATAATTCACGTAGAGAACAGGCTTTTTGTTTTGCTCTCCTTAAGGATTGGATCATGCTTGGAGCAGTTGGAGCCTATGACTGGAATGGCACAGTGCTGATGGTGAAAGACACTGGTATTTCCATGCCAACTAATGACACCTTCCGTGACAGGCGCTCCGAGAGAAACGAACCTCTCGCAGCCTACCTAGGTAAGAGAAATAGCCCACCTTGCAACACCTTTCAACAAATGCTACAAGACGTCTCTCAAAGCTCATTCAAAAGGAGTATGATACAGAATATTTTATCTGCCAGGAGCCAGGGAGCATGTCTACTCTCTGATTTTCATGTTCTTTAAAAAAACTAAATAACAACTCCTACAACTAGAAAACAAGTCCAAACACAGACCTAAGTATATCTAGACTTTCTCAACAGAAATGTTTAATCTGTTCAAAGAAGATTTCACAGATTCCTCTAGTATTGTTATCAAGTTTTTCTATGCCTTGATAGTTAAAAAGTCTTATACAATATTAAGTCCAAATATTTGCTTAAAATTAAGCAAATTGTCAATCAATGGACAAAACCAGCAAGACCAACATATTTTTTTCTATAATAATATTTTGCATATTGGCAGGTTATTTTTCTTCCAAAAAGCTTCAGTGCTCTCTCCCCTAGATCTTGCTTTCTATACCTCTATACCTCATGTTTCTGTTTGCTCTGTTATCTCACTGAAGTCATACTTCCATTGACAAAGAATCAATGCTACAATATTTTAATGTTTTTCCCTAAGTACTTTCTTTATTGCCAAATGCCTTTTATTACAACTCCAATATGGTGATGTAATCTTTAAATTAAGATTGTAAACTCCCATGAAACTTGAAACTCTTTCAGTTTTAATTTCACTGCAAATTTTTCAGGTCTTCCTTCACCAAAGTTGTTAAAATGTTGTTAAGAATAAACAGAGCAGAGGTAGATTCAAAATGCCCCAGAATCACTTTTTGAAGACTCCATGAGTTTGCCAGTGGGCCAGTGACAACTGTTCTTTGAAAGTAGCTTTTCAACCAGCTATTCATGACTTATTTCTTACACTGTGTGAGAATGGCAAAGTGAACATGGATCACCAGCCTGGGAACAGGTTTAATAACCCAAGGGTGTTCCTCACTCTGAGACTGTAAACAAAAAAAAAGGCATTTTCATTATCTGCTGCTCTCTATCATGAATAGAGGTAAATATCTTGTTGTGGAATAAACCTTAAAAAGGCTCTGAATCACAGCAAGTATTTCTGATGCATTCTGTGTGTATTGTATCTTAATTTCTTTCTGCTCCCTAGGATATACTGTGAATTCAGCACTGACACCTGGAGGTGTGCTGTACATAGCAGGACAGCCACGATACAATCACACTGGCCAAGTTATCATTTATAAGATGGAAGGAAAAGAGGTGCAAGTGATTCAGAGATTAAATGGAGAACAAGTAAGTACACATTCACAATTAGCACACAAAGAAGTAAGCAGAAGAAACAGTAAGTATTGCAAATGAGAACACATTAGAAGAGCACATGAAAATGAGAGTTGTAAGCAAGAAGAGAAGGAAAAGTTAGGCAGATCCTCTGGCATAATTAGCAATGCAAATTGGATTGTACAGTAGATACTTGGGAATTTTGTCTTTGAGGGTTGAATCTTCACTAGTGTCAAAGTGGTTGTTGCTATCACTGTAGTGCAATTTTTTCTGTCTGCTGAATCGAAGAGCATGTCACTGGCAGGAAAGAGTTTTGACAAGCACGATTCTGTTCAAAGATATCTTCTTGGATATACTGAAGTATTGAATGGCTGCTGGTTACACTGGGTAGCAGCTCACTGAGAGCTGTTGCTGTAGGAGGAAAAATCCCCATGTGATTGCATAATAAAGGATGGTATTATTAAGATAATATTATGCTTATGAGAATTGAGAGACCTGCCTATTCTTATCTCCCCAGGCTGCAGAATCACCTTCTCTCAGGAGCATTCAGATTACCTAATTTTCATCTATAGCTGATATCTGCAACTCAGCTAATCAATCACTCAATCAAACAAACATTTTAGAGTCAATGAACTAAAGTAGGCATGGGCCTGTTCAGCCTTGAGAAGAGACAGCTGAGAGGGGACCCCATCAGTGTCTGTCAGTGTCTGCAGGGAGGGGTCAGAGCAGGGACCGGGCCCTGCTCAGTGCTCTTGAGCAAAAGGACAAGAGGCAACAGGGTGATGCACAGGAAATTCCACCTGAACATAAGGAAGAAATGCTTTACTTCGTGGGTGACCACTGGAATGGATTGTCCAGAGAGATTTTGAGTCTCCCTCACTGGAGATATTCAAGAACCATCTTGACACAATCCTGTGCTGTGTGCTCTGGGATGACTCTACTTCAGCAGGGAGGTTGGACCAGATGTCTCACTGTGGTCCCTTCCAGCCTGACCCATTCTGTGATTCTGTGATTTTTAAGGTTTGAGACATCTGGACAACTCGAAGCATCTCTGTGAGAGATGTATCTTGGACAAGAGGAGGCTGTAGCTCCTGTTAAGTATAAATGAAGTGCAGGGTATTTTGCTTATCTGTGATTATAATCAGATGAATCTTATGGCTTGCTCCTGATCTACGAATGTATCTATCTCTTTATGTAATATTTTTCCTCTGAAAATAATAACTTGAGTGGCTGTCTACACTGAGCTATCTCAGAACTTTTGCCCAAGCTTTTTTACTTGTTTATTGAAGAGAAAACTAGCATCCCCAAGATACTCTTATTCCAGTGCTGTTTTAAGAGGTCATACTCCCCATAACAGGTATAAAGCACCCTTTTATCCTTTCAAACTCAGAAGAGTTGAAAGTTGAATGGCCTACTTGTTAATAAAAAAAAATCAGACAACAAATGCTAAAACTGAAAACAAGCTTCGAAGACAGACCAAAAAAAATCTAGCTAGCAAAGAAAATTTATACCTAGTGGTTAATATGTTGCAAGCAAGAAGTAGGTCTCTGAAAAGGAAAAGCAGCATGATGTTGCTAACTCTGTCTCTGATGTATACTTTGTGTTTTCCTACAGATTGGGTCATACTTTGGGGGTGTTATTACCACTGTTGACATCGACAGGGACTCATTTACAGACCTTCTTCTTGTTGGAGCTCCTATGTATATGGGAACTGAGAAAGAGGAGCAAGGGAAAGTGTATGTTTACAGTCTGAACAAGGTAAGGTGATGATTTTTATTGAACAGGAATAGAGCAAGCTCTTTATTGCCTTCTTATCCTTATTTTAAAGAAACACAGTAATTTGAACTAGGGAAGATGACTTGTTGAAAATAGGGGAAAATAGTTTTGGCAAATGAGATTATAATGTGACTTAATTTTAAACTCTATTCTCAAACTCTTATTAAGAATTAAGTACTATAGATAAGTAATATATAAGTACTATATCTTATAAACTGGAGTTTGGTAATGATACAAATTTACAGGACTACTTTTTCATCATTTTTTTTTATTTGCATGGATTAGGGAAAGCTCATTCATCCTAAAAGTGTAATCTCCAGTATCCTTGTGATTTGCTGAGCAACCTAGAGCTAAACCCCATGCATCCAGCAGCTTTTAAATGTCTGACTAGATTGAGGGTTATACCACACACTCTTCACTTTATTAATTTGCTAAGTCTTTTCTTTCACTGTCTGTGCATACTCCCTCTCCCTCTCCCTGTCCTCATATTATCAAAATATGTCTTAGCAATGATGATTTCCTAAAATCCTATTTCAAGAAAAGGACCTCAAGAGACTGGATATTTTTGACAAGGAATTCTTACAGTCTCTACATGCATGTTGCCAACAACAACTTGCTGGTGAATAGGATTGGTGAGAAAACAATAATTCCATGTCCTCCAATAATGTGGGGTTTGAAATTTGTTTTTCCTGTGTTTACTGTTACCCAGCTCCAAATAAAGGAGATGCAGTAACTGCTTGCTACTGCTTATTTCTGACATGGAATTCATGGGAAAGATTGGTTTCATGCCCTAGTGTCTGTGTGTTTTTGGTCCAGTATACACACTGGATCAGAATGCGTGTGTTAGGCCACAGTGTAAGTGTCTACTGGGGGCAAAATTCAGTCTTTGTAAAAGAAATGCTATCTTTTGTTCTGCAATAACAGTATTGCCATCTGTGTTTCATTAGAAACTTGGCTAACTTCTCAGATTAAGAGAATGCTTTTAGAAAAACTCTTTACACCCCCAAAAGAATGAAGTGGTTTACTTACAATAGCATTCAAATATTGTTATGATACTGTGCTTTCCTGTGAAACTCTAATTTCAAGAAATATGCAGAAACATCTAGAGGCAGAAGGAGAGGAAGCAAGAATGTTATTGCCCCATTCTGCTCAGAAAGAACACTTGAATCATAGTTGTAGAAGCACAGTTTCTGCAGTCCACGTAATGACCGGGAATAGTTTGTGATTGTTCTGTTTAATTCATCCATTTGTCTTCTGGACAGGAGCTCTTACAAGTCTGCATGGCTGAGATGTTGTCGCAAATTCACAAACTCTAAATCTGTTCTTCCACAGACAAAGTTTGACTATCAGATGAGTCTTGAACCCGTAAAGCAAACGTGCTGCTCAGCATTAAAGCAGGATACCTGCAAAGTTCTTAAGAACGAGCCTTGTGGGGCACGCTTCGGGACCGCGATCGCTGCCGTGAAGGACCTCAACCTGGACGGGTACAATGACATTGTGATAGGCTCTCCCTTGGAAGATGACCACCGGGGGGCTGTTTATATTTACCATGGCCGTGGCAAAGCAATCAGTAAAAAATATTCGCAGGTATGAAGTAAAACTCCACAGGTTGACAGCTGCTCTAATGTATATAGTGTTTATAATCCTGTCTTCCCAACACAGAATGAGGCTGTGACTTGGCCAGTTGTAACAGCTTTTTTTAAATTGCTCTATGCTTTTATACTCATACTGATTTAACTGAATATGAGTCTTAATATTGTTAAAGAATATACTCACATGGGTTTATTAGAAACCTTCTGACATGCTCTGGACAGCCAGAAAAGCAGATATTTTGCAATCTAAAAATTTATAGTGTGTTCATCACCATGGTAACTATTTTAGGGGTATTGTAATGAAAATTTAACGTAGTTAAAGAGCCTAAACCCCATCTGACTGCCGTCAAATGCATCTTGACTGTTACAAAACCCTTCAAAGTGCACTGCATTAACTTATTTATGCATTTCACAGCGTATTGCATCAGGTGGAGATGGGGAAAAAGTAAAATTTTTTGGCCAGTCCGTGCACGGAGAAATGGATTTAAACGATGACGGGCTGATAGATGTTACCATCGGAGGCCTTGGCGGGGCTGCCCTCTTCTGGTACGGAGAATCACAGCAACTGTCAGGACAGGGAAAAAAACTTCTGCTTGGATACCAGTGTAACTTGCATGCATGATTGTTTGGACTTTGTAAGGTTACTGGTTTCATCCCATGTTCCATGCCATGTTTTATCCCAGATGACTGCAAATATTCATCTCTTTACATCTCTCTAGAGGAATGAGCATTAAACTTAATGTATACTGTTATAAATACAGGGATACTATAGAACTCTTGCTAGCCTAGAAGAACTTGTCCTCCTAGACCACCTTCAAAATAGAAACTGATTCCACTTGTGGCACAAAGTAAAATAGGAAAAAACCTGAATTTCTCTATTTTCACAGTATATTGCATATTATTTTATTAACAATATCAAGAACAGGTTCAAATGTTAAGGGATCACAAAGAAAACTGGTTTTATTTCTTAGTAGGAAAACTGCAGTTTGAGGCCCTACAGAAAATCTGTAAAATTAAACTCAGCCTTCTGCTTAACAGTCAGTTCATTTCCTTTATATGAATATGATTCAGATCTAGTAGTGAGCAATATAATTTTTAAGGGAGATGACAAATAAACAGTATGACATTAAATCCCTTATTTCTAAGCCACAACTAAAACTATTTCTTTTTCTGGTAAGGAAATTGCTAACCCAGTCCCTTGCTTTCTCTGTCCTGCTGTTTCACCTAACTCACCTGGTAGGTGATCAAGTTTGCCGAGGCTTGCTACCATCCTCGAGCTCCCAGCTTCTTCTGAACTTCACCTCGTAGTTTCTTTCTAAATGTTCCATGTGTAAACACAGTGTGATGTCCTTCACTGCATTGTTGAGACCACAATTCTGAAGAAAGATAATTACTTTGCTAACTAAATTTTTTGATAGTTTAGTGCACTGACGTGCTGCATCTCATGGCCAAAAGGGAGCTGAATCGGACCAAGGGATGAGACAGGAATACATTGCAAGAACAAAGGACATTTAAAGTGAAACAAACTGGGGACAAATATTAGCCTGTTTGTCTACCCACAACCTAAGAGATGGTTTGCTGTCCTCCAACTTATGTATAATATTATTTTCATCTGTGATACTCTCAAGGATAAGTCTTGCTCTTGCACAAGTATCTTATCCTTGAGAGTATCTTGTGATACTCTCAAAGATAAGAGTTCGATCTTTCTTAAATGGATCTGGCCCTGTAGAGTTGCTTAAATGCTTCTGGAAATATTTCACATGATATCTTTTCTGAAATATTTCACATGGTATCCTTTTCTCCACAGCTCTGTGGAGAAATCCTATGACTGTCCTCCAATCCTCCATAATTCCTCTTTTACCAGTTTTAGGTAGAGGATTTATACTTAATTACTTTTCTAGACCATCGTGTTGTTCTTGTGCCCAACTCTTCAGAGACTTTCCCTCCTGAGAGGTAGTTGAGCTTTAAAAAATGCTGTAGTACTTTATAGGTTTTTGCTGCTGAGGACATGTCTTTGCCTCCTCTTTTTGTTGCTCGCTTTTTGATTTTCTGTATGATGAGTTCTTTCTGTAACGGCAGTTAATAGCATGCAATAGTCTGCCTAAATGGAGAAAGGCAAATGCAGACTGAAAAGATGCCAGAGAAGTGAATTGCAACTGCCAGTTCTTTTTATAGCATCACACAGCCAAGACAGAAAACATGAAATAATAGATGGCCTCTTAATTGGCACAACATGGCCAACGCTGTGTCAGCTACTGTACCGCAGCATGGTGCCATCAACATGTGCCACAGGAATCTCACTTCAATTATGGATTTTATGCTTCTGTTATTTTCCAAAGAACATTGAGGAATTTTTTCTTTTTAGCTATAAAATTTTTGACAGTTGGACTCAAATGATTTTAAAGCCTTTTCCAACCTTAATGATTCCTATGTGATTCTATGTCTGTATCTGAATGTTGAATGCTGCATATTTTGTGAGTTCATTCTTAAATTTTAAAAAGTTGCTAATCTTATTTCCAAGTGTTTTCTTTGTGTTTTTTTCCTAAGGTCTCGTGATGTGGCTGAAGTGAATGTTTCCATGCAATTTATACCTAAAAGCATCAATATTCAGCAACAAAATTGTCAGATAAATATAAGAAAAACAATATGCATAGACGCCACAATTTGTTTTAAGACCAGACTAAAGTCAAAAGAAGATATATTTGAATCCAGTAAGTAGATAAGCACTAAGCTATGGAAGCTTTAAACTATAAAACATCTATTCTTGCATGTATTTATTAATTAAAAAATGGAATTCAGCTCTTCTAAATTCAGTGTTCAAAGCACATCAAAGATATTTTGGGAAAAAAGAATGCATAGAGGCAAAGTGCTTCATAATATTGATCTCAACCTCCTTTGCAGGTCTGCAGTATTGGATTACCCTTGATGCACAAAGACAGATATCTCGAAGCTTGTTCACAGAAAGCCATGAGAGGAAAATGCAAAAAAATATAACAATCAAAGGGTCAGAATGTACGAAACATAACTTCTACATGTTGGCAAGTAAATCATTTAAAGTATTTTTCTCATGTTCACACTATTGTAACCCAAGTATGTCTTCCATTAATTGCAATTGGACAACAAAGTCTGTGCTCAGAATTTATCTTAAGAAGTGTACATAAAATTTGTTTAAAACTATTTATTCATACATGTATTAACAATTTACTTTTATATGCAGTCTTTTTAGCTATGTCTCTGTGCCTATCTTAAGAAAGAGCATACCTCACTTGGTGGAACCAAGCAGCTGTCATGGTTAGCAGTTCAGGTGCACTCAAAACTCAGCAGGAGCATGTGAGAGAATTTCAGTTTGCATTTTGGTGCAATTCCTCCGAATAAAATACAGTAAATAAACTTTAAGATTTGGAATAGAGAATATTTATTCACTGCAAAACAGAAGCATAATTAGCAACTGTGAGTATGAATTTGCTGAAATTGTAGCTAGTGTGTGGAGTGAATGGAGTTGCATACTGTAACCACATTTAAAATGTTTTGTGACATAGTTGTATCTTACTGTAAAACTAATGGTAAATGATACCTAGAATTTTCTTCACCAAACAGCAGGCCTAAGTTTGACTTCACAAAAGGTGATGCTGCTGATACTTATCTTACTGATCCTTTGAGCACAACTAGAAGAGAAAAGTCTGTGAGTCAATAGTTGAGATATTCTTTAATGAAAGTCTGTGGGATATGCTCAGGCTATTTGAAATTGGTGATAAGATACACGAAAACCTTAGTAAATATTTATAAAGAATGCCTGGCACATTGAATGTTTCATCATTAACTGCAAGCATTCAGATGCTTCTCTAGGAGAATGGCAGCAGTGTGACAGGAAGACTTTTTTACCTCAGCATTTTTTGGGTCTTTTTAACCTCCTTAGATACTAAAGTGAATTTCCATAACAGCAGTTTTGTTTTCCTTATATTCTAGGATAAGCCTGATTTTCAGGACTCTGTAAAGGTTTTGCTGGAATTCAATTTTTCTGATCCAGAGAGTGGACCTGTTCTTGATAGCAACCTGCCAAATTCAATAGCAGAATATGTAAGTCAGAAAGATTCTATATCAATAACCAATGTATTTAAGGTTAAAATCATAGCCCACACAAGAGCTGAAACTATTGCCCACAAATTGGCTGGAAGGGGGGAGGTCATTGAGCCATGTCCATGAGATGTTTCCTCCAAATGAGTATTTTGGAATGAGAAGTTTGATTCTATGTGCTTGTGAACCATGCTGGGGTTTCAAAGCTGTCCATATCTGACTGAAGATAGAAGAGAGTTACCAAGAATTTTATTGTTGGGTTTTAGCTAGGTGAAGCAGAGTGTTATCTGTTTACTTCTGTGGTGGTTGCCATCATTCATATTTCTATTAATGCTTCTTTTCAGAATCCAGGGGCGTCATTTAGAAAGGAGTGATAAGAAAGCTTATATTTCACCCATGCATTTTACAAGATTTTAGCATGTTTAACTGGTTAATATAAGGGAAGACTTCTTTGATCATTTAACAGAAGGTCTTACATAAAATTAGATAGTGCACTAAAATACAAGTATTTGATAACAGATGTAATAAAATTAAAAATAAACATATTATTTTTGCAGATTCCTTTCACAAAAGATTGTGGAGCCAAAAATAGATGCATTTCAGATCTTGTTCTGATTGTAAAAGCAAGCATAGCTGGAGACAGGTAACTGCACTGGGTTTAATGCATTTCTTGATATCTGTACAAAGTTTCTATATGAATTATAAATTCTGCCAGGGCTTCCTTTCTAATTAAGAAACAAGATAGTCTGGAGGCTGAAAAAAGTTTCTCTTTATGTTAAAAACAGATTCAATAGTTAAGATGTTCAGCATTCTTACTTTATTTTGCAGCTCTTCTCCATTCATTGTAAAGTCACGCAATGATAAGTTCACCATCCAGCTCTCTGTGAAGAACAAAAAAGACAGTGCCTATAATACCAGAGTTTTGGTTCAGTACTCTCCAAATATTATTTTTGCTGGCATTGAGGTAGGATTTCTTTTTACATTATCACAATTATCATAACATATAATGCTAGAGAGATATGAGGAAGTCTTTTTATTAAACCTTAATTTGTCTGCTCTGGCATCATTTCAGTTGCTTGAAAGAGATTTCCCAGGGCTGTTGTTCTTGCTTATGCCTCTCAAGGAGTGTATTTTTTTTTACATGAGTGGACTCTTGCCTAGCCCTGTTCTTAAAATACAGATGTAAATTTTACAATGGCACTTAGGAAAAGTGCCTGCCTCTTAGACAAACATCAGATGTAGATCTGTAGAGCCAGAAATGCCTTGTTTTTTATCAGTAGAACTCCTGAGCCTCTAAAATTCTCCTTTTGCACATGTGTAGAAAAACCACTGTCATGGCAGGACAGGATATATCAGTGCCTGTGTCTACCCTAACTCAGACAGCATTTCCAAAAGTAGCTGTTTTCCTTCCTGCCTCAGCAGATATGGTACAAGTACACCTCAGTTCAGATGGGAAGCGTTTAGGGCAGTTTCTTTTCTGTCAGCAGTCCCAATACTACACATTAGGAGAAGTCAGGGATCCATAGCACTGTTTCTGATCTATGGCAATAATTGATGGAGTGTGAATGTGACTTTTATTGCTGCCTTAAGAACATATTTACAAAATTTGAAAACCGTGTAATTACAGACATGTTGATTGCTAGACCCCATGACTAATTTGCATGATGTCCAGTAGGCATATAATTGTGACTGTTCCAAACACTGTCATTGGAAAGGCATAATGGCAAGTAATTGGTATAAGTGTCCATAGATGAAAATTGTCTTGCAGAATTTGTAGCTTCATGTTTTTGTTCAAGTTTGACTAAGGCTTTGACTCTCACAATATAATGACAGTGAAAAGTGGCAGTGGCATATATGTTCAACAGGTCTGTGATGGCCAGTCAAAATTTTAAAGGAGTTTGTACAAAGCCATGCTTTCACTGTCTTTTTTCCTTCAGGATATACAGAAAGATAGCTGTGAATCTAATCACAACATCACCTGTAAAGTGGGATATCCATTTCTAAAACCTGAAGAAGAGGTAAAAAGTCCCCTGCATGCAAGTTCTGCTTGCCCCGTGTTATTCTAAAGGCAGGGCAGTCCATATCACCTCTGAAGTTCTTTTCTCTTGTGTTCATCCCAGAAACTTTCCATGCATGTTTCCTAAGCTATCCTTCACATCAGCTGCACAAAGGCAGATGGGAAAACCATCAGATTTTCAGTAGCTGGGCAGTCAGATGTGGTACATGAGGGTGTAAAGGATGCATATTGCCATCCTTGACACTGTCAGAATGCAAGTGACACACAAGTGGCTCGCCTGGCCAGAAGTGTCTGTCTCGAGGCTTTCCACAGCTGGGAGCCTATGAGTTTAGTTATTTTGTATATAAAATGTAGTCCCTTGATTGAAGACAGAATAAGATGCCATCCCAGGTCTGCCAAAATCAGGCATCAAGGCTTCACCTCTGCTCAGTGGAGAATGAGAGGCCTTTCCAGCAAGTAGTCAGCTTAAAATCAAGCTCCCATCTTGAGGAGTTCCAGTGATATCTGTGTCTCTTGTTGGGATGGAGAGGGAGCTTTAGTTAAACTAAGGCTTCGAAAAGCCATGCTTAGGTCTTGGTCTTGAATTGGGAAATACCAATTCTCATGCAAATAAGACAACCTTTCCTGGCAGTTTCTTGTTTGTCCCTCTGTCATGCTCCAGGAGTACCGATGTCTTCTTACACTGCCTCCCACACAAACACTCCAGCTTGGACTTGGACTTGGATTTGTAGGGATAGTCAGCTGTTACCTTCTTGAAGCCAAACAAGTATATTGACCAATGCCTCTGCCCACAGTGTTCCATTCACAGCTTCACTGGATTTTTCATATTTTCCTTTCATGTTTTGCTTGTTAGTTTGTCTGTAGCTGTAAAGCCCTAAATTTAGAAATTTCACACTTTTCTTTTCATTCAGAAATCAATTCATCTCTGTTTAACTGATTTCACTGATGCATCCCTAATATATTCTTTTCATCCCCTTTAATATTCTTTTCTAAAGCTGCTTTTTTTTTAAATATTATATATAGGACAACTTCCTGTGGATTAATTTGTAAATACCAAAAAAAGTTTTGTACACATAAAAGGAAAGATAAAAATCTGAGCTGAAAATTCCATACAGTAACAAATAAGAAAACTTTTGTTTCTTATAAAATTACTTAAGTGTCAGATATGAGAAAGAACATTTAGGACAGTGTTCCTAAATTTTTTGTAATTCCAAGTTGTGATAGATTTGTCCTGATTATTATAACAATGAGATGTTTTTGATACCTAGTGGTCTCTCCTTTATTTACATTGTAAACATTTATTTTGACATTCTAGGGGTTCTACTGTATATTAGTGATAATCTAGCAGCCTTCTACAGGCAGCTTATCTCCACTGCAATAGCCAGGCTTTGAAGCTTTTTTTCCTTCTCATTAGAAGGAAAAAGAGATTTTGCTTGTAAGTCAAATTGCTTTCAGTTAAGAATTATTTAGCCATGTGTTTCTAATATACTACATAATGTTTTTTCTTGAGACTTGTGAAAATTTGAGGCTTCTGTTTAATAAGTGAAAACTATTGGATTTCCTTCTTGGTTGGGGCAAGTTCCAAATAGTAGATTCATTCAGATTCATAGAAAGCTGCTAAAATATTAATAAGGATTCCCTAGATAAAATCAAAAGTTGGTATATTTTTCATTATATCAATCATTATACCACACCTGTTAAGGTGGGCTTTTTCTTTTTCCTTTCAAAATGTGTAATGTATTTCTCTACACAGATTTCCTTCAAAATATCCTTCCAATTCAACGCATCATATCTCCTGGAAAATGCTACTATTCATGTATATGCAACAAGGTTAGTTGTGGTCTCTGCCTTCTGATTTATATTTTTCTTTTTGAAAGCGCCACAGTTTTGTGTTCAGTAGTAAAACACGAGCGGCTTCTGAACTCACAAGCAGTTACATTTTCTGTATAAGTACCGTTAAATTTTCTGTAGAGCTGGAACCCTTACGGTTGCATTCAGTCCAGAAGTGGATTAAGTGGACTAAATAAATAGTTGATACTCTCTACAGCCTTAGAGTTACAACTGAGTCATAATTTCCGGTTATTTCACCTTCAGCAAAGGTTTAGTCTCCTAGAGAATTACTGCACACTTTAGCATGAATCACAGTTAACAAAAAGCTTGGCCTTCAAAGAGTAAGAGCATTGCAGAAGTTGTCCCTGATAGGGTAAAGGAATGCACTTGATCTCAGTGTTTGCTGTCCCTACAAAACCCAGAGATGGTGTGGCTTCTAACTGATCTGTTTTCATTCAGTCACCTGCCATCTGTAATTTTAACAAAGATGCGTCTGTGAGCTGGGGCTGGTGCAGGACTTAAATCATTTGTTCTTGGAAAAAGTATTTTAATTTATTTTTAGAAGACAGTACTTAACTGGAAATGAGTAGTATGCTTTCATACCCAGAGCTGTAGGTATTTTGTTTTCTGAGATCCCTTTCCACCCAGCAGTCTGATCTGAGTGATGTATGTTGTTTTGTTTCAGTGACAGTGAAGAACCACCTGAGACCCTGAGTGACAACAGAGGACACATTACAATTCCAGTAAAATATGAAATAGGATTAATATTTGTAAGGTATTGACACTTCTCTGAACTTTACTTCCTGGTGTAGTAAATTGCAGGTATTCAAAGAACATTGTGTTGTTTTGATTTTGATCTGCCCAGTATCTACAGGCCACAGCTTCAAAGCTCATAAAGCGGAAGCACAGGCTTCTCTGAAAAGATAAGTTGTGAATTAGTGGAGCAGTTACTGTCCCTAACTTGATGAAATTCCATTTTATCCATTTAAATTTGATCTGCAGTTTGCAAGTACAACAGCAGGTTTTGCTTGGTTCCTGTACTTTGTTTATATTAATTCAAAAGCATTTCAGGAATGAAGGAAGCATAAGAAAGCATGACATAGAAAAGAAAGCAAATACTTCCAGCTTCCTGATGGCCATGGATTTGTGTCACTATAGTATTGCATGATGTGGTGTTTGATTTCCATCTTCAAAAATTAGCCTTCATTATAGATTCTTGGTAGTTTGGTTTTTCTAAGTTCAGATGTATACTTTAATGCAGGTCTTGTACTATAATGCAGATCTTTTCTTTTCAGAAACAGACAGAATTCAGTTAGATTCCATCCCTGAAAAGTATTCTGTATATTATTGGGTAACAACATTTTGTGGTGTGCAGATGTAAATAATTAAGCCAAATTTATTTTGCATGTATTTTCAGACTTTGTTTGTCCTATAGGGAATAAGGCTGAATTTAGAATATGCTGGCTTTGTTCTGGTTTTGCTTGATTCTGTCTTTTACAGGATCCTGCCTGTTTCACATGTCAATGCCCAGGATAAGGGACTGCAACCTAGAGTAAGGACAGCAAAATCAGACCCTAATGTATTAATTTTGGGAATAGTATTTTCTTTTTTAGCAGTTAAATCTGAACAAAGCATTCTAAATGTACATGGTAAAAAGTGGGGCCTAGTCAGGGAGCAGAGCAGTTGAATTTCAGTGGATGCAGCAGTGCACTCTAAATTGCAATACCAGTCCTAAAATTCATGAAATAATAAAAAAACCTATATTATTGACTCCTAGGGGGTTTTATGATGTCTGTGTGCTTACTTTTTTGTGTGTTTTTTTAACCCACAGCGTTTTCAAAGAGCACCATGTTATAATTGCAGCAAATGATACTGTCCCTACTGCCATTAACACAACAGAGCAGATCGGGGATGAAGTTACTCTACATTATAGGGTAAGAAACAATTAAAAATGTATGACATAGGTACTGTCTTATATTTTTTCCATTTTAATAGCAGATATACAATACATTAAACCCTCTACATGCATATTTTGTGCTTAAAACCCTTTTTTCCCTTCCTTCCTTTGGAACACAGTGAGTTAGAAGGTCTCGGATGGTCTGTCTCCTGCAGAGTAGTTCTGGTGGGTTTTAGACCCTATATCCTCAGCTGGAAAAAGAGACCATGCCTGGGTAAATGAGAACTTGGACTACCCCTGCTGCAAGTTAGAGCAGCCATTTCCAAAATCCTGTCAGGTTTATAATAGGTAAATGCCATGCTCCAAGAATGTGGTCTTCCTGGTTGAATGGATACTGCAAAGTAAAATCACATGGGAAAGATATCCAATGGACTCCACTCTTGTGAGATCCCGGATGGACTACTACATCCAGCTCATCCATGTCCAAAGTAAGGACATGGACCTTCTGAAGTGGGTCCAGAGGAGGCCCTTAAAGATGATCACAG
The DNA here is from genome assembly GCF_027579445.1 of Ammospiza nelsoni. Lineage (NCBI taxonomy): Eukaryota > Metazoa > Chordata > Aves > Passeriformes > Passerellidae > Ammospiza > Ammospiza nelsoni. Next base: position 55,531,592 of record NC_080669.1, on the reverse strand, counting down.
GGCTGGAGCACCACTCCTGTGAGGACAGTCTGGAACAGTCAGGGCTATTCAACTTGTAGAAGAGAAGCCTCTGTGGAGACTTCACTGGGGCCTTCCAGTACCTAACGGGAGGCTTCAAGAGAGCAGGAGAAGTTGTTTTGACAAGGACAGGTAATTATAAGACAACAGGGAATGGCTTTTAACTGAATGGGAGATAGGTTTAGATTGGATATTATGGGGTGAGGCACTGGGGAAGTTGTGGATGCCCCATCCCTAGAAGTGTTCAAGGCCATATTTGAGCAACATCTTCTAGTGGAAGGAAGGTATTCCTACCCATGGCAGGGGCTTGGAACTTCAGATGATCTTTAAGGTCTCTTCCAACCTAAACCAGTCCACAATGCTATGATTCTGTGACAAAAAGTCCAACCTAAAGTTGCAGCAAAACTGAATTGTGTTATCTTGAGAGCATCCTGTTTCCCACTGTCAAATACAAAACTGATCAAGGGTCCCATATAGAAGCATAGAAGTCTCTAAATCAACTTCTGTCTGTAAAAAATGATAAAATTCTTGTTCTCACTAAATAGCAATGACAAAGGGTTTTTTTCCTTTTCTTTTAAGCCACTACAGTGTTTTTTCCCAGCTACCTTTTCTCTTTGTATATTGTGGACATCTAAGGCATTATTCATCTCATTTGCCAATCTATGTTTTCTGAGTCAAAAAGCTGCTGGATTGCAGAGCATACCATTTATGATCTTGTAAAGTAAAACTCCTCTTTGCAAGCAGCTAATCACAAATAAGTAGCCAGGATGGCAAAAGTTTAAAAGGTTCTTGAGCATTTATTAAGTTTGTCCACTTCAGAGATGATATCACCAATTCCCCTGCCAGCAATTCCACCTAGGTGGTTGCCCAATCCTCCACCATAGCAGGTCTTTCCAGAAAGAGCTGCTGCTTACAGATGTGTCCTCTCAGAGAGAACAGGAGAGAGGAACAGGTGAGCACAAGAGCAATTACCTAAGCACACCTGAGGAGGAACCAGCAGGAGCCACCACTGATACAGTGGCTTCTCTCCCCTATAAAGCACTTTTTGCATAACTAACTGTGGAAATGTAAAAATGAACAGAAGAAAATAAAAACACAGGAAAGGAAAAAAACTCACAAGCAAATTCCAGCAAAATGAGGAAAGTACTAGTCAAAACATTTTTCTTTTTTTATAGATTGAAAAAGGTGAACACTTTCCAATGCCAAACCTCACACTGCAGATCTTATTTCCCAATGTAACAGCTGCCAAAAACACTCTTCTCTACCTTACTGCATTGTCACATTCGCAGGTAAGATAGGAATTTCTATTTTTATGATAAATTTAAATTTGAAATTTATGTTTAAGGAACTTCACATTGCAGGCATTTGGGATTACGCATTGCTTTTAGTCTAAATAACAAGATACTGGTTTTTTTAAAAGTATGTGCAGAGGTGCCTAAGACAGAGGGACAAATGTTCATAAAAGGAAACAAGCAGATTTAAAATGGTGTTGAACAATAGCTGCGCTGTTACAAGGCTAGTTTGTTATATTGCAAGTGCTGAGATGTCCAGACTCAGACGTGAGCCTCATATTCTCTTCGCTGTTGGAAGTGCTTATTGCAAATGCTCGAATCCTGCTGTGTCCACCTAGAGCCCAACCTCCTGACACTTCTCTTCTTTCGGGAACTGAAATTAACTTTCATGCATGTCTGCTCTCCAGCACTAGCAGTCCTCTGGCTTCTTCCTTCTCTGGGGCACTGAGACTTCTTGAAGGGGATGGTAGATCATATGTTGCAAATGCTCTTCACTGCAGCCCTCATTTGAGTTTTTCCATTTCAGTTCTCCAGTGCAACTGGCAGAGATCACAATTTCAACAAATTCCATTATGCTAGAGCTGTAGATATTATAGCTAGAGCTGTATCAATAACTACATGGCTGAAAAACCCAGCTTTCACTAAGTAGTGACCTAAACCTTTTCTTTTTTCTTTCACCCAGAGACATATAGGCATGAACCTCCCTGCTAATAATTTCACTTAGTTTTCCGGTGTTGCCAAACTGAAAAATAAACCAAAATATATGAATGAGATTCACTTTAAAACAAAACAAATATCAAATGAGCAAAAAACTCCCATATTTGGAATACAAATGAAGTTCTGTCTGTTCTTGATTTCCTTTCCCCATTATTGTCATTCCTAGTCAATCACCCCATTTGACACATTTGCACATAAACTCAGTAAATCTTGTTTTTTCTAAGACACAAATTTCATGTCCTGCTAGCTACACCTAGTGATAGTAGAGTGACAAAGTGCATTACAGAGGATTTGTATTCTTTTCATGCTAGCAGTGTGAAAGTCAACAACCTGACTGAAAAAAATCAATTCCCCAACACTGAAGACACCAAAGGCTTTCCTAGCAGTCGCAGAGATCCCTCAGTGCTCCGGCATCCACTCCACCTCCCTGGATATTGCCAGTGAGGATTCTGCATCCTGCACTTAACCTGCCTGTCTGCTTGCTAGGGCAGAACCTCTGTGGTTTCCCATGCAAAAGCTGTTTAGCTCATTTAATAGCCAGCTCTTGCTGGTTCACATAATGGTCATCTTGCAGGAAGCTCTTGTTTGCTTGTACAGATGTTTAAGTAGCTGCATAGAGTTTAGGTTAAATTATCTCATAAATATTTCATGTGCTGTTTGAATAATAATACTTCAATACATAGACATCTGAATTTCCTATTCTGCACTCTTGCAATATGCTATTTTATTTTAGTGGCTACTAAACATTATAAATGTTATTAAATATTATCAATGTTGACTTGCTTTCAGATCATTTTTTGTAATAGTTTGCATATCCAGACAATAGGAATATTGTTTGTATTTTTGCTTACAGAATGCCATCTGCCAAAGTAGTTACCCTGTAGATCCCTTAAAGATTGGCACTGGGAAACCATTTGTGCTGTCAAAAATAAAAGAACCTACAAGGGATACAATTATGGTAAGCCTATTCATATATACATTCACTGCAGACATGAATCCAGATCTTGGAGCTGAGTACTTCTTAAAAAGATGTGTAAAAACTGCTCTGAAACTGTATCATTTGGAAACTGACTTTGTTTTAATAACTTAGAAAACCTTTTCTATGTCAACTAGAGCAAAACTCAATGTGGAACTAAATTTAGGTAATTTGTGGTTTAATTTAAAAAATATGTAAATAGCAGTAGCACATTTGACAGCTTAGTAAATCATTACTGTCTATTTTTCCATTGTAATTAATAAATAGGAATATTTTTAATGGTTCTTATGTCCCTTTCAGCTTCTTTAGACATCCAGGAGACCTGGCAGATTTTCCATGCAACTGTAATTGATGATTTCAATTGGAAAGGACTAGCCCTTCACATTTAGATGAAAGAGCTACAAAGGGATTTTGATGCTGTAGTTATGTTAGCAGGTCAGGGGGAAGGTGTCCTCAGCACAGAGATGCAAGTGGAGTTTCTGGTGCCAATGAAACCATGAGAAGAGTATCTTGCCATGCTTATCATTGTCCTTCACAGAGGTGAAAAAAGTCTAGGCTAAGTGACGGTTTCCAACTTTTTGCAACATAATCCTGCTATACTTACAGCTAGGAAGTAAAGCTACTCAAATTTTCACACACACTTATTTCCCTGCTTGAGAGATTCAGGTGTCCCAAGATTTGAAAAACACTTCAGAAGAGCCATAACAGTGTTGGTAGAAAAACACTTGCTTTCACAAGCTGTGCATCCCTTAGGAGTTCTGTGATGACTTTTGCTCCATAGCTGCAGCAACAGAGATTCCTCAGGGCTTGCCATCCTACAAAAACTGAGTCTATTCTAGCACAGCACAAATATCTCAACCTTTTTTATATATTGCAGTGTCATTTTTACAAAAAAAGCTACAGTAATTAATACCAGTTTATTATTGGTGTCAAAGCAAGTGGTCTGTATATATAGTAGTTTACATGGCTTCATTTTAATGATGTGAAAAGTCTCTTCCTATTTCCTCATGGTGGTCCCTTTTAAATAGGACTGTGATACATACAGCTGTGCCTCTATTAATTGTGCGCTGGTCCCATCTGACATATATCAAGTGAATGTTTCTTTGAGAGTATGGAAACCTACCATCATAAAAGTAAGTAAATCCTGTTTGTATTCAGAAAACTTTTGGGTTTGAGAAACTTAAGCCAATATTTCTAATGTCTATTAAAATTGTGTCTTTCAATTTCTTAAATGTCTCCTCTAGTATTTGAAGTAGTTTCTTTTGCTATTTTAAAATTTTCTTAAAACTGGGTCTCATGCACTTTCTTATCCCTAAAGTAAGTACTTATAATTTAGCATGAGTTTAGAATCATGGTGAGAGGGCACCCCTTACTTATTCTGTATTGATGGTCCTTTTCTAATTGCTACTTATGCATCCACATCTAATCCAGCAGATAGAAGAAGGAGCACATATTTTTAAAGTAAGCCTTACTCTATGAAGATTTCTCAACTCTAGAAAGAATATTTTTGATTTAAAAAAACCAGAAGAGAGTCATTAGTATTCCAGAATTAATTAATATTCTTTTGAAATCTCTGCTATCTACCCTTTAAAAGTAATATTGCTGTCTTTCAAGCAATAATGTGTGCTGGAGGTGACATACATGAGCAGTTTCACTGACTTTTATGTTTTTCAGCATCCCCCAAAGCATTAGGTTTTTCCTTCACTCCTCTCATTGCTACAAAGCTTTCTACTAAAAATACCTAACTGTAAACCATAGGAACTACTCTCTTCTTTCAGGCCAGTATTCACAGCTTAACCCTTGTTGTGAAAGCATTACTTAGGAGTGAGAACTCATCACTGATTTTGAGAAATGACCATCAAAAACTGGAGGTAAGAATGGGATCATTGATGTATTTGTTCTTCATAGAACTTTTTGTGCTATGGAACCATTCATTTTCATCCATTACTCATGAACTGATCGTTACTTTTAGTAATGCATTATCCTACTCTAAGCAGAAGTGATTTTGTATTGCAGTAGAAATGTGAGAATTAGTCAGAAAATAATACCAAAAACCCAGTACCCTCCAATGTAGTTAGGCAAGGATAAGTACTATCTGAATTTTTTCTGCTTGCTATAATATAAATACTTCCTGCAGCTATGTAAATTAAAAATATAATTAAAATTCTTTTCAGGAATCAATAGTATTTGAATTGTTCTGAGTCAATTCAGTTGAACAATTGAAATTGTTGTGAGTCAATTCAAACTGATCATACTTGGTATTTTCTTTACTATTTCCTTATTTATTGTTTCCTTCTACTTTGTAACCCAGGATATAGATGTGAAACAGGATCTTTTATTTTTCAGAACTTTGTTATGATTTTTGTAGATAAGGAAATATATAACATGATAACAGTGGCTTCAGATATAAAGAGAAATGTCTAAAATTTTGTTAGAGGTATTATTCATCCTTTAACTACTCTCAGTTTCAAACATTTATAGTGTTTAAAGAATGGTCTTTTATGATAACTTTTACATGGAGGAGCTTATTTACTACAGTGTCCATTTTTTAAGCAGAAATCTTATTATGAGTTTTTATTGTTAATATTCCAACATTTAGAAAAGTAATATTCAATGTGAAATACATCTTGCACAAAATATTTTTGAAAATGCAAAAATCAGTGGTCCATTGTTAGCTGGTTTTGTGTCTAGAAATTTCTTTTAAGTGACAGATAAAAATTCAGTCCAGGAGTAAAAACACAGCTGAGAGGCTTGCAGATAATGAGAAACAAGGAATTTCAGATTTAACTTTTTCAGGGACATAATTTCATGCTTAGTGTTCAGTTCTTCAATGTTCTTTTTAACTACAAAGTTGGTCTCTAATGAATTCTTTAGTCAATTCAAACTCCTGCATGGTCACATTTATTAAAAAGTGATTACTTGTTTCTGTTGGGTTTACACCAGATATGCCATGTTTAAAATCAAGTTAGTTTCTACACAGACTTTTACACTTAGGCTTACCTCCGTCTTTCAGGAGGCTGGCACTGAGGGAGAGTGTACTGAAGAAACTCCTTAGCTTATTCTTCCACTGCTCATTATTTCAGTCCTGTGTCCTTTAGCACAATGATCATTGACTTGTAGCAGTGCCACTCTCATAAATGAGTGCACTTACAAAAGTGCAAAGTATTGTGTAAATAATCTCCAGCCTTTCATGCTGGAGATTATTTTCTTAATTCCCTCCTACTAATTCCTGTTGGTAAAATGAAGTGGTACCCTGGGAAATCACTGCAAATGGATTAATCACTGCTGCTGTTTTGATATTTTGGAAGGACACATTATTTATTGCTTATGTTCTAAACACTTTGCAGACCATGATCAAGATTTCCAAAGAACACCCACCGGGTACAGTCCCCTTATGGGTTATCCTCCTGAGTATCTTCGCCGGACTCTTGATTCTTGCATTGCTTATATTTGCTCTGTGGAAGGTAAGCTGCACCTCCTTGTCTTCAGGAGCCTGAACAAACATGCTCAAATTCTCCGTCATTTCTTTCTTATAACTAGAACCTCACAGACAATAATTTTATCTAGTTGTAGATAAAGTAGTAGTGTGAAATCTTGAAAAAATTACAAAATAACACTGTCTTTTTCTAATATGGAGTGAGTGGTGGTTCCTGATTCAAACCTATATTGCCATTATGTTAGGGAAAGAAAAAAAAGAATATATTTTAGTATGAGTAAGGGTTTCTTAAGGAATTTTTCCATCAGCTTTGGCTGTGACCTCCGTCAGCTAGGTTTTTTTCTGTTGTGCAAGAGATGCTAGGCCCTGTGGTGAAAGTCTTGCCACAAGTGGGCACTCTTCTCCAGGCTAAATATTTTGCTCAAAATTAAGTTAGAAGGTTGCAGCTTAAAAATTTCAACATGCATATTCTCTTGAAAATTTTTACATTATAAAATAAAATATTATTTATTCAACTGATTAACTGATTACTATTAAGCACTTTAATCCTTGACAATATGTGAGCAAAGCAATGATTCAGCACTCAACTATATATTAACAGTACTTAGTTTTTCTATTCCAGGAAAAACAGTGACGTGATAAAATATTCATTAACTTTGTATAGCAGGGCAAGTATTAAAATAGTAATAAGAACCAACACATGAATGTAGCCATTATGGTTTATATGGTTTGAACAATTCTTAGTAACTTTTTTTCTTTTTTGCAGGCTGGATTTTTCAAAAGGCCATTAAAGAAGAAAATGGAGAAATAAAAAAAAAAAAAAGAAAATTAAAAAAACAGAGAAAATTTTGCTCAGGTCTGCCTCCAAAATGTTACTGTAAAATTATGAACTTATATGCGGTCGTTACAATGCTTTCCAAATGCTGGTGCATGAAAAAAAAACAAGAAGCAGAAAAACAAGAAGAAAATCAAGAACACATGCAAAGAAATTATGCAAAAAAAGAATTAACAACCTTGCAGCATTTTTTGATCTTCAAGAATATACCTTTAAGCATTGCTCATTTTTGGAGAATAACTGAGTTGAAAGATTCTAATGTTTTTTGAATACGGAAAGTTTGTAATCATATTTTTATATACCTATGTATGTTGAATCATTTTTCGTTCCAAATTACACAACAGGTCAGCTCGTATGTAGCAATCCCGGTCTTTTTTATCACCTTATGATTTTCAAAAGGAAAATGCATACTTTTCAAAATTCCCTCCTAATGTCAGTTCTGTGGAAGCAGATTCTCAATTCACAAGGCAGAACATGTAAACTTTGACAATGCACCAAATCCTCTGTGATAGCTGATGCAATGGCAACTCAGAAGACAGAAACACCTCCAAAATATTGGGTGAAAATTACTGAAATACCATGGATTTCCCTTTCTGCTCATTTTAGCACGTCCAGCTGAATGAAGGATACTCCAAGAAAGAGACTTTTATGGTCAAGGACCATAAAGGGTTGATCCATTAAACCACATAACTGTTTAAACTTGAAATATATTTTTGGCAGGCCTAAAAACATGCAAATCATTCAAGCCCATCTGATTGCACACTGTACTCAAATAAGCAGGGGCATAATTTTATCTGCAAATTGAAATGCCCATATTTATGCAGAAAATGTTTAGAGGCACCCTGAAAGTTTGACTCTTGCTGTATATCTTGGAGTAGCCAGCAGGGTGCTTCATAAACTGTCACTGTAAATTTCTTGTGTAGCTATTTAATCCAATGAATTTAAAGTGTACAAAATTAAAATTATCAAAAGAGCACAGATAGGAAATTCAGCACTGGCAAGCTTCTTCTAGTATTATAAGTCACAGCTCATCTTTATTACTTAGGAATTTAAGAAGTGATGAAGAATTTGCATACTGAATAAGCACTTAAAAAATGATGTTTATTTTGTGTCAAAGATTAAAAGTTTATATGAGAATACACTGAAATGTAGATAGCAAAAGGTTTCTTTAAGAATTTTTTTTCTTTCTATTTAGATCATTCAGTTTCTTCCTTTCTTTCATGCACTTGTCTTCCTCCCATGAGGATCTCTCCTTGAGGCTCATGGCTGTGCCATGACCTTGAGCGCTTCCTGTGTTTCTTGGAGCCACATGAAATTAACAGGAGAAAAAGGATGCATGCTGGCAAACTGTAATGCTGCCTCAGCATGACTCAGTGTTGATTGCCAGTAGATCAGAAAATGCTGAGGAGGTGTTCTAAGTTCTGTAAGACATATTTGTTGGCAGAAAAGCTTTGCCTTGCTAAGGAAGCCAGGAAAATTTGTTCCTCCTCTTGGGACAAATAGCACTGAGGGAAAAAAAAAAAAAGCAGTTTTCTAAAAGGTTTTTGCTTATCACTGTCTTTATAGTAATAGCTTAAAAAAGAGCAAAAAATTTTACAAACACTTATTTTTCAAGAAGAGAATATAGATTGGGGTGAACATGCTGACAAGTAAAACTCTCACAGTGTGCCAGAAGGTGTTTCATTGCTTGAAAGGTGTTGTCTCTTTTCAGTGCCTTTTATTTAGTTCCTAAGTTAGAGAAAGTGGTTATTGGGAAAGGCTAGCTTATGTGGACGCAACAAGTGGGATTGAGTTTGAAAGTGCTGGCAGTTTCTCAGGAGTCTGTGGGAAAGGTGGTTATTTCAGAGCAGCAGTCTGCTGAAGGTAGCAGAATGAGTCAGAGGAGAGGGCAGAGCCCTCCATGGGAACACTGTGGGTGGTTGTGCTTTGCAGAGCCTGGGAGATCTGCTTAGGCAGTGGGACGTGGCTGCTGTGCTCATCTGGACAGCTGGAAGGGCCCCCTGCCTGAAAGGGCTCTGAGCACTGAACACATGAATGGAAGCAAAAAAGTGACATAGGGGAATTGTAGATAGAAACCCTGCTTCTTTCATTGTGAAAGAAACCAAAAATCTATTTGTTGAACTGTGAAGATAAATTAATACAGCAGTGATTTCAGTTCCATGTAAGATGTAGGTTTTACTTTAGGAAAATGTATTATTTTGCCCATTTGTTTGAAAGAATTAAATAGCACCTGTCATCATAGCATTTGAACATGTTGGCATTGTAATTTTTTTTTTTCTCACAGTATCTCTGAAAAGGCATAGCAGTGTTGTTAAGCTCTAATAAGTTTGTAAAGGAACAGAATTTTGAAGGAATTGTGACTCACCTATGCACACGTAGAAAATTTATGGTAGATGAGGAAATACTTGTATTTATTATTATTCATTCCGTTTGTTAACAATGAGGTCATTTTTCCTGGCTTCATGAAATTACTCACAAGTTGTGTAAGACACACGTAATTCTTAGGCAGCGTACTTTTAAGTCTTTCACTATTTAGTTATGATAAGCTGATAACCAGAGCTTTTCATTTCATTTCTTATTTTAAAGCATCAGCCTAACTGAAAAATACATGTCAAGAACAGTCTATTTCCCTAGATGAAGACTATGCAAAAATAAATCAATAGTGTTTATCAATGTAGAGTATGTTTAAGATCAGTGTTTCATTTTAGACTTTCTTTGCAGTGTAAAAACAGTAATAAGCTTTGTATAACCACACTGCTTTTCTCTTTCATGATGCTTTCTCTTTTTTGCACATTTGTCCTATTATCATGTATAATATCTATTTAAAAGATAAGTATACATACATACGTACAAGTATGTCAAGGGGATAGCACTATAGCACATTATTCTTACACGATTCTTAGCCATTAGTAAACTTGTTATTTTTATCCATACTAGCCTTTCCACACAGCACTGGAAGAGCAGTATTTTACTGCTTTTCATGATATACAACAGAAAAACCTACTGAAAGCAATATTGCAAGCATCAGGAACATCTCACTTAAATTTGGCAGGTACTAAAGGTACCAGAACCTAATTTTACAGCATGTAACCAATTTTATTCCTAAAAATAGACACAATAGGGTTGTAACGTGATTCTAATAACTATGAAGATAAATATTTTTTATTGAAGCAAATTTCTGTAAAAATTAATAATAAATTGGGTGTGTAAATAGAAATTAGGCAACTAAAGGATTCTGGCCCACCCAGCTCAGTACCTAACTTCAGCACTGAAGTAGGTAACTTAATGGAAATGGACAAGTTACTTTTCTATAGGGTTGGGATTCTCTGCACTCTCCTGCCTCAATATCAGGTTGTTCTAGAGGTTGCTGATCCCATACATGATTTTAGAAATCCAGGAAACAGCATCTCCATTGGAGCAATCTTGAGCAGCTGTTTGTGCTCTGTGGGCAGTTCCTTTGCTTGTCTGGTTTCACTCTAAGTCATTACTATGAGCCATTACTACAGACACAACCCACATACCCTGACCCCTTACCTGAGCCCTTTAGTACATATCCTGTGCTGAATCATTTTGAGTATTGTGTTCCGCTTCTTCAGAGCTTGAGTCAGGGGAATCCACCCTAAACTGAATCCAAGGGTTTTCATCTCACCTGACACCAAAAGGCTGGAGTTAGGGTCATATTCATCTAATGAATTCTGCATAACCTAATTGGTTAATTTCTTCAATTGCCTGTTGTATAGATGATGACCCATTCAAAAATAGAGGCAGATAAGATAATCAGAATCTACTGCTCTTAACTATACCACTTAACATGAATAAACGGGGATTTACATACTTTTTAAGAAAACCACAACATTCTGCACAGCATTTTCTTTTTCCTGTATAAGTATTCCATGTGCTTTATTGATTAAAAAAGAAATTAAGAGTTTAACAAGTCTCCTGTGTAGTTTGTTTACTTGTTATTGATATAAGGATACTATTAAATCATCTCAGCACCTAAAAACAGATTCATCTGCCTGTCAATAGAAAGGCATTGCAGAAACAAGCATTCTTGCACAGCATAACATCCAGGAAAGCTTGATGCGGTCAAGCTGTCAGAAATACATTGTCATTAGTTTCATGGACTTTGTGCTTATATCCATGTTTGAAAGCTTTTTAGAAGATCATATGACTTCCTGGCATAGAGTTGTTTCCATGACACTAAATAAAAGTTGAAAGACACATTTATTTGTTCATCTAACCATTCTTCCTGTCCAGAGATTCCTCTTACAATTTATTCCTGTAACCCAAATAGTTTATGGTCTTGCATAATTATATATGATTCTCATTAATGTCCTTAGACCTAGTAAATGTTTGTATCAAAACTTCCTAGAAGACAAAGATTATACCTTTTATATCACCATTAACTTTTAGAAAACATTACAAAATATGTAATAACTGTTCTCTCATCGAAGACTGCTTTGATGCTGAATCACAGTTCTCTAACAGCAACATCCTGTCTAGTCATCGGGGAGTGCTTACCAAATTAACTACTCTGTATGTATCTGATCATTAAGAGTTTGCTGGACCTTGCCCAATGGGAGCACTTCAATGAAAATTGGGGGGGGGGGGGGGCGGGGGGGAATCCATTTCTAGTTTTGGTTGGTTGGTTGGTCTAAATTACTTTTCAGTGGAATTCACCAGAATCACTTCCTCACAGCAAGAACTATAATGTGATGTGTGATTTTCACAGAATTGGATATAATTCATTGTGTTTATCAGAAGCAGGACTTAGCACTTCACAGTTCAGAGATAATATAATTTCATGCAGTGGGTGTGGTTTGAGCCCTGTAACAATAGAGAGTCGTACAGAATAAAGTGCTGATGAAGTTTTAGTAACAAATGGCTGATACCACAATTTAGACAGCACAATTGGATTCTGCTTTAAAAAGTGGGAGATAAAATGAGTTATCATCTGTGAAATCATGCTTTAATTAGAAAGACTGAGGGCTGACACTTCAGAGATATTTGATTTTGTTCATTCAGTTTAAAAAAAAATTGAGTGAAAGACCTTAAAAGGCAGATTTTGATTCTGACTCTAGCACAATGGTGTAATAGACCTACTTACTGCTTTTCCCTGCTTGCTCTTACCCTTCTGCCCTTCTTCTTTTCTCAGTTTCTGAGCATTCTCAGAAAGGACAGACATTCCTCAAGGGCTCACTGAATGTTGCATCTCCTGGGGATTTTCAAAGACATGAGATAGAGAGCAGAAGTATTCAAAGTAGATTGACTTACAGATCCAGCAAGCCAGCTGTCTCGGCACACTGTCCATCCCCTTCATCCACTCTTTCACTTTTCAGTGGTAGTGAAATCACACTTCTTGGTTATGGTTCAGTTTGATTTGATATTGGAAGTTAATACTTATTGCAAAGCTTCGCCTATCTAGTTCAGTATTACCTATGGTCCTTAAGATTTATTCATGTTCCGGGTATTGTTATTCTTCCTGGGATAAAGGAATAGAATCTCTTTCTCTAGTGAAAGTTTCTTCACATTATTTTCCATTACAACATATTTTCACTCAATCAGAATCATTAAGATGAAAAACAGAGGATATCCTCAGTTTTCCCTGAAGAGTGTTCAAAGTACAGCAATTCTGTGACAGTAGACATAGTCTGAGAAATGTAAATTACTTTCTATCATTTTGGAGAACAGACCAAGAAATCTTTGTCATTTTTCTTTTCTCATGGTCCAAACTAATAGCCACTAATAGCTCACTTTCTTAGATGTCAGCTCATAAAATCCCAGTGACAGAAGCCTATTACTCCAACCTCAGCCATTTTTCACTGTGCCAGAATAGATGCTGTTGCATCTCAAAACCTTTAGGGTTCAGGTAAAACTTCCAATGACCCTGTTAGCCAGAAAAAAAAAAAAAAAAAAAAAAAAAAAGAGCTCTGGTGAGGAAGGTTTTGAAAATCTTTGGAATCTCAGAAACTACTGAATTTTGGTTTTTGCTGTTAATTTGGAGCAAGTACCAAAGTTAACTCAGTGTCCTGGCTCCCATGTGTCATGAATTCCCAGTATTTGGAAAATTGCCTATAGAAACCAGCCAACAAATATTAGAGAATAACATATGCTTCATAACATTCTGCTACAACATAGTTAACAATCATAGAATTGTTAAGTTTGGAAAAGCCCTCAAAATCATCAAGTTCACCCTTTGACAATACAGTATCAAGCAAGCGACGGCACAAATTGCCATGTCCAGTCATTTCTTGAGCACCACCAGGGACAGTGATTCTGCTATCACCTGGGTAGCCCACCCAGGTGGGCTGCAATGCTTAACCACCCATTTTGTGAAAAAATTGTCCCTGAATTCTAATCTAAGTCTCCTCTGGAGAAGCTTGAACTTACATCCTCTAATCCTCTCACTGGTTTCCTGGGAAAAGAGACTGACCCCAGCTGGCCACAGCCTCCTTTCAGGCAGCTGTAGAGAGTGATAAGGTCCCCCCTGAGCCTCCTTTTCTCCAGGACAAACACCCCCAGCTCCCTCAGCTGCTCCTCACAGCACTTGTGCCCCACACCCTGCCCCAGCTCCATTGCCCTTCTCTGGGCTCTCTCCAGCCCCTCAGGGCCTTTCCTGCAGTGAGGGCCCAGCCCTGGACACAGCACTGGAGGTGTGGCCTCAGCAGGGCCCAGCACAGGGGGACAATCCCTGCCCTGGCCCTGCTGGCCACAGCATTGCTGATCCAGGCCAGGATGCCATTGGCCTTCTTGGCCCCCTGGGCACAGCCTGCCTCATGTCCAGCTGCTGTCACCAGCACCCCCAGCTCCTTTCCAGCCACTCTGCCCCAGCCTGTGGAGCTGCCTGGGGCTGTTGTGACCCAAGGGCAGGACCTGGCACTTGACTTTGTTGAACCTCACACCATTGGCCTCAACCATGATCCAGCCTGCCCAGATCCCTCTGCAGAGCCTTCCTGCCCTCCAGCAGATCAGCACTTCTGCCCAACTTGGCATAGACTCTGGATTTAGTAAGGGTATAGTCAATCTCCTCGTTCAAATCTTTAAGATATTGATCAGGATAATAAACATATTGAACAGCACTTGCCTAACAGTGAGACTTGTGGAAGCCCAAAAATAACTGGCCACCAGCTGGATGCAGCACCATTCACCACCACTCTCTGGGCCCATCCAACCAGTTCGTAACCCAGCAAAGATGCTCCTGTCCAAGCCCCTTTTCCGGGGCAATGCTGTGGGAGACACTGTCAAAGGCTCTACTGAACTCCAGGTAGACAACATCAACAGCCTTTCCCTCATCCATCAGGTGTGTCACCAGGCCATCAAAGAAGATCAGGCAGGGTTTGCCTTTCCTAAACCTGTGATGGCTGGGTGTTATCCCTCTGATCCCTACAGGCTGTCCTGTAAATGCTGTGTGATTGCACTCAGGAAGATCTGTTCCATAGCCTTCCCGGGGACCAAAGGCAGGCTGACAAACCTGTAGTTTCACATATCTTCCTTCCAGCCCTTCCTGTGCATGGGAATCACAATGGCCAACCTCCAATCACCTGTGGACCTCCCCAGGTAGCTAGGACTGACAGTAAGTGGTGAAGAATGTCTTGGCTAACTCTTCTGACAGTTCCCTCAGTACCCTTGGGTGGGTCCCTTCTGGTGCCGTTGTCTGAGTGGCACAGCAGGTCACTGACTACTTCCTCCTGGATTGCAGGGGTCTGTTCTGCTCCCCATCCCTGTCAAGCAGCTCAGGGGGCCACTTGCCCTGATGATTACTGGTCTTACAGTTAAAGACTGAAGCAAAGAAAGCATTAAGGACATCAACCTTTTCCTCATCTTTGAAACAACATTTCCCCCATTGAGTTCAATAAAGAATGAAGTTTTTCCTTCGTCTTCCTTTTGTTATCAATGTTTTTATAATGTATTCCTTACCAGCTTGCAAAAATCTTATTAATTTTCAAAGAAAATTTGTCCTGGGAGGAACCAACAGGCCAGCCCTCAAAAACTGGAATAAAATCTGAAAGTTCTTTGCATGAAGGGCTGGTGGGATGGTAATGGAAGAGATGCCATGTGCTAAGAGAGGACATGCCCCTTCTGAGGTTTGGTGGCACATGACTGAAATGGTGCCATTAGGCCATGTGCAAAGGTGTGCATGTTCTGTAGATTTTATTTGGTCACTAGTGCTATTCCCCAGCTCTCAGTACTGGGGCAAGTTCTGCTTGATCAATGACCTTGATAAGTGGCCAGGGGCACTCACTCAGTTTGCAGGTGACACCAGTTTGGGTGGGATTGTTGATCTGCTGGAGGGCAGGAAGGCTCTGCAGAGGGATCTGGGCAGGCTGGATCATGGTTGAGGCCAATGGTGTGAGGTTCAACAAAGTCAAGTGCCAGGTCCTGCCCTTGGGTCACAACAGCCCCAGGCAGCTCCACAGGCTGGGGCAGAGTGGCTGGAAAGGAGCAGGGGGTGCTGGTGACAGCAGCTGGACATGAGGCAGGCTGTGCCCAGGGGGCCAAGAAGGCCAATGGCATCCTGGCCTGGATCAGCAATGCTGTGGCCAGCAGGGCCAGGGCAGGGATTGTCCCCCTGTGCTGGGCCCTGCTGAGGCCACACCTCCAGTGCTGTGTCCAGGGCTGGGCCCTCACTGCAGGAAAGGCCCTGAGGGGCTGGAGAGAGCCCAGAGAAGGGCAATGGAGCTGGGGCAGGGTGTGGGGCACAAGTGCTGTGAGGAGCAGCTGAGGGAGCTGGGGGTGTTTGTCCTGGAGAAAAGGAGGCTCAGGGGGGACCTTATCACTCCCTGAAATGAGGCTGTGGCTGGAAGGGCGTCGACCTCTTCTGCCATTCAAGCAGTGAGAGGATGAGAGGACATAAGCTCAACCTGCATCAGGAGAGGTTGAAATTGGACATCAGGAGGTATTTTGTCACAGGAGGGGTGATTAGACATTGGAATAGGCTTGGTGATCTCAGAATTCTTTTCCAATTTAATTAATTCTGTGATAATGTGAATGCTTTTTTAGAGTCTACTAGACAACACGTGATCACATTACCACATTTTTCCCCCCCTTTTGTGATGTTTCATCTTTAACTCAAGGTTTGTATCTAATCCTACAAAATGTAGCAAATAACTAGGAAAGAAGAGGTCCAGTTCAGCAGTTACAGATATACTAAACAGTTTCTTTTATATTCAATATTACTTTTCATTAGCTTCACACACCCAAATTGCAAACAATCTTAGAAGGAAAAAAGAGGGAAAACAAATCCATCACAAAATAATGCAGTAAGACTAAAATATTTCCCACATAATTAGTTAAATTTCAGAGGGATTCAGTGGAAATTAAGGGAGTCAAGTTTGCTAAAAAATATCTATCAAATTCTTGAGCAACTTTGATGGCAGGCAAATAAAATGGAATAATTTATAGATCTTAATTTGGAAAAAATCCAAACAATTATGAACTTTTCAAAACAAAAATGGTCAGAAACAAACAAAGGCATATTCTAAGGAAAGAGAGGCTCCTGTCTTTTCACCCGGTACTTCTAAATATGACTGATCAATATTTTAAAGATAAACACTATTTGTAAGAGTTTATGTGGTTATTGAAGCTGTATCAAGATTAAATGCTTAAATGCTTTGGTAATTGGAGTAGCACAACAACTGCTCCAGAGACCCTGAAATTAACATAGCTTGTGTTAGTGGGCTGTGCTGCAGGATTTCACTTTTGAGATCACAGGTGAATGGAACACTTCTCCACTGGCTTCACTACATCCCATTCATATTATTTCCCCATGACAGATTTAAGCTTTTCTTACCTGAAAAAAGAATTGGTAAAACTATGTATTTTTTTATATACATATATATTCTGTGCTGGGTAGAACACAGTTCAGTCAATACAGCAAGAGACAGGTAAGTGTATGCTGGTGTTCCAGAGCAGGAATTCCAGAGTGGTGCTGTACAGCAAGACCAAGACTGAAAAGTTCCTGTGTAGCACTTTGAAATGATTGAACCAAAGGTGCGAAAAGCATTAAAAATGTGTGGTTTGCACATTAGCATAGCAAAGTGCTGGTTTGTCCTCTGCTTATTCACTACATGATACCTAAAATGCCATTAGTGTATTTTTGACCTTTTCCAGTTTTATTTCAAAACTGAACTATTACTAATGTCTAAACTACATCCTCCCATGTATAATTTTAACATTTCCTTTATAGATTTGGGTTTTCTTTTTTTAAGAAGTTTGTTCTTTTTCCTTCAGTGGCGCCCTTAATGTAACATTTCTGTTATAGACACGTTTTTTTTGCTAAAAACAATAACTAATATTTGTGACCCTTTCCTCTAGCATCTCCAGACAAATCAAAGAGTGACCTGGAGCAATTCATCTTGGCTTTCTGTGTGTAAATTGATCACTTTTCCAAGATTTCCTCCGCGAAACACATTAACAGATAACTGCTAAGTTTTGAATACCACAGAAACTCTTATTCTCTGGTCAGCCCTTGCAAATGACAAAAATTGGAGATACCTGCATATTTCTCTGAGAAGGCTGGCATTAATTTGAACATTTTTAATCACATTAAAAAGCTAGAATAACATGCATAAATTGTCAAATTGATCATTAAATATGTGTTCACCAGAATAACTTTTAAAAGCAAGATTTCTTCATTATCTTCACTCTGCAACTTCTATTTTTTTCTTGAAAATGTAAAACCTGTAGTGATCTTTTCGTAGTGATCAAGCAACCTGCTTCACACAGTCCTTACCATGAAAAAGAAAGTTTGTTTGGCCCTTGATAGCAAAATCGTTTATTCTAATGTGCACACTGTGTTTGCATAGAACCAAGCCTGAAACTTTGCAAATAAGGTCAGGCAGATATGGTAGTTTTGGCAAGTGTCCCTATGATCAGTGACTAGCAGACATGACAAGGCTCTATAAAACATCATTAAACAACAAACATGTGTACAGCAAAGGGTGTGTATCAGACCCCATTTTATAGTGCAGAGATAAGGAGCACTAACCAAACTGTTCTCTGAGTAATTTGATTATCAGTGTAGGCAAACAATAGTAAATCATAATTTCCCTGAATATATGTAATATATGTATAAAATTTCTGAAGTGAGTCAAAAAAGGTGAAATATTGCACAATAGAAAAACTGTTGTTTCCTATAATATGCAAAGTACAGTTCAGGATTATATGAGAAGGTTATTATCAAATGGTTTATAATAATTTAAAACAAAAGCATTAATTTAAGGGAGTATTGTTGAAGAATACAGTAATTGTCACAGTATTTATTCATCTACAGTCTATTCTTTGTAAACACTGAAGAATACTGGTCATGGAAGCAGCACCCAGGGAGACAGCCTTTGTGTGTGAGAAATTATTCTTCAACATTGCATCTGGATGAGAAAGAAAGTTTCATATCCTAAGGATATATTTATAATTAGAATAATGTAACTGAATCAAAGACATTGTTTCTTAGGAAACTGAGACATTAGTCTGCAGAGGTTATTTTAGGGTGGGGCAGAGGGCAAGTCTAGGTTTATTCCATTATTAAGAAACCATTTTTCTCTATGATGTGGATTTTTGTTGTTGTTGTTTTTTATTGTCCTTTCATCAGTATTTACTAATTATGTTCTTCTTATTCCTTGTGGAAATATAGATTTTCCTTTCCCTTGTCCTGGAGTGGCACATACATGTATACACTCCGCAGATGGAAAAAACAGCTCCCATGGCTGCTCTTCCCATCACAATTTTCTCACTTGTCCCTGGACCAGTCTGGGTGTTGAAGCTGATGTTACTGCTTCAATTATCTGCACTTTTGCTGCCTGAGATGTCTGCAGGTCTCCTGTGACACTGTGCAAGGGAAACAGAGTGCTCCCAGAGACCTGCAAAGGTGTCCCTGGTGATGACTGACCAAGGGCCTTCAAAAGGGCGTTGGAGTTCGATGTCTTGGGAATTGCTCACAGCGAGTCCATGTACAAGCTCTTTCATTAGGTTGGGTAATACTCCTGTGTGTCCTATAAAGTTAATACAATGAAAGAATCCAATGTAAATTGTACAAAGACAGGTCCCTGCTGCACTTCCATCAAGTGGATTTTAACATCCTGGTGGAGATTTCTTTAACCGCATGATGTCCACATAAAACCCATGTCCAAAAAATCCTGTTGAAAACTACCTGCTGACAAATGCTGAGAAACTTCTTCATTTTAATTTACAGTTCATTTTCCAAAGGTTAAAAACAAATAAGCTGAGAGAATACATGCTCTCCTTAAATAATAGCTACAGTGTGTCACACCTACATGGCCATGACCTAGATGGCAAGGAGGGTGAAGGAAGGAAGGAAGCCTTTTTATTTCAATTTTCCAGGCCAACTGTCTTTTTCATTACACAATGTTAATGCCAAGAAGTTCAAATTATTCAGCAGAATTCATTGTACAAAATGAAATACGTTCCATATGAAAAGGTAGTGCCATAAATTTTGGTATTTACTGGAACTGTGGGATGGAGAAAATGCATTTTTCTCAAATACTCTGCACATACAGTATTCAAACAGTGCTGACAAGGCTAGGTAGACTGAAAGCTTAACAGCACCTTTCATAAGAACTCTTTCTGATTGCTTAGGAAGTCAAAATCCTCATCTCCCTATTTTTGCTGGCTTTGATTCTCTTTGTCTACCTGGATATTGGCCTGGCATCTAAGGAAACAGAGGCAGCTATTTTGCCTAGACAATACATCCTCACCATCATTGCCAAGTCCGAGACAGTTGTGTGCAAGGCTTCTGGATCCTGTTTCACTCCTGCATAGCTGGGGGCATATTCTGCAAAAATTTCATTTAAAGAAGATATAGACTCAGTGTCATCAAACGAGCATTTTAATAAGAAAAAGAGGCATCCCCAGCCCTCCAAACCGCTGTTGCCCGGGGTACCCAGGGCGGGGGTGGTGGGTGTCCCGATCCCGGAGCCCCCCTTGGGCACGCAGCCTTGGGCAGCGCCGGGCGGGCCGAGCGCGGGGGTCTCTCCTCCAGGGAGTCAAACCAGGAGGGAGCAGAGTGGGGCAACCCGGCGGCAGAGCCTGCAGGGGACGGCACGGCCGGCTGCGCCGCGGGCGCGGAGCGAGGGGCGGGGGACGGGAGGAGCTGCCTCCGGCCCCTCTGCGGCCGTGGATCGCAGGGGGCGTGGAGGAGGAGGAGGAAAAGAAGGAGGAGGAGGAAGAGTATTTGGGGGCGGCTCGGAGCAGGTGGCGCTCAGTGTCGCCCTGGGAAGCGGCCAGCTCGGAGCGGCCCCGGCCCGACCCCGCAGCGCGCCGGCCATGGGCTCTGCGGGCGCGGCGCTGCCGCCCCTGCTCCTGATGCTGGGTACGTCTGTCTGTCCGTCCCGCCGCTCCGGGAAGCAAGAGAGGAAGGAGGGAAGGAGGGAGGGGAGATCCAGCGGCGGGCGCGAGGTGCGGAGCGGGAGCGGCCCCTCCCGCGGCGCCGGGCCGGGCGGAGACGCGCGGAGGGTGCGCGGCTGCGGGCGCGGGCGGGCGCTGTGCATCGGCGGCGATTTTAAAGCAGCTAAACTCCTGAAGTGGCAGGATTTCACTTTGCCGTGAATGGACTGTGTGTGTGCGCGCTGGAGCGGAGGCAACGGGGACAGGCTAATGTGTGAATTTAGGATTATATGATGATTCTACCTTTTTGGGCGCGAAGATGATGTTCTCTTTGTGAATGCTGCTCCTATTTGCAGGAGTCCTCTAGGTCTGTTAACTACACTGTTGGGCAGATGTCGCTCCTTGGACAAGGATAGGGAAACTTGAACCATCTCCTCCTTCTCTTGGCTAACTTAATTACCATTACATCTATTTTCCTGGGAACTATAAGCAGTCATATTCACTTGCCATGAGCAAATTCCCAGGCAGTTTCAGAGTTTTAATATTACTGTATACTCTCAAAAACCCTTAATTAGCAAGTCACCAAAGACGCAGCATGAAAATGAGTTTTCACTGATGAGCTGTTCTAACTTGTTCTTTCAGTAACTATAGCGAACACTGCAGTGGAATGTGTGGCTGCAGGGTATGAAATAAAATACAAAAATATTAACCTGTTATGTGATATATAGAATAAAACCAATCTGACAGTTTTTTTTTAAAGAAACAATTCTGAAAAGTACTAGTGGACAAAACATTTTACCGTGTACTTTTGCCTAATCTATCATTTATTCTCCTAGTTACAGCTACTGAAAACTAGGACCATTAGCATTCACTGTAATTCATGGGGCCTTAAGACTTGCAAAGGTTGTAGAGCAGTGCTGAAAGCAGATAAGGCTGATTGTGAGAGGAGAATTCCCCTGGCATTTTGAGTGACAGAAGTGGGATAGGTCTGCTTCGTGCAGGCACTAACCATGATTTATCTCAATTTATACATCTGAAAGCTGTCATAATTTTGATTTCAGATGTGTCATGACATTTGATGTTAGTGCATACAATTACTGGGTTAATACTTGCTAAGGCCTTTTTGATCTTGTTGGAGTAACAACAAAAGTTTCAGGACAGGAGAATTTTCAAGTGTTTTTAGAGTTCTGCTGTGGTGGTACTCTTGTACCACCTCCCACAATAATTTTCAAGTCGTTTGAATCCTAGTGAACTGGTTTACTTTCAAAGGTGATATTCTTAAGTTTAATTGGGATAGCTTGGCTGAATTAGTCTTTGCTTCCGGAAAATATTCCAAGTTATTCCATAAAACTTGATTTTATGTCAGTATATTAACTTCTGAATTATCAGCTCTATTAAATGGGTCACATGAGGTGCTTTGCTGTGTCTCTAAATTCAAGTAACAGTGCAACACTGCAACAGTGAAGTAGTGGGTTACTCTTTGCTGATGTGTACTTTTGTGTCTGGAAAGTAATTAAGACTTTGTAGATGCTACAAGAAGAAGAGATCTGAAACAGAACTATCATTTTGATAGCATTTGCTACCAACCTTGTTAATTTTTGACCAAAAAGTGTATAGCATAGAGAAGTAGAGTATGTCAAGAGGACATAATGATGTATAATAAATGAGGCATTAACAGGGCAACCTATGCAACAAAGTCGGAAGCTTTTATGTTGCTACATGCTGCTGATATATTTGCCACATCCAGTTCTTTAAATTTACATTTTAAGTATGCATTTTTTTCCTTGTCCTGTTCTTAAAAGTCAGAGCCAAAACAGCCCAGCTCTCTCTGAGAGTGAAGCCAGTGGAAAATACAGTAGCTTTCCTGGGCTCAATTCTGGTAACATTTTCTTTGGAAAGCTCTAGTGCCCTCATGCTTCAGAGGAGATATTTGAAATTTGGCAGGAAGGCACTATTTGCATTGTCTACCTAAATTTGGCCAAGTAACAAGTCTGCAAAACTGTATTCCTCTGGAAAGACATGCATTTTTATCGGCTACATTCGAAGTTAATTTATGTCCACATTGTTGTGTACCTTGGTCAGATGTTTCTGTGTGAGGTCTTAGATGTACACCTGCAAATACAAAAAATTTCTCTCTTGATATCGTATGTTACTTGTTATTTTTAAAGCAATATCCATTGTTGTTTAAATCACTCTGCTTTCCAGTTTGCTTTTCTATGGTGGTCTCCTGACTGTCTGTACTGCATACTCTTAACTGCTTCCTGGGCTTCAGATGAATGAACTTGTTTTCCTTTTTATAAGAATAATTAGCTTCAGAGTGAGTTATCATGTGATAGTGTTGGAGGACCATACATAGGGGAGGAAGTAAAATTTGAGGTGACCTCGCCTATACTTTGTCAGCAAGCCATCATATTGAAGCCTAACATGCACCTTCCTCCAGCAACCCAGGATGTGAACGATACAACTCTTAGCGCATTCATAAAATCTCCACTCTGTGAAGTACACATCTCTTGAACTCTTTAATTCTGAAATGAAAACTTGCAGCAACACAAGGGTTATGTCTTTTGGGCTACGGGTCTACCACATGAGTGCCATGGATTCTTAAGTCTCTCTGTGGGACCCAGGCAGACCAAAGGAGGAAACATGTCTACTTGAAATTGGGCTGTCTGTGTAGAACAGAGAGCTTCCAGTGATGGAAATTCTTGTAATAGGCTGTAAAGCCCTATAGAGGAATAGGAGACCCTACTTACAGACTCTTTTTCTTCAGTATGCTTTTGTTTAAATGGGGATGGAAGTTCTGATAATGGCATTTAACATGCAAGAGCTGGAAAGTGCCCCGAGTAAGTTGGCCACCTGGATTTGTCTCTTTTGCACATCAGTACACCATGCTGTCACCACCTATGAACAGAGAAAGATGGTGTGATCAGATAATGAGCTGGAACTCCTGCCTTGCTTAGTTTTGAAATTAGAAAGTGGTCTAATGAATGAGAATTACATGTAGGATTAAGAGAAATAAATTTCGCTTTTTTTCTTACAGAAGTGTATTCTTTCTCACTCTCTCTCTTTTTTTTTTCCCCCTTAAAAGCTGAGTACAATTTCAGATGAGTCATTTAAATCAAATCTTTGACATGTGGTTGGAGCTTTTGTGTTCTTCTCTTTCTCTTTGCTCAGCCAGGGGTTCTCAAAACTGAAGCTGCGTTTTCACGATCTGGTTAAGCTGACCTGAATGTGGAGCTGACGCTGCAAGGACATTTCATCCACTCCTGTTTGCATGTTTCCACCGGTTTCTCTGTGCTATCACTATGGCTTAGTCTTGGGAACAGGTCAGGGACCCATTTGCTTAAATAATTTTTTCCCCCTTTTGAGCCAGGTTAGTTTTGGAGATGAGCTAAACTGATCCTGCTCACTTGAGCAATTTATTTGTTAGTGCTGGCATAGGGTACAGTCAGAACTCGTGGCTAGAGGAGGGACAAAAGCTGGAAAAGTCTCTTTCACTTGTAGCTGTCACTTCCACTGGCTTGAGCTGGTTGTGCAAGTGCATCTTGATGTGCAAAACTGCTCTGTATTCACTGCTGTGACTGAAGTAAATGGAAATTGTATTTTAAATGAGAAAAAATATAAGGGTTTAGCTGTATCACTAGATATCCAAAAGTGCTAAGTCCTTTTTTTTTAATGGAGGTAAGGATGCTCTCTCATTTCACTTGAGTGTTGAAAAATAAATCATCTGTCACATGCAAATACTTAAATGTTTATTTTCAATGTATGTAGGCAATAATCAACAAGGAAGCTGCTAAGACTAATATCATATACATTAAAGGACATGGCAATGTACAAAGCAGAATGAACTAAACTGATAACTGAATAACAAATGTAAACAAAAAATTTAGTGCTATAAATGAAGCTAAAAATTGGGGTGAAAATACTTTCAACGTGCAGTCATGAACACCATGTTAAATCTGTACAGCCTATTTTGATTTCTGCCTTTCTCCCTCTTTGTGATCATCTGTTGATACCTTGATGTTTTATTATCATATTAGTGAGTAATGTTAATGTTTAAAATTATTCTGTAATCTGGAGATGGCTTGAAAGAAGGATCTAAACATGAACTCTTCTTAAAGTAAACCTGTTTCTAGTTTTTCCTTCTTTCTGAGATAGCAAGTAGCAGCACTATTTTGTATTATTTTTGGAGTTTTGCCTCTCACAGCATTGCAGATTGAAGTAAGGCTTCATTCATACTGCATTACAGGACTTGTATTTTGTATTATGTTTATTTTAGAAAGCATACAGGCTATTACCATCAGACACCTAAACACATTAACAGTTAATATTTATTTGTGCATAATTTGGTCAAAGTCAACATGAGATCCTACCAAAAAGTTTTAACTGTGTGCTGCCTCTCTCTGGAACAACATGTGAATTGTTCTTTGCTTTTTTGATTCAGTATCACAGCACTTTAATTTAAGAAGTTAAAGAAGTAAAAGTACAGCTACTCCTTTTTTTCATTGTGCTTCCTTGCCACTATATAAATATTATTCATTGTGGTCTTTCTTCACTATTGTAATTTTGAATGAATGAAAGTGGGGTTTGTATGTCCTTCTTGTATTTTCATGAGGGCTAATAACTGGAACTACCAGTGTAATGTCTTAACGTCAAAACAGCTGAATGTGAATAAAGTACTTTCCTTTAGGATTAATGCAGGTAAAAGGGAATTTCTGCATCTCCAGATGAGTAAAGCAAGTCATTTTCCCCAGCAGAAATCTTGTGCGGCCTCTATCCAGTGTTGTTATTTTCATTTAAAGGTTTCCTTTGTTAGGCTCTGTGCAGGCTGGTTCCCATTTCCATGGTGACCGTGCTGAAATGCAGACAGGACACAGACTGGTTTCTCATCGGCATAGCCATGCACTTGCATACCAACACATGTTATCTGCTTGGCTTAGGACACTTCCATTAGCAGTTCTAATGTTTAGAGCTTCTTTTCTCTGGAGCTTTTAGACCACATAGTGGTCTGGATACTACACAGTGTTGGGATTTCAGACCCTGTGCAGCAAGACAGAACAAGTTGATAAGCTTATTTTTTTGTGTAAATATTTTGACTCTACTGTTCCAATTTAAATTACTCAAGGACATCAGAGAACTGTCTGAGCCTTAGTTTTCTTTTCTCTTAAAAGTGATAACACAGAAGGATGTTTATTTATAAACCCTTAGGTGGAAGACTGACATATACGTGTGCTAAATAGTTATGGGAACATACACCTTCTTAAGGCACTGATAAAAGGATAATAAAAGCAAGTGAGTGTGAATTACACAGGATAAATTATGTCTTCTGTCTGTATTGGTCAAGTGTGAGTATGTGTCTTTTTAAGCAATATGCAATAATCTTCTTCCTGCTCATATTGTAATCGTTTTCTGAGGTGGTGAATACTAAAGGCATTAAGTGGTGTCAACATAAGCATTTCCATCACTTCCAAATAAGGCTGTGATTTCTGAATTGCCAAATAAACCAAATATTCTGAGTGTTAGTAATCATTATTTTGAATTATTCCCTGAGTAGCATTTCAGGGTCCTCAGGGGAGAAAATTTTATTTTCTCCTGGAGATGCACATGCTATAAAAATATATATTAAGACTTGCATATTATTCAGGACTTAAAAGAGCAGGCAAAGAAGAAGGATCAACACTGACTCTTTGAATGGAGGATGAGCAAAGACATTTTGTGTGCAACTGAATGGCATGTGCATGGTTGAATGTCACACATGATGAATGTCACGGATTCTTTTGTCCCTTTTAAGTTGCTGTTAGACAGGGTGAAGGGATTGGAAGTTATGCACAGCCCTGATGGAACTCTTGCCTTATTCCTGATTTATTTTGCCCTTTGCAACCTTCTTCCAAGTTTATCATTCTTCCCTTATATCATACACTTGCATGCCCTTTTTTTTTTTTCTTAATCACACAAATCTTCTTGCATAACAGGTTGGTTATTTCTAAAGGACAGGCAATAAAGAAATCTTGGGGGAAATTACTGTCAACATCAGGCTTCAGGGAGGAAGCTTAGTGCACAGTAGAAATACCTAAGGAAGTAGTGGAGTTTGAGGATGGAGGGGGGGCCGTGGATAGGTGTGAAGGATTGAACTAAATTTTTACCTTTTATCTATATGACAGCTAATCTATCTGCCTGTCTAGCTATCTGTCTCAAACATAAGGGACCTTAAGCAGGAAAAGCTGGCAGTGGTTGATGCTCTGTTAGGACTGCAATACAAAGCTGTGTGTGATAAGAGTGCAGATGACCAGGCTGCTTCACCCACTGGATTACCTGGTGAACAACTACCTCCGCCAGCTGCAAGATTGGTGTTCTTACCTGACTGAGGAGTAGCTGCCTTGCGCTAGGTCTGTGTGCTAGTGCAGCTAAGGATGCTGTTACTAGAAGCTGTCAGTGTTACCAGCACTTCCTGGGGGATGTGCCTGTGCCATGCTCTGTGCTGCCTGCAGTGAGGTAAACCATTAGCTATCAGTGTGTCTAAATTTCCACATGCACAGCAGTCACTTCTCATAATTCCTCAGTTTCTGTGACTGTTGTGTTCAAATTTCCCTTCAGTCAGGAGAGCACACTGACTGAGAAATTCTACTTCATTATATATTCAGCTTAAAGAACAAAACAGTAAACTGCTGCAGTTCAGGCCTAAATTTATTCTTGGCTGGTCCTATTCTCTTAGCTGAGTAGATGTCCGCGTACGTGTGAAATTGGAGCAACTCAAGTAATGAATTTGTGTCCTGGTTTCTTTATAGCAATATGCTAAATAAGGAGAGTAAGACACAAAAGAATCTCCTTGAGGGACCTGTTCAAAGCAGCAGCAAGTGAACTATTATGTCCTAAGGCAACTGGTACATCCTAGATAGTTACCAAATATCACTGCAGAGGAGAGTGTGTGACTCAAATGTCTCTGTGCCTGTATTCTTATTTGAATTTTCTGTTTGAAGAGAATATTAATTGCTACCTAAACAATAGCAAAACATTTTATGAAATAATTTTTCAGTGATTCAATTTTCTTACCAGTAAATTCTAATAAGACAATGACAGCAGTCTATAATAATGAATTTTAAAACTATTTTATCCAGTATTCCTACTGTGTAGTATGAAATTCAGTTGTCTTTATATGCAATATTTTAGATGCACATAGAACAGATTTAATTTAAAATATTAAATTCAGATTTTGCTGAAATTCCTCAAATGATAATTTAGCTAACCTTTTTTGCATAGAAAAAATTTAAGTGACATAACACTTTCTTTAATCATGTTCACCAAAGAAAGTTCCCATTTAAACATATATTTAGGTCAAATATAAAACAGCAGAAATTATGAAGAAGGAACACTTAGTAAGATGGGCAAATAAAACTGAGAAAAAAATCCAGCAGTGCTATTCACATAGTTCTTCTGCTAATAATAGTTATCCATTTAACTCTAGCCAAATATCCTTTTGTTTCACTATATCTACTCTCATTCTTTATTTTTTCGCTTTTTTTTTTGGGTGGTGGGAGTCAGGGTTGGTACACATTTTTTTTTCTTTTTTGTTTTCCCTTCCAAGCTGCCAAAAGCCAGTTGATCATATTGAACAGCAAAAAAGTACTTGAGTCTCTGGAGTTGTCCTTCTGAGAAGCTGAGAGCTACAATAGTCTTTGGTTCTGTGAAGACAAAAAAGCAACTGTTCTGCTTTTGTGGAAGCAAGAATTATCTCCAGAAAACTCTTCTTAAATGTACATGGGCCCTTCTCTCTGACCCCAAAATGTACAATGGCTTCATTTTACTAAAAAAAAAAAAAAAAGAAAAAAAGATAACTTCCTTCTGAACTCTAACCACAGTACCTGTCACCAACCTGAGCCCTGGCATCTGGGTAAACCCTGTGTGGTGTGTGGGCTGAGGGCTGGAGGAGTGCCTTCTGCAGCCCCAGTTCACCTAAAACGTGGTCCCCCTGCCCCAGAGTGCAGGGTTCAGTGCCTTGGACTCAGCACTTTAAAATGCACAAAAAACCAGCTTCTTGCAAAGCAGGAAGACTCGTGCAGCTAACAGGTGGATCAAGAGTGTTTGAACTCTATCCTTCTCAGGCACCATCATAGGTGCTTCCTGCTACTGAGGTCAAGGATGGGGAAGAATTCTGGGAAACAAGTATCCGATTCAGCTTTCTTTCAAGAGGTAGCTGCTTCAGAAGTAATGGTAATAGTCATCCAGGAAATATGGGAAATAGTTACCTAGTTCCCCCTTGAGCCTCATGGTGTAGATTCACCCCTCAGTGTTTTCCAGAAGCATCCTTGCTACCTGGCAACAAAGCAGTCAGACAAGCAGTCTCTACCCCATATATTGAAACGAGGCCTCAGCTCCTCCCAGGATGTATATTCATATTTCCAGACAGGCAAAGATACATCTTGCCTGTGGCCTAATGTCTGGGCACTTAGCTGGAAGGAGTTCTGAGTTGGCTTTTTGGGACCAACTACTCATATAATTCACAATTGGTAATTTATTTGTGCATAGAAAGTTACATAGCTATTCAGTTAAATAATTTAATTATTACAAGTCAAAATAATTAAGTTGAAAATCCTTCATTGCCTCTTACTGTTGTATCAGAGTGGGTTAACAGTAGGGTAGAATACTTTGCTCTTAGACAGAGCTGCTTCTAAACCTGATTCATATTCTAAACTTTTGTGTAACTTTGTGTAATGACACCTAAGGGACAGGTAATTTTAGGTTCATTGTGGGCTAGCCAGCTGCTGAAGTCTGGGCTTCCTGGATTGTTTTCCTGATTTTAATGTGCCTAAATTCTGCCTAGACACTATCTGGTGCCAGAATTGATCACTTCAAGGTGCATTAAGGTGCAATTTCAGGTGAGTGATTGGGACCACCTGCCTACCCTTCAGGATACCCAGCCATGAGCTCCAATTAAAATCAAAAGTGAGAAGTAGTCATTACTTCTGGCATAGGAGAACAAATGTTCTGATAATTATAGCTCTTCCAAGTATTGTGTTATATATCCTGCTTTGGAGTTTTTCTTCTTGCAGGAAGCTGATGTAGCAAACTTTTTACAGCTGAAGCTGCTCCTATTTCTGTGGCTGTCTGTGTACAGGGTACAAAGCAAAGCTTCCAGTTAGCTTCAGAAGCTGTGAGGGAGGAATGGGGTCTTAAACATGCTGCCCTAAAAATGATATGATGGAATGGTCACTGGACCCACTGCAGTCCTCATGCTTTAGGCTGTGACACTGGAGTGGCAGAGGGATGGATGGTGATGGCAAGTCCCTCAGCTTTTTTCTAGTCTAGCCTTTCAGGTCACATTTAACAGTGATATAATATGATATAACACACTATAATATGTTACAATACACTGTAATTTTCATATAGGCTAGAGTGTGATATGGGTAGGGAAGTACAGATACCTGTGCTTGCTTTCCCTTCTTGATACTTGTGTGAAAACCTGCATTTTTGCTTTGTACAGTCATGTTTTCATAGCAGCTGAGATGAGCAAATGTGGCATACAGGGTGTATAGATGGCAGTCACATTGCTTTCAGTGTGGTGACATGCATTTCCTCTCTTACAGTTGTAGTGTGGCTCATGGTTCTCTGACTATATTTGGAAATATTCCTGGTTTAAAAAAGAGAAAACACGACCACTGATAATGTGGACACAAGGGAAGAGAAACTGCTGGAGTGAAATGCCACTTGGAAAGTCAGTTTTTATCATAGGGAAGCATGCAATGTTTTTTGTGTTTATCATCATTACTTGTGAAGGCCAGTGACAACTGCATAAATAACATATGTATGTGTACAGCTTGTTACCCTCACTTACTTTTAATCTCATTGTGGTGTTGAAAAAAAATTTGGTATTCTAAGAACAAAGTTGAAAAATCCTGTTAGTACCAAGATAAAAGAAAAACTGCATGTCATAACAAAATGATAGAATTTAAGTGAATTTTCTGCAAAATAAAGCTTTTCCCCACTGAAAAAATGGACGGAAACATGCCAAGATAATAAATTTGAGTAGGCTTGAATACTTGCTGTCTTTATTAAAAACTCATAGGAAGTTGTCAGTCCTGCAGGAGCTGCTCCTAAACACTTATTTGGAACCAGTCCTTGTGTGTATAGTCGGTTGTCTGGATTTCTTAACTACAGATGAAGAGTAGTTGATTTGTCTGCTCTGGAAACCAGGAGGGCAATATCTGGGCCACAAGTAGGGAGTTACCAGGAGAAAGACAAGTCAGGTGGACTAACTAATGAAATTGTGGATAAATTTAATTAGATCTCTTACTCTGCAGCAGTGTCAGAACAGCAAAATAGATAGCTCCTAGTCGTGTTAGCACACTCTCTGCAACTTTACAGCCACAATTTGTGTCCTATGAGGTTTGGGCTACTTTTATAGGAGGCTATTGATAACTCCTCAGTGCAACTTTTGCATTGTGAACCATTGCAAGGGAAAGGCAGTGTCTCAGGCTTTCACACACACACAGACTCTCAGGCTGGAAGCTGACCTATTTCCAGGAAGAAGCAGTCAGCCAACTAAGCCAAGAAAACTTGCTGAAAAGAAGGGAAGGAAGAAGGGTGGGAGGATTGTTACTAAATGAGGCATTGTTTCTCTTTTGTTCCGAGTGGTGGATTTGGGGGAGGCTTTTTTGCCTATAATTTATTTCTACTCTAAATGTTCTGACTTTGGTTAATTATTAAGAAGCCTGAAATATTGTGGCTGTTGTGACAAAAAAGTTGGTCTCAAGACAACAGAAAGTAAAACAGTTAGATGAAGTAGTAAAATGAAGACTTGCCTTTTTCAAGCTTCTGTAAACGCATGACATAGTGACAAAGAAACTGAAGTGAGGATTATACAATATTTCAACTGCCAGTATAAACAGTGTCTTGCCAATCACTTTCTTTATTCTTTTTGATTCCTGTAGAGGTTCACATTGTCTCTATTTAGGAGGTTGTTCTCTATAAGAAGTGTGTTCAGTTTTAAATAAAACCAGATTAATGTGATTATAAAACTGCTCTTTTAGTATATGAGTATATGACACTCTACTGCTGAGAGTGTGCATATTGAAGAAAAAATTATTACAGAAAGTAGAAAAGTAAATATAAAAGAGAAAACTAATGAGATTTTTTTTTCAGTTATGTTGACCATACTGGGTAAAGGCTACACCTTTCCAGATTGAATTATAAGTAGTCCTTTATTTTTCTTGCATGTTGGCATGTTGGATTGGATTCTGTGTAGCCATTTGTGAGTATTCTAAAGACAGATAAAAAAGTTATTTAATATTTATGTTCATTTGTAGGAAAGTCCCAAACAGTGAAACCAGTATAGCTGGAATAGTACATTACAAAAAGAAAAAATTTACTTTTTTTTGTGAGGATTTTGCTCATTGCAGTGAGAATTGCTTAGTGGCTTCTGAAAGCCACAATGAAGAACATCCATATTGCAATTCAATAGACTAAAGTAACTGCATGCTTGTTGTTGTTTCCTTAATGTTTCCACAGTCTTATCAATAAAGTATTCAAAGCACAACATATTATGAAAGCTGGGTAAGTTCTTTCTGTAAGAGTACTTGACTAATTCCAGTTGGATTATTGCTCTGGTAATATATGTTCTGAATAACAAGGGAGTAACATTACTCTGAAACCAAAATGTTGTTCAAACAGTGAAGTAAGACTAAATATATTTTACATAAAGCAAATACTACTTGACTACCCTCTTTCATAACTTTATTGCTTCCCCTTCCTGCATTCATTCCACCTTCTGGCTAACATTGCAAGGACAGTAGGTGATTATAGTGTGAAGGTGGTCTGTAGGTGCCTGTACTCCCTCTCTGACTCTGGAATCTGTGAGCCAACTTCAGCAAACATTTGCAAAGGGATGAAAAAATCAACCAGCTGGGTATCAGACAGAAACAAAAGCTCTTTTTAAAGTTCCCTGACAACTAAGGAGATCCGGTGTGACTTTGCACAATAGAAAATAGCTGAAAATCTACCCCAAAGAGAGCCCTTAGAAATATTTCAGTCATGGAGAAAGCTTGAACCAGAGTGTGCATCCACTGTGAGATGAAGTCAGTGGAAAACAACAGCTACAAGTTCTCTCATCCCTCCCACCCCTTTCTTTTCTCTGTCCTCAGCAGGGTCTGACAGGCTTCAGGGCCCTGCTGATGCATGCTCTTTGGAGGTAGAAATCTTTGAGACCAACAGAAAAATTTTCTTTGTGGAATTTGTAGCAGCTCTCTTCGAGCAGTATAACATAACAGGGCAAAGCAAAGGCCTCTTCTGTAATGAATAGATATTTTTTAAAAGGCCAGACTGAGCAATTAAGGCAATGTCAGCAGCACACATCTTAGTGGCTGCCAATCTAAGAAACTAATTCAGGAAGCAACCAATAATCCAGTGGGGTATTCTTGATTCGTTTTTCCACACAAAATAATTTATAGATGAAAAACCGTAGTGCATGGTTTTAGCATAATGCCAGGCCATGGCCTTGCTTTTCCTTGGTGACTACATGCTTACCCCTTCCAGTCCCAAATCCCTCAGCATGCTGCTGACCTTGAGTTTGGGTTTCGCGGGGTCAGCTGCCCTGCTGGAGCTGGCAGAGGGGGCAGTGGTTATAGCTGTGGCTGGGCTCCCTAGCAGAGGGGAGCTGCCAGGGATGCTCTCCTGGCACTGTGACTGACACAAATGCTCCCTCACAAAGACAAAGGGTCACTTAGCTGGGTTATATAACAAACTTTTTCTGGTTTATAGCTAGCAGTTGTTCAAGGAACGGAACACTATGACATTAAGTTAAAAAGACAAACTTTCCTACTGGCAAGGTTAATATTAGATAAATTTAAAACTTAGTGTGTGGTGGATCCTTACAGACTCAGTGGTCAAAGTCTGTTGTCTCTTTTTTTTTTCTTGATGCTGTCTTTGCTAGATCTGTTTGATGGAGAGAGATAAATAACAACAGCAGAGAATGCCTCTGACTGGATATTTTAATAAGAGGTGAGACTTGGCATAACAGACTCTCCTTATGGTATTTTGTAATTTATTGCCATCTAAATTTGGCACATCACCTTTGCAATGTAGTAAAATGCGATTGAAAAGTCAATCCTTACTATTTAGAGTGAAAACAAAATGACACATTTATTATGATACCTATGATACATTCTATTAGAGGTTTACAAAGTTGTTCCACCAAATGAAATAATCAAATATAAAAATCAGGTTTCATTTTTTTATCCTGTTGATTTTTTATGCTTGATGTTAATCTGAATAAGGGGCTTCAATAAAACAGCTATTATAATCTCAGCATCAAACAGTCATTTTTTGCTTGATCACGTTAAGCTGTGAACTTCACTTACAAAATCAAAACAATTATGAACTGGGTGTACCTAATACGAGCTTTTACTTCATTAAAACTTGCTTCAGCTTGTAGTGCAAACAGAATGAAGCAAACAAGGCATTAGAGCTATCATTAGATATGTCATTTATAGTTACAAAGGAATTTCCACACGTTGAGGCTTAAAGGTGCCCAGTCATAACATGCATTATTTTTCATCCTGCTAGGAGAAAAAAATAAATCCTGGTGTTAAATTATAAAACCAGCTATATAACTACACTGCAGCTCCCATGGCTCAAACTGTAATAATGCAGTTGCTTAAATATGGGAATTCCTAGGGGAAAAAAATACCATGCAGAGAGATACTCGAGCTTATTAGAAAGCTTAGGGTTTCTTTTATCCCTTTAGGATTTCTTTTCTTGCACTTCCTTTCTCAAGCTAGATGTTGGGACTACTGTACTTAGTGAAGGTGTTCCCTTTAAACTGAACTGCCCAAGCAACTTTCCCAGTGGAGAGGAACTGCTGCTTTTGAAGTCTGCAGAGGGGCCTTTAGAAGCTTTAGCCTCATATCTAGCTTCCTTTGTTCCACAGAGTCTGTTTACTTGACTGTAAATAAAGTGCCATTTACAGACAGAAGTTAGGAAGTGGATTTTTACTTGCCTGACCAATCTCTCATCATGATCATTAGGTCACAAAGTAGAAGTCTGTCACCAAAAGCTATTAAAATCCAGATAGTGAATTAGTTTTCTTTATTTCAAGATTCTTAAATTATCAAAGTTCATTGCCTGAAGGCAGCAACAGATACAGAATCGTTCCAGCCTGGAATATACAGTACTTTGAACCTAGATGCTTCAATGATTGGCACCCTTTTAATCCATAAGAGACCCTCTTATTTTGTACAGGCTTAAAATAGGTCTAAAGGAAACTTAGAATTTTCCCTTTTTTTTGGCTGCAAATGCTTGAGTTTCTTTTTATGGATACTATATAAAGATAGATGTACAAAATGTATAAAAGCTGTCCTTATAGTGTAAGCACTATATCAGATGGAGGAAAATGGCAGGAAAAATGCCTACTATATTATTGCCAGTATATACTTGCTAGGCCCAGCCAACTAAGATTTGTGTGCAGTAGATCTAAAAAAATCTGCTGACGATTACAAAAATGTGGAATTTAAAATGTGACTGAAATATGCTAAAACTAGGCTGATCTGTAAGAACACTGCAGACAACAGTGTATCTTCAGAGGCTGGGTTTTATGATTGCTTTTTTTGGTT
This sequence comes from Ammospiza nelsoni, assembly GCF_027579445.1. Taxonomy (NCBI): domain Eukaryota; kingdom Metazoa; phylum Chordata; class Aves; order Passeriformes; family Passerellidae; genus Ammospiza; species Ammospiza nelsoni. Next base: position 55,496,383 of record NC_080669.1, on the reverse strand, counting down.
CTTCTCTTTTCACTGTCCTTGACTGGCTGCCTGTCCAGAAAGTGAACATGATAGAGTCAGATTTGAAGAGACCTGTGATCTGGCAGACACCTCTCCATTGTTCCAGCCGTGCATTTTTGCTTCCAAAGAGCAGCGCTCTGATGCTGCACTAGTGCAAATTATTTAAAAGAATAAAATCAAGCCCCAGTGGTAAATGGGAGGGATGGGTGAAATGGTTTAGTTAGAAGAAGGCCATGGGAAGAGAAAAAGGACATTGCTTCTGTAAGCTGTGGTGAAGCCCAGGGAAGCTACAAGGAGTTGAAGCTTCCCAGTCCATGGACAGGTGCATTATTCCTTGCTCCTTGGAATAAGCCCCCATCTTGGAGAAAATAGGACCACAGAGGGTGGCCCTGGAAGGTTCAGGGATGGATGTTACACACTGGTGGGAGTTTCTGAGGACAAGGGAGGAGATGGACAGGCAACACATAACCTACCACACATTTTGCTGACCCCACCTGTCTTGTCACAGCACCCCAGGGGAATTTGAACCATGGGGACTTTCCTTCAGGCTGTTGCCTGTCATACCTGCTCCCTGTATTTTCACCCAGTTCTGGAGGAAACTTTTGCCCTGCCTGTAGCATTTAACAAAACACTCACCTTGGACATAAATTAGAAACATCTTCCATGTATTTGCATCAAAGTTGTCCAATGCACTCAGCAATGTAATCATTTGGCTTGCACTATGATTTGCTAATAAGTAACAGTCCAGAGAGTCAAGAGTTTTTCTCTAAATGTCACCGGATTTTGGGTCAGACTGTAACTGTTCATCATTCTATATTGCTTTCATCTCTTTGAAAGCCAGCGTTTATTTTCATGTGCAACATATAATGTGGGGAGTTCTTCTTCAGTATTTTCATGTAGGATGTTGCTGTGTTATAGTCTCCTTTGGCCTCTTGAGAAAGGGAAACTGCTAAATCATCCTTGATTTCTGACTGAGAATAATACAATTTAGCAACAGACACAAAAAAAAAAACCCTCAGGATATGACATGCAAAAATGTTTATATAAAATATAAGTATATTAGATCACAAAGGAATTACTGGCAATTGTCGATTACTATCTCAATACACTGTTCCTTGTCCTCAAAACCCAGACATAAACTGTGATTATATGAGGTTGTGTTTAGTGTCAAAAGGCTTGCAAAATACAGGGCAATGAGTCTGTACACATTCTCTTCTCCAGTCTTAAACAGCTTGACTCAAGAAATACATTTGTCTCTAAGGATGTTTCTCAAGAAACTATACTTCTAGCAGTGGGTGACTTCTGGCTTTCCAGAGGCTGACTGTAGATGTGGTTGTTTGAGATAACTAATGTATGACTTCCTGTTTGAATTTGTGGTAAAAAAAGTAGTAACTCTTTTACTGTTGTATTTAGTCTTCTGCTAGTGATATTCCTGTTTTGAATTCTGTGGGCAAGGATACAAAATACATTGAGACTTTCTACAGGTCATGAACTTTTTCTGCAAACCTGTGTGATTTTAATATTTTCACTATGATTTTATTATCATTATTACTATTATAATTCAGCTACTGTGATGGGCTGTTTCATGCTGATATAAACCCTGTTAACCTCTCTTCCAAAGCTGCTCCTGGGACCTAGGAGAAAGTGATACCAACAGTAAGCTCTCTGCCCATCAAAACTAGAGAAATGGTTAGAATTTGAGGTTATATTTTTAAGATGCCATCTCTCCTTAAAAGTATCCTTGTTGTAAGGGATTATTGAAAAAGCTTCTTCTTTACTACACAGTGACTCATACTAAATGACTGTGGTGAGGCATATTTGTGTGTAAAGCAGATAAAACTCATTCTGTCTGGGCACACAGGAAGGGAGGGGAAACATGAGGGACATTGTTTAACCCAGGAGCAGCTCTGTGAACCTGCCTCATCTGGAAACCTCAGGGAGTAGCTGAGGTCATGATTTCTTCCATCATTGCCATTTTTGGAGGCTTTTCAGGAGCTCTAAGGTGTTTCTCAGCTGGGCTGTAGCTTGTTTCTGGAATCCCACTGCTGTCTCAGTCCTTCTACCTCCACTCTGGGGAAGCAGTTACCTACTCACAGCAGAGTCCCTCAGGGGAGTCTGGTCTTTTTCCTGCAGCTCTCCCAGTGCATATTCTCCTAGGTATCCTCCTACAGTTCTTGATCAGAAAAACAAACAGGCCCTTTATGGATGAAGAGTGGGCCCCCCTGTCCTACAAAATCGACTTCATCCCTAGTCCACATAGCTGGTTCCTTCCAAAATGGCATGGAATGGCATGCCATTATTCCCAGGCATGTAAGTGCCCAAGAAAAAGCAATTAAGAACAAAACCATAGCTAAGTAGAATTGCAATGTTAAATGTCACGATTTATTAATGCTGTTCTACCTTGCATGTTTGTAGCTCTAAGCTTTCCTGTTTGGACAACTGTTCAGACTGTTTGGACTGAAAACAAAGGCTTCTGGCATGATAATGAAATGACTCAAAAATTTAGGTTTTCTGATGCAGCAGATAATCTCATTTTTATTCCCGTGCCACAAACTCAATTATAAACAGTGTTAGCAGGTACAGTGAGGCCATTTTGTTTGAGCAAGAAAATTGAGGTGAATGGAGTTGCATCCAGCTGGTAGATGGTCACAAGTGCTGTACCAAGGTTCAGTTTTGCTTTGGTATCTCCATTGCCTGGATGAGGGGATCCAGTGCACACTCAGTCAGATTTTGGGTGACACCAAGTTGGATGGTGAGAGTGTTCATCTGCTGGAGGGCAGGAAGGCTCTGCAGAGGGATCTGGGCAGGCTGGATCATGGCTGAGGCCAATGGTGTTAGGTTTAACAAGCCCAGTGTCAGGCCCTGTTCTTGGGTCACAACAGCCCCAGGCAGCTCCACAGGCTGGGGCAGAGTGGCTGGAAAGGAGCAGGGGGTGCTGGTGACAGCAGCTGGACATGAGGCAGGCTGTGCCCAGGGGGCCAAGAAGGCCAATGGCATCCTGGCCTGGATCAGCAATGCTGTGGCCAGCAGGGCCAGGGCAGGGATTGTCCCCCTGTGCTGGGCCCTGCTGAGGCCACACCTCCAGTGCTGTGTCCAGGGCTGGGCCCTCACTGCAGGAAAGGCCCTGAGGGGCTGGAGAGAGTCCAGAGAAGGGCAATGGAGCTGGGGCAGGGTCTGGGGCACAAGTGCTGTGAGGAGCAGCTGAGGGAGCTGGGGGTGTTTATCCTGGAGAAAAGGAGGCTCGGGGGGACCTTATCACTCTCTACAGCTGCCTGAAAGGAGGCTGTGGCCAGGTGGGGGTCAGCGTCTTTTCCCAGGTAACAACCAATAGTGCAAGCAGAAATGAGATCAAGTTGCACCAGGAAGTTTTAAACTGAACATTAGGAAAAATTTTGTCCTGGAAAAGGTTGTCAAGTATTGAACCATTCTTCCCACGGAAGTGGTGGAATCACCATCCCTAGAACTTTCCAAAACACGTGTAGTTGTAGCCCTTAGGGACATGGTTTATTGGTGGATTTGGGACATGGTTTATTTGGTGGTTGAGTAAGGTTCTTTCAGCCCTGTAATTCTAGTGTACCTCAGCAGGCTGTTGATGTGTTTGCTGTGCCATAAGCCTAACTTATGCCTGAAGGTAAAGGAGGATAACAGACCTGTGAATCACTCTTTTTTTTTTTTTTTTTTGCTTCTATTCAGCTAAAACATTCCCATTAGTAATGCTGCAACTTTTGTTAAGACAAACAGTGAATGAATCACTGATCTCTGCCCACAGTAATACAACACACATAAAGAGTGCTAGAAGAGGCATTTGGCATGGCCAGGGTACTGTGGCAAAATCACCGTTTTTTCAAGCATGTGTCAAAGGCTGTGTTTATTTTCTTCTGTTGGGGGAGCTGTCGCAGATGAAGAGCCTTTTTCACCGGGATCAAAATTCTTCTTTAATTGCTTCGGTTATAATCATAATCTTTCTGTTAGCAGGCATTCTTCATAACTGCTGTGAAGGCTACAATGTTGGGCTCCTGGAAGCAAAAATATTTTCTGGTCCACCAAGAGAGCAGTTTGGATATGCAGTTCAACAGTTTATAAATGAACAAGGCAAATGGTAAGCATTTTGAATGGGTTGGTTTAGGTCCAACTAAAAGGTTAAGTAAAAAAATGTTGCAACTCTTAATATTTCTTTTATAATTCCACATCTCATTTGAAGGGATTCTGGCTAATTTGTCTTTATATTTCAGCTATCTTTTTACAAAGAAATAATTAATGTTACTAAATCAAAAGTTGAGATATTCTAAAAGTACGTGCATGTGATGGTTCATGCTTTTTTACTTAACACCATGTCTTTCCTTAACCTGAGGTCATTCTTATGGTAATTTTTTTCTTCATCTCCAATACTCTAATTTCCTTAGGCTTACAGTTTCTCTACAATTTTAACTTGCATTTCATTCATTTGTGTACCCAGAGCATCTCTGTTGCTCTATCTGCTCTTTTATACTCTTTATTTTACTATGTGGGTATTTCCCCATTTTAACATTTTTAAGATCAAAACAAATTATTAGGCCTAGTGAGTTCTAATTATTAGTATTAAAATTAAACTAAATTAATATAATTTTGTGTCTGATACAGTATTAACTGTTTGCCTCACAAGGGATGGTGTATTTAGATGTTTATAACACAATCGTAGCAAAGTATTGTTTGCAACATCTCTTCAGCTACAAAATTTGACCTGAAGTCCTCTGTTGCCACAACATTGGACTTGATGAGCAATTAGTAAAATATTTTTTCTAGTAATGTTGGTTTCAAGAAGAACTTTAACGTATTATTGGGAGTAAGTGCATTTAGTAGAAAACGCAGTGTTTCCTCTTCTGCAGCCTCAGCAGGCACAAATCTTCAGGTGTCTTTATGTGTAAGGACTGTAAGTCTTAGAAAGCTGTTGAGAACTACTGAACTCTTCAGTGGCTGTTTGTGTATACATGGGTTTAAGTCTGGAGCAGAAAGGCCCACCAGATTGTACATATTATGGTATGCTGATACACTTTGGACCGGTCAGCCTCCATGGACAGGAACTGTGTCAGAACCCAAATAGCCACAAACTGGAAGTTCTGCTTTTGTGACAACACCCTCAGGAACTGCACTTTTTTTCAGTAAAGAGAAAGAAAGATGTCACACAAGAAAGTGTATTTTGCCATTAAAATTTGGAAAAGTGGCACAGAGTGACGGAGGCAGCTGAGAGGTTTGTGACCGCGCCGCTGCCATCGGCTGCACGCACACACATACAACCCCGACTTCCCAGAGGTGTTGGCTTCCAGGGACCAGGAGACACAGCCAGAGCAGAGCGGAGCTGTAGCCTCTGAATTAATACCTTGGCATTTTCCAACCTACCCCCACTCTTCATCTGATGCTGTGGTGGCTTCTCACTGCATTTCTGCCTGCTTTAATTATGTGTTTAGTCACCCATAGATCAGAGATCTCTTAAAAAAAAAAAAAGGGCAACCAAACCCCCCTTCCCACCCAAGTTCTGTGTAAAGCCATTTACAGGAGAACGTGTGCCTGTACTGAACTGAACATACATGGTTTCATACATGGAGAAATTGTTGTGTTTTATACTTCTAGAGAGTTTTTCTGAAAGCCTGCAGAAGAAGCAATAGCTGCCTGATCCATTCAAGCTATTTATGTTTTATATTTCCCTCTTTTAGTTTTGCTTCTAATATAAAAACTCCTCCACTACCACTTTCTCGGATAATGCGTGCTGGATAGAAGGAAAAAAAAAAGTAACTTTGCTTTAACTTTTCCTACCTTACAGAATCATGGAATCAGTTAGGTTGGAAAACACTCTTATGACCATGGAGTTCAACAAATCTTCTCCTAAGTATACGAATATATTGAATCTGGTAAATTTTTCTGTATGTAGGCATTTCACCATTAGTTCTTTCCCGGCATGGTGTCTGATGTATCTCCAAAAATCAGGGAAATTTTATCAGTTTGTGTTGAAGTAACGAGGACTTGTTAGACACTCTTCAGTGAAGAAAAGCCCTTTTCAGTCTTCCACTCAAAAAATCATTAGGCAAGCTTAAAAAAAAGAGTGAGTGAGTCATGTTCGACTGTCTTGTTCTCTTAATTTCTAGGCTATTTTATTTTTCTGGGGACAATAGAGCTTTATCTTGTATGCATTATTAAAAAACAAACAAACAAAAAAATTAAAACCCAAAACAAAAAACCCAACCAAGCAGACAAAAAATAAACCCCAACCCAAACAGAACATTCAGTCTCTTTCAAGTTGTTCAGTAGAGTTGTTTTCTCCTATGAGCCATGCGGAGGCTGCGATCCATGCGCAGAGTTCTTGTTGACATGGCTGAACTGGGAACAAGATAAACAGTCTGAGATAAGATCAGGGTGATTTTTCTGTCTGAGGGGAGCATTTATCATCATATGCTTTTGTGGAGAGATCGTCACTGTGCAGCAAGAATGTGATGTATCAGAAAACTCTGTCCAGGCACAGAGAATGGGGCTGCTCACCACACCATGTGCTTACTGGGGTGCCATCTCTCCCCAGAAGAGATTATCCAGAATCTGAGCTCCACCAGAAATTCTGTCACTTCCTAGATTTTGCTTAATAAGTTCACAGGGTGCTATATGAAATACAGCTTTAAAAAACCTCCTGTATTCAAAGAGTAGAAAGGAGAGCTACAGAAATATAGCACATGCCAGTTATGTTATTCAGCAGTATTTCTGGGAGGTGCATCTCCTGAGGCAGTAAGAACTAAAGAAATGATAAAGAGAGAATCTTTGCAAATTGTTACTGGCTTTCACTTTTTCTTGGAGATGAGTTCAGAGAGAAAAGGGAAGACGGTCCCAAAGGCAATGCAGGACTATTGGAGTCTGGCACATGTTGGGACACTGTGGCACAAACTACCAAGGAAGACTGTTTGTGTTAGAGCAGACGATCCAGGATAATTGGGCACTAATCCACTGTGCATTGATGAGCCTTGATGGTGTGTGATGCTCATAAATAAGCACAAACTTGCAAGTCAAGCACAGCTCAGGCTTTTCACAGTTTCTGATGGGAATTTTAAAACAGGAACTCTTTAATGAATTCGAGGAAAATTGTGAATACCAATGAAATTCATCAATTAGAAAAGCAGTTGGCCACACAAGTAATTAGCCACCGCAGAAACATAATTTAGTTTACACTGTGGTTCTCCCTGTCAAGAGATCATCTGCATCTGAATCTTAAATTTAAACTAAAATTTCTGTTATTTTATAATCTTTTAGAAAGCCAGATTGTACCCTATAAAGTTCATCTTGAATGTGCATTCCCTTAACAGCAGCTTACAGTACAGTCTTCAGAGATAAACATATTTACTCCATGTTGAGAGTTGGTTTTATAGCTGTCTCAGGTGAGGAAGATTGAAGCAGTTGTAGATAGCTGTGAAATGCTTTTTCTTACACACATGTGTCTTCAGACACATGCTCAGCTGCGTCTGTGTGCTTAGAATTTGCAATTTTAAAAATTATTTTGGTTTTGACTTTATATTGTGGTATTTTTGTATTAAAATATTTTGTTTCATCTCACATGTCAGTAATGACAGAGTATACAGTGCACTTACTGATGTATGTCATAATTATTGCACTACCAAATATAGTTTTAAAAATCATGGCCTAATTCTCACTGGTCACCAAATATAGTGGCCTTTCTCCTGATGATCTGTGCGGCCTTTTCAAACCAATAAGATATTTTGCCAGAAAGACACATTTCTGTATGAACTTCTATTGAAATCAGTACATTTTCAAAGCTTTCTGATTTTAATGAGGAAGGCCATTTCTTTTGAGGATGGTAATTTTTTGATTTTTTTTTTTCCTCCTAACAGAAGCTGCCATTGTTGCAGCTCTGTCTTTTCAGTGCCAGAACCACTGCTAATGCTGAGTTCTTTACCCAGTTTTGTTTTCCCTGACTGCATGCACCACAGTTTGCCCTTTTCCTGCTTGGAAAAGCTCTGCCTTCTTTTTTTCTAGGACTTCTGAGTTTGTCACTCAAATTCTCTTGCCATAGCTCACTGTAGTTTTTGAACTTCTGATTCTTGTTGAAAGGATCAAAAGTTTTAGATGGTGAAAGTGCTTTAGTGTGCACAGAGAAGCGTCTATGAGCATGAAGAGTTTTCTGGTCTCCATATCTACTCACCATTTCCTGTAATTGTAGGAAAAAGGCCAGATGATCTAAGAGGTTCTTTCTATTCTTATTTTCCTATTAACCATCTTCATGTTTAGAAAACAAAACACAATGCAACACAATAAAAAGCAAATATATGAGAAGAGAGAAAAAAAAATAAAAAAAACAGAAAATACAAAACATGCTCTGACAACAGCTGGGAATTCAGCCCTTCACTATGAATTCGGTTTTTGCTTTCTGCTACATCACAGTTTGCTGATTACTAACTTTGTCATGGTGTAATTTCCCAGAAATAATTCCTGTTGCACTTTGATCTGCCACTCCTGCAGCTTGTGTGGTAAGGCCTTGCTGCTGAACTTCATATCACTTCCTAGTGCCATTGCTTTGTATACAATGTTGGAGAATGATTAGGGAGATGAATAATAACATCAGTAGCAATATTACATTATACTCACTATAGTATTTTGTAAAGATGGTCTGCAAGGACATATAAAGAGGTTTTGTAAAAATAAATATTTGACTCATGGCTGAAAAAGAGCCTTAATTAATACATTATACGTGATACAGTTTATTTGGAAACAAGCATTTTCAAGTATTTTAGTACTGCTTTCTTGCATTCTTTCTTGATATATTCTGTTTCGCTTTGTCTCATGTATCCTGTCTAATTACAGTAAAAAAATGTACTTAGCAGGATGCTAGCCAGATACTCCCTTGCTGTCTTCACTTCTTATGTTTCAGAAAGATACACATGCATTTTCCCAGAGCAGTGTTGTGTAACTCCCTACTGCAATGGTTTATGTTAATTTTGAAAGGCAAGTAGGACTTCTGATTTCTTACGTAGATTAGGGCTGGTATTAAATATTAAGTAAGGCAAAGAATACAAAAGAAATAGAAATTTTGTTATTTCCTAGAGCCTTTAGGGCTGGCAAAAGTAGGGGGCTAAGCTTGGCATAAGTCAGTTAATAATTTCTTCTCAGGCATGCATTGACAACAGGTTAGACTAGTTAAGTCAAATAATGCAATGGGTTTAATAGCTCTGTTCACTTCTGAAAATCACCATCAGTAACAGTCAGTTCTAAGTGTGAATTCTGTATATGGAGTGGCATTTTTTGGCCTGCAATATAGGTATGACATTGAGATTCACAGACTATGCAAATCTACAAGGAATACAGAAAAATTAAGTAATAAAATAAGTCCCACTAAACTGTGAGGAGTGCAAGGCAAATAAAAGACAAAATTAAATTTCTTTATTTGGCATAGATTTAAATCTGGATTTAAAATGAGAAAAGTTCTTCTTGTTTTGTCTTACATTTTCCTGTTTGTACCATGCAGCAACGCCAAGGTTGGTTTCAGGGGTACCAATAGCAAAATTATCTTGTGAATATCAAGTTTTAGAAGCGATAGTTCCTTGGTATAAGTGCATGTCTGGATTGCAGTTAATGTTGAGGGCAGAGAAAATGGGAGGCAAATAATGCCCATGGAATGAGCAAAAGTATGCATGCCTTTGAAAAGCAGAGAACAGCTTTTAGTAAACACCAGAGCAGGGATGATGTTTGTCTCGATGCCAGTAGCAGGGGTGGAACTTGGAGTGAGCTTGGATTTAGGCTTGGATTTGGAGTCAGCTAGTGCTCAAGCTTCTGTTCCTCTTCTCCCTCTCACTCACTTCTCTTGTGAGTGAAACTGTGTGCTCTGGGCTCTCAGGAAAACCTGTGGCTGCAGAGCTGTGCCAGCACAACACAGAGATTCACAGTGAGTTTCATACTAGATGGGAGTAGTTTCAGTGGGTATTTCCAAGATACAAGGCCATTCTCTGAACAGTAGCTGTCATCCTGCAAGGACTCTGAAATATGTTTATCTTCTGGGAAACTTAGGAAAAAAAAAGTGCAAGTGTTTATAAATGTACACAGTGCAATGTTCAGCCTGACAGTTAATACTGGAAAGCTGTTCCCGTTTCAGATATTGCACACACAGTGTTGCCATCCATTTTAAAGATGTTTCCTCTTTCCACAAAAAGTCCTAACACTTCTCTCCCATCAGCCCAGTTAGCATTTTATATTGCTGTACCCAACTCAGTAGTACCTAGCAAGCTAACACCATGTCTTCCTCCTCCTTCTTCCTCCCACTATTGACCAGCTCCAGCCCTCTGTGTCACTGCAAGTATTTGCAGATTATGTTATCTGTTGGCACATGACCAGTGCAGTAGCTGCTTATGAGCTCTATTTGTTTGGTCCTGAGCTGTGGCAGTTCTGGTTTCCACTGTGCTGAAAAGGCTCAGAAACACTCATTAAAAAAACAAGAAAATCAGAGGCCTCCTCACAGCTATTGCAATATTTTCGTTTTAGAGAGGTGTTTGTATGAAGCTAAGTTGCATATTTAGAGATGCTAGAAGTACACAAAGTCCTGTTCTTGCTGCCTGCATGATCACCCTTTTCCAACAAGGTAATTGAGAAAGAGTTAGGCATTGTTAAAATATCCAGACACACAAGAAAGAGAATCTGAAACCAAACCCTCAGCTGAACTGATAAAATAATGTTATTTGTGTTTGATGAAAGTGAAATAAACTTAAAAAGAAACTGCAGTTTAGCAGGATTTTATCTGAGCAAACTAGAGAAAAACTCTTTCATGTGTATCTAAAACTCTTTTTTGTCATAACCATTTTATTCTAACTAACATCACAGCAGTAAAATCAGATGATCCCTAGGAAGTTAACAATATATATAGAAATTTTTAAAATATAAAAATTTAAAATATAAAAATGTCACTTTTTTTTAAATAGCACCAGGTGTAAAGGTATATGTTAGATACCTATAAAATTTTAGAGAATAGCAATTTTGCTCTGAACAACCTACTGATGGACTAAAAAAAGATGATTTCTAATTGAATTCAATATTCTGTATTGGGGCTCCATTGCTTGTCTTCCTACAGTCTCCAAAATGCATTACTTACTACCATGGATTGTTCTGTTTGAAAATAAAATCATGTTGCTGCTGGAGCAAATACCCATAGTCCCTGCTTTTCAATAATCTGCTTTATTTTTAATAACTCTTGAGTTCATAATTTAGAGACTTTTGATAAAAGAGAGGTGTTCTTAAGCAGTATTCCAAGAAGGTGAACTAAATAGTTTTGTGAAGGCTTGCAGATAAAAATTAAGAGTCTTGAGGGGCAGATGTTGGGGGGAAATCTTAAGGCATATGAACAAATGAGTCAGAGAACGTGAATCACTTTGTGTTGCAGGCAGAATTATCATAAGTATTAACTTTCTTGTACAGGATTACAGACTTTATGCAGCAGATTGTTACCACCTGCAGTACTTTCTTTCTGACTCAGTGTTATCAAGGTGTGGTAGTGCTCAAGATCAGACATAAGTGTTTTATTGTTGCTAAGCAGATCCTGTAGAAAATGCTTCTTATCAGTTAAAAGAATAACCCAAAAGGAATCAGTTAACCATTAACTGATAGAACAATAAGTAATATGTATCTCGATCCCCAACACATATATTTCTGCATTTTTAGGTGTCTATATATATTAGAACCTTCACTGTATTTCTTCTGACCTATGACATAATGTCACATTAAAAATGCTACGCGTGTTGGAGGCAGATGAATCCCCAAAGGCTCTCCCATTCTTCTTCTCCACCAAAGCTGCCCCTGGTGAATCCAGTGCAGTGTATTGACATGCAAGTAAAGCTTCTGAACAGTTCTGGAGAGGACTCCCACACCTGAATGCCTTGGGTGCTCATGAGAGCCTCTCTACCTGTTACCTATAGTGTGCTATGCAATGCTGCTGAACTTTTTCAGTATCATTTAGGACATAATCAAGTTCTTTTTCCTTTAGGTTGTTGGTTGGTTCACCCTGGAGTGGCTATCCTGCGAACAGAACTGGAGATATATATGCATGTCCTGTTGGTGTCTCCAAAATGACATGCAAAAAATTGAATTTACAAGGTATGTTCTAACTAATGGTGTCTTGCTACACTTGTTAAGTTTTCCCCTTATGAGGCCAGTCTACCTTATTAAAACTTTTCTTAACTAGCAATCTGCATAATCTCAGATTCTGTGAAGGTGTGTGTGTGCTGCAAGGCCTCAGTGCTGATGAGACATGTGTCTGTCTGAGCAAAAATTGGTGCCTGCCACTGGACCCAGGCCAGGTGGTGCCAGCTGCTGGAGACACTGGGGTCTCAGTGTCACCCCCTGGAGCACCTGGGGTCCTTACCCTCCAGCCAAGGGGCAGGAACACTGTGGGTCCCAGAGCCAGTGGCTAGTGGGCACACGGCTCCATGCTGGCAGGTGCTTGCCCCTGTCCTCCCTAAGCCAGGTAGGGGTGTGTGTTTGTGCTTGCAAACTAGCTATAAAATGGAGTTCAGGCTGGGATACAGTGAAAATATGAGGCAGCTGGGTGTGTTGAGATTGCTCCTTTGTGTTTATTTGTGGTGCAGATAATTTCTGCCCTCCACTGGCCCTTCCAGTTTTTTGTCTAAAGCCTGATACTGGATCAGAGGAGTCTGGTGTCCTCGGGAATGTAACTGTAGCTACTCAGCTGCATCTATTCAGCCAGCCAAAAACATGCAAAATGTAGATTTTTTTCTTCCTCTCTTTTGCCTTCAGCTGTCTTCAGGGCAGATACTCTAAATGGCCATACTTAATTGATGTCTATATTTGATGGTTAGCAATTTTTTTTCCCCAAAGATTGGCTTTTGTTTCTTTTATTCTTTTACAAATTGCAAATTTCTACATGCAGTTTATCTCAGAATTGCATGTAGAAATTTGGAAAAGGCACCTTAGATTATGAAAAATCAAGTTTTTGAAATTACTTCTAACTTAGTAAGTTGATTCTACACCTTTTCTATTATTCTGTCATTACTTAATTTAATTTTATTTCAGCTTTAATAAATATTCCAAATGTGACTGAAATTAAAAAGGACATGAACCTTGGCTTGACTCTGATACAGAACTCAAAAACTGGAGGATTTCTGGTATGTATCAAGATCGTATGCAGTACACACAGAATCTTCAAAAGAGAATCAAGAAACCAGAATTAACCACATATTTTCATAAGTGCAGGCTAAATGTATTTTATTATGCAGCATGGATTAGTACATCCCACTGCACTTACCTAGGGTCCAAAATCAATTGTAAAAGGTATCATTAATGCAGGAAAAATTGTGAAGTCTCTCCTTTGTTGTTTATCTAAACATCCTACTTAATGTCTCAGTGATTCAAGTCAGACAATATAGGCAAGAATATTTCCACCATTAAATTATTTAAGGTGGTCTTGTATAGTTCTGATTGTGCTGTCAATGGGCTTTATATAACCTCTCCTCTATCATTCACACTTGCACAGGCACTGTTCTCCTGAGATATCAGTATTTCTAGCCCCTTTTATTTGGTCAGTGAGCTTGGAAGAGGAGGCATTTTCTCTGTGTATATTTCACAAACCACTGTCCTTGGAGCCTGCAAAATAGAATTCTTACTTGAAAGGAAGTGCATGCCTGTTTAACAAGCTTTTTTATGATCCTAATCATAAGCACGAAAACTCTTGGTGTGTAGGTGTATTTCAGTTTGATGTAGCCTTGTGCAGTGCATTAGTAAAACAATAAAATACAGAGAGAAGAGCTCTAGGCTGTCCTTAAGCTTTGTATTTTTTTGTTGCATCTTCCTAGTAATCACAAAAGTATTCAAGTATTTATTATATTCACTAACATGTAGTTACATGTAATACATGAAGTACTTAGAAGTATGTCTAATTCCAACCTTTCCAGCAGTCCTCATAGAATTAGTAAAGTTATTCATAACTTCAAAATACAGGAACAGTATTTTCTTGACTTGAAGAAGGACTTGATTAAAATATCTTATTCTCTCTCTTGAATAATACTTTCAATTACTTTTAATGTCCTATGCATACCCACTTTTAGTCAGTATGAGTAACTAGAGTGTTTTAAAATATCTAATGCAGGGAAATTTGAATTTTCTAATAATATTTGAACTCTCAGTTAAAAAAAAAAAGTATTTCCTGATCCACATGTTATTGATTGAGTCTCCTTAAATTAAAAAAAAAAAAAAAAACCAAAAAAAAAAAAAAAAAAAAAAAACAACCCAAACAAACAACAAAAAAACCCCCACAAAAAGCCAGGTTGAATTCTAAGACATAAACAGTCACGTTTTCATCCAACAGAAGTTCTTTTTTAACATAAGGAGAGTGAGGTTCTGGAGACAGGTGCTTGTCTGTGACTCAGCCTCAACAAATACCAAAAGCCCCGTGGTTTAATTGTGGCAGGTACTGAATCCAGTGCGTGGACAGCCTGCTCCTATTTGCAAGCTGCTTCCAGCTGGGACTTTGCTCCAAGACTGTCTGTGGCAGCTGGCCTCTGTGATGGGCTCTGTGGGTTATTTCAGGCCTTCCTCCTCCCAGCTCACTGTTTCCCTTCCTCCTGAGGCCTCTCCCAGCCTCTCTCTGCCTGTCCCAGTCTGTGCTGCATGCCCCGTCCCTGGGCTCTTTGGCTTGGGAGTGTGACCCAGGCTGGGACATCTGTGCTGCAGCTCCCAGTCCTGCTGGGATGCTGTTTGATGCTAGGGGATTGCTTCCCACAGGTATTCCAAGTGCACGGCAGTAATTTCCCACACGCTCATTACACTTTTCTGAGGCATGCTTAGAAGAGGTGCTGAAGAATTTCACTGATGGTTAACAAGGTTTTTCTGGATTTCCCATGTAAATTTTTATCAGTTTGTTTACTGGGCAGTGCTGTGCCTTTAGTTGAAAGAAGCAGCTCTCATCTCCCTGCAGGTAAAATCTCCCTTCTCTATTTGACAGCCCAAACCACCCTTCTCCTTTGCCTTGCTAAACAAATACAGTTTTTTGGCTAAATGTTCTTTTAAAATAAGTCTCTCTCAAACATTATTGACCAGGTCTCTGCTGTATTCCATGTGAGTCTTTCCCAAGCACTATACAGTGTATTTGGTATTTCCCCAACTCAACAGGTTCTCATCATGCATCTTTAAGCCATATTTGCTTTGTATGCTGGCTGCATGCTTCCAGACACTCTGCAGTCATCCAGTGCCCAATCCATCTGCTTCTCTCCCTTCCAGTTTATGCCCACCTCTCTTAATGTTAGCCCTGAAGGAAAAGTCTCTGCCCCTTTATAACTTTCTGCCTTTCAAGTTCATCCTTGATTATGTGTGTCCCCCCCTGTCCTTGATATGTGATCTCCCCTTCAGTAATGATGCATCTTAAATTTCTGACTTAAGCAGTGCTAGAACATTAATTTCCCCCTGTTTTTATTCCTCTGAAGATCAACAAAGATTATTAGAACATTTTTGCTTTTTGCTCCAAGGTTAACATCACAGTTTTCAACTACCAACAATACAGAAAAAAAAGTTAGAAAATGGGCAAATAAGAACAATCTAAAAAGAATTTTAATTTTAAAGGCCAGTAACCCTCCTCCAGCTCCATATAGATGATTTATTTTGTACTTTTCACCTTGCTAAAAATCTGTCTTTTCAGTAAGAACTAACCATGCTTCGTGCAGCAGCTAAAAAAAGCACTTATCTCAAGATCAGATAATGTGGATATACTTCCTTTCTCATCTGCAAAATCTGCCATCTGGTCAAATATCTTAGGATAGTTTGATGTTGTCTCTCAGTGGGAAACCAAGTGGGCGATTTAGCTCATTTTCAACTTTTGAATTTAATTACTTTTTTCTACCCTTTACTATTCTTGAGAAAAGTCCCTCTTTTCCTAAATAAATGTGGGTGCAACCAGAGTGTATATATAAGGAAACTACAATTTCTCACAGAATAGTTGGAGAGGGGTTATGTAGAGGTTACATTTATTTCCTCGAGTTTATAATGTTTTCTTTTAAGAAGGAAATACATCCACCGACTCGCCACCTCAACCCACACACACAACTCCCCCTATACTCTCACGGCAAGATACTGCCTTAATATATGGTTGATATCGGTACATATAAAGATGTTGGAAGATGTAAATGATAGCAGGATGATGAAAACACTGCTGTTTACAGAGGTTGTTTCCAGCAGCGAAGCAAGGTCATTTTCTCCCAAAGTCAATGAAACCCCGGGGGGAATGCGCGGCTAGGGGCTGGTGCAGCCCAGTGAGACAGCGCTCACCGCGAGCTGCTGCAGTGCACCCTGTAGATGCCAGGTGAATTCCCGTTGGGACGAGCCTTTCGGAGGCCTCCCAGCTGTCGGTCCCCCGCTCGGCTCCCGGTTCCCGGCTTGGGTCTTGGGTCCCGGTTCCCTGCTCAGGTCCCGGTTCCCGGCTCGGGTCGCGGTTCCCCGCCCGCCCCTCACGGCGATGCCGCGCGTCCCCCGGGCCCGCCTGCGCGGGGCGCTGCCGCCACCTGGCGGCCGGCGCTGGCGCTGCAGCGCGGGATGGGCGGGGGCGCCGCGGCGGGAATTCCTTCCGCTCCCTGAGGAACTCTGTGAGAGGGGCGGCGCTGGCTGGCCCCATGACCCACGAGAGCTTTGCTGTCGTGCTGCTTGTGGTGGTTTTCTGTGTAGATGTGGTGAGACAAGTGTTGGTTATTTTTATCGTTTCTTTTTGTTGTTATTTTTTAAAGACTTGTGGTCCCTTGTGGGCGCAGCAGTGTGGAAGACAATACTATGCAACAGGAGTTTGTTCTGAAATCAGTCCAAGTTTTGAGATCTTAAGAAGCTTTTCTCCAGCTGTCCAAAGTAAGGCAACGTGTACAAAACACATTCAATTACAAAAAAAACCAAAACGACAAAAGCAAATATACAAAAAAATAAGAGATACTGGGTGGGGGACTGTTAATTTTGATTTCTTAAAAAAAAATAGTATGTGCCAAAACGAAAGTCCTGGGACTTATATATAAAGGCTGTCAAATTGTGATCTAATGCTGATGTAAATATGGCCTTAATCCTCTGTATTCAGAGGCATTGCACCAGTGCAGATTTAAAACCTGCATATGCTTTTATTGAATTCTCATACTGGCAAAGCCTCCTGAGCTGAAGTGTTGCCTGTGTGAGACCTAAATATACACCTCTGTATTTACCTGAGATGTGTATTGAGACTGCAAATGCATTTAATGTCCACTTCTTATTTTCGTTTTAGAGTGTTCCTCTGTTATAGATGTTGTGGTGGTTTGTGATGAGTCAAACAGCATTTATCCCTGGGATGCAGTGCGGGCATTTTTGAAAAAATTTGTACAAGGCTTAGACATAGGCCTTAACAAGACCCAGGTAAGTCAAAGACATATTTGAGAAAGACCAAAAAAACCCAAACAAAACCTAAACCAACCAATTTTAAGAAAACCAAGTCTGATTCTGTGTAACTACAGTACCTCAAAGCCACAGGTTACACAGTTATGCTACTCAGTGTTGAGAATTTTATCTCATGGTTATCATATTTCAAAAGGGATTAGTAATTTGATCCAAAATATAAATTAACTGAAATAGAAGTCAATGTTGTATCTAGGGGAATCAGATCTCTTTCACACATTAGACGTAAAAGTAGTTGAAAATTTGGGGATGTGATAAAAGTAGAACAGATTTTAATGGACTTTTCATACACCTCTTTGCAACTGCTGCATCTTTAAAACAGGAACTTTTCCTGCTATTTTACTCACTGATCTTTGAGGGTTTTTTTTTTTCCTTTTGATTTGATGATGGTAAGGAAAATTTTATTGCCTTTTTTTTGTTTTAAATATCTTCTGTCTTTACAGTTGTCCATTTTCCCTAAACAGTTCTGAGAACAAAGACTGGGGTACTGCAAATCTCTCCCAAAGGCTGCCTTCTTCCTTGGGCTACTTTGGAAGTGAGGTGCTTAAAAGCTAGGCTTCCTGCTCAGTTCTTTCTGAACCTCACCTTTAGCATCTTTTTTTTTTTTTTTTGCCTTTGTTTTTAATGCACATCTTATCTTACATCTTTAGCTTCACCTGTATTAAAAACAAATAGGGTTTGAAGTGCGGGTTTGAAGTGCTCTGAAGGAACTAACCTTTAGGACTTCCTTAGAAGAGATCAGACTGAGGTGCTGTCAGCTTGTAGAACTATTGCTATTTTCTCTTTTTTCCCAGAGCTCCTAGTATTATTGCTATCCATCAGCCCTTCCAGAAGTAACCAAGCAAACATTTAATGTCTGTTTCAGATCATTTGCAGTAACATACTGTAGTCCATAACAAATGAGACAAAGTGCAAGAGCATTTTAGCTTTCTTTGCTTTTCAAATGTGTTAATATTAATTGGTTTTATATGTGTTGAAAGAGAGCTGTGCATTTACAGACCTTTTACACCAACCTGACGCATAAGTAAGATTCATGACTCTATGTAACTAATTGTAAAGCATCATAATCTAACACCATTTTTCTTTATTGCATAGGTGGGTTTAATTCAGTATGCTAATGATCCCCGAGTAGTCTTCAACTTGAATACATATCAAACCAAGGATGAGGTTGTTAAAGCAATGGAGAAAACATCTCAGAAGGGAGGAGATCTCACTAATACTTTCAAAGCCATTGACAATGCAAGGTGAGATGCATTGATGATCTACCGTGCAACTGTTGTAACTTACAGTTCTCACATGGCAATGAGAACATCTTGAGCTTCATTCCTACTGGGAAGTCCATGTGCCCAGGGCCTCTGGAGTAGGTTCCCAGCACTAGGCAGAATCCATCAGGTACATTTACAGTGTCTCATGCAGACTGGCACAGGAATATGTAGACTAGAATTGCTGAAAAGCATGTTGTTAACTATTGGGTTGAAGTCTACTCTAAAGGAATTCTGGCACCCAGCAGAGTTGTTATGTCACAGATCTCTAAACATGACAGTGCATCAAACAGAGTGGACGAGGTTTTAGGAAATATGCAAAACCACTGAAAGAAGCAAAGTTTATCCAGGGATTCAGTGGGCTCAGTAACATTTGTGTTTGCAGATCAGGCTTTGGTTGGTTGCAGGGAAAATAAAAACCTCTTGTCTGTTGTCAATTTACCACTGCAGCAGCATGAGTGTGAAAAAATAGGGAAAATTTAAACCAATGCTTTATGACTCTGAACACATGTATAAACCAGGTCCATCTCAGCAAGAAGATGCTGTTTTGAAGTTTTATCAAGTACAGAACTCTAGACCAAAATACATGCTGAATCAAATGAACTGGACAATTTGGTTTAGGAACAGGCTCAGCTATCAATGGAATCAATATTTGCAGAAGTATTGAGAAGTCTGTTATTAATTCTGTTCCATTTTTGTATGAGCTTGATGATGCCAATTCCTGGTGTCATAAAACTTTAACAGTTCTGATACAACCCCCTTTTCATTTAGAAATATTTGTACAAAAAAAATACTGTTTTTCCTGGAGTTTACATTTTTATCAGAAACACCATCCAGTCCTTCCAGCCCTACATATTTTTTTTCCTGCTTCTTTAGTTACATTCCTTATGCACTACAGAAGCAACTTGCTGTAATTCAGTGATGGGCATATCCATCACAGTGTGTGTGCTGCTTCCATCCATGATGGATTGATGAGTGATAAACCCAATGTTTTATCACAGACAGTATGCCTTCTCAGCTGAGTCGGGAGGACGCCCGACAGCCACAAAAGTCATGGTTGTTGTGACAGACGGCGAATCACATGATGGCTCCAACCTGAAAACAGTGATAGGTAAATGCAATGAAGACAATATAACCAGATTTGGCATTGCTGTAAGTAATACTGAAATTGTACATTACTGCATGTTTGAAAGATTGTTTTGTTATGTGTGTATCAAAGTACGTGTTCTATACAAAAGGGGTGTGTAATGCACACATCGTTAACTGCTGAGACTGAAGCAAAGCTAAATTAATCCTCTGAGCTGAGGGAAATACTGGTCTTTTCACTGGCTGAAAAAGCAGGACTAGAATTGCCTGAGCAACTTCAGTGGTTTTCTCCCTTGCCAGGCCTTATGTTTTTTTCCTGTATGAATGGTCCCTTGCATAGGAATGAACTCTAATAAGCAATTCAATAGTATGAACAAAGGTAACTTTTTTTAAACTGTGTAGAATATTTGCTAAAATAATACAGGAAGAAATGGAGTAGCAGCATGATCTCTCTCTCTTCTTATTTTGCTATTTGTTTGTTTCTTTACACAAGGTTTTGGGATACTTAATAAGGCATGAACTGGATACTAAAAACTTAATTAAAGAAATCAAGGGAATTGCAAGTCACCCAACAGAGAAGTATTTCTTCAATGTGTCATCTGAGGCTGCGCTACTGGAAGAAGCAGGAACACTTGGAGAACGCATTTTTAGTATAGAAGGTAAAATACTCAATGCATTTAAAAAAAATACATCAGATTCCCCCAGCTGATGAGCTTAGGATTTTGTTTAGCTTCAGTTTGGTGCAGTATTGTGATAATGAGGGGTAGCTGGAGCTGCAGGCTTCTCCCTGCTTCACTCTGCTCAGGTGGGCTCTGGTTTTCACAGGTGTACCCCCAGCTACGCCACCCCTAATTAGCCTGAGGTTTAAGTTAATTTGTGCAGTTTGGGGAAAACATTCTGCAGCTAATGAAAATGTCTATCATGTCACAGGCCTCAGATACGGGGG
Source organism: Ammospiza nelsoni (assembly GCF_027579445.1). Lineage (NCBI taxonomy): Eukaryota > Metazoa > Chordata > Aves > Passeriformes > Passerellidae > Ammospiza > Ammospiza nelsoni. Next base: position 55,475,671 of record NC_080669.1, on the reverse strand, counting down.
CTTTTCCATTTGCAACCAAATGTATTTGTTAACACCAGAAGAATAAGGGTAACTTTATGCTTGTGAGCTTCACTTGTGTGAAACCTAAGCTATTTTTAAATTAAAACAAAAACAAACTAAAACAAAACACACCACCAAAAAACCCCCAAAACCAACCAAAAAACCCAACAAAAAAAAACAGACCCACAAGACAAACCAGAAGACTGGGTTACTGATGACAGAACTGAATGCAATTTGTGTGGTGCCTACCGGGCCTCCTCCCCAGCACCACCGACGCTCCTGTGCATTGCTCAGAGGAAGGTGTTGCAGAGGTGGCGCAGAGATACTTTGGCTGTCCCAAAAGCCAGCTTTCAAATTTAAGTTAAATTGAGACCTTGGCCTTGGAGATGTGTAGCCTGCACTCAGCTCCCTCAGAAGCCTGTCTGCCACTTTCCTGTGCTCAGGAAGAAATCTTCCCGTTTCTTTCTCCTTCATTTAATCTTTGCTAGGCCCATATGGCTACTCAAAGCAAGGGAATAGGTCTTTTTACTGAGTAATCCCACTGAATTCCTATCCATCTAGCTTAGGAAATGGATCTCACAGTATTTTTCAAGACAATTGCAACAGTTTTTAGGAGTCCTATATGAAAATAAAAATTTCTGTTTGGAAGTTACGAATATGCAGTCATTAAAGTTGTTAATTTCAGGGTATTAATGCTTACTAGGAAACACAAAAAGAGACCAGCCACAATAGCAAGACTGTGCAAACTGATTCAAGCCATCTTGACCATCATCTTCTACCCTTTTTTTGGAAGAGACTTATAGCATGGCTCTTGGCTCCGTCTTATAATTTGCCTCAATTGAATCCTCCAAATTTTCTACATTTTACCAGCTCTGATTTTCATTTCTTGTAAATGCTTTGGCCAAATTGGTGGATATACACAGTCCCTCTATAGCTAAACTCAGAGGCAACAAGACTGGATTTTGTGTGGTTACATAGAGATAACCATATATTCATATCTGTTTTACCAGGTACTGATCAAGGTGATACCTTCCAAATGGAAATGTCACAGGTGGGCTTCAGTGCATATTACTCACAAAAAAAGGTATGTCACTCTAATTATTTAATGATACAAATAGATATACATATGTACACATGAATGTAAGAAAAGAGAAATAAAAACACAATGTCCAATTTTAAGAACTTTTTACAAGCAGAATATCAAATTATCCTTTAAATTTTTTTACTTAAATATGTATTAATAAGTATAATTGTATTATAGTTTTTTTCATTTACTAATTTTGAGATGTGTTAATACAATGCTTTCAGTGATTTCTGAGTTCATGTAGCTGGAAAAAATTAATTCCTCCTTGTTTGTGACTAGCTATATTGTAAAGCTGGTAGACAGCTACCAAAATATAAATAAATCAAATCTGAAAATAATTTCTCTATAAATTGTAAAATTAATTATATTTGTTTAAGACATATTTCACTTAAAAATTAGAACCAAAAATCAGATATATTTCAGTGCTAATCAACTTTAAGATTATCAAGTAAGTTCTCCTTGCAAAATCCAAATGTGGTTCAATCAGCTTTCAACTGAAAGTACAAGAAGGTTTTTCTTTCTCATAACCCTAAAGATGAATGAAATAATATTTTATAAATCTCATTTATTTTCACAATTTGAAGTTTTAAATTATGAAGCAGTTGATGCTAAGAAATGGCAAAAAAAATGAGAAACATATGGGCATTTTTTGAGGAAAACTACACATTTAATTTTATTGCAATTTTCTGTAACAGTATGTCAGTTTAGTGAAGAATTTTAATAACTTGAATAAACTAAACTGTGTTTGTTTTCTGTTTGCAAGTATAAGATTAAGTGTTTCTGTATGAAGTATTCTGTATAATGAGCCATGCTGATTTGGATTTTAGTTTTAACTCTTCTCTCAAGAGCATCTCCTTATGTAAAGAATTAAACTGTATTTATTCACATTAGCTTTTTTGTGCTCTCATTGACACTTTTGTTGTTGAGAAAAGGGGCTTTAGTTTTCTTGTACAGCTGCATTTTTGTGATCTTAAGCCTTGTCAGGGCTCTAAACCCAGTGATGTGAAATTATGCATGGGACCGTCAGCTTTGCTCGCACTTCTCCTAAATCAGGTAGCTCTAAAATGTAGACTTTTATTTTTTAAAGGATGTTCTGCTGCTGGGTGCAGTTGGGGCGTATGACTGGAGTGGAACAGTAGTTCAGGAGTCTTCAGACAGAGCCACCACCTTTCCAAGCCATGTGTTTGAGAAGATTCTACAGGACAGAAATCATAGCTCATATCTAGGTAAGGGGCTGAAATGCAAATCTGGAAATCTATGAAACCTTGATTAAGATATTAAGGAAGTTAGAAAGTTCCCCCCTACCCAAAATGGTGTTAAGAAATTATTTGAGAATGTGAAAAAAATTTTTGGTCAAAAAGATTATTTTGTACTAGTCAATAGTTCATTGAATAAAAACTTGAATTTTTTTAAAATCCTACTAATATCAAAGTGGTAAGCTGAAAAAAAAATCAGTCTTTGTCACTGCTGTGGTTTAACCCGACCTAGCAGCAAAGCAGCCACTCAGTCAGTCCCTGAAGGGGAGTGAGAATGCAGGAGAGTTCAAGGGAGTGAACTCCTGGGCTGAGATACAGACAAAATGAAAGTCAAGCATGGAAGAAAAGCAAATCAAGGGATTTATTCATCCCTTTCCATGGGCAAACAGGTGTGTTCAAGCATCCCCAGGACAGCAGGGCTCTAACAGACACAGCTGTGACATAGGTAGACAAATGCCATCATTCCTAATGTCCCCTCCTTTCTCCTTCCTCCTTCCTCCTTCCCCCTGCACCCCTATACACTGAGCATATGGAATGGGATAGTCATTTGTGTCACTGGTGGGCAGCTGCCCTGGCTGTGTTCCCTGCCAGCTGTGACCCCTCCCAGGCTCCTCGCTGGTGGGACACACTGAGGAGCAGACAAGGCCTTGACACTGGGTGAGCGCTGCTCAGTAGTAACTAAAACATCCCTGTGTTATCAACACTGTTTCCAGCATAAATCCAAATCACAGCTCCACACCAGCTGCTGTGAAGAAAATTAACTGTATTCCAGCCAAAACCAGCACAGTCACAGAGACATAATAAATCATGTGATTTGAAAAGGCTGCTTAGTGAATCATACTGATCATTATGAGTTGCTTCTGTTACAGCATTTGAGTGTCCTTCCCCACTTCGATGTGGATAAGAAGCTGATTGACTTTCTGTTGTTTCATATGTGCTCACTGTTTTCTTAGCCTTTTCCAGTTCAGTTTATAGATTTTGAATATTACTACCACTTAATAGAGATGCTACTTATAATCTCCATATGTATTTTTGACATGCTTTTGTGACCCAAAAAAGCCAGTCTGTATTCTCCATTCATTGAACTGCTTTCTGTAAATCTTCAACATGCCTGCTCTGCTGTTTCATCCTTGAAAAATGCTACTACATTAAGCATCTATGACTTTCTCATTCTTAAAGGTATTTAACAATATGCTCTCTTTGCAACTAAGATACTCTTTTTTCCCTTATGGCTCAGCAGTACTTGCATCCAACAAAATTAATAAATCTAAACCCAAGCAAATGAGCAGTAGCTCTTTTGCGTGTATGATCTCTTCAGACTTTCTCTTACTTAATTTTCTTAATAATTTTTAAAAGCTCAGATAGTTCCCTTTCTGTACGAGGCAGTTTCAGTGTATGTACTTTTAACTTTCTGGAGCAAACAATGTTGCCTTTTCTGTCCCTTTATTTCCCTTCCACTTTCTGTCCTCCAGTAGGAGCTCTCCGTACCAGCTCTCTCTCACCAGCTTGGGAGAGCATAAGTTAAAGAGCTGCTAGAACATCACAGGCTGCTCAATTGCTCTGCAACCCTGCTCTGCATGGCACCCACTCACTTCAAGTGATTGTATTCTGTATTGATTAGGAAGGTGTGTACGTGTAGAATAAAATCTCGTTTTGTTGCTCATTGAAGTTGCAGTCAAAAAAGTTGTTCTCACCCTGTGTCTGAACAAAAATTAGGCTGGTGTGATGCAAAGATCAACGCATAATCCTTTTAGACTGTGCTCCTCATATTGTTCTGCAACTTGCTAAAGGTCTGCATATTCTGTCCCATCACTGGCATTTTGTTATTGAGTTTAACTATAGACTTTATAAAGGATTACTTTATTTTCTTTGCTTAAAATAAATTTGCTGGAACTAAACCACAGAAATCTAAAGTATGTACTAATGCTAGATTTATACTGCTAATACATGTTTACATTTTTACAGGTATTAAATGACATTTCCTGAAAGCAAATAAATGCTAGAATAATGGTAATGACGATTAAAATGTTCAGAGAAGTTCAATCAGCCTTCCAGCTGACAAGCTGTTCATGTAGCCTCTTTTATTCAGACTAACCACTGGTCTGTTGTTTAGTGAGCTGTGGGAAAATGCACTGCAAACTTTGCAGAAGCTAGGTGTTCCTCCCTAGTTTGAAAACTGGTTTAAACGCTCATCTCATATTTCTCTTTATTTTTCTTTCCAAGGATACTCTTTGCATGTTTTTTTCCCTTCACAAGCGTCCCCTTCACAAACATTACATTTTTGTGGTCTACATTTTACTGAATAGGCGAAGCTATTGTGTTAGTCTGTAAACCTGCTTCAGCTTGATCTGTGTGTCATTGTTCTCTCCAGGAGAATATTGCAAATTTTATGCATATGTCACAGCATAACTTCCCATCTGGAATCGTCACTCTGTTCAATTAACATACTGGATTGACTCATCCTCTGTGCTTTTATGGATAACAAACCAATAAATTGTAATTAAAGATCTCTCACATATGTTAAATGTTGACTTCTATACCCAGGTTACTCTGTTGCTGTTCTTTCAACTGTGAGCTCTGTCTATTTTGTTGCTGGCGCACCAAGATCCAACTACACTGGCAGAGTGGTGGTTTATAATGTTGACAGTGATGGTAATGTTGCAATTGTGCAGTCACGGAGAGGCGAGCAGGCAAGTATATTTTGGTCATGAATACAGACTTTCAGGAATCTTTTTTTATTGACCCAGCAGTAAATTGCAATTTGTTTTGAAAATTCCTCTTTGTCTCAAAGCACTTGGAATCCACTTGAACTTTTCTCTGTCGCTAGACTATTTCAATGAGGTTAGCTGTTGCTCTTAAATTTTATTTTAGGAAGTCATCCACTTAGTGGCAAAAGATAATATACAAATCTAATGTATCCTTCTGTCAACAATTCAAATCAGGAGACACTCAGTAAATTCTGCTCTGTCTGAGAAGTTATGAAGTAGATGACATCAGAAGACAGATATGGAAGCTCAATTTCATTTTCTCTTTTGGAAAAGAGGAATGGTTTTAGCTGTTTTTGGTATCATCTGTAAGACAAATCTGAGAGTAGATCAGAGGCTGGGTAGTTTCCTGTGCAGTTATAAAAAATACATACTTCCCGTATCTTACTTTCTGTTGGCATTTGTATTGCTGAGTGGTAAAGCCATAGCAGCGACTACGGGACAGAAATAGTGAAATATGTGTAAGGATATGATTCTTCCAACAATGGAGCATGCTACAGAGTAATTTAATTCGTCAGCATTCAGTAGCATTAGAGTATTGGTGGATATAAGTTTTCTGAATCAGGTGCTAAAACATGATTTACAAAAGCCACATACAGCAACAACCCATTTGCTTATGATTTCAGATTGGCTCCTACTTCGGCAGTGTGGTGTGTTCAGTGGATGTCGACAGGGATTCTGTGACAGATGTGCTGCTTGTGGGTGCACCAATGTTTATGAATGACCTGAAGAAGGAAGAAGGGAGAGTGTACATGTTTTCCATCACAAAGGTAAAAATGGCTCAAGCCAGCGCTGCTTAGGGCTAACTTCTTACAAATCAGATTGGCCACATGCATGCTGAAAGGCCTTTGGCTTCTCCAGATCCTCAATGTCACTATTAAGTGAATCTTTTCAAAGTGTTACTAATATTTAAAGTGACTTTTTTACAAGAAACAGAGCATGTGCTTATCCTAGGATGTGGCATAAGGGCAGGGATGAATGGTGCCAAGCCTTCCTGGTTAGAGGGCCTTCCTATGGAGGCCTTTCCAATGCTGCCTTACATGTTCTGCTTTTCAGTAGCAGCTGCAAACTTGCCCCAGAACTGCTTGTGCATGTAATCTGGGAATTAGGCAGCTGGAACAGACCAAAATGGAGCCAATGAGCAAGGCAGTAGATAAGCACTGTTAGTGGTCAGGTGCTCTCTGTGTCTCCCTGGTCCTGGTGTCAGGCAATGTAATTCATGCTAATATAGCATGGGTTGGCTGTATCTCTGAAAAACCTAGCTCAAGGCTTTTGCTAAGTAATTTGCCATTTGTTTTTGGTGAATGTATTCAATGCCTGACAGTATTCCCAAAGCAGTTCTGAGAAATGCTCTTCTATGAGCTTTCTGCATTGTTACATAGACTCTAACACTGGATTGTTACCATAACTCTTGTTGTCCCCTCTGTTCAGTAAAGCTTAGTATCATTTGTCTGATGCTTGACTGACAGTGCTTTTTATTCAGATCCATAGTAGTTGTTTTCAGAATGTATATATTAACCATACTGAGCCCTCTGGCATTTTTGAACAGTCTTTCATTCACTGGATGTCTGCAAAGCAAATTAATTTATGACATCCATCAGAGAAAACAGAAAATGGTCTCTTTACTAGGTGAATTGGCAATGAAATAAATAGAGAGGTCCTCTTCAGCAGGACCTCAGTCAGAGTATCCCGATGCAACAGGAAACTAACCTAAAACAATTTCAACATAGATGGAGGAGCTGAAAGTTGGCAGATGACATTGGTCTTTTTGCCTATGCTATCAGACATAAGATATGAAAGAAAAAAAATGAAAAAAATTTTTTTCTTTGCTTTTGAAAACCAAATAAATTGGAAGACTATCTTACAATTTTTAGTTGTCAAATGTTGGGTTTAAATTTTAAATAAGAAAGAATAACAAAAGGTACTTTTAGTGTTTTTTAAAAATAATCTGGATTTGTGCAAGTTGTCCTGTTGTGCAAGTAATACTTTTCTAGTCATTTTTAATAAATAACTTGGCTGTTATTTCTAAAATTTTAAGCACAGTATGGTAACTGAAGTTAAAGGTGAGAATGCTATTTGCCAGAGCTGCATTTTATCTAGTGTAAATGGGATTATTTAACTATGAAGATCTCCAAACTTTCTTTCTTCATTGGAATTGGAGAGGTCAGGAGTTTACCATTTGGACACATGTTTTTTGCATTAGTTTAGTAAGGAAATTCCATTTCTGTTTCAAAGAATTATGTCCAGTTACATAATTTCCATTCCCTCTGCATAAAAACCAGTAATCCAAAACTGGAAACTGTATTTTTCAATGTATTGTGAAACTTCAGAACAGTCAGATGAGGACAGAGGGGGCATTTAAGCTTCATACATATGGTTATATTTGCTGTTAGTACTTTGCGTAGCATGCTTTGATTTTGCTGTGTAATTCTTGCCAAGACTTTGAGACATAATGCAAACTGAATGGGCAATACAATGGGGAAGGAATTCAATGTTGAGCTATCTGAGGGGAATGTACTGGAAAACAGAAACAAAAAACAATGCACATAGATACTTGCTCCTAGGTCTAATCTGGTGCAATGATAGCTGAATTTCTGCTTTTTCTTATTTGTCATTTTTTTAAGAGAATCTTGGATCAACAAGAACTCTTAGAAGGTCCACAGGGGTCAGAAAATGCACGCTTTGGATCAGCAATTGCAGCACTTGCAGACATTGATTTGGATGGTTCTAATGATGTTGTAATAGGTGCACCACTGGAAAACCAAAACTCGGGAGCAATTTACATTTATAATGGATTTCAAAAGACTATTCGTACCAAATATTCTCAGGTAAATAACTGTGTTGTGTAATGCTGTACTCGGTGCCTTTAAATCTGCTAGAGGAAAACAGAAGGCTTTCTGTGATTTAATTGGCTATTGTTTCAACCTCTTATAGGAATGCTGTTATTCTCGTGGTTTATTTCACATTTTGTGCCTCTCCTCCTTTCAGCTGTCAGTATATCCAGACTGATGTTGTGGTGTTTATAAATGAACCATATAGAGGAAAAGCATGTGCAAGATGCTCATTGTGAGCCATTTTTGATGCCTGAGTGTGAAGTCAACTACTATCCTAAAACTGACACCTATTATTTTCAGGTTTTTAGTGTTTATGTACAGCAATGAAGATTAGATAAATCCCAGCACTGCAAATTAAAAATACATTAATATTAAAGGTCTTTCTCTGGTCTTCATATATACTATAGTGGTAATCTTATTGTCGTTTTCTATGCAGATTTTCTGGTTGCAGCAAGTATTTGTTAGAACTCCTATTAAGCTTCGTATTCTTTGGGTTGCTCAATGTGAGATGGAAAAAGTTTCCAGCTGTATCTGGCATACAGCAGTCAGTGAGTTGATCTGCTCCCAAGACAGAAAAATCTAGTCCTTTGTCCACTCCAGCAGAGGAGAAAGAGGTGCTACAAAAGCATCTGAGAAAACACCCACAAATGCATTTTGTCTAAACTGTACATTGCATGTACAGGGAGTATCAGTGAAAATCTATTAACCAGGCTACTATCTACGGACTTAAGCATGCTTTGGCATACTCAGTAACCAAACTCTCTTTCCCAGAAAATTTTAGGATCGGATCCTGCTTTTGGACAAAAGCTCCAGTTCTTTGGAAGATCAGTAGATGGCCATAGAGACTTAGATGACGATGGCATTACTGACGTATCAGTTGGTGCTGATGGAAATGTGGTCGTGCTATGGTTAGTGTACTCTTTCTTAGAAAGGAAGCAGTTAGTGCTTCAGATGCAGCAGTTGAACATGAAGTTAATTACACAGGAAAAATAAGCAAATTTAAAAGCTCTTTTGTTCCACGTGTTCAGTGCTAGCACACTTACTGCCTCATCACTTCTATCAAAACTAGCTAAAAAAAGAGCATTAGACTGACTCTCTTTCAGGCATTTATCATTAAACTGCTGAAAGGTAAGGCAGTACACAGAGCAGAGCCAGGGTATGTGGGAGGAAGCCAGGTGGCAGAGCCTGCTGGGCAGGACCTGACCAGGAATAAGAGGGCCGGGAGACATCTTCCTGCTCCTGCTGTGCAGTCACATGGTCCAGAGGGAAGGGGCAGCAGCAGGGAATGGGGCTTGATGGAGGGTGTTTGTAACAGCAGGCTGTGTACCTCAGTAGCCAGAGTATAATTTTGATAGCTGAGCCTGAGACAGGTGAAACCACATCTCACACAACCTGTGTGACCTTTACTGGCTGATAGGCTGGTATGGGGGCAGCCTTGTCCTGCAGGGTAAGGACAGAGAGCAGTAATAGAGAGCTGACCAGTAGTTTTGGCAAGAAACACATTTGTAATGGCAAATTGCCTTTGCCACAGAAGTCAGAGTACTTTCACAATATATAAAAAGGTTTCACAGAACCCAAATCATCTGCCTGCCTAAGTAGGCTGTGATTTCCACTCCTTGCTTGAGGAGCTAAATTCAAATGCTGTTTCCTTTCCTTTGCCTGTCTTCATGCCTGAGGCTCCCCATTGTAAGAAAAATATCAGTGAATTGTTACTTCTTTCATAATGAAACAAGATAATTAAAAATGAATGGTCAGTTTGGACCTTTGACTGCTGCTGCTGCTGGGAATTTCATTAAAGAAAATTATGCTCCTTGAAGTACCAGCCTTTATGTAGATTTGATTAATGAAGATGCTTGTTCTTCTTTCACTCTGACGTTTGGGCTGATTAATGCATTTCATTTTGATTAAAGTGTTTGTTTTTACATGCAGGGTTCCTTTGAAACTCTTCTTCAAAATCTTGTTCAATTACATTAAAGTTGTTTTTCAGAAAAGTTAAATTATTAAATAAAATGAAGAATTACCCATCCTCACCTTCCCAGAAGAGCTCTAAAGGAGCAGAAGGTTACTTGTTTGGAAAATAGGCCAAGAGCTTTATTCTCTGATACCTTGAGGGATTGATCGGGGCACAGGCTCAAGCCATCAAGCAGCCATTAATTTGACATGAAAATATGTATTGTTATTGCTGTGAGCAATGATATCAACAAATTCATGTATACCTAAGGAAAAATAATTTTACCAGTGCCATTAAAGGAAGTTTACATTGGGAACCTAAAAAAATCAATACTAACATTTACAGATAGTATTGGATAACAGCCTCTGTATTACCTAGTGTTCTTCAAAACATCGTGTAACCTTTGAAATATATTTTTCAGGTCAAGAGGCATTGCAAATGTGTCCATAACTGCTTCATTTAAGCCTGAAAAAATCAGTCTGCTGAACAAGAATACAGATATAACTGTCAAAATATGCTTTCAGGCTTCATTTAGACCTGCTAAGAAAAATAATCAAGTGGGTAAGAGTATTTCAATGATTTGTCTTATATTAATTTCTGCAAAAGTCCATTATTTAAATGAGTAAGGGAAAGTCTAAATATGTATTAGATTGAATATCAAGAATCACAAAATCAATGTAAAACTTAAGTGCTTGAGAAAGTGTTTTTAAGACCTAGTTCATCACTGGCTCCATACTCTTTGAAAAGTGGGGAATTAACAGAATAGAGGCCAGCTGTGTCCTTGTTGTTCAATAATCCCCAAAAATGTAATTAATGAGGAGATAGGTTCATCCAACCTTCCCTTTTTCAACAACAGACTGCATACTTTTCCTCTTCATAAAAAGCAAATTAAATACTTTTCAGAGGGTCACAGCAGTTTTCAGTGGGAGGAAGCTCTTCTTTTCAGAGCACAGTGAGTATTTCTGTGACCAGCAGTGGGCTCCCATGAAGTTTTTAAGTTCAGTCTCACAGACAACACCAGTTGGACTGCTTCAGTGCTACATAAAGTGCCTTTAGGAGCTCATGGTTTTAAGCTATAAAATAACAATGAACTTTCACAATAGAATAGTCATAAAACAAAGAGGAGGTGGCAGAAATTATTATGTGATTGAAGAGAAGATGCAGATTGTTTAAAGTCACCTCTGAGTTCAGTGACATTGTTGCAAGGCCCCTTTACCTAGGGTAACCCTGGCCCTGCTGACTGGCTTCCTGCCTGACCTGCAGGCTCAGACATCTGCAGTGGAGGCTGGATTGATTGCCATTTGATGTGCCCCTTGCAAATCGGGACCTAAACCTGTTTGACTCCCTTGGAAAACACCAGAGAAAGTATTTTCATTTTGAAACTGCTCTGTGTTTAGCTATGAAAAACATTAAATACTTACTGTGGTCAGGAAAGCCTGGTCCCTGTAATACTGAGCATAGTAATGAGATCACAGCAACCATGCTCAGTCAAAAATGTACTGTTATTCTTCTTGTAGCTATAAAGTACAATGCAACATTGGATGCAGATCTTCAGTCCTCCAGAGTGACTTCTAGAGGATTTTTCAAAGAAAATAATGAAAGGTACATGCAGAGGGATCTTGTGGTGCATAATGAAGAGAATTGTGTTCATGATGTCTTCAGTGTACAAGTAAGTGCAATTGCAAGTACTCTTGCATAACAAAAGATCAGAGGAAGGCGTGGATGAATTTTTGTCTGTAATGTGAATTTCATGGATGGTATACTGAATTATTTATATTTCCCAAATCCCCCGAGCTGAAAAATACTTAATAAGATTATGATTTCATAGAAACTAATAACTGTCACATTCAGTACAGATTTTTAGGATAGGAAAGAGGGTTCTTAATTGTGTTATTCAGCTTTGGTGTAAAACAGAGCCCATGGTCTATAGTTTCAATAGATTTTAATTTCCCTCTGAGTTGACTGTTTTGTAAGAACTACTAAAACATACATGCAGATGTTTTCTTCAGACTAACATTTAGGCAGAACTTGCATGCATCCTAACCCATGGTACACAACAAGGAATTAAATAGAAATAAGCAGGTCTCCATTTTTCTCCAGAACCAAAGACTGAACAGAGCCCTGAGGCTTGCCTTAAGCTCTGTTGCATGATGCTAGGTCAGGTAGAGGACTTCTGTCCCTGCTGTGGTTTGCAGTGACCTATTGATCACATTTAGTGCCATGTGGAGCAGTGAGCCACAGGGCTAGATGGTGATTCATCCAGGACTGAAAAAAAGAGGAAACATGGCATTTACTGTGTTTTAGTGTCACTCAGGCCCAGATGCTCTTTGTGATGGTAAGACAGAGTGGAATAGGAATTTAACTTCTGCAGTTAGATGAGAATGAAAGCTATCTGGTGATGGCTTTGACGACCAGCTCCCACAGCTGCAGACAATCTGCATGTTCCTTAGCCCTAGTAGTTACTGTGATGTGCACAGTCTCCAGGAATCAGTTTTATCATGGAAATCGCACTGAAAACTGTCAATCTAGAGGAGCCCACACTGGTCAATCGCACAAAATTATTTTCTTTAAGAAATGAAGCTTTGAACTGTTGCTTCTCCTTGTTTAGAGCAAGTATTATTTTACTGTGCACTCTCAATTCACAAGAGAAATTACCAATTTTATGCAGTTTTCTGTGCTGGCTGCCATCATCTGAACCTTTTGTGTTTTACAGGAGCCTTCAGATGCTGTGAATTCACTTAGTTTGCGCATTGACATTGGCCTTGCAAATCCTGGCTCCAGCCCTGTCCTGGACATATCTTCTCCAGCATCTGTGGCCTATAGTGTAAGTATGCAGATTTACTGTTCAGAATTGCATGGCCATACACATCCATAATGTGTGGCTCCCACAAACACCAAAGTGAAACACATGCAAGTGAAAACTGGTGCTCTGTGTAAGTCACATGGAGGAGTGTCCCCTGGTTCCTTTCATACCTTTGCCTGTGTTACGTGAGCTTGCTCACATGCACACACACACACACACGCACACACACACAAACACACACACACACGTCAGCCACCGTAGCACATAACAAGCGTGTCAGTTCAGCCATGTCACCGTTGATGTGAACTTCTAGTTGATGACAAAGATGAATGCTTTCAGTTTATTCTTCAGTAAAGGGGTAGAGAGAAGAGGGATGGAACTAATTTGACTACATCACCTTTGTTGTCATTGAAGAGTAACCTGTCTGTACCGTTCTTGGATCAGTTGACATGTTGCAACACATTATTCAGTTCACTCGTTCACTTGTCAAGATTTTTAATGTCCTTCAGAGGGATTTTCTTATCTGCAAACCAAGAATGTGTTTCAACTTGAAGGTGTTTGCACTCTAGTGTCTTCATATCATGTTAAAAGTTGAGCCCTGTCATTCAGGAAATGTTTTTGTTTTTCCTAGATTCCTTTTATTAAAGACTGTGGTGAAGATGAACTTTGTGTCTGTGATCTTGTTCTGAATGTTCAGCAGAAGGCAGATGATGGGTAAGAGCTGAATCAGTGGAACTGTTAAGGTCCAGTGTCCAGTGTTTTCAACAGTTGGTTTGTCTGTAGGCTTTAGATTAATTTCTAGAGGGGAATGCCTTTCCAGTTCAACATCTAGTTAGAAACAGCACGGATAAAAAAAGCAATGGCATTTTAATCTAAATTTAATCAAGGAAAAAGAGGTAGGATAGGGATACAAACACAGAAGTAGGACTCTAGGACTCTTGTCAGCTTAGACCAATCCAAGTTTTGGTACCTTAGAGATGAGGACATAGTGAGTATTTGGACAAATTGTATGTGACTGGCCGCTGTTGGGAAAGGGAGCACAATGGGAGAGCAGCAGCAGCTGCAGCAGCTGCTTTCATCCCTCCTACAGGGAGCAGTGAGGATCCTGCAGTAGCTGTGCCAGTGGGGAGTTGTGATCAGCTATCTGGGCAGCACATATTCTAAGTCCATGTCAGATGTATATGCATATATATGCCCATGTGGGCTGCCCACTCTGTCCACCTTCCCACCAGGGAAGACCCCTTGAAAATTCAGCAGTCACTTTGACAACACATAATCAAAGTCCTGCACAGAATACAGTAAATCTATCTGGTTTCAGGAAACACCATCACAGAATTTCTTATGCCAAAGGGTTTAGAAAGCACAGTGTTTAAGTGTGTGCAATGTAGGAAATGTCTTGCTGGGCTTGTTATTTGTTGTTGGCTTCAGGCAACACATTTTCCTGATCCACAGCTGTTCTAGTACCTCTATTTACAACAATGGACTTTATTTTCCAACAGCAAACAACAGTTTATTGTCAGCAGCAAAAACAGAAGACTAACATTCAACGTGAAATTGAGAAATAAAAAGGAAAATGCATATAACACCAGAATCCAGGCTACATTTTCAGACAACTTGTTTTTTGCTTCATCTTCTTTACCGGTGCGTGATACCCAGCTTCACTGTTTCTGTAATTGCCCCTGATTTTTGAACTTCTCAGAGGAATTTTCTTTTTTCCTTTCTAGCAGTGCCTATTCCAGAAAAGAATGTGCATAAAAAACTCTCTCACAATTTGTTTTCTTGGATACCAGAATTATTCCCCCAGCAGATCAGTTTATTTAGGTCAAGGAGAGATATTTCCAACTCAGCATAAAAACTGGCTACTTTTCGAGTTTGACCTCACCTCAGACATCTTTTCCTCACTTTAGGCCTTGGCACCTACATCTGCTTAACTCCCAGCAGCATGCCTGAAGCAGTTGCTGTGCCACAGGGAATTTGTATTTGATAAATCAGATGTGCGGTATTGATGATGAATCCTTAAAACACAGACTTTGGATCTAGAAATAGTGTTACTGCCAAGGCCATGTGTTCCAGCTACACAGTTAATCAGATTGACATGATGGCTATACCAAAAGCTCTTCTTCCAACAAATTTTATCTTAGAGAAAGCAAAAGAGAGGAAATATGCATACTATTTTGGGGAATGCAGTATACCTATAATTCAAATTGTTGCTCCCAATTCCCAAAGGATGAAATGCAGATTTCAGTGCTTGGCTTATATGGTCAGGCTCCTACTGGAGAGGTACGTGATAATCCTGGGGGTGAAATCCAGAGCAATCCCTGTACTGAAGGGAGAGGAGGGATAGCATTCATTCCTGCCCAACAACAGCATTATTCTGAACAATGAATTGGCAAAAGTACTGCACACAGCACTGGGGGTGCCCCTCTACCTCCCCATCCTGTTGTGCAGCAAGATTGTTCATTTCAGTCCTGCCAAAAGACCACACTCGAGCTAGAATTTTCTTTTGCGTTAGAAGCTCTTTTGCTTAGAAGCACTTCAGCCTGCAAGTGAAGTTTGGACCAAAAATGTGCCTGCTTCAAGGCAGGAAGAAAAACATAAACTGAGTATATATGGGTCTTTTTGGAGGTCTTGTTTTGAGGGTTTGTTGTGGTTTTTTTTTTTTCTGGTAGCACAGTTCATGAATGGTAAATGTCTAGTAGGAATGTTTTTTTACAAAAGACAGTACTTTTTAATAAATTCTTCTCTAAGGATTGATAATTGGCTCTGGTCTGTGAATTTGTCTTTGAATCAAGGATGATGACAAGCCAATATTCTGGAAAGTAGTAAACAAACTATTATGTGTGGCAGATTTTCTTACAGAAAGTTTCATTTCTTCCAGCTCTAAGACTGTGTTAATATATCTGCAAAAGTTCTGTAAAAATTCTGTAAAAAAAAGACTTACAGAAGTTAGTGGTAGAGGTGACCTGTTCTCTCTGGCCTGTATTCCTCCTTCCAAGCTCAGCACAAAGTTGTAGTAAGATGATTGCAACCTACAAGAAATTGAGTGGGAATGGTCCTTGTCACCTTCCTTGTGACTTCCTCCTGACCCTGCCTATGCCCCACCTATCTGCTGCATCTCTAGGATTTACTGCCATAACACCTATTTTCACTCCTCCTTACCATAATACATATGCTGTTGAAGGTACACACCTCTCTCTGCCTTATCAAAACCTGACATAAGATGGTGTTTCTGTCTGTTTTCTCTGCAGAGTGATGGGACTGAAGTCTCGTGTCAAACAGGAACAGCACAAAGTACAGTCATTTGCCAAATAAGCTATCCTGTTTTCAGAACAGGACAACAGGTACAGCTAGCATGTTTAAATAACCTTGAATGATACCCAAAACCTTCTCTGCTGTTGTTTTTTCCTAAGTTTGCATTTATTGCTGATAAATGTTTCTTAGATTTTACAACAGAGGTATTATAATAAGCAGACTAGGGCTTAAAATATGTGACTCCCTGTCAGATTAAAGGACAAAGGATTCTCAAAACTCATTTGTCAAAACCCACAGCTTCCCAATGCTGCTGCAGTTATGTAACTTTTGGAGAGTGAAAGCTGGGGACAGAGAAGCACAGAGCATCATGTGCAGGCTCCTGAGAACTGAGCACAATTCCCATCAATTCCCCCCTGCAGTGTGAATCTGGGGTAATTCCCTCACCTGCTCAGTGAAACTCATCTCTTCAAGAAAGCAGTATTGTTTTGGGAGGAGATGGGAGGCCCAAACAGCCCTAAGATGAAGTGCATATCTTTTTTTTCATATATACCATAAACCTCAGGATATCCACAGTTTCATGAAATCTCTTATTCCTCAAGGGCAGAGCAGAAACTGGGTTCTAGCCTCTAACATAATCAGCTATAGCAATAGGAAACTTGCTTGAAAGAACAGAAGCATGATGTCCTGTGGTAGGACATGTGGAATAATGAAAAAAAAAGTCATATATAGAAAGTTCAGCCTGTTCTGAATGTTAATGGAATTGCTCAAAGTGGACCTGCTGAAACAAATGGAAGAAAAGAGTGAATACAAAGCTTGTGTCAATGCTGGAGTTTAAAATGAAGAAATTGTGAACACCTTTTGTTGCAGCTTACAGCTAGTTGTACACAATTTTAAAATGCAAATGACTCATGTTTATGTAAGAATGCCAACTTGTAGGGGAATGTAAGAACAAATTAATTCTGACTATTAAGACATTACCGAAATATTACATGGAAATCTGTAGAGAATTCATGTATAGAGGGCAGTTCTAGATTGTTACACACATGAATAATGTCTTTTGGGATGTTGTACCAACTTGTTTACTATGTGTCACTTGTCTCTTCTGTAGGTATCATTTGATATTAGCTTTGATTTCAACCTTAAAAATCTTCAGAATGTGGCAGTTCTAAGTTTTCGTGCATGGAGGTAAAGTACATAATGATCTGAAAGCAAGTTAGGTATTAAAAGTTTATTTGTATAAAACAATATTTTTACACCTGACTCAAATGTGTTTTGATGAACAGTGAAAGTAAGGAACAGCAAGACTCGGACAACCAGGTCGCCTTATCAATTCCTTTGCGATATGATGCAGAAATTCACTTCACAAGGTATGCTGATTTATGTAATGTAACAGATGTAGATTTATGTATGTAACAGACAAGGGCATTTTGACAAGCTACTTGAAGTAACAGCCTTGAAAGGCCACTAAAATATAATGAAGCTTTGCTTTTGTTTTGGAAGTCATAAGAAATTCCCTCTTCACCAGTAGTTGCAGATTTGTCCATCCTTCCAACCAAATTTAGATGTGAAAAATTAGGAAAGTTGTGGACCCGTGTTTACCTCCAAACACTTGTTACAGATGCTCCTGTGAGCAGAATTGATAAAAAGGTCAAACAGTGCACGTGGTTTTGATAACATAAATAGTATATACTGTATAATAACACTGGGCTTCTTGGCTCAAATGTAATGACATTGGATCAAAACTGGAGTTAGAGTGATCAAAACTAAACAAAGGAATATCAAAAGGAAAAATATGCTCCCCTCAGTAAAGGAGGGAAAGAAAAAAAAGAAAAAAATTATGGATGTATCTGCTGAACCTAGAGCAAGAATATAAATTTTTTAGCAGTTTGAGATAATGGTTTGAACTAAAACCTGAGGTACACCTGGCAGATTCTCCCTTGCTGCAGCTGCACTGTCACTGGAAGCAGACATCCTGCTTTCCCATGCACCTATCCAGATTCTGGCCCAAACCTACCCCTCTGCCTGGTGCCAGCCCATGTAGAAGGCAGGTCAGGGCTGTTGCAAGAGAGATCCTTTACCCTGGAAAGGTAAGGAGAGGCAGCTAAGAAGGCAGGGGGGAGAGAGACCAACAGAAGCCTTTTAAGCCCTTTTATCTTCATGTAGTGCTCTTCAAAGTCCTTATCTTGAGCCCTGGAAACACTTGGTGATTTGGGATGCACTCAAACAGTAATGAGTCTGTTGCTGTTCCAAACAAGAATTATTTCAGTTACAGTTTAACATAGATTGCAACTGAAACAAAAATACATGGGTATCACTCTTGGATCAAGGTAGGATGTTTGAATTTTCATCAAATAATGGATTTATTTATCTCTCCCAAATACTGCATTTCTAGGATCAACATGTAATTACACTTAATGCACTTGGTCACCAATTCTTGATCAAAAATGCTTTTTCATCCCAAAGTGTTAAAAAATTAGTAAATATAAATAGATCTAAAAATCCCAGTAGATATTCTCTTTTATTTAGAGAATAACAAAAATTTTTAAAAGAGGGAGCTGCTTCAAGATGCACAGCAACTATGGATCCAGGAAATTAATATTCAGAGATTACCATAGCTACAAGTACTGTTGGCTGCTGTGTAGGATGAGCTGGAATAGGGACCACAGTACAGAAGATTATGTTACAACCTTCTTTGCAGAAGCAGTTTCAAAATATTTGAGACATGCATCATGAATAGGTGCACCAGTCTTGGAGTCATGCAGAATTTTTGAGATTATTTTAAATGCAGAAAAGCATTTAAGTCAGTGGTTCAAGTTCTTTCAGCTTCTTGAGAAAGTTGCATGAGACCTCACCAGCAGCAGCAGAGACTGCAGGAGCATCTGTGCAGAGGGCTAGCTTCTTAGGAAATTCAGATGGTGCAAACTTGAATCAGTGGGTTTAATTAGCTGAGAAATATGGATTGAAATGAAATGCTTCAGAAGTGAGGAATAATGGAATCTATAAAAGTTATTCAAGGGAAAACAAGAGTTTGAATTCAGCTACATCTCCTGAATATGAAAAAATTCAATTTCATATGCACATCAAAGAATGAAGGAATACCTACTGCCAGAAAATAGTTAGTTATTTTTGCAGATAATAAATTTTAAAGAATTAAATAAAATGCATATTAAGCCATGGCATAACTTGGCTTAGAAAGTATTTACCTGGAATTAGTTCTTTCTGAGGCAGGAGATGCAGCCAAGAAGTAATCCCTTGAAATACAAGAGTTGAGAAAAAAGTATTGTTTTGCTGAAGTTAAGTCTTTCTAGGGATAATTTCCTGAGTTTCTAGGAGAAGATGTAGCAATATGTCTTTCCAGAGACTTCTGAAAGGACTAGGAAGCTGATACTCCACATCTTGGAAGGACTGGAGTCTTCAGCAGTGAGAAAGCAGAAAATATGTCATGTGTGTTTTCACTGGAGTCCTTGTAAGCAAGTCCTTCAAGGAAAGGGCCCATGGGAGAAAGAGGAGGTTCAGAAAGGATCCACAGTGCAGTATGGAGGACCACCATTGATCAGGAAGCACATCTGTGAGACTGTACACACATTAAATTAGGATGGTACTCATGGATGTTACCCAGATTAAACAGGGAGAGAACAATAAAGATGATAGATTCCTTGTGGAACAGGAAGAGCTGATGTAGGAGTTGTAATAGCCTCTATTTATTGTTAACTCACCAGATTGCTTTTTGACTGTTCAAATTAGCCTTCTAATGAAAGGTAATGATGAAGAGCAGATACAGTTCTGGCATGATTTAGCAGAGGAGCTGCTCACAGGTAGCAAGCAGTGGGTGTGATGCACTGCACAGGGGTGTTTTCCTTGCCTTTGAGCATGGTTCCGACTAACTGAGCTCCTCAAGCACCCACAGTTCCTTGCACCGTTCCCTTCCATCACACACCTGCCATTCCATGCTGCAGTGAGCTGAAACCACCCTTGTGTTACTTCGGAAATTCTGGATTTTAAACCTCATAATTACTGAACAATGTGACCCAAAGAGGACTATGAGGGCTATGTGATATGTGCCATCTACATAAACAGGGTGATGCCTGTGTTTCCACCCCCAGCCAGTTACAGATATACCAAGGGAGACAGTCAGGAAGGCCCTTCCTGAGTGAAAAGGTGACTGCAAGGGTGAATGTTGCAGTTTGTGTGCAGAGAAGTTGTTTGCACTATGGCCCTGAAACAATGCAGGGTCTAGAAGCCTGAGAGAGCCTGTATCCTGTACAATTCTCTTGTCTTAATTTCACATGTTTGTTCCAGCTCTGGGCTTCAGCACACCATTTTCTTAACCAACTTCGTAAAATTCAAACAACATTCTAAGTGACTGACTTCTCTCTCTGTACTTCTGACCTGTTTCACAAAGGCATATCCAGTAACATATGTTTTCAAAGCAGCTGCCAAATTGAAATGTATTGTTTTATGGTTGTTAACCAGGCTTGCCAATATCAACTTTTATGAAGTATACTCTGGTCATAACATTCCTTCCACTGTGAATAACTTTGAAGATATTGGCCCCATGTTCAACTTCTCAGTTAAGGTTAGTAAGTCTGTTTTGTTCTGGTTCAAGAAGTTGCCTTAGCTCCCTCTGTAGCCTGCTCCCAAAACCTTGTTTAAAAAAACACTCCTGCTTTCATTGTCTGATTTTGAAGCTTTTGAATAAGTCAAATAAGGAAAAAAAAATTGCAAATAGCATAAGTTCTTGGAGTCTTCATAAGGTTAAGGATGACATTTGCACCAGTAGAATGGGGGAGGGATTGGTCCTGCACTGTGTACATATTTAGAAGATGGTTAATGCTTAACTTCAGGCCAGCTTCGACTGTTTTTTCACAGAGTCTCTTGACAACTTGATAAAGAAAAACAAGTGTTTGCAGGCTTGGACTTTGAAACTTGAAGTTTGGCAAGGGTTAAGGGCTCAAACCTGATGCAAGAACTTGCCAAATCACAGTGCTTATTACATAACACGGAAAAAAACCGTAGATCCAAATATGCAACGTGGAAGAAAGTTAAATTATGTTCCATTTCCATTCCTGTAACTGCTACTCCAAAGGACTAAACAGGCCTATTGGCCATGGCAGAACATTTGCTTTTCAAAACATATTTCATGCAGTTAATATGAACTCTGCTAAGAAAACAGACAGGAAACTGGAGCTATACAATATACTTTCTGCTTTACTATTCACAAAATTACTACTCCAGTGTCTTAGTAAAAAAAAATTGATATAAAAGGAGTCCAGTTCTTCCATACTCATCCATTATTTCTAATTTTCTTGGTGTATCAAATAATTTACATGTAGCTTCCTGAATTAACTCTTGCGTTTCTTGCTTTGCAGGTAACAACAGGAAGTATTCCAGTAAAGATGGCATCTGTAACAATCAATCTTCCCGAAATGACCAGCAAAGGCAACCCACTGATGTACCTAACTGCAGTCACCACAGATGAGGTATAGAACTGAATTCTGTTTTGGGAGTTTATCAGTACTACAAACATTAATTATCTCCCCAATATTATGGCTTAATTTAAGGGAATCCATATCCATACTCTTTCTCCTTGTCCCTTCCTCATAAAGAGGGAACCACAATGCCAGCAGTACACTAGGTTATTACTTTGCAGATGTGGAGTATCTGGATCTCTTCAATTAGGTCCTTCTCCAAGTTCCTGAGAAATTTATTGTAAAAATGAAATTATTAGATGAGGAAAAGCCCTTCAGGTCAATCTAGGGACAAAAAAAAAGTGTCATAAGAATTACTTACTCCTGACCAAAACCACATACTTTTAGTTTTCTAAAGAATTCCGTTTTCACACTTCAGCTTTTAACAGCCACCATCTAAGCCTGGAAATATATATTACTACAATAAGTATAAACTCCCAAGTAGCATGTCATCCACTCTCATTCCTGCCATCTTTTCTAGGTCAGAGGTGTTACTTGTGATGCTCAGATAAATCCACTGCAAATAGGGAAAAGACCTTATTCTCCATCTTTCATGAAAGAGAACTTCAGAGCTTCCAAAGAACTGGTGAGTAAAACCCAGGGCTGCAGTAAGCAGGACCTTCTGAGCTGAGGGAAGCAGAGCTGACCTTCTGAGCCCACTGCTGTGCTTGTGATGAAGGCTGTGATGGGGTGGCATTCCTCATTTACAGAGCAGGAGCTCAGCCTATGGATATTCTTTCAGATACTGCATCTGCTTTAGCACATCCTGTAAGCACTTAATTTGTATGCACAGAACTGCAAGGGCAAGGGCAAAAATTCTAGATGTTGCAAGAATATTTTTTAAAGTGTATTTTTAATGCATGCTGTTGCTTCTTCTTGCTGTTTCCCCTGGAAGAACTGTAAGAACGTGAAGTGCAGTACCATCTCATGCAAACTGGAACACATTGCACTGAAGGGAGAGTACTTTGTGAATGTGTCCACCCAAATCTGGAATGGAACCTTTGCTGCCGTGAGTATCAGCTGCATCTTTATAGAGAATACAATATTCAAGTATTTTCAAACTCCTGATATTTTTCAAAGTCCAGTACAGAGACCTTACTAAGAGAGTACAGAGTACTCTCAGAGTACTTACGGAGTACAGAGACCTCAGTCTAGAAAGACCTTCCTTTACTTTGTATTGGTGTTATTTTTCCCGATTGAAAACTTGAACGTGAAAGTAGTGAGGCTGCATAACGGAGGCGATAAAACTTCAGTCCAGCACAGAATCTAAGAAAATGCTATGATAGTGCAACCTTCACTGCTGAAAAAAAAGTTTCCTACATCTGTTAGAATCATTCTTGGGGAACTACAGTTTCCACAAAACTCATCATAGGACAGCAGAGCACAGTACCTTCATAGTCTGTAAAATAATCATGCTTTTTAGCTTTTGAACATCACAGCACAGATCGTGGTCATTTTAGATCACATCAAAATACCAAAGCCCTGTTAGTGCTGCCAGTTCTATTTGCTCTATTTGATAGAGAAAGTGTGGAAACCATCTTTAATTGATTTTTTGTGTTTATTAGAGTAGGTGTTAAAGAAACAGTACTTGCTTAGAGACCTACAGGATGCTTCAAAAAACAATCAATATCTCAGCCTGTTTTCAATCATCATGTGTCCTCCAGGATATAACTCATCATGAGTTACCAGACTTTTGAAGTTAGACCATGTTTGCTTCTTAGCTGGGCAACCAACCAAATGATCTTGGAGCCCTGGGTTTGCCTAATGCGTCAGGAGCATGACACAGTCTCCTTAGTGTGTCTGGTGATTGTTGTGGCAGGTATTGACATTTAACAGCAGGGCTGTTGTCAGCTCCAGCATTCAACTGTTAAAAGGAAAAGGTCAGGTTGATATTGTTAAATGTGTTATGGCAGTGTGCGACAAAAAGCATCTGTCTGTCTTTAGTGTTTGTATTTTCCTAATCAGCTGAGTCAAGACCATTTGTTAGTGCTGTTAGGTATGCAGAAGGTGGAGACTTGAACAAAAGGTTATTACCCTCACTAACAAGTGAGTGGGAATGGTTTGTTTACCATCACTGGCTGATGGGAAGGAAAGTTCATATGTGACAGTTCTCCTCACATCTCCCATTTTGTAATTTTCTATTTGGTTGTAAAAAATTCAGCACAAATAGTCTTGCAAGCACTCTCTCAATCATGCACATTATCAACCTTTTTATTTAGTGGCAATCAGCCATTGTCCAAGAAGGACATTCCAGGCTTGCCAGTACCTGCTAAGCAAAGAAAAGATGTGTTTAGGAATTGAGGTGCTTTGAAAAGTGCTCAGGTGTTTTTCTAAACTTTTAGGTGTGCAGGACACACTACTTGGGCAGATGGCCTCAGTGCAGGGATGCAATAACTCACTGCAGAGCCAGTCAGTTTGGTCTGTTGGCCACTGCAGACCCACAGCTGCCCACAGTACCTGGCCCTGCCACAGAGGAATGGCTGAGGAGGCAAAATGGCAGAGCAGGCATTGCCTTTGGGTCAGCTGGAGAGAGTGGTCCTGTGCTCCCACGGAGCTGAGGCCATTCCTTGTGGTGCTGTGGAACTGCAGCAGTGAACTCACAGTGTCTGCACAGCCATGCACTTCTCCTCCAGTACATCCACAGAGAGAAGTGGGATCTGGCACAAGGTCCCTTTTCAAATAGGAATTGGCTTAGGATTTTTGACATCATCTCTGTTTTAGCTGAGAGCGCTATGTCAGAATTTGAGACGTGGAGAGGAACACATAGCGAAAGGAAAAAATAAATGGGGAAAAACAGAAGCACTGAATAGAAGTGAGGGTGGGGAGAAGTAAAAGAACATCCAGTTTCCATTTCTTTCAAAGGCCAGAGATATATTCCCATCTGTCTTTTGTTGCTGTGTCTCCTTTTCTCACTGCTATTTCCCCCCATCTCTTGCCTGACAGCTTTGAAATAACTATAAAAAGGGTTACGTAAATATTTCCTTCTGTTTTGCTTGAACTGTACATTAAAGAAAAAGAAAAACCAGTTCCTCAATATCACTGCTAAGTGGATTACTGATATATAATTACTTTGATTGACATGTTTGCTGGGGAAAAATATTAAAATAATTTTCTTAATACTGTGATTTACTTTTCTGGCTGTGAAGTCCTCATTTCAAGGACATCAGACTTCAAGGACTTTCAGAATATCTACATTTTAATTGAGTTGCCCTATTACAGAATTTACAGCTGTTTTAATCTTCCCTTTCAGTTAATTTTCCAGACATTACAACTCTCTGCAGAAGCAAAAATTGATACAAATAACCCTGAGTTATTTATCATTGGAGAGAATACCCTAACTGTAAGTGATAGTTAAATATATTTTTTCAACTTCTCTATCTTTGACTGTATTAAAGTGATAGTATTTCATTTTCAGCATCCTTTAGGAGTACACAGCAACTTGATTATGTTGAAATAATGTATCATTTGACTATATACAAGTCCCTTAAGCTATTAAAATGTTTTCATTTCAGCCCACTGCTATAAAAACCAGATATAGTTAAAACCTGTAGGTCTTAAATTGTAGAACTCTGAGAAAAAGTCAGCTAGAAACTTCTGAAATTCAGAGAGCTTTCTGTTCATGAAAAGATCAAGATTTGGCTTTCTTGCTGCAATGGAATTAATTTTTATAGATAAATGAGCTCTGGGAAACCTGCTCACAAATCTGACTTATAGTTTTACTTACTTTTATAAGAGTATGGTTTGAGGTTTCTACACAAATGTTTGGCAAAGTTCTCCAGAAAATAATCTCATTTGTAAAGGAATGTGGAATATTTTTAGCGTTTGGAATAGCTGTCATATGGACTATGTGGACACAGTTAATCTCAAGAGAAGTCTCCATACCACTGCTTTATTAGTACTGAATTCTTCTTCCAAGCTTTCTATACACAAACATAAAAAACTCTGGAAGAATATAGTAGTACTGTGGTAATTACTGTTGTAATAAAAGAGGACGCCTTATTCTCTTAGTCTGTCTTGAGAGGAACACTCTTCCATTTGCAGTACTAATTTCAGATTTATTTTTACAGGACTTAATAGCCTATTTTACCCATAAAATAACCAAGGCTATTAAAAAGCAAAATGCAAATTAGTAAATGAGTCAAATATATGTAAGAATGTGCAGCATAGCTCATTCACAGGCAATAGAGAATTCAACTAAATGTGTACAAAGCAGTTACAGATTGGTCTCTCTCACTGTGTGGTATGATCGTCATCCAATACCATTTTTAATCACTGGTTCCTCATGGGTCACTCTATTTTTTGTGAAGAACCTCTAAATAAGCCATTTTGTAATCACTAAAACCTCCAGTGCCTGAAGAGCAAAGGAAGTATGTTTTCACAGAAAAATTACATGCCAGTATTTGAAGTGTTCTGAGTGCTTCAGTTTGGCATGGTATTATTTCTATTATGCGATGAAGCTCATTACTATACAATGCAAATATTCCAGGTAATTGCACAGGTTTTTTAGGTAACTCATGAATAAGTATTTTTCCACATTTGAAGCATGGTACTGCCAAATCTACATTACCAGAAGTTCTGTTGGCAGTTTCAGGAGAACTAGAATTTAATTATTCAAATGACAGTTGAAAAATGAAAGTCAATTCCTCCCCCAGCCATTGAAACATGTGCAACTGGGACTTCTACACCTTTGAGGCAATAGCTGAACAGACCCTGAAAGTTTTCCACAGGGTTCCTTGGAAACCAAGTGGCTTTTGGGGACTTCCAGCCTGACCTTTACTCAACAATCTAGTGCCCTGTGAGAAGTCTTGGTAAATGTGCCAGGTTGTGAAGGTACATTCTCCCTAGAGCAGACACTTTGACACTTGTAGTCAGTACCCAGCACGGTACTTCTTGTCAGGCCAACAGGGATACCCAGTCTGCCCTTCACACTTCCTTGGGAACAGGCAGTACAGAAGCAAACAGAGCTTATTTCCCTTCTTACCCTGTTAATTTAAATGGATGTAGTAGGATACATCCAATTTAATATCTGCCTTACTCATCCATATTCTATATACCTAGTCCCTGGAAAGAACAGGTATTTCTGAAATGCAGTTCATCTCATCCTAAATTTGATCCTGAAAATAACTAGGGTGAATTAGGCTCTTAAAAAAGTCTGTCCTCCTTTGGGAGTCAAGGAACCATGCTGTAGATAAACACCAGATGAGTTGAATCCCAGTTGCCTGGTGTCTTACTGACCACAGTTTAACTTCAGGAAAGATAATTTGTTGTTAGGCATCAATTTTCCTTTCCAATAGTGCCACTTCACTGTTAATCTAATGCAGAAAGCATTACTAGGCAAACTGCATATATGAAATTGGCTTATTACATTGGATGAACTGGGTTGTTGTTTAGCCAAATAAATGAATATTGCCTTTTGATGCTACATGGGGAAGCTGCTTAGGTATTTTTACGTAAAAGCTTTCACATTTTTTCCAGTTTGGAAAGGACTGCCAGCTGGAGGCCAGAATGTTAACCTGCTAGAATCATTGCTATGGCCATTCAGTTAGAAAATACACAAAGCCATCCTGCCTTGGTGAAATGAATACACATAACCACACCTAGCACAACACTGGAGCCTTCCAACAGAAATTACTTAAATCACTGAAATGTCAGTCCAGTGCAAGTTTCCCAGAAAGCTTAAGATTAAATTACTCCAGACAAATGCACTGAACAACTACCCTGAGAAAATAAAGCAATGTGACTTGTTTTATCATGTTTCAGAAAGGAAAAAAACCTTTCAGCTAACTGCATGTTGTTCCAACATTAAATCCAAAAATTTGACAGTTCATAAATATTACAGCAATATCTCTCCAAGAAACTCTGTTATATGTAATTATATATTTGGCTATACCTAATCCAGCTAGATAGGGTATCACCTGAAAACTAGCTTCCAGACACTCTATACTCCTCTGGGAGCTCTCTGGTATTGCTTGTGGTTCAGGAGATGTAGGTGTTCCAGAGGTGCTCCTGTTTGACCTATACATCTTGCAGCAAATCCCTGCAGTTGACCCAGGAGAACACAGATCACCATGAGATCTGTCAAGTCATTAGTGGTTTCATAGAAGGTAGGAAGAGCAGGCAAAGGAGACTGAGGCACCTGCCCAGCAGGAGGATTGGAATTTCAGCAGATGTGATGGTGTCTGGCCTCAGTGATTAGTGCTGCCTCCTACAGCTGCTGAGCACAGATAACGGGCTCTGACAACGCTTGGTGAAAAGGAGTGCTCCTCCAGCAGTCTGATTTTAGGGCTGTGTAAACATGGCTGGTTTACACAGCAATGGTGTGTGGAGCCTTTGAAAGGCCTGCTGTTAATGGAGAGGCAGCTGGCAAGAGAGATTGGCCTGTTAAGCATAGCCAAGAGTGATGAGGGCCTCTAGTCCCTAGCTGGCATTGCCGTGTGCCACAGTGCAACCAGACACCCATGGGCACCAGTGAAAGGGCTGCAATTGCTTGGTGCATTCCAGTCACTGATCCTGGAATAGGTGCAGTCCAGGCATTCTTGATCATTGGTTTCCAAATCCTACCTTATTTGCAGTTCACATGAGCCCCTAAGACACAATCTCTCTGTTTCAGATCCCAGTTACAATAATGAAGCCGGATGAGAAAGCTGAGGTACCAGTAGGTGTTGTGATTGGCAGCATATTGGCTGGACTCCTCTTGCTGTTGGTACTGGTTGCTGTTTTGTGGAAAGTAAGTTGGTACTTATATCTTAAAACCGGAAAGGGATAAATATATTTGGGCTATTTTCTTTGGAATCTCTCTTCTCTAGTGTGAAACAAAACCACATCTGCAGTTTGGTGGTATGAATAATACTGCGTTGACATTACACCCTTGACATACTTTAGAAGGGTTTATGAAATGAGTCCTTATAGGAAACGGTAAGATGATGTTAAATCACCTGCCAATCATTCAAAACAGGGGCTGTGACATTTACTTTTTTTCCTTTCAACACTGTCTGCCTCCTTCCATAATATCCTATCTGGGCTCTGAACACCCATGATATTCCCAGTGGACAAGGGTGGAGATTATGAACAAGGTGAGAGAGGACATATTTTGGACAAAAGAACAGACAAAAGAAAGGGAAAGAAAGGGCAGGGGCAAAAAGTAAATTACAAAGGTTACATAGAAAAAGGGGAAAGTTTTTCTGCGTGCCAGGGCATTGGTGTTTGAAGTGCTTCTTGGCACACCAAGGCATCATGGAAATGTCCCTATCTCAGCAGGGAGAAAACTGGCTAATCAGCACTGCTGCTCTAGCATTCAGTTGCACCAGGTAGGAGTTTAGGGCCCACCTCCTTTCATTTTAGAGGCAGGAATTGTCTACAAATCAAACTCTATAGTGTATGCTTGCACACAGCTGCATTTTTACCATCACAGTATTTAGTTTTGCTGAGCAATGAATTATCAATGACTGACTGCAATTATCAATGACTGACTGCAATGTGGTGTTATTTTAATACTTCTCACAGCTTGGCTTCTTCAAGAGACAGTACGAGAAAATGACACAGGATATAGAAGATGTCGATGAAATTGCAGAACTCACAAAGGACAAAGACTGAAGATGAGTTACATGGATAAAGAGGAGATCTGAGCCACCAACAGTAGTTGTGATCAGTCAGTTCTTCAGCTGGAGTGCCTTAAAGCTTAGTAACATTTAAACATTTTTAATGAAAGTGTCTTTATAGATGAAATATTTTACAGATTCTACTCTATTGTAAGAGTAACTGCAGGACAGTTTGGTTTTTTCAAAAATGATTTATAATGCCTTTTCTTGTAAATTTTTGCCTTTCAAACAAACTTAACCCTTAGAACTGGCAGGTCCGGAGTATACAGTAACATACTGTTCCAGCAGCCCTTCTCTTGATCCACTGCAGAGTGAAACAGAAGAATTTATTTCAGATTATTGTGGAACAGCATCACTTGGTAATTCAGTTGACAAGTACCACATGTGTTAAAGGACATTTTCTATTAAGCTGATGATGAATGTGTGGTGAATACAGCTTCCAGACTGGGAGAAGAAAAGTCATTTTTTCATTGACTAGCTCCATCCTTATTGTTTTAGAAAAATAATTTCCACCAGCAAACCTTTGCTTTAACTAATCTATAAACTGGGAACTGTGTATGAAGATGTCTGTCTGGATGCTACAGGACAACTGGTTGGGCAAAGTCTTCCAAAAGTTCTTATTTCTTGCACTAAGGTCACAACTAAATTACTGAAGGATATTGTTTTGGGGAAGTATTGTCAAATAGTATGTATAACTGTCTTCTGCATACTTTCTTCCTGACAAGAAAATATGAATTTCATAATCACTTACAGCATGTTCTCTGCAATGTTATTACTCATTTTCATCTTGAGAAGCACTACTACTGTTATGCTGGCCTTTATACTCTCGGTCCCTCTGATATCAGTTTGGTCTTTGACATAAATAGAAAAGACAGTCAAGATCTTGCCTTTAATTCTGTACTGAAAGATTTTGCAAGACCAAGAGCATAGAGTGAACTAAAGGGGATAGCTGACTGAGGACTTACGCACGTTACAAAAGGGGATAGTGAAGATCTAAGCTCTGTAAAATGTTTACTGCACTTACTTCTTTAGCATCTCAGTGCCCTCCAGGAGACCAAAGTTCAGTACAACCTCCTTACCTACCACATTTTTTTTGGTCCTACCTGTTCATGTCTTGATGAAGTTAACTTATGTTTTATACAGTGAAGTACTGTAGTGCTCTGGAATGAGCTCTGAGCACAACACTTGAGTGACTTTGTGTTGGTTACACACCTCAAGTTTATCACATGCTGTTACGCTGCCTGGTTATAATGAAAGCTCAGTCTTATACAAGGCCCATGCTGTAAGACTGGTAACAGTCAGGGGAATTGGCCTTTTGCTTGCCTTTCTCTCTCATGCCTGTCAGTTACACTTAAAATTGATTGTGAGAGAAGATGTGTGTGTTTTTTGTATGCATGCTGCCATGCAAGTGAGATTGTCTGCAACTTGAGGTGATTTACTTGAAGAGTAAAACATGCAAATGTGCCTGATTGAGAACACGAAGTTATGGTTTCTTCCCCCCAAAGCTGGCTTGTAATTATGCTTAGGCACTTTTCCATTATTTTTTGAGGGACTAGGCTTAAGCACGTTTGAAAGTTTTACTCAGTCTTTTTTAATAGCTAATCAGTCAAAAGCCAACCATCCCTTTGGCAAATAACAGCTTCATTTGCAGCAACAGCTGGATTATGCTCAGTGTAGTTTTATATGTGTTTTGAATTTATTTTGTACCTATGAAATGTTACATTTTGGGACATTTTGTTGCGGTTTTTCTAACATTTTGAAAAACAATTCAGATTCTTATATCAATTATGAAACAAGATTATTGCCATCAGCTGAGTCTGTGACCAACACAAATATTTAAAAAGTGGGGAAAAAATATCAATTGCATAAATCTAAAGAATAAGCTCCTGATTTGTAATTATAAACTTTGAGGGCAAATGCTCTGAGAGTAGAAAGAAAAAATTTGTCTGCCTCAATTCTTATATAAACTTGTGCAGAAAAAAATAACCCCTACAGCCATGTATGTGGGAAGTTCCTACATAATCAGGGTCATGCACTCCAGAGCAGAGAAGGAATTTCACAATACACCAGATGGTAGAATTTTCAATTTCTGGTGCTGCCTACCAGGCAATTCAGGCCTTGACCCAGATTTCCTTCTTCTGCATTCAGTGGGAAGTATAGGTCAATATCAAATATGCATCTTCTTTGGGGATTTAACAGTTTATCAATCAGGTAGCAATGATTCAATTCACTAGCCTTCACTGGGTTATATTTTGACATGGACAATATAATTCTCCTTCCCAGCCTGGACACAATACTGCTTTTCCAAAATAAAGGGGAGACATAGCAATGGGTAAGGTTTTTGTATTCTAACCTAACCACTCCAAGTTACTAGTTTATTTTTCTTTTACAATTAATACTTAAATGGATATTCAGTTTTTGTAATGACTAAGTCTATTGCACTTTTAAGTTGGCACAACCGCAAATAATACTGGAAATATTATGTATATTTTGTATTGTGTGCAAGGGTTTGGTTTGTTTTTTCCTTTTAAGTTTACTTTTTTAAAGCAGCATGTTTTAAATACCCTGAAATTTTCAGCTTCAGCATGTACTTCTCTTTGTGCTTGCAGCAATACCTTCAGCAAACTCAAGTTATATCTGATTCTGGTCTTGAAATCTAGCTGCTGATTTCCTGAAGTACTAGAATCAAGTCCAAAATCTGAGTAGCTTTCATGTGAGCCTATGTATAAAATTGGAATATACGAGAGAGTTTATAATAAAGTTGACTTCTAAAAGCTAGCATGTAAGCTCTGTGGGAGCAGGGACTGTATCACTGTGGTGGCCTGTCTGAGGGCCTAACAGCATTACTGCAATAAAACCCAAGACTACTGCTGAACACAGACTCATTTATTTTTAGACAGCACCCTAAAGAGAACCAATGCTACTGAAAAAGCACTGCATAAAATGGGGCCAGATATGGCTTTGTCCCAGTAGCACACAGTGAGAACCTGAGGGTTTGACTCTGCTAGGTAGACAAAGACACTGCACCTGAAGTCTTGCAGATCACAGTCCAGAGTGAAACATAACCAGTAAGCTGTACTGTACTGTAACCCAGCTCACATAAGCGCAAAATATTTGTAAAGCTCTAGCTGAGTAGATGGTGTTAAAACATTACCATGGCCAGGCCTTCCTATAAACATGGGCTTATTATCACTGCTATCTAAAATCACATCCCATTCTGCCAGTCTCTGCACTTTATCTATTTACAGAATTGGTCAGCAGTAGCTTTTCACAACTCTGGCTCTGGCTATACCCCACCATATGTTGGAAAAGCTGAATTCAACTTTTCAGCAGGAACAATGTGGCAAAAGAAGAGAGGGAGGAACTTGGCTATGAATAGAAAGATGACAGGAAGACAATATTGTCAGAAAGTACCACCTGAAAACTACACATTTTTACATAGCTTTTAATTTCCACTTCCAATTACTCCATACTTTTACCAGTGGTACATAAACACTTAGGTTTCAGGCTACCAATTTTTACACTTCCATCACAGAATATCAGATGAACCAAATCTTAAGGCACAAAGTTCCGTCTTTCAGCAAGTCTTAACTGTTTGCAGAATTACAAGCTAGATTCCTTATATACTGACTTATGTATGTGCTGGTTTTGACTGGGGCAGAGGTGCAGTAGCTAGTATGGGGCTGGGTTTTGGATTTCTGCTGGAAACTGTTGATAACTCAGGGATGTTTTATCTGTCAGTAAGCAGTGCTGACAGGTTCAAGGCCTTTGCTGCTCTTCACCCCACCTCACCAGCGAGGAGGCTGGGGGTGCATAGGAAAGTGGGAAAAGGACAGAGATGTGACAACTGCCCACAACTGACCACAGGCAGTCGGAGTGTTTGGTGTTTGTCTTCCCAAGCCACTGTCACATGCAATGGAACTCTGCTTTTCTGAGTTTGACTCAACCTGCCTGCCAATGGGAAGTGGTGAATGCATTCTTTTGTTTTGCTTTGCTTGCACGAGCAGTTTTTACTTTCCCTATTAAACTTCCATCTCAACCCATGAGACTTCACACTTTTACTCTTCCTATTCTCTCCCCCATTCCACTAGTGGCAGTGTGAGTGAATGACTGGGTGGGGCTGAGTTGCTGACTGGGGTTAAAGCCCATCCAAAACGGAACTACAACAAAAGATTGCAAAGTAAAGACTAAAAGAATTAAGGTATGAAAATGCATCTCAAAATCTATAGCTAATTACCTCAATTTTTTATTGCCTGTGAAAGTAAATGAAGTGTACATTTTCATAGCTTTAAAAAAGTGTCCTACATTTTAAGTGAACCTTTTTGTTCTCAGTTAATCAATTATTTGTATGCAATCACAGGTTTTAGTATGCTAGCAGTTTTTAAAATGTACTTGCCCCTTAAAATAGTCAAAATGGAACTTTTATAGAAAGAACTGCTACAAAGATAGATCAGGGTGCTAATTTACAGTAAGTTGATACAATCAAACTTTATGGTGTGTTTGTTTTTCAAAAAACTGGCCTAAGGTGCTCAAAGAAACTGGTAATTTATAGTCATCAGTCTATTCTGAACTCTTTTCAATCACCTCCACAGGACAGTTAATTGTATTTAATGGCATTTAATGCTCAAGGCTGTTTTTCATAGCATTTTAAAAGGGAAAGGGAAGCACTGTCTGCTTTAACATCTAATTTGTTAATAATTAGATTTACCAGTTCTTCCTTTTAATGCTTCTGAAGCAACAAATGAATGTGCTACTCTATAAAACTACAACTTAGTTGGAACAGCTGTGCATAAAGTGAGCAGAGAGAAAGGCCAAAAATCTAGTTCAAAGTTGAGCATCTAAAGGCTTCATTCCTGAGTGCAGCAGTGCCACTCTCATGAGCAACAGCCAAAGTGAGGGTCTGTATTTGCCAGCATGGGCAGCACCTGAGCTCAGCCATCTCTTGGCTGCCATCTCCTGGGGAGGCCCCTTATAAAACAACCCCTTCCTCCCCCGCCCCACTATTCCATGACAATCCATCAGCTGCTGTTTTCATCGTATGCATCAGGCTGAGCTTCTCTTGAGAACAGAGCACAATGCTCAAAATCAGGAAAGGAAACTCTTAAAATCAATCAGTGCTGGTACATGGATGTTCAGCCAGACAAAGGGGTGGATCAATGTATTCAAATTTTGCCAGCCAAGACTAAAGCATCTTTTCAGAAGGACAAATTATCGCTCTGAAGACATGCACTTCCACAGACAGCCCTCATCTGGCAGATATCTACAGGAATCACATGGTGACCCTCTGGGTCTGTAGCATTTGTGTCTGGGAACATTGCTCTATGCACCAGAGCCACCAACTCAACACAGCTGGCCTCATGAAGAGGTGGGATTAGCCTTTACTCTGGACAAGGAAGAGAAACAGCTGGACTCATCCCAGAAAGCTGGGTCTTCCTTGTAGACAGATCTGCAGCTGTCTATCCTCCCACTCAATGGACCTCACCATAACACAGAGTAGCCCTCATCCAGCACTGTAGTTCTGCATGTGTGGACAGCAAGAATTGCAACAACATCTTTTCTTAACACACATTGAGACACTGCTGGGATTCATCCCTTGGCCTGGCAATTTGTAAATGCTTCTGGGACACTTCAGACACAGCTTAAGCATTTATCTTAGAATACAGTAATCTGCCCTCTTATGATAATACTGCCCTAGCAGAGAGGGTAGCCCTACAGAGGGAGGCAGAACTCTGAGTTCAGAGCATGAACTTAAATTTCAGTGAGATACATTTTACCTCTAATTAGCACATCATCCCTCCCAGAAACATTTCCATTTCGCTTTTACATGCCAGCTGAAGAACCCAAAGTTACACAAGACTGATATATCATTGTTCCAGAACAAAGCAGTACTTGCCTCATGCACAGCTAGGGACAAAAAATGACATTTCATTGTCTTTACCATGGCAGCATACACACATTGTAACACTCAGCTGTGACTCAGTACAACATCTCTTCCATTCATTGTTCCTGGTCACTGTGGGGAAGTACACAATTATTCTCTCTTCTGCACCCTCCTTCCCAGCTGCATTGCTGATGGGGAAGGTGCACTTAAGGTCACCCTGGAAAAATCTTCCAGGAGACTGCAGTGCTAGAAAGGCACTAAAGAGACACTACTGCAACTCAGGAATTGCCCCTGATCATGGGGTCCCAAATAGAATTTAACAATGGTAACAAAGATATACTATCGATTTTCTGTATCAGAGCACAACACTAGTATGGAACCACTGCATAAGTTTCACTTAATTCATAAAATATCCACTGAAAAACAAGCTAACATTTATTTTTGTGAAATTAATACACTAATTAGTTGCATAGTAACAGCAAACATAAACATGGAAAAATGAACACCAAGTATGAAAAAGTTCATGTATTTCTTTCTCTTCTAAAGTGAAAAATAATTCTTTCACAAGGCAAGTGATTGTGCTCAGTATTCTTCTGTACAATTCCCAGGAAAAATGACATTCAAACAGCAGAGGGCTTCTCTCCAACCTCCAAAAAAACCGAAAACTCAGTCTTGTACTTGACCACCTCTGCCTAGATAATAGGGCCCACATGGTTTGTAGAGTGTTATCTGTAAACATGCAAAGAGCAGCTGCTGTCCTGCAGATGAAGGCCTGACTTCCACTGAGGAAAGTACATCAACAATTTAATAAGCACAGTTTAACAATGTTTCTGCCTGAAGCTGTATGTTTCCTTAAAATTTGCTTAATTCAGATACAGTAACTAAGTATTAAAAGTGATTAAAATCCCTGGGGGAAAAAAACCGATCATGACCTACTTTCCCCATTTTACTTTGTGCAGCTAGAAGTTGTTAGTAGATTTTTGCAGACACAATAAAATACAATATACAGCTGAAGCTTCACTAGTATGTGATGTAATGATTACAGAATCAAAGACTGGTTTGTGTTGGAAGGGACCTTACAGATCATCAAGTTGCAACCATCCTGATATAGGCTGGGACACCTTCCACTAGACCAGGTTACTCAGAACCCCGTCCAGCCTGACCTTGAACCTTCCCAAGAATGGGGCATCCACAGCTTATCTGGGCAACCTGTGCCAGTGCCTTACCACCCTCAGAGTAAAGAATTTATTCCTATTATCTGATCCAAGCCTACCCTCAGTTCAGCTTAAAGCCATTCCCCCTTGTCCTTGTGAAAATTCCCCCTCCAAACTTATTGTAAGCCCTGTTTAGGTACTGAAAGGTGATGTAAGGTTTCTCTGGAGCTTTCTGCAAGCTGAAAAACCCCAGCTCTCAGCCTGTCTTCATAGGAGTGGTGTTCTAGTCCTCTGATAAACTTAGTGGTCCTCCTCTGGACTCATTCCAACAAAACTTCTTGCACTGGGGGCTCCAGAACCAGATGCAGTGTTCCAGCAGGGTCCCTTGAGGGCACAGCAGAGGAGCAGAATCAAACCCTTTGACCTGCTGGCCCTGCTGCTTTCGGTGCAGCCCAGGACAGAGCCAGATATCTCGGCTGCAAGTGCACGTTGCCAGCTCATACTGAGCTTTTTGTTCACAAATACCCTCA
This sequence comes from Ammospiza nelsoni, assembly GCF_027579445.1. Lineage (NCBI taxonomy): Eukaryota > Metazoa > Chordata > Aves > Passeriformes > Passerellidae > Ammospiza > Ammospiza nelsoni. The sequence goes on along the minus strand of NC_080669.1, from coordinate 55,439,095 downwards.
AGTGTTTCTCCCCAGTGCTAGTCTTGATCCATTCTCCCTCCAGCTTGTACTTGTGATTGGGATTGCCCTGACTCAGGAGTACGACCTTGCACCTGAATTATAAATAACTATATATGATATAGGAACATATATATGAGCAACTGAGCAAATAATTTTGCATTACCTTATTTTCCTTCACTTGTATCTACCTTGTCTACACTGATAATGACAACTAGATAACAGTGCCTCCCAGCATTAGCAGAACTGCCATACACAATGGGAGTTTGAACTATTAGCATCTAAATACTACCATGGCACAGGAGAATAACAAATCAAATTATCTTGCTCAGACACATAACCCAATATTTCCAGAGAAACCCAGGCATATTATGTCAGTTCATTTAACTAGTTTTCGAAACAGTAACAAGAGAAAAACTGTAATAAGATTAAATCTGAAATGTGAATATAAATACATATATGAATTGCAGTAAGTTCAAAAAACTCCCTTTTCTTTGAAAAACTATTCCATTTGATGACTTTTAATCCCCACACATATTAAGTCAAATTACTGAACATAATTACACTATAGTTGTGTATTTGTAGTAATAGCTGGCTTGGGTTTTTCCTCCTGCAGCACCACACAACTACACAACCAAAAAGTCACTTCAAAATTTTGTCTAGACATCATTAAGTAGTTACAGATTGGCATGTTATTGCTAATGCAATTGTTTTTGCTGGTAGAGTACTAGCTTTAACTTTGTATCAATCCCTATCCATATCGTTTAATTCAATGGACTCATAGTATCAGCTGCACAGTAAAAATCTGTGAGACAGAGCTACTGGAAAATAAGCACTACTAAAAATTTAATAACTCTGGGGTATAGTTTGTATTTTCTCCTCTGTCTGCACTAAAATAGTTTATCTACTTCAAGTAGCTTTCATGTTAGAAGAATGTCAAAATAGCATAAAGTTTGCAAACTTTGTCTGCAGTCATATAAAATTAAACCTCTCTGAACTTTCAGATTGAAAAAAATGCAATTGTCCTGTGGTGACCTGTCATGCAGACAGAGAACACAGACTACCAAGGTAAAAGAATTAGAACGGTATTTATCACAGAGTAGTCTAAACCTTGCCACAAAGAATTTTAGGGAAGATTCTTTTTAAAACTGACTCCATGTTAAAAATGCACACAAAGGCAATTCCAAAGGACAGTAAAACCCCTAATTAATCCTCATTCATTTCACTCAGTCCAAACTAAAGTATTGAAATTGAAACATCTGTTAGAACCATTTAGAAACAGAGAATCTCTGTAAAAACTCAAAGGTAAATATGCTCATTAGGAAGAGTAACACTTTATTTTCAAAGAAGTACAATTATTTTTCTGAATTTGCCCAAAAGCATTCCTTGTTTTCTTTCCAAGAATATTCATCCTCATAAATCTCCTGTAATATAAACAAAGAATGGGAAATGTTGTGAGTCTGCTATATACAGCTACAAGCCAGGCCAAACTGAATAGCCATCCCACTATCATTTACTGATCACATCAGGACTGCACAGCACTTGGCTGGCAAGCAGAAGAGAGGGCAGCACCCTTAGAACATATGGACTTGGCTGAACCCCAGGCTGATCCCCACTGAATTTAAAAGGGCCCACCTAAGCTGAAGTCAATTCAACAAAGAGATCTAGAAGAAATTATATAATAGCTGTAGAGTACACAGCATTCATGCTGCTATATTAACCTACTGTACCGTTGTTTTGAGACAAAAATTTAGATGTAACAAAATGTCAATATTAAAATAAAAATTACATTAATACACTAAATACACTACCAATAGATCTTAAGGACAGACTGGATTACCAGCAGCAGTCCAGTCCTAAGCAGCAAATTCTGAGTCCCTGCTTATTTATTCTGAGAGAACTTCCATCTCCTCAGGAGGTATCAAAAAAGTGAAGTAATGTGTGGAATATCACTGTTAACCACATACCAAGTTCTGCCAGGGACAGGAGGCAGAGATAATGCTCATTACTCGCATGCAACACTGACTTTATACAATGAGGCCCTTTCTAGACCTGGGCTTCTCCACACACTGTTGTGTGCCTATAAAGCTTTGGGACTTCTGCTCATTGTGTGCTGTTGCTTAGTGCTTTGTGCTTTCTCATGGCCACAGCAATGAGGGGCAAACAGACAGGCAAGAAATGCTCCTGTTACTTCCAAACTGCAATGCTGTCCAAAGCAAAGCTGACTCAAATTCTTCCATAAGCCTGTGCAGAACTGAGTTTTGCTACTCAAAAGAGGACAGCTCAGGCCTCCTTTGCTTTCACCCTAGGACGGTTTCAAAATAAAGAGGAGCTAGATGGTACAGGTCCAGGAGAACCTTCCAGATGCTCTACCTGCCACAAATGGGCCTGGCTGCAGCAGAAGAAACTCACTGGTGCTAGACACTGACAACCCATCAAGAGCAGCTGCTACAGCCTGGAACACTGCTAAGGCAGCCCAGATGTCTAAGACTAGCACAGGCCTAAATTTGATTTTGTCCCTAAACATACCTTTTTCCATATAGGAACAGATGCTTTTAAGGCATTGATGCAGTACATCACTGCTTCAAGGGATTCTGCTCTGTGCGGAGAGGAGACTGCAATAATTACACTTGCTTCAGTTATTGGAACCACACTAGGGAGAGAAGAGGAACAACAGCAGCTTTAGCTAACACTTAACATCAAGAGCACCCAAAAGTTGTAGCCATGTCACGTCAGTATTCTGGCCACATGCTCTCCTGACTCATTCATACTGAGCAAGTGTCAAACCACATCCAAAAGATTATACACTTTTTAAAAGAAAGAAAACCATAACCAAAATCAGTACCAGATGTTAGAATTCCACACTCTAGAATAAATAAACCCACCAGACAGAGGCTTTTTTCTTCTATTCTTTCTTTTTTTAAAATTAAGCCTATGGAATTAAGAGGGGGAAATTGCTAACTTGTAACAATGCATAGGAAACTCATTGGAAGCTGGCTTAATAATGAACAATAACAAATTAGAACAGCCAGTTCTTACCTAAAAACCTAAGAAATCATCTCAGTTTGCATAAGAATTTGTGAAAGAAGAAATTAATTGCCTCACACTAGGAGATTTTGTAATGAAACCAAATTTTTGATGAATTCTTTTTTTGATGAATTCTGATTTTAGATTCCCAAGTTTCCTACTTGGTGTGCTGTGTTAAACTTAAGAGAAGCACAAGGTTCTGTGTTTCTCCTTGCAGTTGTAGCACTCCCAAAATCTGCCCCCCAATCTTCCCTCTACAGTCAGACTCCTTCAGCCCAGTCTATAGGAAGAAATCTCAGCCTAAATGCTTTGACCTGCCCTCATGACAGCCACTCCCTCTGCTGACTATAAAGGAAATCTAGGGAAACCACCCCTCAGGCCTTTTATCTTAGTTACCCTTTACAATCACATCCCAAATTCCTTCAGGATTTCTGCAAATCCTGCTAGTTTTAGCAAGAAATCTTCTCTGAACTGGGAGGGCCTAAGAGTATGTCAGACACTAGCATTACACGTTTTGAATCAAAAGGAAAATGCTTATCCAAGACTCAAGGAACAACAGGAGGCTCTCTCACAAGCATGGCTGGCAATTACCATGCCCCACAGCCTTAGCTTCCAGACTTTTTGTAGCATAAAAAGACTAAAATCTGACAATAAGAACATTCTGCAGCCCCTCAACAGGAGAGAGAAGAGAAAAAGAAAATGCTGCCAACTTCACACCTTTAAAAAATAAAGAACAAAATAAACTAACAGCCTCCCCTTCCCTGGAGTGAAATATCTCCCCACTTTCAAAATATCACATCAGCATGAAAGATCCTTCCAGGCTAAGTGTGGACTCCAGTAAACCCTACCAATAAACACATTTTTGAAAACAAAATTTTTGAAACTTAGCTCGAGAGCAAGAGCTTGATCCTGCAGCCAGCTTTGCTGCACTATGGTTTCTAAACACTCTTGCGGGTTCTGCAACTATGTAAGCACAGCCATGCAGCAGACAAGAACTGATATTCCAGTTGCAGAAGAATGGGGTATGGACATACGTACCCAAGTCTGTGGTGCACTGCAATATGTTTGACTGAAGGCCATTTCTGTCTAACATCTCTGCAGATTTTCCCTATTTCAGTCTCTGCCATTGAAGTATATGCTTCATATTCTAAGTGAATGACATTTTTTCCTTCAAAATTATTTCTTGTAGTACCTAAACAAAAATGATTTATCAGCTAAAAGCAGTGGGCAAATGAATACATATTGTATCTTTATAATACACATTATATACTACATTAATAGAGAGTAAAAGCCCAGGATCTCTTGCTATGGTCAAGGTCAGCACTGTGCAAATATAAACAACTTCCCTAATCATGGCTGCATAATGAGATTATTTGAACAAGATAAATCTTTACTATAAAAGGGAGAATTTAGTTTACACATTACACAGATCTGCAGCCCACAATACCCAAGGCTGGGACATCTTCTGTGGTAACTGGTAAGGTTATATAAGGTTATTATGGCATTTGCCCATATAATTTTTAAATTCCCAGTATTTAGGAACCTAGTAGCACTAAGGTTTAAACACAAAGCAGTTTCATATGTGTGCCACGTACATTAAGCCCTATACAGAGCTATCAGCCTGACCTTCACCAGCTCGCTGGTAGAACAGTACTCCATTTTCAACTAAGACCTGAGTTACAGAACCTCACATACAGGTGTGGACATGTGGTTGTCAGAGCCACAGTACTCCATTTCCCACCGTGAACAAGTTGTATCCCAAGGGACAGGGGAACAACTCCCAGGCAGTTCTGTACTCCAGAGCTACTGTTCTGTTTAGTCCTATGATAGCCATATCAGCCAGAAAGCTCCACACCACTTTAGCCCATGGCAGCTGTTTAAGAGCTGCCATGGTCTTGCTCTACTAATTCAGAACCTGTTTTCTAAACATAATGGACTCAGACCCGGAACTGATTTATTTGAGAACTACAAGTCTGGGATGTGGACAACCTAAGTTACATTTATTAGACTAGTAACATAACTAGTGACTTAGCTCACAGATATTAAACTCACCAATGAACAGAGACACTGCCCCGCAGTATGGCGAAACAACCAGCTCTGACACTTCATCTACAGAGAGCTTTTCAGACTTGAGCTTGATAAAATCTTTTGGCACATCTTCGTTTTCTTCCATATCACAATAGAAAAACTGAAACCAAACAGACTCTGTTGTTGTTCCTGAAGATACTAGCATCAGCCAACTGCTTTTTATCCAGTGCTCATGCCCCAATTTATGCACAACACAAGGCACTATCTGTTTGCCCAAGAGACTAGTCTACATGTGAAATTCACTTCTCAGCAGCCTCACTGAGAGTATATTAACTGCAAATAACAAGCAATTACTTGGTTTAATGGCATACATATTTCTTTCTGATAGGAAAGTCTAGTACAGTGGGATAAAACTATAATTAGTCCAAGGCCCTGGTTCAACAGTACATTCAACCAGCACAGACCACTGTGTAGTGCTGGTAAATCTGTGGTGATATTGTCAGTCCCTCCTATTTATCTCATCAAATCAAACAGTTTAAAACAACGATTTCTGATAAGCATGGATTAGAGTTCTAATCCTAAAGTTGAGTATGCTCTCCAGGACATTCAGGTCCTCATACTATGAGTCTGTTACAGCCACACAGAAGACACTTCTAACTTATCTGAGTAGAAGCCAGTCATTAGATCACCTAGGAATGAGAAGTAATTTGATCAGCAGCAATGGAACAAGCTGCAGTGAATGGATGGACTGGCACTTCAAAGTGGGCAAAGAAATGAAGCTATTCTAAGGACACCTTTTTAACAGCCACAAACTAACAAAATTTTTAAGCAGCAGTCAATTATTTTTACTTTATTATCTTTTCTGTTTAAAAGCGGCAGGAAATTTTTCATTATTATCTTGTTTAAGCAAGCTAAGTTTCCACTGGTAGGAAGAAACAACCAGGAAAGAGTAACAAGACCTAAAACCCAGATTCAAAGCAATGCCTGACCTCTCTGGCAAATGTCTTCCATTTACTGCATACAAGTTAATCATTTACTGGTACACTGGCTTATAGTTTCTGCTCAGCACCACTGCACTCACCAGACGGAAACACAAGTTGGGTTTTCTCAAAAGAGTACTGGGGTGGAGGGAGAGAATTGCAATCACATCTTCAGACCTAAACAAGAAAAGGTTCCTGTAACATCACACAGAATTCATGAGGTATTTTAGCGCAAGATTACACTCCACAGAAAACTAGGCAGTAAGTGATACCTACCTAACAGAACCTGGGCAGGTTCAGCCTCCACTAATTGGTGGGATGATGGCAACCTCGTCTCCAGGCTGCAGGACCAGGAGCTGATCTCCAAGAAGCACGTACTCCTGCCGAACAGCAAACACCACTTGATCCCGGATGAGAGCAAGCCTGAGGGGGATTGGAAAGAGCACAAATAGGTTTCCAGACAATGTCTGCATCTAACCATGAGATTTCATTAAACAGCAAACTAGTGCCCAGTATTGGGCAGCTGAGGTAAAAACCACTGAGACTTACACAACTTCACTTCCAAGACACTGTCAAAAATACAACAAACACACACCTCCTAATCTTGGATTTTCTTGTAATGGCTAAAAAGAAATTAGATCAGTATAATTTTCAGAAATCAGGAACTGGATTTGTCATAGGCCTATGTTAGAACAAAACAAATCCATACCGGACCTACTTCAGAAGCTTACAATAAAAAAGTTGGTAACTCGGGAGGCAGCAACTATCCAATTTGGGATTAGAAGGAAATACTGTCTTGATGCAGTCTGGCAGGACTGGAGCAATTTTCTTATGCATCAAGAAGCATTGTGGTATGTGTTCATAAGATCTCATGAAGATTTAGTAGTCAGAGAGTTGCTCTTGTGCATGCTCAGACTTTGTGAGACTTTGGGTTTTTTGTACTTACAGGTCTGAAACCTGCTATTGATAAGGAATGGCCACAGAACTAAGAGAGCAAATGTGATGTGTCTTCTGGCAGATCTTCTACATATTTTTTATGTGAGATATTGCTGTGAGAGTCCATAGCTCTGGATATCATGAGGCAGGGAATCATTTCTATGACTAAGTAAAATTACATAGCAAACATGAGGGCCATAGCAGTAAGACAGGAGAAAAAAGAATTGCATTTTACTTCAGATGTTTTGCGGCGAAAAGAAGAGAACTTTACAACTTTGTCAAAGTTGTAAAGTTGGTATGTTTATTACAGCGCTGGACGCATGTGGAGATTGCTCTTTTCAAAAAAGGCATGCGTACTTTTGAGAACTTCAGGTCTCTTTTTATCTCTTTCTTAAATACATATGCATACAGTTTCATAATAGGTTCATACATATTCATTTTTATGGGTTTCGTTTGACTTTTACTACTAGTTCTTTTTTATCAGAAAAAAATTTGAGGTCAGGTTGACTTGCCTTTAGAGCAGGCTCTGACTCCTTCTATCATCTTTTGTCTTTTTCTCTTTAATTCTGTCTTTCACTGAAGTAACTTCACTGAGCTTAGGCTTTGCAGTCTGGCTAAATAACTATGGTTTTTAACTACAGACTTAACTTAAAAATGTACATTTCACTTAAATTAAAATGGATTTCTATCTTGGAAAATTTTCACTTTGCTTCACAGATGACACAGGCATGATAACAGTTCTTCTTCGAGACTACAAAATCTGGCAAAACCAGCTCAGCTGTATTGCCTAGAAACAAGTAAGCAGACCAAAAGAGTACAAGTAAAAATCATCTTGTTTCCTACCAGCTAGATAGAGAAAAATAATCAAGGCACAGGCTGAGCAAAACACAGTAGCACCGAGAACAGACTGAAGGGAGGGATTGTATGAAAGCAAAGCAAGCCACTAAAGGACTGTGCACTACCATGAAACTGAAGTGCCCATTAGAAGGGCAGGCTCTAATTAAAGTCCCTTGCAAGCCAATTAGTTAGGGAAAATGTGTCGAACAGAAAAGCACAGTCAAGTATGCTCAAACTGTAATTTGAATATCCATTAGCAATGTGAATAGAAGTCTGTGGTCAATGCCCTACAATTACATTGAGTTTTTCCAGAAAATTCTACTGCCCTAAGTCATCATTCATAAAAGGACAAAGTTGACAAATTACAGCAAAATGACCAACGGTGCTGCTGCTGCTTCTGACATAGACGAAAAGGCTGCAAAGTAAAATATATGCATTCCCTACTGCCTCTAGCACCCAAACACACTTTATTTCAATTCTCTGTGAGGAAAAGGTCCCTGGTCCAGTGTTTTGTGAAGAGTTTCTCACTTGGAAACAGATACCAATGTTAAACAGTTCATTTTTTTTCACAGTGTTTGAGAGCATTTTACTAAAGAAAGACTTGGACATCTAAGTCCAAAGTTATGGTAAGTCCAGAGCACTAAGCACTAAATCCTGAGGACCACAACCTCTTTTATAATTTACTCTTTTTTTTATCCCCTTCTATCTCTCCAAAATGGTGTCCCACCTTTGTTCATCAGACTCATTCTTGACAGGACTGAGCACCTTCCCTCAGCTTTAAACACAGGGGACATTTCTATTAACACCCCCAAGAGCACCAATGCTGCTGAGACCCTTACAGCATACATAGTACTTTCTCAGGACCAGACTCCTTATGAAATGCAAACAGCAGTGTTTCAGAGCACTGAAGTGGCTGACCATAATTGCTGTGTCAGGCTGAGTGGCTGGAAGCTTCTGGGGCTTCAGTTCCCTTCCTGACCTGCCTTGCAGAGTGTGCCATAGGCTCAGACCAATGGCTCACAGCAGTTAATCACAGAATCAATTAAGCTTGAAAAGCACTCTGTGACCATGGCACAAAGTCCAATCTTCCCTTAAAAAACTTCAAGGATAGTGACTCCACCATGTCCCTGGGTAGTTCATTCCAATATCTTTGCATCCTTTCAATGAAGAATTTCTTCCTAATGTCTAACCTAAGCAATTGGAAATACCCACATATTATAATTTATTTCTTATTTATTGTCCTGGCTCTGCATGATCTCTCCTTGCAACATCTCACCTTCTCCACAGACCAATAACATGGTAGTTTTCAGGTTACCGTACCACAGCCCTCCCGGACAATGGACCATGTGTACTCTCAGGCCCAGATTTGGGTACATCTCCTGCACCTGGGCCTTCCTTGTGTATACAAAAAGCTACAACACTTCCAGCTGTACAAAACATTTAGTGTTTAGGGTTACCAAAAGAAGGTAAGACCATTGGGTTTGTGCTGTTGAAGTACTGCTATGTATTCCAGTCTAATGCTAAATACCTAATTTGCATTACAAAAAAAAATTTTACAAATCCACGTTTCTTTGTGCCTCAAGTGTACCGCAAGGTTACCCTTGCTGCATACCTGGGGTGTACCTTGACGATCTCCTCCCAGAGCTGCAGAGAGGTGATCTCCCGTGGCACCGAGAGGGTCTCGCAGCGCAGCCCCGCCAGCTCCGCGCTCCTGGCGAAATACAGCACCGAGACCTGCCCGGGGAACAGACAGCGCTCAGGGCCGCCGCGGGGCCTACCGAGAACACCGCTCCCAAAATACCAGCACACGACCGGAACCAGAGCGCCAAGATCTCGATGCCGATCGGCTCAGCCGCGTCCCTCCTGCCCCGGCTGTCAGGACAGGGTGGGGAAGGAGGAGAGGGCGGCGGGCGGTGAGTGACCGCGGATCCGCGTCCGCCGCCCAGGCCGCTCCCGCTGCCCATCGGGGCCAGGGGCAGCAGGAGCCCTGCCGCCCTGCCAGGCACCGGCCGAGCCTCCGGCCGGACCGGCCCCGGGGTCGCCGGCTGGTGGCACCTACCTGGCAGCGCATGGAGCCGCCGTCCCGGGGCGAGCTGCCCTCCGCCGCGGGCCCACGGCGGCGCCTGCGCCGGGGCGAGAGGCGCCGGGCCCGGACCGCCCCCTGCGGCCTGGCCGGGAGCGCCGCGGGCCCGCTCCCCCTGTCGGGCCGGGCACCGCAGGTTCCTTCACCTCACGGGTGGTGGCGAAGGCGGGAGATGCCGGGGCTTTGCCCAAAACCTGAGAGTACAGTGTTGAGGACGGCACTTTACAAGCCGGATTTTCAAGGGGACTCGCAGCCCCGCGCGCACCGGGATTGCAGATGTTCGCAAACATTACGCGTCCGCAGCCTGACGTGTTAAACATGTACTAAATGCGCAGGACAGGTAGAGTTGGCGTGTAAAAGCCACGGATCCGTTTCAGAGCTGACCCAGGATTTCAGGGTTAGGGCCTGTTTCACCTCTGCCTGCAGTAATGAGCAGGGTGGGAGAGCGCTGGCTCTCACCAGGGAGGGGAGAGTGACACGGGGTGTGTAGAAAGTGCTGCCGAGAGACCCACAGCAGTTGTTCCACACGGCATAACTGTGTGCCAAAAGTTCTCCTTGTGGGTGGCCAGGGTTATTTCTGTAGTGTTTGTCTGGTGACACTCGTAACCTCACAGCAGTAATGGAGGACCTCCTCCAGGCAGACAAACGAGGGGTAAGTCCACAGCCATTAGCAGTGTGGAGGAAATCATTCTGCCAACGCCCAGGGTCCACAATGAGACAGAGAAGTCCTGCAGTAACAAACTCTGCTGAAAACTAGGGAGATCCCACTGGGGCATAACCATCTAGGATCTCTCCAGTTTTTAGCAGACACAGCCTCCATTTATTCTAAGCACACTCCTGCTTTTGGAGGGTGAGGTACTAGGAAGATACAACCTTTAAGAGATCCGCATACTCTACATATCTCCCCTCCAGCATGTACCCCCACACCCATTCTTCCAGAACCTGATTGGTTCTTTCACGTTATCTAGTTGTTTGTAAAGGCATGGACACCCATTTCTCCTACCATCAGTGCCATAGAGTTTATGGGCAGTAATTGTGATTTGCACTGGTGGTCATTAAATTGTTAAGGCTGGAAAAGACCTCTAATTGAGTCCAGTTGTTACCCCAGCACCACTGTGTTCACCGCTAGTCCATATCCCTGAGTGCCATATCCACAGGTTTTTTTAACCCTTCTGGGGCCAGTGATTCTACCACTTTCCTAAGCAGCCTGTTCCAATGCCTGATCACCCTTTCATGAATTGCTCTTCATATGAAAACTAAATCTCCCCTGGTGCAACTTGAGGCCGTCTGCTCTTGTTCTGTTGCTTGTTACTTGGGAGAATAGACTGACCCCACCTGACCACAGCTTCCTTCCAGGCAGTTGTAGAGAGTAATGAGGTCCCCCCTGAGACTTCTTTACTCCAGGACAAACACCCCCGGCTCCCTCAGCTGCTCCTCACAGCACTTGTGCTCCAGACTCATCACCAGCTCTGTTGCCCTTCTCTGGACAAGAACATCAGTCCTTCCTGGATGCAACACTGTTAGTAAAAAAAGGCAAAAAAAACAAAAAAAAAAAAAAAAAAACAAAAACCCCTCAACCTAACAAACAAACAAAAAACCCCCAAGAAACCACCACCAACAAAAAAAACTAAGAAACTCAAAGAACTAAAAAGATGGCTAAGAAAGGAAGCAGACTTTTCTGCGTAATAATTCTTGCCTCTGAGTTACAAAAACAATGAAAGTTAAAGTGATTACGTTTTCCAAAAAGTGTGTGATAGAAATACAATAATTTCTGCAGAGCAATTGTATTGCACCAGTTATTCAGTACATTGTGTCTTAATTCTCTGCTGCCAGGAACAAATAAGTTACTTTTTAAAACTCTGTTCTTTTGTGAATGATTAACTAGTGTTACAAATTGAACTCTCCTAAACACAGCATGTGTCAAGTGAACAAAATAATTGCTTTCTTTTTTTCTCTGGGCTGAGTAATTTTGGATCTATACGTCTTAGATGGAATAGATCACTTTGACATGGTGTGTGTGACCCAGCCAGTAGCTAGCAAGTGGCTGGCACATTTTTCCCAAGCAAAAGGTGTACCATAATAGGTGTTCTTAGAGTGAAGTGGAGGAGTACTGGCCTCAGCTGGAGAAAATTTGCCTCTCAGCCCAGAAAACAGTGAGCTTTGAAGGATTTATCTGTACATTTAGGGTTAAGACAACTATGGAATAAGGAGAGATGGGTTACTGACAGTGAATTTCTGGATTTTCTTTCTTTGATGCTGAAGAAATAACTCACCTAAACCAATTCTTGAGTATTTTTCAAAGGATGGATCAGTCTTCATCTCTGCATTGTAATGATTTAGTTAAAGCCAGATTATGTGTCTAGGAAGCAGAGGAATAGTGTATGATTTGTCACTCTTATGGTCCCTTATCTATGTTCTTGAACAGCTAAAAAGCAGTTAAAAATTCTTAATCAAAACCAGGAATTAAGATGAGTTGTAGTATTAGTGGCTAAAACAAATTTCTCCCTAAATACCTCTTTATTCTGGAAGTCTTATCTTCCAGGAACATCAGCCTCAGAAAGAGGTGGGACAACTACACTGCTTGGTTTGCAAGAATGAGTTTTATCCAGATTGATCTTGTTTGATTGTTTGGTTCTTTGGCTTGTTTGGTGTTTTGGGGGGGAGAGTATAGATATGTACCTAAAATTAAATAAGAGATAATTTTATAGCTCTGCAGGAGATATGCTAGCTCTGTAGAGACCAGGATTCAAAACTATCCATTATTATATAGACTAGGTCTATATCATATTCCCTTAAAATATTTCCTGTTCTGTGTCCTTTTTTCAGGCACCATTTTCTTCTTGGACCTTTTGGGTTGGAATATGAGTATCTGCAATTTATAATATCTTGTTCTGTTACTTCTTGATTCTATTATTTTCAATTAAATCTTGTCCTAAGTAAAGGGGCCTTTGCTGTAGCAGAAAGGTGTGCATGTATTCTCTCATGCCAATATGTACATTAGCCAGAATGTAGTGTATGTACATTTTCAGAATTTATTTCTTTCAGATGTCTTCAATTTCAAAAAAGTTATGTTATGATGTCCTCCAAAACAGGTGTTTCTTATTCCACTTCATAACCTTTCTTTGTTTTAATAATGTTTAATACTGAAAATCCAAATTTTCTTGTATATGTGGGATATCCTTACACTTCCCAAATAGCAGCTTAAAGAAGTTCAGTTCTAAGGAATATTCTAGATAGGGATGTTTCACCTACTAATTTCTTTTTTACTTACCATCAGGAAACTTTGAACTTTTAGATGTGGCTAGGGTACGCCCAGACACTCTGCTTACAGTCTAAAGCACTAATTCTGCATGTGATGTTGAATAGAGAGAGCCACAGCAAAGTCAGCAATACTTAAATAAGTGCACTACTCTGTCTGCTAGTCCTAAGTTAATTTTGTAACAACTTAGTACAAGAATTGGTATAAAATATGACTGGATGCACTGGGAAAAGCAAAGAGGATTGAACTGGAGACATGTTGTTAATCTTTAATTCTTTTCACTAATGATTTACCTAATGTTGCTGCAGGAAAAAAAGTCTCTCTAGGACTGCATAAGACTGTGATTCTCTAATTTCTAGCAGATTTTCTGTTTCCTTTTGTTTTCATTTTAAACATTTTCTCAGGACTGTTTGGTATAAATCATGAGTTGCTGCTCTGAAGTTCAGATTTATACTTGGGAAATCTTCAGAGAATATTTTTTACTCCAGTTTTGTTGTTGCGAAGAATTTAGGCCATGTTGATGTCAGACTTGAGTGCTTTTTTTTTGAGATGTTGATGCATAAGACGTTATTTAGAAGAACAAAGAAAATTCCTTTACTTCAAGCTTCCTGAAATAACTAGGGAAAAGAAAAATTATCGCTCATGACATGGAATAACCCTTCATTACTTCACACACCCTTCATATTCCTTGGACAACCAGCCAAATCTGAAGTCATTTTAGTATTACATTTTTGCTACTAAGTTCATTTGAGAAAAACAAAAAAACAAACCCCCCAAAACAAAACCAAAGGAAAAGAAGGGAAAAACAAACACCCCAACCCCTCCAAAAAAACCCCAAACCTGAACAACCCTGAAAGTAATTTGGAATAATCTACAAGGATCCAGAAGTCAAGCAGGTACAGGAGAGATGTCACTGTGAATTCCAGTAATTCCACTGAATTCAGGTCTGAATTTGGCATCATACGTGTCAACACTGGTAATAATCTGGAAAATATCTTCCTGTTTTGGAAGGAAGGAGAGCTGTTTCTTGAGTTTCCATAGTGGAACATTTGAGGGAAAAACTTGAAAATATGAATCTGTCTGAGACACTGTGACCTCTAGGATTCCTGTGTGTGAGGTATATGTGGCTGTTTGACCAATGTATTTAACATTTCCCTTGGCACTCTTTGAAATTGTCTATTACAAAACAGATGGCGCAGTAGTTACTTTTTGAAGGGCTAGAAGAGCAGGACTACATCTGGAATCAATCTTTAGCTCCCTAAACCAATAGATCACCCAGTTTTAAGAGGGCCTTCTAATATAATTGCATTGCACAAGTACAGAGAAAGAATACACAGCTTTAAGGCAGAGTATAAGCAGTCCGGAACTATAATTCATAGGGACATAAGTCTTTCTGTTCAACTGTCTCATTTATGGGCAAGTTTTTCTACAAGAATTTATTTTTATTGAGCAACAGCAGTAAGTGAAATGTGTAACTTCTTCAATGAGATTTTAAAAATCCACAAATTTTCAGGGTTTGTATAAAGTATTTTTCTTTTTTGTTGGCAACTGCAGTATTCTTAGAGAGATTACTTCTTTCCTTTTTATACTGTCCTTGCCCAAAAAGGTAGCTCAAGGTTGTATTAAACTAGAATGCACACCATCATCATTCGAGTAAAGCCAGTTATGGAGTTTTTGATGATTATTAAGTCATACAACACATGCTCTGAAGAATGATGGAAAAGGGTATTAGGGCATTCAGGATTGATGCTAGCATAAAAAACTATTTCTGCAAACTTCAATGCCAAAGGAAAGTGCAGGTTTTAACCCATAGAACTGCATATTTGAAACTGTCTTGTACTGAACTGCCTGGCTAATATTTGATCTGGATTGTCTAAATATTTAAAATACTAAATGTGTCATTTGTCTTGGAAAAAAAAAGTGTTGTCAAAAATGCACTGCTTCCTGCAAAGGTCTTGAATTTCTGTAAAAAAGTTGTTATAGGGCAAGGAATTTGGAATACTATCAAATTAGGTATCTGAAATGATGTTTAGAAAGATAAAATTGGTCTTGTAGTTCAGTAGGCTTGTATGCCATTCTGTCCTTTTGTAAAGCACCTAGAATAGGGAGACATGAAAGGCTGGCAGATAAATAGTAGTTGTTGCTTTGCATTCCCAGATTGTTGGCACTCTAATTATCATAACATGTAAGAATTTGAAATACTGTACAAAGTGAGAAGCATTTCAGAATATCAGTTTTTCTGGAGCCAGTGGAAATTCCCAGGAACTAGTCAGATCTGTAGGTGACAAATGAAAATGAACAAAACTTCTGCAAGTTCATAATATGTAATGTCAAATTACAGATTGCAGTTACTTTGTCTTTCCATTATTTCTAGTTATTATAGCTGCTTTACTCGGCTTGAATGGGGAAATTTTGCTGAAGTTTTTAATTACTATTATTTGAGATCAGTATTTTGGTTTAGTGTCTTAATAACAGCTGCCACTGGGGGCACATACAGCACAATTGTAATAGAATGTTCTGCAAATGGCATTCTGTCTTAGGTTTAGATTCTGGCTATACGACATGGTGATCCTTTTGATATCTGTTAACGTATTGTAGAAGGTTTGCCTTCAATCTTTTCCTTACATTTAAGATGTAAATATTATATAGCTGGTTCTATAAAATGTTGCACAACTTGATTAATTCTACACTTCGAGTTTAATATTTTAAAGTAATAGAGTTAAAAATGCATACACTTTAATAAGCACTCCACAGGAACAGTTGTACAGTAGAAGTGTACCTGCTCTGCTCAGCTGCAGGGGGTGGGCTGCAGCTTGCATCCTGCCTACTCATCCTGCCTACCTCATACCTGCCTGCTTGCTATCCACAGGATCCCTGCTGATCCCTGCAGATGTTCATCACCACATGGTGTATGTATTAAACTGAATTAGTATTGAAAAGGAATATTCTTATTGAAAGGAGTCTATGCTTTTCACTCACCTGTTTTGCACACTTCCAGAAAATCACGCCTAGATCTTGATGGTGTCTTCCAATGAGGCTGATCATAAAGGCATTATTTCCACCAGCCCATATGCCCTGGTCATATTCAGCTCCTCTCTGTGATGGCTGACAACTGGAATGCTTCCTTTGTAAATAGGAAAGGTGTTTCTTTAAAAAGGTTATAGTCTGTTGAATTTTTTCCAAACCCTGGAAAAAATTGTGTGATTAGTTCTGAAAGCCAGTCACTTGATACTTTTACATTTTAGTATGAATCCATAGGGGGTTTTTTGAGGGAGAGATATTGTGGTTCTGCAGATAATGAATTCATTTTCATATTTAAAATTTACATTAAGAGCTATGCTATATACTGGCATCCAGGTAGCAAATTCTGCTTACAACTAAGTAAATGGCATTGCCTGTAGTGCAAGAGGATAATGAAAGACTCTTAAACCATCTGTCCAAATTCTGTGTGCAAATCTGAGATGTTAAAGTTTCTATGGCTTTGTTTTGACCAAAAGTTTCATTTTCTATTATATATAATGGCACACTTATCCACATGAGGGCACCAGCTGACATCTTATTCTCAGACCGGTGTGAAACCTGTGTCTGAAATGATCATGTTTATCAATGGCTCTTCCATCTTTACAGAGCTGGAGTAAAGATGAAACTGTTAAATGTTAGAGCTCTCCTATTTTGGGGTATTTTTCTCAATTCTTAGGGCAGCAATATTTTCACTTTCTCTAAATTCTACATGCAATAGAAATCTTGAAAAATACTTCAATCACATAGAGATGTGGGGATGTTAAGTTTTTAAAATAAATAAAATCAAAATTATTTTTTAATTTGGCTATATAATAGAATCTGAGGGGACATTCATTTAAATTGGTAAACTTTAGTATTTCTTAGCTTTGGAAACAGAACAAATATACTGAGGTTTTAGTTTCATTCTTATTAAACCCACAACAATATACAGTCAACACCCATTCCATTTGTAGACAAGCATACAATCAGGTTATTTTTACTATTTTACTTTTATATATAATAAAAGTTATACAATCTTTAAAAAATGCAAAGGGTAATTGATGTACTCTGTACATGTACAGAGTACTAATGACTGTACTCTGGGTTAGGCTGAGGATTCAAGACCAAGCTTGTCCATTTCCTTTCCCTACTGAATATTAAGAACATTGACCAATGTACACTACAGGAACAATCTCATTTCCCCTTCCGTCTCCTAAAGTTTCATGCAATCCAAACCGCAAAGGCCTGATGCTTTCTTTAGGGACCAGCAGACTGCATGCTGTAAGGAGGAGGTATCAGTCTGTTACTCACTTAGGGAAGGGTACCCAAGCAGACTGCACTGTTATTTGACAGAGACAAGTGCACACAACATGAAGAGATGTAAAGGTTATGCTTCTTTGGAAACAATTTGATAGCTTTTTTAACAAAAATTTCCTTTTTCTTTTGAAGTCAGGAACTTCAAAAATGCTTCAGAGTACATTCACAAAATGTTTTAGCTCAATGAAGCTAATCTTTCTAGACTCTAAGAAGTGGAAACCTATAGTTTTTCCAAAGAATGATTTTGATTTCTCTTGGTTTCCCCTGCCCAAACCTGTTTCTCCATTGACTTTTGGTGTGAACTGGAGAAATTGGGATTCTGGGGCTGATCTTGGTCTTGGGGAATATACTCCCCTGATACATATACTCCCCAGAAAAACAAAATGCCATTTTTTATATATTAAAGTTATCATGGTAGAACAGAGCTCTCTGAGTGGAGTGGAAAAAGCCTAGGAAAATTTCTTCTCAGTAGAAAGCCCATAGAGCTGGAAAAATCAGAAAAGGTGTTAAATTACTCTCAGTCTTTATTGAAGCACAGATACAGACACAAGCATGTTTTGTAGCATGAGAAGTAACCTGAGCATGGGAACAGGTACTAAAAAATTGACAAAATCTGAATCTACTGAAAGTCCTGATGCAAAATGTTGACTTAATACTCCATTTTTTCCTAAAAGACAAAAAGGAAAAAATAGCCAGTAAGAGTTTCAAATGTTACAATAGAAAAGGTTCTGCTTGATCCATAAAATATTTGATCCGCTACCTAGAAGTCTGGATTAGCTGAATATATATTCACTATCTGGAAAGCCTGATGCCTTGGAAACACCAGAGGATTTTTAAGATTCTAGACCACTTTTATCAGAAGTCTGACCTGAATTTATTTCAATGTAGCTGATAATACAGGAGAAAAATTCTATGTCCCTAGAGAAGAAGACAAATCTAATGATGCATAAGAGAGGACCTGAGATTTCAACATGCACACCGAGCCAACAGGAATAAGGCAGAAAATGTAGCTTTGTTGCTGAGTAAAACACTGAGAGGGTCAGTAGCACTGTGGGAGTGCTCATACCTGAGGGGAATTGTAAAGCTGATAACACTCCGTGTGCCAGGATTTTTGGCACATGTGAGTCACAGCCTCTTGCATCTAAGTAGTACAAACAACTTAGAGAAACTTTCAAAGTCATTGCAGGAACAAGAAGAACTAAGAAAAAGATGAAAAACAAAAGACAGTAAACTGAAACTGTAGCAACTCTAGCTAGAGTAGCAGTGATTTCTGTAGGAAGCTTCTGAGCGGGGATCTGTCAGAAAGGATAGGAGTAGTGTGATATACTTTTAGCTGTCCAGTATAATGAACCTTAATTTGTTGCCTAGGTTTTTCTTATAGTTGATGAAGAGATAGAGACATCTTCAGATAGTGGTTCAGGTTTTTATACCAATCTAATACTTACTTATCCTGAGTAAGATATCTGCTGTCTAGAGGCAGCTGTACAGTTTCACTGACTGTAGAAGGATCATCTGAGACGAGATTAGACACAAAACTTTTAGACAGCCAAAGTGAAATAGTCTCATTGATTTCTAAGTGGTGGTGTGCATTTATAACTAGCATCTGAGTGATGGTGTCTTCTGCACAGAACCATTGAATCATTAAGATTGGAAGATACCTCTCAAAACATTGAGTCCAACTGTCAACATAATAGTGACATTTTCAGCACTGAACCATGTCCCCAGGTGCCATATCTAGACATTGGATGGTTAACCTGATCTCCTTCTCTGACAAGGTGACCCACTTGTGGATGAGGGGAAGGCTGTAGAGGTCAGTCAAGCAGAACCCGCCTGCTACATGGCTTGTAATTCTAGATGAGAAACTTACAATAGTTGACCTGTCTCATATTTGGTACGTGAAGACCCAGGTGCTAAAAGTAACACACAAATAATGACACCAGTGTGGCACAGGAGAAAGCAGTGATGTAGACAGGAGTTCAGATGCATGCAGGCTTTGAAGACACAAGCATCCTTGTACTGGGAAGTGGCAACTCTGGAAAAAAATTAGAAGTATGTGTGGTGTTTTCCTCGACTCTTCTCTTTTGCTAATAAGTATTCAATGAGAGCATGGATCTTTCTGTGTACTTAAGACCGCCTCTTCCTTGGCATATTGATACCCAAATAACAGTAAATGGGTTCAAATGAACCATTTCCCAAACTAAATCCAACTGTGCTAACAACATGAAGATTCTGTGATACAGGACCTAAAGTTTCCTAAAAGGCTCCTGATTTTCCAGTGTCATATTTGAAATAATTATTAGTATTAAAATTAATAGGAAAACCCCCAAACTCAAAATACATTTATTAGAAGAGTTATCTTTCCATGAGCAAAAGCACTAACATGTTTTCCATGGGTTAACTCTGATTGATTTACCAGATAGCTCTACCATGCAGATAGCTCTACCATGGAAATCAGGTACTGATATGATTGGTAAAGCTACTGCAGTGAACTTCTTTCTTTTTCTTTTTTTTTTTTCTTTTTTTTTCCCTTTTTTTTTTTTTTTTTTTCCCAGTTAGGGGAATGTCCCACATTTTTTCCCTAGCACAGCCTCAAGGCAGACTTTTGGCCTCCACTCCTCCACTTCCTCAGTCTAGACTTCTCCTGGACACCTCAAATTTTTTACATATACACTGACAGGGACCTACAACCACTTTTTCCAGGCAGCAGTGGGAGCTGAACATACTTGCTTTGGCTGGTGTTTTCGTTGAAGGACAGCTGGCAGTAGCCCTTTTTCCCCCACTTTTGCAGTGAGTGTAGGTCTGCTACAGAATGTTTCCAGAATGTGCCAAAAATGGTACCTGTAGCAGCTTGAGAGAAGCTTACTTTGTACTCATGTACAGCAGCTTTACAGGGCTCTGGGAACTGCAAAACCTGCTCTTTTATAGAGACCTGGTGACCCTCAGTCAAATTCTGCAGGACTAGCAGCAATGGCAAGTAAATATTGATTAAATCAAAAGAATATCTCTCTGCCTGTCCAAGGGCAAAACTACTACTGAGTTTCATTTTTTTTCCTGGCTGGCCACAATTTACAGCTAATCTTAAGAATAATTTTGTCACTTCCTCTTAAGCTTACACATCTAAACAGCAAGAACATACATACAGCTTGTTGTATGCAGAATGGTATCTGTGGGCTTGAGTTTCACACACCTTTGTATGCTTTCTGCAATGAGGACATTTAATGTCTCTTTTGAAGAATTTTCACTTACAAGTCTTTTCAAAATTCATAATACCCTGAAAGTATTGTAGATAACCTGCTAGTAATTACCCCCCTTTTTTGATAATGTACTGATACTATTCATTCAACGTGATGCTAATGGTTGCTGGCCTTGTATTAAAAGACTAACAAATGCATTTGTTTCCTGAGTAAATGCTCTCTAACACAGAGTAGATACACATGTAGCATTTTTAATTTTGGGAGTACATCTGGTTAGTGGCCAGCGTCATGATCAAATGTGGTAACTGTTGAAAGATGTCTAGGTTTAGCCAAAAGAAACTGCAGAGAAAGTGTATCAGTTCACCATGCAGCTACATGAACATTGACGCCAGCTCCGGACAGAAGGTATGGGTAGGAACTAGCAGTTGGAAAGTGGAATAATTTATTTCATCAGCATATGCCAAAATAAACTGCTGATGGGTCTGCTAACTAAGGGTTGCCAAATAACAATGATATGTTAAGTAGAAACTCACTACTGATAAAGTCTTATGTTAGTCATCCATAAATTTATGAATAGAAAACTGAACCCAAATTTAAAAAGAACACTAGATGTCTGATACCAGAATGTAATCATTCTTTCAAAATTAAATTCAAAGAAGAAACCAGTCAGAAACTTGTGCATGAAGATGGACATGCTGTTGTCAAAGAAATGAAGGTTTAAATTAATGAAGTTGACTGCCTTTCATTTTGCTGTCCATGCACATCATCAGCTGCCCTATGAGCGGGAATCAGGCTGCTGGTAGCTCCAAGACACACATGGTTTTGTGCAGACCTAGGAGTGGTTCCTAAAAAGTAAAATGCCCCTATATTTTGAGAATAAATCTAGACTCTGTGATTGGTTTGTCAAATTAAAGACTCACAAGTGGTTATCTAAACTAAAAAATATTTTGTTTGAAGTTACAATGAGAAATTGCTAGAGTATTAAGTAAGCTCCTAGCATTACACCAGGGCCTATGGATTACTCAACTAATCTGGAATAAAGCTTTCTCTGTAAAATTAAACTCTCCAAAGTAGAAAATGATATGGAATTTCCTTTGGGCTAAGTACTCAGATGTCAGACCTGGGAAATAAATGTGGTCTGTAACAAACCTAATAGGAGCTCAAATACTACACAGCCTCCTCCAGAGACCCCAAAGTAATTATTCTTTTCCTCAGTGCTTCTGTTGCTACATCTTGAGAATGCTTCTCAGGACTGAGAGTAAAATGTCTCTTTTTAGACAGCACATTCTTAGCTCCCATCTTATTTGCACACAGCACTGGTATTAGACCAATTTAAAACTGGTGATGAGCAGTTGTAGCCTCTTTATTACTAACACTGAATAATGCACACAGTTATGCACACATAAATGAAAATGTTTAGTGGAAACCTGTATCTTTCAAGCCTATGTTTTTTACTGTAGATCTTTCTTTTGCATTCAAATACATATAGAATGGAGATGTTTGGTTTTTCTTTTTCAAAAAGTTGTTACGCAGTTTAGTGATGCTTTTTCTTTGCAGTAAGATGAGCAGGAGTAGTTAGTTAAAAGACTTGAGTTTATAATCCAGCATACATGTGACAAGTCATATAGTGTACATGGGCAGCAGTGGTTTGTGAATCACTTCTACTGTGTTGTCTATTTTTCACTCTGTTCATATGTGATAATCCTGACTTGTAAACTCTCTTGCCATGTCAGAAACTGAGAAACCTAAAGTAACAGGGCATTAATTAAATTCAAGTTATTTTTGATCAGTCTCAATATTATTTATACCTTCTGTACCTGTTTCAGCCTGTCACAATTCCCTTTAAAAGAAATAACAGCACAGATAAAGAAAATGTAATACTTTATGCAGAGCACAGCACCACTTCAGATACACATGAAAACTGTGAAAAATATTCACCTTGGTGTTGTATTTGTATGTTTCAGATTGAGATTTGTCTTCTGTCTCTTCCAACAAAGGATGTATTTTCTTTTTTTTTCTTTTTAACTTTTTTCCTTCATTTTCTTTTCTTTCTTTTTTTAAAACTTTTTTTCCTTATTTTTATTTTCTTTCTTTTCCTTTTTTTTTTCTTTTTAACTTTTTCCCCCTCTTATCTTTCTTTTCTTTCTTTTTTTCCTTTTTTTTCAGCTCTTTCATGTGGATAAGGCAAATTATAGCACGTTGGTTTTGGCAGCTATGAAGGAAAATTAATGTCCCCACATTCAGAGGCCAATATTTGAAAGGACTGTATATAGATGAGCCATATATTTCCATCACATGAATGAGACAGAGCAACACTGTCAAGAAGTGCTGGAAAGGAAAAGTAAAATATCTTTCTTTCAAAGACTTTACATTACTTTACATTACGACTGTTTCTACATTTTGATCTTGGAGGTTCTTCAGTTCTAGCTTGACCACTGTCTAAGACATGCTATTGTTAAAATCAGACTACTGGTGCTTCAGAGATTTTGCTAAAGTTTAGTAAATGCAGAGGAAAATGTCACTGCTTTAGTTATAAGCATATATAGGGATAAAATACTGTAAATTATGAAGTACACGTATATAATTCTTTAGGAACTAAAGTACAGTAACAGCCTTTAAAACTGTGATATTTCTCAAGCTATAAGGGTTTTCACAGTGGTGCTACCCCAAGAGGAAAATTTAAATATCATCCAGTAAAATGATGCAACTCAGTATCCTCTTTAAGACCAGTTTATTTTATTTCACTGTCATGCAGATTAGAGCAGCCTAGATCACCATAATCTTAAACACATGTCAAGATGGAAAGTGAGCACAACAGCACAAAGATCCGAACAGAACCTGTTAACATTCATGGAGGGTGTGATACTAAGGGATACTATATATGCGTGCATACATATTATATTTAGGGGAGAAACATAACACCGCTTTCTGTCTAGATGAGAAATATGAATGTATATTCACTGATGTATGCTTGTCATGTATGTTTCCAAGAACTGGTGCATCTTGGTTACTCCCTCAGACCCGAGGTTATGCCACACCCTCAAAACTTTTATCCTTCCTTTTTAGTTGGCAGGTGTGGGGGTCTCTCGGTAGTCACTGTGACCCTGAGAAATGTTAGAAAGTCTCTTTTCCCAGCCCAGTGGTTGAAGAAGGAGTCAGGGCTCTTCATTTCTTGGTCTCAAGATTGTTTATTGTATCTCATCTATAAAATTCTTTCTACTGTCCTGCCAAGGTCTGCTTAGCAAGACAGTCCGAGGCATTCTGCCTGCCCCCGGGGTGGTGTTATGTCTTTATACTAAAAATTATATATACAATGTTTCCAATACCTATCACCTATATTAGACAGTGAGCTTCTACTCTAAACCAATCTAAAAGTGCCAACATCACAGCAGATGATGGAGGCCAAGAAGAAGAAGAAGAAAGGCTGGATGCGCCCAGATCCCTCCATCTTGCCCCCTGAACCCCCATTCTAGAAAACCCCAAAATCTACTTTTTCTCCCAATGATAAATTCACTATTATTCTACTTAACTGTTGTGGCCTGCAGATCTTCATCTAAGGATGGTAATTTGCTCCATGGGTCATAATCAAACCCACCAGCATCTTGGGCTCTGTGCCAGGGTCTCTGAGCCCCCTGGCAGGGGTCTTGGCTGCTCAGGACAGCCAGAGGGATGGCCTGGGTTCTGACAGGTAGGGAGTGTGTGCAAACTTGGCCTCAGCAGATGAGCTTGTGGACTCTGGCCTCCTCCTGGCCAAACCCAGCCAGAGCTAATTTTCAGGACAGGTGCAGGATTTGGCTTTCTTGTGGATGCATTCCTCTCCCTCAAGTCTTGTTTACCTCCCTCAACCTGAGGTAATTAAACAGTAGTGTCACTATTGTATCTCAAGTTCTGTTGAGCAGCTTAAATCACAGTCCAAAGGTCCAGTACAAACATCAAGGATGGGTAGCCCTCGCTAGTCACAGCTTCTTTATACAATTTTGCCATAATGGGAAAAGGCTTGCTTCATAGCAATGCTTAAGCCATTACCCATAACATTTCAGTCTCTGACATTGCTGGTATGCCCAGAGCCCCTGTGAGGCTTTGGACACAGTGCCACATGACACCCCCAGCCCCACAGTGCAGAGGCCTGGCTTTGGAGGGTGGACTATACAGGGCATGAAAAGTTGGGCAGATGGATGCAGCCAGGGAATTTTAGTCAGTGACTCCATGTCCAGGTGGAGACCAGGAATGAGAGGTGTCCCTCAGGGCTCTGCCTTGGCACAAGAGTTCTTCACAGTGCCCCTCATGGTTTTGCCAATGACACAGAGATTGTATGGATCTTACCCTTAGCACAGGGTTTGGAGGGGACAGGCAGCTGAGCAGGGCAGAGGCTGAGGAGGACGACTTAGGGTTGCAGATGGAGGAGAAGCTCAGCAGTCTGTGCTCACAGCCCAGAAAGCCAGCTGGGCTGCGTGGAAAGGAGTGAAGAGCAGCAGGTCCAGGGAGGTAATTGTGGTTCTCTAGTCCATTTTTGTGAGACCCTACCCAGAACACAACATCTGTGTCAGGGGGCCCAAGCATAAGAAGGATGTAGAATTAGAATAGAATAGAATAGAATAGAATAGAATAGAATAGAATAGAATAGAATAGAATAGAATAGAATAGAATAGAATAGAATAGAATAGAATAGAATAGAATAGAATAGAATAGAATAGAATAGAATAGAATAGGAGTTCAGAGGAGAGTGATGGAGGTCCTCAGAGAGCTGGAGGACTGCTGCTATAGTGACAGGCAGAGCAGAGAATATGTTCCAATCCAATTAGGGAGAGATGCCTGTGCCCAAACCAAGGCATACAAATGAGACCATATGATGATAACAACATGCAGATTTTATTTAACAAGAAATGTGAAGTAGAGAGATAGAAAGAAATAGGAAAGAGATCTCAGAAAGAGAAAGAATGGAACTCAAGCATCTTTAAGGTCCTTCCCAATCGAAAGTATTCTGTAATTCTAGAATATGTGTGTATTTGTACTGTAACTTAATATTATTATTATAATAAATATAATTGTTATCATAAATATAATATCATCAATGATAATTATTATTGTTATTATTTACTTCTACTATTTCTTCATTTTATTATTCTTATTATTTTTCTTCTTTTGCTTATTATTTACTACTGTTACTATTTCTTCTTTTCCATCACCCTATTCTTCTTCTTGTTATATTATTATTATTATTATTATTATTTATTACAAGTAATTCTTCATCTTCTTCATTTTATCATTATTCCTATTGCTATTATTTCTCTGTGGGTTTTTTTGTGTGGGGTTTTTTTGTGGGGGTTTTCCTTTCTTACTACAATGATTTCTTAAACCCACCTTTCATTTGTTTTGAAGGAACTGTGTGTATTGCAATCTTGCAGTGTGCAGTGAGACCCTAGGAGCAATACCTCCTGTCTGTGACCATTCTTCATGGATAAAATCCCAAAGGATCAGCTGGTAATCCTTTCAAGATGAGAGGGAATGGCCTTTCCACCAGGGAAGGTTCAGATTAAATATCAGAAACAATTTCTCCCTGACAGAGTTGTCAGGCATTGGAAGAATTTGCTCAGGGAGATGGTAGCGTCACTATTTCTGGAAGCGTTCAAGGGTTGTCCAGAGGTGGCACTTGGGGACATGGTTTCAGGGTGATGATGGTGGTGCCAGGGTGATGGTGGGATTGAGTGACTTTCAAGATCTCTTCCGTCTTGATGATTATCTGTGATTCACCACTGAGCCACCTGCCACCAAATGTCCCCCAGGAATGCTGGTTTGGGTAGTATGAGTAATATTTGGTCTTGAAAACACTCACCTGGGATGCTCCAAAGCAGCCGGGCAGTGCTGAGGCTGCAGGGCCATGTCCAGGCACAGGCAGCCCATGTGGCTCCCTCAGGACGTGGGCAGGCTGCACGCCAGCCACCACCTGTGGGGCCTGGGCTGGGCCCTAATCCTCGTGCTGCGGTGCCAGGCAGGGTTAGCAGAACTGTCTGCACAGCACCCACAGCGCCAGTCTGAGATAGGAGGGATGCTTCTCGTGGGGAGCTGGCTGCCACTTGCGGCAGTGAGGCAGGAGCTGCCAAAACTACCACCTTCCCAAGAGCGTCCTCGTCGAGAAGGGATATCTCTCTGCACCAGGTGCTCGCACCACATGTTGTTACTCGTTGTTACTCATTGTTACTCGTTGTTACTAGAAGGTCGACAGAGAGAAAAGCACACAGGAGGGATTTTTTGTACGGTATTCCAAGGGCCTTTATTAGCAGCACACTAAAGGGAACCAGGGTCAACGAACCAAGAACAAAGGAGGGTCCAGGGTCATATATGGGATAAGGGAGATGGAGCATCAGGTCTGAGGGCCAATGGGTTGAGGGAATAGGGGCAGTACAGAGGCGGGGTTAGAAGGTAACAGCCAACAGGGATTCTGGGGAGGAGCTGTAAGGAATGAGGACCAATAGGCAAAGCAGAAGCGAGGAACATTCTAGAAATGTGGGGGGGAAACTAGATGAGGTAACTTGGCTTATTAACATAAAGGAATAAGGAACTATGGGAGAGCATTTCTTTGTGTCACCCCAACTTAAAGGGCTGTCTCTTCCCAGGGCATCCCTGCCTCCCTTCTATATCTTGGGATGCAGCAGCAGCCCGTGTGGCTCCTTCAGGATGTGGGGCAGGTTGCATGCCAGCCACCACCTTCAGGGCCCAGGCTGGCATCAGCAGCGGGCCCTAATGCTCAGGCTCCGGCCCCAGGCAGGGGCAGCACAACTGTCTGCACAGCGCCCGCAGCGCCGGTCTGATATAGGAGGGAGGTTTCTTGTGGGGAGCTGGCTGCCACCTGGAGGCTTGGGCTCCCAGCTGGGGACCTAAGCAGCTGGGGATGCTGCACGGGGCAGGGCCTGTTTCTGGCACCTGCTTCTTGAAGGTGGGAGAAACTGCAGGTCCTCTGGGTACTTGGGCTTTCACATGGGGAGGCTCAACCGAAGCCTCCTGAGGGACAGGAGCTGGGAGCTCATCCTCTGCAAAGTGTGCCAGTCTTTTGTCTCTGTCTTCTTCTTCAGACAGCTCAAGGACGCTCAGATTGTCCCACTCATCCTTGTTCTGCAGCAAGGGCTTGACCTCAGTGTGGTGAACACCCATGTGTTCCCATCTGTCCTGTATGAGCTCTTTATCACTGTCATTTTCCCAGCTAGACTGCATGGAAGGTCTGTAAATATTCCCTTTAGACACCTTCTGGCCAATGGAATCTTCCTCTTCAGAAAGTTCTTGGCCAATGGAATCTTCCTCTTCAGAAAGTTCTTGGCCAATGGACTCTTCCCTATCAGAAAGTTCTTGGCCAATGGACTCTTCCCCATCAGAGAGTTCTTGGTAGCTACTGACTTGGGGGGACGGCTCTTGCTCGCTGTATTCTTCCCAGTTAGACAGCTTTTGGGAGCTACTGACTTCTTGGGGAAGCCTTTTCTCCGTACAGTCTTCCCAGTCAGAAAATTCTAGATAGCTCCTGGATTCTTCTGGGTACAACTCTTGTTCTGTGAAGTCTTCCCCTGGGCACAATTCCTGGTAGCTACCAGCTTCTCCTGGGGACAGCTCTTGCTTTGTGCAAGCTTCACCTGGGCACAATCCCTGGTAGCTACCAGCTTCTCCTGGGGACAGCTCTTGCTCTATGCAAGCTTCCCCTGGGGACAATCCCTGGTAGCTACCAGCTTCTCCTGGGGACAGCTCTTGGTCTGTGCAGGCTTCCTCTGGGGACAATTCCTGGTAGCTACCAGCTTCTCCTGGGGACAGCTCTTGGTCTGTGCAGGCTTCCCCTTGGGACACTTCTTGGTATTTGTTCACTTCTTGATGAGAGAGCTCTGGGTCTTGTTCATCATCATACTGGACAGGCTCAAGCTCACCAGCCAAGGTGCCCTTCTCTCTCTCCTCTCCACCATTCAATCCCTGTCCTGACTGGTGTGACTCCCTGTCTTTCTCCTCTTCCTGCTTACTGAGTGTCTGGGCTCCCAGCAATCTGGGTGAGGGGCTGGGTGAGGGGCTGAGCAGGGCAGAGATTGGTCTCTCTTTCCTTTCTGCTGGAGCTGCTGCTTCCGGTTCTGCAGCCATGCTTTGGTCCCGGTCCCTCTGTTCTTCTGGCTGCTGGCCAGATGCCTTGAGCTCAAGCTCAGCCTTGCACATCACCTCAGAGCTCATGTGCCCTGATAAGTCCAGCAGAGCCTGGCTGCAGCCTGAGGTGCTGTGTGAGGCAGGGCTCTCTGTCCCTGGGCTGTCTGGGCTCTCTGGGCTGTCTGTCTCTATCTCTGGTCTCTTTGTCCCTGACAATGTCATCTCATCACTGAGTACAGGAGAATCTGGTGCTTTTTCCTCCTTGGGAGCCAGAGTCTCAGGGGGCTTCTCCTCAGCAGCTCTAGCCACGGCAGCAACAACTGCTGACTCAGCCTCTATGGGACTTCCCAAGCCAGGAGAGGTGTTGGGCAGCTCACAGGCTGCCTCTCCTGATACTTTGGTGCCTATGCTGCCAGGAGAGCTTGGCCTCTGCTGGGCAGAAGTTTGGGCATCCTCATCATTCTCTGTGTGCAAGGGTTTGTCCGAAGTCTTGTATCTGACTCCTTCACCCCATTGGGACAGCCTCTGGTTGCTCACACTTTCTTCCTTTTGGGATTGCCTTTGGTCACTCTTGTTTTTTTCCCATCGGGGCAGCTCTTTGACACAGTTGCCTTTTCCTTGGGATAACTCCTTGTCACTCTTGTCTCCTACTTGGGATAACTCTGAGTCTCTCTTCTCCACTTCCAAATGCTGCATGTGTGGATGGCCTTCCACATCTTGCAAAAGAGATAGATCCTGGTATCCCTCCCCTTCCCACTGCGACAGCTCTTGGTATATTGGATCTTCTTCCCACTGGGAGCCCTTTTGGCATCTGTCATCATTGTCATGCCATGGGTACTGCACTGTCATGTTTTCTTCACAGTGCCACAGCTCTTGCTGTGTTCCACCTCCCCACTGGACTCTCACACCTACCTCACATGGCAATGTCATTTCTTCTTGAAAAAGTTGGTAAAAGTCTTGGAGTCTCATTTCTTGCCACAGGCAAAGCTCTCGGCCACCAATACTTCCCTTTGGGGAACATTCTTGACCTGCATCATCTTTCTGCTCTTCATCCACGTTGACAAAGGCTCTCTCCTTCTCAGTCTCTGATTGGGGCAGGACTGAGCTGCCCTCTGCTCCCAGCCTGGTCAGGGGACTGGGGGGCTGGGAGCCTGGATTTACCTTGGTCTCTTCCATCTCAGATGTCCTTTGATGCAGGGGGATCCTGGGAGCTGCTTTCTCCTGAGATGGAGGTTCTCATGGGATCAGTCAGCACGGGATTGGCTCTGCGCCCCTTAAGTACCCCCCTGGCATGGCAGGGCTCTACCACGGCACAAGAACCTCTGGGCATCACAGTGTTCCGTGTCACCGAGGGTCCTGACACAACACACCTGTGTCCTGTGTCACAAACAGCCACACCCAGCACCTTTTTTCACAGCCAAACTTGCTGGAACTGTGGGTTTCTAGCCCCCTCATAAGTATTAAAATTCCAGCTATTACAATTTTCAGAAATGCCTCTGCCTGAATTAAGGTGCAAATGACACCATATGCCAAAGTGAATAGTATGGGTTTTACTTAACAGTAAGCAAGAGGGAGACAGAGAGAGAGAGAGAAATGAAGAAAGGCAAAGAAATAGAATAGAGGTGAGGGCAAGAAAGAGAGTGCTAGAAACAGATTAAGTAGAAAATATCACCACTCTGTTGATCCCAATGGTGTCCTGTTGATGGTCTCCATGAGGGCTTCTTGGTGGTGAAAGGAAACATTGAGTTCAGTGGATTGATATACACTTGGGCTGGGTATGAAAGCCGAGGTACCTCCCCAGGGGAGGGGGACAAGTTTGACACGGTCTCTTGCAGATCTCTCTGAATCTGTTGGATCACTTTGTATCACATGCAGTGCTCTGCTGCAAGCAATGAGGCTGGGGAGAGCTTTGTGGGTCTTTGATGGATTATGACACCTCCTCAGTGCCCCTCATGTGCATGTCTCATGGATGTGACCTTCCTGGGGTGGGGGATTTTACAGCTGAGGCAGTTTGTGTAAGGGAGGATGGGTCAATGATGTGCTGGGAATTCAGTACACATCCCCAGAGTGGGGCACAACTATGGAGCTTCTCAGTTTTATTTCACATGCAATCCCAGGCAGCTAGAATACTTCTGGTGGGACAGTCAAATTTACAGAGTATGTGACAGGAAACTGTTAGATATTGATAATATGCAGTTATACATACTATAAACTTTGCAACTTTTCTATGTTCAGTACCTTTCCTGAAGGAAAATTTGTGATTAGGTAATTCTCATATGACTGGCCTTTAGCTCTTGGCGTTTATCAACAGTATGGCCATTACATCAGTGTTACATTTAGTCATGGAGAAAGAAATTGTGGTAAACAGTCTCTCAAAACAGGGATCAAGGGCATAATTGATTTAAACTGACCCTGACAATGAAGTGGTCTCATTACAGTGCTCTGCAGCCAGGGCCCATTAAAGTAATCGGGTGTTTTCCTGGATGCTTTTGAGACACTGAAATTTTGTCAGCATTGAAATAGAATGAACTGCCAGGAGTGTATTTGTAGATGTCAATGACATCTCTTTCAATGTTTTTCTAATTCCACTGCGTATAAGACAGAAAAGTATATGTTCCTCTGTGAGAGATTTATGAAAAGAAAACAAAAGTCTTAGTAACTCTATTATCTGCCCCATTTATTTTCATTTTTCTATGGCATCTCCAGGGTTTCCAGCTATAACAGTTTCTGCAGGGGCTATTCTTCCAAGAACAATTTTCTTAGGGGATAAATGGATGAACAATATATCTGTAACATGAATTTTTAAAGTTTCCAGAGAGAAAGTACTTTTTTTATCCCTTCCAGGAAATGTTTTCTGTAATGCAAACATTCTACCTTTTAATCAGTTCAAGATAATTGGATACCTGCTGTGACTCTGGGAATTACACCTTCAAGATGCTAAGGAAAATATTTTCCAAGTGGGATCAGGCAGGCACTAGAACAGGTTGCCAAAAGGGATGTGTGGCCTCCATTCAGCTCATCTGAGCAAGGCATTAAGTAGCCTGAGCTGATGTTGCAGGTAGTCCTGCTCTGAGCAGGTTCTTGGATTGGGTGATATCCCATGCTCCATTCTAAAGTCAGTTCTTCTCTTAGCCTGTTATTTCAAGGACTTACACAGAAAGTGCTAACTTCTTCAACTCTTGCACTTCAGTTGACAGCAGATACCTGTGCTCAGGGATGTTTATTGTCTTCTCAGACTTGGGCCTTTATTAATTAGTAAAATAAAATAACTGACTGAGAAGGAGAAAATGAGGATTTTTATGAAATAATTGTGATTTCAAAAGTGCGGCAATTTTCTTTTGACCTTAGGTAAGTACTGAATAATCTTAGTTATAAATAATAAAAGTTAGTTTATTTTTACAAAAACTACTTTTATGGCAGCGTAACACAAGTTTCTTGAAAGGGATTAGCTCTGATCTATATATTCTTGAGAACAAAAGCTGGACATTTTCTCTTAATAGCTTGGATGCCAAAATACTTTTGTGTACTCACTGTTCTGACTAGTTTCACATGGTCAGAGGTATCAGAAATTTGCAATCAGCCCTGATACAGAAAAACACCCAAACAAGTTCATGTTTTTTCTTTAGTTGAAGCATGGTCTGGATTTTTATTTTTGTCCAGGTGGTGGTTTGGACCACAAAATGCTGATCCACAGATAGAACTAGCCCAACCTGTGGGACTCTTCCCATCTAGATTTTTTCTCAACCCATAAGGTTGTAAACTGCTAAATTGCAGAAAATGTCATTGTTTGTGTGTATTCCTTGGAGAGTAGGAGACCTGGTTCCATTATTTGACTCATTTTTGTGGGTTTCTCTCAGACCTCTCAACATTTGTTTCTTGCTGGCTGAGTCTCTGGGGATGTAAGAAACAAGGACCGGCACGTTTTTATGCCTTTAGTGCTGAACAGCACTGTGGCTTCTCTGGTTACCGTATGTCCCAAAAAGCAAATGTGGGGTGCCAGATGATGCAATGACATGCACCATGCTACTGGCTGAATAGAAGTGTCACACAGGATTCAGCTGCACCACTTTCTTGTCTGCAGGTCTACATTTTCATTCTTCCTCAATTTGATGCATTCAGAGTTAAAGTTTGTGGGGCACAACTGAATGCAAACATCTAATTCTCTTGGTTTGAGGGACTGAAATTAAGATCGTATTTGCACTAGGCTCTCTTAGTAGTCTGTTAAGAAACAGGCTTTTTTAGCAAGTGTTAGGGTTGAGCTGAATAAGAGGCATCCCCTTCTCTTTCAAGAGGGAGCTAACAATAAATACATTCCTGATTAAGGTACCTGGCTAGCTACCCAGAGTTAAGTGAGATGAAATCAGACAGAGCACAAATGCTAACAAGGCCAGCCCTAATCCAAATAGTCTGAATCCACAATGTAATTTTCCTAGGAGTCACACAGACCCAGCCTGTTTAACCTTTTTTCTGTGCTGTCCTTCAGTTTTCATATGTCAATGACATTGTCCTCACTAGCAATGTGTGGGTTCCTCCTCCATACTAATTAATTTTTCTTTTGTGGAGAAGTTACCAATAGCAAGCTACCTGGCATGTCTCAAGGTCCAAACCTGCCCACAGGCAGGAACCACAGACCACAGAAGAGCACATGCTTGGAACAGTTTTTGGAGGCAGAACAACAAACAGGCAGAGAAGAGAAAAAAAGAGATGCTGAACTGAGGAGGTGAAAGACAGCAAGAAGAGAGGAAGATGAGGGCTGATAGAAAGTCTTCAGTTTCGAGAATATACATCTGGGTTTTTGTGAGAAATGATGTAGAGCCCCTTATTCCAGGCAAAGTCCAGAGCTGTGTGAAGTCTGCCTTGCTGCAAGTAAGTGATCTCCATATCACCCTGTACTCCAGCCCTTCCACCCTGTTACAGAATGGAATCCACCTGTGGCTCAAAAATCATCCAGGAGATTGAGAGTCTGATTTGGATTTTATTCTGCCCTGCAAATATGAAGTGACAAAGTAGGTTGGAAGTACAGAAAAAGTAAAATATGAGAACTTAAGGGAGAAATGCAAAGCTGGCTAAAATCAGAAAGGTGAATTATGGCTGATATGCTTAGATTCTTTAGGAATTTCTTTTTCCTCTATTGGTTAAGTATTTTCAGTTTGTATATCTGGTTGTCATTTTGTAAATATCCAATAATTGTCCACTAGTCAATACCAGGTGCTAACCTCCCACACTTCTGGGATCTGAGAGTTTTCTCTACCTCCTCTCAGTTTTCTCAGTTGTTACCCACATTTTTTTTTCTGGGAAAAGACTTCTGTCTGCTGCAAAGCATGTCCTGCAGTGGTTTGGGACCCCTTCTCTCTCACTGAAGCTTGTATGCATGAATAAAAGCAGTTGATCTGGTACACTCCTTTTCAATGCTGAGCCAACATTTGGAGCCATTTTGTATCTCATTAGACACATAGAGTATTTTAGCATTTAAAATTTCAGTGTTTTCTAAAAAATATTTTACTTCTTTCATAATATGCAAGGAATTAATATCCTGATTTATATGCCAGACTGGCAAACAGAAGAGGGAAGGGTGTCTAGCACATAGTGTTTCAGTTTTTGTCTTAGGGGTTTCCCAATTTTTCTCTGACCATCTGTCTTTATGTATGATTATTCTACCACAAACCTTGCTATGATACCAGAATAATTTTATAAATATGCAATTAGAGGTGGGCTCAGTTCAGCCTGAACATTTGTGTGTATGTTTGTGTGTTTATCTTTGCCTCTGTGTATGAGGTTCATTTCCAAGGAATCCAAACCTGGATTCAAGTCCAAAGTCCTCAGATGGTCCCTGTCATTGCAGAAGGCTAAGCCAAAACAGCTGAGCACAACTTTGAAGACATTTGCATTCTAAATCCTGGTCCAAATGACTAGAATTCCTTTCCTTCTCTCACCCCTTTAATCTAAATTGAAGATAAGATCTAGGGAGCACGGGAAAAAGAAAAGACAATATCAACAGTTGATATTAATTGCCCTTTATCAATCCCTGAAGGGTTCTCAAAATATTTTAACAATCTGCTCTAAGTAACAACATTAATAAACTAAATGTGAGAAAGAAGAAAAGCCAGTAATTACAGCAGAGTTTAAACATCACATCTGATAAGTAACAAAGACCTCTAAATTAAAAAAAATATAAAAGATAAAACAGAAACCATAGTAAAAAAAAAAATCAAAGCATTGTCCTAAATGACATAGAGGTCACATGAATTAAATACCTCTAATGTCTTTCCAGAAAGAAAACATCCTTAAAAGCCTGGAAGAACTAAATTAATTCTTCATCAGCCTTCAAACTGCTTTCTATCCCAGCATTTTTCCTAAGGCCTCGTGCTTGACCCATAAAAACCATGTAATTGTAATAAACAACAAATAAACTTTTGACCATTAATGGAAGATTAGAGTGTTGTAGGAAGTAGGTGGAGTATGAAAGTCTTAAGCCAAGAGTATATTCAAGGCCTGAGAAAGGCTCTTTAGTTGGAATATATATGAAATGTATGGAATTTATTTGGTATTTATTGCAATACACATTCTCTTTGCCAACCAGTTATATTTACTAAGTAACAGTTACTTGCAGATTCATTTGATTTGAAGATAAAATGTTTGTTAACTTTTATGGCAGTTCTGCAAGGTTGTGGAACCCAAATTTTTGCCAAAACAATCCCAGTCAAGGCAATTTGCAAAAGCTTGTGGCGTGTTTGCTTAACACACGTTTTTGGGTTAGAGATAAGGCTGCTGAATTGTATCATACATGATTTTTCTTTCACTGGACTTGAATAGACAGACACCTTAAATCCACCTTTATTTAATTCCAAAGCCTTTAATTCCAAGGCCTTTGGGCAGGCAGATGTTCAGCAACCTCTGCCAGCACTTCCTTCTCCCTACTGCTGAAACCTCCTCATCTTCATCCTTGATGTTTTACATGGCTGATAGTCTTCTCTTTCATCCGTCATTTCTAACAAAGTGATGCAATGGAGTTTAATATACTCCACTCTAGGGTAGCAAGTATATATTTTTTTATGTTTTGCTTGCATTTACTATTAAGAAGTTACATTTTTATGCAACCCTACAATAATTTCATTAAGATGAAACATTGGGGGCATTTCCATTGAGATGAAGGATATGTCAGAATTTTAAGACTGTTTCTCATGTGGTTCTTCATTGACATATATTTTTTCCTATTAAAAAGAAAAAAAAAAAAGAAAAGAAACCCCAACAAAGGAAACTGGCCTGGGGAAAATGCCACTGAGATACTGTTAAGAAGTCTGACTTAATGCCAAGCAGCATATGCAGGGCGAATGCTTAGTCCACCCATTGTGCTTACAGCCACAGGGGGCTGAGAATAGTACCCTATGAGATTTTACCAGAAGTATGGTAAAAATATTCTGGTATAGCTGCCTGTCTTTCTGAAATCGGAAACCTTAGTTTTTACTTTAACTTATACTACCTACTTGGACATAGGTTTTTATTTCTGTGTTGACACTGCATCATTGTTCATTCAAAGAAGGGCTGTGAATGTAGTGCAGGCTATTCCTTAGCATACTGCAAAGTTAGTTGTAACCTGGATACCACTTATTCCAGTGCAGATGATGAAGGGCCATGGAGTCCCTGGCTGCAGAAGTCATGGCTATGGTTCATTTACCAGTTAGTTCTTTTACCAGAATGCAGCCTATGAAGATCTATTTCAGTCTAGTCTAATTCTGAGCAATGTTCAAGCTGTTTTAATTTGTGCTAAGGAAAGACTTTCAGGCATAGGGCAGAATTAGAAAGGTGAAGAGAAAAATAATCTTTGTTCATTTTTAACTCTCCTGTTTTAAGAACAGTGTTGTTTACTAGAGAACCTGATCCGTCTTTGACAGTTTTTCTTTTCAAAAAAATAAGAAAAAATAATTTAGGGTTATCTGATATCTTGGAAGTGTAGAAGTGCAAAGCATGCTGCGCTGGCTGGTCTCCCTTGAAACACAGCCTTTAAAGGGCAGAGACCTGGTGTAATCACTGCCTCCTCACCTCACTGAGGTGGCCAAAGCAGAGAGCAGCTCCCAAAACTGGAGCACAGCCCTGGTCTTTGCTGGTGGCAGAGCACAATGCTCTGCCTCTTGCTCCAGGCCTGGAACAAATCTGCTATTCAACCTTAAGGAAAGGCAAGTTTGTTAACTAGAGTATTCGCTACAACCTTCAAAACAAAACTTGTTATTATATTGTCACAGAATGCCTGTAGATTTATGAGGCCTTGGGAATACAATGAATTAATCACAGTAGTACTTGTTTGTTTTTATAAAGGTTTGCAAAACAAGTAATAAAGTGTTTATGTGATTTTTTTTTTTTTACTTCAAAATCCATTAGATATTGTTCTGAGTCTAGTTTTCATTAAAATGAGCTGTTCTAGAATACATATAGGAGTCATGAGCTGGTTGAATATGATTAGGATTTCAGGAGTTAAAGTCACAAGTTGAAAATTATCAGATCCTAAGTTTAATCTTTGTTATATTTCTTCTTTAGCTACAATAGTAATCTATAAATTTTATAAAAAGTCCATGATAAAATTTGTATTATTACAAAGAGCTACATAGGAAAAAAAAAAAAGGAGGATTATTCAAGGAAATAGGCACTGACTTTCCAGTAAAATAAATGAAATAAATGGAAGTATTGCAAGTTTTACTTTATCTCTTGAAGTAATTAATAATTTAATGGAAGTCTTCTATTTTAGAACTCAGATGTTTTTTATTAGGACTGCTAAAATGCTTAAAAAACCGTTGCATAATTTGTCAAATTACATCCAACTGCATTAACTAATAAAATATTTGTTTTCAGTAGCTCTGAAAAGGTATTACTTCAAAAGCTGATGTAGTAATCATTCTTCAAAATCTAATTCTGTTCCTATTTTACATCTCATTTCACATTAAAAACACCACGTCTTACATCTAAAACACACTGAAACCACAGGCATCCCTGCATGTTCCAGCACTGGCAGTCTCAGCTGGTGGGGGTGCCTGCTATCTCCATGCTACATTGCCTCTTGAAGGAGTCTGTTTTCTCAGTTGATGACATTGCACAGCATTTATTTTTGTCAAGGCTTTTTCAGTAGAGTGGCATGATGTGAAATAGAATAACCTGATGAAATACAATAAGTTAATAATAGTGCTGTACACAGAGCACCTTTCATCATGACAGATCGCAAAGAGTTTTACTTAGACTGTACATATAAAAATCATTCTTCACCCACCACTGAAATGCAGTTACTGTTACAGAAGAATAGGGTAACCATACCATGCCAGGAATAACAGCTTTTTTGAGTAAGGGAAATTAAGAAAAATGTCTTCATATGAAACAATAATGGGAATGCTTAGGGACGCTGGATCTAATTACTAGCATTTGCATTTGGTCAACGTGTTTAAAGGACTTCTTGTAAATACATGAATCAGTAATAGGAATAGGGGTATCCATAAATATTTTATTTGCCACACATTCTTGTGACTTTATTTTGTCTTTTCTTAGAAACAACACCTTAAGCAGCAGAAAAAGAAGAAAAAGCCACATATATTTAAGAATTGTTTCAAAATTTACTCTAGAAGGAAATGGCAGTTAGTCATGAAAAGTTGGCTCTAAAATGTTCATATTTTTGGACCAAATACTGGACAGTTCTAATCTCTTCCATGAGATGTAATTCAACAGAGACCCATTTTGGATATTGTTGTGAGCTGCTGCAGACCATAAGGGTAACCCAGGTTTTTTAATAGATCTCTTGGGGCAGATTAAAGTGAGCAACACTGAACAATTGTTGTTTGTAAATATACACATGTAGAGTTTATTATGGAAAAATTTGGTTGCAAAGAAAAACAGGTATGTCGGCATTTTGTTTATTATTGCATATAGTTATGTGCACAAAATCACGCTATGAAAAGCCAGTGTCCATGAAGGAGACAGAGGAGTCCTGCAACTTTATTTGAATAAAAGGAGCATCCACTGGGACATACACTCATGCAGTTTCTCAATGTTTTGGAGGACACAGCCTCCTTTAATCCTAAACTCCTGGCCACCCATTGCCCTCTTCCTTTCCCCATTGGCTGAGGTTCAAAAAGGTACAACCTTCTCAAACCACCTACCACATATTTCCCCCTTGAACACATAATTTTCCTCCAAAATTCAGAAATCCAGGCTATCTGGGTCCTGCAATAGACTTAGTGCACACCAGGTTGTCTATTGCCCTAAAGTTCAGTGGTTCAAACTGTAGTCAAACTGCCTGGTTTCTGTAAAACCTTGTGTGGCTTGAGGTTGATAGAGACATTAAGACCCATTTCAAAGACATTAATACCCACTTCTCCTAAAGCTCCTCACCCGCTGAGTTGTTTGTAAAGACATTAGACATCCATCTTTCCGATCGGTAATACAACAATCTGAAAGCATCGCAATATGAAAGTACAACATCTCCCCAGATAGAGAAAGAAAGGACAAGAGAATGAAGATCTCACCACTTGTAGGCTCCACAATGAGACTTGGGTGCTTCACAGTCTTGGTCAAAGTGTGGTCACAAACTGAATCTGATCGTGGGTGAAGTCCCGAAGAAGTGGTGGGCAGAAAACCACAGGAAAATCCATGAAACACAAAACCTACTGGGTGTATATCCACTCTGGTTCAGGTGGGAATGCCCAGGTACCTCCCCAGAGGTGGGGACACTTTGGGAGTCCCTGACACCTTCTAAGACAGCAGAGCTGCCCATCACACTGGCACAGTTGAGTCAATTATGGCCCATTAGGGCTGCTAACAGAGATGAACATAACCATGAGCATAACCATGCTAACAGAGATGAACACCCTCAGGCCAGAGTCAATGTCCCAGTACTTCCCTGGGGTGGGGAGGGAGCCCCATGGCAGTGGTTTGTTGAAGGCAGGACAACTGAGCATGGCAGCAGGCACCTGCCTGACTCCAGTATCCTTCACCCTCTGTCTTTTCAGATCAGAGGTTTAGCCACTGCCCATCCAAAAGCTCACCTCCTCCACCTCAGCAAAGCACCTGGCATCTCCACAAATTGGGAAATACTTTGAGATGTTACCGTTTAACCATTCACTCTCTCACAGGTATGTCCAGCTAGAATCCTGTCACACCAGAGGGTGTGACTCTGAGTTCCAGTGCCATTCACTGCAATACAATACTGGCAGTGGCAATACTGGTGCTGTGTTTGCTCTCAATGGTTCATGATACAACATGAGTATATTGATACTGGGAATATCAGAGGAAATGTAACTGTAAACCATAAGCACTTACAATGCAGATTTATGACTCTTCATTTAAAAATGCAATAAAAGTGTCATAAGTTATTCAATGTGTGGCAGTTGCGTGGGGTTTTTAGCCTTTACTATTTAAAAAGTCATGGAAAAGAACAAACACTTTCCTTTGAAGATTAAGTCTATTTGCTGTAGGCTAACAGCACTCCCCATCAATGGGCTCAGTTAATGTGCTGCATGCGCATTTTGCAGCCTGATCATTGGTTTTGCAACAAACAGTTACTGAAAAATGGAAATTATCATATCAAGATAGGGAGAGATAGAAGGATCATATAGCATCCTCTTTTTCTTGATACTCATTGCAGCCTGTAAATCAGCATCAGTGACATTTATCACATTGTATATATAGGAAATCTAGCCAAATATGAGAGAGGAATTTGTTTGGTGCTTCTCAAAAGCTTAAAAATTATTATAAATTCACTGGAACAGAATGAGCTGAAGGGTTAAAATGAAAATAACAGTTCATGACAGTAGGTTAAGCTGGTGATGAATTATCCATACAGTATCATAAGGATTAGTCTCATTGCATGTAATTATTGATTCAATGGAAAAGGATATCAAAACTACAGTAATGAGGTTTGGAAACTGAAATAAACATGAAGAAGGCCAGAAGTAATAAAAAAGTCCACACTTAAAGGTAAGGAATATGAATTGGAAGTATTATACTGTGATTCAGTATGAAAAAAAGCAACCTAATGTAACTAAAGAATCAAGAATTTATGGATATCAGCAAAAATGAAAGGTAATAACGATGGACAGTGGTTTAGACATCTGTAACATCATCTAGTGCATAAAATGTATGTTTCAGGGCTCGACACACATAGGAGAAGGCAGTAAGGGGCAGCAGGGGTGGAGTTAGAAGTCAGCTTGGAAAACTAAACCTATCTGCAGCTCTGACAAGTGGACCAACACTGCTAGGTAAGTGCCATGTAGGGCTCTTAAGATTTGTACCCTTCTAGAAATTGTAAGGTACTGCTTTTATGTATTTTTTTTTTCCTCACTTCTACAAGGAAATTCTTCCATTCCCTCCCTCCTCCAGGCCTCACTTGAATATCTATCTCACTGGTATCACA
This sequence comes from Ammospiza nelsoni, assembly GCF_027579445.1. Lineage (NCBI taxonomy): Eukaryota > Metazoa > Chordata > Aves > Passeriformes > Passerellidae > Ammospiza > Ammospiza nelsoni. The sequence continues at coordinate 55,397,940 of NC_080669.1, read as the reverse complement.
AAACTTACCTTCAAGTTATAATTGTAAATCTATATCCCTTATCTCAGATTTCATTCTCATGCCAATATCCTCCATTCTAGGAAAATCATTCCAGATTTTAAAAAAGGGAAATAAATTATCTTCGTCCAATGTTTGCCAACTCTACAGAATTCCCCAGCTTGAAAAACCTCACAGCAAAGATAAGGAGGGTGAAGTATGCAGTAATTAAGGCTTTAGTTGATGATAAGGAAGGCTTCAATTCACACCCTACTGAGGCCTGAGTCACCAATTTGATCCCAGAGTTGTTCTGGCTCTCATTTCTCATTCTTAAAATGGATTTAATAGTCCCTCTATATATCATAGGAGTCTTGTGAGAGTAAATATGCCAGAGATGGTAAAGTACTTGGACATTAAAATCCTGAAAGCCAGAGGAAATCAAAAATTATATCCTTGTATCTGACTTTGAAATAATTTGAAATTGAGTGCAAAAAGCTTTCAGAGAACGTGCTAGACACAATTGCCTAACTTACATCACATATTTTATTCCATTAATTAAATTTCCAATATTCCAATGAATTGTCCATTAGTGGTTTAGGAACATAAGAATTCCCACTCCAACAGGACGAGAGTTTAATAGACGGCGGGCATTGTGGCACTGCAGCAGGGCGAGTAGCACATATCCTCCCCCAGGACCAGCCTCCCAAGTCTCTGCCATATGTGCAACTCTGACTTCCACAGTTAGTGGGTTTTAATAGATGTTGTTCAGTTGATTGTTTTACCCCCCCCCCCACTTTTTTTTTGTTTTTTTAATTTTTTGATGCTTTGAGGTATGCTCTGAGGCTCACCAGAGAGTTGAATACCCCAACAGAAGTGATGGGATGTTTTTCTCAGAAGAGAAACCAAAGTGAGCCCTTTACCATCAAGCTGTCGGAAGTATGGATGGAATTTAGTGAATATGTCATCACCCAACAAGAAGAATCTCAGCATCAGCCGGCCCACTTAATGTGTTTTATCAGTAATACTCTGTGTGTGGTGGTGGTTATCTGTATGTTAGCTTCTACATCTATAAACTTGACCTATTTTCTATGACCATACAGCATCTGTATTTGAGTAAATTTGGAGTATGGTGTAAATATTTACAAATAGTTACAAACAAGGCCTTGCCTTTTAGCCGTAAATACTCTGGCTGCATTTCTAACCTGGAGATAGTTTTTTCAATGGTAGACTTTCTATGTTTTCAACACCCAGGTTGAACAAAATGACTTTTTTTTTTTTCTTGATTAAATCTGGGTTTTGTACACCAGCTTTTCATCAGGAAAAGACTCATTCAGGCTCAAGATCACGTTCTTGTTACACAAAACTGCTAGTTGACATTGTCAACACCCTTATTAACTAATTCTTAAAGCAAGCTTTTAGATCATTATCCCTTTACTGGGCTGCTCACATGTGGAAGCAAAGGCAGATGGAATACACAATATTCCTCCAGGCCACAAAGAAATCATTAGCAGAAAACAGATTATAATCCTGACTCCTTGTCCATTATTTAGATGATGCCTTTTCCTTGCTAAATTACCCTGCTGTTCAGCACACTAACTCAACACAGTGCTTCTTAGAACACTCACATTTTGATCCAGTGTTTCAGAAGAACATAGAAATGACAGTAATAGTGCCTGAACCCTCTTGGGTTTTTTGCAGAGTCCAGGAGAAGAACTGAAATAAAGTAGAGCTCTGGGAATGGGGCTTGGTTTTGTACCTTTCTTAGGTGAGGCTGCCCAAACAGATGGTACTGGGTGGTGGTTAACTAACCTCTTCCAGCTTACTGGAAAAAAAGCTTCACATTTGTTTCATAATCCCAGCAAATCTGTCTTATTTTACAGAAATAAGGCTAAATTGCCCCTTTTTAATTTAAATGCTGTTTTCTTCTAGGAGGAATGTTGACTTCTTCTACAGGAAAATATCTATGAAACTCTACAATATGATATATAGTTCCTTTTTTTCATTTTTCATTCTAAAAAATAAAAAGGAATAAACTCTTAGGTCTTGGCTACTTTTTTACTATTAAATATGTCTTGGCACTTGCCTAGATTATGGAGTAATCTGTGTGTTGCACAACATCATCCTTTAAATAGGTCAGCCAAAACTCTACATCCAAATACACCCTAAGCTCAGATCTCAGACTTTTACAGTTGGATTCTGTCTCTCTAATGGTCTGAATCAAAATTCAGGATACATCCAAATACCCTGAAGCAAGGGTATTGCAAATACGGATCCAGCATGTCTGGCACAAGTCTTTCATTTTCAGGCTTCTTTTTTTATTCTCCTCTTCCCCACCCCCTGTCTCCTCCCTTTCAATTAGGGCAAAAGCACATTGGTATTCCAAGAAATCTAGAAGATATTATTTTCCATGATAGTTGATATTCATATCTGAAAAATGATAAAGTGATTAACTTTCAATACATCTTGAGTAGACCCACAGAGAAGAGTAAAAACATGGAAATTCAGCACATATGTTTTGTAAAGAAAACCTATTGTCCTCTCTGGGAGGCTTTATTTCCCGAGCTTTTTAGGCAACACTTCTTTGTCCCATAAATCAGTATGGAGGAGGTCCTGGTGCTCAAGCCTCTGTTTCTAGCTATAGTTGCAGAAGGATTATATGTGTAGTAGGATAGTTACCAAAAGTTTGGAAGAGTCCTCTCAGAACATTACAGTAGTTGTGAGTATTTGAGGTAATCACATTATATACAATGTGTATTGTTTTATTGTGGCTGATACTTGGCTTTCTATCCTTAAAACAGAGTCAGAGCTCTAATTAATCCTGAACCATCACAGTGACACATTTTCCAGAGGATATGCGAACTGAGACTGATTTTTCCATGGTTTTTTAATGTCTTCCCTTTACTTGATTTCTTTTTTGAACCCAAGCTGTTGCCACAGACAAGCATAGGATAAGATCTCAGTATTTGTTATGTCTTGCCTTCCAGGATATAATTTTTCCTAACTATCTTTAATTGAATTGAATTAACTTTCTTTTATAAGTCTACAAAATATAAGGTGTGCTGAGATGCCTAAATGCAAGCATTAGCATTGTGTTAACCCAGACTAGTTTTGTGATTGTACTGTCTAGAAAAGCATACCAGAGCTTGCTTTGGTGTACTGGAGCATGTCCCCTGGCTGCAGGTGCTTATATTCCAGCACCTTTTTCATTAAAAAATTAACTTAATATTTACAAATTATTTTGTGCATAATGACTAATGGGATTTATAGATACTTTCTTCTATTCTTGCAATTTTAATAATCTGTTGAGCACTTAAATTTACTCTTTTGGCATTTCTATCTCTCTCTATCATTCTTGCAGTGACAGCTTCAATGCCCCATTCATCTCACAAATGCACTTTTCCACACTGTCTCAGATCTCATCTGCACCTTTTCCTCCGCTATGCCTTGGTTTGTCCTCACCATTGGGTCCCTCAGGCTCCAAGAAACTTGGACCAGAGAAACAACTTTATTTCTGTAAAGACTTGGGCTGGGAAATAAAAAAATATTTTATACCAAGCTGCTCATGTGCCTTCTCTAACTACTGCCAGTCTCAGCACTTTATCTTGTCCTTCATATTTTATTAATTCACAGCTTCTACTTCCCCTTTTTTGTCTCATCCCATCCAAACTCAGAGAGGGAGAGGTTCATGCCAGAGGGAGAGGTTCATGGCAGAGGCAGCTTTCTCCCTCAGCTCTATCTCGAACACAAATGTGGGTGCTGGTAAATAAATAAAACCTCTTAGGCAGTGCTGCCCCAAGGACTACACCGACTAAAGGCTTTGGCTGTTTTTCTAGCTGGGTCATGCTGCTCTTCCACACTGCTCAGCACCCACCTCAACATCTGTTGCAAAATGGTGTCTTGGATGAGGATTGACCTTTCCATCTCATCATGGAGTTAAAGCTGGGGTAGCACTTGCATACCAGGACAATATCTGAAAGTCCCCCTGAGTTCCCATGCACTGAGTACTGCACTGGAGTAGTCCTCACCCCAAATATGTCAGTCTTCGGTTTTTTGTTGATTTTAATTTTTTTTAGCCCAAGTGCCAATATTAGGACAGTCTGTGCATGAGACCATGAGAAAGGAGATGCCTGTTTTACATTCCTGTGCTGCAAACACCAAAATCTGACCGTAAGTTTTGCTGCCTTTTCTTCAAATCCTAGCTACTATTGGCATGATTCATTTTTTGTTTTATAATAGTAGCCAGATGTCCCAATCAGGGTCCTGCTGTGTTCAACACCATAGAAACATATAAGAAGAAACAGGCTTTTCTCTGGAAAACATAAAATTTAATTTAGGAAACAAATGTAGTATTGTAAACAAGGTGAGATAGGCATCAGGGTGACTAGTTGCTGTAGGCTGGTACTGGTCACCAAAGAACAGTCTTACTTACATGCCCTGGGACTTCTACAGTGCTGGACAGCACTGGTCACTGACCCACTGTGGCTCTGTCATCACCCATCAGATGGTGTCAGGAGCAAGTTCTGAAACAGAACGTGAAGCCGATAAGACGAATTTAGTAGACAAAACCATGCAGTCTGATGGGGGAGCATATGTCTTGGTTAGGTTTTTTTTCTTTATTGTCCCGATGAGGGGACAGCAAATCCCTGACAAGATAATGCTGGGTAGGCTTGTGGAACAAAAGCTGTAGAAAAGTGCTGAAGGGGAAAAAAGCCTCCCTCGCGCAGCAGTGAAGGGACAAATCTCAGTACAGATGGGTGATGGTCAGATCTCAGTGAGGAAATGGTGTAATGAAGGCTGGAACTGAGAGAATGAAGAAGACTAAAGGGATTTCAAAAAGTAAGGTACTTTTATTTGATTCAATAATAATTTCCCTTTAGATCTGAAACATCTATCTTTCTATTTTCTGTTCTTGAAATACTAAGTACTGTATCAATTTTATTATTTTATAAATAAAACCATGTTTTTTCAATAGACAACATAAGTAATTTCTGGAGTATATTTATAAAGTAATTTCGCCTGGTGTATAAATGCAATGTGCTTTTCATTTAGTTGACCATTTGGTGGCAGTACACGTTAGCCTCACTTTTTGGATGATAATGTGTTATTCATTATGGTTGTATCTCAAATTTGTTCCTCTCAAATGTGTCAAGTGCAGAAGCCAAATCTTTATATAAAGCCTGCAATGCTAAGGGGTAAATGCCCGATCCTAAATCTCACTAAGAGTAACAGGTATTGATATGAAGAAAGTAGTGTTCATTAACGTTTCATAGTAAGTTTTCACCTATGACAAAACTGTTCCTTTTTCTTCCTACCATTGTTCCTTTTAAGTGTGACATTTCACTCAGAAATTATGCTTACAATGAAATATAAACAGTATGTCAGGATTGCTTTTTTCTTTACATGGAAATTAAAATGAAGACAGAATAAACGAAATTAATGGCCTGCACAGAAAGAATAAATTCCAGCTATATGATAAAAAACATGTCCAGGACTTTCTGTGGTAAAAGGCATGTGTTACCACACTCCTGCAGTGCAAAGTATGCTACACTCTGAATGAACAGTTCTGTCTGGTACGGTTCAGAGAAGCACACAATATCTTGTTTTTAATGCAGTGCAGGTGCTGGCAGATAAAAATACAAAGTCTCATTAAATCATAAATACATATATATATATAATTTCTATTTCCAATACTAGTGTACTAGATTGGACTATTAAAACTAAGACGAGGGACGTGAAAAGAAATCATCTGTGTTGCTCATAGGGGTTGATACTTGCTAATCTCTGTTTTGATATGAGCAACATTTCATTGGACTGTTTATTTTCACTATGTTTTTTGAACTTATTTATTGAGCTGGGATACTTCTTGGGACGTGTTTCTGGCTGTGGACAAATAACATCTGCGGTAAAGTAAACTTGTGTATAAAAAAGCTCATTAGCGCAAGCTGAAACCAGGAAAGGATCCTAGAAAGGGCCCAGGGAGGGGACCTGTAAAAGTAATGACAGGATGGAAGGGCAGAAGGACACTGAGCTTCAGGGCTGGACAGCAGTCCAGCTTCAAGCTAACCACCATGCAGTGAGCTTGCATTAATGTTACTGTGTGCTCTCAAGCAGGCTGCATCCACCTGCAAAGCATTCCTGGATGAAAAAGAATTTTTGAAATATGGACAGGGAGGTGCAAAATGCACAAATTATGGATCACAATTATATCTAAATATTTATGCATAACAATGTGTATCTATATAAAAAATGATAATATAACCTCTGCATTTTCAAGTCTCTATGAATTTGAAAACTGTAATCTGAGTTAACAGCCTTAACTTTGGAAGTCCCTTAATTTTCAACAAGAGCTACAGGTGCACTCTAGTTTGCAGTAGCTGTTGGCATCCCTAATTCTCGAATAGAGAACAAGCAGTTTGATTTGATCTTCTCTGTTTGACAATTCATCTTCCAACATTTTATAGTCTTTATATTTTTTCAGTATGGGACATTTATAAAACCTCAAAACATCTGTCTGCAGGAGACAAGTGTCAACACCTGAGTTTTGGGTTCTGGAAATGAAAGAACCAAACTATTTAAAATATTGCAATGTCATACCCTGGTCAGAAATATAGAAGCAGCATTCCTTTGGGGTAGAGGGCTTAGTAGTTTCTGAGTCATATTGTTAATATCCTTCTTGCTTTGGCATTCAATTAATACATTACACTGAGAACACCATTGGATTAAATTTAGAATTTATACATTAATTTAAAGCATAGCTTTTCCAAGTAACAACACAATTTGAACTACGGAGCAGGAAGTATACTTGAAAATTGACTGATATTTTCTGAAGAGATTTTGGAAAAACATTATTAGCAGTAGTCACAGTGTTTGAGTGTTACCTGCAAGTACTTATTCCTGCCACTGGGAAATATCCAAGTTTCTCTAAATCAGGTAAGGCTTGTGGGATTTCAGTGAACACCTCAATAGCAGAAGAGGTGGAGCTGCCACCTTCTCCTCACCCTCAGCAGCTGTAAAGGAGCTCTCCTACATCTCCTAAAATAAGAAGACTTCACTGGCTAAGGACAGTTTAAGTTTACAGTTTCAACAGTTAAAAGGAAGATAAGCCATATGGCAGGCATTGACATAATGAGACACTGTTTGTAAAAGGTGGTGTCTGATTTCTTAGTGGGCGTGTCCTTTAGTCGCAGGAGTGATTTGTGGCAGGAAAGTCATCCTGGAAAATGGATAGACCTGCTGCACACTTAGGCAGTTATTTTGTCTTCATTAGGAAGGATCCAAGTTCACTGAGTTCAGCTATGCTAGAACTTTGCTGTATTAATTTTTTACCACATGGCCATGCATTAACTTGGTTGCTCTGTATTTGTTCCTTGCATATCATATTCTGTAGCAAGTACTAACTATCCTACTCCTGCTGCCACGAAGGAGTCAATTCCATGAAAAAAAGACACCAGGGTAGTTATCACAAGCAGTCCTATGTCTATGCCATGCCTGCAGTGACTTGCTCGTCTGGCAAGAAGTGGAAAAAACATGGGGTAAAATCCTGCTGAAGACAGTTTTGCTTCTGTTCCTAGTGTGAGGTAGCTTACTTATGGCTTCACATTTTCCTCCTATCTGCCAGGCCTCCCAAAATGTGTGAAAACTATAATCTGCCTTTTCTTCACTAAAATTTTTGTATTGTGGTAGTGTTAACAGTTAACAAATCAATTTTCATAATAGAGAAGCACCATATAACTGTTTCGTACCTTTGCAGTGGTAGACTTTTCCTAGACTGCTGAAATGGAGAAAATTAACTTAGGGCAATTTTTTTTAATGCCTAAACCTCCACAGTTTTTCAAATTAATGAGTTTACTAATGAGAATAGTAATTCCAGTGTGCATCTACTGTTTGCTGAGTTGGGGCACAAGTATCTCCAAGGAGCATGATTCTTGTCCAAAGCATACAAAAGCTACAGACCCTTACCTAGAAGGAAACCCAGTAAGAAAAATATTTTTATGTTTTCAGGAAATTCATGTCTTCTCATCTGCAGTGGGAAAATCTGGGCTTGTGCTTGTACTTTACTTTTCCTTGTAATTTTGAGATTACTATCATAGAATTATAAAATATGCTGAGGTGGGAGGAACCAGTCAGGATCATCAAGTCCAAGTCCTGGCCCTGCACAGGACATCCCTAATAATCACACCATGTGTCTGGGAATATTGTCCAAGCTCAGACCAAGCTCTGTCAGGTTTGCTGCTGTGACCACTTTGCCCAACCAACCTCTGGGTGAAAACCTCTGATATCTGATCTACGCCCTCCCTGACACAGGTTTAGGTCATTCTCTTGGGTCCTGTTGCTGGTCTTCCCCTCATGAGGATGTTGAAAACCAGAAGGAGGTCTCCCCTCAGGCTCCTCTTCTCCAGGCTGGACAGACCAAGTGACCTCAGCTACTCCTTATAAGGCCTTTCCTTCAAAAATTCCACCACACTCATGGCCTTCCTTTGGACAGACTCTTAGAGTTAAAGGCCTTTTTTATACTGTGGCACCCAGGAGTGCCCCCAGCACTGGAGGTAAGGCTGCCCCAGGGCAGAGCAGAGCAGGACAATCCCCTCCCTTGCCTGGCTGCTGATGCTGTCCCTGATGCCCCCAGGACACGCTTGGCCCTCCTGGCTGCCAGGGCACTGCTGGCTCATGTTCAGCTGGCCATGGACCAGAGCCCCAGGGCCCTTTCCATGGCACTGCTGCCCAGCCTCTCATTCCCCAGCCTGTCTGTACACCCAGGGCTGCCCCATGCCAGGTGCAGGATCCAGGACTGTCCCATGTTAAACTTTATACTGTTGTTGATTGCGGCCCTCTAATTTATTAAGGTTTTTCTGCAGAGCCTTCCTGTCTTCAGGGGAGTCAACAGCTCTTTCCAGTTCAGTGTCGTTGGCAAATGAACTTAGCATTCCTTAGAGTTTGCACTGAAGTGGTTAATGAAGGTGTTGAAGGGCACCGGACCAAGGATGGAGCTCTATGGAACCCCGCTAGTGACAGGTCACCAGTCTGATGTCACCCCCTTCACAGAAACCTGCCCATGAGCCTGGTCTCACGCATCCCTTGTTGTTTTTGTCCAGCTGTGAGCTGATTTTGTCCAGAAGAATACAGTGAGAGAGAGCAATAGAAGCTTTACTGAAATCCAAAAAGATCACACCAACTGGCTTCTCTTGATCAACTGGGTGGGTTACCTCTTTATAGAAGAAAATGAGATTCAACAAGCAAGATTTCAGACATTGTGAGCCATGCTGTTTGTAGGTAATATTTGAAAATGGCACTGTAAATATCAATTCCCACCACTAGAAGTGAAGTTCTAGAAGTGAAACCATGCATTGGCTACAGCCATTTCTGCTTTAAACCATCTGTATCATGTTGCTTTAATATGTGGCTATGTTGCTTCATGGAAGATGTGTTATGATCACTTTTTGTGGGCTTTACCAGTACTCAACAGCTACAGCTTCCTGGCAGTATGGTGTCAGGAGAACAGCATATTTAATGAGTACAATATACCCTGTATGGCTACAAAGAAAGAGCAATACAAATGCATATCTTCTAAATTAAGTGAGAAATTGCCTATCTATTACTCTGGGACACTGTATGATTTTGTACCTTCACTGCCATTTATGTTCAAAAATTATTCCTTTTTCCATTAAAGCAATAGCCTGGCTTTTACTATGCTATAGCAAGGTGATAGATTATACTAATTTTACTCCAAACCCATTTTTGAAAATGACTACTTCATCTATATAAAATTTTTGCCTGGAGCCATCACCCTGATCTTTGTATATTTGCAGTTTCTATGACCAAGCTTTGGTAGCCATGGGGCTACAGGGATGGTTTCTTTGAGAGGCTGCCAGAAGCTCCCCCATGTCGAACAGAGCCAATTCCAGATGGCTCCAAGATGGATGTGCTGCTGGTCCAGGCAGGGCCAGTCAGAATTAGTGGTAACCCCTCTGTGATAATATATTCAAGAAGAAAATTATTGCACAGTTGTGACCACAGAAGAGTGGGGTGGGAATATGAGACAGGAACAGCTCTGCAGACATGAAGGTCGATGGAGAGTGAGGGGCAGGAGGTGCTTCAGGGGCTGGAGCTCAGGTTCTCCTACAACCTGTGGTGAGTCCATGGTGAGGCAGCTATGCCCCTGCGGCCCATGGAGGACCACAGGGATGCAGAGATCCACCTGCAGCCCAGGGAGGAGCCCACACTGGAGTAGGGGGTTACCTGAAAGAAGATTGTAAACCCATGGGAGGTCTGACCTGGAGCAGGCTCCAGGCAGGGACCTGCAGACCTGTGCAAACAGGAGCCCATGCCTGGAGCAGGTTTCCTGGAGGGACCCACGCTGGACCGTACTGTGCCTGAAGGAGTGCACCCCATGGAAAAGTGTTCTACCTTGCAGCAGTTTGTGCAGAACTGTTGTCCATGGGATAGACTCACATTGCAGAAGTTCATAGAGAATTTTCTCCTGTGTGAGAGAGCCTGTGCTGGAGCAGGGAGAGCAACTACTCTCCCTGAGCAGTGGTAGGAGCAACGTGTGATGAACTGACTGTAATCCCCATTCCCTGTCTCCCTGCACTGCTGTGGGGGATGAGGTAGAGCTGGGAAGGTGGAGGATGGTGGGGAAGGGGTTTTTATGGTGTTATTTTATTTGTCATTATCCTGGTCTGAATTTGTTGATAATTAATTCTATTAATATATACCAATTCAAGTTGGTACTTGGGTAGTGATTTCTCCTGGGCCTTCTTTCAACCCATGAATCCTTCTTTCTCCCCTGCCTAGCTGTGGAGAGGACTGATAAACATGCTTTTGTGGATGTCTGGCATCTAGCCAGGGTCAGCTCCCAGCGTTCTCTGCGGGATTTGGCCACTCAGAGGTGGGGTGCAGGTCACTTGGGATGCTTTTTGTCTGAATACACTGTAGTACATATGCTCTTTTTTGTACCACAGGAATTTTGCTAAACATGGGAATATCAAATCAGAGAGAAAATCGAGTGAAGTGCTTTGAGGATGGACAACCTCTGTGTGTGTAAGATCATTTCATGTGGGAAAAAAGTGAACCTTTTCGACCTGGCACTGTCTTTCTTTTGACTGTGGAGATCTCTGTTTCATAAAAACAGTGTCACAGCCTGTAATTAGTAATCAGTGGGAGAATCAAGGCAGACCAGACATTCAAAGGTAGTGACACTACCCTGTGAACTGTTGCACTGGTTTTAGCTGGGGTAGAGTAAGTTTTCTTCATAGCAAATGATATGGGGATGGGTTTTGAATTTTTGCTGGAAACAATACTGATAACATGGGGATGTTTTAGCTATCACTGAGCAACACTCACACAGCATCAAGGCATCTCTTGTGCTCCTCACTGAACCCCAACAGCAAGGAAGCTGTGAGGGCACAAGGAGTTGTGAGGGGACACAGCCAGGACAGCTGGCCTCAGCTGACCACAGTGATATTCCATCCCACATGGCATCAAGCCCAGCATGTAAAGCTGGGGGAAGAAAGAGGAATGGGGAGAATGTTTGTGGATAATGGCATTTGTCTTCCCAAGCCACTGTTACACATGGTGGAGCTCTGCTTTCCTGTGGGTGACTGAACACCTGGCTGCCCATGGGAAGCAGTGAATGAATTCCTTGTATCAAAGCCTAGTTTTGGTCCACCGTGGGGGGAGTGAGTGAGTGGCTGAGTGGGGCTTAGCTGTCATGGGGTTAAACCATGACAGCTATCCATAACACTGTCTGTCAAAATTAGTGTAAGAGATAATAACTCCAGTCATATTATTACATTTGGGATTTTTATTTCAGGAAAACCAAAGCCATGAAGGAAACAAAGTATTGGAGACCTGGTTACATCTTGCTGAATCAGAAGAAAATTTGAAGTAATAAGTCTACTGGATAAGAGCAGCATGGCTGTAAGCATATGGGGTTAAGCTCCAGCATTCTCTTCTTGGAGAAAATGTCCATGCATTTAGCAGGAGCAAAAATTATAAACATGTGCCCATTTTCAACTTAAGCAAGCAGTAATTTACAGTCACCAGTGGGATTATTGTAATGTCCTCTCCTTTATGTTTTCATAAGAAAAGAAACTCAGACATAGACACTACTGCTACTGGATTTGTTTTATGTAAAACATTATGTTGGCCCTCAGTTCAGGGAGTATACCAATAGATAGAGTCAGAAAAGCTCTGTTACCCCATTTCATAATCAGTAATTAGATAGTTATGGCACTCTTGCTGGACCTTTGCTTAGCTAATACTGTCTTGACACCAAACAGAAAAGAAAGGGGTTTTTTTCAGTCTCTCCACACATGTATTGACCAGTTTCATTTCAGTTCAGGACGTTGTGCCCTCTATCTGTGATTCTGCCCCTTCACTACTCAGCTGAACAGGAGCAAATGACTTTTCTAGTGAGTCTTGGCCTCAAGAATCAAGGCATGGGTGCTGCTGCTGCCTGCAAGGGCAGGCACAGCAAATCCATCTGTCTGTGAATCTTTAATGTAACAAAGGCTCTGGCTCTGCACCAGCCCATGCATGCACCCAGTGAGGCTGGGTCAGACCTCGTCTGGGTGACATCACTGCAGCACCACTGTATTTTAATCAGTGGGAAGGGTAAATGAGGAGAAGAGAAAGGGGGTTTTCCTCAGGTGATGTGATCCCAGCTGCCCTACATGGGCATGAACATGAAAATGAAGGCTAAAGTAATGGGACAGAGATCAAGGGACTTGTTCTGGAGCCATGGCCTTGCCTATGTATCTCTCTCATTGCCTCGTGGCAGGGGAGGGACAGGAAAGGCTGAAAACACATGAAATTTCACTACTCCCATCCTATAGATTTAATTCATTTTACATACCTAGTCTAGTTTTCAAACCTGTTCAGAAATCTGGTACCTCCACATGAAAATTAGACCCCAAAATTACTTGTCTATAAATGGGAAGTGAATAGTTATGTACAATAGAATGCTCAAATCTAAAACCTAAGAGCAAGCTAAGCCAGGAGCTACCCTATGTCAGTGAGCACACAGCTGCCAGGAGCTAGAAAAAAAAAACATTCTAAGGCCATCATGTGTCTTAGACCTTAGCCTTTGCTACAGGCTGCAGAAAATTGCACCCATGGTATGTACAGCCAGGACTCTTTCTGGTAGGTATACATTTCTAAAGAGCTGGCAGAGCTCACTTGTTTCTTTAAAAGTATTGTTAGCACTTGTTCCATCCCCTTCAAAAGTAGTGAGAACATTCAAGAGGAAACAGGCTCAACTCTTTCCTCATCTCAGAATGTATTAATCCCCCTTTTCCTGCTTTTCAGAAGATGGAGGTCACCAGGAGGTGCCTATTCCTCCTAGACTTTTTTGGGAAGTAGAAGAGGATTCTTTTCACCCCTTTGGGAAAATGGGGCTGTTACACACAAAATTTGAAAGACTGAGTGATGGAGGCAGAGCATGGATCCCTGGTCTAGTGGTGGCTTAGAGCTGAGAGCCACAGTTTGGGAGCCAGTTTCCATGGTCATTCCTGTATTTTAACTATATCACCTAAAATACAGATACTGTCATGGGAGCAAAAACCAGAACTCCTACCAAGCTAAGCTACTTACCCACTTAAACTACTGAACTGTGTTTCACTCCATGAACTTTGAAGCCTTGTGAGTGGACTGTACATTTACCCAAATTGGTTTAGTCTGGTGGCAGGGCATGTCTCTCAAAGGGAGGACATATAACTCCAAATCATCTCATAAACAACAGGGAACTAAATTTGGTTGACTATGCCAAGGTGGATAAATTTAGGTACACAAATTAAACAACTCTGGAGGAAAATTTAAGCTGAAAAAGGCCAACTGCCTATTAAACCCAGGCGTCTTCAGGGATAGGCAGGCATTTTCAGGATAATATTTTGGACTTCTAGATCCCAAATAAAGTGCTTAAGTCCTCTTTTGAACCTGGCCCAAAGCCCTGTTTGGATCTGAATACAGCATTTACATTAAAAACCACTGCTTTCTCACCTTGCTTTCAGGTGCAAAGTTCACTGAGTTCATGAATATAAGCCAGTGATCTTGAAAGTTTGGCAAACACAAGAAAAGGTGGTTCAGAGAGCTGGGAATCTGGCAGACCTACAGCATATTCTACAGTTCATGCATCCTCAAAGCAAGAGGGATTAAATTTACCCTCCCAAGCACCAGCCTCACTAGAGCTCAGTTCAGCAGGCTGGGAGAGAGCAGAGAGTCTGATCTGGTGCCATTGTGCCTGTAAGTGCTGTAACATTGTGGAGATCCCCCTGCTAGCACTGCTTAAAGCACAGGGAGTGCAGGGAGCTGCACTTAACAAGCCTGCAAGTTGTTTGTGAGCACAGCATGTAATATCCTGGCACTGTGGCTGATTGCTTACAGGTGGTAAAAGAGAACCTGACATCCACGCTGAAAGCACCTTTGCACAATATTGGCCACTGCAGCACACATTGGAGACAGGTGACAAAAATGCATCTGCAGTCCTTACTAACATATCTCCATGCATTTACAGGGAAGTTGCAAGTGAGAATGACAGAAACAGCAGTGGGAAGGGATCTCTAGAGATTATTCAGTCATGCCTCCCACCTGAAGCTTGAAACTGTGGGGTTCTTTTCAGTGCCTGACTGTCTTCTCAGGCCCCTTGCGTGCTGACAGATTCAAAGATGTGGAGTGCATTTCGGGCTCTATAGTACAAAAATCAAATAAAAGCCTAAATGAAAAAAAAAAAGGCGGGGGGTGGGGGGGGGAAAGGAGAGAAGAGAAGTCAGGAAAGAGCCTCTAGTTTTACAACACATGTCAAAGTCCATGGGTAGTCCCGCTGCAACTGGAATGTGTGGAGCTTTTTTGCCATTAACCTCAAGACGAATGGCTTGTTTTAAAGACAGTAAAAACACCATGTTGTGCAGGTGCCTCTATGTGTGGGTGGATTTCTCAGGAGGATGTCAGGGACTGTAGCCACAGCATTGGTGCTCCCCAGTGCTCTGTACCGTCTGTGGTGTGTGAGGGGGAAGCAGCTGCAGTCCTGCAGAGCCCTTTCCCCAGGTCCTCCTCTCCATCACCACCCCATTTGCCTCCAGACCTCTGTACCTGAAATTCCAGACTTGAGGTTGTTAAACAAAATGCCAACTGAATAGAGCAGAAACTAGTAAATGAGCAATAAAGGAATCTGAACGAAAAGAGGGCAATTAGAAAAGGAGTTGAAATGGGAATAATTCGATAACATAATTCTAAATGAATAGTGAATCTTAGTTAATCCTATTAACTATTTGCAATAAACAGAACAAGTGGTTTGTCAAAGTACTGCTAGTTTTTCTATGGTTTGATAGATCAAGGTTAGTTACTGTTAGAACCACAACATTATGCTTTGTTTTCAACTGATGAAGGAGTAAGATTGATTTGAAACATATGGTGAAAAATACTGCCGTTCTTTGTTTGCATCTGTTACACTTTTACTCGTTAGTAATTGGTTCACAAGCTGCATTTCTATTTTTTGTTGTATTTTTTAATATATTAAGTGAAAACAGAGACTTTAAGCAGATGTACAAATGAGAGGATAAACATCTCAGAATGCTTTGAAGCTGTGTTTTTTTGGTTTTTTTTTTTCTAGTTTGTTTTATATCTCTAGGGCTACACACAGGGTTTTCTGCTAGTGAACATGGGTGAAAGGCTTTTTATTTGGTCTCTTGGACCCAGTGAGTAGGGGGTACATATATGGCATCCTGTAATTGCAATTTTTCAAAGATATAAGAACGCACCCAAAGTAGTAGCACCTTCTTCTGTGGTTCACCTCTGTTTTTAAAAGTGTTAACTTGTACTGTATCAGAAAGGTTCTGAAGGAAGATCCAGAGTGTTTATTCAGCTAAAGCCAAGGCTCTGTCATGTGATTAGTTCTTTGAAACACACAGCCTTCAAACTGTGAATAGCCCAATACATAAAGGTAATTCTTAAGGGTGCAATGCAGTGGATTCCCAGCATTTTCACACCTTTACTCTTTTCTTAGATTATGAAGAACAGCTAATCATAACCTCGTGATCAGTGAGTGCATAGCAGAGCAAGCCTAAAAGTCAGTGGAAATTACAATGTGTATGCACTTCAGCACAATCAATTTTGTTTGTTGTTTTAGTGGCATGATTCCTGTTTACAGCAATCAAACCATCATATTACACAAAGTAAATCAATAGGGTGATAATGTAGCTGTTTACTGTGCTTATAGACTTGCCTGTGACTATGTCTAGGACACATAATATCACACAATGCAATGTTCTTAATTTTTTATTTCCCTTTGGATGAAGGTTGACATAACTCACAGGTACTAGCAAATCCCACCATGCTACAAAATATAACATTTATAGGAGATACATATGGTACATATTTATAGTGAGCAAAATAAGGACATGTTTCAATTATGCATGTGGATTAGCTCTTTGAAGGAAAAAAAAAAGGAGGTGTTACCTCATGCCCATATAAATCCAGGGGTAAAACATGCCTAAAACAAAAACCCTTTTACATGCCGTTACTTATACATGAACATTAACATTTTTCAGGCATAACTCTGAACAAGATACACAGACATATGCTGCTATGAATCTTGGAGAACATGCTGTGCTTACATTTTTCAAACTATCCAACAGTTTCAGCAATAAGTTCATTCTGTGCCAGAAAAGGACAGTATTTGGATATCCTGTGGGCAAGAGCAACATGTTTTCAATGCACATCAAATGCATATAGGTAGATGAGCAAGTAACTATTGGCTAAATTTGGAAGTAAACTTTCAGCATTTCAGCCGTTTGAGACATCATCCCGTGCACACACTATTACCTGCTGTACCTTGCCCTGTGCCCAGTGCATCCTGTCTGCCCTTTCATTGAGATGTAATCAGCATCATATCTCTGGGAGGAGACACTGCAGAGTCACAGGCCACTCTCACTTCTGCCTCAGATTTACTCTGCAGTAACCCACTCGTTAGAGAAAAAGTACAAACAGTAAAACTGGGTCAGTTAATTGTCATTAAGAGTTCATCTATGTCTGTTTCATAGGATGGAAATGGCAGACTTGGATCCCTCACTGCTTTTCTGGGAGACACAGGACAACTAGGGAGAAGCAGGAGCTGGAGAACCTCCTGAAGAAGGACCCTCAAGCAGAGGGTACCACTTGCTGATTCAACATAGGATGAATCTAGCAGACAGTGACATTGCTACAGACCTGGATTTTCATTATATTTAGGAGTTATATGCATCCACTTTCTAATTCATGTTTTGTCTGGGAAAAAAAACTGTGCAGTGTAAAGTAGCATTGCTTCCCGGCAACATGGGCAAAGAGGAGATTAATGATATCTGTAACTAAGATACATTTTCTTTGTGTATTATTTTGTGTATTCTCTTGAAATTAATCCATAAAGAGTGAGAACTTGAAGACTTCTGTGTGTTACTTGCAGCATGAGCTTTTTTGGAGGTTAGTGACACTGATTCTCTCTTCCTGAATCTCTCCTATTTCTATAATTTCTAGAGTGCAGAACTGCTTCCTCCACAGCATGCTCATCAAAAGAAACTGCAGTATGTTGTGGTCTGAAAACTTTACCAGAGCATGCTAGGTTTGGCCCTTCTCCCTCTGTCTTCCAGAGACTTCCAAATCTTCCCCTAAGGGGAGCATTCTTCAGCTATTCTCTACAAATCTTGTTTTGTTTCCTGGTGTTTCAGCCTCCCTTTCTTAGGTTTTGCTTTATATGTATGAGTTATATTCCTGAGACTCTTGACAGATAATGGCCCATTCCTTCAAGTCCTCTAGGGTCTTTTCTAGGGTCTAGATCATACTAGGTAGAAACATTTTCTTTTGAGGTTTTTTTGATAGTTTTTTTTTCCATAATAACTTAGGACACAAATTACTTGTAAAATCGGATTTGTGTGTTTAATAAAATGAATACAATTTTTTTCAGATGATTTGACATTTTATGGAATTCTATTTATTTGTGTTTCAATTAACTTTGTTAACAATGGCAAAGTTAGTAATGATGTTTGGCAATCAAAACCCATTATGAAGTATTTGAACAATACAAGGTTAGTTAAGTTAAAGGAGATGTTGTGCAGAGCATTTCAAATTGAATTTGGATAGTGGCAAGCATCTGTGTGTTTGGAAATCTCTAAATTTCTGCCTGAAGGGTAAATTGAAGCTTATATAAACAAGAACTTGTGATCTAATGTTTGGGCTTTTACTGACACGGGCACAAAGACACACACAGATGCACACATATAAACCTCTATGGGAGGTTACAAAATATAGGGAAGAAAAAGAGAGAAGAGTAGAGGAAGATATGAGACATGTTAGCTGTCTATTTAATGCTTTTCACCCATGTAATACAGCTTGGCAGACATTTTCCACAGTTCCACCAAATCAGACCTGTAAAAGCAATTAGCAGTCATCATAACGTGAATCAAGCTTGAACTGCTGTGGTTCTGAAAAGCGTGACAAAATTAATTGACATTTAGGCAGTGAATAGATTTCACTTCCTGAGACAAGGTATGTTTTCAGGGGAAGCTTGTTGCTATGTTGGATTTAGTTAACAGTTCTTAAGTCTCTTGTTAAAGGATTTGTATTATTTCTGTGGGTGGATCATAGTCTCATCCAATTATGACTTCAGTACAGCCAAGCTTCGTGTCATATGCTTTACTAGCCCATACTGGTTTGCACATTCCTTTCACTTCACAGGAAGATTTAAAAAAAAAAAAAAAGGCAAAATTTCCTCTCTCAAGTGATTACAAACAGTACTTTGGAAGTATCAAATTTCTACTGAATGTTCATTTCATTCCAAAAATATCATTTTGGTGGCTTACTGGTGTATTGTTTTAGTAACTAGAATAAAATTGTTTAAAATTTGGCAAAAAAAGTATTAGTTCTCAGCCTAGAAGCCAAATGTGATATATATCTATGTTTCCTTGGCTAGCTATCTTCTAATCTCCTGACTGTAGAGAAGAATGAATTTGCTTTCATGTTGTGTTACAGCCTTTTTTAAGCAATTTCTGTATTTAAATGGTTTACTGCTAATGGTTTACTGCTAATGGTTTACTGAAGTTCTGAAGGCATTGGTATGAGTGCAAGTATGGAAATACTGTATAGAAAGTAAACTGGAACTTCCTTAGTCCCTGGGGTATATTGTGTTCCTAACTGTCTTTTTTTAGCCCAATTTTGCTCTAAAATTATCTTAAGTTTTGGAACTTTTCTGTGCCAAGTTACAAGAAATATCAAAATATAATTTTTAGGGAGGTTTTTAGAGCTGATTGTTTTGATACATTATTATTTTTATATTTTCTAAAGTTGGCCCTTGGTTCTTGCCCTTGGGGTCTTTTCATGTCCCACAGAGTGCAATTCTTTAGTCACTTTGAAGCAGAAAATTATTCTGAATAATTTCTGAATAATTTCTTAGATGTTACCAAAAAAATGTTTTGTGAAAGCAGAGTTAATATTTCACTACATTTTTCCAGGTAAGACATGCCAGTAATATAGATAGGATCTGTGGCTCTAAAATAATTTTCAAAGTGAAGACTTGACTAAGAGTCAAAAGAAGCCTTAGTTCTCCTGTCAAACCTCACATAACATTGAAGGACAAAATAGTACTATATAATAGTTGCATGAAGGTTTCTTTTCAAAAATACTAAACCCTTTTATGGCATCCTCCTGCAGCTCCCATTACATCTTCCCTCTGATCTCCAACATTCCCCAAATATCTCTGAAGCAAGAGAGAAACCAAGAGTGAGGATGCCAGACAGGATCTCACCAGAATCTAATCTAGCAATTTTGAGCAGTTATGAGACTCCCATGAGTACTGCAAGACTTGAAATTGCTGCATGAAGTTTAAATTTAATCCCACTGAAGTCTTAAAGGTCCAAACTAGTGGAAGTCAATCTAGCATTTAGGGACAGCAAAAATATTTAGACTGTACATAACAGGCTTCCACAACCTAATAATTTAACCAGAATGTATTTCTGTATTTAATATTTCTTTTCTAATGAGTCTATATAACACCTGTGTGCCCCAGGTCTACCTGGAATTGTTGGCCATTCGGGACTAATGCTTAGAACTGAGCATCCCCAATTGATTCTGAGCCTGGGAAACCACTGCAATTGTACCTGAGGAAAACTGAAGCCTAGCATCTGAGCAGGTACCATTCGATAAAATGAGCAAATGACAGGCAACACAGTTAGCCTTGCAATGGTAGCATTCTCCTTTCCCACTCCTCTGCAAAACGTAGTTATTTGATTATAACAATTCTGATTAAGCCCATTATAATGCAATGGAAATTTCCCAAGACACACTTCATTGCTAGAAATAGGCTAAACGACACTTACTGGAAGCGTTCTTTCCCTGTAGACTAGTTATATTGTCCCTTTCTTCCAGTGCAAGGTCTAATTTGGGACATGCAAAGAGCTTTTCAGTTTTCCCCCATTCTCTCTACCCTCTGGAAATTGTTGCATTTTTGAGCACTGAAGCACACACACTCTGCAGTATTACATTTCTCCCATCTGGCCTGCAGCCTCCCCCCTCAGGCAATGAGCTCACTGGATCTCATAAGCTGTGGCAGGGTTAGTCTAGGTCAGCGAGTACTGCAGAGGGTCTCCACGCAGAGGTTGGGTGGTGCAGGAATCATGAGTGGCATTTCAGCAGGTGGCATCCTTTCCTTTGGAGTTCACCCCAAAATAACACTGCCATGGCCTGGATGGATCCACAAGTGCAACCCAAGTTCAAGTCACCCCACAGGTCCATGAAGGTCACGAGCAGAGTGCCAAGTGTCCCCTGCATTTCACAGGTCAGCATTTATGTCTGCTGAGCCCCAGGACAGCCCTCCCTGACACATGCTACCATGCAATTCCTCTCGGAGAGACACACCACGTGGCCTTGGAAATGACAGTACCAACTGCTCCATCACCTCCTACCTGCCACCTGCCAAACAAACCTCTTAAGGACTGGGGCAGAAGAAACCCAGGGTGGTTCTCGCCTGAGGATGCTGAGACCCAGCAGGACCTGGGAAATACAAGCCAAGATAAATTGTGCATAAGCAATGAGACTCAACTGCTCAAAATCTCCCTGAAATGTCAGGTGCATTAAACTTTCCTGGCTTTCAGGACTCTCTGCAGCAATTTGGTCATGTTGTTCTGCATCATCTGCAGCTGTTTTGTCTCCACTTGCAGAGGTCTAAAACTTTCTG
The DNA here is from genome assembly GCF_027579445.1 of Ammospiza nelsoni. NCBI lineage: Eukaryota > Metazoa > Chordata > Aves > Passeriformes > Passerellidae > Ammospiza > Ammospiza nelsoni. The sequence goes on along the minus strand of NC_080669.1, from coordinate 55,376,771 downwards.
ACTGATATAGATGCTAAGAATGTAAAACAGTGTCCAAAATTCAACTGTTAGCAATTTTCCCCAAAAAATTGAAGAGGTCTCTCCTCCAATGGCCATCCAGTTTTTTTTTCCCCTCTGGAGACCATTCACACAGCAAGAAAGAAATCACCTTTTGGACCACTTGGTTCTTTTCCCTGAGATCTGTTGGGTGTAGTGTAGTTCCCAAAAGGTTGCACTTCCGAGACCACCTGGGAGAGCCCTACAAACCACTGGTGGTGCATAGACCACAGTTGGAATACTGTTCTGTTAGGCTACTGGTTAAAGAAAAGGAAATTAAACACAGAAAGTTGTTAAAATGACATTGTGTGTGAGTCATGGCTCCACATTAAGTAATACTCATACAGAGCACTTGTCTCCCTGGATGAAAGCTCCCCACCTTCTGTCTCTAGTCTCTAGTCTCTACCTCTTAATAATAAATATCATATTTTCCTATTACACAAATGAAAGAAATGCTAATGCTTTGTCTGAGAAACAATGAAGTGATAGGAATAGAAACAGAAATAGAAACGTAATGAGAGGTATATGACTGAATACACCACTCATATATTTCTGCCACCGACATGCAAGGAATTCTTTAAATTTCCACTGAAGCCTGTTTAAATGAAATATGTCAAATAATACTCCTTTTTCACATTCTCTCTTTCCAAAGTGCACCCCAGTGCAACAAGACTGATTCTTTTTTTGTTCAATATTGGGCTGTAGCAAGCTTGCTTCAGCCTTGCCTGACAACTGATGGGATCATGCAGAGATAGTGTCTAGTGGCCACAGATTTGTGCAGTTCCCTGTCTGATTTTGAAGCCATTTTTTAATGAGCTAATTTTTATGATTGCTGACTTGCTTAAGCTTTAAGAAAATTGGTTCAGATCTGGGGAAAGACTGCTGTGCAACAGTGGTCCATTACAATCACAGTCTATTATTATTATTCTTTCATCAGATTACAAATGTTGTTCCCTCAAATCCCAGATATGAAGATGCATCACACGGAATACAATAAGCCCTACAGAGGACAGCAAAAGAAGGCTTTTTCCCTTAGCATCCTCTGACTTTCAGGTCTTGGACCCAGAATATACTGCTAGTTTGTAGAGCTGTTTGTGACACAGTCACATCTCTATCCGCATGTTTCCATTTGGACCCCGTCTGCCAATGTGCATGGAGCAAGCAGAGCTCTGAATTTGGCTGATTCCTTATAAGAAGCAATGGGACTAAGGACTAGATATGTCACACTTGGGACCTGCTCCCCACAGTGGGTGGGATGGTCTTGTGCAATCCATAGCAAAGGAGAAGGGTCAAAACAATAGATTTCTGCCAGCAGGGACATAAAAAAAATTGAAGTGTCAAAAATATGGTTAGTGATGCACACAGGATTGTTGTCAGCCCTTTGCAGTGGTAAACAGAAACCTTGTATTTTCAGCTAGTGCCTCATTCCCAAGGCTATTTGTTATCCTCTCATTATGGCACTGGAGGAGTGGATAGATGAGACAGGGCTGCCAAATCCCTCCATTGCATGAGGCACACAAAGCTTGACAGGCTGGCAAGGAGCTTGGCAAGAAGCTGGCTGTGCTACCACAACACTAGGATGATGGTCGCTGCCCTTCCTGCCCCAGGGCTGGGATCTTCGCTTGCCTGCCAGCAGAAAGGCAAGACTTCTAACTTCTGGGATTTCAGGTACCACTTTATGAGAGCATGACTTGATTAACTTTTTTAAAGCGTTCCCCAGCAAATCCACCACACTGACAACATTTCAGTAACAGCATAACCTGGCAGCATAAAGCTGGAAAGAAAGGAAGGAATGATGTAGACAAGACTCTCCAGAAAAGCTCTTGCTAGGAGTGGCTGATGTGAATTTTCCATCTGGTATTTGCTGCCCAACTCTCCAGCAAGGGTGGCACATCATCCAGCTCACTTCAGGCTGGAGACCACCAATACAAGTCTCTCTGTGGTGTGTATGTGAAAAGGGGACACTTTGAGGGAATTTCCAGAAGTGTGCTGGCCACTTCTGTATTCTGGAATTGATACTCTGAGCTTGGATGGTAGGCCCATGGTATCAGCTGTCAATGACAGCGTCTTGCATGAACAGTAATGAGGCAATAGGAATAATTTATGGTAATATACTAAGGAACAGTATTTCTTCCGGCAGAATTCTCAGAACTACTGCTCAGTGTGAAGATAAAGAGAATTCAACAAAGTGAATAGGGTATGACCTAATCTTCTGGCAGTAATGCTAGAACATTTTCTTTGGTTGCTTTAACAGATTTGCATATCAACATAATGCAAATGAAAGGTCAATTTGTGTTCACTCCCAGACTCTTTATTATTTACACACAAGTTCAGAAAGCAACTAACCTTGCACTTCTAGACATTTCATTAGACATTTGAGATCTCTTAGTAATGCTGGAAGTAGTAAACAGGGAAATTATTAAGAAACCATTTGAAAACCAGTTCCAGAGCTTCTGGCATAAAGAGTGGAACTTATGTCCCAGCACAGAGCATGGTGTAACAGCTTTTTCCCATGATCTTAGCTGCTGAATTTTTTTGACTTCTATGTGGGACAACCAGCATTAGACAAGGTGAGGTACCAGAGGGAGGTCATCTCCCTCTGTGAAAGCAGAGAGGTTTGGCCAGGACTGTAGAGAATCCACAAAGCATACTCTCACCACAATCACTTCCCAGATTAAATCCAAAGGTGAGACTGAACAGACAAGGATGGGGACCCAGAGAAGGACCCAAGAGCCCTGTATACCCCTCTGTGATACAGCAAAGTACACGGAGCAAAAGCAAGTGATGGTCTGGTTGGAATTTGAAGTCTAGCAAATTTATTTCCATATAAATGTGCATGAATGCCAGAATTTGGGTAGCAGCATCAACCTTGGAGAAAACAAATATCTCCAAACACCAGAGATCAAGCTTCAGAGGAAAAATTGTCACCTCAGTTCGAGGCATTATAGTGAAAGCAAAAACACTATTAAATAATTCTGGCATTTGGAAAAGTGTTACAAAGTGCATGAGGACATAGCCCACAGCAAAACTATTTGACGGATATTTAGCACTTTTGAAGTTAATTCCATCATCTCCCCCACCTAAGTACATGAAACTCTTTGGCCTATGGATGGTCTGGATTACTATGGGAGCTAAATAAACCCTTAACCATAATAAATATGGAATGGTGCAGCATTCCCTTGTTTGTTTCATGGAGAACAAGACATGATTGCACTTACTTATGACTTTCGTGCTTTTTTATATGTCTCTGTTCAGTCCATGCACCTGGTGCCTTTTGATGATTCATTTTAATGTGTTCAACACATGCTTGTACACAGACTGAGATCACAATAAAAAAGTGCTGCAGAGTGAGTATCCAGGGATCTACGCCCTATCCGTTGTTGACAATGACAGAATGACAAATGCTGTCAATATTGTATAATGCGGGAAAAAAAAAAAATCCTACCAGAAAATTCTGTCCCGGAAAATTCTGTCCTGGAAAATTCTGAAAAACACAGATCTTCCAAAGGTTTGATGATATAAGCAAAAAGTCCTTCAAGCACATATTTCCCTTGAAGAATGTAGATGGTTTCAGTACTTAAAGTCAAGCATACACATATGTTCTGTGGTGATCCAAAGCTGTTACCACTGAAAGTGTATGGCTTTGTCTCAGTTCCCCTTCTACTATGATAATTTGTGTCAGATTTATGATTTACTGTAGATTCATGACATACACCAGACTGTCATTCTTCCTAGGTAGGCAGCTGAAGTAATCTCCAAAATATTTAGCATCATACCTGGAATGTGTGTTGATGGTACTAAATGAATTTTACTGAAATTTATGTAATTCCTTATAAGGGTATGTGGTTCCTGGTATTACAGAGGGACACAGACATGGAAAATAATAACTCCTGTAATTGCAAAGTACTAAAGGCTGTCTTTGGAGTGCATTTTCAATCTTTTTTCTCTACCTTTAAGAGCACAGATTACTTTTATTACATAGGCAGACAGACAGACAGACAGATAGTTATGGCTAAAACTACCACAACAGAAAAACAATGTTTTTCATTTAAATTGTTTTGCTTTTCAGTCAGCTTGTCTTACTCAAAAGCAACAGAAGACCCTTGACTTCATTTATATTTCAAAGCACAGTCACTCTTAGACATCTGTTTTGGTGGAAGTTTAAACTACTTTGCTGGCTTTGTTACTTTATATAAATGTTTAAAGACAATTCAATAAAGTGCAATTTCTTTGAGACAGGTACTATCATGTCAGTTTGAGGTAATCATGGCCATGCCTGCTTACATGTTTTTAATGCCATTTGATAGGTGTCACTGACTTTTATGAAAATCTTCGAGGCACTTCCTTATAGACTGTGTTTGGAATTACTGTACATATCTCTTTCCTGGCCTCTGGCTGAATCTTACAATGTAAATAGGTTCATATGGCTGGCACAGAGAGGAATAAGGTGTGTATTACTACAGCCAATACTTCAAAGGGGTATGCATGGTTTCAACCAAAATTAAGAACAGGAGAGCCTTATGTAGAGTCTTCTTTTTTTTTTTTTTTCTTTTCCTTTTTCTCCTAGTTGTCTGCTTAAATGAAGAATGTCTGGGGTGAAGCTTTCCAAAGAATTATTTTGAATAATTTAAATAAAGTTATATGTTATCCTACTTGGATGGGGTTTTTTCTTTAGAATTTGTGGGTTTCAGGCATAAAAACTTAGAAAAAAATAGGGGTGATAGAACTTCACAATAGATCTATTACTGCACTGTCAGCATGTTGAGCCAAGGAAAAGACAATTGCCAGTATTAATTATTATAAAGGAAACAAAATTATTTAAACATATGACAACCAGAAAAATCATATCGACTATATAAATGCTTTAAAAAACATTGAAATGCTCTATTCAGTAAAAAACAAGCCCAACAAATACAATTATGCTGCTGGAGCTACCTACAGTAAATAATATCCTATTCACAATTAAGGCAAGAACTGCAACAGAATTCATTATATGAAGTCCATGCAACTTCTGATATAACTTTATACACTAATAATGTCCTTAGAAGAGTTAAAATAAGTATTCTGCTATTTCATTTCAGACACGGAATGAAAATTATGCAAGAGAAAGTAACTTTAAAAGCTTTCATTGCAGCCAAGGAGACACAACTGTTTGAAATGAGTTGCCCTTGATCTCATTAGCACTGAATTTGGTCTGTAAGCACCACTATAAAGTATGTACCCCAAATGCTGCGCAGTTATTTTGTGTTTCAATCATAAATAGCCTTTTTTACTAGGGCCAGGCAAAGAAAAAAATCATCTCAGGTTAGAATGAACAGACTTTAAATACAGGCTAGAGAGGAGTACCATACTTGCACACAGAAATTACAGGAATTACAAAATTTTTAAACTCTCTTCTGTAGTTTATTGAAATTTATTTGATGCCACATCTGGTTTTTTGGCCAAAGTTGTCCATTTAATAGCCTTTTCCCTCTCTTTCCTTTCTCCAGCATGTGTGTTGGGTACTACTTCTGAGGTTATTTTCACAATATCAAATTACATTTTAAAGGAAGAAAAGAAGGATTTAAGATCTGAGTCCATAGCGATTAGGAGGAAGAAGCCCAGATACAACCTTTTTTGGAGTATCTGTTCAAATGGAGAACAACAGCCCTACAACAAATTTTGTCCTATATTCAGGCAGGATGTGGACAATCCTAATCTCCTGCATGAATGCATGCAGCATTTTATAACCAAGTTTTCCTGGGACTTCTCAATTTCTGCCACAACCCCACAACAGAGGAGTAATGCATGCTGCCATCCAGACAGTAACAATTTTGGTCTAAAAGAAATTTTCTGAACAAAAATAATGCAATGTTATTTTTATTTTACCAATAATCTATCCCTTCATTCCTACTACTTGTAACCAAAAAAATAACAACACCAAAGTGGTTTTCCTCAAGAGAATTTTGTGTGCGACATGAAACCAAGTGAATAATAATTATGAAGTGACAAGAAAAATAACTATGTTATGCTTATATTTATAGAAGGTGAAAATCCTAAAATATCATCTGCAAATTGTGCATCACACTACATCTGATAGATTCGGTGTTGCCTCAGAATATTAAGAGAATATGGGTATACCAGCTGAAATAAATGTTGCTTTAATTTTCCATAGGTTGTGGAAGAAAAATCATCATTTGTTGCATCCTTTAGGTACAATCAATATTCTGCTGAAGTCTGTAGAAACCAATATATTATTTCAGTGAAGCACTGGACTAGATCCAATGCTAGGTGCTTTAGAAACATGATAAAGATGGAATCTGGTGGTGTATTTAAGATAGAAAATCATGAGGACTTGACCTAAAAAACAGTAAAATAACTCTTCTTAATAAATAAGGTAGTGTTCGCCAAGACAAATTGGAAAGATGTTATTGATGCAAACATTAGGCAACATATACAACCAAAGAAATAGTGTGGGAGGCCACACACATCAAAGCAGGTGCTGAACTTTAGTGCAAGTATCTTTGAAACATTAGAAGTAAGCTAAGAATTATGTTATTTGAAAAAGTAAAATGCATCCATACGTTTTCCTCTCAGATACTCTTAAGTCCTATCTAAAATACTGAAAATCACTCTGTTGCCATCTAAGTAAAGACTGGTGACCCTCACAATTTGCTAACATTTGATTTTGTTCCACAAAATGATAGGAAAATTTTGCTTTCAAAATGGTCCACTCTGAAGAGCAGAAAGATCAGAATGAATGACATTATTGTGTTTTCTATCCCTTAGAGTTCTAATTATGCCATGGATCTCTTTAAATTAATTTTGACTTTTTAAGTTTGTCCATCAGCGCTCCCTTTAGTTCTGAGCACTCCTGACTTTGTCTCTTCATTAGTCAATAACAGAGCGATTTACTGCTAATTTGAGTTAAACTTTGTACTGCATTGTCTGTACCTGAGTTGACTTGTTCTTGGCAATGCTGTAGATTTTACTCCTCCACCATAAGCCATTTTTTCCACCATGTTGTGATGGGATAGTAATGCCTTTCTTCCTTCCAACATCCTAATTAACTATTTATGTAATTTGTGTCCAGTCACCTGCATAGACACAGGATTACATTCTGGGTGGCTTAAACTTGGAGGTCCTGAACAGCTGGAGTAGGTTCTTGATGAGCTGGGAATGCTATACAGTTCAGAATTGAATTTATGTTGAGCCATTGCCTGCCCTTGGAAGAGGTCTCTTCCCAAATGAGTCTGCATCCTGCTCAATTTAATGCATCAACACAAGATCAGTAAGACTTGTCTGATATTTAGTGGTTTTCACTACTTAATTTAATTACTTTAATTTACTTTAGTCTTAATTAAGAACACCACTAATCACTTGCACTCAGAACATTACAAAACCTTGACATGAATGAACTGTCTTCATCCAAACCCAGCCTTTTTTTTCTGGGCAGACAGGAGTGAGCTGGAAATGGACCAGTCCCAGGCATTCTTCCTGTACGTTTGTCTTGCTGGTGCTGGTCTCTGACTGCCCTGAGCTCCGCAGATCTGTGAAGCAGTTCCAGCTGCAGGTCCTTTTTGGTAATCTTTCCACAGCCTGTGTGCCTCCCTCCATGACCACAAACACCGCAGCTGTGGGCAGCTGCAGCCTTCCTCAAGTCCCCAGTAAGCTGCATGCATTGCCCCTGGTCTCAGAATGAGTGCTCTAAATAAAATGATCAATCGTGTCAGGAATCACCTCGGAACCACTTTGCTCAGTGGTTAACATACTTACCATTACAAGTGCACTGAACAGTTTTGGCCAGACAGATTAGAAAGAGAGAGAGAGAGAGAGAGAGATGCTTCATAAACTTTTAAACTGAAAATAACAACTTAGGAGTGGAAATACCTAGTGTGGACCTGGTTAGTATACTTCAGTAAAATGAACAGTACAAGCAGACTTAGAAACTAATAGACAAATATTCAACAGTCACTTCTGATTGCTGTCTATCAGAGACATACATCTGTTTTTTATGACACATATTTTGCTTTTCCAACACATAACATACAAGAAAAATTACCTTCTAAGTAATTATTTAAATAAAATACCCATTTTCATATCCATTAATTAACATGATGGTGGAGTCCTTTGGCCAAGTTTCTTCATAGGGTTTCTAGAAACATGCAGGACAACATTGTATTAGATTGGATCAGCTTCTTTTCTCCTCATACTTGTAGAATTGTGTAAGAGCTATGTATAGGAATACTTTACTGTGTGCAACTAGCTAAAAGTAGCAGAATTTCCACCCTACTCAGAGCAAGCCAATAATTGCAGCATTAGGCTTGGCACAATAAAGAAGACACGTAAAAGCTTTTTCTAAAAAATCATTTTTTAACAAGAGTTTCTTGTGGTAACTTGAAGGTTTTCCATCATGCTTCTGCATAATAGATAAAATATCCCAGGACTTTGTTCCTAGATGCAGACCTTTTAAACTTTACGTTCAGAAATGCAGAGATTTTTCTTATATTTCAAGTGGCTGGGTATCTTATGTCACAATTACAGAGGTGCAGGTTGACATATGTATTTCAGCTCATGGCCCATAGGGTATTGTTGACGTCATGAGGGAAAGGCAGGTGTTTTTCACTCTTTTACAGAAACTGCACATAGAACATTGGTCTGATTACAAATGTTCTTCAACCCCTGTTTTGTTAATACCAAGGATTCAGAACTGAACAAAACATGGAGGTTTGTGTTGTCTTCAGACAAAGGAGAAATCCCAAGCAACATAATTTGATCTTTCAGTTTTCTGTCATAAATTTTTTTCGTATACTTCCTTATGAAAACAAGTAAACAGATTTGCATTCCAGTGCTAATTCTCAGTTTTGCACACAAGTTCATATCTCTAATTGCCACCTCAGGGTGCAATTTGCACCTGAAGGAAAAGATAAATTCCCACCCTTAGCCTATGGGAACTGTGATGAAATACAAGTCTGTATCATATAGGGCTGTTCATGTTTGATTTGAGAAGCTGTGTCAGTGATGTCTTATAGCACTCATTGCAATTGTGTTCTGGAGGCACCAGATCTCATCTGGATAAGGTGCGACACAGAGTTCTGGTCTTCTCTGGGGGTAACTGAGGGTCCATCTTTGAAAGAGAACCAAGTGCTGGGCATTAAAATTAATGTGCCAGTTAACTCATACCTCTGGTCCTTCCAGAGGCAAGCACACACATGCACTGATGCCTTTAGAGCTCGCATTTCAGTGCTTCTTTAAAAACACGTAGAACACCGTAAGTGCTAAATATGATGGTTACTATGATTAATAAAAAAATCTGATATCCTTCCAAGATAAAAAGTTTATACAGAAATGTAAAATTTTCCACTTTTTTCTTTCATAGTGCTTGGGGGCCAAAGGGGACCATTAGATCATCTAGATTCATCTCCTGTATGTCACAGGCCATTAACTTTCCCTAGTTACCCTGTTTTAAGCCCAATAACTTGTGTCTAAGTAAATCACAAGTTATATATATGGCTCCAGCCAGGCATTTCCATCTGGCTGGTGTGACAAACTCCTTCCTCAGTCTCCCATGACCCACAGTTCCTACAGGAGTCTTCTTGTTGCCTGTAAGTTTCCCCCTAGAGTTACTATTCCATGGAGGAGAAATACTGGCTCTTAGCCCAAACCAAGAACTGGTACTAGCTGCCCCCTCCGTAATTTTTTTTTAAAGTTTGCCTTTTTTACCCATTCTAGTCCTTTGTCCAGGTCTTTAAACTCTACTAATGACAAATATATGCATTTGTCATAATCTTTGGCTCACGGTGTGGTTCAAGGTAATTTTACAGTAACCTCCTGTTCTCTGACCTCTTTTCTGGCCTATCCATTGGATATTTGTCTTTGTGGCTTTGAGATATGTAGGGCAGCATAGGCAGTATACACCCACGTACTTCATGTCTGTGAAAACAAACGCTTGGTAATTAGTGGTTTGCTATTGAGTTGGTAATCCAGTGAAATCCATATTGCAGCATTTGTTAGGACTCTGCTGACAGCATTTGGGTTACTGAACCAATGGACTTGCTGCCCAAGGCAAGGCGTGGTGAGAGGATGGGTGACCCTAGTGTTGCATCATGCTTGCTCTGCTTTCCACTTCCTGTTGCATGAGTTCCTCCTAGCAAAATATACCCATTGCTTTATTATCTTAGAAGGGACAGCATAATAAAAGCCTCTTCTCCTGGAATCATTGAAAGGTATCCCACACAAACAAGCCAAACACTGATGACCAGCCTGGCTCTGGTGTCCTTATTGATGGGTTCAGCAGTTTGTGTGTACCTGTCGGAGGGCTACCACAAAAGCAGCGAGTGTTTCCCTCTCTTTCCATATCGGTCAACCAGTTAATGACATCTACGTGTGTAAAGAACCCCGAAGCCAAACTGAAAAATCAATATAAAGCAAACATAGTTTAGAAAACTAAATGAGATACTCAAGGTTAATTTTAGCATTTAAGAGAACAAGAGGTCAAAGTCACTTGTCTGTTTCCCAGATGATGCTTTCCATTTTACTGAATAAAGTGTGTTAAGGCTGAGAAAAGCTCCTCTGTTAGGGAGTAGGGGAGGGAAGAGAGGAATGCAAGAGTAGCAGGGAGAGATGACCTTATTTTACCTTTTCTGACAAAAGCAGATAACATTGGAGACACGATCCCACAGGCCACCAAAGGCTCTTTCCTGAGACAATATGCAATTTCCTTTTCCTGAACAACTCTCACTTTTAATTTTATCAGGCTCTTGACAAAGCCCTCAGCACTCATAGTTACTTCAGAGATGGAGAAACTTCATGTTCACAGTGGTACAAGGAGTTAGCATGAGGTCAACTTCTTCTTTTAAATAAAAATCTATCCTGAAGAGCAGCTGTAAGAGCAGCTATGAAGAGGGATTCTACAGCTGTGTGTAGGGCAGAGGGGCAATGATACCAGGATAGCACAGCACAACCTAGCAAAATCAAGTTTTTCCTGCATAAAGTGAGAGGAAAAGTGTAGCATACCTACACTTTCCTGCATAAAATGTAGGTATGCTACAGCCACGTAGCATGACCCTGAAGCCTTGGTCCTAATTTAAGTTAAATTACTGCTCCTCTCATTTGTGCACTCCACTAGCATGTCTCCAACTCGTACAGCTCTCACAATATAACTGCATAAGAGAAAAGGTTTTAAGTAATTATTATGTAGATACAGCTTGTGGAGACAAAAGCCCCATGAAAAGCAGGGGGAAGCTCTGGTATCCACACAGTAGTTGCCAGTGATGCCTCATCTCCTTTTCCACTTCTTTAGAAGACACAGGGGTAACTTTGAGTTGTCACCACTCATCAGCTTTTCATGGCAATGAGGAGACAAAAGAATCTGCTATCAGGTACAAAATGTCAAAACTTTAGCTTGATGGCTATGTCAAAATGGTCACCTATGAAATCATAACCTACTAATCTCTTAATTTGCTGCAGACTCCAGCAGACATATGTTCTTGCTGCTTATTTCAGAAAATTTTGCCCTTACTAGAGGGAGGCAATTGTTTTAAATGAATCCACAGGCGATAGTTCATAGAGCTGTGACATCTAAAGAACTCTGTAATTACATTACAATTTATACAGCCATGGAATTACTGGAAACATATTTATACCACCTGTTTCAGTGCAGACAGCCATAATTTTTTATTCCCAACAGCACTATTAGTTCCTCTCATCATATTACCTGGTCAAAATACTAAGTGTATCATTGTTCAACAAAGCAATCAGTGGGATTGATCATTTGAATTCAAAAGGCAATTTATTGTGGTGTCTTTCTCCAATTACTGCCAAGATTCCTTCATATTAAAACAAACACTAAAAAGAAAAGGAAAAGGAAAGAAAAAAATGGCCCCATTCATTTTGGCACTGTTGCTGTGGAGCGCCAGCCAGCACCAGTATCTGGCAGGGTGCTCTTGAACCACTCTCCAAAATAAATATAGCAGATGTCAGTTAGGTGTTTTTCTACCTATGTCCAACCACTCACCACGGAGTTTGCTTTTATTTTAAGCCCACATCCTACTAGCATAATGAATTTCACAAAAATTCAGTGTCCTAGCTAAATAGGAGGAATCATGAAACGTTTGCCTTCAACACCTAATCTGGTAAGTCTGAGTCTGCATCTGAGCTCCTTGTGTGTCAGCCACACCCAGCAAGACCTTACCATCTCATGTTGAAGCACTGAACTCTCTAAATTCCATTTAAGTGATCAAGTTCCAGCATTTGCCACATTGGTCTCACTATTCTCCAAAAGCACTTGTAGAGCCCACAGTGTGTGGTAGCACTGGCTTTACCCTTCCAAAATTCGGCAGGGTCTGATGGTGTCAGCCCATGACGCCCTGCATTGGCAGGAGGGCTGCCACCAGCCCAGGGGTTACAGCAAGCACTGTGTTTGCTCCAGTGGAGGTGAGCACAGTGGTCTCTCACAAAGGTCTCTTCAGCTACTACTTAAATCAATATGTTCATCTGCTTGTGTTGCTGCTTGCCTACAGTGATCAAGAGGTTAGTTTATCACACACACAAAGGCAGCAGAGATAATATTAAGAGCTATTAAGGATTGTGCTTATGGGTTGCTTCATGTGCTTCATACATACACCAAATGGAGATTTTGTGCATTGCTATGGGCCTACCACTGCAAGTTTTTGCAGCAAGCAAGCTTCATCACTGCAGTTCAACTCACTTCTATTAAATGATTCTTACTGTGCAAATGCAGCCAGTTCAGAGCTACTGACATCCCCCGTTTTTTAATTGGCATGTGATGATCAGCTGTTCCCACTCACCCCACACTTTCCATACTTTCTTATCTTTGCCTGCTGGATTATGAACCAAGAAATTATTATATGTTAATTTTTCCCATCCTTTACAAGAAGATATACAACAGCCCTTGTTGTTCAAGTAGGCTACACACTTCAGTGTTACTTGTCTCAGCTTCTTAATATACTGGTTTTATTGTACCTTTTGCACTGAGAGGGATAGTATTCCCATTTTAAGTTCTACTCTATTTCCTAGCCAGGATTCCTGAGACACTGGTCAAATGACATGCAGTCTTCAGCAAGGTTTGGGCCATGCCCACCTAATGATACCCTCTGTGAGAGTCATTCTTTGACCTACAGCAATTCTATCTACACTTGTGGCTGGGAGCTTCCAGGTACTAACTAAATCCAGCTGGCACCACATGGCTCAAGACTGTGCCTTTGCCTCCAGAACAGGTTGGCTGCATGAAAACTGTCTATTGGAAGCATCTCTGGATCACTGAACTCCTAAAGTGTATTACCTCAGAATTGCTCTTGAGAGCACAGGCTGGACATGTCAGGTTCATGCCCAGGACTCCTCTGTCCATGTCCTAGTGTTCGGGAATGTTTTGAAACTTTCACCATTGCTGGCTGCAGCACTGGTCCTGAAGCGACTTGCTCTTGCCATTTAGGTAACCTCTTGTTTGATCCGGTGCCTGTAAAAGTCCATGGTTAGAGGTTCATTGACTCCAATGGACTTTGGCCCAAACACACAGATCTCTGGATTTCAGATGTCTCCGATTTGCAGGAGCATGCAGGTTGACAAATGTCAAAAAGGGACATTTGCTCCTGGCAGGAATCAGTAAAAGAGAAAGCCCCTGCCATGTATGCTATTTGCTGATCTATGTATTGGACATGTCAGCTCAGTGTAGTAGGCAAGCACTCAAAGGAAACATGTTTGTGACCTAACATTTTAGTAGAATTTTGCATTTACCAAAGCAACTTGGTTTTGTAACTTACAGGTGCAAGTCAGAAGGATGAGTTTTCAAAATGTACCCCTGGAGTTTTATATTTTATTTTTACTGTATTTTAAATGCCAAATCAAAATTATAATGCTTAATTTACTTTATTCTCAGTGGTTTTGCTTAGATTTATGAATTACTTTGGATTAATTGCTGTATAGCATTCTGGTTTTATAGTGTAATTGGGTGTGTCTAAGTGCATTCCATTTTATTACTTGCTTTAGGGTATATTTTGGATGAACTGTACAATATAAAATAGATTTGGTGTTATGTTTTATATAATGCCAGAGAAAGCACAAGAACTGCATCTAAGTTTCTACGTTTATGGGTTCCATGTCCAGAAAACTTTGAAGGACAAATCTGCTTATTTTCCATTTTTCTCAGTTTGTTACGAGTTTTTCCATTTCAGTTTTTCACAATAAACTTTGAATTATTCAACCTTTGTGTCAGTCAGAACAAAATTAATAGTCCATCCTGAATGATAGTCTAAATATCGACATGATACCTTCCAAGACTTCTGTAGAAAAACTCAAATCAGAACAACATCTAACCAAAACAAAATAAATAACCCACATGGGGGCCTCACACCCTTCTTGTACTGGACCTCTCTCCTTTCTGGTCTTTGGAGAAATCAAAATTAAATGCTTTGCATTAGCTGTCTCACTGCAACTGTTAGTACCTGGAACTTCTGAGTCTTATAGAATCACAAAGTATTTTGCATTGGGTGGGATATTAAAGATCATCCAGTTTCACCCCTCTGCCTTGGACAGGGAACCTCTTAGTAAATTGAGTTAGTCAAAGCCCCATTTGACCTGTCTTGAACACTTCCAGGAATGGGGCATCCACAGCTCCTGAACAGCCTATTCTAGTGTCTCCCTATCCTCACAGTAAAGAATTTCTTCTTAATAGCTAATCTAAACCTACCCTCCATCAGCTTAAGACCATTCACCCTTGTCCTTGTCTGTACATTCCCTTGAAAGTATTCTCTCTCCATATGTCATGTAGGCTCCCTTCAGGTACTGCAGGACTGCCATTAAGTTACCTCAAAGCCTTATCTTTTCCGGGCTGAACAATCCCAACTCTCTCAGCCCTTCCTCCCAGGAGAGGTGTCCCATCCCTCTGATCATCTTTGTGGCCTTCTCTGGACTCACTTCAACTAATCCCTGTCCCTCTTATGTTGGGTGCCCTAGCTCTGGATGAAGTGCTCCAGGTGGGTCTCACCAGAGCAGAGCAGAGGGGCTCTGGATGCAGCCCAGAACATGTTTGGCTCTCTGGACTATGATTGCCATGGCTGGGCCATGTCCAGCCTCTCACCCACCATCCTCAAGTCCTTCCGGTCAGGATTGCTCTTGTTTTGTTCATCTCCAGGCTGTGCTGATGCCAGGGCTTGCCTTGACACACCTGCAGCACCTTGGGCTTGGTCTTGTTAAACCTCATGAGATTCTCAAGGGCCAACTTCTCCCGCTTGTCCAGGTCCCTCTGGATGGCATCCTATCCTTCAGGTGTGTCCACAGCAACACTCAGCTTGGGGTCGTCTGCAAACTTGTTTGAGGATGCCCTTTGTCTATGTCATTGAGAAAGATAGTTAATAATGCTGGTCTCAGTAGGGACCCTGAGAGACATGACTTGTCACTGATGTCCTTTGGGACTCTGAGCCATTCACCATGACTCTCTGGATGGGAATGTACAACCACTTTCTTTTCCACATAATAGTCCACTCCTCAAATCCATCTCTCATCAATTTAGAGAGAAGCATGTCTGGGGGGAACCGTGTCAAAGGCTTTACAGAGTCCAGATTAATGATATCTGTAATCCTTCCCTTGTCCACCAATGTGATCACTCCACCACAGAAGGCTACTGGGTTGGCCAGGCAGGACTTGCCCTTGGTGAAGATGTGCTGGCTGTTCCAAATCACTTTCCTGTCCTTGATGTGCCTTAGCGGAGCTTCTGGGAGGATCTGTTTATGATCTTCCCAGAGATCATAGCAGAGGGGTAGGGCTGACAGGTCTGTAGCTCCCAGGGTACTCCTTTCTACCCTTTTAATACATGAATGAAATATTTCCCTTTTTAGTCACATCTGACTGCCATGACTTTTCAAATATCATGGAGAGTGTCTTGGCAACTACATCAGCTGATTCACTCAGGACTCTGGGATGCATCTCATCAGTTCCCGGAGACTTTTGTACGTTCAGGTTCCTCAGGTGGTCATGAACCTGGTTTTCACCAGTAGTGGGAAACACATCACTCCCCCAGTCCCTGTCTTGCCACCCAGCCACTCAAGAGGCGTGGGAAGAGAGGTTGCCATTGAAGACTGAAGAAAAACGTTGTTGAGTACTTCAGGCATCTCATCAATTGCTGCCACCTTGCCAGAATTGTTTATCAGAGCAGTTGGATTATACACCTGTAGGAAGTCTGGATTATTAAAACCCAATTTTTAAGTCACAGGTTTCTGTATAGATTACCATAAACTGCTATTGACTGCATTTAGTACTTCTGATGTGTTTAATCTAAAGCTACTCATCCACGTCATCCTTACATCCTTCTCTGATTCCTTTTATACCTTTTATGCCCCCTCTCTTTCATTGCATTTGTGTTGATGTGTCTCTCTCTTCCTCTGTTCTGCACAAAGAAGCACCTTCATGCTGCCATAGTTAAGACTGAACAAAAAAAACTCTGAATGTTAGAAGCTTGCACCTTTTTATCATCTTTGTGACTCCCTGGCCTGTCTTGGGTGTCATTACAGTTTCTACATTTTAGTACTGTAGTCAAAATGCTACCCCAAAGAACCCCTTTCCAGGCATTGGAAACACACTGGTAAATGATGGATTTCCTTCCAACATGACATAAGACAGTCAGGCTAAAATATCACAACCACTGCCTGGAAAGACAGAAGGCAATTTAGAGACACTGAATTACTAGGTAAGAAGAATACTATTCAAAAATCCCTGACAAACAGACTTGAAACTGAAAAAACAAATGAGTCACTAATGTTATGCTAAATGAAAACTGGAGAGTACTGAACTGTTTGAGCTACTGTACCAACAAAGAACAGAAGTTTTCCATACAAATGTCACGAGATTGGCTTCAGCATCAGAAGTCTGACTAATGAATCACTAATATGACGCAACTGTGGTTGATACCTTGTCTCACAACAAAGTAACAGAGAAGCATTAATTTCTTAGAATTGATTCAAAGTATTGAGCATGAATCACTCTAACAAAGAGATAAGATCCGAAATTTCATTAATTGAAGAACATGTGAAACAGTTCAAAGTATACTTTGTAGGACAAAGGTAAAGCTAGTTAATAAGTTCTCTCATTTATTTTGGAAAGTGGAATCATTACAGTATCATTCTGCAACTTGATAGCTATACTATAATCTCTTATTAATGCAATATAGACTAAAAGGAATCTGTGCTTAGTGTTAAATAAATACAATAATTAAATACTGTATTTTCTTTGCTACTTTTCCTCTTTCCTTTTGGGCATGTGAAAAAGTTTCACTGGCAATGATGAACTGAATCTCACAATGTATGGAAGTACATGATGAAGCTGGCTGCAGGGCAGAGAACTGAACAGAGTATTTATTTGACTCTCAGCCCCACATTGATCATGTCCCCAAAGGCTGGCTAAGCCTTGTGCCCTTGTGCCCCTAGGAGCACAGGCACACTAAATCAGAGGGAATGGCACACACCATAAAATTAACGTGCAGCCTATTGGGGCTCAGTTTCCAGCAGGACTTAGATCCTAAACTGACTTTGGAGCTTTTAATAATCTAATTAGATGCTGCTTTGTTGTAAGTATCTAGAAGCCTTGAAAATTTTATAAGAGGCAATTTTTCCCTATACATCAGCAAATTTGCAATAGGAACTCAACATGTATATACAGCAGAGACAATATCTCAAAAGGTGTATGGAGACCTGCAACTTCAGCTAGCTAATTTGAAACAAAATTGACAAAACATTAATATTTCAAAAAGTAAAGTATCTCCAAGATTCCAGAATACAGAAATATTTAAAAAAACAACAACAAAAAAATCTGCCTGTTTTTGATTTTACATTCCTGGTGATCTTTGCAATTCAGTGTTAATTTTCCATTTAACATTTGTAAGGTGTCTATTGTTTTCAAAATATAATTTTCATTGCCTAATATTTGCAAAGACATTTGGTCTCAAATGCTGCATGTACATTGGTCACATATCCATGCAACATGTAAGAATGAACATCTGTATAAAGGCTGTGAGGCAATGAAGATTAAATGCTAACTTTGTGAGCTTTTCATAACTCCTACCAAATCAGCTGCCCACAAACCACAGGAGTTCACCACACAAGCACATAGAAATTTTGTTTGGATAGGACAGGATGATGATTTCCAGTTCATAAGATATTTATCCCAAGACACATTCATTCATCTGTTGCGCATTTAAATGTCTGTTTTTAGTCACTTGCTGGAGCAATACAATTAGAAAGAGCATCTCTTTCTAATAACAGCTTCATTCCACACTGACTTACTAGCAGTCACTGTGTAATCTAAAGCAGTAGAAACAAAGTGTGAGTTCAGGAGGTCCAAGCCACAAGGAAGGAGATTCTGCACCAAAGAGACAGCTAGGCAGAGGTGATTAATGGGGATGTGGAGCCTAAATCCAGCAGGAGGAAAGGAAAATAAAAGACTAAGTAAGTTACTCCACCTTTGCCAAGGACTGTTTGTCTTCAAGCTTGCCTGTTGAGGACTACATGTGTTTTCTTACCACATCAGCCACCAGACAACCTTCACTCAAGGCTTGTGAGTGAAGTCCAGGTGTAATCTTGGACTAGCCCTATGAAAAATGACTTCTGGGTTTTTTTAAGAAGAAAAATAATGATAAAAATATGAAATATCTTTCAAAGGTAGAGTACAAGAAACATTTAATTTTAACACTTGCAAAATTAATTAAATTTAATTACAATAAAAATTATGTGGGCAGTTAAATCAAAGAATACTTGGAAACCATTTATCTCAGTCTGAATGCTTTCAAACTGCTTTCAGGCATTTATTAGCTACCAATAACCTTCATTTTTAAGCAATGTGTACAGTCATGCATGAACAATTACATTCTGCAGTCTTTAATTTGATGGAATTTATTCACAGACATCCTTTCTAGGATGGAATATGTTCCTGGAACAGGTTATGATTTGATCTAAACACTGTCAGTTTGGGTTCAGATTGATCACTTCCAGTACGAAGAGTGCTAACAAGTTCCTGAAAGAAGAATGCTTCACCCTCAGAGACCACTATTCCAAATTGGTGCTTTATGCTCTGGAAGGATGGGATTGTATAATTGGATTGTGATGGATGCTGGCAGTCTGAGACTGCAAGATGGATTTATTATGAATTTTTTAAATGAGTCCAAGGCTACGTGTCTTTTTCTGATCTGAATATTCAAGTGTTTCTTAAACAATTCTTTTGCTGACCAAAACATCCATTCCTCAGAGATTCTCTTGATGCATTTCAGCTCAGCAGTCTCTTTAAGAACTGTATTCTACCCTAAATTGGCTTTGACTAAGATGCAAACAAGACAAAATTTGCTTATTTAGTAAAAAAATCAATAAAATATTAATGTTTTGCTTACCACTGAGAAGATTATTTTGTGAATTTCTTATTCACTGAGTTTCCTTCTGTTGGTTATTGGTCTGGTGGTTCTTTTAGATGCATGTGGTCCTACCATATAAAATTATAGCAATACTATAATTTAAAAATTACACTGATGGTATTTTCTTTCTGGTGATACATGACACTGACCTTTCAGTGAAAGAAATTTTGCAGTATTTTAGGGGCTCTACCTGTATTTCTCTTTTAAATGCCTTCATGTGAGTTTTTCTAATGCATAGTGCTAAGCAATAAGCTAAAAATTTTAAAGGGAAAATTTTAATAAGGGGAAAATTTTATATTTACCAGAAAAAAAATATTGATCCCCCAAATGATTATCTCAATCATATATGATTTCCTTGTGCAAAATCATATGGAGTACGTATACTTTCAATTGTCTCATCTGCCAAAATCATTGTCATATGTACCACTTTGGTCATATGAAATAATCATTAACTGCAGCTAGGCATGTTGCTAATTCCTCCCAGCAGAATCATTGTAAGTCCCTTGCCAAAAGTATCCCAGAAAGTTGGCATTGACATATTTTCACTCTTACCAGGAAGTTCTGATTGTCTCTTTGGAATATTTTGGCCACCAGAAGAACGTTTTTGTCAAGCGCCTCTCGGTCCCCCTGCCATGTGTGTAGGCACATTGCCCTGTCACCCACACTCACATCGCACCCTGCACACTGCTGGTGCCAAGCAATGAAAACAGGTTGCTCTAATCTCTTTGTGTGGTGAGCTGGCTGTCATCTTCTGTTTTCCTATGTCACTTTTTAATTGCTATAGAAAAGTGGCCAGAGTTCCCACCCATGGTCAAGGCTCACTAAATAAGGCCCCTAATTTTCTGACTCCCTGCTCAATGCCTGAAATTTGGTATTTTTCTAGTTTCTTGTCTGTAGCCCGGGTTTCCTCTCCTCACCTGGTATTTGCATTGAAATACTCTACTTGCCAGATGTTTCTTAGACACATAGCTAAATTAACTAGTATTTCAAAAATTAAGGGAAATATATATGTCTGCATGAGGGAGTTTGCCTGTAAATCTTTAAAGCATGTCACTCCAGTTTTCCAGTTTTATTATGTTCTACTTTGGGGGAAAAAAAGTTAATTAATTAATTCTGCAAATAATTTGTTTTCAGAGCAAGGAATACTTACCATTCTTTAAGTCATTGTCATAAAACCAGTAGTTAAAGCACATCACAAATACTTTCCCACATTAAACTTGGAGGACCTGTTTTTTTCCAATTTAAAGGCTCCATTCTCCTTTTGTGAAAATTAAAAACAAAACAAAAAAACAACAAAAACAACAACAACAACAAAACACCCTCAAAGCAACAAAAAACACCACCAAGCCCCAACAAATGAGCAAAAACAAACAAAAAGCCACAAAACTGCTTCTTAGGATGTCTTGCTTACCTGCTATCTCTCAGGCACATTTTTGCTTTCATGGAACCTTGTAAAAATTATCTCATCTTTATCACCAGAGATTTTCTCATCACATCTTCCAAAATCTTAATCAGGTGTATGTTTTTTTGTCTCGCACCAAAGCTTCAAAGAAGGAACGTATAATACAATTCTCAATAAAGATTTCTCATCCATTACAAACTCCATTGCTCTGTGAGTCTGTATTTTGTTTGGCAGAGAAGTTTTGATGGAGATGAGAATGGTAACTACAGAATATTATTAAGAATTTCTTATATTTCCAGGGAAACAGAACTGGGCTCAATATTATTGGAATCATAAATTGATCCTTTGGAATAACTACAAGTAGTACACTAGAACCAGAACCAGAACATGCCACGAAAGAGTAAGAACAATTCTGCCTTCAAAGCACACATTGGTACTGTTCTTACCTGCATTTTCTTCCAGATAAATGTTCCCATCCTACAGCTGCTCCTCTCTGCCATGACAGTTTCAACACACTGGGCTCAAAGGCTGTACAATGCAGAGTGTTAGAAATCCTTGTTTACTTTAATTAAGTGTCCCTTCCAAGACCACATTGCCAACAAGGAAACAAGTATTTTTTTTCTTTCTATTTAACAAGTTTCCTCAGTTTTTATATCTAAGGCCCAATATGTTTTTTTTTTCTTTTGCAGTTAGTCACTATTTTTGAGAAGCTATGAATTGCCAAAATAGAAATGGCCCTTTTTCAGAAAGAAAGCAGGAATGAGGCATCTCTCCTCCATACAATGAGCTATTTTAAACAGGAAGGAAAGTAAGGGTCTTAATCTGCAAATATGCCACCTTCCTACTAAAGTGGCAGGTTAAAGATACTGCCACTATCCTTTCATTTAATGATGCTTAATTTTCCCTTACTATATCTTATCACCAGTGTCTTGATGAGCGCTTTTTGGACAAGTCTGTGTGTGGCTGCATTTATAGAAAGGCCCAAGCACACACCAAGTGGTACCAGAATCCATATCTTATAGTAAGATCTATTGTTTGTGATCAGCTTTGTAGCCTGGTAGTCATAGGCTGGGAGTGATATGGCTGGAACTTCAGGAGGGAATAGGTTAAGGAGCTGCAAGGGCCCCCCTAATCTATTGTCTTAGATTACAACATAAGATGTAACCAAAAGTTTGTATTCAATCACCATCTTCATGAGCTGTTTAAACCAGGTGGGCCAGTGTTCTTTACGTCCTTCATGACTCATTCCTGATAACTCCAGGGGATATTTTCTGTTAATGGGCCGCTGAGTCTCACTGCATGACTGATAAAATTACATCATCCCACTGGGAGATGCTCTGCCCACAGGGAGGAACCAAGCATTCCTACCTGGACATAATCTGAGACTTGGAACATCACAAGCAGCCTTATCCACTGAATTCCCAGAGGACAAGAGCTCCATCAGCACTACTGGAATTTCAGAGGAAGATAAAATACGTCTACAGAATCACTGCTTCAACAGAATCACATATATCACTTTAACAGGATGGCAGCCACCATTTAATTGAACTGCTACACCCTGAACAACCAGAGTGGGTGTCAGATTGTTCTGACTCTGTCTGTGTTTCTGTATTATCGCACTTATTTTAATTTTCTTATTAAATTGTATTTATGACTTGGGATCACCCACTTTTGCTTTCAAAACTGACTTCTCCTCCGGGCCTCAGTCCTCACATCTGGCATCTGCAGGACCAGAATGGCTTTGCTCTTACTGTTCTACTATTTGAAATGTATAGTAAACTTCTGCTCCAAGACAAGCTATAGTCTGGGGATTTAAAAAAAAAAAAAGTCATATTTCATCTTGAAATTATGCATTTTAGTCAGTTTTACAAAGTAGTCCTGAACATTGTCACTGGAATTTTCATCAGTTTAACAATGGTCATTTGGGTCCTCCAGAAAGGTCTATGAGCAGGTAGCCTGACAGCTAGATACACCCATAAATTTTGCCTGGATATGCATTATTTGATTTGATTTGATGTTTAATCTGTTGAGTGCTGTGTTGCTGCTGTACTCCTAAATAATTACTGCCTTCTAGTCAAAATACAGAGGCATGAATGTCCTTGTAAGGAATTTGGAAAGGGATGGGTTCGGATTCTGAAATCATATTGATAGTCTTAGAAGATGTATCCTGTGCCTAAGGCTTGTTCTTCCTTCAATTAAAATACCATTTACCAGGGATTATCAGACTTGGTTACCTTCAGTCTCAGGGTAAAGTGGATTCAGTGGGAAGAAAGAGTTCTTTACATCTGAAGGCCATGGCCAGATTCCTGTCCAGCAGTCACAAAAACACACAACTTTTAAACAGTTATCAAAACTTTATGATATACAGTGTTAGAAATAACTGCTTGCTGTGAGATTGCAAGAAGAGTAAGGAGCATCCATTCATGTGAGGGCTTCTCCCAGATGTAGATCTTCTGCTATGCTCAGTCCACCCACCTCAGGTATGGAAAAAAGTCCCCAAAGGGTTTAGGGACAGAGCATAGCAGCTTGGAGAAGGATAAGTACAAATGAGGAAGGAGGAGAAATTCATGGTCCAGCAAACCACCAGCTTCAGTTAAGCATAGTCTATCCATGTGTAACCCTTCTTCAAATGCGGTGTGTCTATTGTTGGCAAATAACTCATATGATCTCATTCTTATTTTCCCATTATTTTGCATTTAAACTGGTAATTTGAAAATTTAGCATTTAATTACAAACATTGTCAAGGGACAATTAATTGAAATACAGCAAGATTTTACTTTTATAAAATTATAAAGGCAAATAAATATTCTGGATCATATTTAAGTTTTTCTTTTTTTTTTTTTTTTTGTAGGTTGCTACATTCCCAGTGCTTAAATCTGTAAAATACAGACTGTTTATGCTGATACTAAGGTTAGTGTGATTACTGACTAGATGCAATAGCATGCATTGCTTCTGTATTTATTATTATTCCCTACTAATGAAGCAAAGGTTTATCTACAAACAGCTGTGTGCCCATGACTGCTTTACAAGAGGAAGGACAGGGGAATTTTTCACAGGTCGAGGTTCATTTTTGGGGGAAGAAAGTCAGCTCTTTGTAACAGCCTTGGCCTTGAAGAGCAGCAATATTAGGTATTTGCAGAACAGTAGGAAAGGAAAAGAAACAAAAGCACGCATTATATGTAACAGAAGAGGCGTGTAGCCTGAAGAAAAGAGCTCTTGGTGCCTGAACAAAGCAGGACCCACACCAATGAAGGTGCAAGGTGTCTCACTGCATTGGCACCCAGCCGGCGTGCCAAGGAGCACTGGCCTGCGCTGGACTGCAAACACCACTTAGCCCAGCTTTTCTTCAAGCCTAAAATTCTGCAGTTGTCAGAGGTTCCTCACCGCTTCAGTTTCACATCACACAAATCCACAGGTTTTGGCTGATGTGCCTTTGAGCAATCAAAAAGAAAGAAACTCGGGAGACTAGAAAAAGTATGTTTATGTCAAGCCCCGGAAAACCAAAGCATGGCACTCTTCAAAATTTGTCTCTTTGAGATCATTGATGACAACACATGAGTTAAAAATGTGATAAATATTTTACAAACTATCAGTATATGCCTGGTTCACAGTTGCCTTGTAGATATGCACAGAAGCCAAATTTGTCACAGAAGAGTAATGTGCTGGCTAGCATATTTCTGGTTTATACCTTCCTACCTTTTAAACCTTCTGGTTTATACCTTTTCCAAGCAGAAGGACAAAACCAGTATTTTGCAAGGAGGGAACTTTCCACCAGTAGCAAGCAGAAGAGAAAGCTTTTAGTATGACCCACACTATTGAGAGCCCTTCCATCTAGGGGTTTTTTTAGTTGCCCACACAGTTTAGTTTAGTGAAAGTGATTTTTCAGGAAATAGCCCGTTTTCTGTATCCAGGCACAGAGAGAATTGTGAAATGTCATGTTTACTATGTGCAAGTGTACTGGGACTGTCTGGACTTCAGTAAATATATTAAAGTTAAAAGCAAGAAAACTAATATAGGCAGAAAAACACCTTGTGAAAGTGCAAGAAAGTAAGAGAAGAGGTTGATGCAGGGAGGACAGGATGAGTGAGGCTGCAAAGTACTTGGTGTACCCAGTTTCCAAAGCTTCTAAACTAATGTTGTTTTGTAATGTTCAATAACTTTTTGCTTTTTCACACTGTACTCTTTCCTCAGTTGAAATGTTGAAAAGGTAAAAAGGCAGAATAAAAATGATGCATACACATACAAGTTTTGAAAAAATTGCATCAGGTTTCAGTGAGGATATTCCACACAATGTACCAGAGCCTTTAATTCTTAGTTGATTTTACATCTTCATAGTGGTTCTTGCCCCTGTTAAACTTACTTTGACTTTGGACTGCATGTGAAATATCTGAGATGAGTGAGACAGTAATATGTGTAACAGTGAGACTGCAATATTTGTAACAGTGTGACAGCAATATTTGCAACAGTGAGACAGCAATAGTTATAAGTCTAAGTCACCTTTTTTCTCCTGTGGTCTCTGGTACTGTTGTGACAGATTTATTATGCAGTATAGTTTTGTGCCTCTCTGAGTGCTGCTATTTTCTAACCAGGTTTTTATACCAGTTGTGTGTCACTGGGGTGCAGTATGTCCCAGCCACAACCTGTCATGTCCTGGCATGACTGACAGTCTGTTTGAACCAATAGTAGTGAAATCACTGCATCATTAACTTCAGAATATGTTACCCAGTTAAATAAGCACAGGAGGTCCCAGGCAAGTTTGCATGGCCTAAACTAAATCTGTGTCAGCACGCCTTCACGGCTTACCAGATTAATTTATGTTTGATTCCATATGTATGTTTTACAACCTCCCCATTGTGACTGCAATAAAGTGCTATTCGTAAGTCATGAAGAATTAATTTTGTCTGCTTGCCATCTCCTGTAATGTGCAAGGACCTTGTGATAGCTCTAATTTAACTAGCCTATCTAATATAAACCAGGTTTTCCCAATGCTCTCCAAACAACCATTAAAAGGAATAGTGTAGCATGTGTGTGAAGGGGAAATGTGTCATCATAATGAAGATGTAACTCAGTGTTTATATTTGTTAATATTCAGAGTACAGATACATTAAACTTCCCACTTGTGTTTTGAAACAATCTCCCTGAATTTTGTACTAGATCTGTCACAACTCATGCTTGATCTTGCACCTACTTAGACTGACAACAAGGATCTACCTTGGACCATCTGCGTTCAGGTGGCAATGACCACCCCATGCCATGACACTGCTATGGTCTCACCGCTGGCACAAACCACACTGCTGCGTGGTAACACAGAGATACTAGGAAATTTGCTGATTGAACACAAGATTTAAGTTCTTAATAAATATTTTCTATTTTTATTCTACATCTGACTGGGGCGTAAGTCACTCTTAAGTTGATCATTTCTTCATCCAGATAGGCTAAATTCAATAAGCTCTAATTTTCAGCAAATGGCAAATTCTTTTCTAATGTTTTCTAATGTTAATTGCATAACTCCAATTAAATAACTTCTTCCTTAAAAAAATTATAGGGGGTTTGGCAATAATGTTATTTCAGAGCTGGTGCATTATTACTTGCTGCAGTTTTTAGTTGTTGTTACTACTTTTTTCTGTAACTATTATCATTATTATCAGCCATGTTATTATCACTGTGTTGTTATTATTACTTATGATAGTTATGATATTACTTATAATGGTATTTTTCAGTAGTGATAGGTAAAGGCTAAGACTGAGTCACGGTAGAGGAATGCCTGTGGTGAAGATCCTATTTCTTGACTAGTAGGGAAGCCTCTGACAATCAATTAATAGGAAATCTGCCATTGATCATAGGAAGAAAGCAGAAAAATTAAGGCACCACACTTATTTATCCTGTGTGGGGAGGCTATTAAAGGACACATGACAGAAGTCAGTGCCAGAAGAAGAATTTGTTGATCAGTAGTTGCTGTTCCATTTACCTGTAAAGAAGATGTCTTGCAAGATGTCTTACAAGACATTGACACTGTTTAGGACTTGCACTTACTGCCTTGAAGCAAGCAGTTTGGTTTTAATTTTTGATAAACAGTGTATTCTGGGCAGATCTTAGAAAAAATACTTGTATTTGTTTGACCAAGAGCTTGCATCAAGGGCCAGTATTTCAGTTCTTGAGATTAAGATCTGCACAGCTCATCTAGTGGATGACTCAGAAGCTCTGTATGAGCACCTAAATCATATATGGACCCTCCTGACATGGAACTGACTAGGAAAGGTGAAGAAAGATATGTGTTCTATATGGGAATCACATTTATAATGCAGACTGGGCACAGCCTACTCCTAAATGGTTGAACTGGAAAAATGCAGTGATACACAGCATTCTTATAAAACAATATGCACTTCTCAATCATTAGTGTAAAACAAGATTAACCAAATTGCTAACTCTCCCAGTCACCTTCTTAAGTTATCATTAATTGACTCACTTTTTACTGACACTTTGGCAGAAGTTGTTACAGCAGGAGAAATGCAAGAGAGCAAGTAATAGCAGCTCTATACACATCTGGTAACACAAATTCCGCTTACACTTTTGTCATACGAGCTTTCTGTCTAGGTTTAGAAACCTTTTCCATGCATGGTTTCAAAGCTATTTTCTACCATGGCTATAACCATATTAAACAGTAAAATCTATCATATTAACACTTGTGTCTCACTGCAGCTCAGAAAAGTCAGAATCACTGGGCAAATTTAATGAGGTCCCTATTCAGTACTTGTAGCAAAAAAAAAGTTATGCAGCACAAGAAGCGCTTGTTGTGAACCTCCACCATTTATCTAAAATATTTGGGGATCTCTGTACCCTAACTTCTAAGAAGTAGTACTCTTCCTTTTGGAACACAAAATTAATTTCCCTTTTAAGGCTCAAATTCTGCTCATACATTATGCATCTGGATGTTTATTGATGCATATAATTAACACATATGTTTAAATATATGTGTTTTGCACATACATTTAGTAAGTAGGTGTATATATATAAACATTTATACATATGTACATTATTTACATATACATAGCAGTGAGAAGCTCCTTAGGAGTCATTAGTATCAGCCACAAAGATAAAGATGGCCAAAAGCTGAAGTATTTTGATAAATCAGATCCTCAGCCTGATGCAGATGATGAAAATATATGGGCTAGAATTATTTAGAGCTGAAAGTTCATTTGGAGCAGAAAGTTTCAATTTTTCTTTTCATTTATATGTGCTTTTTTCTGGAGTTTGAACCTTCCAGTGGAAGTGTAATAATGATGAAGACCTACATGGTCATTTATATTTGAATTTCCTAGTAGACCATATATTCCATTAAAAAAAATTCTATTTGCCTAGAAAAAAATACTATCCGTATACATGAAATGGAAAACTAGATACTGAGGCTAAGTGTGAACATTTTTTATGGTAACTTTGATATTATGTTCTCTGGACACGTTTTCATGAGAATTAATTGATGATGCCCTCCCTCTCTGTTTATTATACTCTGTGTTACCAGAGTAGGGAGCTGCCAAGCAGTGTTTTACAATGTCCTGAGAGAACATGATTTTACAAGGGTTCTACAGTGAAGTGCCCATAAGTATTTAACAGTCAGCTAGGATGGTTTTTCAGCTTCTCCTCACAGGTTACACTGGAACTATAAACAGAAGCTAGTAGAAATAAATAAAACTAATAAAACCAGAATGGTGAAAAGCCACATGTAGTCCTCGTGTAAAGGCAATACTGCATGTACTCTTGTGGAACTAGCAGCATTCAGAAACACCATTTAACAAAAAATCTACCAATACAAAAATACTCTGTGACAAAAACCATTTTAAGTGATTCATACAATAAACCATTTTAAGTGATTCATACAATGTTAGAGATTTCAGATCTCTTAATCCCAACTCATGAAAGATCTTTTCATTTCTCAGAGATAAAAATACATTTGAAAATCTAATTTTAAATAATCAATTTTAAAAACAATAAATACTTTGGTATTTTCTCACCAAGTTAGACTCTCCAGTACAATACACAGGTATCATGCTAAGCTTCAAAATCCCAGGGCAGGTGCTTAATCACACACTAGCAGGACTGTGTTTTGCTGTAAAACATGCAATAGGCTTAAGCTACCTGCTTCAATCCAGCATTAAAAATGTTCTCCCTTCCTCCCCTTATGCAGGGCCCAGCAGACAGACACATTCAAAGCACACAGATGGGACTAGTCCTGGCACAAAAGGCAGCCAGAAGCAAGACTTTCTGGCTCACTTAACTATTAATACAGTTAATTTAACAGTGGTCTGTGATACTAATACAAAAGAGTGATTTTTAAATCTTCTCTTCTTGATTTGGGAGTTAAATATTGAGTGTAACTCGCAGGGAAGTATCTAATATTCTGCTACAGTCAGTCTTCATCTCAATTGCCTCTCTGTTTAAATCTCACTGTGCTATTGTCCTACTCCAACAAACACTTCAAGCTTCCTTTTTTATGCTTGGTTTATGTCCCATGTGGGAATACAGCCCAGACAGGTTTTGTTCCAGGGAACAGGCACAGCTGAGACATGGGGGCCAGACACAGCCCAGGCAGGAGACACCAAGTGTGTACGTGCCTGTCTTGCTGCACCATGTCAAGGAGACACATCAAACAGCCCGTAAAGATCAGGGGAAAGCCAAACTTCCAGAAACGAAGTTTACAGGGGACTGTACACTGAGGTGAGTGAGGTTTGCCAGCAGGAGACAATAGGACTGGGACACCCCTATTCACACTGCAGCCGTCCTTCCCAAAACTCTTTCTCCTAGACAAGTGCTTTCATTCAGTCTCTCAAGAGTCTGATGATGGCCACTGTATTTGACCATACTTTAGCTGCTTGATTTAAACCAAATATCCCTTTGAAGCAAAAGATTGTCTTTGAAAAGCTGCAGCCACTAAGCACACTCAGAAAAGGTCTCAGACCAAGTCAGCCAAGGATGCAGAGCACAAGAGAAAGCATGTTTCTGCAGCCTGGTGCCTAGGAGAATGTTACAGATTCTGACCTCTGCTCCCAGGACTGTTTCTGCACTTGCCATTAAATGATCATTAGGTTTGCTGCTGATGGGGAAAGAGTTAAGTGCTGAGTGAAAGCAGACACAGCTGACAAGGATAGAAATAGGAAGAACAAAACAATGTAGAGCTCGTGTGTGTGTGTGTGTGTGTGTGTGTGTGTGTGTGTGTGTGTGTGTGTGTGTGTGTGCACGTGCACATGTGCTTGTAGGGAGATGATTACCTGTGTTGGGACTGGTATGGTGCTATTAGAAACCCAAAGCAGAAAGGACAGGCACTGTATCTCTGAACAAGGGCTCAGGAGGGAGAGTTGGCTGTGTAATGCAAATGAAATTAAGACACAGGTGCAGGGGGGTCCTTCTAATGACTTGATGAATTGTAAAGAAGCCAGCTAGTGGAGAAAATGGAGGAGTGGCAATGCATAACTTTACAGAGCTGGAGTTAAGTCCTGTTGAATGGAGCTTAATATTGCATACATCTCTTACTCAAAATGTGAACTGCAGACCAGATTAGATCAGGGAATGTTAGGCACATCCAGAGCAAAATATGTTTTGTTTTGTTTGGTTTCTTTTAAAACAGAGAGAGGGAGCATAAGTTCAGGGAGGTAAGTGAAAGTTCAGTGAGATTTCTCCACATTCATGAAACCTGAGTTCATAGTCAAGCTATTGAGTCACACACAGATGAGAATCTCGCCTGGTCAATTAAGGGGAAAAAAAAAAAAAAAAAAAAAGAGGAAAAAAGAACCACAACCCCTTCCCCCTCTAAGTTCCTTGATGTTCAGTAGGTGTGGTTGGGTGAAGAAAAGACAGACCAATACCAACAGCTGCATGGAATCTTTCCATGACTGGAAGGTGAATAATTAACTCTCTTGTAACTGCAGTCCCTCAGGGGGAGGTGAATCACCAGCCCAATTTAGAGTTATGTTATCTTGTAATGAACAATAACAGGGAAATGTATACATGTCCTAACAGTTCTAGTGAGACATCAGTGATCTGTGCCCCAAATACCCCAGGAAGGGAGTTGATAAAAATGCATCTCTAAGAAAGTAACTGATTTTTTACAACATTTTTAAACATCAGTGCCTGAAGTTTACTTTTTTTTTTTGCTTGGCATATGACATTTTATGAATACAATACTGAGGCTAAGATAAGAGGGAAAAAATGTGTCAGTTCAACCTGGCAACATTGGGCCAGTACCTAAAATCAGATACAGTCAGTGTGGGAATTAATTTATTTTTCTGCATCCTGTCGTGCTCATACTGTTGCCTCCAGAGTTTTGGGATGGGGAGAGAGGTCAGCAAAAGGCAGATATGAAAAATAAGCTTTCTGTTAGGTGACTTGAAAACCTAGTAAAGGATATTTTTCCGAAGGGTTTGAATGTCCACAGGGAAATCTCCAGCAGACTGCAACCCCAGAAAGCTTAAGGGCTGGTCTAAACCTGACAAACCTTTGCATATATTAACTGCACCCACATGAGACAGGCAGGATAAATCACTCTTCTTCATATATAGAGATGGAAGACTGAAGCCCTTGGCTCCTGTTCCTGCACAAGTCAAAAGGCAGTGTCCTTGCTGCTTCCTCTGGGGCTGCAGCCTCTTTTAGATTTTTAGAGCTCTGCAGATGATTCAGATCCAAAAAGTGGCTGATAGAAAACACTAATGGATTTTCCTATACAAAACCTTGCAAAAGACAAGTGATTCCATGCCTTCTCCTCCTTCTGACTAAAATCCTGATAGAGCTGATATAATTGTTCCCATTTTGGGGGCTCAAGACTAATTAGGTTCAGACCATGACAACCATAGAGGCACATCAGCCTTATGTGTCCTGTCAATGTACCACATAGTCATGTTCTGATGAAGGGAGAACATTTTGGGTTGCTTCATTTCCTTCAGCTGGTTTAGGAGTAGCATTGATGGACATGGGGAGCCACGCCCTCTTCATTATCTCTGTAAAGAGGGTTTGAAACCAGTGATATGTCAACTTCCATATGGAAATGAAAGACAAAACAAATAAACAAACAAACAAACAAACCCAAAAAATGAAACCCCAAAACAAAAGAAACACAAACAAATAAACCAAATAGCAAAACCAACTAACTAAAAAAAATAAAAAATCCCAGCCCAAAATAAGATCTCAAAAATATTCAGAATTTAAGCCTCTTTAGAGTGTATTCATTTTGCTTACTGAATTTCTGATCAATTAACATCTAAACAAGAGAATATTTTCCCACGTGCTTCACTATGTACCCTCTAGGTTCAAGAGACTGTCACTAGGCATATTTTAATTATTGTTTTATCATTCTTATATGTTCAGATCATTACAGTAGATGGTCTAGATCCATTGCAGAAATCCTGTGATCAGTTTTAAAGTGGTTTTTTTTTCATTAAAATAAGAAAAGCCAGTGCTTAGAAATGGAAACCAGAATGCTCGAGAGAGATTTAAAAAAAGCCAAAATTTTCTATTTTGCAATAGAGTAACCAGGGTGCAGAGGACTTCCAGGATAAATATGGGAAGGAGGGAGGGAGGGAGGAAGGAAGGAAGGAAGGGCTACAGAGAGACCCAGCAAAGCCAAATCTAGCATTGTAAAGAAATGAAACCCCAAGATTTGTCTATAGATTTGTATGATTTGTTTTAAATACACAGTGAAAAGCAACATATGTGTGAAGGCTCTACAACAGAGCTAGAAAATAACCATTTCAGCTCGTTCATTCCAAAAATGCCTCTAAATGGGACAGCCAAACAAGGTCTTTGTTTAGAATTGTCCTACTTACTTGCCCAAGCTGGAGCTTGACAGAGGAAGTCCAGCCATTCTGCTTGTAACATGCCCTTACTTCACTGATATTTCAGTGACTTGTTTTCTCCCTGCAGTTCAGACAGTATTTTTTTTAGCCTTGACAGAATGGCTAGACTAGGTAATCCACGCAAACAGCTGCTGCATGCAATGTGATCTTTTCTCCAAACCTTTTTAACAAAGACTTCTCAACTGTTCCTTAGTTTTGGATATGTTGGAAATATCCAGAAGCTAAAATCTCTCAATATGAATGTAATTGACATATCAACTGTCTGACCATACTGCTTTTAGCTTGAGAAGTGTCCCAAGGAGATTAACAAGAGCTGCATGTTCACAAAACCACTCCCTAATCAGAAAGCATTCATCAGGAAAATACTTCTTCTTCAAACCATTTCCACAGAGGATTTGTTTTGAATATCAGTCTTCCTGTCTGTATTGAGAAGAAACATCCTCCTGATTTTTGTAGCATGAGTTTAGCAAACTTTCAAGCTTCATCAAAGATAACGTAATTAAGATTTTTCATTTCATTACATTCTATCACTTGAATTTTTTTGGCCTTTATGATTAGTTCTGTCTAATGGATCTCGTATATAAGCCCAAATAATATTAAAGTGTTGCAAATATTGAAGATATAAAACAGCAGTAACAGATCCAAGGAGAGTTGAGAAAGGAACAAGAGCAAAGAAATAAAGGGTTAGTCTTTAACGAGGCAAATGAATTTAAGATAAAGCACATTCAGATGAATGGAGGAATTTGCAAAACAGTAATTTTAAAGAAGTCCAGAGGTGAGAGTGGACAGAAAGTGAGAAATGCATTAGGAACATGACATAACATCCAAAGGGTATTGCAGCTGTGAATTGCATAGGCAAGGGTTACATCCTCAGTGGGCAGGAAGGGAAAAGTCCTTTTCACAATGCTCCACTACATTTTAGGAGCTTATGTCCTGAATAAAAATCAATGTGTGGGAGATGATTGAGGGAACAATGAAATAAAAGTAGGGGAAAACAGAATTTATTTTAATATATAGATTAAGTACTAAATCTGTCATAACTGGGAAAAAGGGACCACATGGAAAAATATTTAAAAGGTGTGTGATAAGAACAGAATTATTTTAGGAGAATGAAAATACTAAGAAAATGAAAGGAGGATGAATGTGAGAATGAGGTGTATCAGGTTGTGAAATGGTCCTCTGTGAGATTAGAGAAAAAATATTCTTCTAGTGAGAACAACTTTAAACAAGATTGGATAATGTCTTAGTGACCAAAGGGGCATCTGGGAATATAAACTATTTTTGAGATTTTGTAGGCAAGGATCCAAATAAAATAATTTTATGAAGGCCTTATTTTTTGCTGAGCCACACACCCTTTCTTTTTCTGAGTAAGTTCTGTTGGCCAGTGGAGTCTCAATGGCCTGCTATTGTGGGCTGCTCTGTGAGTTTGCTGGATAGAAGGTGAATGGATGAACGCTTTGCCCTTGAAATCTCTGCCTGCCCAATATCCCAAAATAAAAGTAACAAGAACAGCTGTTGCATGGCAATAACATCACTCTGCATTGTGTATTTCCACATCCTGTGATCTTCCAGGTAGTCTGTCTACTGCAAGTACAAACCCCCAAGGAAAATGGAGAATCAGAACCACCTAGGTGTTGCCAGTAAACTAAACCTTTAGGCATTTCTTTGCTTTGATCCAGAGAAATGCATGTGCTGTGCTGTTTGTACCCTCAGAACAAATGGCAGTCTTGGGAACTAGCATGGATATTTAGAGCTAGTATTTAAATAACATTACTTGGGAAATTCCCACTGCTTAAGAAAAGACCAACTAAAACAAGAGTTTTCTTTCCCAGAAGGCTGAGACAGGTATAAGGATTATCAGGCATAATGGATATAATTTCTGTATTCTAGAGGATCAAATGACTCATCTTCGTAGTCACGTTCTCCCTGTTCTTAGTACTGATGAGACTGAAAATGTTGCTGTGAAGTGTAAAGAGGCAATATAAACATACTATCTGATACAAGCAACCAGTTGCAAACAAATAACTTCATTAAAATATGTCCATAATAACTCCATACTTTTATACAGCATATTTCCTCTGCATATCTAAAAGTGCTGTACAGATGGAAAAACTCAGGAAGCAAAATTACTTGTTTAAGGTCATTCAGGTAGACAATGGCAGAACTGGGAATAAACTATGCCACAGTGCCTCACTTTGCATTATAAATGCCCCTCCTGTGCAGTCCTGGAAAGGATCATGGCAGTGAGCCTTTGGAGAGGGAGCATATATAGCTGGAGCTGAAATAAGTTTGAGTCTGATCATAAGACCACTGCAAATTAGAAAGGCCAAATTCCACCCTAATGTGCAATCTCTCCTAAAATCAACTGGAGCTTTATATTTAAGTATTTCCAAGGTTTTCTTTCTCATGATGTCTGAGTAACAGCAAAATTACATCACTCTCGAACAATCTCTGAGGATGATTCCTTACTACTTTTTCCTATTAGCCCTAAGAACCACTATGGATTGTTTTATTTTTATCACTTTTTTTTTTAAATTGACAATAGCACTGGTTCTAACTTACTATTCATGGTGGAAAATGAAGGAAATTATTATTTACTAGCTAAACTACAGTATTGCAGAATGCCTCAGGCCTAGAAAATATAAAAAACATCAAGAAAAGGTTCCAGTCTTAACTATGTATATAATTTTTAAAGTACAGGAAAAAATATGCAGGCATTCTACATCCCTAGTTTACAGTAAGAGAAGTAGGCAGATAATATCCACAAACATTTCATATAATAAAAAAACAAAGGGCAGAATGTGAGAAGAATCAAAACAAAATATATCATAAATTCCAAAATTATAAATCCCATTATGCCTGAAATTTGGAAGGTAGAATACTTCCTACAAATTCTTGGACGGGAAGAGAAGGCACTGGTCCTGAAGCCAAAAGTCCAGAGTTCCTTGCTTGCTCAGCTGCAGGCTTCCTCTGTAATCTTGGGCATATTGCTTTACTTCTGTTTCCTCTCCCACATTGTGGGTGTGCCTACATTGCAGTCAAAGAGGGATATTAAAGCTTGACAGCCCAACTGAAGTGACTTTAACCAAGTCAGCTTACATGTACTCTCAGCATTGTAACTGTATTGTGGAGCTGGGCACAGACTAAATTGTCAAGGGTGTCTAAAGAAATTCAGATAATAGAATCTGAAAGCTATCAAACAAATCTCATTCAAATCTATATTTCCCATTATTCTTTATTTTCTAAAAGAATACTAGGGACAAAAATCTGATTAACAGTAGGAGCTGAGCCAGGAAACATAAAAAAAAAAAAAAACCACAAAAAAGAAACAAACAGAAACCAAACCAAAACAAACAAACAAACAAAGAAAAAAAAAAAGAGAGGGGGAAAAGAGGGGGGGAAAAAAGTGGTTGATGTTTTCAGAGTCATTCAAGGGATTTAGCCACATGCTTCACATTAATGTAAGAGTGCTGCTCTGGGATATAGATCTTAAGAATGAGAAGCTGTTCCTGAACTCCTTCCAAATGGTATTGCAACCAGGGTATGAAATGAGATGAGCTAGTCTTCCACAGGGGTAACACCAGCTGAGAAAAAGTGTTTCAAAACTGTGAGGACATTTTGAAGGAAAGTTGCTTTTTTTGTTATCTGAAAGTTTGGCCAGATGGTAAACATAATTGTATTAGTCCGCAATTATAAACATTTTAAGAAAACACTTGTGTATTGTGCAAGAAAAAGATTTTTCTTTCTGTATGAAAGAATAGCAGAAAAATAACTTAAAGCTGTACATCAGTGTCAAAATCAATAACACAACATGATATGACACTTCTCTCCACCCAGGTAAATGACTCATGTACTCTTAGAAACATCTTGATAGTTAAAATTAAAATAATGGCTATTATATGGAAATGATAGCTGTAAAGTACAAACACATGTAAGGGAGTTGTTTTAGAAAGTATAGTGAGGGACAGGGTAAGAGGAAAAACTTTATTAATGTCAGAAAGATATGGTGAAATATTTAGTGCACACATGTCTGGAACAATAGCTGGGATGAGGAGCCAGATGCTCAGCTAGTGAATGTTGATGCATCTCTGTTTAAATCGGTGGAATTATGCTGATTTACATCACCTACAGATTTTGCAGCTGGTTTTGACATGTGTATGCAAACTTTGAAAGTTAAGCAGACCTATCTGCCCTCAACTCTCTGGAAACAAGGCTGGAAGTCTGGTGGGATAAGGATTCTCATGGAGACCTCTTGCCTTTCTGTGGGCTAGAAACATGGTGAAGTATTATTGTGGTTAGGACAGTATTTCTACATTTTCTTAGCCTCGTGGGAAATCAAAATGCACACTAAAAGCGAATAATTAACCTAACTTTGTAAGCCTTCAAGAAGCATTCATTCTTGTATGATTCAAGCTGCATTTTATGTGAATCAGTGTTCCCCTCCCTTCTTAAATGTAGACATGTTATTTTTGTGGTCTGGAAGCAAAGATCAGATTTCATCCATAATGATTTTAGCTGCCACACAGCTCATCAAAATTGCAATTATGAATACCAGTGTTTTTCTTTTTCTGGAATGTAGACTGCATCATGCAAGATCCTGCCAAAAGATGCAAAATTAGCACTGTGATGGATATACTTGTGGAACCTCCAGGGAAGCACAATTAGAGAATGAGGAATAAGAGGAGAGAGGGAGTTGTCACTATATAAATGACCCAAAGTCTAAATCATCTTTATATCCATCTCTCCTGCACTGGGAGCTTTTTATTCAAGTGGGAATAGCTTTAAACAGAAGGAAGGTGGGTTTAGAATAGATATGGCGGAAAAAATTCTCTACTGTGTGAGTGATGAGGCACTGGAACAGGTTGCCCAGAGAAGTTGTGGAAGTGTTCAATGCCTGGCTGGATGGGGCTTTAAGGAACTTGAGCTAAGGAAAGGGGGCTTGGAACTAGATAATCTTTAAGGTCCCTTCCAACTCAAATCATTCTATGATGCTATACCCAGTAATTTTCATTGGTGTAATGAGCACAGTGCCAAAAAAGAGACAGAATTTTCTACATTCTTTTTCATTCTTTCCTAGACAATGTGTTGGTAATGTGTCGCTAATGAGCTTTTCCTCTGAGTGGATCAGGCTTTAGTTAGGACAGCTATCCAAATTTACTTGGAGGCTGTCTGTCAACAAGAATCAGTTGTAATGTTTCTCTCCTGTTTACATTCTACCTGTGCTGGCTTGTATTAGAATTACATCTTCATTGAATCTATGACAGGTGTAGCAAACATATTGTAAATAATACCAGACTCCTTAGCACGCTCACTAGAGATGGAGAAAAGATAGGGGAACCATAACTGGGTCAGACAGACATACCTGGAAGTGCAGTGCTATCGATCCTGTCTCCAAGCTTAGGGCTGGTCTAGGAACCATTCAGTTCCTCATTCCATTCCATGTGGAAATCAAATATACATTTCCCATCTGTTCTCTTTGAAGTAGTATCTTTACTTTGACAGTGCTTTGAACAGTCTCCCATTCTGCATGAAAAATTCCTTAGTGTGCTCTGTTTAATCATGCTCAGAGATTTTCGGGAAATAGCTGTGATTAGTTCCAATATCATTAGGAATGATAGGGCTATGCTTCTACACGTAGATGATACAACTTTTCCAGACGCACAGACCTTATGAAAAGAACAACTACAACATTACCAGGGAAGGCAAGAGAATGAGAAAGAATGTTTATAAAGATTTTAACCCCTAAAATAATAAAGATGTCTGTGAGTCCCCAGGTCACCTGCTCAGTTTTCAAATCAGATGGAAGGCAGACCTACAGAACACTACACAACTTTCCTGATTCAGGAAAGTTTTAGCACTATCTGAAAGGCTGTGAGGATTTTGATTTAGTCGCACTACAGCTAATGGAAATTAGAGTAATGGAATACAGTTTGTGGCATTTTAGGAAGAACAAGTCTGAACTGAAATTTGTCTGAAGACTTAAGATTCTCACTAAAAGTATTTGCATAATGTCTGGCTCGCCAAGTAGTTTCAGATGTTAATTGTATTCAGCAGCTCTATTAATGCAACCAGAAGGTAAAATAGTACAGAAGGAAGGGTTCAAATATATAATCTCAGTGAACCAGAGGACTCAAGTTATCACAGATGAAGTAAAGTTGTGTTTACCATTACAATTTTACTCCTTGCTTTTTGGTGACTGTGCCAGCCAGACTGTGGAAATCTAACCAGCAGTTCCATTACCTGGATTTTGTCTGTGCTATAGTCTACACTATTTTGTATTTTCTATAATTGGATGCTATTAAGGGCTTTGTTAAGAGAAAAGGTAATTTGTCTTCTAAAAGTCACTGGACAGTTTCTTCTTCCAAATCAACGTAATTTTAAGAAAATGTGAATATTCTGTATGTCTGCCTACCTTCATAAGCAATTGCTTTAAAATTAGGAGCTCTATGTGATCATTCTGAAAGAGGTTTGATAGACTGCCACATAAAAACTTGTGATTGAGAAAACAAGTACATCTGGAAGACAGTTTGGAAGGATGGTCTGGGGAACTTCAAGCCAGTCAGTCTGGCCTCAGTGCAGGGAAAAGTTGTGGAGAAGATCATCATGAGCGCCATCACATGGCATGTCAGGACAACCAGGGGATCAGGCCTAGCCATTATGAGTTTAGGAAAGGCAGGTCCTGCCTAACCAACCTGATCTCCTTCTGTGACAACCTGAATCACATATGGAATGGGATGGAATATGGAAAAGTGGATGAGGGAAAGGCTGTTGACTATCCACACTTCAGTAAAACCTTTGACATAATTTCCCACAGCATTTTCTTGGAGAAATTAGCTTCTCATCAACTGGACAGGTGCACTGTATAATGGGTAAAAACTGCCTGGATGGCCAGGCCCAGAGAGTGGTGGGGAGCGAAGTTATATCCTGGTGTGGTCACTCTCCAGTGGTGTTCTTTGGGAGTCAATATTTAGGATAGTTCTAATATCTTTATTAATGTCTTATATCTTTATTAATGAACTGGATGAGCGGATTGAATGCATCCTCAGTTCACAGCTGAAACTAAACTGTATGAGAGTGTTGATCTGCTGGAGGGCAGGAAGGCTCTGCAGAGGGATCTGGGCAGGCTGGATCTCGGCTGAGGCCAATGGTGTGAGGTTCAACAAGGCCCAGTGCCAGGTCCTGCCCTTGGGTCACAACAGCCCCAGGCAGTGCCACAGGCTGGGGCAGAGTGGCTGGAAAGGAGCTGGGGGTGCTGGTGACAGCAGCTGGACATGAGGCAGGCTGTGCCCAGGGGGCCAAGAAGGCCAATGGCATCCTGGCCTGGATCAGCAATGCTGTGGCCAGCAGGGCCAGGGCAGGGATTGTCCCCCTGTGCTGGGCCCTGCTGAGGCCACACCTCCAGTGCTGTGTCCAGGGCTGGGCCCTCACTGCAGGAAAGGCCCTGAGGGGCTGGAGAGAGCCCAGAGAAGGGCAATGGAGCTGGGGCAGGGTCTGGGGCACAAGTGCTGTGAGGAGCAGCTGAGGGAGCTGGGGGTGTTTGTCCTGGAGAAAAGGAGGCTCAGGGGGGACCTCATCACTCTCCACAGCTGCCTGAAAGGAGGCTGTGGCCAGGCCGGGGTCAGCCTCTTCTCCCAAGTAAGGAGAGATAGGACAAGAGGAAATGGCCTCACTTGCACCAGGGGAGATGTAGATCGGATTTTAGGAAAAATTTCTCCACAGAAAGACACTGAACCAGGTTTCCCAGGGGAGTGGTAAAATCACCATCCCAGCCAATGTTCAAAAATTTGTGGTCTTGGTGCTAAGAGCTGTGGTTTACTGGTGAACTAGGCAGTGCTAAGTCGATATTCTTACAGGTCTTTTCCAGCCTTAATGATTCTATGATTCCAAGTGTGGTCTGTACAGGTTAAAATAGCCTGACTGATAAGCCTTAACCTACAGCTGTAATCAGAGAATCACTGTTCCTTCTAAAGTTGCTCTACAGCCTGTTCTTTGTTCCTCTCTATTTTAACTTCTTCTATCCACAACCTGAAGTGAAACATAAAATTCCTATCATTAAAATTTACAGTCCATGCAAATATTGGAGCTGTGACAGAAGACAGAAAAGAGAAATCACTGATGTAAGTGAATTCTGAGCTCTTTGGTACTTCATGGGTTAGAAAACTGCATGTAGACAAATACAAAATCAAGCATGTATGAGAAGAACAAAGGCCATATTTAAAGATCATGAAGGCTCAGTTTGGTAAGCAACAACTTAGAAAAGATACTCTGTGGTCTTGGAAGAAAATCAGCTGCTGGGATAGACAACAGCATCCAAGTTATCTGCCTGGACAGGCTGCATACCTTCTGAGGATGACAGAAAAGAAACACTACTATAGCTGCATTACCTGCCAAATGTCTGGGACAAGCATGCATGTGCACAGCAAGTAGGCTGAGACAAGTACACACGAGAGTTTGGAGTGCTGGGCAGCTGTGCATGCAGCAGAGCTGGGAGGCACTCACACACAGCAGCATTCTGCTTCTGCGTCTCCCTGGTTAAGTCTGGATGGATGACTTGTGCCAAAGGGCTGCATGGCTTCTGGGCTGCCCAAAGAGGTGGCACTGAGGAGCAAGCTGCCCTCCTGCCAGCAAAACTCGCCCAGCCTGCAATTCATTCTGAAGTTTCCCCAGAGAATGTACTGAAGGGCCACAAACTGAACTCACCCCCCAAGGCTGCAAACACCTCACAAACCATGGGCTGAACTTCCCCACCACACCAAAGAATAGTAAATTAACCCTTATATTTCCTACTAAAGCAATCTCTACCAGGAAAATGTTTTGTTTCTTCTGAAAAACCCTGCCTGGTTTATGGAATATTAAGTAGGTTTAATACCACCTAAATCAGATCATCTACATAGAATTGTTCATCATGGGTTTCCTTATAGTAATGAGTGAGAAATGGGCATTTTTTAGGTGTGATTCATTTAGGGCAGACTTTTGAAATCTGCAAATAAATTCTGTCCTCAAAGTGGCTGTCTCTCATCAGTGACATATAGGGCTCTTGAGTGAGTAGTTCACCTTTGGTCAGTTTCCTCCCACCCACTCTGTATTTTCCAGGGTACATAATCATGAAAATAGGTGGATACTTTGCATAAGATTGCAGAAAGAACCTTGAGAATTAATAGGTAATTTGGAAATTTACTTTACCTTGAGGGAGTGTAGACATCCTGTTTAACTGTTCAGCTTAACCAGAAGAAAATTAAGAATCAATCCAATCATTTCCGTAATGTATGACCAACCATTAGACTCTCAGTTAAACAGATACTAGTCTAAAAGGCTGCATTAGCAGACAAAAGAAACTCAGAGCAGAAATAAGTAACACAGTCTTAAAAGTTACGATAATTAAAATGGCAAAAGTTTTGCAGAATTAATCAAATACTAATATCACATCTTTCTGCATCACAGAAAAAAAAGATGACAATTAAAGACACAAATTAAATTAGAACCAAGTGCTCGACAGGAAAAAATTATGCTGATCTCTACCTCCACCTGGGAAATTCTAAATCAAATCTCAATGAGCACAACTCACAGTTTTTAGAAGACTACCTACTGGACTTATTTTCTAAAACTGAAAGAGTAATAGAAATTCCTGAAAGAGGAATTTTACTATCGTGGAAAGAAAAGCCTTGTCTAAAGGTGTGAGCTTAAGTCAATGAGCCAGAAAGACTTTGTGTCTAATCCAGTCTTGTCTCTAGTTCCTTCTGTTGCCTTGGGCAAGTGACTTAAAACTTAAACTAAGAATAGTAAAAATTTAAGAGCTATATTAATGCAAAGTATTTTTATTTTCAAAATAAAATTTTTAATATGTCAAAAATCATCAATACAAGGAGTAAGGGGAAGAAGTCCAGCCTTTCAAGACTCATAAGAATTTTAGAGTCTCAAGCAATATTGAAGCCAGAATGAATGAACTGGAAAAGTTGGGTTTGAATCAATCTAAGCAAGCTGGGTCTTACACTTAAACTCATGAAGGTTTACTCACCTGACACAAGATCATCTGGACATTTGCTCAGCAGAGTATATAGTGAAGGTTTGTGTAATGAGGGGGAAAATCCTACAGCATGTGGTTGTCGTTCCAATTTGATGAAACATAAAAATTATAAACCTGCCATGGGTACACCAACAAACTGGAACAAAGACCGACTCTTGAAAGCTTTAATATCCTCCCACCAGGAAAGAAGTCAAGCTAGATTAAACATAACAATCTAAATTCTGCTCCTGACTACATGCATGCAAATCTTAAATAGCATAATTTAAAGACTCATTTTGGACTTAAATCGGTGTCTCTGTAAGCCTGAATTTTGGCCAGCTTTTATTTCAGCTGGGAAGAAGAAAACATGTTTATAAAATCTGAGCAGCCTACAGTTTATCTGCCTTTAAAAAGACACACTGTAAGCAAGCCAGTAGTAGACTTCCAGCTGTAGTGAGATGCTGGACTGTACTGCATAACATATTACAGCATACAGTCTGCTGGCTGGAGAGTAGTTTGTTATCTTCTAACCATGTGTCAGTGCCAACTCAAAGGCATCTGGGTAAGTTGGTAATATGCATAGATTGTCCTGAGTTTCATAAGACAACATAAAATTTTCTAAGAAAACAGCTAG
Organism: Ammospiza nelsoni; assembly: GCF_027579445.1. Taxonomy (NCBI): domain Eukaryota; kingdom Metazoa; phylum Chordata; class Aves; order Passeriformes; family Passerellidae; genus Ammospiza; species Ammospiza nelsoni. The sequence goes on along the minus strand of NC_080669.1, from coordinate 55,333,466 downwards.
CAGAAGCAGCTAGGTCAGTGATATGGAACTACGAGGCTGCATGTTTTCATGGCCTGCTTCAAGCGTCTTGTCAAACTCTGGGCAAATCTCAGAGATTCACTTTCATCTCATCCAACTCATAGCACTTAGAGTCCTCCTGTATGTTGATAAAAGCCAGGTACGTCTCAGGCACCTTCTGGCAAGACCTGACATTCCCTCCTGAGTACAGGCATTCCTCACACAGGCTGAGTGTCTGACTTAGGTGCTGTAAATGGCATAAAAGCAGGGTAAATCCTCCCTGGGTTGCTGGCTGATTTGATTGCTCAGCTGTACAATGGAAATAATAGGATCTGACAAGGGAAATGTGAAGATAACAACAGAGACTGTGAGACACTCAAATGTTATGATAATAAATGTTGTACATGACCTTAAAGTAGATAAATATGAAATGAATTATTCACATATCTTTCATTAGTCCATGACAGATTCCAACACAGCTGCAATGACCTACACTGCTTTCAGCTGTTCCTTCTCCTTTATTTTTTTTTATATCTTGCTTGCATTTAGCATGTTTTCAGGGCTAACTTTTTGCTAAATATGTTTTATTCAAGAGTAACAAATAAAAACTGTAATAACCTTTTATTTCCAATGAACCCCAAGAAATGTACAGTTCTCCCTCTCCCCACTTTAAAACCTCCACCCTAGGAGTATATGCAGCACATGTGAAGAATATCTGGATAATGAGCAATTCTAAGTCACGAATAATGCTTCCAGATTTGCAATTTTGGCAGCTGAGAGTAGGATTCCCTGTTTGTATTGCCTCCAGTACTTTCCTGAAGCTCTTCCCCCTCAGAGGCCCTGATTCTCTAGATATATTTAGCAAGAAGGTCCTCTCATTTACATGAAGTTCTACCGTTATATGAGGATCCTTCCCAGGAAGCCAGGACACCTGCTCATCACATCAGGATGAGAAAGTTTTGCCTTCTTCTTCAGTATTTTAGCTGCTAAAACACATACAGATGCCTAAGCACCTAATTTCTCCAGAAATCAATTAGGAACAAGTACTCAGGCAAGAGTGTAGAAGCCCATATGGGTTAAAAATTTACCTTTTCTATCCCTGAGATGGGATCCCTTGTACCTTTCCTGCTGAGGCTGTCTCATACATGCTGAGGAGTTCCAGCTGATATTGAGTGGTTTGCAGTGGCCTGTACTGCACTCAAGGCAGCCATGGAGACTCAGGAGTGTGTGGGAGCTGCATTTCTATTTACACATTCACATAAGCTTCTGCAAATTTTGGATGATGAAGATAAATCATTGTTGCTTTTTATGAAATAAATTGGCAATCTAGGCCTACATATGACCATAGTACAAAGTCTTCCAGAGCATTTGCTGATACAATGAGAACACACCTTTTTCAGTCACACTGCTATGATTCACACAGATAGTTGTGCTATTGTTCACAGTTTCAGTGAAGAGGTCACACCACAGACTCATGAGGGCATAGGCTGAATGAAGTAACCCCTAAGTCTGGCTCCTTCAAGTCAAGCTTCTGGTGAGGAAAGTATGGAGCGATTTGCATCCTACAGTTTGTGAGTGTGTCAATACACAGAAAATATATTTTTTATCAAGAGTCCAGAGCAGCCATAAGACCTTTAAAAGTCAGTCAGCAAAAGGTGTCAAAGATGCAAATATTGATATTGCTTTGGGTGAGGTTACTGAGGGAAAGACAGCTTCAATGTGCATTTTGTCTTTGCTAAAGGAAAATACATAATCCTACACAAGTGGGCGAGTCTTGCTTCAGGAGAAGTTATAACAGAACCACAGAATTAATGAGGTTTAAAAGGACCACAGGGAGTTACCAGGTCCCACCTTCCTGCTCAAGCAGGGTCATCCCACAGCACATGGCACAGGACTGCATCTGGATGGTTCTTGAGTATCTCTAGTGAGGCAGACTCCACAATTTTTCTGGGCAATCTGTTCCAGTGCTTAGTCATCTGCACTGTAAACCAGCTCCTCCTCATATTCAGGAAAGTCCCGTGCATGTGTTTCTGAACATTGCCTCTTGTCTTATTGGTTGACATCACCAAAAAAGGCCTGGCTCCATTATCCTGACACCTTCCCTTCAGGAACTGACAGACCTCAATGAGGTCCCTGTTCAGCCACCTGTTCTTGAGGCTGAAAAGGTGTAACTCTCTCAGCCTTTCCTCATGAGAGCAATGCTACAGTCACCTGATCATGTCTGTTGCTCTTGTTTGTGCTCACTCCAGCAGCTCCATGTCTCTGTTGTGCTGAGGAGCCCAGAACTGGACAGAGCCTTCCAGACTGCAGCCTCACTAGGGCTGAGCAGGTGGGCGGGATCAGCTCACCTAATGTACTCCAGGATTCTGTTGGCCTTCTTGGCCACAAGGCACACTGCTGGTTCATGGACAGCTTCCTGTCCACCAGAGCCCCCAGGTCCTTCTCTGTAGAGCTGCTTCCCATCAGGTCATCCCCTGGCCTGTACTGGTATGGGCGATTATTCCTCCTCAGGTGCAAGACCCTATGTTTGCCCTTGTAAAATTTCAGGTCATTCTTCTCAGCCCAAGATTTCAATCTATCAAGCTCCTTCCAAAGGACTGCACAGCTCTGCATGGTATTGCCCAGTCCTCTCAGCATTGTATCATTAGCGAACCTGCTGGGGAAGCACCTGCCCCTTCCTCCAAGCCACTGATGGACAGGTTAAACAATTCTGGGTCCAGTATTAAACTTTATGGGGCACCAGTAGTGACAGGCCTCAAACTAGAGTCTGTGTCTCTGATTACAGCCCTCTGGGATCTGTCACTGAAGCAGTTCTCAGTCCACTGCACTGCCCTCTCACCTAGTCCACACCTCCTGAGTTTTCATATGAGGATGTGAGAGACAGTGCCAAAAGCCTTGCTGAAATCAAGGTAGACAACATTCACTGCTCTCCTGTCATCCATCCAAGCAGTGATTTCATTGTAGAAGGCGATATGGCTGGTCAAACATGACATACATTTCGTAAATACATGTTGAGTACTCCTGATCAGCTTCTTGTCTTCCATGTGGATAGAGATGGCCTCCAGAATTAGGCGCTCATCCCCTCTCCAGGGGTTGAGGTGAGGCTGAGTGGCTGGTAGTTCCCTGGTCTTCCCTCTTAAACCTTTTTGAAGAACTGGGTGATGTTTGCTTCCTTCCAGCCCACAAGAACCTCTCCTGTTTGCCACAGCCTTTGAAAGATGATCATGAGCGGCCTTGCTGTGGTGTCCACCAGATCTGTCAGCACTCATGGATGCATCTGGTTAGTACCCATGGACTTATGTCAGGTTTGTCCAGGTATTCTTTAACCCCATCCTCCTGAACCCAGGGACAGTCTTCACTCCAATATTCCTTTACCTTGGACTCAGGGGTCAGTGATCCCTCCTTGATCCGTGACCACGGCTGGTCATGTCAGTGGTGACTGATACAAAGAAGGTATTCCGTAACTCTGCCTTCTCTTCATCCTCTGTTACCACAGTATTCCCTCCATTTAGTAATGAGCCCATATTATCTTTTGCTTTTCATTATTTATTGATGTATTTGAAGCAGTCCTTCCTGTTGTCCTTGACATTCTTGGACATATTTATTGCAAATGGGCTTTGGCCTTCCTTGTCTCATTTCTACTTACTCTGACATGAGCTCCTATATTCAAGTTGCCTGATCCTGCTTCCATCTCCTTTGTATTTCTTGCTTATACTTGAGTAATGACTGGAGTTCTCAATTCATCCATGGAGGTTTCCTGCCCCTTTGGCCCAATTTCTTTCTCATTGGAATGCATTGTTCTTGAGCCTGGAGGAAGTAATCCTTGAATATCATAGAATCACAGAATCTTCTGAGTTGGAAAGGACCCATGAGGATCATTGAGTCCAGCTCTTAAGTGAATGACCCATATGGGATTGAACTGACAACCCTGGCATTATTAACACCGCACTCTAATCAACTGAGCTAATCTCAGTGGCAATTTGCCACTCTTGTACTCTTCTCCACTACAGGGCCTGTTTCCATGGGATTGTTCCAAGAAGATCCCTGAAGAGGTTAAATGTAGCTCTCCTGAAGTCCACAGTTATGATCTTACATACTGCCCTGCTCCCTCCTCACCCAGTACTGAACCCCACAATCTCATAGTCTCTACAGCCAAGGCTTCCCATCTCCGACAAGGCCTTTCCTGTTTGTTAGCATAAAGTCAAACTGCACACCATTCCTTGTGAGACTCTCCACTGCTTGTGACAGGAAGCTGTCGTCAGTGCTTTCCAGGAACCCCCTGGACTCTTTGTGTTTCTCTGTGTTGCTTCTCCAGCAGATGTCACAGAACCACAGAATATTCTGAGTTGGAAGGGACAAACAAGCATCAGGATGATGTCAGGACAGCTAAAGTCCCTCACAAAAACCACAGCGTGTGATTTGGAGGCTCCTTCTAGTTGCCTGTAGAAGGCCTCATCCACTTCCTCCTCCAGATCTGGTAGCCTGCAGCAAACACCCACAACAGTAGGTGTTCATTAGTCTGCCCTTTTATCTTAACCCATAAGTTCTTGATGCACTCATCATGCACTCCAAGACATTCCAAGTCTTGCTTCACATTAAAGGCAATTCCACCACCACACCTTCCTGCTCTGTCTTTCTGTCCTGGGTTGACTATATGATGCTTTTATCCCCAATCGTCTCCTTCTGTTTATGTTGAATAATAAGTTTTGCACCTTTAAGAGTGTTCCAGAGAGTGAAGGGGGGGAAAGAAGAAGTGCGCAATTTGTTTTCAGACACTGCACTCCTCCTCCACATTCCTCCTCCTGGACTGTTGTTGTCTGCGGACAGACAGCGGGACAGAGAGCTCTTCTTTTGCTTTTCAGTTAGTGTTAGCTAGCTGAGGCAAAGAAGTTCCCTGGACTGTTTTTTTTCCCCTTTTCTTTGGACCTCTTGAAACCTGCTCTGGACTGAACACCCAGGGGAGCACCGGTAGCTCACATCTCTGGCCCACCAGGCCAGGCCTGGCCTGCGACAATTCCAGCACCAGAGGGACTGATCAGAGACTGAGTGAGCTGAGCTTCAACCCAGGGTTTTCTCAGTTTGTCATCTCTTTTAGAGTGGCAAGGGGTCTCATTGTTTGATACTGTTTTAGTTTTATTGTTTAATAAACAGGGATTTTTTCCACCTTTCTCCAAGGAGGTATTTTTTCCCTCCCGGACCAGTTGTGGGGAGGGGCCAATTGGATCTGCTTTTCCCATCGGAGCTCCTTTGGGGGATTCTTCCCCAAATTTGCTCTAAACCTGGACACTTTCCTAAACAGGGTGTAGCCCTTCCTGACAACATTCCAGTCATGTGAGCTATCCCACCATGTCTCTGTAACTCTGCAACTCTGCAATGAGATCAAAATCCTGTGACTGCGCATAGATCTCTAGTTCATCTTGTCTGTTCCTTATACTCCATATGTTGTACAAAGAGATATATAGAGATATTTAATCAAGTATCTCAGTAAGAGTCTAAAGAGATGCTCTATAGTTCTGTCTTGTTGTTACACCTTTGTCTGCTTGCGCTTGCTCAAGGTATTCCATCATAAGTCTCCTTTTGATACTAGAGTGGTCACAATAGTCCTCCCCTTCCCACACATTATCTCTGTCAAGCCTGGTTATGTCTCCATCTCCCTTAAAACCTAGCTTAAAACTCTCTCAATAGGCCTAATAACTCCTGAGCTAAGATCTTTCTTCCCCTTTGAGACAGGTGGATCCCGTTATGTGCCACTCATTGATGCTAAGAGATATGACTTCCTTCATGTGATAATTACCCTTTTGTCTAGTTGTCTGACAAAACCAGTTCATCCATTCCCATTCATGAGCTGCCTGACAGTGTGGGATGCTCTTACCTGCCACCTCAATTCCCATGTAGGCAGAAGAGCTAGCATTTGATGCTCTCAGTCTCTCCATCCAACATGCTAAATTTCAACAGGAAGAAACTACAAAAATTCATATAAGAAACCTAAAGAAGAGCTGCAGCAAAGCAATGACTGTTATTCTCATTTCGATTTCCCTCAAGAGCAGGGAAAAAGCTTATACAGATTGTGAAAGAAGGAGCTTTCACTACTTGTTTTAATAGTATAATTGTATCCCTCTCTTTAAAAAAAATGGTTCATGGCTTCTAAGTGCTGTAAGATTAGGCAAAATAATAATTAGCAAACACTAATTAATAAACACTCTTTATATATGTTTTAGTTATTAACTATTTTCTTCAGACTGAGAACTAAAGGGTTAATGCAAAGTCAAACAATTTCTGAGTCAGTCAATTTGTGCCATACAGCAGCCCATGTATCTGCTAAAGAAAGTCAAGGTAAAGGGGTTCTGCTTCAGTCCTCACTCACTGGATACAGGCATTTAAAATATGCAGTACCTATCTACATCAGCGAGTGATGCATCACACAGGGTGAATACAAAGGAATATTTTGCCCTAATTAAGAATTTTACAGATTCAGATCTGGAGGCTGGATGATGCATCTGGTTGTTCTCCATAAAGAATTTCATGTTCCAGGGCAGATCAAAGGCAGCAGACAGTATGACAACACAATACATTGTGTGCTGTACAGCGCAGGGAAGGGATGTCATCAGACATCTTGTGGTGTTGTGCCCATCATCCAGTCACCACCTTACCTTCAAGAGAGGGATTGGAAAAACATGCCATTTGAAGCACATGGACTATGCATTTTAAGTTTCAGAGCTCATTAAATGTCACTGCTGAAATCAGCTGAGGGATTTCCACCTCTGCTTTCCTCATTCAGAAAATTAAGCAGTACATAATGAAATAAATAATTTTGAAAATCACCTCAACCAATACTAAACTGGAAAGCAGATTTTTGCTAGGCACAATTAAACATTTGCTGTTTGTGACTCAGTCATAATGATGCAATGTGTCATACTGAAATACCGCAAAAGCAGTGTTTGCTTCCTGTTCTATTAATGTTCTGAGAACTGGGTGGGATTCAGTGATGTGTGCCTGGCTTAGGAATTGCCTACATCTTCGTCACTCAGTTCCAGGAGGGGTGATCCTGTCCTTCTAGAAAAACTGCTCATATTCCCATAAAATCAGTTAAGAGAAGTTTGGGCCTTAATTAAATATTAAAAAGAAGAAAAACTCTGTCAAGTGTTGATATGATTGTCTTTTCCATGTGCATCAGCAGCTAGTCATGCATAATCGTTGGCCAGGAATTTTGGAGGTTTAGAGTGTGTGGCAGCTGTTACTCAGTGTGTAGGTTCACTAATACAGGTTGGCCTGGATAATGGAATGAGTTTACAGGATATTCATCCTCCTTTTAGCCCAGTATAATAGTTAGTGGGAGATTCAGGGCAGAATGCTGTAGATCAGGGGCAACCATTCATTGACAAGTAATTTTGTTTACTGCTCTGGAAACTCTGAAGGCCCATACAGAATTATGAGGCTTTTTATTTTGCATTAGGGACACATTGGTGCCTTCCACAATACCTTTTGCTTGTGGATAAAATGCAGTGTGGAAGTGCCACTAAATTCCTTCCTCTCAGGCCAACTCCTGTACCATCCCAGCAGTCAAATGATTTCTGTTGTCTGACTGGATAGACTTTGGTTTGGGCAGTCAACTGAACCTTAACTTTAGAGGTTTTGCAGTATTTGTTTACCATGGCTTGTTGCACAGCTTCAGCCAGAATTAGTCCTGATGTTAACTTGACCCCAAACAGTATGTATTGTTTTCCATTAGCAATTTGGAAGCAACCAGTATAGTCTACCTACCAAGATCTTGTTTTGTGTCAGGTGCAGTGGGGGATTTTTCAGAGGATCATGATCTCTTAGCTGAGTGTGGCACAGGCTACAAGCAGAGATCACTGTGTTGCATAGTTCCCTAGTCACTGGCCACCCTCTAGTGATTGCTTCTTTAAATAGATCTTGGTTTCTTGAATGGCCTTTTTTTACATGCAACCATTCCAACAGATGCTCACACTTTTCCTTTTCTCCCCCTGTTGCTACCCTAGTTAATCATGCCAGTGAGTCTGTCTTACAATTCAAGAGGTAAGCAGGATTATTCCTTGTCTGGTGTGCAGGAACCTACCCCACAAAAGGTTTTTATTTTTTGGCAAGATTTAGGATTTCTTCCAATTTTTCTCATTGCCACAATGATACTCTGTTTACTTCACAATGATTCTGCTCCCAAAAGGTGATCCACTCCATACATCCTTTGTATACTGCATAAGAATCTGTGTAAATGTACATGTCTTCCTTGGTGTCTGATTCCCTGGTAAATACACTCTATACTGCTATAATTCCCCCGCCTGGACACTCCCTTCTGTCACCACCCTGTTCCCCAAATCAAGTTGTAGAGCCACTGCTCAGTATTTCCATGCTTTTCCCTCTTGTCTGACGAATGTATCTGTAAATCAAACATCCTTAAGGTGAGATTAAAAAGGGGGAGCAGGTTTTGTACAGCACCTATCAGGAAGGATGAGGGGCCAAGTCAGGTTGTTTAGCAAACTTTTCTTGTATGTGGAATGTTTTTGGGGCTCCCTCAGTTATTCTGTGAGAGTGACAATAATCAATTTGTGCATACCATTTCCAGATTGCATTCCTCTGAGTCATCCCTCAGGAGGGGGAGGGAGAGAAAGAGTTGCAGACAGCACTATTTTGAAAACTTTAAAAGATCCTCACAAAATAATCAACTGTTGTTAAATTCTATTTTTTTTTTTTTTTTTTTTGCTTCCTGCAGGGCTAAGCAAACCACAGACAGGCCCTTTTCCCATGCAGAATATGGCTTCTCAGCATTTTTAAAGTTAAAGAATAAAACCCAATGGGTGGGACTTTCTGCCACAGGTCCTCACTGCCACATATGTATGGGTAGACAAAGGATTGCAACTCCCATTCAATTTGCAGAGGGTCTGTGGGATGTATTGGCCCCAAAGTTTTATGTACACTGCCTTCAAATTAGTAGTTTTGGAGCTTCCTCATGCATGGGGGGTCCAGACCCAAACTGCTCTTTTCCATGTTAGATCATACAGGGGGCAAGCAATAATGGAGAGGTCTGGAAAATGTCTTCTCCCTAAAGTGAATAAACCCAAAACATGCTAGAACTTTTTTTTATTCACAGTAATCTTTACTTGCTCTAGGGTGGTCAAGGTTTCAGGGAGAATACACACTGCTCCTTCTTTTCATCATATAAATATGAATTTAACCCCAGAGGAATGAAGCTGTACCTTTTCTCTGCAAATCTGAAATTGCAGACTCTCCATGTGGGTGATAATATTTGTCTGAGCCTGGCCCTCTATGGTGACATCAGACCCACCCACCAGCATATCATCAATGTATTGGTATACTTTAGTTCCTCTTTCATGGACAATCTGTGCCAACTCCTATGCTGTGTGTGATGGGCCAAAGTAGGGGAATGTCGGTATCCTTGAGGGAGCTGAATAAAGGGATACTGATTCCCCTCGCAGGTAAAAGCAAAACAATCCCTGTCTGCCTCCAGCAAAGGAACCATAAAAAACATGTCTTTGACATCAATAGTCTCAAGGATTGAACAGGTCCATTTCTGAATTGTGGCAATCAATTTAGCTATGTTAGGCACAGCAGCTGTTAAAGCTCAATGTTAGGGCTCAGTTGTCAGTAATCCACTTTCAGACACAACTTCCCATTAATTTATGGACAGGCCATACTGGGGAGGAAGTTACATGGTGAGTGGATGGGGACAACTATCCCTTCCTCCTGCAATACTCCAATTACTGGAACAATTTCTTCACACGCTCCTAAAAGGAGTGAGGCAGGGTTTCACATTTGTTATTATGGAAGGAGGCAAACCCACAGCATTCTCCAAAAGAGGAGCAGAGGGAGATGGGAGGCCAAACACCCATTTTCTCCCTCTGACATCTGTCCAGCCATGTCCCTTTAATAGATCCAACTCCAGGATGTTAGCCAGTAGCGGCTCCACAATCATGACAGCTTCTGTGGCTGAGTCATGCCCTGATAACCAACATTGCACCTGAGCTGTTCAATGGAGTTAGGATTTACCAGAAGCATTAGTTACCTATATCTTTTTCTAGTCTGGCTTAATGCCACAATCACTGCCATCTTCAATTTGAAGTGCTGACATTTGTGCTCCAGTATCTACTACCAAAGTAGCCAAGGATTTAAAAGGGCTTAGGGAAAACATGATTACCATATGTCCCTGGCTGCTTTCTTGGAGCCTTCTCATGCAATTCCACCAAACATTACTCAGCACATGCACTGAGACCAAAGAGTCCAGTTCACTCTCTTGGTGCTGGTTAAATTGGTTAGTTCAGTTTCTAGTGGGGCTGAGAGGACCACAGTGTTGGACCTCAGTGTTGACTGAGGGGAGTCACCCCTGGCAGGTTCTTGGATCTTATCTCAATTGTTTATAAAGCTTTAAAGAATAGTGATGGGTTCTTTATCCATTACTTCTTGAGGAATTCTTTTTACAAAAACCTCCATCACAAACTGCATCTCTGCCCATTAGTTGACACATTTTGTCTGTAATTACCTGTCAAGGGAGGTTTTTGGACCTGCTGCAGCCTCCTCACATTCATCTTTGCCTTAGGACCACCAGTACCAGAGACCCATAGTTGTTGAACTCAGTTACTAATTCTTGGGCTACCTGTAACCAGGTTATTCCTAGTGGTGCACCCCTTCTTCCAGGCCTAGGGACTGCCATAATGCACTCTTATAAGTGTCTAGCATGGACTCTTAGTGCATCAGGTAAGCCTCAGATCAAGACAGGAAACCTCTGTGGATCTGCCTCAAATTCCATAGACAAAAGTCATTGTAGGGCCAGTAACTGTGTGTGCCTGAATTGGACAATTGCATCAATTGTCTTTTGAACGTTTTCTGCAAAGTGTCATTCATGAGGGTTTTAATTGTGTGAAGATCTTCCCTTTCTGTAGAGTCTGTGCTTGGTTACAATTCATGGCCAGAAAGGCCCTTGGTCCCCAGTAACCTCTCGGTTCAGCCTCACTCAAGAGAATCTGATCTTCAGTTAGGGAGACCCTTCACACAAATTGAGTCTGATTCATCAGCCCTTCAGCTGTACCTTTTCTGAAGTTTAGCCAGAGCTTCTCTCTTGTGCAGGATAGCCCATGTAGTAGTTTGCTGAGCTTTCCCCAGACACCATTACAAGTTTCAGTTTTAATGAAGGGATACATATATATTACTTTGTCCTCCTGATGTTTCTGCCTAAACTCTTCCAATTTGCCAGCAGAGTAAAAGGATTTATTAACGCCCACTAGTCAAACCACAAATTGATATCCTATAGTCCACAGTTTTTTGTTTCTAGCTTTTCTGCCTCCTGGAAAGCCCAATGAAGGAATAGATTAATCTTCTTTTCCACACAAATTCCTTCATGCTCCCCAACTAACTGTAAACATTTCTTCACTAATTGTTCCTGCAATGCTTTCTCTGACTCTCATAAAGTTCATATCAATATCAATCATATCATATCATATCATATCAATCATATCATATGTGGATTTCTGAACACCCAGTCTCTCTTTCCACACTGATTTAAAGGCAACGTACAAACCAGCATGTACAAATAATTCTGAACCAAGGACAGATATTTAAACGGGAAAATGCCCATTTGACTCACCCTGGGTAATCATTCCTTTTGAATCAGTCATTACCTACATAGGGCTAAGTCTTTTTCCCTGTTAACCTTCTGAGGGTCAGCTGGTCAGCTTGACTCTCTGCTGTGGTGAACCTTTCAACAGGACCAGGTTATTACAGGAAACCTTTCAGTAGGTCTGATGTGCCCAGGTAACAGCAAGAGGAGAAAAATTATTGCTATAATTTCACAGTAAGACAGCAGCTACCAGCTGACTCATCCTTGGCAAGAATATCTTTCAGCAACCCAAGGAGGGTTAATGTCCATTCTCCACCATCCCCTGGGGTTAGTTAGAATATTTACTAGGAGAAAATCCTAAAATATCTTTGGACCACACTAATCACTCCACAACATCCAGGGAGATCCCATACCACAACACCAATAAAAGGTTACAAGACACCAAAGGTGAGGGCAGGTCAGGTTCTTATTAATAGATCCCTTAGGGTGGATTAGCGTGAATGAGCCTAAGTGATTGGTGTTTGTAAATATACACATACAAGTTTATTACAGAAAATTTTGGTTGCAAAGGAAAGCAGGTATGTAGCTGTTTCATTTATTATTGTCTATAGTACTATAAAAACATGAAAGCATTGCAATATGAAAGAGCACCAACACCACCCAAGAATATGCACAAGGCAAAAGAAAGAGAGAGAAAGGACAAGAGAATGAAGATCTCACCACTTGTAGGCTCCACAACGAGACTTGGGTGCTTCACAGTCTTGGTCAAAGTGTGGTCACAAACAATCTGTTGGGTCATGGGTGAAGTCCCGAAGAAGTGGTGGGCAGAAAACCACAGGAAAATCCATGAAACACAAGACCTACTGGGTGTATATCCACTCTGGTTCAGGTGGGAATGCCCAGGTACCTCCCCAGAGGTGGGGACACTTTAGGAGTCCCTGACACCTTCTAAGACAGCAGAGCTGCCCATCACACTGGCACAGTTGAGTCAATTATGGCCCATTAGGCATAACAGAGATGAACATAACCATGAGCATAACCATGCTAACAGAGATGAACACTCTCAGGCCAGAGTCAATGTCCCAGTACTTCCCTGGGGTGGGGAGGGAGCCCCATGGCAGTGGTTTGTTGAAGGCAGGACAACTGAGCATGGCAGCAGGCACCTGCCTGACTCCAGTATCCTTCACCCTCTGTCTTTTCAGATCAGAGGTTTAGCCACTGCCCACCCAAAAGCTCACCTCCTCCACCTCAGCAAAGCACCTGGCATCTCCACAAATCAGAGAAAAGTTTTGAGTCTTTATCCCTAAACAGTTCTGTTTCTCACAGTAACTTTGTAAAGACACTTTTAGGAACCAAAGTCATGCAAACTTACCAGACTTCTTCAGTTACTTAAGAACACTGTAGGCAGCCTCCTTCACTGTAGCCAACACAGCAGTGTTAGAGCAAGCCATGGGCGCCTTAACCTGTCTGTGAGCAGATGTAGGCAAATGAAGTCAGACACCTGGGAAATTTGCAGATCTGTGAGGGATTATATTAATGCCCCTCAACAGTGATGGAAAAACTGTTGCTATATTATCTGCATTGTAGTCAGATTTTTTATGCATGCTCCAGTTATAATAGGATTTTGTGTACTACCTTCTTGGGGTTTTTTATGTATATGTAAATTAAAACTCATTTAGCTAACTTATATATTGTTATTAATTAATTGCATTTTCAACCACATCAGAGATGAATACACTGTCCTGGTAAACTCTGAACAAATAGCAGTGCTTATTTGGGAAAGCTTTTAATTTAATTTTAGGGTGAATTATGCTCAAACTCTTTTCAAATGTTGAACATTTCATTGTTTTTTTGGATTTTATTTTACAAATAACATCTTCAGCATAAGCTGCTTAACTGGGATACATTGGAATTTTACAGCATTATCTACTTACTTTCTCTTGAATAAAATGGTATTTAATATTGGTGTTCATATACCTCTAGCATTGTATTAATTAGCTCTATGTTGTATAACTGTTCTCAATGCTGCAAATCACCTTACTCCATGACCATTAGTGAAGCTTTAGGAGTAATGCGCTGCTAAATATGAGAAATATAAAAATTCTGCCCTAAAATTTTTTAAAGTAAAAAAAAAAAAAAATCATGCAATTGCTGTGAAATTGCCCAAGGACCGTACAACAATATTAAGCATTAATAGATCAGATCATTAATATTCAAAAACCTTGACGCCACCTTATATTGAAACTATATTTAAAATTATCCCACCAAATCAAGTGGTGCAGTTATAACTTCCTTGTTAAAACCTGCAAAATTTTTAAAATGCTCATGAAACCATAGGCTAAAAGGATATACTTTTCTGCATTACATGCACAGAATTCAAAGGACCTCTAACACAAAAATCATAAAGTCTTTTAAATCTCTGATAAGTGTTCTTAACTTTTACCTAGAAACTATCATTACATGAATTGGTCATGAGGATTTTAACTAAGATGTATTAGCAAAATTCAACTAAAAAACCCACTCTAGGGTTCTTCTTTAACTCAAAACTTGTATAATACAAATGAAAATATTTACCTCAATCCATCATGAAACTGAAAAACAGCAGATTTATCATTGTTCTAACCACAAGCCTTGATGATGAAAGCTATAGGAGCTTATTTCTGTCTTATCACTGCAGAGATTGTCTACATTTCTGTCATTATTTGGTTGTGTTTGCAGTGTCTTACACACTGTGAAGACTGAACCATACTTGATCTGGATAGGTGTGCTATGTGGAAAATCAAGCAATTGTGGTACCACAGATGCCCAGTGATATTAGAATTTCTGAACATTTATTTGGTATGTCTATTGAATTTACATAAAACACTCTTTTAGTATCCAGGACATGAAAGGTGAGTTGGGGAAAATAGAGTCAGGATGCAGCCTGGCAGCAACCAAAGGGGCAGCAGAACAGAACTGCTCTCCCATGCCTTACATTGTGCTATGCTCTGTAGAAGTTTGGAGTCTGCTAAGGTAACAAAAAATATTTTCCATGTTATTCTTTCAGCATTTTTTAGAAAGAAGAAATATGGTAAAGTCTGTATAAAGGAAGAACAAACAAATGACAAGTTTTTTATTATTATAGGCTTCCCAAAGCACTTTGTTTATTTTTTTCTTTGTATAGAAAGGCTGGCTAGGTATTTTCAAAAGCAGTGTTAATTCCTTTAAATCCCTGAGATCTTTAGGAACATTTTGTGTTTTGAGACACTAAGATTCCTCCTGAATGGGAGGAATTAGAGTGAAGTTATAATAACAAACAGATTTTTGAAAAGCTTTTTCTGTATTATCACAAGTCCATCAGAAAATGAAATAAAAAATAAAAAGGACTGAAGGGTGTTGATTTGCTTTTGGCCAGAACAAAAGTTCCAGAATTAAGGCAAAAGTAAACAGATGTTAATAAAAAAACCTTACATGGTGTCCTAGCTCAAGGATAAAGACATTCTCAGAGCTATTCCATCTGCAGGGAGAGTTCATTTAGGTTTCCACTGAACTTGTGCAATTTAATTCTTCATAATGAGAGCCAAGTCATATTGGGATTGGAGGTAAACATCACTAATAAGTGTGTGTGTCTCTGTGTATGTGTGTGTTTTCAGGAAAAGAAAGCAGGAAGGCAGTTTCAATAAAGCTTCAAAGATGACCCATAAAACTTGTTTGAAAAAGAATATGAATGTTTTCATACAGTAACTAACACTTAATAATACAATGTTTGTTTAAAAATCAAGAAAAAATGTAATCTTATTTGGAAGGGGTCATTTCACATGACTATTGATCAATAAATAGCATTTTTATTCTGGAGCTCATTTTAAAATTAAGTGTGTGTTAAATTCAGGCTATTCTGTGTCATATCTAAACCTTTGGCATGTAATATTCTGAACTCATTTTTACTAATTGTAACTACAAGATAAGTTAAAAGGGGATTAAGATGTCCATATGTCTATATTTCCACTGATTGACAGCACTCAGATCCTGTGTCATGGCCAGGACCCTCCTACAGAAATTATTTGTCTTCACATATAGGAGAAAAGTGTTTCCTGCACCTACTGTTTCTCACTCTTTTGTTTGCTCCTCCTCTGCACACACACTGGTTCTGTTTCCCAGAGGTGCCACCAGCTTGACTGGCGGGCTCAGCCCTGTCCTGCCATGGGTCCACTGGAACCAGCTGGGCACAGGGCAGCCCCTGGGTTTCCTGCTACAGAGGGCACCCTGAAGTCTGTTTCTCTCAAGGCTGCCAACCACAGCCCACACAAGGCCTTATTGGCACAGGAAGTGATGAAAACACAGTGTGAAGCTGCACTTATTGGTGATCTCGTGTTTCATTGACTGATCAAAGAATTGTCTCCATTAACCCATGCCTTGCAGAACAAGTAAAAGGTGAACTTTAACTCACTAGATGCCACAGAACTTCTTCTTTTCAGAGGACTGCTGTTGACAAAACCACTAGAGTGAAAATGCATTAAGGCAAATTGTGTTGCAGTTCTATGGCAGACTATACAGCTGTGATCTGTTGCAGCCCTCCTTAGAAATAAACTTACTGTTATGATGAAGACTGAGTGAGACAACACTGGTGATGTTTCCCTCATATATAGAATACAGAAGAAGCCATTGTAGTCCTTCATAGTGTAATGCCAATAAAACAGCTGAAACTTGTGAGTCACTGCTCAGACCTCTAGCCATATTCAAGCTGAATGAGAAACTGAGTTAGATGGTGAAAAGCTTTTGCTGGAAAATGCCTATAAATTCAATTCATATACTTACTGTTTAGTTAAAGTTTGTATGTTTATGGACAGGAATAGCCAGATGCAAGCAAAGAAGCAAAAGAGACATCAAGTACTTGAGGCTTTGAAAGAAAGACAGCTCATGGAATCTGGGGGACAGAGCACTGGCTGAAAAAAACACTTGGATCTGTGAACATTGAAAATGCTTTGTCTCGCATGACCTTTCCTGGAATCTGAAAGGGTTTTTTGTATGCCTTGTAAATAGAGAGCATCACATCAAAAAATACATGGCTATATTATGTATCTGCTCTTAAAACAGAATCTATCTGAACAACTACAAATGATGGCTACCTATTCTGCAAAAACAGTAAAAATTGTGTTAGCAGTAAAATTCTTTTTTGAAGAGGAAGTCAAGGATTTTCCCTGGGGAAGAAAATGTGAATTGAGATTCCTGTTGGGCATAGTAAAGTCCAAGACAGCCAAAGATGCTTTCAAGTCAGAGGCTGAAACTTCACATAAGTAATTATAACAGCATCTGGAAATTTCTCAGGAAGACCTTGGAGAAAAACTTAAAAGAGAGAGGAAAAATTCTTTGGTTCATCAGTGACAAATTGTCTGTGTTCATTAGGAAAATCAATAACAAATGGTCCCATCATTCAGTAGTAAAGAGAAATCAAGAGGTAATCAGCAATCTGGGTTTTGTGTATTAGAGAATTTCCTGGAAAATAGGGGAGGCTGAGAAAAGTGTAGCCAACTTCAAACTTGCTAAAAATGTTGAGTTACAGCAAGGACTCAAAGAGCAGATGGTTCACACCAAGAAGAAAATGAAAAGATCACAGATCTCATTGGCAGAGAGCCATCTCAAATGGCGCTGATCCAGACAGAGGACTGTAGTAAGACAGAGAAGTCCTTATCTTTCTAGTACATCTGTAACCCTCAGAGGGAAGAATTTGGACTCTCAGATTCTTCTATTTGCCTTAACTTTCCACACCTCATCAAAAACTCTAGTGCTGACCTTTGAGGACATCATGATGGTCTTCCTCCTGGACTGGTTTGAAAGGTGCCTGATGAGAAAGCAGTATGATATAATAGTACCAGAATTCCTAACAAGTGACCAGATCTATGTTTTTTGAAGTATTACCCAGAAATTCAGACAGGACTCTTTTTTCTTGATTCCAACTAATCAGAATTTTCAAGGGACAGTGAATGGCCTCAAAAGTTGGATAGCATTTGAAGCATCAGAAGTGGTGCAAGTACCAGCATATCCCATTCCTTGGTGGTTTATTAGCACCATGTTCCATCAGGGCACAAAATATACTCTAACCCTTCCAGACTTTGATTACAAGCTAAAGAACAGCTGCAGTGGGAACTGCTGGAATGGAAAAATGGCATTAGGATCATTCGTATTATTCAGAAATGTACAGTCTCCAATTTTAAAGAAGTTTACAGCATGTGCTTATTGCAAAGTAGGGGCAGACTAAGAAAATGACTGAGAAGAGTGATACAATATCATGTAAAAGAACTAGAAATCTTGGCTTATTCCCTTGAGGCAACTGAGGCAGTTTAAAAACCCAGGGAATTTGGTTTGTGGAATCCTGCTCAGAAGAGCAGTAGCAAGCATCTACCCAGATCCCAGGGGTCCTTCAAGCCTTGCGTATCCAGGCACTACAATTGTTCAGAAGTCCATAGGCCAAGTGGGCATCAGGATCAGGAGGAGATGGGGGAGTGTAGGTGAACAACCAAAAGCAGGCATCATTCTAGACTTCAAATCACATTTTAACAATTCAGTCCAGGGATAGACTCTAAAATTATCCATAGAAAGGTCTGAGAAAGGAGCAAGGAGAAAACAACTCCCCAGGACCACAGTCAAACACCAGAGACAAATAGAAGAGGCAAAATTCAGTGTTCTATGTTTACAAAGTTCCTGAAAGGAAACAGCCCAATTCTCTTCATGCTTACTCAGGTAAAAGTCCCAACACTAGCTACACAGAAGTGAAGTAAAATATGCAAGGCTGTAAGAGGAGCATTAAGTCCAGAAGGAAGAGCATTGACATAACTTCCATTACAGAATTTCCTTATCTTTTGACATTAAGTGGTTGAATAAAATACATAGTAAATGAAAAATAAACTGTCAATTCCTTACTGCCAGCACTCACAGTAAAGAAGGATTTTGTTTTGCAGGATATTTGGTTGTATTTTTTTAGAGTAAAGTTCTTTCTAGGTCACAAACTTCTTACAAAATAGAGTACAGTTTCATGTAATGGTACAACATTGTTGGTTTTATATTCCTCTTTCCAATCTGCCTATAGAAGTCTGGTTTGAGGGACAATTTGCTGAAAGGGTCATTGTTTAGAAATAGTTTTGGTAACAGACTCACAGTTCATGAAAATGTAGCAACATTGAATTACAATTGCCTTCCCAAGGTATAGTTACACAATAATTTGAAAATTGCTGCATTTTCAAAGTATTAATAGCATTTTTACATCTAATAAGCTAGATTGTTCCATTAAAAAGCTAAAATATGGAGAATTAACTTATGGATCACTTAGTTCTACATACATATTCACCTACTTCATTCAATAAACTTAGATGCTGCAGCAGCGCTTTAAGAGAAAAGGACATATGAAGCAAGAATGACAAAAAAATCTTGAATCCTGTTAGATATGCTTACTTCAGTTTATCTTTGCATGTGCAAAGACTGAGAAAGAGAAAAAGAAAGAAAAGTCTGTGAAAGAAATAAAAACAGATTAATATGTAAAAAAATACTATTAACTTTAATTAAGTTGTGACTTGTTTTTATAGATTTTTTAGGCCTTTAAAAGTGCAAAGGGTTTTCAAAGCATCAAAGCACAAAAGCCCAACTGAAATTCTGGTATGAGTGCCACATAAGTCTTAGATATTACTAAAAGAACCAAAATAGAGCACTGAAGTTAATATCAACTTCATTTGTAGTACTCTCACCCAATACTCAACCCTACACACTCGGTCAACATTATGCCAATTATGTAGTTCTGTGGTTCTGTTGAAAATGTAGTCAAGGAGGAAAAGTGACTTACAGGAATTATGAGCACAGACAAAACAGGCACCTAAAGACTTTAGGAACAAGAAATTATATAACTCTAACTTTGTAAGCAAAAACATTACATGTGCAAATATGAATGTTGTCTGGACCACCACGAGCCCCCACAGACTATTGATCAGTACCACTGCCTCTATTAGCAACATGAACCTTTTCTTATCTCACTTTTATTTCTTAAATTCATTGCTTAATTCCTCATCTCTAACTCACAGTAGAAGCTGCAGTACAGCTCAAAATAAAAATGATGGCCAGGTTTCTGTATGGCTGTGTTCAGTCCTTTCAAGTCAGACAGTCTGCAACATGTACACTTCCGCACCTTTGAAATCCAAGACCAAAGGCCAAAGTAAACAAAGAAGCTTTTTGTCCTCTTCAACCTTAAATTAATTGGATACACTCTTTTAAATGTAGCAAATCAGCCATTCCAGCCCCTTGCAGTCTTCCCTTACTGCCCTGGCATTCTTCGATCACAGAACCCAAACACATAGTTAGCAAAAGTCATCAGATACTCCCCAGACAATTTGCAAACCAAGTTGTCCAGTATTTATTAAATAATTTATTACAATTCCAACCCGCTTGTCTGCAGAAATAAGAAGCGGAACAAATATCCAAAGATGTAAACACCAAATATGCAGTAATTAGGTTGAATTATGTACTGACATCTTGACATATTAGATTTTGGAATAGTTCCCCTGGAGAAGTAGTTAGGTTCCTTGAAGTTTTTCGGAAATAGTGAAATAACACTACTAAAACCTACTTAACTTGAAGTAGGAAACAACCCGACAAAGCTAAGAAGTTGAAAAGTTTGACGTAAAAAAGTCTTTCTCAAACCTAAATTGTACCATTTTATGAAAATACATTTTTAGGCATGGTATTACTATGTTGACATAATATACTGAACTGGGTGCATAAAAAACTGTAGACCACATGACAACAGTATTTTAACTAGCAGACAAGTTAGTCACTAAAAATTTCAGTTACAGAGTTTGTGGGTCTTGAGAGAAAACCTGCCTGCCTTTTGAAAAAAGTCTCTATTCTACCCACTGACTTTTAAAATATGGTCTACATCTGTATTAATGAGTGACAAGGAATTTGAGAAATCTGATGCACATGTGGCTTGGCAGGTGCTTTATATTGAAAGGCACATGAGGTTTTGTCAAATTGTATAGAGCTCCTCTAATCATAACGACTGAGCATCAGTCATTGTTTACCTTAATTCTATCATAAGCACATCTGGGTAACTCCTTAAAATAATGGTAAGTTAATTAGTCATGAGCTGAGTTGGAAATCTGATAAAGTACTTATGACATCCATATTGGTACCAAATTAATTCATCATGGTTTACATTGTTACAAAAACACCATAGGAATTAATAATAATTTCTGCCAGTATTTGAATGTGTTGTTAACATGAGATCAAGTACAGTGAAAGCTTTTAAAAAAATAAAGTTAATACAGAGGTGTCTCAATAGTCCTACAAAATTTTATGCCTGCATTTTTTTATTGATAAAACAAATAACTCTTTTTCATGTATTATGATCCTGAGTGAAAAGGACAAGCAGGTTAATTTTGTGCATCTTTTCCAGTAAGTTGTCAGGCTAACTCTTTGAGGCTGCATTACAAGAACTGAACACTGTCTGTGCTGAACCCACAGCAAGAACTCCAAGCTGGAGGCAGCATGTACAGTGTCCCACCAGAGAAATCCATAAATGGATATTTAGGACAGACCTGATTCTTTGCTGTTTTGACTTAGCACAGCTTCAACTAAAGTTGGGGAATCAATGCCTCATGGCAGCAAGAGGCTGTCCCTATATGTCCATGGCAGTGCCACTGCTGTGTCAATCTAGGGAAAGGCTGACACTATAAAGTGAGCTGTATGCTTTGAAGAAATCAGAGGTCTTAATCAGGAATAGCCTAGTTTATTCCTGCTAAATGGCTACACATTTCTGGGCTGTCTGCTTAAAAACTACTGGCTAATATTTTCATCATTATGCACTAATGAAAGTTGCCTGGCACCAAGGTGGAAAATGTCTGCCACAGAGAAAACCTAGTTAGGAAAAGAATGGAAGAAAGAACCATTCCCTGGCATATGTATGTGTGTGTAACATGTGTGCAGTGTATATGTACAGCGCTGTCCTGACAGTTTCTATTTTCAGTTATGTCAGTCCTCGGCAAATTTTTAAGTCATTAGTTCAGAACTCTGATCCCCAAGGGAGTTGCTGGACTTACTACAATAGAAAATGCACAGCATTGAAAACAGTACAGACATCAGGATCTATGTGTGGGAGGGTGGCTGGATCCACAGTTCCTCTTCCTGAAGTTCAGGCATCTCCTATACTGGTTTTCCAGCATTTCCATTTTTCTCCATTACCACACTGATACTTCCATGATTATTTCCTGGTTTACCATCTAAATGCAGCCTGTCTTTGTTTTCCATCCACTGTTTTCACACATCTCAGTATTTTTTGTCTCTTTTGCATTCCCAGACAGGATTCCAAGCCTTCAATAAGCTTATACATTTGTAGCTCTGTTTGTATCTGAATGAGAGTTTTCATGTTCTATGTGTCTCTACCTGAAACTTCTTTGTAATCAAACTCCTGGGAAATCCTGTGGTTTTTCTTTTGTGCTCTCCCAGCACTTATCCTTTGTTTCTCATTTCTGCCACAAAAAGCCTTACTTGTGCCTTAGTCACTCATTATACCTGCTTCCATAGTATTTTACCTCAGCCTCTTTCTCTTTGTTCTCATTTGCTATTCTCACTATTCAAGAAAACAATGCTCATCCCTTTGAATTCCTCACTATCCCTTTTGTTCCAGGGCACAGTCAGCCCTTCAAAATTTGCACAATACAGCTGTGGTTACACCCCTACACTAATATCCACTGATTCTCCCTCTGTACTTTCTGCCCTGCCCAGACTCCTTCAATTGCTTTGCTGCACTCCCTAACTCCCTTGAAGTACATTCCATAGTCCAGTCGCCTGCACATGTTGGAGAAGATTTGTAAATATGAACTCATCCTATTTTAACTTAGCTCATCTTGCTTCTTAAGTGCATAAGAGTACCTCTAAGTCAGTGGCTCTGAAAAATCTCTTATGCCTATATTTCACCACCCCTTCTTCCAAGACACCCACGACAACTGTCAGTCTTACCACCAGCTCCAGTCTTTATCCCTGACAGGCATATTACAAGTGCCTCTGTCTGCATTGGATTGTGAACTCTGTAAAGTCAGAAAATGCCTCATGCTATGCCTGTGTAACATCAGGCTGGTGCTCAACTCCCAAGAAGAATAATTTATTTCTCCTATTCAAGTATTCTTGATTTAAAGACCTGCTTTCTTACTTGGAATGTATTTTAACGTCTGATTTGAAATTGTCATGTAATCATAACAGTGTGTTTGTGATAGTGCATTACATTCCATGGCAAAAAAATCTGATGTCATAAACACAGAGTTTATATCTTCACTGAAAAAATCAAGCTGAAGCAGCAAATGAATGGAAAAATCCTCATTAAAATACCAAGGTTTTCTATAATTGCAGTAAAAATATCAGTGGAAACCCAGACACACATTGTTTAATAGTTTTCTTTTTATACATGTTTCCTGATTTTTAAAAGCTTGCTTCTCTGAATAATCCCTTCTTGGGGGGGTGGAAATATATTTTAATATAGCTGCAAAAAATAAGTGTTTGGAATCAAGGCTCAAAAATTCAGAACGGTTGCCTCAGACAAATTAAATAGAATGGAAATAAAAAGGGCCACAATGGTGAGAAAACGCACATAAAAAATTCTGGGTTACATTTCTCAAAGCTGAGCTGCCTCTGCTGCACTCTATTCATTACAGTGCAAATGACGTATTAAGGATGTACTTGTGCAGATTATTTACAAGAACTAAGAAGTGATTAATAAGAGGATGGATCTGAAAACATCCTCTATGTTGCTCTTGCTAACAAGTGGGCTCAGCTTTGTAATCAATGTTGTCAGGGAAAGCAGCACATCCCAAAATGGTATGAATAATTTCTGACTTCCTGCCCTCCCTCACTAAAAACATAGACAAGGAAAAACAAAAACTTCTGAAGATAATACAGCAGTTGAAGACACATGTTTGACAAAATCATTGAAATTCAAAGACAAAAGGTGTTTCTAAACACATGTCCCTAAACAACTGGTGTATTTCAAACACAGGAATTTCATAATAGTATGATTTACATGTTAAATTATTTATAATAGACATTTTTGCTGGAGTTTTCAGGAGATTTTGCAACTGTAAGTTAAACACTAGAAAATTGTTTCCTGTTGAGGAGTTGTGTCTCTAAACTCATTTTAACAAAGGTGTTGAATAGAGCATAACCTGTATCCACCCAGCTTGCCTGTTGCTCCCACACATTCCATTCCAATCAGATAAATGAGGAAGTTACCCTTTCCTCACCTTTAAAGTAGGTTGGAAATAGACCACAAAGAGGTGGTTTAACATTTGTGATTGGATTAATTTGGGTTTTGTGGAAAATAAAATGCTTGAAGAGCAAGGCAAAAAGATGGAAGGCCGTACTAATAGCTGAACTCATCCAGGTCTCAGAGCTATTTAACAACACTAAAAAGCATTTGTTGCATCCCTTGATCTGGTTTAGACAGCCCTCCTATTCCTGCTGGTGCAGCTTGTATGGACCAAGTAGTCCTCTTGGGACAAGCCACACTTGGTGGAGATCCTGTCTGGCGGTGATCACAGAGACCCCAGAGTCAGTCGAGGCTGCAATCAGAATGCTCTGTTGGTGGATAGTTTTTTAAACATCTTTTTCTTCTCATGCACTCAAACACTTCCTTTGGCTTCTCCTACCTAACAATGTGTGGGTAGAGTTCCTTATGTAGTGTAATATTTTGTACTATTGACAATCACTGGTTCCTACAATCTCTGAACAATTAATTTTTTTGAAGATGATCTTAGTATTCAGTGTAGGGATACACTGGCAATCAAGACAATCCAGACAGACAAGAAAATAATATTTTGGGACAATGCTGAGCACTGTCAGACCTTGCATGTGCCCAGGAAATGGATGACAAGTAGACAATAGCTGCTCTCTTAAATAAAAGTGACTATTTCAACTCTTCATTTGTTAAGTTCACCATGTCTGACCAGAAAGTCAGGTACGTGATTTAAAATGCAGAAATACTGTTTGAGCTCAGAGAAGGAAGTCCTTTCTGAAACAGGAAACAATATATTCAGGACTCCAGGCATCTTTTTCAGTGTGAATACACATGGATTTAGTTACAATTGTGCCACCCACAAGGGCTGTGAGAGACAATATAAAGACCTTACAAGATTATGTATAGATGATTGCACAGTTCCCATCAGCCAGATCTACAGCACTTTCAATTTGCAGTACAAACAGTATCATATGTTTCAGTGGAACTAAATTCAGAATAAGAAAATTTTGTGTGGGCTGATTTATTTTTTTTTAATGCTGACTTGTGATTTGAGATGTTCCAAAGAATGGCATTTAAAAGTTTTGCAAAATTGTGTCTAGCATGTCCTTAACGTTTGATGTTCCCCTCAATACAAATCTTTATTTGCTTACCTATTCAGATCAACACTCTCACAATCCTCTACTGGATTAACAGAGAATCCTACACAATCAGCTAAAGGCCAAACCTCAGAAAAGGTTGCCTGGGCTTGTGACAACAAAATAAACTATTGTAGAGAGCTGATGACAAGCAGTCCAAATGAGATCCAACTGGCCTGATGACAAAGTAGTCCACAATGGCTTTCAGAAGATGGTTTTTCGTAATGCTCTGATGACTCTACAAAGAAATAAACACCAAAGTCAGTCAAACTGAGGTATAATACATTTTACACACTGCTGGCATACAATTCATTCAGAAATGTAAAAAGTGTCCATACATCTTTATGTTACAAACATTTCCTACCTACATTTGTACAGATATAAAACTGTTAACAAAATGGAAGCTATTTGAGGCTTATAAAAGAAAGCAGACCATATTATCTGGATTATTTCCATTTTGGACATATTTTTTTACTTAGTTGAGAATGAATGGTTTATATTAATACCTTTAAATACTGAAAGAAGTTTGGGTTATAGACTGATAGTAGTTCCATAAAAACAAATTATTTTTCCATTTCTACAAAATTTTATTAAAAATGTGAAAACAAATATGTTGTGTAATATTATTCTTCTTTGACTTCAAAAATAAGGCAGGACCTCAGTAATCTGCTATGGACAGATTTCTTTTTGTGTCTGTATGGCTGGTACCCCTTTGTGACTTACTTCTGCATATTTTCTCCCTGCTTCTCCTCTCACTTTTTTGCTATTTTCAACTTAAAATATTTTCCCATTGGAAAGAGGAAAAGCCTTCTGCAACTTGAGAAGTGACACACTAGTATTTAGTAACTTCTAATCAATTACAGATTCAAAAATTGTGATAGCAAAGCATGTAACTTAATTATTACTGCAAAATTATACTACAAGTTACACCTAAACTTCAAGAACCTGCCTTAAAGCATGACAGGCAGATGAACAATCTCAAGCTTTGTCCATGCCCCTTGCATGTAGACTTGAGACTCTGTACCTAAACCATTGACATTAACTGTAATCTCTCAATTAGTTTGACTGAAAAGGGAATGCAACATCTTGACTTAGAGCTGATGTTTGGCATTGTTACAGATACTTCCTACCCATATTTAGTTAAATGAACCTGGATGTCTCAGTACAATTTGAGATCCAGCAGCTTGAGATAAATTCACGTATGAAAGGAAATTTGCAGCCTCTCAGACAGTGTTCCTCTTCAGACTTCAGTTCACACCATTTATTGCAGTATGTTCTCTTATAAGGGCAAAGCATCAGAGTCATTTGTCTCTTTGCTGTTCTTTTGGAAACATTGATTTCAGCCATGCCTTGTTCCTTCCGGATCCCCCTTCACCTTTGCTCTTTCATGGATGAGTAAGAGGTTTGTAATATTGCATCACTTGCCCTCCCATCATCTGGCTTTTTGAACTACAACATCTTCATCTCCTCTTTTGCCAGCGGTCTCCAAACATTCATTGGTGGGGGTTTTGCCTTATGTTTTAGCAATAGCTCACCTGAAGCAAAAAAAATCACCCTTTCTTCATTATAAAATCACACCAATACCAGAATTCCCACATTCCTGTTTTCCTTCATTTCATCCTGTTTGTTTACACAGCATTGTTAAAACACCAGCCAGCATCTCCTAACTCTGCTGTATTGCCAGGACTCCAGAAAATCCAAGCTCTATTTTATGCTCAAATCATGGTTCAGTCTCATTTGAACACTGCACACATAACATCAGGATTTAGTGTGCCTTCCATTCCTCATACATATAGTCCCTTCTCCCTTCTCTCCTGCTTCAGTGTGAATGCTGACATGTCTTCCTAAATATCTTTTCTCTTTTCAGTTTTTCCTGCGTCTTTCCTCCCATGAAACTCTATATGTTAACTCTGTCTGCCTCTCTGTTTTCCATCAAAACATTCAAAACATGCTTATCATCTCTGAGGTCAGATTTCTGCTCTCTGATTTTACTAATGTTCATTGATTCTTCCAGAATATTCCTTGTGTGTCAGGTCATACAAGAGGAGACAAGAAGGTCAAGTCATTTGCATCTCTTTTAAAGGCCCATGGGCAAATATCTTAGTACTATTGTAACTGTTTACTAGATTGGAATCTTGCAACATAGATCTCTGAATTGTCACGAACCCACTTACAGAGCAGTTAGCATTGATTTTACTGTCTGATAAGGTATTGAGTTCCATTTCTGACTTTTCCTTCTTTTTCTTTTTAGGAAATGGTTATTATAGTCAAGATGCTACATAACTTCACAGGACTAAATAACATGCTCATTTTCTATATACACCTGGATGTAGAATACAGCAGGGAACTTTTATCATGTAGTGCCCAAAAATATCTGACAATAAATTCCAAATTTGAGTGAATTTAAATAAATTAATAAGTCTAGAAGACAGATAGAGGAGTGAAGAAAACTCAGGGAGAAGAAATTAGCAAGTAGAGTAAGCTAGTTTTGCAGGACTGATTTTGCTTTAATGTAATGCCCTGAAGACAACTGTAGGACAACAGTACGGTACAGTTAAATGAACAGATGTGTGCACCAACCTTCATAAAATAAGATGTAGCCTTTTTACATACATGTCTGCTAAAGGAATAAGAATAGAAAATAACATCTTTCCCATCCAGGTAAGGGTAGAATATTCAACCCATATGGAACGGCTGGTCTTTAACTCTTCTTCTTTATTATTGTAGTAGTAGAAATGGAAAAATTCAATTTATCATCAGTGGTAAGATTACCAGTCTGCTGTGGTTTTTATAGGCTTAATAAGTGATATGCTATTGTTATTAACTTTAGTTAAGTTTGTTGTAAGTTATGTGTTAAATGATGTTTCAATTTTACTTGCAATGATCCTTTAAAAGAAAATATATATAATGCAGAAGATTTGATAAAATAAATGCCTATAAAATAAAGACACTATTATTCTGTCTGATTTTAATAACTAATAGATCTCACTAACTTTTTAGACAAAGTTCAGTTTTGTGTTTGTCAGCCTCTAACCACACTGAAACTTCACATACAAATGGTATGAATCATAAGACAGAAATGTAAGATGGATGTTACCTTCTGTGTGTTGTGTAAAGATATTATCACCATCCTGTAAGAAGATTTATGGAACCATCTAATGTGAAACACTGTTTAAAGGACAGACAATACTGTGACAAAAACCAGCCTCTCAGAGTTTCCTCACTTCAGAACTCGTCTTTGGGGAAAGTGCTACCCAGCCTTCGTATCTATAATAACATATAATAGAACTCTAGTAACACTAGGGTATAGTGAATATCTTGTGACGTGTGACCACTAAGCTACACACCATTAGCTACACAACAAGCAGAACATGCTAGCAGCATTAACCTTTTCCTAGTGAAACCAACCAACACCAGGAATTGTTCCATTAGCAGCACTTTGCAAATCTCTAAAAAGGAATAAAGTCCCCAAGTTCAGGATAACTGGTAGGTACTTTGTAAGCAGTAAGAATTTTCAAGCCCAATGAGACATAACAATTTCTGGGAAAGACCTTTTTGATGCAGCTGGCCAGGCTGTAGGTGATATGGGCCTTTCCTCGTATCAGCAATTCAAATTCAGCATATCTTGCTTTAGCTACTAGTCTAGCCTAACTAAAAAGGTACCTCCAAAGTGCAATTTTTTATATGCTGAAATCTCCTCTAAAATGACTACTCAGTTCATTTTTCTTTGCCTCAGGAGGCTAGCTAGCAAATGCATACTAAAAACTTGACTTCTTGAAATAAAAGCCAGGTGATACTAATTCCATTTTAAACAATTCCGTAATAAACATTTTATGAAGTCTGTCAAGGATCAGTCTAGGAAGAATGAAAAGTATACGCAAGCAGTATGAATGTTAAAATCAGAAAGCTAATGTTCTTCTCCTGCTTGGTGTCTGGCACAAACTATCATCATTCCACTGAAGTTCCTGCAAAACGCTTGGCCTCCAAAATTATTGTGTATTCTATAATAAAACTGTCCATAAATGTAGTCTTGTCACACCACTGATGGTTACAGCAGAATCCCTTACCAAGATTCCCATTCTGTTCATCCTGCTGGGTTTGACTGACTGTTCACTTATACCACTGTGAATAAGACAATAAATGACATTGAAATTATTGTAGACACGTCAATATTAATTAAACAAACAAAGAAACACAGAACATAAGTATCAGTAAAATGAGATCAGAGTAAAGTTTTTGTTTATGTTACAGAACTTACTCCAGTAGTTTCACCAGCTTTGTTCCTCATTCCCTTTTTGATATTTTGGCCTCCTTCATTTTAGGCGTACTAGCCTGTCTGTGGTGTGTATTACATACACAGCGCTCTGTGTATGTGTGTCTGCACAAGTGCTTACGCATTTGTGTATTTGTCACTCACCAACTCAGGCCATCCCTCAGAGCTTTTGAAGCCATTATCCCACTTAAATAAGTCACATGGCAGAGCAGAGTTACTTTCAGAGATGTTAAGTGTTTATGAGCTTCACAGAAACAGCCAGAATGAGAAAATAGCTCCTATCAGGGTCCCTGGAAAGGCTGTGGCATGAGTCTCTAAATTATAAGACACTTGGGAATCTAACCACAAAACACTGTTCAGTAAGAAAGTGTATTTCACAGTAGCTTCACTGTTCATTGCTCTACTAGGAAAAAAGTCTATTACCTGCTGTTATGTTTCTTTTGAACTGCTGTGGAAATGCCTAAGTGACTACAGATGCACAAGCTCATTTAGAATAAACACACTGCAGAATAACCTACTATCTTCTGTGAAGTCAGAAGTGGATCAATGGATCAGACTGGCCAGTCAGAGAGGTCTCCTTAAGCCAGCACCCACACCAGCAGACTGAAAGCTCAGAGTACAGTCTGCATAAATATCTTTTCCAGCACAGACTGGACTGTCATGTAGGCAAGGACCACATCTTCATTTTCCATATAAAATAAATCTGTTGCTCTATATATAGAAAAGTTGGATAATAGCAAAATTAATGTCATAGCCTGTTTTTAAATTAATTTAGATCACCAGATGAACACAGTACAACCTCAATGGATTTCAAACTAGTTCTCTGCAACCTATCACCTTGCAATTTAAGACATCCTTCAAAAGCACAGGAATAAACTGCAAATCAGGGAGCAGAAGATTAACTTATACTGCCATATTCCAATGTTGTGGAAGAGATTCAAAACATTCCCACCTTGGTCTATCTGCATATGTGCTTTATCCTTCCCAGCTCAGGAAAACTGAGTGCACAGGAATATGAGCAGCAGGAGGAAGCAGAGCTTTTAGAAAGATGTCTGGCTATTCTCCACCCCAGTCTCTTTGCCATGACACTGTTTCTGACTGTGGCTTTTCTATGTGGAGGGATAAAAATTCATAAAACAAAAAGGAGAGGGGAAAATAGAAAAGGAAAAAAAGGGAATAAAGGAGCACCACCTTGGTTTAACTAATATTTCCTTTTCTACTTGTTTTATATTACACAGTCAAGTGTGCTAGCACTAAAACACCACATCATCCTTGCAGTGTGAGTTAGAACAGCTGTAGCCACAATATAAGTGCCCTTGAACATGCTGAAATTTTCCAATGTATCACAATTACTGAAACACCTGTGTTAAACAGCTTTCTTCTGATCCTCTATAAAAGTTCACAAAGCCCTCAGACTTTCTCATTTCATACAGGTCTGTACTGCCTTGAAGCCAGCTCCATGCATCTCAATATAGGACACTGCAGCTTTGTTTCTTTTCATTGTGCCTCAAAATGTAAAATAAAGGGTACGTGCAGGTGCAGAAGTCCACTTGTGATTCTGTTACTTGACAAAAAGTTGACACACCACAAAGTTACTTGACACACCACAACAATACTGATTTTCTTGATAAATAATTTCCACAAGCAAAATTCTTTTCAAGAAATTAGAAGTGCAGGTACTGTGCCAACAAATGATATATAGTGCTATTCTGTATATAATACTATTGTGCTCTACTGTATTCTTGGTCTCTGCAGATCAACTATCCCACAAGTACATGTGAGCTATTGATTTGATGCATTATTTTGGGGTTTGGTGAGGTAGGTTTGAATCACATCTGTACATAGTGACAAAACCTGAATGCATTTGGCATTGTTGTTATTTTACAAACACTGTCCTTTGGTTGTTTTAGCTTTAGGAACTGCTGGCTGGAGTCTATTAAATTATTTACATTTATACTGCTCAAAATGTCTGTTTAAAAAGGGTGGGAAGAAAGTCACCCTTAGCAATCGCCATGGAAAGTGTGGCTGATGATCCCCCAGGCAAAGATCCAGAAGAGGGAAAGGGAAGTAGAAGTCAATTACCAAGCCCAAGTGTTCTTTTTATGCAGAATGGCAGTCTGTGGATGAGCTTGACTTTTGAAAGATGAGGGGTATGTAATAATTACACAACCTCCCAAGTCTTGGCTCTCTATAGCTATTCCTTGCTATTGGAAACTTCTCCATGTCCAAAAAAATGCAGCAAAGACAGTTTTAATAATAATTTAATAATAAATACTGCTTGTAATAATAAAAATATCTATTAGAATAATAACATATTCATTAAAAAGGGACCATTTTTGCAGTCTTAGAGAGGGGAAGCCTTCCACCATTAACAGGGCGCGTTGTGGAAAACATGAGGCTTTTTCACAGAGCATGAGCAGACAATAAATAAAATTACTACACTAATTCAGGAAGCAATACACAATGGCAAGCATAATTTGAACCTCTTCTGCATTGCTCATACACTCAAGAAAAACAGCTAGATGTTGTTGTGTATAGCTCAGGGGAAACATCTGTTCCAACTGCCTTGGTCAGCAAGTAATAAGGAATATTACTGAAAATATCTGAATGTTTTTATGCAAATAAGTGGTGTGTCTTCATGTTGCATATTATGTTTTGTTTTGATTACCCCACCTAATGAAACATTTAACAAAAATAGAAAGTTACTGGAGACAACTGATAAGAATGTTACAGCCACAAGAAGGATTCTATAGCCTTAATATGTTAGGATTATTTAGCATGGAAATAAATAAAACCAGCAGTCACAGTGCCAGCACACACCATAAATTAGATGTTATTAAGGGTGTAAATTGAATACTCCTATTTGCTTGCATTTTCTGCCACTTTTCTTACCCTTCATCTGTCTGGTCTATTTAAACGCTGCGATATGAGCACTAGGAGATATCTATTACTCTAAATTTGAACCATGGCTGCCATAATGAGGCTCACAGATGGCCACTAGGCAATTCCATAACTAACAAAAATAATCTTATTTACCCTTTGTCCTCGTAAAACAACAAGGAGACCATTACATTTAAAAGGCAACTCATTTCTACAGGAAACACTCCTATGACATAGCTCTAAGTGTGGCTTTTCAGGGGCTCAGGCATCTCTGGGAAGCAACCCCTGCTTGCTCAGGAAGGCAAGAGATCTGAGAGCCAGTTGGCCTCGCAGGTGGCTCACCCACCCCTGCTGCAGCCCGGCCTCCTGCCAGCTCCACACACCACTCTGACATGAACATGGGTGGGCAAGGAGGACAACAATGCTGTCTTTGGAAAGGACTTCTTCCCTCGTCACTGGAGCACTGCAGTCCCTGGTGCAGAAAGTAGGGCTGAAGATCCCTCTGTTTTCCCCCTCCATCACCAACACCCTGCCTTGGCATACAACCACGCTGAGCAGCTCACAGTGACAAACAAGCATCACTGAAGCACAGAGCTCCAAATGTTTCCAACTAATACCCCAAACATTTTGTGCCATACATCATAGCTTTCTCCACACTCCTTTCTGGAGAATTCAATGCTGGAAATGATCAGAGATAAGAATCTAAATGGCTATGGTCCCAGATTACATGTTTCTAATTCACATTTCCATCAAAAGTAAGAGTTATTTTTAGGAGTATTGAAAAGACCTGCTTATTTAAGTGTTAAATTCACTACTACAAGGTAAAAAATTAGGTAAAGAATTTAGGAGGATTCAAAAGGCTTAGACTCTGTGACAAGTCAAAGCCACCACAGTTACATGTGGCAGACATGCCCCTCTGTAAGAGCCAGAACACCGATGCATAGTTCAGACACGAGACTCATCACTGACTGACTACCCCCATGGACAATCTTCTTTGTGGTCACATTATTCCATATTTGTCTGCTCTGGGGCCTCTTGATCCCTTTAGAAACTTCTGGTAGAGTTGATCTCTGTCAGAGGTATTCTACTGCAGGCACCAGACCAGTCAGAGTCATAATTTCTGTGTACCAGTCAAAGAACTGGAATTTTTTTTACCTTCTTTTAACCTTTTTCTCTATGTGTATGAAAGACAGAGAGAGGAACAAAAAGACAGGGGAGAAAATATGCTACCTTTTATGCTTTTACATATTGAAACAGGACTATTAGAAGCAGAACATCTGAGATAGGAATCTTAATGGTGGCAAAGATCAAATATAATCTTCCAGCTATAGTATTTATGGTTCCAGTTTTAGTTTCAGTGGATAGAAAATTTATTCCAGCATCACAAGTTTGCTTCCATTTGCAGTCTATTGCAAGCACTGGCACATACTTTTACTGTGGATATTGTGGACGCAGTCTGTGAGTACATGTTGGCACAAGTTTCCCTCCAGCCACGGAAACACCTGCCTCCAAGTTAATTTATAATCTGCACCTATGGCCACGGGACGCTTACAAGTTTATTGAAAAAGGTCTTGTCAAACCATATTGGAAGGACTCTGTTCTTTCTCTTCCTGTTCCACATGACATAAGTTTGGCATTAACAAGTCACAATTTTATGTCCAGCTTTATAGATTGTTAATAATACATAAAGATATTTGATATGTAAGATCATGGGTCAAATATTTCTCACTCTACTCCCATGAATAGCCCCATGGCTATTTATACAACTAGTCTGAGGAAGACAGTCATGTTTTACCTATCCTGTAAAATTGTTCTGCAGTGTTTTGAAGTGGCTCTCAGCACTACTTAAGGGTGTTCTCATTAACTTTGAAGCACAATGCATGTTCCTCTCTTGAGCTCTTCAGATGAAATCCTGTGAGAAAAAGCAGAGTTGTTCATACATAAAAAGGAATCTGATAATGCAGTCAAGATGCCCTGGTTCTTCTCAAATATGATTCAGTACAGGAAAACATCACATCCCGTCCACTATTTCAGGGTTTAATGTATTCCGTGTCACTCTATATAGGAAGGATTATGAAAATCCATTCAACCACTATTTCCTTGACAATTTTTTTTTCTTTTGTTTTATTAATGACTATGGACAACAGGTCTGTAAAGGAGTCACTGCTTTTTGACTCTAGTGTAGTCAGCTGGCATACTGCATCTCGGCCCTGTACTAGACCTAGGTGGTTTGGTTTTGGGTAATTATCGTGTAAGTAATCAGGAAGTGGAGCATCTTAGGATGTTTATAAATATCCCAAGGAGCTATTATTAAAAGTATCAGATAGATTATATGTGATGGTCTGAAAAGCACAGAGACATTCAGATTGTAGTCATTTTTCTCTACTAGTTTGTTTAGGAAAGAAAAATACTCCATGAAATACAGAGGAACATAAACAACTCATTTCAATTCAAATCTGGATCCAAGCTGGAAGCTTAGTATGTAGCACTCCATCCATTTCAACACAGAACCAGCATCAGAAAGTTTCCACAGCATTTGTAGTTTTACTGGGAATCAGCAGATGGTGCTTCCACAAGGCCCTTTACAAGTTCACATAAAGAAATATATAGGTGGCTAGGTCATGCTGAAATGTTAATTATAACTGTCATGCCTGGATATGCATTGCATCTGTAAAGTACATTGACCAATTTTCTTGCATTTTCCTAATTGCTGACCCACCTGCAAAATGGGTGACATATGCCAGACCTTCATTGTTACACCTCTACAGATGACAGCACAGGTACTCTAAGCCTGTCATTCTACATCACTGAACGATAAGAAGAAATTGCATAGCTGCCTTACAAGGATCCTTGAAATCTAAAAATCCTTACTTAAGTTAGACTGAGAAGCAAAATCCTGAACAACCTTGGAATGAGTGTCTCACTGGGAGAGGGAAAAGAGCTGTGGGTATCAGTGGCCTGGCACAGAAAACAACCAGTGTTTTTAGAACAACCTAGCACTGACATGCCCAGGAGTAAAAGGATCAACAGCAGAGTTGTTGCAGCTGCTTCTACGGCCACAGTCTCTCTTGACTTCAGGGCCAAAAAGAAAAGCCACTCCATACCCCCACCTGCTTGGCTTGGAGCCTCACCTACACAGAAACTCATACTTCTCCAATTCCCTTCTGCCCCACTGTTGGCAAGTAGCTTAGGAAAACAGTCACAAGGCGAAAGTTGTTTGTGCAGTCTTTGAGCATGTGCTGCCAGGACTGGATGGCACTGGGATGTGACAGCGCGTTCCTCCTC
This sequence comes from Ammospiza nelsoni, assembly GCF_027579445.1. Classification (NCBI taxonomy): domain Eukaryota; kingdom Metazoa; phylum Chordata; class Aves; order Passeriformes; family Passerellidae; genus Ammospiza; species Ammospiza nelsoni. The sequence goes on along the minus strand of NC_080669.1, from coordinate 55,298,064 downwards.
CCCACAGCAGCAGGCTCCCTTTGCACCACCAGCACTGCACTCAGACACATCCTCCCTCACCTGCGTTACCACACAGACAATCCCAGGGTCAGAACGCATTTTCCCCGCAGCTACCTGGTGCACACTCTGTATTAGACAAGAGCACTTCAAAATAGACCAGGACCAAATATTTAATTCACACATACACTCCAATTATGACATGAAGGTATATTATCATTAGCTTAAATTTTCAGTGACCTAGAACAAAACAAATGAAAGTACTTTCTTAGAATGACACAAGAAAGACCAGTAGGGATTTTCCAACTGTTATATTCTATTTTAACCCCAAATCCATCTGTCTTCTCTGCAAATTGACATTATGTATACAATGTTAGTCCATTTATATCCAACACATTATTGCTTAGCAGTGGATTCCTGAAGGTTTTCTTGCAAAATACTTAACTGCCTGAGGCCCAGGAGAAATAAAACCCCTTTCCTTGTTTCCCAGCTATTTCTAATGAGATGAATAAACTCTTTAACTCAGGTAGTAGCTAACATGTCCAGCCAGAGGTAAAAATTATTTCCTGAAAAGCAACTGATCTGTGTACATCAAATTCCAGCTTTCCTTGGAGCAGATACCTAGGGAAAGGAAGGCACTGCATGAACAATACAAGATGTCATCATAGTGTGAAAATGTGATTCAGTAAAATTCATGGGAAACGGAATCAAAATTAGTACCTACTGACAATCTGAATTGTCAGGAAAACACCCTGCTGCACATCTCCCTAAAGAAATCCTCTAGAATTTCCACTTTTCTTGGGATCTCTGCAGGTGACTTTATACAAGGAATTCAGCTGAATGAACATTTGCTATTTTCTGCTGTCTCCACAAAAGAAAAATGGCCACCAAATCTCAGAAACCAACAGCAAAGCATGCGAGGCTTCATTAGGGAATGGACCCCAACCACCTGTAGTGTGACATGAGCAGGCCAGGCTGAGGCAGGACATGGGAGAGGGCAGCACACGTGGTAGACCTGCAGCTCCCATGAACTTCCCAGGAACACTCCGCAAGGGACACACCAGATCTGGACTGCTGCCTCATCTGAGCATCTTCTTCCTGTAAATCCTTCAGCGTGCCAGAGCTCAAACGCTACCAGCGTGGTCTCAGGGGACAGCATCCCTGGTGGCACGCCGCCCAGGGAACACTGGAGGCATTTCCACAAGTGACTGAAATCCCTGCCAGTTCCACTAGAGGGTAATGCCGAAAGGACAAGCCTGAGCGGCGGCAGAAACAGGCAGTGTGCTTTGTTTCATTGCAGTGCTTATTGTCCTTCTCCAAGTGCGGGGGTACGGCCTCCCGTTTACACCACTATTTTTTCTTGCAGGAGTAATTTAAGAAGCATAAATCCTCTAAATGTTATCCTTTTCTCTGTCTGTGTCTCTGAGCCTCCAAATCTCCCCCTACAAATCTTTCTCAGCCTGAATTTGCTGCCTATGGAACATGAATATTTGACTGATTCTAATATGTTAAAAGAAAGTGCTGAATAATGTCTCTTATCCTCTGACAAAAAAAAAAAAAAAAAAAAGAGCCATATAAGAGAAAATGTATTTACATCCTACAAATTGTAGAAAATATTACTTGACTATAAGGCCAGGTATAATAACCACGTAACTGAGAAAGAGATGGGTCCTGATCTAGTAACCCGCATCACTTCTACATGTGCATCTTGTCTGGGCAGGAATGTTCTAAAAAGAGAGATCAGATTTGAAGATAATCTCGTTTCTGCATCTGAAAGAACATTGCTGTAATTGAATCACAAGTGTTTTATCATTTTAAATAAAATATTAAAACTATAAAGACAGAAAAGTAATTGCAAATAAATCCCTTTCTATCTTCTCTCCCCACATTCAGGCATAATTTATCTGTTATCATTCATCTATGTGTCAAGTTGTTACTTTTCTTTAATTTGGGGCTGAAACTTGTCCAGAATTTAATCTCACTTTTCTGTGAAAAGATTATGATATTAATTCTGAGAAGCTACAATTTTTGGAGATTTTCTGCTTTCTTTTTTTTTTTTTTTTAAACAAGTTCAATGGAATCAGCACTCTCAAACTGTACTCTTATAATAACCTAGAATAAGACAAGAATTACTTGCTAGTGTCCTGCTGCAGGATAAAACAAAGTTTTTAGGAGGCTTAAAAAAGATCTTAAAAATTATGTGCATCTTTAAACAAGACAGGATAAAACTAGTACATTTATTTCATTTTAAGTGGTTCCAGACACAGCAAGTTACACGGTTGGTATGGTGTTATTTTCCTTAGAGTCAGTTACTTCACTTGCACTATTGAATTTTGGGATATTGCGGTTTGAGCCAAATAGCATACAGAATTTTATGCTTAAATTACTCTCTCACTGTCTAGATTTGTTATGTCTTCATCTTTGAGATACTTCAGAATGAATTCTTTTAAGCATTTGTGTTTTACTAGTAGCAGGCTACCAAAGCATACTTCAAAATTTTGTGGGTAAAGCCCTAACTGGGGTATAGACTTTCATTCCACCTAATGGATGCAAAATCAGTTTTGACTTAGGCCTTCTCAGGAATGCTTTTCTTTATTCTCTTTCCCTTTTATTTTATCAATAGGTAAACTACACATGCATCAAAGACATCTAAGAACCACCAAGCTATTGGAATTCATTCTAAGTCCTCAAGAGGTCTCTCTTATTTTGTGAATGCTTTGTAGCTATAAGTCAGTTTGGAGTGGTGAACATTGTTTAAAAATACTACACTTTCAGATTGTCAATTGTTGTTCAAAACCTCCCTTGTGTTTGCTGCTAAGAACCCTTTTAATTTTTTTTCCTGCTAAAACTTCATGAACATGAAATGAAACCTAATAGCATGAATTTGATTTGATTCTTTGACTTTGCAATCGTCTCTAGAGACTCTAATTATTTTGTTATTTATCCCATGCTATGCATTCCCTTCTCTCTCCCCTGCTCCTCCACCAAAAGCTCTTGAGTTTTGTAAATGAAAATGAAGAAAAGTGTCTTTCACTGACAATCATATTTTCACAAAATAGGCTGCTTTTGCTATTGTGTTTTCACAGCTTTTAGGGTCAGTGTGGCCCCACACCTTGCAGATCTAAATTTCCTGGTTGGAAAACCTCGTGTTTATGTCAAAGATGTTCTTAAAATGCTAGATAGTGGAATCCTGAAAACATATCACAGTCTCCGCTTTAATTTTTAAAAAGTTACTTGAAAATGTCATTGTTTTGCAGGAAGTCTTACAAAAGTGATTGCCATCTCAGAAACCAGAAAAATAGATAGAAACCAGAAAAAAAGATAACTGGATTTAAAACTACTTACTTAAGCTGATTTGTTTGAATCAAGCCTTGTGACATGTACATTCAGAATATTTGACCTTAGCAATACTGCAACTCACTGAGGTGAGCAACCATGAAAAACAAAGACTTGTGAGAGCCTCTGGTCTGAGCTGTGGGACCTATTTAACCATTACTGTCTTCATTAGAGAGAAGCAGGGACCTGCCAAGCCTCCCAGATTTGCTGGTTATGACCCTACATAGCAAATAGTAATATTTTGGCATTCAGGTTAGAAGGCATTTGGGAGCTCTGACAGAACAATTTTGTGACTTTTTCCATTTGCAGACATGGCCATCATACACAAAGCTGGAAAGGATTCCACACTGCCTTCTCAGCATCACCACCACAGAATTTCATCTTTCTTTTGGATACCAAATGATGCTCAGAAAGCTCCATGAGCTCTACAGCACATGGTCAGTGAGTGAAGGACTAGAAGCAGACTGAGTGTTGTCTTGGAAATGGGACTTTAAGATTGTACAGTTAGGGGGGAACTAAGATGCTAGGAACAAGGAATACTTGGACTCTGGGCCTCACTACTGCCACCTTCTACTGCCTGCAATGCAATAAAGTAGGACAAACTTTGTGACCAAACCTCATCATCCTTTCATCTTCAAAAAAAAAAAAGAAAAACATGAATCAACGGTAAATGTAACGGACATAAATAAAAAGAAGACACCTAATATAGACCAAATCCTCAATGTCTGAATTTTATGAGGCATCAATGAAACAACTTTTAATAATCAGCTTTTCTTTATTATTTCACATTTTAACATGTGGGGCGAAACCAAGGATTTCTGCATGCATAAATGAGATAAGGTAACACAGCAACAAGAAAGAATGGCCAGTGGAGACAGATTTAGTTAAGATTTGGGGCTTATCCCTGCTGTTCCACAGGCTATCCCTAGGCCTTTGGGATGTTGTTTTGTACCTGAGCAAAGATATTTAATGTCATTTGTCAAGGCCAACTGTACCCAGGTTACTTGTACAAAGCTATCAGATATGTTACCATACACTTCTGTAGTTGCAGCTGGAATTACATAGAATAGCTATATAGTATGGGAAAAGGGCAAAAGCCTTTTTCCTGCCATTACTTCTCAAACCTTCTCATCTGAAATGTAGATGATCTCCATGTTTAACTCTTCCTGCTCCCAAAACAGTCTTGTACAATAAGAATACCTGTTAAGGATGAGCACATTCTCAGAGTCTGAAGCCCCACAGATATCCCTCCCAGTGGAAAACAGAGTTGTTTAGGTTGATCATGAGAACAGGGAAGGGTCAGTGCAGAGGCAAGAAAGCAGAAGTTCAAACCCATGCATTCTGGACTGCCTTGCCAACCTGTAACTAAACTTGCTATCTGGTGTACAGGAAATGCACCTCTTCTCCCACACAGCCAGGGAGAAAGGGTGCTGCAAGGACTGGCAGTCTGGAAATATATTTTTCTATCCATAACTTGTGGCTACTCAAGTCACCTCATGATCAAGTGTATATGAAAGTGTATGCAAACTAACCACTTTAGTGGACAGAACAGGAGCCAAAGGGATCACTAGATGTCCTTCTGAGGGGAGTTTTTGGAGGACATAACACAATTTTAGTGCTACTGAAGAGAGACAATTCCCACAGTACATACTGTGAAGCCAACAAATTCTTAAGTGATCCATGCAGGGCATCCGTTGCAAAGAAATGTATGCAATAAGACCCAAAACAGGGCATAAATAACTCTGGGGTCTTCATCTTTCCCATACTGTGAACTAATATTTGTATTTATTTCATAAAAGTCTTACTTCAAAATAAGACTTTAGATGGTCTCTGCCATAGGACAAATCTACAGAAGCACATGCAGAGCCATGTACTTAATATAGTACAATAGTTTCAATTTGTATTTAAAAAATAATTTTGGAAGCTCACTGTTGTTTTTGTGATAGCAAAAATGTACTTTTTAATGGACCAAAAGTTTGGATTACCTGTAAAGGGATATGATACATTTGTGATGATGCTCCAGATCCTGAAATATGCTCCTTTTCTGCTCGTAAAAAAAAAGCAGCCCACCACAACTGGGATAAAAGCCTTTCTTTGCTTCCATCATAGCCATGACCTTATCTTCTCTAAAATTCTTTCTCACAGTTAGTCACATTTAGATCTTCATTTTTGCTGATATCTAGTTCATTTCTCTTCTGACCAGCACACTTAGGGCAGTATTAGAAAGTGACATCAGGAGCATTTGGAATTTACCAACAGGTACCATGCAGGACAATTTTGATAATGTCCCAGTACGCTGGCACTGACTAAATACCAGTCTAAAATCCATTTGGTGCCATTAATATCTGGAAGTAAACCATTAAAATTGATCCTCTTCCTAGATAGGAAATAAAGTAAATACAAACCTCACAACAAGACGCGTTAATGATCTGTCCGTAACAAGGCTGCAACTTTGACACAGTCAGGTACTTACTCAGTCTAGAAACAAGATCCAGTACATCACCAGATATATGCATTGAGCTGGAAATTCTCCATTTATTACCCTTTTTGCCTTGCTACATTCAGCTAGTCAAAGTTGACTACCATGCTTAATAGTGATTTTTTTTCCATTAAGCTCCAATCCAGGACCTACAGCCAAACGCTGCCTTTTTTTGTATTAGAGAGTTATGTGACTCCACACTTACAAATAATCAGATATGCCCTTCACATTAACTCTAATAAGAAGACAACAAACCAACAAAAAGAAACATAAAGTAATGGCAAAAACTGACTTAATTTTCACAATAGCTGCTTACAAACTATGTATGTCCTCTTTATCTTTGGTTTAGTCTCCAGTCCAGGTTCAGCTGCAACTGATAGCCAACTGACATATCTCTTGAAGCCTGCCTTGCAAAATGCTCCAGACCTTAAAAGCACAATACCCACATATAACCCCATTTAGCCATTCCTAAAGCACCATGCTCCTCACCTATAATTACAACTTAAAAATTTGAAGCTTTGTCACCAAGAATGACACAGCTTCATTTGAAATAGTTGTGGAAGCAGAAAAGGCAATTTGCCTGTCAGGAAGCTGGGCAAGAGCCATTTGGCACTTAACACATGACTTCAGAGAGCCAGAGGCTGAAATGGCCTTCCAGGGGCTGAGCTGCCTGACAGAACTGCTATCTCCATGCTCCCTCCTACCATGCCATTTCTTAAGCCTTTATGTGGAAATGGGTTGTCTAGAGCTAGCAGCACTGTTCATCTAGCATTTCTTTACAGTAGTAGCATCCTAAGAATTGTGAAGAGCAAGTTTCTCACAATAACTATATTTTCTTTCCTTTTAATTTTTTTTTAAGTTTTAAAAGATTAATTTAGAATCTACACCAGAATTCTTGTTGCTGTTGAAAACACTGCAATCCCAACAAGTTGAGAGACTTGCTCTAGAAATTCCATGGTCTGTTGCACATTTCTAGTTGTTTAATATTGTCTGAAAATATACAGAGAAGCACCTCTTCAACAAATCAAGAAAGCAATAGATCAATAGACTCCTTTATAATTTTTATTTCGCTTCCTCAGATAGTTAATGTTTTTAAGAGCTTCCTTACAGTTCTCTCCAGTACCATTTTCTACCAGAATTTTGCACTTTTGTCCAAGCTTTCAGTAATCCAGAAAGATTTTGCAACTTATTTAATAAGCTGTTTTCATTCCACTCGCACATTAAAGCTCGTCTTGCCACACCACATCCCGTTTGCAATGGGTACTGAATACTAAGACTTGCTGCAGTTCCTCAGTGGTGGTCTGTGGTACTGCCAGCACAAGACAAGAGAGCACCTTTGGAGTGTCTAAAATGGCTTGTCCTGTTTGGACTTCCAGTAAGAGGTAGGCATCCTTCAAACTGTAAGGGGATGCACAATTCTGTTATTACCTCCTGAACCACCAAAAGGAGGTAAAGAAGGGGTCAGTTTGGCTCATATTACATATACGTCAATTTTATCTGTCCTAAAACATGAATGACACCTGCCTACATGACCTTTCTGCAGTATGAACCAGAATGAAAGATCCCTACTACCTCTTTACCAGTCCATTGCCCACCACCCGACAACAGACATAACCTCCTAGGTCAAAAACTAGAAGAAACAACTGTTCAACATCAGATAATCACAACACTCCCCAAGAGCATGCACTGCAAGTTCTGTGTTTAACAGTCTCACTGATGTGCAGGAATAACCTCAGTGGAATAGAACACAGAGCCAGTACCTGATATTAGAATTCAGTTCACATATTTTAGGGCTTAGATTTATCAGGAACTAGTTTACTTGTTTTTCACAAAAGGTCTGGGTTAAATCAAGAAATCAAATCTTGTAATACAATTTTTTTATGCTACTTTTTGCTGAGAAACAGCACACGAAATTTCTACAGAAAAGTTCTTGCAGGACTGTAATTCTTCTTCTCCTATACTTAAAAAAAAAAAAACCAGAGGAAAAGCTTTTCAAATGGTACAATGTAATGGTACTCAGAAAAGTCCTTAAATTTAATATCTGAGATGCAAATGAGGGCACCCTACATTAAATTGCACTTTTCCAGAAACAGGTCCTTCTTTCTGTGATAATCAGTGAAATTAGATGGAAACAAAGCAAGGTAACAAGTTTTCTCTCCTACCAGAAGAGGACGTTCTACCTTTATTGAGTACTTGCTCAGTGGGAGAGGCCACTGAGAGTTGTGTGAGAAACTGCATGGGATGATGCATACATACATCCAGGACTACAGGAGGGTGTCTGTGTCTTTTTCCACTCCTTGAATGCTAGATTGCCAGGATAGGCCTTCCCATTTGATCAAAATCCAGATCCATTCCAAATAATCAGTTTTGTCCTAGAGTCCCATCCACAACCCAAAAAATTTTATTGCAGACATGTTCCTTATCAGAGAGGGGGTTCCAAGCTGGTCCACTCCTGATAAAAGCAACCACTCTTCTAAAGGGCAACAGAGTGAGGGGAAGGGCGATAAAGGTAATGTTATACTAGTACAGTGAATACTGACATCACAAAGTCAATATTCCATGTATGTGTATGTAAGTATGTGTGTGTCTGTACTGTGTGTGTGTATGTTAATAGCACATGTTGACAAGGTAACTTGCTCATTAATTTTCTTCCTTTTCCATATTTTGCTGCTATTTTATTCAGAGGCCAGACACTTAATATTTTGTATTATGGAGTTCGCTATAGCTGTAGCTGTGGCTATAGCTCTATTAGAAGTAGAACACAGAAATATGTAAATTGAGAGCCAGATCTGAAGTTTCTGAAAGTCTGAGATGTAAGTATATAAGGGGTTTTTTTTAAAAGACTCTATTATTCCAAGATCAGGGCCAGCTGCAAAGATTGGATTCACATCCAAAAGCCTATATTAAAATGCATATATTTCTTGGTAGAAAGAAGTTGTGAAACCTGTCAGACTGAAAACAACACTCTTTTCTTGTGCTGCCTGACAGTTCAGTTACAGATCGACGCTATTGTTTTTTTGGTAATTTAAATATGATTGTTGGCAAAGCAGAAAGAGGCGGGGGAGTCATAAAGAGTGGCACACACAGTGAGAAAGAAGAAAGCATTTCTAATTACATAATATGTCCCTGACATGTTCTTACTCAAAAACCCACTATCTAGCATTTTAAAAAAGGAAAATTAAAAAAAAAAAAAAAAAGGGAAAACAATGAAAGAAACAGCAGCTGTTTCTAAGTGATGTCAGAGAACAGGTGTGATACAAATCTCCATACCAGCGAAATCATATTGATCTCCCGATGATGCATGCATGAAGCACGTGTAAACCTTATCGACCCATTCTGTGTTTCATTTCCAGGAACGCGGCCTGAAAACGCCCCTCTAGAACTGAAAACATTTTCAGGATAAATACCGTATTGGCCAATTACTAAAAAACATACACAAACGGAACACGGGAAGGTGAGCCTGACCCCGCAGCCCTCCAGGCAGCCGGACAGTGCCGTGCCGGGCTGCGCAGTGCTGGACCGCGCTGGGCCGGGCCGGGCCGGGCCGAGCCTGGCCGCCGAGCTCGGGAGCAGCCGCCTGCGCGCCCCGCGCTGCCGCCGGGATTCCCCGCGCCTCTCCCGGGACTCCTCCCGGACCAGCCCCGGCACCGATGCTGCCCCGGCGGGGGCCGTGCTGCCTCCCGACCGGCGCGGCGGCTGTGTCCGGAGCCCCGCGGGGACAGCGGCCCCCGGAGCACCTTGCGGCCGGGCTGCGGCGCCGCCCGGGGCCCGTCCCCGGCGCGGGCAGGGCGGGCTCCGGGCCGGGGCCGCCGGGGCGCTGCCGCTGCGCGGCGCCGCCGGTAGAGGGCAGTACGCACCCCCGCATGAGCGCGGCCCCGGCAGCCGGCGGCAGGGGCGGGGGGCAGGGGGAGAGTGGCACCAATCTGGGAAAAGATTAAAAGGGATGTGGAGTCCCGGAGCTTCTGAAGTGCTCAAAATGCCCGAGCGATGCTCAGGACGAGGATCATAATACTAGTAACAAAAAAAGAAAAAGAAAAAGAAAAAGAAAAAGAAAAAGAAAAAGAAAAAGAAAAAGAAAAAGAAAAAGAAAAAGAAAAAGAAAAAGAAAAAGAAAAAGAAAAAGAAAAAGAAAAAGACCCCAACAACAACAACAACATAAAAAAAAAAAAATGCAGCGAGGTCAATCATTTACCAGTCTGCTCCTTAATGCGTGTGACCGCAGGTGGTACCGAGGGACATTGTGATTCATGCCCACTTTCAAAGCGGGAGTAGGGCCCGGCCTGAGGCACCCAAACAACTGTCTTCTAATATTAGCACGGCTGTATTTCTGGATCTATTATAGTCTGTCCAGACAGATCCCATTGTAATGGGATCTTTTATTAAAAGATTAGCACTATCTCCTGCAGTTGGTGGAAAAAAATCTGTTATCACTGAGTTATTTGCAGTTGTGGGGAGGGGGCAGTCGGGAGGGGGCGGCGGGGGGCGGGAGCGGGAGGAGGGGTGTGGGGAGGGCCGGGCGGAGGGCGCGGGCGGCCGCGGCGCACCGGCCCCTGACCCGGCACTGTCCGGGCATTCCTGTCTGCATACTTCGCAGTCTGTTGTGCTTTGGTGGCTCAGAAAAGCGAAAGAATCGAAATTTAAAAGGCAGCTTTTGAATAAACAATACCATTTTCCGTTAAGTAATCGTTTTGTATAAAAGGAAATATCGCCTACTCAGTTTCATTCAGCGGTGCCAAAAAATGTTATAAATGAGAGACCGCCAACTTTTCTAAGGGGAGAATAATGCCAGACTGTGCTTAATAAACTAGTGCCCTAGAAGTTCATTATCGATGTTGCAATCTTTCTGTTTCTGAAAGGAGACCGCCTACGTCGCCCCCGTTCCCGTCTCGTCCTCCCGGGCTCTCCCAGTGAAAACCCTATCACCCGGGAACGGCCCTAGGTATTAAACTTTTAGCCGGTTCAGTCTTTTGAGGGTTTGGGGTTTTTTCGGGTTTGGGGCCGGTCGATCGGGGTTCGGCGTTTCTTTGGGCCGAGCGATGTGTTTCGCCGGAGGTGCGGGCGGTGCGACGCATCCTCCGCAGCCACCTCGCGCGGGGACCGCGCCCGCGGAGCCGGCTCCGGGCGGGCGGGCTCCGCTCCGCTCCCCCGGCAGCACCCCCGGCCCGCCCGAGCGCCCCTGGGGCGGCGCGACCCCCGCGGGTCTCCAGCCCCCCGTGGCGCTTGCGCGGCCGCGGCGGCTCCGCGGCGGCTCCGCGGCGGGGCCGGGGCCGGGGCCGGGGGTGCTGCCGGGGCCGCTCCGCCGCTGCCCCCGCCGGCGGCGGCGCCGCTCAGGGGTGCGCGGGTGCGCGCCTGTGTGTGCGTGCACCTAGAGCGGATAATTGGAGAGGGTTTCCAGAAGGTGGAAAATGTCACCTGATTCACACTGAACTTTTTAAATCTCCCCACCCCCGAGCAGACACACACACACATTAGGAGACCGCCCACCGCAGACAGCTAGGACCCCCGTATAGATTTAAAGAGAGACTGCATTCAGAGCCTGACGTTCATTCAATAGAGCGATCATAAGCAGGCTGGCTAGTGCTCGCTCCCTACTCCCCCTCACGCTGTCTCTGCGTCTCTCTCACTCCCTGCTATACTGAGGATGTTAAATCAGAGAATCCACCCGGGCATGCTCTTAATCCTGATGTTTCTGTGCCACTTCATGGAAGATCACACTGTGCAGGGTAAGACCAGACTGTTTATTCGCAGATACGTTTCTATATTATTTCTAATGTTTTCTGTCTTTCGGGCACGGTTTAGTTTGCTTGCGGTGTTAAACGCCTCTCTCCAAGGTCCAGGAGAACAGAAGTTAACTGTGGGCTTTGTAGCGAGGTGCAGAGGTGTCATTTAGATCCCTTTTTGATCGGATCTTCGCACTGCTCTGCAAAGGCACAGAGAACAGATAGGATGTTTCTTGTTTTTTATTGTTATTATGCAGCATGAATGAAGAGCAGCATCGTGAGGGAACTTTCCCAGTCTCGGCTGCCGAATGAATGCACAAAGTTTGTTGGTAATTTAGTTCAGATTTTTATCTCCCCTGACTGACTGAAGGAGAGGTGGTGATGGAGAACCCCACGATTACAACTGACATTTTTAGAAACCAATAAGTGGTTATTTTAGTGACTTTAATATTGGGATATCCTCCTCCTCCTCCCTGCTCTTTTTTTTTTTCTTTTTTTTTTTTTTTTGGGGGGGGGGGGTGTGTCTGAGTAAATATTAGAGTTGTAAATTCTCCTGCACTGAAGAGTATGCTTAAATAAGTTGGTGGTTGGGTTTTTTTCTTTTTCCTGCGAACAAAACAAACCCGAACCTGATATTGACAACTCTTAAGAGCCCTCTTTCGACACAAGGGAATATTGATCTTTAGTTTGGGGGTTTTTCCCCTTTTCTTGACCATGTTCCAGCCACAACCTAGACGTCTTGCCATTGCTTCTTTTATAATTTTTTCTTTTCTTTTTCCCTTCCCCAGTACCGATATAGATATAAGTCAATCTAACGTAGGCAACTGTAAGACACAAAACTTTTTTTTTTTTTAATAAAGGAATTGTGTGTTCAGTGATTTTTTTTTTTTTGGGAGGGGGGCGAGGGGGGTCTTGCCCCGCGCCCAGCAACATCTCCGCTGGCCGATCCCGGCCCCTCGCTGCGGTACATTGCCATCGGAGTAAGGAGGCAGGATCGAGCCCCGGCTGGATTAGCAGCAGAATCAATTGGTATTGAGTTGCTGGAGAAGTCACATTGGTTATTCACGAGAGACTCATCTCAACTAAAATGCTTCAGCTAAAAAAGGGGGAGTTGCTTGGACTAATGTTCTTGGCTTGACTCCACAAATAACAGGGATACTAGAGGGGGAAAAAAAGGCAAAAAATAACCCCAAGAAAACCCACTCTATCCGGTGTAAGGATAGTGTACTTTCCTCTGAAATGTTTGCAGGAGAGATGGCACCTATAACTTTTCCAGCTTGATCGATTTGTAAAACTCTATAGGGACCCCCTACTATAAGTGCCCCTGTATTTTATGTATTTTACTCACTTTTTTTTGGAACTCTGCTGAACTATTTTACTGAAGGAGACATTTGTTAATAGAAACAGCAAAATGTGGCGATTTCGAAAGACTTCGCTAACAGCAAATGTTCCCAATTCGTGCAGATTGCAAAATGGGCTGGGAGTGAAACTGTGCGGCACTAAAACAATGCTGCTGTGCAGCCGCGTTGAGGAGGAGAGGGCAGGGGGAGGAGGAAGGAATTTGCAAGCGCGATTTTCTTTTTATTCCCTTTTAAATGCACATCCTTTTCAAGCCTCTGTCACGTGCCGGCAGTGCTCCTTCTGCTCTACATATGGAATAAATACCTCCCAAAAAACTCTCGCTCTGTTTTGGTTGGGTCTTCTCTTTCGTTCATTTTGTTTTGTTTTGTTTTGTTTTGGATTTTGTTTTGTTTTCTTGGTTTCGGTTTTTTAGTTCTTTTGTGGTTTTGGGGAGGATTTTTTTGTTTGGTTGGGGGGGGGGGGAGGGTTTGTTTGTTTTTTAAACTGCGCTTCCAAATGGGCCGTAGTAGCTGCGGGTTATGAAACGGGACAAATAAAAGGAAACAGTCTAGTAAAAGTCACGGCAAGGCGCACGTGCTGTGTCTGGGTCACTGGTGGCCGCCACTGATCCGTCTGGGTGTCCCCCCCGCCCCCCGCCCCACAGCTGGGAACTGCTGGCTCCGGCAGGCGCGGAACGGGCGCTGCCAGGTCCTCTACAAAACCGACCTCAGCAAGGAGGAGTGCTGCAAGAGCGGCCGCCTGACCACGTCCTGGACGGCGGAGGACGTCAACGACAACACGCTTTTCAAGTGGATGATTTTTAATGGGGGAGCCCCAAACTGCATCCCGTGCAAAGGTGAGGGGGTGCTGGCGAGCTGCTCCCCGCCGAGGAGCGGCTCCGGCAGGGCCTGGGCGGCGGGAGGAGGAGCGGGGCGGGAGTTGCAGGGGGGCAGCGCTGTCCTCCCGCTTCCTTCCTCGTCGGGGTTTTGAGGGACGTCTCATCCCAGCCCCGGGATCGCGGGGGGGACCCCCATTTCTGCCCGCCGCCTTGCACATCACGAGGAGGAGGGGAGACACCCTCTCTGCCCACTGCCTTCACTGGCGCAGGGAATTTACCTCGAGCGGCGTGTCCTGGAACGGGAGGGAACGGTGTTGCTGCTCTGTGCTCTGGGTTCACGGTATCTTTTTTTCTTTAAGCAGTTTTGACACCAGGTCTCTTCTGCACGCTTGGTACTAAAGTGGTGCCTCTTTCCTTCCATCAGAAACATGCGAGAATGTGGACTGTGGACCCGGGAAGAAATGTAAAATGAACAAGAAGAACAAACCTCGGTGTGTTTGTGCTCCGGATTGCTCTAATATCACTTGGAAGGGCCCCGTGTGTGGCTTAGATGGGAAAACCTACAGGAACGAGTGCGCCCTTCTCAAAGCCAGATGTAAAGAACAGCCCGAACTTGAAGTCCAGTATCAGGGCAAATGCAAAAGTAGGTTTGCAAATCTAATCCAATCTCCCTCAAATGCCAAAGGGTGTCTGTCTAAGAGTAGGGAGGAGTTGTTGGATGTACTTCCTCACACGAACCAGGCTGGGGGAGAGTAACTAGGCCATGCTCAGTAGACAAGGATGTAGCTGAACTGAGAGTTCCCCATAGTCTGGCAGCACTTGTGCTCACACAGCTCCCCTGAGATATGAAGGCATCCTCCAGCAGTCCTTAAACGAGGAGAGCTGCTGAAGGCTTTTATGTGGTCATTTGTTCTTGTTGTCACCTATATGCTCCTCACTGGGATCCTGGTATCTTCTACTAACCTGTGTGTTTCTGTCTGTATTTCAGAGACCTGCAGGGACGTCTTATGCCCAGGCAGCTCCACATGTGTGGTTGACCAAACCAACAATGCCTACTGCGTGACCTGTAACCGCATCTGTCCAGAGCCTACCTCCCCTGAACAGTATCTCTGCGGGAATGATGGCATAACTTACGCCAGTGCCTGCCACCTGAGGAAAGCTACCTGCCTCCTGGGAAGATCCATTGGATTAGCCTACGAAGGAAAATGCGTCAGTAAGTATCTTTGGAGGAGACCGAGTGTGGAGGGCTTCCTCCATCACCTCTTTCAGAGTACCCAGTGTGTGTAACTGGAGGGAGGTAGTTAGTGCTGGGGAAGGAGACGTCAGCAGCTTGGGCCAGTGCTCCCCTCCCAGAAGAGGAGAGCCTGGGGTGAACTTAGTCCTGGAAAAGATTGCAGTAGGCATGAGGAAGAAGAGGGCCTGATCCTGCTATGGCTGTGAGTGCTGACATTAGTATCCAATGGAGAAATAGCCTCCCTGAAATAGATGATGAGATGGTTACGATGTAATAAGGTCACCGTATTCAATGGGTCTGTATTCCTGGAAACAATTGTCTTCAAGTGGTCTTGGCAAAGACTACTTTAACTTAATTGAAAACATCTGATCACTTTTTCCTCTTTAGAAATAATTGTGGGCTTTGGAGACAGTGGGTGGGTGAAGATAGGCAAATAATTTCTGTGCAACCTGACAATCTGTGTTAGAAATGATTCCGGAAAGGATTGATAGCACAGTGTATTATGAAGAAGCACCTGCAGGGCAGCCTCTGCTCCCCAAAACTGCTGGGGGAATTTGGGGGAGTCTCAGGTTGCTTTAAGTTTGCATAGGTTGAGGTGAATTCCCTTTCAAATCTTGTAGTTGTCTAACTGCTGTCTGTGGGTTAGCTTAAAAATAATAGATTTAGAAATGCTGGACCTGTTGACAACTCCTGCATTTACCCCTAATTTGGGGAGCCAAATTTCCACTGACATGAAATGGAGCAGGAAAGTCATGTACAATAGGCAAATGTAATTCTGTATTCCCAGGGCCAAGCTTTGCTGGCACAGCTGTCTTTCCTCCCCCACATATAGACAGGCACTGTTGTCCAAGGGAATACTTGCTTGAGCAAAATCAGCAAGTAAGATCACATCTACTATATCTGAGCTTTCTTTCTTCACAGTTCACAGGGGAAAGGGAGGTTTTGGGGGTTGCTTGTCTTTGCTTTGCTTTTTGCTTTGTCTTTTCACTTACCTCTAGTATTCTGTGTGTATTTTTAGAAGCCAAATCCTGTGAAGACATTCAATGCAGTGCTGGGAAGAAATGCTTGTGGGATTTTAAGGTTGGCAGAGGTCGGTGCGCCCTCTGTGATGAGCTGTGCCCTGAAAGCAAGTCAGAAGAAGCAGTGTGTGCCAGCGATAACACAACTTACCCAAGCGAGTGTGCCATGAAAGAGGCAGCTTGCTCCATGGGTGTGCTTCTAGAAGTTAAGCACTCTGGATCTTGCAACTGTAAGTGAGATTTTTAACTCTGCAGACACTTAAGGCTTCTGAAGGCGATACCTAGGTAATGAAGACTTACACCTTTAAACATAAGAAAGATTGATTTATTGATTCAAGGTACAGTAGAATATAAGTATCTATCTTTCACGCACACACTTTGGTTGCTGATAAAATGCAATAGATCTCCAACAACGAGCTGGCCTTCAAGTTGGAGTTTTTTGGGGATGTTCCAAGGACAAGCCATTCTATCAGAAAGGGGTTGCCCGAGGAGTGTAATTCTAGTGACTTTTTTTGTACTTTGTCTGCTCTCGTGTGCTTTGCTGATTGCTTTATTAACACCTGGATAAACTCTTAACTCGGTCCAAAAGAACAAGCCTAAAGGTAGTACGTGGCACCTGGTTTAGCACAGTTGCCTCTACTAACTCTGAATGAAGGACACAAAGCAATTAAACTAAAACACCAGAGCGCTTTTTATTTGATTTCAGGAATCTGCCAATAAAACCTGAGCCATTGATTCTTCAGAACTTTCTGCAGTTATGACTTCATAGATTATGTGTAAAAAAACCTTATTGCATAACAGCAGATGCCAAAGAGCATCTCACTACAAGTCGCATAAAATGCAACGCTGTATTGTGGCTGTTCAGAGGGCTTTCAAAACATGCACTGAGCTGCTTCTGCGCTGTTGTTGTCCTTATTTAAACAACAGCTCCCCTGTATTCCCCCATATAGCAATTAATGAAGACCCAGAGGATGAAGAGGAAGATGAAGACCAGGACTACAGCTTTCCTATATCTTCCATTCTAGAGTGGTAAAACCTCCATCACTATTGAAACAGCCATTGGGCACAAAATCAATGTCCGTACTGTAAATAAGTGTATGCTTATTTATTTTGGGGAGAAAAAAAAAAGTATACATATAGTTGAGTCTCGTAGACATTTATTTATACTGTGTCATGTTTTATAATTTATACATAAAATGTCTGGTTGACCGTACACCTTGTTTTTTGAAGAAATTTATTCGTTACGGGAAGAGCAGTGTTATTTATTGTGAGGTCTCTTGCTTGTAAAGTAAAGCTTTTCTGTTTTCTTGCAAACTATAAAAGTCCATTCCTTAGAGCCTACCCACATGATCTCATCTCTTGGTTTCAGTGATGTTAACTCTTTTCCACTTTAACAAACTTGCATGTCAGTTTCTGTTACACTTATTTATTGGATTTTCTTTTTGCCGGTTCTGTGTGTAAAAGATCCCTGTGTTTTTGTTTACAAGGAATCTTGACTGACCAAAAGGCATTGTAACTGACTAAAGTATACTGTCAAGGTGCAGTGAGGCAATCTTTAAGGAAACTTCTTACACTTCATCTTCTCTACTTCTCATGACATTGTGTACTGAAATGATGTCAGTGTTCTGAGAGTTTATACTGTACTATACAAATTTTGAACCCAAAGAAATTGGATTGTGAAGTTGGATAACATCTACAGGCCTAACTGTAATAAGAATAAAGGTTTTATTTTATTTTTATTGTTTTAATTTTTTGTCACACGCATAAGTCTTTTATCAGGTGTTTCCTTTAAGATGGTCTTGCAGTACCACTTTCAAAATTCTCTTTCCCAATCGATGTGTTGCTAAAAGTTATATCAAAGCTTTATCAATTCAAGTTTCTTGCTTTTCATAATACTTTTTTTCTGATGCAATTTTATATTTTCAAACATGGCGAGTTAAATATAAATTCATTTAAATATATAGTTTTGTACTTTTCTACCATGTAAATGTGCAATGTATATAAAAGTTATAATGTGTATTTGTAAATAAATGATGAGTGAAAAAAAAATAAAAAGTGGAATTTTCCCTAGAGGCAGTCCTCAGTCTTTCATTCTGAATGGTTTTGGTCCTCTGGATTCTTTTGCACCATGCGACACCACTTAAGGCCAAAGCTCTCAGCCCACATTGATATAAGAAACCCTCTTTTCAGATGTGAACAATGTCCCCAGTTCATTACTGCTTAAGCACAGTGATAGAAGAGATTGGTCCTTTTTTTTTCCACTCTCAATCCTCTTAACAGGAAGTCTGTAATTTCATAGAATCACAAAATGTTTTGGGTTAGAACAGACCTATGACTGTCTAGTTTCAACTCCCCTACCATGTACAGGGACATCTTTCACTAGACCAGGTTGCTCAGTGCCCTGTCCAATCTGGCCTTGAACACTGCCAGGGATAGGGCATCCACGGCTTCTTTGGGCAACTGTTCCAGTATTCCACCACCCTCAAAGAATTTGTTCCTAACACCTAGTTAGGGGTAGAACCCTTCTCTCATCTGCTGGCCAATGCTGCTTTGGATGCAGCCCAGGATTCCCGTGGCTTTCTGGGCTGGGAGCACTCACTGCTGGCTCATGGTGAGTTTTTCATCAGCCACCACCCCCAAGTCCCTCCCCTCAGGGCTGCTCTCCATCACTTCTCTGCCCAGCCTGTGGGTGTGCCTGGGATCGCTCAATGCAGGTGCAGGACCTTGCCCTTGGCCTTGCTGAGCTGCCTGAGGTTTGCAGGGTCCCACCTCTCAAGCCTGTCCAGGTCCCTGTGGATGCCATCCCTGCCCTTTGCTGTCCCACACTTTTTTAGACATCTTTTACTTCCATATTTCTAGGAGTATTCAAATATGTGTTTGGATTTTTATCTATTGGTCATCTATCATTTTTATCTATTGGTCATCTAAATGGATAGATTTGGTCATCTATCCATTTAGATGACCAATATTAAAAAGCAAAGCAGGATTTACTTGCTCAAATTCAAGATGTGTAATAAATAGCAAAGGAAATAAAAAGAAATCTAACAAACAATCTGAGAGCACTTTATCACTTGGAAATTATTTTTCTTCCAAGAGGAAATTTAATTCAGAAATTCTTTTTGGTCAACCTATATTAAGACTGGACACTTGAGATTGGCTACTACTGCAGTGATTTGAGGAAAGGTAACCTGCATAAGTACAGCAGGAACCAAAGTCCTAGTCAGTGCCACCTGGTCATGTTGTTATCACAAGTAAGGCCCTACTTACAATAATTTCTCTATCCTATTACATAAAACATAAAAAATTATTTATGCATCTTATTCAACAGTATTTTAAGTACTTTTCTAAACTGAGGTCTGATTTACCCTTTTAGCTTAAATACAAATATTTGAAGAATTTCCTGCTATAGTCTTCTGCATATTTTCTACTGTATATAAGATTCTAGTTTGTAATTAATTGTTTATCATTATCCAAAGCAAACCTAATTTATTCATCTCTGATTATATAAAAACTACAAGCATGAATTTATAATATTGTATTCACAGTAACAGCAAAAATATTTGCCCTTCTGTTACCTCATGTTACCTCCTGTTACCTCATTTAGACAAATAGTCTCTTTGGAAGGAAGTACATGGTGAGTAAAGTAAAGGGAGCAGGATTTTGGTCTCCTGAGGGAATAGAACCCAAAATAAAAGAGAACAGGGGCCAGGAGAACAAAGATATGGGAAAAGAATCTATTGGAAAGCCACTCAAGGAACATGTCAATGACAGAGAAACAACCTGTTTAATAGAGTGACTATGAGAGAAGATTTTTTCTATATTCAGTTAGGTGCCAGCTTCATTTCCAACAAAACAACAACATTAAAATACTGGTTTTAATTGTAAATATATTTACATATCTTATAGAGAGACTGTAGCAGAGCAGGATTTCTGGGTTCTAGTTTTATGTCCTGCTCATGGTTCACAAAATACCTTGGAGAACACCACCAATGGACAAATTAAAAAAAGAAACAAAAATTCCAAGAAATACTTATACAAGTACATGTATGCTAAATGGCCACAAAATACTACCTCAGGTTTTTGCTGATCAAATTATTTAAAAGTTCTGAAACTGCATCTCTCATTGCTACTGCTATTTCTGTACAGCTGAAAATCTTGAAACCTACTTTGCACCAAAGCCTGATTGTCATGTACAGGTGTGGCATATCCTGAGAGGCTTCTGAAGTAAGCATCTTCTGAGCATGCCTACCATAGACCAGCCTTGTCATGAATCACAACAGCCCCAGAGACTTTCTCCCAGAAACACGTCCAGAGGTTGTGGAAGCACCATAGCCAATATTTTACATAATATCATACTTGTAGATAAGGCACTTGTTCTTGAATTGGGAGATGCAGGTTCACTGCCAGTCTCTTTCTGAAATCTTTCCCACATCTCCCAAGAGTGCGTCCAGCAGCAACTCAAGGTGAAGCTCAGGCCGGAGAACTGTCTGTCATGCCTGCTGAAGCCATACTTCTGTATTGGACAGGAAGCAAGATCCATTGAGAGAGGATAATTTGCAACCCTAAGAGTGCTCCTTTTCAAGAGGAAGTCCTGGGTTATTGCCCCAGGGGCTGCCTACACATTTTGCATTTGTAATTGAGCAACATGCATAAATAGTGCTTGAAGCAGGAGCCAGAATCCAGGTTGCGTCCCTTCCTCCTTCCCCCAGCAGGTATGTGTCTCCATCCTTGAGCTATGAAATCATGTTTAACTCTCTGCTTAGAGATTACAAATCTCAAATCAAGATTACAAATCTCAAATATTTTTCAACATTGAGTCATAGTTACAGTAGGAGTGAGAGGCTTTACTTTGTTCTTCCTCTCTTCAAGGCTTGTACATGGGGAAGTTTTTGGGAAATGGAAATGTGATTTTTATTTCCTCAGAAGGGGCAGTTGTGTGTGTGCATGCATGTGTGTGTATTTTTCTTGGTATGTTTTGTTTTGCTTCTTCTCTTAATGCACAGGCTACCCTGGCTGTTGTTTAAATGAAGAAAAAAGATGTCTGGATGTTTAAGTACAGAAAGGCATAAGTTCTGAAGCCATAAGGACAAGTTCCTAAAACCAGAAGAGAAATAAATTTTCAGAAACATCTTTCTCTTCAGTATTCTTTTATTGTCTGGCATACATATTCCCCTTGCTGTAAATTACACTTCTGAAACTCCTGGATCACCATGGAGTATACTTTTGTACTGAATCCCAGGTCTGTGAACTCCATTCACAAATGCAAGCAAAGTAATTTGGAGCAGAGTGCATGTGTTTGAAAACAGAACCCCACATTCTGGCACTAAAGTAAAATCACCTTAATTGTAAGAGACTCAGCTTGAGGCATTTGAACAATACGAATATTGCCTCTAAAGCCCTGGATCCCAAATGTATTTGTCTGTGCAACACAGGCAAAAGAGTGTACTCAATTTTGGTCACACTCAAATGCATTTCTGATAGCTGCATTCTTATGAGGGACTTAAGGACAGTATTATAGACCTCTTTTGCACCTTTACGTCTTTGCTTCCTTCTCCCTGCAATACACATCAAATAAGGCTACATTCCAAGCCTCTCTACAAATTTTAAACAGCTGCTATTTCTTTCATTTCCTTCATTTCCTTCCTTCCTTCCTTCCTTCCTTCCTTCCTTCCTTCCTTCCTTCCTTCCTTCCTTCCTTCCTTCCTTCCTTCCTTCCTTCCTTCCTTCCTTCCTTCCTTCCTTCCTTCCTTCCTTCCTTCCTTCCTTCCTTCCTTCCTTCCTTCCTTCCTTCCTTCCTTCCTTCCGACACTTCCTTCCGACACTTCCTTCCTTCCTTCCTTCCTTCCTTCCTTCCTTCCTTCCTTCCTTCCTTCCTTCCTTCCTTCCTTCCTTCCTTCCTTCCTTCCTTCCTTCCTTCCTTCCTTCCTTCCTTCCTTCCTTCCTTCCTTCCTTCCTTCCTTCCTTCCTTCCTTCCTTCCGACACTTCCTTCCGACACTTCCTTCCGACACTTCCTTCCGACACTTCCTTCCGACACTTCCTTCCGACACTTCCTTCCGACACTTCCTTCCGACACTTCCTTCCTTCCTTCCTTCCTTCCTTCCTTCCTTCCTTCCTTCCTTCCTTCCTTCCTTCCTTCCGACACTTCCTTCCGACACTTCCTTCCGACACTTCCTTCCGACACTTCCTTCCGACACTTCCTTCCGACACTTCCTTCCGACACTTCCTTCCTTCCTTCCGACACTTCCTTCCGACACTTCCTTCCGACACTTCCTTCCGACACTTCCTTCTTTCCTTCCTTCCTTCCTTCCTTCCTTCCTTCCTTCCTTCCTTCCTTCCTTCCTTCCTTCCTTCCTTCCTTCCTTCCTTCCTTCCTTCCTTCCTTCCTTCCTTCCTTCCTTCCTTCCTTCCTTCCTTCCTTCCTTCCTTCCTTCCTTCCTTCCTTCCTTCCTTCCTTCCTTCCTTCCTCCCTTCCGACACTTCCTTCCTTCCTTCCTTCCTTCCTTCCTTCCTTCCTTCCTTCCTTCCTTCCTTCCTTCCTTCCTTCCTTCCTTCCTTCCTTCCTTCCTTCCTTCCTTCCTTCCTTCCTTCCTTCCTTCCTTCCTTCCTTCCTTCCTTCCTTCCTTCCTTCCTTCCTTCCTTCCTTCCTTCCTTCCTTCCTTCCGACACTTCCTTCCGACACTTCCTTCCGACACTTCCTTCCGACACTTCCTTCCGACACTTCCTTCCTTCCGACACTTCCTTCCGACACTTCCTTCCGACACTTCCTTCCCATGCATATTCCAGATCCAAATTTTAGCCTTCAGTTTTAAAATATTTTTGAACTATGAAATATAGAAAATTTAATATTTCAAAATGTTGGACTATTTTAAAATGAATTAGCAATTAAGTGGTATATTTAATTGCATTTTAGAGATCCACAGCAAGAGCAATATTTTTAAAAAAATCATTATTACCCAATGTATTATGGTTATATGCAAAATGTTTTACATAAGAACAGTTTTAATAAATTTTCCAAGATCCCTTAGCAATTTGAAGTATTCTTACTCAGGTAACAGTGTTTCTATATCTTCTGCTGAGCTTCATGAAATGCACTTATATTAATTTCAAATTACCTTCATATTTTAAGAGGCACCCAGAACTACAAGGCTGATGTTGGTGGGTGGCCACCAAAGGTATCAAAATGTGCTTCCATCTTATTTCTGAGCTAGAAGCATTGCTAAAAAAGGTCACAGGGCAAACCACATAGATAAGAGAGATAGGTGATTATGCAACTCATTGGATAATGGAGACAGAGGTTGCACTGATGAGAAGTGAGCTCTGCAGTGTCCCAGGGACTGGGGCACTGGCCCTGCTAGCGCAGTCTGAGCAATGGAGCTGCTTCTGTCTGCAGAAAGGAAGCACCTCAGATCAGCCTTTTCCACCTACAGTCAGGTCATGGTGTGGTCAGAGCCAGCCTTGCTGTAGCAGCACATGCAGCAGGACAAGGTGTGCATAACCTTGAATAGAAGAAGTTCATGCAGGGTTTAAGGAAATTAGTACACATTAGTACAATCCAGCAGATGATCTCCTGACAACCCTTCCAAGTTGGATTATCCTACCATAGTATGAAAAGACATGCCTACCTACATCCAAGTCATACAGACTCCAAAATCAGAAAGGAATATCCAGTTGAAAAGAAATAATTCCCTCAAGAAACCTTGAAGGAGCAACCATATCACGACATATCCAGGATGCAGTTGTCAAACGAGAGAAACAGTTAACATGCAGTTTAAAATTATGCTATTGTTCAGATTTACAATTTATTTTTTTTTAGTAGTGACAATAATTCTCAAAGAAACAATAACTAGTACGAGCTAGATTGGTCAAGACAGCAAGGCAAGCCAAAGAAAAGCCAAGCCCAAGACAAGACACTTGGAAATATAATAGATAATACCAGCTGGAGCAAGTAAATAAAACTCTTCAGGGATGTTTTCCATAATCTTTTCCCACCTACAGTGGTTTAGTCAGATCAATTCAAATCCTTGTTTCAAATGGTGACTCCACCCAAACTGCAAAAAGCCTAAAATGCATGACATTCGAGATATACAAATAATGAGTATTTCCACATTTGGATTTCAACCTTAAAGAACTAATTTTCATTCTTTTTATGAGAAAGAAAAAGGGATTGAGCCCATCCCCATAAATATACAGGGCTGGAGCTCCAAATTTACACAGTGCACAAACTCTAGAGTTTGTGTACTTCTCAACCCAGCATGCCTGGAAGCTGTGACAATTCATTTATTAATCTCCCCAGCATTCCCTACTTACAGGCTCTGATGGAACTTCAGCTTTAATTGAGAGGCACTTGCCACTGTCAGCAACTTGGCGAGCAGCACCACATGAGCTGATGGGGCAAAACCCAGCCACAGCCCACAACAGGAGCCCAAACAAAATCCTCATTTTCTATCTGGAAAAAAAGCCAGAACCTGAAGTGTGTAGCCACAGCTGGTGTGCAGCAAGGGTAGTCTAGCATGCAGAGTTGAGTACATGTAGTGTGCTTCGCAGATAACACTGCAAGTTAGCAGAGAGGTCTTCACCTCACATGGCAAAAAAATACATTCTGAGTCGTCAGAACATCTGAGAGCTAACCTTACTGCTTCCACTCACCACCACCCAATTCTCCTTAGTAATGAAATAGTCAGGAACTAGATATCTCTTTCTGAAAAAAAAAAAAAAAAACCCAAACTGAAAACCAGTGAGTCATATTTCTTTTCTTAGGTTTGATTTTCTTTCTTTGGTGTTTCTTTGGTGGGTTATTTTGGGAATTTTTGTGGTGCTTTTTAATTTGTTTGTTTTGTTTTGGGTTTTTTTTGGTGGGAGGTGGCTTTTTTATTCTTTTTTGAATCAGACATAGCAAATATAAAAAAATTGAGAGAAATGAAGAAGTAACAGGTAAGTGTCACAGCAAGGTAAATGAAAAAAAAAAATACGATGGCAGAGCAAAGCTAAAAGGAAAAAGACCACAAAATCAAAAAGAAATAAAATTGTGCTAAAAGTTGCATGTGAAGTCCAGTTGTAGTAGACCCTCAGATGCACGAGCAACGCTATGAATGCTGAAGTGCCATCTACTGGTATATCTTGTCCTAACCATGTTGCTTGGAGTCCACCATGGGATTCCACATGGAATGGGAGATCCATGTTTTTCTCTGCCACTGACTTTTTGGTGACTGTGGGTAATGGACCTTGTGTTGTAATCTCTCTGCTGTAAAAGGCAGATATTGAGATTTTAATTAACCTGTGTGTTTTCACTACCAGTGCAAAGCTCTTTGAAATGTAGTGGTTGAATGTTCTGCAAGACAAGGAGAAAATTTTGCATGTCCACATCCAAACCCAGCGCTTCTGAACAAGATGCTAAAAAATGAAATGTGAGACTCCTAAGAAACAGAGAGCAGAAGACAGATGAGGAAAAAGAAAAGAGAAGAAGGTAAAGACCAGTAGGAGTTAAGGAGGAGGAATCAATAGAATACAGTGTAAGTGATTAATTGCTAAGGACAATACAATTTAAGAAGCAGTTTTACCAGATGTGTATGTGTTGCTCCAGCTGTGGGAACAGTAGACTCTCCAGATCTTGTTTCTGACACGCAATAACTGTGAACTCTATTATGTGCAAATAATAAATCTAAGCAGCACCTCCAACATAGAATGAGCAAGAAAAAGGAGGTCATATTTTCAGAAGTGTTAGCACATATTTGTCAACACCATGCTTAACTAAATAGCACTAAGGAAGACTACAAGACAATGGTAACACATACACAAAGCAGTATCTGAGCTCACAAGTAGATATATGGTTTTGAAACCCCAGGTTTAATAGGTAAGGCCCCTAGGGATGGCAGACAAGCAGGGTCTTGGGCAGACTGGATGGGCTTGTTTTGCTGATGTATTTACTGGCTGGTATGTTAATTTTTTCAATGTGTTATAGAGCAGTTCCTAAGTTAGGGTCATGATCCCACTTGGGGCCCACAAGTCTGGAAGTGAAAATGAAAGTGGGGTTGTGACCCTGGAAGTAGGGTTGCTAAGGGAAAACTTTGGGAAGCACTGATGTTGTGCTACTAGGTGAGACCCCTACATGGACGGTATGTTCAATCACTGCTGAGGGACCAAGGTTTTACCAGGGCCTATATTTTTCAGAGTTAAGTCTCATTTCTGACTGATTTATTGCCAGATTCAAGTAAATGTCTCAGGTACATGAAGAGAGATTTTAGAATTACATTCAGAATTTTGAGTATTACATCTTGAAAAGAAAAGGCCCATAACACAGTAAAGACATCCACCATTTTCTTTGAAATATCCATTAGTAGCTACAGTCTACATACTAGAGCCCTTCTCTCACAATCCTTGGCCAGAAGAAATCACTCCCACTTTTGCCATTTTTCAGAAGTATGATTACACCACCAGGTCATCATTGTGGCATGCACTAAAGTCTTTGGGTTTTGTTGAACTCTGCTTTGTTACCAGGGAACATGTCTCTCACCACTTATTTAATCTTTGGGCAAGGAACAAGTATGCTGGCTAAGAAAAGAGTTACTATATTAAGAAAAATACTCAATAGAAAGGGATAACCAGCCTGAAGTCTGACATTCCTTAGAAGAAGTGGCACAGGTATCTTCTTCAAGAGCATCCTAAGATTGAATCCAGCCCAAATAGCTCCAGTGTAATTTCTGACACCCCACAAGGGAGCTTTGATACACCAATGAGTTTTGAATAGAAGAAGATTCCTATGTGTGGACAAGTGAATTGAGCCCTTAGGCTTTTAAGTCATGTAAGTACTTTTGAAGAGTCATGGAAAGTAGGCATAATGAGTCGCATCTTCTTATTTCTCATGCTCTATGCACATTTATTTCAATCTAAAATTATACTGTGCCAGGAATGCAGCTTTCACTGTGGAGCTGGGTAATATTTCTGACTTTCACCTAGAGAAGTATTCTGTAGTCAGTAACAGAACAATTGCGATATGCACCATGCCATTTCAGTAAGTGAAGAGGCATTAACAGATTATTTTTTGGCAGAAACATGTTTCTCTTTCTTATTCTTATTATTAGTTACTTGTGTTGATTTATACCAGGATTAATTATTGATACAAATATTTCATCCATATTTTTTATGTCATGAGCAGGGGAAAAGGCATGGCTGTGAATAATCCACAGAATTGTTTATGAAGCACAAATTCCCACAAACTCCTCAGAGACTATCAGATATCCACCTGGTGCTGGTCCCTGAGTGCTGGATTTCACATTTAAATCTCTGAATTAACAGATGCATACAGTCACAGAGAGGCAGAAAGACCCTTCTTGATACTACATCTGAGGAGGCTCATGTACACTGTTTATTTTCACAGAATGGTGGGGTATCTTGTGCTTGTGAAATTTATTCCAAATCTACACTTCTTGAAATGTTAATAACCAGTATCTGCACAAAATTCAACTCCCAAGTTTTAGTTTTTTAGTTTCCCAAAGCACATCTTAGAAAGACAAGTACACTTATGAAATCAGTTTCCAAAGAGAAAACAGCTACAATATTGAGCAGAAGTCTCCAAATCTGAAAACCATACTCTTCTAATGTATGCAACCCTATTAAAAATTACATTTTTAAGTTTTGTCTGAACATTTTGGCAACTGAGATCCAAACATTTGAAATTAACTGGGCAAATAAAATTTACAGAAGCCATTCTAATTAAAACTAAAAATGGTAGATTTCAAAAAAAAAGGAACTTCATTTAAAGCTTACCATATTTTTAAAAAACTGCACATTTCAGATCCTTCCATTTCCTTCATTAGAAGTGGAGATTGTATAATAATATTATATTTTCAAGCTTTTTCTCCACAACTACAGACACTAGAAATACAGGCTTCTATGAAGCAATCATGTTATGCAAGAACTTGGGGATTTTAAGAAACAAAACAAAAACAAACATTGGAAAACATGATAAAGTCATTAAGAGTCAACAAGGCTGCTGCGAAGCAGAGAGGATTTTATTTATTCAGAACTATGTCCTACGAAACCAAAGTCTTATCTGCGTTTAAGAACACCTCTTTTAATTAGTCCCACATAGGGCAAATCATTATCCTCACCTAGAAATGGTAATTCTAGCTTAAACGTGTTTTAAAGGTATATCCTGGTTTTGGCAGTGAAGCAAGAGTCGTATCTTCATCAAGAATGTCAGCATACCTGCATCTTTGGAAAGGTAATGTAAAGGACAGTACTCATGACCAAAAAAACCATTAAATTCCATTGCTAGGAAATACAGTAATGTCAGTAAAATCTATCTATCTGTATAGACCAGACTGGAACACACCATTTTTGGAAGTACCACAGAAACCAAATTGTTATTTAGGATTTACTTTTTGCAGGGACAAGTAGCCACAGCTGCTTATAAACAGTTTTAATAGCTGTTTTTCACTGCAGTAGCAAATCATATAAGAACATACCAAATAATTTTTATTACAGTCTTGTAAAATATTCAACAGCATGTTTCAAGCCCAAAACCTATGTTCTCACTCTTTATTCTGATGATGCTAATAACAAAAAAAAACCCAAACAACACAATATTTTGACATATGTGATCCCCAGAAGGAGAGTTGAATATGTCTGTCACTGTGAAATCTTCATCTTTTCTAATGAAATTAAATTATTTAAAATCAGTTTTTCAGTAACTCATAGAAAAATGCTTGCACAAACTATCTGGATATTGAAACCAAATGAATGTCATTATTTGCACATACAGTCACTTGCTGTGCTGTCTTGTCTCAGGCAGATTGTGCACTGAATCCTCAAAGGTTCTGTGGGTTTCACGAACCCTGCAAATCACAGCTGAGATCTTTGTTTAAAGCCTCCAATGGGAGAACAAGTGGCTCAACAAAGTAGAGGGCGTGTAACAACTGCTGCTCATGAGGAAGGTCTGACAGATCCACCATTACATTTATTTTTTCCTCTCCCCAGGTTGCAAAGCAGCACTGCTGCCGCTAAGTAAATCTAGGCAGAGGAAGGAGGTGGGTTTTGCCCTTCCACCACTTATGTGAAGGCACATATCCCTAAGCCACTGAGTTCAGTACAAAGAGCTGTGCTGGGGCTTAAGAGCCACAAAGGGACCCTGGATAGTATCCTAAGGCAGGCAGGGATACAACAGAACCTGGGAATACTGTATTGATAAGCTCAGCAGGGTCACAGCATAGATGTGAGAGTGTACTGTGAATTTATCAAGGATCCTGGCTTACTTTTGGCTCACGCCAACTACCTCTCTTCCACAATCCAAAATTGCATTTCCAGGATCTACACAGGCCAAGGATCATCCCCAATAAGAATACAGTTAATACAGTCAGGAGGAAAAGCCAAATAGACACAGGCTTTGGCTTCAAAGAAGAGCCCATTTTATTCATTCACAGACATACAGCGTTCAGGTCAGGTTTACACACTGTCTGTGTGAAACACCTCATTTATATGGTTCTAGAAATTACTTGTATAACTTGCAACTGATGGAATGACATAAGACAAAGCCACAAATGAGCTGTGCATGATATTCATCTTAATTTTCCAGCAAAGGCAAGCGTGTACCAACCTGAATATGTTCCTTACTCCTTTAAATGTACCACAGGGATTTCTCTTGGAGAATCAGGAAAGAGACAGCAGTTAAGTGAATATATTCAATTAATATCTTAATATGCAAACAGTATACAAGCAAAACACTAATAAACAGAAAATGTGCTTGTTATTAAAATACTCAGTCAAAATTGATTGATTTCAGTAACTTCAGTGAACTTCACAATCTGTGTTTCTGAATAGGAGAAATGCCAGATTTGGAATAAGTAGTTGCCTTATGGAATCTTGGCGTTTTCTCCTGCTCAGAAATGCAAACTCTGAAGTTCAACTGAGCTATGTAAATCATCATGTCTTATGCTCCTCTTATTAGGCAATTCTGTCTTGAGATTCTGAGTAATGAACTGTCTCAATGGTACATGGAATCAACATGTTACTTCAAGAGCAAAGCACTTTCAGTAAAAAATAGCTTAGAATAATTTCTTTCATCCTTAAATTAAAGAGCTGCTGTCTGCACAAACATAGCTAGACAGACTGAAGCAAGGAATGAGAAGGAATGAAGTGCTATTGGACACACCTCATGGGTTCTTGATATTACTAGGAATATTCCAGGTGCATAGCTCAGTCTGAGATGCTATCTACACTATGGGATGTGGGCAGATAATTCACATTTCCTTTCTTGTGTGTCACTGATCTGTCTGCATGAAAACAGGTTATCCAACTTCCTGAGCAAAAAAAAATCATGAAGCTCTATTTTAGAAAAGATTACAGAAATTTTGTCAAGGTTAAAGCAAATATCAAAATAGAAAAAGAAAGAAAAAAAAAAGGAAGAATGCATGACAAAGTGAATTAAAATAGCTTTGGATAATGCTAAAATAGATGGACTACTAGTCCTAGGAAACAAATAAAAGGAGCTAAATCACAGATGCTTATGTGCCTTTTTTTTTCCTTAATTCCATAAAGGTGGTTTTCCAGCACAGAATTGATTAAAAGCTACCTGCTTGGAGCATCCTTGTGGAAAAAAAAGCACTCTAGTTTTACACAAGTAGCTAAGCAGAGTCAAAGCTACTGCCTTGCTACTTCAGAGCAGTATGATAATTGCATTGTCTTCATTAGGATTTTGCAGGCTTAGTTAGCAGGAAGTAGTTGATTCACTGAGGTAAAAAGAACCCAAACAAAACAGAAATTAGTGAAGCTACAGCTTTGGAGTCTTCACTTCAATGCCAGCTGGAGAAATCTGCACCTGATTTGAGCATCTGGGTCAGCCCAGGAACTCTGTGCAGTATTAGTCCTCCACTTGTGAAAGATGTAGTCCCTTTGTGTGCACAAAGCCTGGTGTTCTACTGAAAATCCATTCTCTTACAATAAGATAAGCTCTCTAATTTTTCTCTTGGAAGAACATTCTGTCTTGGGTAGAACTGTTTGAGAGTCTCAGCCACTACCACTTTGATGGCTTTAACTTAGGATTTGCACTGCAAAGGAAGTGGGCAATCAGCCTCGGCAAAGGTGAAATTCCAACTTTAGAAATATAAAGGTCACCAATTAGAAAGGCACGAGAAAACTACAAAAGAGTGACTTGCAAAATAGTTGCATTTCTGAGGCTAATTTTAGGAAGGCAGTTTGCTAAGATCCATTAATTAATCCAGTAGACTTAACTGCAACTGAAGAAATCTGTCAAGAAATTATCTTACCTGTCAAGAAAATATCTTACCTTAAAATTAAGCTTTGATCTAGCTTGCTTGGCCCATGCATGGAGGAAGAGAAGACTGTTCCATTTTCCTGTAGACACAAGGATTTGTGGGCCAACTGCCTTTTTTTAACACCATCTTTATTTCCATCAAGGTATCTAGACTGCTTGTATACCTTTAAAATATACTGTCAAGAAGTACTTTACTATGGAAATCATATACATCCCTAGAAATTATGATCTTTAAATTAAAAAAAAGGTCACATATATTTTAAAAAATATGTAGAAATTAAGACCAAATAGATGGAAGTTCTGAAAGCTTACTATAACCATCCTGCTAGTTAACAGTAGTAGTTTGAGTAGTGGTTGTAGTTTGCACTCAAAAACCATAATTCTATAGCGTTTTAGCTGCTGTAAAGTTTTTAACTGGTCTTCAAGTCCTTCTTGGACAGGTTACATGGCAATTGTATTCTAATTCTGGAAACTTATCATCAAGAACTGGTGAATGGGACATCAAACACCTACAATACTACAAAGAAATACAATTTTCCTCCAAATATTTACATGGGATGATATGGAAATAAAAGGACCTTTT
Source organism: Ammospiza nelsoni (assembly GCF_027579445.1). NCBI lineage: Eukaryota > Metazoa > Chordata > Aves > Passeriformes > Passerellidae > Ammospiza > Ammospiza nelsoni. The sequence goes on along the minus strand of NC_080669.1, from coordinate 55,266,248 downwards.
GTGATTCCTTTCTACTGACTCCTCTCCGCCTACTTTTGCTATAAAAGGGAGGATGCCAGAAAAAAGCATGACTTGGTGAATTGTGAAAAAGGGAATGACTAATACAAACCCAAGAAGTTGGATTAGACTAGAACCAACTTCCAATAAAAACATTCCCTAGAAAGTCTGTGTTTGGAGCTTATTTTTACATCAAAGCATTTAAACTTTCACTGGTACTTACAGCTTCAGAAATCCCAATGTCGCATTTTTCCATCAATAAGCAAATTTTAGTTTCTGACTTACAGCTTTCAGCTGGTTGACATAGCAAGGGAAGAAGTGAATGACATTCTGGAATATCTCTACCTTGTAATTCTTGGTCTTTAAGACCTGGGTGAAAAAGCTTCCATGAGGCTTCCCTATAGATAAGATTATTATTTATAATGACAACCTCTGATCAGACATAGCATTGCACACATTTTAAAATAAACAACATATTTTCTCAAAAAGGAAATTGAAGAGATAATTCACTTGGGCATCCGCAAAAATCATGCCATGACTCCACAAGGGAAATTCATAGTTTGCTAGAAGAAGGTGGGGATTACTGGAAAGATGATAAGGCAGGTAAGGAAAAAAAAAAGACAAATGGAGGGAAAATGAGATAGTCAAAAGTGGTACCAAGAAAAAAAATATCCTATCTGAGTGCCTCTTAACCATCTTGTTTAATATATTTGTCGACTTTACCTTGAAACAAAATCCAAGTAAACAGATGCTGACAGTAAATGTTAGGATACATGCTAGTACTACAGATAGAGACACAGATACAACCCAGAAAGAATTACATGACCATGATTAATTGGCTAGTGAAAACAGACAAAAGAATGAGACTGCAGGTGAGGAACAACTAAAAGTGATACAAGACAATAGTGTGATATGAACAAACTTCAAGACAAACCAAATCGCAGGACAAGATACAAAGAGCAATGAAGATCTTGAACAGACTTCTGTAAGAAGCAAAGTGGCAAAATAAGTCCAGATCATCTTAAGACGGAAGTTTATCAAAAACGTTATGTAATATAGTTGCCTAAAGTAGGAGGAGATTGGGTGTGCCAAAAGATTCTTTTTAATCCTATATACTCTTGGTTAAAATGACCAAAACATTTTGACACTATTTCCAAAAATGTGATTTACAAGGACAATAACCTGCATTAAACAACTTTATATTAAAATTTATTTTCTTGTTCGAGTTTTTCATGTTGAGAAGCTATCACTGCAAAACCGTTAAAGCATTCCAGGAAAGAAGTTGAACACAGAAATCCAAGCAGTGATAGAAAGTTTTAACCGATGAGACAACAGCCAAAACAGAATAAGTACGTGAAAGAAACCACTGGCTTGGCCTTTGTGGGGAGACCTTAAAGACTAAAAGGTGTGGTGATGAAGAAGGTCATAAAGATAATTAATCAATGCAAAATTCAAAATAATTTATATAAGCATTCCTGAAATCCACCCTGCTCCTATCCCCTCCATTCTGTAGCAAATTGGTAACAATTAAACAAAGGTTAGTACAAATATAGAAGGTTGTAGGGGTTTACCAGATATATAATTTTCCTTCTGGAAAATCAAACATTGCTCATTCTAAAACTACAGAAATTGGGAATGTGGCGTATGGAGTTCATAAATTGCAATTTTCCCAAGAATATCCCTAAAAATTGAAATTCAGAAACATGTGAAAGCATGCTTCCACATTGTCGTCTGTGTTCCTAAAGACAGAAAACTACGAAAAGGGAAAACTCCTCTATTTTCACTGTACTTTAGGAATCTAATTGTTTTCTAAAGTGCAAATTGCAACTTTGTCAATAAAGGGGATATTTCAATTATTTGTTTTTTCCAATATATAAAATATGGCAAGTTTTATTTATATTTTCTTCTGAAAGTTGTATTTTTTTTTTTGCAGTTGTTTCCTTATGTTTTGAACGGGTTTTTTAGGTAATTGGAATTAGAGGCCTCAATTCAGTGAAGTATATTAGCACATTCCAAGTTTATTTAGGGCTATGAATAGCTCAATTGAATGCATGAAGGACTCTATATAATATCAATGTCAAAAATAGATCTTGATTTTAAACATATATGAGGCAATATTACAAAGTATTTTACATTAATATCTGTTAAAATGCATTTGGTTTTCAACATGGTAATATAAAAAAGTTAATATAAATTAGGAATACATTGAATAACCAAATATGAGGCTAAAGGACTTCCTTGAAATTTTTTGCTGTCAGATACTACTTAAACAGTTGTTACACATATCAACTAAAATAATCTTTGTGAACAGATATAATTTTTTTGCCATTTCTAAGAATCATCAGAATTAGAAATATAAGACATAAGATGAAATTTGAAAATTTTGATAATGTCTTAATTTTTTTTCTGGGAGTCTTTGTTATCATTCAGAATGCCAGTGGTCCTCTCTAGACCACAGAGATTCAATGGAAAACCTTTATTATTATGTCCATTTTGTTCATAAATGTACTCTTTTATTTCATCTTGCACTCTCTTTTCAGAACAACTACCCTCCTCTTCAAAAAGGCAAACCCTAATAGCACTTTCCTCCACTGAATTCCAGTAAAAGGAGGCAAGCAATAATAGTATGGATTAACAGGCATTAAAATGAAACCATATGGAAACATGGGCAGAGGATTTGAGCAGGAAAAGTACTGTTTAAAAATTAATCTTTATGTCTTAAAAGGGATTGTTAGGAGCATTGCAAAAGTTCTGAAAACTCTTAATTCAATGCTGCTACAAAACCCATGTTATGAACAAGTAAAACAATGTTTATGTTGTGAGACTGGCTCCTCTTAGAATGACAGCCTGGGAAATATACTTTGTGACCTAAATCTAAACTAACAAAAGACCCTGAAGAACACTTATTGTATCTGTCATTTAAGTCACAATTTCTGTGATCGCTGACACGTACATGTGAACAGGGAATTTATTACCTTCCTATAATACTACTACTCTTTATCTTTTTATGAGGAAAATAGAAAATGAGGAAGAGTCTCCACTGTGTGACATGGTAAATAAAGTAAAAAGAAAGAAATATGAGAGCTACAGTAGTATTTAGCCTGTTGTTTATCAGATGGGGAGAATATTTAACTTAAATCATAATTTTTAAATATTTAAAATTACAGCTTTCTTCCTGCTTTTCACAGCACTTCATTGATATAAAATGGAAAATACATGAGAAAAGAAGTCTGAAAGAAGGGGAGCTTTAATGATACTTCCCAAACTGACATGAAGACTACAGAGGCACAAGAGGGATTACAAATCTTTTTGGTGAACTGTATCTCCTTTAAACTTGTTTCTGCTTTCCTCATGGAATGGGATAATCTCTCCAAAATGAATTTTTAAAAAATAATTACTCAAAGGAAGAAAATTGCTAGTGTAAGAGTTAGAGGCCAGAAAAAGCATGGGAAGAAAGGTAAGGAAAGTGATAATAAATAAATTGATACAATAAGAAAAGAACTAGTAAGAGGTAAATTCACAAGTCAATTAATCTACTAAATGCTTAACTGTGTCAGTGGAGAGCAGGAAGAAAAAAAGTAATGATCATACTGTTTTCATGAAAGAGCCTTGCTTTAACAACAAATGGATGAGTTCGAGCTCTCCAATTAAATCTTGACATGTTAATATCTGACTCAAAAGGCACAAGTATGACTGATTTTGCCATCCAGATCAGTTAAAGCTAAACTCAACAGGGACACTGAATTGAGTTGAAAAGACCTATTTGTCTATAACAGTCTCTGTTTCAGATGAAATATGAATTTATTTCCGTGGGTTTTCCTTGTGTTGAATACAACTGGTTTTGCTGAAAACATTCAAAAGCCTCTTTTTTCAAAGCAGCTGGAGCTATTCAGTATCTACCTGTAGTTGATTCCATTCAATAAATAGGCAAGTTGAATGGAGAGACTATCTGCAGTGATCAAATTTCTCACAGAGCAGTGATGCTCTTAACAGTACTCTTGCAAAAAAGTGAGTATAAAATGAATTTATGCATCCTAATGAAGATCAGATCAGTAAGAGAATAGCTTTAAATTGCCCAGAGTAAAGGGAAGAAAATGAAGTCACAAATTAGATTAGAAATGTTGGTTTCAATACAATTCTGTACCTTTAAATAAATTAATAATTAACAAAGTAAAATTCCTCATAATTTATTTTCCTAAATTTTCAAACGCAGGTATTTATTTTGTTTACTTATGATTCCCATTTTTATAAAGAATCAAAATCCTTTACATATAAATCTTATAGATATAAGGGATATACGAAATATAGAATGTATATTAATAGATACAAAACTAGATATAATATAGCTCTATAGTATATATTAATAGAATATATATCTCATAGATATAAATAAATTACTACTTTTCACCAATATGTCAAGAAACATTTCCTAATTTTGCATGAAAGAGAAACAGAGCTCAGAAAAATGGGACTTCTGCTGCACTCTACATATTATTATAAAATATAGTGTTTCCAGCAATATTACAGAACAGTGATTTAAAATTCTTTTATTTCACATTAACCAGTTCAATTCAGGATTTTTTTTATACTAATACCATGTAGTATTTCAGAAAGCCTCTAAAATCTCATCATCTGAACTCAGCGTTCTATGCAAAATGTCAGGTAAAAGCTTCTATAACACTTAGCAACAGAGAAATCTTTCTTGCAGCATGAACTACAAGGACAAGGGAAGTCATACTATGTCAAGACTGGAGGAAATAATTTCCTGAAGACTTAATTTTCCAGGAACCTCACAAAAAGCTAAGAAGGAAGAATGACTATCATTATCAGTGAAAGAATGTCTGATCTGGACAACTAAAAGGACTAGAATCTTTAACAACTGTCTTACTTTTATTATTCTAAGACTCTTCCACTAACAAATACCACCATACCTAGGATCTTTCAAAAATCATATGAGAAGGCAGATGGCTATAAAAACTCAAAGACTGAAATCTGTTTTACCTCCAGTTAAAGAAAAAAAAAAAAGAAAAGAAAAAAAAAAGAAAAGAAAGAAGACATAGAAATTACCCTACAGATGTTAATAATTGTCTAGGGTGGGAGTCGGGGAATGGGAAGGCTGGCTTCTAAGTAAACAATGCAAAAAAAGACAAAGAGGTCCCTGCTGATGTACAACAATAAAAGCAGTTTTCTCAGCAGTGTCAGCTTAGCAAGCCTGAGGGTCTGTATTTTAAACCCCAGTGGCCTGACGTCACTCACCCTGATGGTGTGTGTGAAGGAAGCTATCTCTCTGCAATGACCGACCTGAAAAGTGTTTTCAAAGCCCAGTGGGCCAATGTCACTCACACCGACGGTGGATGGTGGGATCTCTCAGGGTGGCAGCCTGGGGGAAGTGAGCTGCAACACCAGCAGCCGACCATCACTCACTCTGATGGCAGGGGGTCAGCTGGGATTCTTTGGTGGCCTCCCGGGCAATAGTTAAAAAGAAGATTTTGGTTCACATGTCAATGTCTAACTTGAAAGCAGCAAGTATAAAAAGTGATTTTTTTTTTCTTTTCTCTTTTTTTTTTTTTAAATTGTGTTTCACTAGTGGCAGCAGTGCAGCCAGGAAGGGGAGTTTCTCTGCAAGGACGTCTGATTGCATGTGAAGCTTACAATGGGGCTAGCTCTGCCTGGTTTTAATTTTTTTCTCCTGTATGAGCTGAGATATTTTATTCCCCCATACCAAAGGGGGAGAAAAATTAAATCCAGACAGCTCCAACTGCACTTTACATCTCATATGCAATCAAACAGACTTTGAGAATACCATCAGCTTTTTTACCAACCTGCCTGCCATATAGAGAATGTAAATAAATACTAAAATCCCAAAACATCATGTTCTTATGCTAACTCATCTTGTAATGCAGAAACTGACATTTGGGACAAATTCTGCCATTAAATTTATCCTGACACCTAAAGCGTTGTAAGGTTTGCAAAGGATTACATAGGAATAGTCTCTGTCCCACTGCAAATACTTAAAAAACCCTACAAGCATAAGTGCAGCTGATATTTCATCAGCAAAGTAAATTATTTGGGACAGAATGAAGCCAAAAGAGTCACTACTTACAGAGAAAGCTCTTTACAAAGACAATATTTTCAAAATAAAATTCTAAAACAAAACCATAGTATTTTAAAAACTAAACCTTAGTCCTACGAAAGTAAATTAATTCTTTATTCTGTGTTAAACTGTCATGCTTAGTTGTCAGAAGGGTAGAATCTAGAGATATCCAACACTGAAATCATAGCTTCTGTATGTAAAATCAATGCAACCTACAAATAAAATGGAACGAGGAATTCATGCAGCTCTAGACAATATAATCAGCTTTCTTGCATTTTGGATCCCTTTACCACCAGTTCTTTGCCGCATTAGACTGTCGAGATTGAGACTGATGCTTTTGTTTCCTACATAGTTCCTCTCTGCCACCCAGTAGAAAACAAACTAATCCAAAGCAACAATACATTAAGGAATAGCTCAAGAGTTGTGCTGATCACTGCTAACTGTAGTTTAGTTGAGACTGTGAAATTATTTCTACCAGAATTGGTTTGTTTGGGCATGAAGTAAGGCTGTGCAATCTCAGCCTAGCAGAAAAAATACTAAAAAGTTAAATTTTGCTCCCCGATTTTCACAATGTGTGCAGCTCGCATATGTAAAGAGAAAACATGACTCTAACTCTCACAGTTAAGCTAATAAGTTTTCTCATAGACTGAGACAATAGGAACTGTGAGCATACTGTACAGCACAATAAGTGCTGGCACATGAACTGTTTCAGTCTTGAGGGACAGTGCTTCAGAGTATATCAGTGACAGAAGATTAGCTTGCAGCCAGATTTATGAATGAAAAGTTTAAGCCTTCATGAAAGTACTGACTTCAAGTGATAGTTCTGCAGTCGCCTCAAAAAAATTGCACTGAACTGTTTTGAGGAACATGGCATTTAACACTCCATTTTCTAAGACTGCTATGCAGAAAAATTCACTAGTTTAACCTAAGACATGGTGATTAAAAAAGGTGTTGTATTATATGTCTGAATACATTTACACAAATTTAAGCCAATCAGATAAAATAGTACACATTTAACCTGTGTAGGAGTATCTTATAGGTCTGCTTATAAACCTGGGCTAGTAGTGGGAGACAGAAAAATTCATGTCTCTCCCTTTCTCAGGCACCAGACTGCAAGGGACTGTTGGTGCATATTAATTTCACAGTAAACTGTGCTTGGAATTGCCACAAATGCTGTTTCTGGACAGCTATAGTTATTTGTTTTGAAATAGTCTCTCACCATTTTGTGACTACTATACAGAAATACTTCATCAACAACTGCTATGGTTACATTTAAATTAGTAAATAAACAGTCTAAGGATCCTTTTGTACCCCTGATGCGGCTCAGCTTACATGGCACAGCTCACACCCGTGGAGCTAAACTCTTTCTCCTCTTCTCCCCTACTCAAAAAAAAACAACCCAAAACCCAGAAAGGCCTCATCCACACGGCTTATTAGGAACAGTCCCAGGCCCATGCTCATTCCCAGACTGTGCTCAGACATTGTTTGGGATGGTGCTAATTAGTCAGGGTCAAAACGGTTCCAGGGGCTGTGCAAGCAATTAGCAGCACGTTCACTTGCACACATGCTCAAGCCCATCAGTTGTGATCTAACACAGGACCATCCTGTCCCTGCAGCTGCCAAAAGCAGCTCCTGAATTTGGCACCCTCCTTTGGCAGATTCAGTTCATAACGTGGCAACTTAAAGTTCCAGCTGCCATGTGCTACCTCTGTCCTTTCCCCAGCCAGAGGAGAGGCAGCAGGGAGGGCAGGAGTCTGAAGAACTGGGTTACACAAAACACAGGAGTCTTCACACAGTGCCCAAACCACTGGCTTCCTCCCTGGCAGGAAGAGAGGACACAAAGCTGGATCTACCCAAAAGATCTTCAGCTGAGCTGTGATGATCTGTCAGCTGATAGACAGACCCAGACAATTTACCTCAGTTCACAATAGAGCCCTCAAAGGCAACTGGCTTCACCAAACCACTGGTGCATTTATTAACAGCTATAAAATCTTCTCCAGCTTACAAAAATGACAGAACACTCTTCCTGGCTGAAGCACCATAAGAGAAAAAAGTTTGAATTAGATGAAGTAAATCTGAGTTGGTGTGAACGCTGCCATCATTCATGCACTGGACAAAGACTTTGGAAGAGAGAAAAACTAACAAATTTTGTGAGATGTAGATATTCTTGCTATGCTTCTCTGCAAGTGACTGAAGCTTTGATGTGAGAGAATGCATTATTAGGCTGATAACTAGTACAGCTGTGAAAAAACCATCTCAAATAAATGTGGGAAGCAGTTTTTCAAGCCTTTCCTTCAAACTCATTGGACAAAAACTGCTAGGTTCAGAAGTTTGGGGTTTTCCCACCTGCATTAAACAAAAGACTCCAGTTCACTATGTCAATGACCTGTTCCAATTCATCATTACTACAAAATTACTCCTGTTATCTGTCTTACTACATCTGACTTTGAACATACTCACTAACAATTGAAAAAATAATTTTAAGTACTCACGTCTGTAAACCCACCAAATTTATAAATTGCTGTTGTTACTGTGTCTCTCTATTGGGCTGTCCAGACAGGTTTTTTGCTTTACTCCTTTTTCTGCAGCATTGTTTCTGTTTTAAAAGGGAGAAAACAGCATACACTTTACATAAAACAAAAATATTTGATGGGAAGAAAGAATAGAAAATTATGCACTTTACAGTGGAAAGTTTGGATGACTTGCAACCGCCTAATACAAAGACTGAAATAATGGCTCTAGGTCTGACATTTCATTAGGACTATATAGTGTATGGGTGTTGCTCTGAAAATTAATTTTCTGTTGATTTGATACTGCAGAAGACATTTGCTGAAAGTTTGTTTAGCTTATCATTTGAACTATTTTCCAGTCTTCCTTCATTTAGAGCAAGAAAATGTTGAATTTACTCACTTGTGCAGAATTTTTGTACCTGACCCTGTCAAACTCTGCTGTCCAAATCAAGCACAAGGCTTGCTTCTCCTGGAGCAAAGCAGAAACAATTAGTCAAAACCAACATCCCTTTCTGTACAAATTTATTAGCTTTTTTTTTTTATTCTAAATATTTTCTCTTTTTAAAGTAAGATCAAAGCTGAAACGTCATTTAAAGAGGTCATCAGATTTTTAATATAAAAATAATTTCAAGAATACCATCTATTTTCACCATCAGAACCAGAAACTTTTCAGTTCTTCACAATGTTGCAGATCATCCTCTAACACTGCTTCTGCACCATGTGTTTTTGGAAACTTTATGTCATTTGAGCTTTTGGCACCGAACAGAATCATACTTGACTTCTGATTTATAGCCATCTGTCTTCAGCCGCGTACACAGAACCCTCATTATTGTAGGGCATGAGTACTGTTATTTGCTTCCAGTTTACAGTTAATGCATTATAAATTCGACTCCACTTCAAGAGACCAGCGGTTGTGTCAGTCTTCCTTGCTATAGGAGGTAAGGCAGGAATTGGTTTAAAAACAGAAAAGAACTCCTGAAAGTGCCACAGTACCATTAGAAGCTTCCTTATCTCAGCGAACTAAGAATGTGAATCCATTTCAGACAGCAAATCTAAGAAGTATGCTTTTAGCAGGTGCAAGAAGATGCACCAACACTTTCAAGTCTTTGTACAGAGTGCACCACTTTGTCAGCAAAATATAATGGGAAAGAATGGGGCCAAAATGACCTGATCCCACAGCTTCTGTACCCAGGACGGAGGGCTCCAGGCACAGGGAACCAGCCAGCCCAGACACCTGCCCTCCCTAGGGCTTGTCCTGCCATCCATAGCCACAGAATCTGCAAGTTAAGGGTTGGAACAGATCTTAAAGATCATCTAGCCCCAATGCCCCTGCCATGGGGCAGGGACACATCCCTGGTTCCATAGTCCAGGTTTCTGAAGGCTTTATATCCAACCCGGCTTTGAACACTGCAAGGATTAGGGAGTCCACAATCTCCCTCGGCAACCTGTTCCAGTAACTCGCCACCCTCACAGTAAAGAATTTCCTTCTAATAGAGAACCTAAATTTCCTGTCTTTGAGCTTCTGCCCATAAAGAAGATGGTGTCACAACCAACGCTGCCAGAAAATGTTTCTGGGCCAAACATGTAACTGGGAAAAAGGAGGCCTGCACCCCAAACACCCGAGTGTCGCCTTCCCGGAGCTCCGGACATCAGTTCTGCTTTCCCACCAGGCCAGCAGCGCACTTCCCTCCTGCCTCTGCCGAGCCCTCTCCCCACCGCTCTCCATCCCAGCCCCGTTCCCTGCCCGCCCTTCCCACCGCCTCTTCCCGCCGCCTCTTCCCGCCGCCTCGTTCCGCCCTCGCCTTCGCGTTTCCTGTCCGAGCGGAGGAGGTTTGGCCCTGCGGCGCCGCCGTCTCCCAGCGGCTGCGTTGAGCATCATGGCGGCGTCTCTCTCAATGTCAGCGGCGCTGAGGGGCCTCGTCGCCAGGAGCGGAGCGGCCGCGGTCCGCCCGCCGCCGCCCAGGTAACGGCACCGCGGGCTCCCCGCCGGCCGCCCGGGGGGCACCGCCACACCCCGGCGCCCGCGGGGGCTCGAGGAGGCCGTCCCGGGCCTGGACCTCCGCCGCGGCCGCCCGGGGAGCTGCGTCGGGGGGCCCGCATAGGCCTCGACGCGGGTGGGGGGCGGCCAGGCTGGCAGCAGGCGCGGGGCCGGGGCTTCCCTCGTGTCAGTCCGTGCGTGTCCTTGTCTGTCCCTGTGTGCCCGTGCGTGTCCTTGCCTGTTCCCGTCTGTCGGTGCGTGCCCTTGCCCGTCCTTGCTGTCTGCCTCGCCGTGACCGCCCGCCCAATGTCCTTGCCGTGCCCGGAGGTCGAGTTCTGCTCGTCACGGCCTCTCTGCTGGGGAGCGTCACCTCGCCAGCAGTCTTCCCAGAGATTTGCACCCCACTACATTCTTTTCTATCGTGTTGCATTTCCTCGCCATCCCTTTTTCGAAACAATGTTCCCTTTTTCAGAGGCTGAATATATCTGGTTTTTCGCCGATTTTCTAAAAATAATATTGGAAATGTCTTTATAATCTTAGGTGGCACATTGTTATTTGTTTCTTTAATGCAGAGACCTGTGTTAGAAGTCCTGTACGTGACCCAACCACGAGTTGAAGATGCGTGCATGTTGTTACTGTTGTGCATCTCACAGGCCCAAGGCTTGTGTCAGTCTAGCCAGGACAAATAATGTAGCTCACTGCCTTTAGTTGTGTTTTGGAGGTTTTGCTCTTTGTGCTCCTTAAGTCTTTAGATATTAACAGATACAGGTTTGCTCTAGTAATTTAATTTTTTTTAATCTCTTGGGGTTTTTAAATATGTGTCTATAAATATGTGTCTGTGCCTATAGAAACACGCAGAGAAAACTATATGTACATGCAGAGCAAGAACTATAGATCTACTGTTTTTGCACGTTTTTATCCTCTGACTTTCCTATTAGATACTGCTGCCTTCTTCCTCCTAAAATGGCACCTGTTTTATGGTGTTGAAGGTTAATTGTCAGTCTCTTAAAAATGCTTTGAAATCTGTGGGTATGAATTAAGGAGTTGCTCTGCAGCAATCCAGAAACTTTTTGTTCATGTTCAGCTGTTACCTTCTGCCCTTCTACTCCTCTGGTATTGACAGAACTATTGCCTGTCCCATGTTGTGAATTGCATCAGTCAAGTAATTCCGGCTAAAAATAATTTTGTTTGTTGTAAAGTCTTGCCATGCTATATTTCAAGTAATTATTTCAGAAAAAAAATAGTAGGATGTATCAGGGCTGGGTATGAGAAGCGTATGGAAATGTGAGGTAGGTACACTTCAGTTGTGATTTCTTCTTTGAAACACTGAGTTGGATTCCTTGCTTGCCGCAGAGAGTGAAGAAAAATTAGTGTCCCTTAGCGTTTTCAGTAAGGGGGATGTTGAGGAGAGTGGCCTGAGTGGGACTGAAACTTATGCTTCACATTCTCTAGGACGGTGACCTGATCATAGGTGGGCAAGTTTCTTGAAGAAGAAGGAGGGCATTATGAGTTTCTCCCGAAGTTTTGTGCACAGTTTTGTAATCCCTGTTGTTAGAATGAGAAATTTTCCATGGAATAAGGAAAAGACACTTCAGAATAAGATTGTTTTGACAGTATGAGGGAATGTTTAGGACTGTCATTTATTGTATAAGTTTTGCAAAGTAATTATTCCCTGGTGAGGTAGGCACTGAAACTTAAATCTTTTTTCAATTACTGTTTGATATAAAATATCTTTATATGAAAAATATTTATATGAAATTTTATTCTTAACCAGCCTATGTAGTCTCTCTACTTGGGAGTGAGAATCAGCATACATAATTACAGAAAAGCATTTAGGGTTCTATGTTTTAAATTGAAAATGTCTTCCTACAGCTCATTGTGAGGTGATAAATCAGATAGAAGTAGACAGGAGAAAGTGTATCTCTTTCTTTTTCACTTTGTATTGCTTCTCGTGTGCAAGTGTTTGTCTTCCTTTGATACATACCCTATAATCTTTCATGCAGAGCATGTAATTCTTTGTATTTCATCAGAAACCTAAATAAATTTATGTATACAGATAGATGCCTCAAAATTTGCCATTGTACAAGTCTCATTTTTGGCTTTGGTGTCTCACATCTCCTGACCTCACAGAATTGAACATTTGCCAAAGATCACTTAAGTTTATTTTCCAGCTGAAGTGATCGGCACCTATCCAAAAGACTACTTCTTGGAGAAGCCAGTAGCTTGCTGCATATCTTGCAGTTGGATATATAAATCCTGCAATACTGGTTTCCTTTCAGAAAAGTATTTTGACAGATGCAATTTGGTACAAGGAGTCTCTTTGGCAGTAATTGTCTGTCTGATTTTTTAGTGGAGTAATCTCTGTCATTGTAAAACTGTAGAAAGAGTGTGTTATTACCAGTGTGCTAGATGTGTATTTTAAGTAAATACAGGTGTTACAATTACTAACAATAAAAATTATCGGTGTTCTTAGGAGATGACCTAAGAAGATTCTGGAACTGTCAACTGTGAGGGCATTTGAATGACTGTTATATCACTCCAGGCCTACACTTTTGTTTACTTAGATTCAGAGTAAAGTTTGACTGTTTGGTAAAACTTAATGCAAGTTTCATGTTACTTGCTTAAATTAGGTTGTGAGAGTAATATATCTTATTGTTTGGACTGCAGGATTGAATTTTAAGCATTCAAGATGTATCTTTATTTGCAGTGCATTTTTCTGTAGATCTTTGCGTGTGAAACTTCTTATAGTGCTCCAGTTTTCAGAAGTTCAATTAAATTATAATGTGGTCACTTCCCAAGAGTTACAAGAGAGATTCTGTTCTGATTTCTGTTAGTGATATTTGGTTCTTAGAAATTTTATGACATCATCTAGCACAAATACTGCTTTTATTGGGACATACTTAGGCACTTTAATGTACACTTGCCCAAGCTGCCCAATGATTCTAAACTGGTACTGGCTTTTTCCACAATATGGACATAAGTGTTCAGTCTGAAATTAAGAGAACATGCAGCAACATTCCTCATATCTTTATGAAATCCTGAGTGCTTGTTTTAAGTCACTTAAGCAGTGGTTACTGAGTCCCTAGATGATTGAGAAAGTAAAAGTGTCTCCTTTACCCAAAAACTATTTTGAACCTTTCATGCTGTAAGATCTGTAAAGTTTTCAGGAGGCTTGAAATTATGTTGAACATGCTCTCACTAGTTTGACCTAAAAGATTGCAGTGTTTCCTTCCCTTAGAAATATGGACAGTTGAAGCTGGAAAAGAAAACGTCAAACAAATTCCTGCTGAACTGGGAATCAGATATTTGTTTCTAAGACACTTCAGAGTGTTTTTTTTGAGAAGCCCTTTCTGTCACAATATATTTGAGTCAGAATTAATTTCTGTTGCTGTAGAAGAATGTTTTGTGTGTAGGTGTAGTATGGCCACATGCTCTCTGCATTTCATAATAATTTTTCATGTCACTTTTTAGTGGTTTTTCAAAATGTGTTACCTTCCTCTTGTGATGCTATTGTAAAGACTCTGAGTATGACAGCAAAGGTTTTGCTGGTTCATCACTGTTATGGGTTCAGGAGGATGCCCATGCACAAAAAACTCAGGACACAGTAGGAATTGCAAAGCAAGTCAATTTTGTTAGTCACTTTTTTTGCCCTGAATGTTTGAGAAGCTGCCGAGTAGGAGGAGATGGAGCGTGGTGCTCAGTCAGGGCGGGTGGGTAGACTGTGCACCTTCAGGACATCCCCTGGATGAAAATAGCATGCATCATGTCCTCCTCTCCATCTACCCCAGAACCACCCCTTGTATCACCTCCTCAGGAGCGGCCAGTTCCAGCATCATCTCATGCAGGGCCAGCGCATGGGATGAGATCCTAAGAGCCCATGTTCACACCTCCATGCCAACAACAGTTTTATTGTGTGTTATTCCCATTTCACGGGATGAATCCCACCAAGTGACTGATACATAGTTTCATTACTGAAGGTTAGTCTTACCAACTAATCATGACGTCTTTTGCATTATCCTGTCTTCCCGTACCACATCAGACAAATATGTCAGGCCTTAGACTTGTCTTCTGTCTCTGACACAATCATAAATGGATATCTGAGGTTATGAAAGTAAAGAATTATGGACACTTGTGTAGTACGAAGCCTATTATTCAGTAATTTTCAAAAAATTGAGGAAATCAGGGATGCCATTTATATCTCAGTTTTCAGTTACTGTCTTTATAAGGAGTCTTCCCCCTCAGGAAAAAAAGGGAGTAGCCATTTTTGTGGCAAAATAAGGACTTCTAAAACAGAAATAACTCCTGTCTTAATTTTTTATCCTGTCCTTCCATGAAAAATAGAGAAAATGCTTACTAACTTAAAAAAATAATAGTTCTGCAAGATAATAGCTTACTCTCTTGTGTTATTGTTTGGTTCTTCTTCTTTAATGAAATAATATTGACATTTTTCTTGCATCTCAATACCAAAGCACACGTTAAAATATGGCTTAGTAGACTTTGCGGAGCTAGGTGTGGGTAGAGACCACAGAGAGCCGTTTAAAGATGTACAAAGCCCTGACTGGCTAACAGAAACACTATATCACCAGCGTTAGTGGTAGCCAGTGTGAAGTTTCTGTCAAGTCTGGAATAAGCAGCATGTTGCAGAAGTTGTATTATTTATTATTTCATCCATCTGTAATACATGTCTGCTGCTTCCTTTATACCACAAAGTATATAAAGGTATGTGTGGTGTTGTCAGGCTCAGACACATCAGAAGCTTTGGTTTTCATTAATAAAAAACATAGTTCTGTATCATTTATCTTTGTTAAAATTACTTCCAGTGACTGATATGATCTACATAGAGAACCTGGAATAAAATTTAAAAACCAGGAGAAAAAGTAGTCTTTTTGCAGTCTTGCCTTAGCTGTATAAGAGAGGTTTATAGATCGTTTCATTTTGGTTACTTACCAGGAAAAAAAGATGTATTTGGCTTTTAAAATATGTATTTGGCTAGAATTTTACAATTTTATCTTAAGTATGTATTTTAGTTGTAATGTGTATCAGAGCAAGTACAGTGAGTCTCAGTATCCTACTGAGATTCTTAATAGCACTGGAGTAAACTGAAATCTGGAATAAAATTCACGCAGTTGTTTTTTTTTTTGCTTGTGAGATTGTGATGACATGGAGCATTGGAGAAGACTCAAGGTGAAAGATATGGAGAGACAGATAGACATAGACAAGGGGAGAAAAATGTGAAATCCACTACAGTTCATACACATAATGAGCATGAGTTTAAAAACAAAACTCCAAGGAATCAGTGAGTGTTGTCTGATCTTGCAGACACCCTGAAGCCATAGTTTGGGAGTAGGTATTTCATGTATCTGAAGTGTGTAATTCCTTTAAAAACTACTCCTTTTGACTCTTGTCCACACTGTTCAGATAGTGATTGTGTGGTTAAGAGAGGGTCTAGGAGCCGAGTCTTGCCTGTTCACTGTGACTGAAAGCAATGTCAGTGGTTATTTATTACAGTCACAGGTCCTTTGACAATGGCTTGTGTCCGGCTCTTGTGAAGGACAGCCCTCTTTCCACAACCATTTTGCATGCTTTGATGAAGAGAGGGGGAAATTTCTGATAAGGAGGATGACTTCAGTCCCTTTGCAGTATTTTATGTAGTATCTCAAAGCTGCTAATCCATCAGTTCTTGAGCAGGTGCAACAGAATAATTTACTCAGGTCTGTTGTGTTCATGGGTTTGCACCATTATGGTGAACCAGAAGGGTGTCTTAGATTTCCTGCTTTTGCCTTCTCTGTTTGATTTTATTGGTGTAGGAGTGCTCCTTGTTTCTTTTGGAGTTGAAAGAGTAAGCTTTGGAAGGCCCCCATGGAGTAATGAAGATGTTGGATTTATTGAAGCATGGGAGCAGTAGAACGGTGCTGTCAATGTGAACAATTCCATCACAGTGAAAAGATGAAAAATACCATGTATTGTGTAGTTTGGTGGTTAGCTCACATTCATCTCATTTGAGTTCTTAAAGTGTCTGGGATTCCTGCAATGTTTGTGAAGGTTTGCATATTTTCAGTATTCGTCTAGAGGAGGAAGAGGACAGTTAGGAAGATGTGCAAGTAAGAGGGGCAGATAGGAAAAAAAGTTTGGGAGAGCCAAAGTTTGAGAAGGTGGCAAGGAGGAGATGTGTTCTTCTGGAAATGGCTGCTTTTCTAATGTACTTATGGAGAAGTAAGTAGAACTTGCATCATGACAGCAAAATGTTCCTGATAAGGCTTCTTAGATTGTTCTTTCTTATTGATCATATGACTTGGGTGACTTTTATTAATTACATTCAGTTCCTTCAGTTTTGGAATTGGAAACCCAGAGGGGAGAAATAACATTTTTCAGAGAGTAAAGGTTAAACAGAGACAAACAGACATATGTGTAAGTTATATTTTGTTGAAAGCTAATTAGTAAATAAGCAACACTCTTCCTTCTCCACTAAAACAAGTGAATGCTCTTCTAATCAGTTTTGTGGCAACTAACTATTGTGGGATCAGCTTGCTTACATAAAGTCTGGCATACTTTTTTTAAAGTGTTGTTACACGTGATAATAACTTCTTTCAAAAATTTACTGATTTGAGAACCTAATAATCTTCTCTCTACTTAGAATATTTGAAGTGGAGTAGAGATAGAATTTAACCCTCAAAACTGCACCAAAACAACAAACAAACAAACAAACAAACTCTCAAAAAAGCTTTGTAGGGTCGAGATGAAATTTGTTGGCAGTAGTATCTTAAAACAGAAGGACATAATACTTTCCTTCAGGGACTAGACAATTTAAAATAGAATCTAACACTGCATTTGAAAAATGACCCTTTATTTTCAAGAAAATCCCTCAAACATTCTTACAGAAAAGACTTTCATGTTGGTATATCCTAATACCAAATATTTGATATCTCAAAGTCTGAGAAATGTAGTTGTAGAACTTGTTGCACTAAGTTGAACCACATTTTTTGTCAAATAAATTAGTCAGTAGTAAGATTATGAAATACCAGATGGATACATGGGGAAAGGGAATAATTATGCCAACTGTCAATGGACAGTGTTTCAAATCTGTGTTACCAAAATAATAAAATTTGCTTTATTGATGTAGGCTTAATATAACATGTTCAACAGATTTAACTCACAGTGGAAAAATATGGCTATTTGGATTTTAAAAATTGCCTTGATTTTGCCTTACTATAGGTTTGAGCATTTTGACTCAATTGACCTTATTATTGTCCATCTTAGATGAAATTGACTGTTTTAAGAGACTGAAATGCTGAGAGTTTTATAGTTAGCAGGGAAGCGTGAACCTACTCACAACTAGTTTAAAAAAAACCCCAAGTTTAACAACTCCTATTTCATACTAATAATTTCGGTAAATTTATATGATCCTTTATAGCTAAATGTTTTATATGTTTTACCCATGTGTAGGTTTTCATTCTTATGATAGTATAGTGCATTTTGCTACGTTTTTAAAATTCTTTTGGAAGCATTTGATTTTGACCATGTTAAAAAATATACCTCTGAAGTATCTTAAGATTGCATCCTTTTTTGTTTCTAAATAAAGAAATCTCTAAACTAGCTGGAGGTAAGCTGAAGAGTTCACATTTTCTTCTTTATAATGTGTGTTTTCATATTTCCTAAGAAATTAATGGTATTATTTCTGTCTGAGTTTCAAAGGGCAGTTGTTCTCTCCTGGCAGTGTAATAGTATGTTTAGGTACTATTTGCTTAACTCTTTCTGGCTGCAGTAGTTTGTGTCTGAATCTTCATTTGACCTATGATGGATGTTGAAGAAGTAGAGTAACTTTTGACTCAACAGGAGAGTCTGTAGGCAGCTCCAGAATGTGTGTGGGCAAACAGTTCTTGCAGCTGCCTATTACTGGGATCTTAACATGAAAGAGTTCATAAACAAGTCTGGTTCTTTTTTTTAAAGTCAGAATTTATGTATTTGATACAAATATTTTTAGACCTTTTATGAATGTTTATTTTATATGTGAACACCTCTGGCATTGTCATTTGTGATCAGTCTATTGAAGTAATCTTCTGCTAAATGTTAATGAAGTAATCCGCTAAGTGTTAGGGATGCTATTTATATTGAAATCCAAACTAAACTTCTGTTGCAGATGAGAGCTGTTGAGTTCTTCATATTTTTTTATAGATTTCAGTAAGTTTTAAGCTAAGATTTTTATGGATATTGCATTTTCAGAAGTTACAATATACCATCTTTTTGCTGCATTTCAAATGAAGGAAAAAGGCAGAAAGCTCTTCATGCAATAGCTTTGACCGTTCTGTCACATATTCAAGGAGTATTTGCATCTGCTGTGGTTATTGGAAGGAAAATTCTGCAAGAGTGGTATATTTTCATATGCCAGTGTTCGTGCCTACCAGAGAAAGAGACAAATAATCTGCATGTTATTTGATCTGAAATTCAAGAATGAGGTTTGCTTCGAAAGCACCAGTGTTGCCTTAAGGCTTTATAAAAGCGTGAGTAATATCAGTACTTGCAGTCTCCTTTTAGAGAGAGAGCTAACAGCTGATTAGATAGTAAGAATATGAAAAGTAAGAAAGAATTGTACTAGTGGAGGAGGAGGGGATCAGTGCATGAGGATTGGTGCACAAGTGAACACACAAATAGGGTAGCTGATGAGGTTATTTTTATTCTCAAAGGTGAATTCTCAAAAATGCTTCTGAAGTGTGCTTACATTAATAAATAATGACAGATGGAAATAAAATTAAATCAGATAATTATGGAAAAACAGAACAGTCAAGCTTTCTTTGAATGTAGACTCCATTTATGTAGCTTGGTCGTTTCATTATATTTCTCTTGAAGTGCACAATAATTTGTCCATCAGTTTAAAGAATTATTGTTCCAAGATTGCAGATGCTGATGCAATATGCAAAAGAAAGGAAGGGGTTTTTTTCCTAGCTAGTGCCATTGTTGCTTGCACTTGTGTGTAGAATAGGAGTTAAAGTTTTGGTGTGATAATTTGTTTTTCAAAACTCCTGTGGGAGACACATAGGTTGCTTACACTGCAGCCAGCTGTTTGTTTTCATCTCAGATGTGTATTGTAGAAGGCAGTACCCACAACTAAAAGCTTGTGTGGTTAGTATAATTTTAAAACAAGGTAAGATTTAAAATCAGTCATTATAGAGAGACTGCATAAAAATTAAGTCCTTTGCTTTGGTTGCAATATGAGACTGAAAACCAAGTGCAGATTAATTGCATAGACTGGAAAAAAACAGTGTTGTATTTTATTTGATAGGAATTAATGACAAGCAAAGTGTCGAGGAGCATCAAAGGCTGTCTACTCCAGAAAGTAAAGCAAGCTGGAAAGTGAGGGTGACCCCAGCAGGGGCAGTGCCCTTACTGACCAGGGCAAGAGCCAGAACCAGGGCTGGAGGTGGGTGCACCTAATGATGCCACTTCAGCAAGGGCTGGAGACCCAAAGTTGAGCTTTTAAATGGAGCTCCAGGGCCATAGGCAGGGGCTGTTCATGGAGGTCTTGTATGAGGCTGGTCATGGCTATTAAGACCTGCTGGTGCCCTTAGTGTCCTGATGCGTGGTCTGAGAGAGTTTGTCTTCAGACTGTCGATGTTAGAGCACTTGAAAACTCAGACTATGTTCTTGCACCTAAGGTGGCACCATTGGTGTATCTTCTCTGAATATAACTCAGTAGTCAAAAATTTATTGAAGTATCATGAGATTTTTCCCCTCAGAGCTGTATAAGAACCATGTGGGCTTGACAGATCAAGTGGTGTGACTAAGGTGTATGACATGGAGTGTAGCTGAGGTACATGATAACTGAGGAATGGCAAGAGTTCAAAGGGGAATTGAGGACAAAGGCTTAGTGTCAGAAAGGAAATTGAAGAGAAAGGTAGCTGAGACAAGGCAAAGTTCACAAAGCAAGTGTGAAATTAAATCATGCAGAGTAATATTACCTAGATTATCCCATTCTCATCTAGAACTCCTAAGAGCATACAGTTTTGAAAAGAAACCTGTATATCATGTTCCATTTGTAAGGCATTTGGCTTTCTCTAACTGGTTTGTACTACAAACATTAATATATAGCTCTTAAATACAGTTTGTCATAGCTGCCCAACAGCTAAGGCTTACTTGCCAAATAGCTTATTTGACATTCACGAACCATTATAAACCAAGATGTAATTTTCCAGTAACACTTTAAAGAATTCCTTTTTGTGTTGTCGTTTATGGTTCAAGTGTTTGAGAGCATTAAGTAAGAAAGCAGTTGCCTTTTATGTGTGTGTGTGTGTATATATATATATATATCTATGTATATACATAGATATGCATACAGATAGATATATATATCGATATATATACTGTGTTTTACAGGCCTTGGATTATTAGAATAAGAATTAATTTAGCTAGTAAATGCAGTCAGATTGAAGGACTAAATCAATAGGAGTGGATAGGGGTGAAATACAGGACTATGCTGTGCCATAAACCAGTTTACAAACACAGAGGAATCTTTACTCTGTTTTTCTGTTTAATGTTAACATGATTCAAAGGCTCTTTTTCAAAATGCACAAAATAAGAGGTGGGATGTGGAACATTAGTTTCATTCCTCACAGTTTTGAAATTAAACCCTTTGACTTTTGTTGTTCCTTCTATAAAGAGAGCACAGTTTTTAGTTTTGTCAAGTTCTATGAATGCCTGAATGTGTGTGTGGGGAATTTGATATTTAGAAAGCACAAACAAAGCAAATGTGTCACCTGGGTATTGCGTCTTTACACCCTCCACAACTTTTCTCTCTTCTTTTTTTAACTTTATTAGGCTTTCTAACTAGAGAATGTAAATTTAGTTGATAGTTGTTATGGGCTGTGCAACATTTGTAGTATTATATGTCTTCCAAATAACTTGCCTATAAGAAATTTCTGGTTTTCAACAGCCTGCTGCTTTCAGATTGTGAACTGAGGTTAATACCTAAGATTAGGTGTTCCAGTTTGGAGAGTAGTGTGTAATGAAATGCTTTATTAGCAACTGTATGGGTGGCAGTAATTCAGAGTTCCTGTGACCTGATAGCTGTTGGACATCTTGCAAATTAGGTATTATATTGCTCTAATTGTAGTATATCTGGTCTCCTTTCATAATGAGTTCTTTTATTTCTAAAACAAAACTGTTTAAATAATTTTGAGTAATTTTGTTCTTAACATGTTAAGCCCCTCTCTCAAAAGTGTTTCCAATCTGTTTTCTATGATATGTCAGAGACCACTGGTGTGCTCTGAGTCATGTGCATGTGAGGGTCAAGGAGCACTGACATGACATTTTTTAGAAGTTTAGTTGCAAGTAATGACTCAGTTTGTATCTAAGCACTTCAAGAAATGTTTTGATACCAGCCTGAGACTTGCAGAGAACTGTTTTAGGATGTGCAGCTGTTGCTTGTGAGTGCGCTGACTTGAACCTTCAGGCTAGCTCTGTGGATTTTTGGTGAACTTTTCCTCAGCTCAAGCTGTTTGCATTAAGCATAAGCTTATACTCAAAATCTCAAAAGACACTAGCTCTGCAGGAGTGGCAGAGGAGTGGCTGAGCTGGCCTGGACATACTGTCTGCTTCATGTGGAGCCTTCTGAAGTACTGGTCTTTGTTGTGCACCCAGTCATGTCACCTCAGTTAGCTGGCTGCTCAAATGGGCTCTGTTTGACTCAGGGAAAGTGCAGGCATGGTGCTAGGCCAGAGCTAGCCTTTTTATTATGTCTTGACTGCAAGAAGTCTGATTAAATGAAGAAAACTGATGGTGGGCAGTTCATGTCTTCGCAGAACTGACTTGTGTCCTGAGGAATCCACTAGGCTGCAGGCGTGGATATAGTGCTCTGATCCTGTGGTAGTTCTGGAAGGACCATTTCTTTACATTGTCAGTGGTTCAGCTGATACTTGTTTGAATATAGCAGGTCAACAGCATTTTCTCACCTGTGGGATAATTAAAGTAGAATCTAAAATAACTAAAATTTTATTATTTTCTATGTGATGACATATTCACTACTTGAAAATGTAGCTAATTTCAAAGAATTATAGAGTATTCTGGGTTGGCAGGGATCCACAAGTATCAGTGAGTCCAGCTCCTGGCCCTGTACAGGAGGGGTCATACCACATGCCTGAGTGCCTTGTCCAAACACCTCTTGAGCCCTGTCTCGCTTGGTGCTGTGACCACTTCTGTGGCAGTGCCCAGTACTCCTCTGTGTGAGGAACCTTTTCCTGACATCCAGCCTAAACCTCACATGACACAGCTTCTTGTTGTTCCCTCAAGTACTGTCACCACAGAGAAGAGATCAGTGCCTGCCCTCCATGTCCTCTCAGAACGAAGTTGCACACTGCAATATGGTCTCTTCATTCTCCCTCAGGCTGAACAGACCAAACTGCTTCTCATGTAGCTTCCCTTCAAGAGCCTTCAACAGTTCCTTTGCCCTCCTGTGGGCATTCTCTAATAGCTTTATGACTTTCTTATACTGTGGCACCCAGAAGTGCCCCCAGCACTGGAGGTGAGGCTGCCCCAGGGCAGAGCAGAGCAGGACAATCCCCTCCCTTGCCTGGCTGCTGATGCTGTCCCTGATGCCCCCAGGACACGCTTGGCCCTCCTGGCTGCCAGGGCACTGCTGGCTCATGTTCAGCTTGCCATGGACCAGAGCCCCAGGGCCCTTTCCATGGCACTGCTGCCCAGCCTCTCATTCCCCAGCCTGTCTGTACACCCAGGGCTGCCCCATGCAGGGTGCAGGATCCAGGACTTGCCCATGTTAAATTTAATCTGGTTTGTGATTGTTAGTCCTTCTGATTGTCAAGATCCCTCTGTGCAGCTGCTCTGCCTTTAACAGCTCCTCCCAATTTAGTATCATTGTCAGATTTACTTGGTATCCCTTCCAGTCCTGCATCCAGGTTGTTAATGAAGATGTTGAAAGTCTTAGGGCCTAAGATGAAGTTCTGTGGGACCCCCCCAGTGACAGGTCCCCAGTCTGATACCACCGCATGCACTGTAACCCTTTGTGCCCAGCCCATGAGCCGGTTCTCACCCATCCCATGATGTGTTTGTCCAGCTGTGAGCTGGACATTTTGTCCAGAAGGATCCTATGAGGGACATTATTGAAAGCTTTGTTGAAATCCAGAAAGATCACATCAGCTGGCTTCTCTTGAACAGCTAGGTGTATTACCTTGTCATAAAAGGAAATTGTCAAGCAGAACTGTTCCTTCATGAAGCTGTGCTGGCTGTGACTGTTC
Source organism: Ammospiza nelsoni (assembly GCF_027579445.1). NCBI lineage: Eukaryota > Metazoa > Chordata > Aves > Passeriformes > Passerellidae > Ammospiza > Ammospiza nelsoni. Next base: position 55,242,428 of record NC_080669.1, on the reverse strand, counting down.
TTCAGGTGTTTTTCAGTAATTCTCAGAATGGTCTTCTCCAGAACTTTATCAGGCGCTGAAGTGAGACTGACAGGCCTGTAGTTTAGTATTTGTAAAGACAGGTTAACTTAATATTTAGCTTCAACGTTCCAAACCACAAGTCAAATGCTTATTTCCATGTTAATTTAGTACATTTATATAACCATTGCTTCTTTTTGTAAGTTTTGCCTGACAGGAAAGCATAGTCAGTTCTTGCCCTGTTTTCCAAACATGCAACTAGAAAAAAATAATTTATTGCATATGAACTTATTAGCAAGTAAAGACAGTGTCTGTTTATTTATATTTTAATTTATATAATTTCAGCAACTTACTACAGAAATTTCAGTAGTTTAGATAAATTAATACTGCATTCATCCATTTAGAAACATAATTTACTCTGTTTAACATCATTTTCTAGGCAAAGGAAAAAGTATGATCAGCCAACTTCATCAGGGTATGAAAATATTATTTATTAATGAGGAACTTTGTTTTCCTCCCAACACGAAAGTTCATCCTGCCGTTCATACTACAAAATAGAGCTACATGTCGCCATAGGCAGTGTTTGGCACTATGCTCCATATTTTACTTGTGTAGGAAAGTAGTAAGACTAGTAAGTGAAACCGAGTAAAAATAAAATACCATTGACTCTGTTAAGTCATTATCACTTCAACTACAGTAGTGACTTTAATACCAAGGAAATATTATCCCACTGTGTTCAAATTAATCTCTCAGAAGTTTAACTTTGGAAGTTGTCTTTATAAAAATGCATTTTGTTGGGGCTAAAAAAATATATATATTATGTTGAATAGTGTGATCTGTATTGTATTTAACATTGCATCATTATTTCCTGTATTTTATGTGCCAGAACTTCATATTGATTTGTATTGTCTGTTTATTCACAGTGTATGACTAGGTTGCGTGCTGTGGAAGTTGTTAGCTGGTGGTGTTTCTTTTTGTTCTTTTTGTTCAGAGTTTAATGTTTTTATGGTGGCTGCACATTATGAAGCTTGTATTATTAGAAATGCAATAATATTAGATGCAATAATATTTAAAAGGTTGGTTTTCTAAAAACTAATAATATTCAGTCTATTGCATTGTTCATCATGGCTTCTGCATATACGTATATTCACATCCACTGATGCCCTGGTTTTTCAGTGTCAAAATACTTAAAACATGCTTTACACTTATTTCTTGATGACTGTCTTTATTTCTCATGTAGTACATAGGGCTTTCTTCAAGACTTTTTTTTTACCTATACGTTATGATTTGATTACCTGTTTGGTGATACCTGGGGTTTTTTTACCACATCTCCAACAGCTGACCAAAAGGGGGTGCTAATAGATCAAACAGTCAGATGTGTTGCATAAAGAGGTTAAGGAAAAGTTTTTGTGCAATGGTTTCAAGTTCCATCTACTGAATTGTGTCAGGTAGATACAAGTTTTCACATCTGGATGTTGTGTAAACATTCCAATCAGAGCACTGGTCTCCATGGAAGGCAAATTCATGCCGTGTAAATATGGCATCTTCTTACTATGAAGGGGTTAAACGTAGGTTATTTAGCAGATATTTACGGTGGTAAAATTTGTTGAGTTTTAGCAGTTGAATACATATACCCAAAATAACCAAGTAATAGGTTCGAGTCAGATGCCTTAATTCAGATACCACAAAAGACCTCCACTGACCATTTTTTTACTGTTTGGTTTCTTCTGTTCAACGGAAGTTAATGGCTTCAGGAGAGCTGGGGTCTATAACTTAAGAAGGGAAGACCTAAGAATCTTCCCTGCAGCAAGGAACTGCTATGTCCTTATCCCACAGTGGTAAAAGATGGTTGAGCGACCTGATACTGTTATGAATATTGTAGTTTTCCAGTAGACTGAAGAACTTCAGTAGCTTCTCACTGGACTCCTTCATTTGTGTAGCAGGGATGTGGAAACCATTTGTGACTTTGGTGTAACTACAGATAATGGTGGAAAGGGAATACATACTTATCATGGAAGACATGGTTAGTTGATCACAGCATTTGTTTCTTCCAGACGCATGGTACCTGCAGAAAGTTTTGAATTCTACAAAGACATATTTTTTCTGGTAGTCCTCATTCATTCTGTGTTACTGAGCTCATATAAGAGTTACAAGTATTTAATAAGATCATGTAGTTTAGTCTTTGCCAAATATCTGTTCCTGTCTTCTCTATACAGTGTAAAAACATTTTACATTTATTGTGAGACTCTAAAATAACAAATGGTAGCCATAATTATTTCTAGATGCAATGTCCAGTTCTACTATGCCTCACTGAAGAACTGTTCACAGTGGAAGGAAAAGTTACTTTGGCCTTTTTAAAATTCCTAACACTGAGACCCTGAAATATCATTAAAGCATATTGTTTTGTAGCATATATATATATAACAAAGCCTATGCTGAAGTAATCAGATAGGTGGTAAAGACAAAATTTTGGTAAACAATGTTACAGTTTAAATGAACTGTAGAAATTAGTATAATGAAATTATCATAAACTACAGATAATCTTAACTTACAGTAGTGTAAAATAATGGTATAAGGTTATATAGATCAAGATTGAGGAATTGAGATTCCCAACACAATGGCATAGGATAGGGAGAAAATCCTTTTGCCAATATGAATGAAATGACATTTAGATGGTGGACTCAAAAGATAAAGGAGCTGCTATACTGTTGGAAAGTATATGGACAATCCTAAAGGAGAGAGGTGACTTTTTTAGTAAACCTTAATTTTTGTTTTACATCATTTTGAAGAGTTTTTGTTTTAAAAGGCGGGCTTTTACAATAAACCTAGATTTTTACATTTGAACGCCTGTTTATTCATCACTGACAAGCTCACTATAAGGAAAGCATTTGGGCATATTCACAACAGAGCTCTGGCCAGCTTGGAACCTTGTCACACTTTGTTTATTAGATAGTAACCATGAAGGAAGTTCATTTGGTATGTGTTCTGAATTGGTCATTAATGAGCCTATAGGATAGCAAGATTTATTGTTGCTAGCTACATGTAAAGCTTTCTCTATAGTTTCTGAAATTCTGAATTATTTTAACAGTCTATTTGTAATTATTCTAAGTATTCTGTGTACAATAATTCTAAATCAGAGTTTGATTAGACTTGGAACAGGGTAGAAGTAGAACTTCCTCTCATCCCAAGATATTTTAACAGGGGAAAAAAAGCATAAGCAGTCAAAAAGAAGCGAATGGGTAATATATACCCTATTATGCACAGAGAGAAAGAAAGAAAGCATATTTCCTTTCCAGAGGTTAGTGATAGGAAAAAGCAGTAGGATCTTGTGAGAATGGAACTGTAGTTGCAGTTGAGGTTGTAGTTGCAGTTAGGGCTGAGTTGTACTCAATGAGCTTGAAGGTCACTTCCAACCCAGTGATTGTGTGATTCTGTTTGCAAATGTGTATTCTAGACTTCTGCAAGATTATCCGTCAGAAAAACTACCTAAAAGTCAAGGTGGATGTGGGCAAATATTAATAGGTAATTTTGTGAGAGTTACTGTACTGTTGAGGATGAAATAAAAGGCTTAACTCAAGTGTTAACTTAAGTGGTTTAGATTGCAAATTCATTTAACTTGAAGGCATAATAGATATTATAAAGTTGCCATTGTCAGAGTTTGAGAAGAGAGCCTGGTGTGAAAGAGGTGCATTTCCTGGTTCTGTCCTCAGATTAGTGCCTGATATTAGCTACACACTTCCAATGAAGCCTGCTGAAAATTGAACAGGCATTCTGGGAATCAAGCTACACTTCCTATTAACTTTCAAATAGCAGTGTTGAAGTTCACATGACATTTTAGAGTTGCTGGTTTTTCCAAACTTCAGATTACTTTCTGTGAGAGATGCAGCAAATAGAAATATCGTAAGCCAGTTATCTTTAACGCGTAACTGGTGTTTTATGTATTTTCACCTGGAGGTCTCTCCTCCACTGGCTTGAGATTCACTTTCCTAGTCCAAAAGCCAATTTTCAACCACTCTTCAATTAGGAAGTTCTTAGAGAAAGTGTGTTCTGTCCAACTCATTGCAGTCTAGGGACGGACAGAAGGCAGCTCATTTAAGAAGTGTACAGGGTTGTAAATTCCAGTAACAGTTGTGTGTTTTCTAGAATTGTGTAGTCAACGGAAATGTCTTTGAAAAATGATGAAGAGGAGAAGTTGACGTAGGTTAGTAAGCTGTCCTTGTGCTTTTGAGGAATAGCCAGAATATCATGGAGAGCTATAAGGTATGAAGCCTTGGAAGTTTTCCCAGTTGACAGAGTCATCTCATGCTAAAAGCCAGCTCCCTCTGTGTAAAATGTTGAAGCATCTCAGAAGGAGATTCTGTCCACCTTTAATCTGGTGGGGTTTTTACCCTGCTCTTTATCATGGTGTTAGTAAAAACAATGTCTAATGATGTAATGCTGAGTGGAAATAATTTTCAAGGGCATGGCATTTGTACTTTTTAAAGCTGGTAAATGCTTTTCCAGTTTAAAACAAAACAAGCCACTCTCAACCATGTTCAAACTAAATTGTGCTAGATTTTGTTCATAACTGAATTTGTTTTACAAGAAAAAGTATCCTCCTGATCAGCCTTTTTACAACCTTTACATACCTGAATGTTTACATATTGATTAGACATTTCCACAGAACAAGCTTCAGAGAACTTCTTGATTCATAGTCTAGATGAGTTTTCTTTAGAGAACGAAATAATTAAATTGCATAATCCTATGTCTTTCTTATGGACAGATGTTAAGTAATGTAGTGAACACTGTATCACATGAAATTCCAGGAATACCTGCAGAATATTACTTTGATAGTAAAGCTACTGTAGTGGAGAAGAAAATAATTTTCCTGTTGCAATGTTGGGTTTTTTTTCCTTATTTAAGGTTGAATATTTTCTGGCTTTAGCTGCTTAAGTCTGGAACACAAGTGTAATGCTGCTGTTCAGCATGCTCTTAGGATAACATCTCTCTTGGTGTGTATTTGAATATGGACCAAGTAACAGCCTGTTCTCCTAGTGCTCCAGTATCTCTCTATTCTGTTTTTATGATGTATTCTTTTACATGTCAACTTAAAAAATACTGGCTGTATTGAGCCAGAAGCATTCTGGTACAGAGATTTTGAGCTAGCAAAGTAGTTACCTTGAGTTTTTATGAAATAATTTGGCTTCCTTGCACTGGAAAACTTCTGTGTTCTGAAATAAAGTAACTTTCCTGACAGATTTTGTCACTTTAAATAGGAATAGGTCTGTCTGTCCATGCCACAGAGTTATGTGAGTATATAAACTTTGTGCTTTGGAGATGTTTTTGAAGTTGCTAAAGGCAGAGGGAAGATAATTAAATAGAATGTAATCTGTGTTGAAAGTATTGATTTTTATTAGATATTTAACTGAACTTTGTTGTAGTTATTTAGTTTCAGAAGGTTTTTGTAGAGAAAACTGAATTCCTGCATTTTTGTTCCTCATTTCTTTAAAATGGCCTTAATCAAATATGGAGCACACTGTTGTCTACCTGGATTTCTCCCAGGGTTTTGATGTGCTTTGTCAAAGCCTCCTCCCAGAACAGCTGGTGCACCACAGTCTAGTGAAGTGGTCCATGCAGTGGGTGGGGAACTGGCTGACAGGCAGCACTCAGAGGGTGGTGGTGCCTCGCTCCTTTTCACATTGCCAACCTGTTGCAGGTGGGGTCCCCAGGGATCAGCTTTGGGCCCAGCACTGTTTGATTTCTTCATAAGTGATCCATGGTGGGATCCTGGCAAACCCTGATAAAAGTTTGCTGGTGATACCAAACTGAGTGGGGAAGTGGACACTTTGGAAAGGAAATTCATCCTGTAGGAAGATCTAAACAGGCTAGAAAAGTGGGCTAACAAGATCCTTATGAAGTTCATCAAGAGCAAATTGCTGTTCAGCCTGGGAAATCGTAATCCCGAACTGCAGCATAGTCTGGGATTTACCCGACTGGGGACTAACTTTGGGGTGAGGGACTGGGGGTCCTGAGGAAAACAGTCTCAGTGTTTGTAGACAGTTGCTTCTGAGCAAAGAGAGGAAATGGTTTGCTGGGTTGCATCAACAAAAGCATAACCAGCAGAGATGAAGAAGTTATGATCCCACTTTTCTCAGCGCTTCTCAGGCCATACCTGCAATACTACATGGACAGGCTGGAGAGGATCCAAAGAAAGGCCACAAAGGTCATCAAAGGACAAGGAAGCCTGGCACATGAGGAAAGGCTGAAAGAACTGGATTGGTTTAGTCTTGAGCAAAGACTCAAGACCATCACCGTGTTCCAGTATTTTAAAAGGTGGTTACAGAGAAGGTGGACACTCCTTTTTACAGTGAGTCACATGCAAAAGAAGCTAATGGTAGAAGTTACTCCTGCTGAGATTTTGGTTAGACACGGGGAAAATTTTTCACAGTGCAGTTAAGTCAGTCAGCTATTGGAACAATCTCCCCTGGGTAGTGGTGGGTTCCTCAGAGTTGGACAATTCAAAGATTCAGCTGGACTGGGTGTTGGGCCATCTTGTCTAGACCATGCTTTTGCCAAGAAAGGTTGAAACAGATGGTCCTTGAGGTTCTCTTCCAACCTGGTATTCTATCATGAGGTCAGAGAATTAAGTTTCTTGGCTTGTTTCACCTGCTGTTGCATTATTTCGCCAAAAGATGATTTGTACTCAAAGGGCCTAATCCTGTCATTAGTGACATAATGTAAGCAAAGTGCAAATCTAGTTAATTCAGTGATGTGGAATTGTGTTCTCTGTTTCCATATGTATCTTACAGATTTAGCAATTATGCAAGAGGATAAATTGTATTTCTTGGAAATGAATAAGCTGACCCAAAATTATTTAGAAATTAAGCAAAATAGTTGTTTTGCCCACTCACAACCTGAAAACTATGCTTGCAGCATCAACTTAGAGTTTGTTTAGTCATTTTTTTTTATTGGTTTGGGTTTTTTTGAATTTGTTAATGTCCTGTTATTGACGTGTAGAATTGGAGCTTTACCATTGCAAGTAGATTTAGGATTTTTTCCTCTGATGCCATCAGTTTAAGGATCAGAGTTCCAGAATGCTTGCAGCAGCCTTGTATTTTTCTGTCTGTTCGTGACAAATCAGCTACTGTACATTCATATAGAGCAGTACAGTCCTTGCCACTGGCAGTCTCTCTGTGACAGAGAGCCTGTAGGCTGACATAAAGTGCAGCCTGTTGTGAACTGCTAAGTGGGAGTCTGCCAAAAACTCAGCAGACAGAACTAATTGGGGAGAAAAAGGATTTTTGTGCCCTCATCTCTCCCTCTTCAATTTTTTTTACAAGACGGATATTGTTAAAGTAACTTGTTTATGTAAGATTTGTCTGCCTCTATTTTCTCATTGCATGAATCATTTTTTAACTTCAAGTCTTGCACTGCAGGTCACTGAGCACTTCCACATGGCGGCTGGCGCAGAACCAAACTCGAGACACGCAACTCATCACAGTTGATGAAAAATTGGTAAGAGTTTTCTACTGAATACTATGATACAGCCTTCAGGGTTATTTCTGCACAATAGGCATTCAGTATGGTATTCTGCGTTCTTCTAGGAAAGCCGTATAAAAGTGAACTACAAAGCAACAGTCCTTTATACACTTTTAAAAGTGGAACATCAGTAAAACATAAGTATGCAAATGAATATGGCATTCAAAGTGTGAAGCAATGTAAAATGATGAGTACCTTGTTTATTATTGTAATATTTTAGTCAAAGACCAATTTGAGCTGTAATTGATAATGAGTTTATTCTTTTTGAAGTTTAGGTATATTTTCTGTGTAGTGAAATTATACAGAATTTGCCAGCTTCCTGAAATTTTCTTCATTGGTGCCCAAGATACTGTGTAAAGATATATCATGGAAGATTATTGTTACTATGCACATACACTCTAGCTTTTGAATATGCATGAAAGTTAGATTACAACTGGAAACAAATGCATAACATTCTTCTGCTAATCAGTAGCAGATCAGAAATTTGGCAATCTTTTCTTGTAACTTTTTCCATAATGTGTGGTCTGTTACTCTAGATGCAACCTGACACTTATGTTTACATTATTCAATAGTATAATTTTTGTAAGACTTCTTGGTCACAGCAGAAGCATGCCTTTCATTGGTTTTCATATCGCTTTTGAATCTCCAGGAAAAAAATGTTCCTATCCTATGTACCAGACAGTTCACATTGTATTTATCTTTTTTGTATCCCTGAAGCTATATGAACTACCTAAGAAATCTTTGGAATTTATATTTATAAATTGTGCGTTTGTGATGATACGTACAAGTTGAAACAGCTGAAGTTTAACAGACTGTTGGAAAAAAACCACACTTTAACAGCTCTTTAGGGCTTTTTTCTCTTATGCTTTGTATATAGATGTAGCAATAATAATTACATGCGAGTAAAAAAATTAATCAGTTACTTCATAAACTTCTTTCTGAATTTGAGAAGTAACAGTATAATCTTGGATTTAAAAATTAAGGAAAAAATAGTACTTTATTCTCACAGATATGATTATATTGCTATTCTAGTTGCATAAGTTGGGATCGGGAAATTTGTAGAGATCCTGAGTCACTGTGTAAGTAAGATTGAACAAGTCAGTAGACATACATTTTCCTAAATGACTTCTAAATGTACTGTTCTTTAATGTTAAAATACATATGTACATATATATATTTTAATACAGCTTTTATATCACCTGGAAAGTATCATGTTTCCCTGTTGTGGCCTTGGGTGATGTACGCATACGTCTGAAAAGACTACAATGCAAAGACAGACCCACAAAAAGAAGTACTCTTCTATATTGAATTCAAATGTACATTATCCAAAGTTAGTGTTGTACGTTACCCTGTCTAGCTATGAGAGTTTATACTTCCAGTTGAGTTAAAGTGAAATTAGTTTGAAGTACAGCTATTGAGTTCCTTTAGTGTTATTGTAAATACACTGTACATGGAGTGCATATTTCTAACGTCATTATATGTTGTCATCAAGTTGAAAACTCTAATATCATATTTCCTGAGGTTTTTTGAGATCTCATATAGCATCCATTTATAAGTTTTTTTATGTTGATACATATAATGTATCTAAATTATTATTTTATCTTTATTTCTTTAAGCGTTAGGTTAAATGTCAGACTGAATAGTGTTTTCTTACAATATTGTGCACATAGGCCCACATGCTAAATGCAAAAATCTTTTTTTTCTTTATTAAATTATTATAGGACCTGAAACAAAATGACGGAAAATTAGAAACTTCATTTGTAGATTTCATTAAAGTTTGGGAATAGTTTCCGTAATGTTGTAAATTCATGTTCTTTTAGTGGGCAAAAATTATATCACATTAGCAAGGAAAATTGTCTCAGGGTTTGATGTGGTTTTCAGCTCTTTCAGCATTAGAAGAAGTTCTCTGGACACCTGTTAAATCTCATTTTAATGTAGAGTGCTATCTTACCTTATTTTAGGTTGCTGCAATATATTTCCTAAGTTTAAGTATGATTAATTGCTACCAATTGAAATTAATTTAGCATATTACAGGTGTTTTCTGTTAGTTAATGTTACAAGGCAGAAAACTATTATTTCCAGGCAAGTTGTATTTAAACTGTACTGTGGAAATTGATGCATTACATTTAATTGAAAAGTACTTATTTTCTGTTACAGATTATTAAATCATATTTTGACAGATTTTTCATCTTTGCCATATTTTGAATTTTTTTACTTTTAAAGCTGGACATCACCTCATTACCTTTTACTTGCATTTCAGAAGGAGCAAGAACAGGTGGAAGAGGGGATATGGTTATCCTTGTGAGCCACTCTCATCTTGTGACTTATTTTGAAACTGAATTCTTCTGTGACTTGGTGTTTACAAGGCTGGGAGAGTAATGCTAAAGTTGTTGAAAACTTTTAACTGCATATTGTAGTGAAATTAATCTGCATTTCCAGTGCTCTTGTAGACCCTGTATTCATATGTGTACATCCATATGCTAGAACTTGTTCAACAGAATGATTTGGTTCTAGCAGTGCTAAAATATTCCTTTTATTAAGAAACACAAATTAAATAGAAGATGTATGAGCATCCTGAGATTGAATAATTAGGCAGTAGTCAGTCACTTCGTTACTACAACCTAGACTCTACTCTATTGAATACAACAGAAAAATGAGTACTAATGAAATAGTAGGAAAACCAATAGTTTAGCCACATTCATTTGTCACACTAGAAAAAAGGTGTGTCTCTTTAATGTAAAAGGAGTTAAATGCTGAGTCTATGTAGAACATATCCAAGAAATTATATCTTTGTCTAAGTTATTAGCTGTTTTCAGTGAATACTGAATAAAATAACGTTTAATGAACAGTAAAACCTGAATAAAATAACACACAAAATGAACAAAGCTCAACAGAAATACATTTCTTGCCTCCCATTTTGATTCTCTGGCCACCAATTAGGTCATATTCCAAGAGTCTGGGCAAATAGCTGTGTGAAAAGTAGTCTCTCGAGACCATGCTTGCATTAGGAAATCTGGGCTATAGAGGGCAAAGGCTGTCAGAAGCAAATCTCATTCAGGTAATGTTCCAAATTATTTAACTGTGTGTATGGTATAACATACATCATTATATCATAATTATAAAAAGTCGAAATGGTTTTGCCTGAAAATGGGGATTTGAGCTATTCTAGTTCCTGTGATTTGTTTCAGTTGTTGTGAGTAGGGTGCACCAATACTGTGTGTAGCTAAAAGTCATCCAGTTCAGCATGTCTGGGAATGTTTAAGGAGGCTTCCCAGTCAGTACTTCCCAGTAGGCACTTTGGTGGAGGTTGCTGTTTGCAGCTGAAAGGTTCCCACCAATATCTGCCAATAAAAGGCCTTTTTAATTTACATATATATATATATATATATATGAATATATATATTAGGGCTTGGTCACTGGAGAGTTGTAGTTACCTCACAGATGTTTTTATTCTGTATCAGGCCAAAATAAAATGAGTTGCTGCACAGGGTTAAGCATTCCAGGGAGAGCTACACCGTGCAGTTTAAATGGTACTAAAGTAGTTTTTTCAGCATGGTGAGAACATCTAGGGGCAGACTATTACAAGCATGACAGGCTAAACAGAATGATGCTATTAACATTTCATCGTGTGTCCTGAAGTTGTTTTGTCTATACTGCTAGTTAATCTTTTCTAAGTAGTGGTTCAGAAGTCTTAGTACTGAACCTCAGTAAAGGATCATTTTCTGTCAGACTGTAGACAAACTGTGTAACTCACTGAAGATAACTTGTATAAATCAAACTGGGCACAGAAAATCTGACCCTTTATTTGAGGGTGAGCAGTTCATACTTTTGAAAGGGCACTGAAAATCAGCATATACTGCTCAGCAGCCTAGGCCAGTGATGTAAGTCAGTGTGGATGAAAGAAAGGCCATGATGTCATCTACATGAATTTTAGTAAATCCTTTCCCACGTCTTCCTCCTGAAAAAAAAATACCTGCCCATGGCCCAGATGGGTGTACTTTTCACTCAGGGGAAGCCTGGATGGTCAAGAGTTAAGTACTGAAAGGCCAAGTACAGAGAGTGGTGGTGGATGAAGTCCAGTTTGTACTGATCATAAATGTATATCCCCAGGGCTCAGTATCAGAGCCAGTCCTGTTTGATTTCTGTATTGATGATCTGGTCACGGGGATCGAGTGTACCCTGAGTCAGTTTGTAGACGCCACCAACTTGAACAGGAGTGGTTCCATCTGCTGGAAGGTAGGAGGGCTCTGTAGAGGCATCTGAGCAGGCTGATTGGTGGGTCGAGGCCAGTGGTGTGAAGTTCAGCAAGACCTAAATCCTGCTCTTGGGTCACAATAGCCCCAGGCAGCTCCACAGGCTGGGGCAGAGTGGCTGGAAAGGAGCTGGGGGTGCTGGTGACAGCAGCTGAACATGAGGCAGGCTGTGCCCAGGGGGCCAAGAAGGCCAATGGCATCCTGGCCTGGATCAGCAATGCTGTGGCCAGCAGGGCCAGGGCAGGGATTGTCCCCCTGTGCTGGGCCCTGCTGAGGCCACACCTCCAGTGCTGTGTTCAATTCTGGACCCCTGCAGAAAGACTCCAGGAAAGACATTGAGGGCTGGAGTGAGTGCCGAGAAGGGCAACAGAGCTGGGGAAGTGATGATATTTACTGAGGGAGGTGGAGGTGTTCAGCTTGGAGAAAAGGAGGCTCAGAGCACACATCATTGTTTCCTACAATTACTTGGAAGGAGGACATAGGTGAGATTGGTCTCTTCTCTTAAGCAGCAGTTGATAGGAGAAGAGGAAATGGGTTGGATATTAGGAAAAATTTCTTCACAGGAAAGGGTGTAAAGCATTGGAACAGGCTGCCTCAGGATGTGGTTGAGTCGCCATTCCTCGAGATGTATAAAATATGTGTAGATGTGGCACTTCAGAACATCGTTTAGTGATGGGCTTGGCAGTCCTGAGTTAACAATTGGATTCAATTATCTTACAGGCCTTTGCAGTGATTTCTGTGACTCTTAAAACTATTGTGATAACTGTGTAAAGAATCTTAGCAGCTTCCTTTTGGCTGTGTAGATGTATGATTTAGTGTCTGTCTTAAATCCTTACTGCTAGATAATTCAGAAGTAACAGTGTATTAATAGGATTCTCAGAATATGAACCTTTTACGCAAAAATGTTGTGAAAACACTCCAGTCCATTTTTTCTAGAAGACTGTGTTATTAGCAAACATCACACGGTGTTTTCAGGATTGAGTCATAGTTTGTTCACCATCCAAATCCCAATTTTGGCTAGGATTAAAAATTAGTGAAATTGTATAATCTTTGTTTGATTAAAGAACCCTAGACTTTACTATAATAAACAGTGATAATACTGCAGCTCAAAGTAAAATATACAAACAAGTGAAAAATAGTCTGGAATGATGAAACTTCTTCAAAACTAATCTGACACTCTACCGTGCTATGAAACAAAGGACATAGCAAATCACACTTTAACATGCATTTTAAAGTGTAATCATTGCTTTCCCAAGATCTGAGAGTACATAATACACTACTCAGAAAACCAAAGCAGTAATGTGTCATAAAATTATGTGTGAGACAGCGTGACATTGCATTGAGGACTGTGTGTAGGAACTGTTTTTTCAACTCAGTAAGGAGAAACACTTGGCAAAGTATGTATGTATTAAGGACAGGCTTGCTAGATTTTCTTTTATTGAAACTACTATTTCAGCCAAGAATTCTCCAAGCATTACCACTATGTTAAACAATAAGGATATAGTGGACGTTCTGTTTTGGTTTTTAAAATGCTGTTAACCCATTAACAGTGGGTTAATTCCTTAAGGGTGAGTTGAAGTTGTTCCTAAATTACCTTAATGGAATAAAAAAATTTACAATAATCTTTCATTTAATCCATTCTAGCTGTGATATTTATTTAAGTGGCTACCATAAAGGATTCAATTCAGGACAGTGTTGCTCTGTAGATGAGGATCTAACTGACAAGTTCTTCTGTACTTTATATGTATAGCTCTGAAAAGGACTTGTCATATTCAAGGACAAGGATGGTAATTTCTTTGGGGGCTTAGACTTACTCATTCCCTCCCCCTAGCCTCAAATTTTCCTCCTTTGGCTTGTCGTCCTTCTCTTTTTTTTTTTTTTTTTCTCTAAATTAGATCAGCAGCCTGCTCCAGAATAGTAGAAAATTATTAAAAAATAATAAAGCTGCTATGTAAAATTAGGCTAATCAAGATTTTTTTTCCATCCTTTACTTTGCAAATCTGTTTTGAGAAACAGCTTCTAGTTTTGCACAGAGGGGCTTTGCATATGAAGCCTTTGATATGGAGAAGTACTTTCTTCAGTCATGGTTGTGTCGAGTAAGCAGGTGATCAGCTTATTTGAACTGTGTTGTACTTGAGATTCAAAATTATGAAAAGTGTTTTGTTTGCCTTTGGTCATCTACAGTTCTGTGTTTAGCTGCTCTGATGTTTGAAAGATGCTAGAGGCTGACTAAGGTATAAAACTACATTCTAGAATTATTTCAAACTTCAATTATTTCAATAAAAATGAAATATTCAAAAGAGAAGACCATTAGGAAGTGAAAATGCACATCTGCATTAATAAAACTGTCTAATTTAAGGGTGGACTTGCATAGGGTTAAATGTTTAAAGGCTTTTACTCTGCAGTCACTGATAGTTTATGTGTCCAACTGCATTTTTGCTGCAAAACATAATAGATTAAAAAGTTGTTTTTCTATTTCTCTGTTATACCATGCCCACTCTCCCCTCACCCAGTGAAGATTAAGAAATACTGCTTTGGGGAGGAAAAAAACCTCGTTTAAGTTAAAAAAGCAGTGAAGTGTAATATTTTAAGGGTTTAATGACTCTGGAGATGCTGATAACCTTTCTTACTTCATGTACACCATTCTGGTCTGCCAGAGTATATGTTTGTTTCTAAACATTATTTTTTTGTTTGTTTCTAATTGAAATAACTAGACATATTCTTCTTTATATTTATCGTTGGTAGTTGCATTTGGGCTTAATTACAGTACAAGTTCAGGTGTAGTTACCAGTTTATCTAGTTACGTACATATTTTAAATACTGCTTATTTATTATCTTTTGTTGTTTGGCAATTAAATCCCTTCTTAGTTGGAATATCCTAACTCAATTCAGTCTGTATTACTTGCTACAACTTGTTTTTCTAAGCAGCTGTAGTTCGATGAGGCTTGCAGTGGTTTAGAAAGCCCAGTTGTGTGATAAAGTGCTTTCTGTAAGAATGTCTGTAGGCAACGAGTTACTCTCTGTGATAAAGAAGCTCTCTATAACTCTGACAGTCCAAGTAGAAATTGCCATCACCTTTATCTGTCTTCTAAGAGCAAAAAATATTGCTATATGACTAAAATTCAGTTGAAGATACTTCTGATGTTCAGTTTAGAAGACTACATTTTGCAGGTAGCTCAGAACCCTGTATAAAGTGACAAGATCGTTGTATCCATGAGAGCAATTTCCCTCTCATCCCTATGTAGGTTTATTTTGGGTTTAGGCTGGGGTAAAGGAATTGTATTTCCTTGGTCTGAGAGTCTTTTCTTTTGGTACACAGTAGTGCTCTCTCTGCTGGCTGTTGGAAGGAGGAATGTTTGCGATTGAGGTTACACAACCCTTCGGAGTATCTGTTTTGTCTGGGCTTCCTTCATAGAGCATTACTGTGCAAAAATTTCAAGGTTTCAATCTAGTCCACTTGGTCAAAGTATGTTTTTAGGGTTGGGTTTTTTTCATTTCATTGCATAGTATTTCATTTTCTGTGAACGAATAATGCTTTCGAAGAGTTTGCTGTGATGGCTACTCAGAACAAATTAAAGGAGCATCATTGTGTTGTGTTTAGTTTGGATTCCAAAGGGTTATTCAACATCTAAACACGTACTTAGCTTTGGAAGTCTAAATATGCAAACCGTGTTTCTAACTGCTAGAAAGAATAAGACTAAGTCATTGGTACAACCAAGTAATCAACAGGAGTAAGAAGTAACTTCATTTTTAGAGCTGTTTTGTTCAATAGTTTTTGTTTTTAAAGGAGGATATGTCCATGTTCTCATAAAACAGTTCCATTATCTGAACCTTTTCTAAAAAACCCAAGTTAGTATCCCATGTTATGTTATTAATGTAGTTGACATGAATTCTTCTTGTGTTGCCAGGAATAGTGATTAAATTCCCTGTACATTGCTACTTTTTCTGTGCATTCAGGTGGGTCTTTCTGCCTTTATGTAGTACTAAGTTGTAGAATTAAACCACAAATCCTAGCCTAAGAAAGGCTAGAAAACCACAAATCCTAAGTTTCTTGTACGGACATGAAACCTGGTTCTAGTCATGGAGGTCTAGGTGAACCATTTTATCAAGTCAGGAGGGAAAAGCTTTTCTTGTCTGGAAAGCCTGGTAGTTTCATGGGAATTCTTGAACATCTTGATCATGCTGCAAGAGAGCCTGGGGCTTCTTCAGTGCTTTCTGGCTGTACTCATATCATCAATGACGGAATCAAATGTTTTTCAAATTCTTTATGGCATGTTTCTGAGGAATCTTTGAAGTACTTTCATGTGTCTTTTCTCAAACTGGCAAATTAACCTGTATTAATGGAGAGTGGGACCATGGAGAGAGCATCTGATGTTCAGAACCAGAGTTTTAATATGCCATTTAGTTCTTGTGCTGTGAAACATGCACCGTAGGGCGGTTGCTTAGTCTCTTATATATGTTTTTGGCATACTCAGTTCTACTCACTCTAAGCTTAAAGCAAAAGGAAGTCTTTGCTGATTGGAAAATAACTTCTATCCTATTACCTGTTAGCCTGAAAACTTGGTTAACAGGTGATAAGAAACTGAGCTACAAGAAATTTCTACAAAATACTAGTAAGACATATCAAAGATAGTATTTTTTAAAAGATGTTTCAGATAGTTCTGAAAAATTATGACTGGTAGTAATTCAGATTAAAATTTCTGCAGAAGTTGTTAATTTTACTTATCAGTTCATTTTCTGGATGTTCACATAAATTCATGTATGAAAATAAGTAACTGTTTTCCTGTGTAGGCAAACATAATCCGTATACAAATCATGTATTTGAAGTTCTTACTGAGTATCATATTAACCAGGCAGAAGCTATTTTAAGATAAATATTGCAGGTTGCACTAGTGTTTTATTTTCTATTCTTCTGGTTTGTATTCTTTCTTAGGACCACATTTTTGTTGTTTTGTTTTTGACTCTATTTGAAAGCATTTTTGAGTCAACTCATTCTGCCTCTGTTGAGTCAGAAGTTGAATATCTTCTCTCTAATGTCTGGTTCCAATAAAAATTCTTAATTTTTTATCACCATTTAGTAAACACAAATGTACATTGTACTCTCTCTTGATTTTTTCCCCCCCACAGTAATGCAAAAGTGAAAGGAAACCTTAATGTTTCAAGTTAATTTTCTTTGATGATGGATTTCTTTCTATTTTATTAGAAAGTGTAAGACCATAATTTCTTTCCTGTAAGTAAAAGCCAAGCATATAAAGGCCAAAGCACTAATTACACGAACGGATTTCTAGAGGTAACTAGCTAAAACCTGTTGCGAAGTAATACAGTATATTCTAGTTGCACTTCAGCTTTTTTAGAGAGGGATTTTTGAAACCATCCATTTAAACTAGCTATATAGATAAATGTGAAAAAAACCCATTTTGTCCAATGGAGTTTAGGTGTATTTTATTGATAACATTGCAACAGTTGAAGCGCCATCAACTCTTTCGATCCCCACCAGGAAGTAATTAATGGCTGTGCTACTGCTAGAAAAGAACCTTCTAAAACACAGTTAAGGTTTGAAAGCTATATGCACTAATTAACAAAATGCAGAGAACATTTAAGCTGTTAATAGCCGCAACATCCCTGATGCATAGACCTTCAATATGCTAACACTGCATAACAGTTCTCTATTGTGCATCTCTTTAATGAGGGTAACTGTGTCAGTTCTTTTCTTGCTTCACTACCTGCTGTGTATGGAAATTATGTACACTATTTAGCACTTCCTTTCAACTTCTAAAGTGCATGCATATTACACAGAAGCATTACATCCTGCATTAGGGTAAGGGGCAGCTTTTAACAGGTCTGATTTCCTTGTAATTTCTGAAGTGCAACTTTTCTTCTTCTAAGAAGCATGCACTAACAGGGATTTTGCTCTAAATTTGCATTTCTTGATTGGGGATTTGCTTCTGTTTTTGTCTCTTATGTCTCACACCACTTGTAACTATATGGGCAAAGATCTGTTACAGAAATCATTTTCTCTATAAAAGAGGTGTGAAGAATAGAGAACAATTAAGGCAGGCATTGGTTGAATTTCCTGATACTCTTCTTAGTAGAAGACTATAAAGTAGTGTGTCAGAACTGTCAAGATAAACTTTAAAAACTACTTTTTGCCTTTTTTTTTTACCCTCACCTTTGATGAGTATCTTTATCTTAATAAACAGAATCCTGAATTGTTTGCTAATTTTTAAACCTTAAAGTTGAATGCTGCTCCATAGCTACCATTCAATAGGAAATTAATTAATTGGTAGTTGTGAGGTGAAAGGAAAAGAACACTAGAAAATGCACAGTAACGAGATTTGAATTTTAGTGTTCTTTGCTCTAGCTTCCAGCCTTAGGACATAGTTAGTTAAAACTGAATTCACAATTAGTGTTTCATACACTGTAGTGACAATCTTTCTTATGATTTCATCATAAAAAATCTTACCAGAGTTATCAGTTCCTAAGATGTTGCTGTACATCCAAATGGGTATTCAGTAGCTCAGACCTTAGAATATTTGCTGTCCAGGTTAAATTAGGAATTGATCAAGGTGTTCCTGCCTTGCAGCAGCAATTCCACTGCCTGTGTGTAAGTAATTCCCTAATTCCATGCAGGCTCTGAGTCTTTTTCTCCCTTGGGTCTTTTGCAGCTTCAGTGGCTAAGGGAGCTTTGAGAAAGAGCCACATATTTAACATCAGCTGAAGCCCTTTCTGAAAGCTGAAGATTATGAAACAAGTGGTACCTGAATTTGGGAACTCTACTGAGGCCTTATTTGGAAATTTTTTTAATTGGTACTTCTAAGGAAGCATTGTAAGTTTTTCAGATGGGCATTAAGTAGATAATAATTTTTCATTTTCTTATTCCTGAAAAACCGTAACTTTAAAAAATTCATTTGAGTCATATGCTTATGGTTTATTTTGTAAATACACTTAACTTCTAGTGAAAGTTAAAAGTAAGTATTTTATTAAAATGGTATCAGAAACACACAAAAAATACAGAAATTATTTCCAGTGCACAAGAGTAGCTTGAATTTTGGTTTTCACCTTAGATATGAAGACCTCATCTTGAACTGCTGGTTAAGGCTCTTGGTGTCCATGATCAAAATTGCATTTTGTAGACTATAAATCATCGGTAATGAATAATTCACCAAGATATTATTGAAATACTGTGTTTAGCTTTGCAAGACAATCTGCTTTACTGTGACTTATGCTAGGATTGTATTATAAATACTTCAAACTGAATAAATTATGTTTGAAAAACATGCCATCACTGAGCTACAAGTAAACTACAATATGTTATTTATTTAATAGTATATAAAAAATTGAATTAACTGGGGGAATAGGTACAAAGTTCTTTATCCTAGGTAGTGTCTATCTGCTAGTACTTCTGTCTGCTTTCTTTCAAAGCTTTTCCTGCCTATTCTCTTGTTTTGCACTGAGTAATAGTGTCTGTAAGAGCAGTTTCTTATGGTAGTACAGCAGGGAAGTGTTACCATAACGTAAATTATTCTAACATAAATCAGATTGTTTCAATTGTTTGGTTACCCTCTTTCATTTTCTAAATGCAGGTAAATTAAGACTGCCTCTTCTTTGATTTGAAAGTCTGTCATCTAAAAATGTGGCTGTAGTCTTATTCTTCACTAATTGATTTTCTTGCACTTCCTTGTGAATTTATAGTAGAGTGCTTGAAATCCATGCACTGTAGAAAACTGTTTTTAAAAGGCCTCAGAAAAAGACCTAGCCTTTGCTTGCACACACTTGTCTGTGTGTGCAAGCAAAAAATTTGCTAACATATGGTTTAGATGAGTTCTAGAAAATATACTTTCTCTAAATATAGTTGGGTTAGAATAAAAAGTAATTTGCAAGATCTGTAATTCAGACTTTTTTCCATCTTGTTGAAGATAATCATGCTGTTTGTCATTCTGTCACTTTGAAGAACATCACATCTATGCTGAATTCTCTTATAAGTACTAGTAGCAATATCTATTTTTATGAAATATGCTCTTTGCCCCTGAGTGCCCCTGCTTTCCTCTATTTAATAGTGATTTTCTTAATAGAGATATATAGAGAAATCAAATTGTAAACCCAGGTATTTGATTTCCTTTCTTTTTAACATCTTTTTGTTTACTCAGACAATATCTACGCAGCTAAGACATACTGTTACAGGAAAAAAATACGGTATTAATAAAAAATACATTTTTGTTTCTTGGCAGAAAAAATGATATGGAACAAGAAATAGCCTGTCGATGCTGAAAGTGGGACTTAGGTGTTTCAAATGTTTCATTTTTTCATTTTCAACTGTTTTAGTTTAAACTAACAAAAGCACAACTCAGCAGCTTTTTCTATAACTTACCAGTAATCACTTTTATAAATACCAATTTTCTGTGACTTTTGGAGGAGATGTGACTAGAAAATTTGGGGATGCATTGCAAGCTTCAAGTGAAGTGTTTTAAAGACGTGAAAAAAGGGCAGGTGAGAAGGATGTTTTCTAGTTATTATTGTGAAGTCATGTTCTAGTCCTTATTCCTGTTTGCTCTTTCCTGGTGTTTTTCTCAAATCACAGATTCCAAGAGATGCTGGTTTAATGGTGTTTGAAATGTGTTATATAATTTTATTTGAAGTGTCTCATACCAGCAAGTATAGAATAATATTAAGCATGTAAAATATTGGGGAAGTGTAGTGAGCCATTGGAGCAGGGCAACAGGGAAGTTCTCAAGGAGTTTTTGCAACTGCAGTGAAGGCTCAGACATCATGGTTGCTATAGTATTGCCTCAGCTGTGAAACGCAAACTAATGAATAGAAATGCTGAACCTACCAGTGCTTGTTTTGGAAGCTGACACTTCCTTTGCATAATGGCAGTCAGCAACCTAAAAAGTATTATAGTGGACTTAGCTTGATTCCAGTAATGTGACGGTTTCTGCTTCTGTTAGACCTACTTTTCTGCATTTTGAGTTTCTCTTTAGTTTTTTACAAAACTGCTTGTGAAAAGAGATTTTCTTTAAATGGAAACCTTCGTGAAATCTTTGTTATTATCAAATTCTGTTTCCTGCTTACAGTGTTTTGTTTTCTTTTTAAAAACACAGTTCTTTAGGTGCTTTTTTCAGCCTCTTTATTAATCATTCTGCAGGATGGCTACATGGAAGAATATGTTATGAATAATACCATGTTGTTCATCATTTACTGTGATAATGCAAAATGATTTTGAAGTCTGGAAGGAAACTCTATCCTGTGTGATACAAAGTTTCCTAAGGGCAAATATGCTTTTTCCCCTTGTTTTGTTTGTAGCTGTTAGATAAATGTTGTCTGACCATGTTTAGTTCATTCTGCTCCATTTTTCCATTTGCAGTTTACATAGCAGATTCTATTCTCTTGCATTGCCTTCAAAAATTCTGTTTTGAAATATAGAAACAAAAATGTTCTGATCCTGACGTACAGTTAAGCAGCTGAGCGCATTAAATAAAAAACTTTTTTCACAGCAGCTACTCTGTGGGTATTATGCAAGATGTTCTGTGCTTTGATATAACAACTTCTAAATAAAGTGAATTGCAACATGGACTTATAGCAAAACTTTACATAGTTAGTCTGGTAAAACATGTTGGAGGTGGGGAAGAGAGCAAGCTGTTGTAAACTCTTATAAAGTACAGAAAACTTCTACTTTCCATTCTAACAAGTGTAAAACTATTGAGGTTAAGTAGGTGGGGCAACCGGAAGTAATTGCTAAGGCCAGTGGCATTTTTGTGGTTTAATAAAGGCAGAAACTAATTATTCAGTTTTTATTTAAGTGAAATGATGCCAAAAAGGAGGTTCCTGTGGAGCAGCTGCACTCCTTCAGTGTTACCCTAATTTACCACAGACACAACTGTCACAAATAGAACTTTTAAACTTGATATATAGCCACGAAAGTAAGGAGCCCTTTGTCTGGAATGCATGCAGAAGAACTGCTTTATACAAATCAACCGGCAGATGACGGACAATGATGAAAATTTGATTCTTTGAAGTCATAATGGTCATTGAAATGTGTGAAATTCTGGTATTGAAAAGAGAGCGGCTAGCAAGACTCTAAATCCTGGGTGGTTGCTGGAAGCTTGCTGGGAGGTTTTTCTGTGTTTTGACATCAACTTCCCATTGCTTGTTCCCTGTTTCCTTTATTTAAAAAAAAAAAAAAAAAAAAAAAAAAGAAAAAAAAAAGGGGGAGTGCTAAACTGTAGGTAGTTAATAGTAGTTATGTACAGTTTCTGTCTTCATGGTGAAGGAAATGCCAAAGAAGAAACATAACACCTTTATGGACACCTGACCCATCTATTCGAAAGCATTTGTTTTCAAAGCTACTTCCAATCATTTTGTCTCTCTCCTTTAATTAGAGAGTTCTATTTCTTGTCCCCTTTGGAATTTCTGCTATTAGTGGAATATTTAAAAGAAGGAAATTCTCATTCCCTTTAAAAGTCATCTTCGTGCTGAATAGTGCTTTCATTGACACTGCCTCTATGAATCACTTTTCTTATTGCTGCATAGCACATTTTGGCTGTTACTACCCTTTCCAGAACAGCTTTAGCAGGCTTTCCACCATGACAAACATTCTTAAGTAATCTAAATTGTAATAAAGAAAAACCCCTGTGTTTTTAAGAAATTTTATATGATTTCCACGGTTTTAAAAAAAGGGGGGGGTTGTCCCTTTGAGCTTATTCCAAAAAGAGACAAAATGTCTCAAAATTAGTATTAAATTTTTCTTGAGTTACCAAAAAAAAATAAAAAATCAGAATTTACTATTCAAATGGCATATATATTAAGAAAAACAGAGTGTCAGAATGCACTTTTTAGATGGCAGCCCGTTTTAAAAATCTGAAACAGAGTTATTAATTTTTAGTAAACCTATACAGTTCAATTCTCAAGTCTTTTTTACTGTCATCTAATATCTTTAAGATTTTGAATGCTGAACACCTCACTAGTATCTTAAATTGTTAATACAGCAAAATTAAGGAACACTTGAAAAAAAAAGATACTAATGTGAAACCAGCTGTCAAAAATATCTTTGTTTTGGAAAGTTGGTTCACAGGTAGTTTCAATGAGAACTTAGAACAAAGCACTGAAGACCCAGCTAAGAGTTCAACCCAATGCAGCATAGTTCTTTTCAAGTATTATATTGTTTTAATGGCATCTTGGAGCGGGAGCTTTAGCCCATTGAAATGTCGTTTAAAGGACAGGTTCTTCTGTCACTAGCTGGAGCTGTGTGGATGAAATGATCACAATAGAGTGTTGTAATGCATTTTAAAACTGTGAGAAATCAGTTTGTCTAGACTAAGAGTGCGCCTACAGGGAATAGGAATCTTAGAGCTTCTGTGCTCTTTAGGTGTCAAGTATGTGATAGATGCCAAGCCTTTTTATTCCATATCTTTGGCAACAGCTCAGCTATGCTACAGTACCTTACATGTCTACAGCAAGCAAAAATCAATGATTTTATGTCAGGACAACTTGAGCTTCAGCAACCAGAAACTCATTGTCCTAACAACTGTCTGTTCAATTGCCAGCTTTTAAAATGGGGAAGATATCAATAAATGATTGCTAGAAGGCACGGAAACTCTAGCTATAATGAGTGTAAGTATGGAGAGTTAGCAACACCAAGTAGATATTTCAATTTGAGAAAGCAGGCAGGTTTTAATTTTAAGTTTGAAAAGATTTTTATGGGATTAATCCTATATTATTAGTGAAATAACCTTGATTTAGAGCCAACTGAGTGCCCGAAAAACATGGCTTGAAGGCTATGTCTGGGGTTTTCATTTTACTTTCATCCAGATAAACAAGTCTAGGCATTTCTTTACTATGGTAATCTCACAAATATAGCATTTGCTGATTTTAACCCTCTTTTTAGATTGTGTTCTGTATGCACTGTATAACATTTTTATGATTTCCTTGTGTTAAGGTTTCAAAAGAGAAAATAGTTTATGTCCATGATGTTATATAATGTAGTATCTTTTTTTTTAGTAGTTCCAGATTATTCTGGAAGAATTCAAAAACTTCTAAAACTGAAGCATAAAATTCATAATGGACTTAAGAGTTGCTGGGAGTAATAATAGTAAAAAAATATTATAATTTTGGGCTGTTTTGGATTTTACATGTCTGAAAGTGTTTGATGATAACAACCCCAGCATTTTTGCACATAGTATATTGTTAAAGAGCAGTAAAAGAAATTTTTTGTAAATATTACTACATTTTCTCATGTTTGTTATATACAGAAATAAAGGCTAATATTTCTACCTATTTGTATAAATAAGCAAGCTGAAACATTGAATCCTCACCAAACTTTACTGCAGGTGAAAACTCTTTTTTGTTAAACAAAGCACTTTGCCAATTCAAATCAGAAAAATTTAAGCAAATTCCTTCCTAAACTGCAGTTTAGGCTTCAGCAGTGAGAAGTGCCAGTCTGTCAGAAGGTATTTTTGCATAGGTGCTGCAACATTCCGGTAGCTGGTACTGCTTCTCTTTCATATCACTGCTAACTCATATTAAAATGACTTGGTCCTAATGAAGGCATTTATAATGGAATCGTTAAGATACTTTGACAGTTTTTTGTGATCATTTGGGTAGAAATGTCAGAAGTTTGAAAGCTAGAGTGTGGATGCTTGTTTGTTGCCCCTGCTGTCCTAATTGTAAATGCAAGTCAAATGCTTTACACTTCTTCCCTTTTATAGTTTTAAGGGACTGATCTCCCAAATTGTGTAAAATAAAATTGGAAATGAGAACTGCTGCTTTTCAAAGGATGATCTGGTGGCTGCGTCAGGAAGTTTCACGTTTGCCACAAAGGAAAATCCCATAATGTTAATAGGTACATTTATGTAAAATGACAGTGTTCTATTTAAGGTTCTCATTTCGTTCAAGTCATGGCAAGACTGTCAAGATAAGTTCAATATGCTGAATGTTTTGCTGCAACCTTCTGGAATTTGACCAGTTTACAACTTGTTCCTGGAGGGAGGGGAGGGGAAAAGGGAGACTAAGGAGCTCCCACTGGCCTTTTAAGTATGTAAGGAACAGGAGTAGTTTAACCTCCTTGGAGATGGATTTGATGTTTGATTTCAGTCTTTACTAGGGTGAACTGACAAGTTAATTTTGCATAATTACTGTTTAGTTTTTAGCAAAAATGTTCACTTTAATTATATCAGATGTTGCTGAGGGTAATTTTTCACAGCAATGCTTGTGAGGTTTTTCCCTATCTTATGCTTTGTTAAAGTCAGTTAATATTTTTAGGCTGGTTTGAAGGATTTATCTTTGTTATGTTTATTTTGAAGGCTTATCCCTCTAGAAGAGGAGGGCATCCTACTGTTGATTATATACAATGTTACAAATTTTTTTTTTTTCTTTGAAGGTTGGAATCTCCTTAATCATTGTGTTCCTCACAAATACACTGAAGAAAGTTACCAGCATCAAATGTCCCTCTGTTGATCTTGAATGTCAACAGAAGAGCTGACTGTCAAATGCTGAGTCATAACTTGAAACATGACGAGGGGTCAACTTTATTTAATTACTTATGGCTAGAGAGATAAGAGCTGACTTTTAGCACCTTCTCTGCAATCTCAAACAATCAGTAGCATATTGTGCAAAAGATACTAGCTTCTGCCTCTTCCTTCATGCAAAGGATAGCTTCTTGAGTCACCATAGGTGTTGCTGTCTCTGAACAATATACAGAGTTAAGCCCAAGGGAAAGTGCTTATACTGCAGTGCATACTTGGCTGGCAAATATTTCGGTGAATAGTCCTGTTCATGTTTTGGAATTTGTCAATGTTTCAGTCAACACTCTTAATATTTTCCTGAAGGAAGAAAGCATTTGCACTTTTCCTCATTTGGTTTAGCTGGTGCAAGTTGAAGCCGTCCTGACTTTGCAGCTGTAGACAGAGAAGGATGGGGGAAATGTTCTGTCCCTCCTCTGGCTGTAGCCGTTTTGTACATGGGAGATGGGCAAGTTCAGGTAACTGGTCCAAGCAAAATCTAACCAGTGAGGGGAAGCAGAATAATAGCAGCCCTAGCATGTATCACCTTCAGTTGTGTTCTGTTGAAACTACAATTTAGTTTTCTAAGTTTTTTTCAGCTTTGTAACTTTAAATATAAAGCATGAACTTATGTAAAAAGCATAAGCAGTATTATCTTACATGTTTCGGATGAACTCTTTTCTAAAAAGTCACATTATATTTTTTCTAGGATATCTCTACTTTAACTGGTGTTCCGGATGAGCACATCAAAACCAGAAAAGTTCACATTTTTGTTCCAGCACGTAATGCAATGCAGTCAGGAGCTAACAATACAAAGAAATGGAAGATGGAATTTGATAACAGGGAGCGCTGGGAGAACCCTTTAATGGGCTGGGCATCTACGTGAGTACTTACTGAATTTGAAAGTACTTTTCTTCTATATTTGGCTCTCACTACTTTTTAAATTTCAAATATCAAATATTTCTACCTAAATCTGATTGTATTATAACAGTACCTACAGAAAGTGGTTGGGTTTGTTTGTTGTATGACCCGTTAAGTTTAAAAACAGATTTTTAAAGCTCATTTCATCATCTGGAAGAGTTCAAAAAAGATGTTAACAACCACACATTTCAGTAATTACATTGGGATGATGTTATTGTGTGGCAGCATCAGGACCAGAAGGTCCATAAAGTAGTTAATCATTCTTAGCTCTCAGTTGCATCTTTAAAACAAAAACAACAATATTTCCAGATTTTTTTTTATCCTGAGGATCTAAAATGAGGAGTCATAACTAATAAAAAAAACCACAAGAAGCCCAGCTATTTAAAATATTATTCTGTTTGTTACAGGATTGTCAGTATTAGCATTAAAATCTTTAAATACATGAAAAATCCAGAAAGGTACTAGTCTTAGCTAAATATGCTGTATTTCAGAAATGTAATTGCAACTTGTATGCATCTAATTCTTAATTTTTTTTCTTCATATGAATACAGTACCTACATTTCACGGTGTGGTTAGAATTCCTGTTGACTCGGAGAGCTATATCAGCAATTCCTCTGACAATATTGTAATCTCAAAGGCAATATTCAGAATAGTTAATGGTTAGACATAAACTGAAATCAACCACTTATAGATTTTTTTTCAAACTTCAGAAAGAGTACTATGTGTACTGAGAATATCTACTTGCTACCATATTAGCACTTATCATGGAATATCACAAAATGTTATGAAAAAAACTGTAAAACCTTAAACATAAAATAATTTCAGGATGCGTTTTTTAAGATGTATTAACATTCCAAATCCAGTCACAGAAATTTTTTTTTTATATATATAACATAAATGTATCCAGAAATTTAGTTCAAAGTAACTCTGAAATTAAGTCTTCCTGTTGCATTGATTTCTCATAAAAATTTGAGAAGGCTCTACATAGGTTTTTATTTTGGGGTAGGGAAAGGAATTTCTCATGGGTAAGCAGGCTCCAGGTAAGATTAAAAAAAAGTGCTCCATTGAGAATCAATGCTAGTAGGTTAAAGGTTTTGTAAATTAGTTTGTATCCATTCATTTTTAAGGCATGCTTGTGAAAACTGGTAGTGTACTAACTGTAGTAATTCTGGTGTTACCATTCGACACCCAAAAATACCCAAGAAGAGTTTCTTCCATTGAGATTTAATTTCTGCAAAAAACATCTCACAGACAGTTTTCCATTTACTTTTGAATAATGTAATGGGATTAGTGGGTAAGAGCTCTCTAGAGTCTACGTGTTAAAGCCCTTTTTTGTCTGAACTCCATATACTTGAATATATTGGAAAGACCTGTTGGTCTTTCCTATATTTCTGTCATTTTGCAGTCTTATTTGGGGCTGGAGGTTTTTTGCACTTGTTTTTGGCTATTCCAACTTTTTTTAAGTGAAAATTATCCAGTTACAGATCTAAGTAAAATGGACCCATGGCATGTTTTTTTTTGTAATTGGGAGGTTTCATTATGAGAATGGCTAAATATATTTCTTGGGTACACCTTTTAATTTAAAACTGTGAACGAAAAAATGTGGAAAGTGTGAAGTTTTTGTTGTATGAGATCTCATAGGAGAACAAAACATGGAATCCTAATTTTCAGCGATTGATAGAACAAATGGGGATAGGCATGGGAAATTCTGCAACACTGGTACTGCTGACACTATCAGGACGTCATGCTGGACATCCTGAAATCCAGTTTTGTCACACAGATAGCTCATTTATGGAAATAAATCAGAAACCTATTTAGATTGAATGAAAGATGATTGCACATTAAACAGAACTAATAATGTCTGCACAGTTCTCATTTCCCAACTGCCTCTGTCCTGGAAGGCTTTTGCCATATTTGCTGTTCTGAACAGGCACTGGTCCCTCACCACACTTCAGACCTAAAGCTTCTTTGTTCCTTTTTAGCAGTGTTGAAAAGATTTTTCCAGCCCCAATTATGGAAGAGAAGAACAATAAGCAGAAGTTGTCACAATATTGCAGTATACTGAGGCCACTTAGTTCTCCACTGGTCATGTCATCAACTAATTCTTAGTTCTTAATTCACTTAGATGCTGTTATAAGAGAAATCTTTAAATATCTTTAAGAGAACCTATCCGCAGTGGCTTGCAAAAGTGTAATTTCTGTCTTTATCCTAGGTTTGTTTGTTTGTTCGTTTGTTGTGTGGTTTTTGTTTATTTGTTTCTGATTTTTTTATTGGGGAATATATTGGATATGTAGTGAACTCCATTTTTCCATGTGTACATGAGATAAAATTACACTGTTGTCTTTGCTGGAAGCGAGATTCCCCCTTTTCCCCTCCCCCTTCTCCAGTCACAGGCTGTGCCCTTTATTGTAGAGAGTTCAGTGTATCTTCAGTCTTTTCTCTTCATTTATCCTTCTAGCTTCAAAGAGAGAACAGTTGAGAGGCAGCTCCTTCAATAGTTTGTTGCAATTTGGTCATCTTTCCAGTTGTCTCCCAGGCTCATAGGCAGCGTTGTCACAGGGAGGTTTTATCTGTCTTTGTTTTGCTACAACCAGTATCTAATTTCTTTAAGAGTTAGAACTCTTCTTCTTTTTTTCCCCCATTCTTTGTCATTGTTCGAAAATTGAGCTTTTATAGCAACAAATAAGGCAATTTTGTGTTTTCACTGAGAATTTAATTTGTTTCAAAAACCTTTATGGTACTTCATTCATGCAGTTGAGGAATAGCTGGTCATCTAAAACAAACTACTATGTAATTACTTAGCTAGCTGTTTGCATTTTGGAGCTTCATTTTCAGTTGTGGCCTGTGATCTGCTTGCTGTGTAGAAATGATTTGTGGGGGTCATGTGACCTCTGCTAAAGCAGTACTCTCAATATTTTTTTAATGTGCTTTTCAGTTTCTGGTTAGTTCCTTCTCTCCTCACTTCAGTATTCTGTTCTTTTCTGTCCAAGATTATTCTTTGCCTAACTATTCTACAGACACTTTGTCTCCTTGAAATGTTCAGAATTATTTAGACCTCCTGATCTTACAAAAAGAAAGGAATTTTGCAGATTTAAACTAAAGAGTCTCGCAGAGCACTTCCTATAACCTCAGCAAGTGGTTAGACATGTGTGTCTAACAACCCAATTAATTTTTGCAAGTAGCTGTGAGGGAAGTCTAATGCACTGAAAGAGTAAAACAATACTTTGCCAAAAGTAAGTGTTGACCCTGAAGATAATTTTTAGAAGTCTGTTGAATAGTTTTATGAGTTTGCATACTACCGTGAGCTGTGTAATACAGTATTTGATTTAACATTTGAGATATAGATGCAATCTTTTTCTATTTCCAGTACACCTAAAAATTGTCATCTGTTTACTTACAGAGCTGACCCTTTATCCAACATGGTTCTTACTTTCTCTACTAAAGAAGATGCCATTGCTTTTGCTGAAAAAAATGGTATGTATTGTATGTATGGGCCTTGAGAGGTTCATCCTTCCATAGGCAATCTTGATCTCAAAGTATTAACAATAGAATAAGTACAGGATAAAGTACCTTCCCTCTTTTCTGCAGAGCTGGTAAACTAGTGTTCTACATGGGGAGGAGGAAAATGGGAAGGGAGGATATTTCCAGGGGTGCTGAAGGCATTGACTTTAGACTTTCCACTGTCTAGAAAGGTGTTTCAGCCATTATTATTATTATTGAAATGTAATATTAATGTTAAAATTCTTTTGCACCTGTCTCTGTTTTAAATGAGAGCTGAATCAGACCTTGCTCAGGTCTTGGAGGAAAGTTAATACTTCAGGTGTATCCCAGGGTTGGTGTTCCAACTGCATGGTGGTGTGATCTTTGCCTGAAGGTTTAATATGAGCATCTCAGTTCTTACTAAGGAAAACTGTCAGAGGTCCTGTGAATGTTTGATAATAAAAAAAAACAGAATTAAATTATTACCAAGTAAGCATCTTGGACTTCATTTTTGGCTATATTGTAGCATAGATTTACTGTAGAAGAAACCCAAGAGGATCATCAAATCCAACTCACTGCTCCTCACATGACTACCTAAAAGGAAACCATGTGACTAAAAGCGTCACCCCAGTGTTGAGCTCTGAGAAACTTAGTGTTCTGGTCACTTCCCTGAGAAGCCTGTTCCTATGACCACACTCTCTCTGTGAATAAGGTTTTCCTGTTGTTGAGTCTGGGCTTGCCCAGAAGCAGTTTCATTCTATTCCTTGTGTCCTGTCTCTGGTCACCAGAGGGGAGATGAGCACATCCCCTCGCTGCTCCCCATGAGGAACCTGTAGATTCAGGATGTTACACCTAACTCTGCCCAGCATTAGAGTCTAAACACATAAGCTTGGTGATTATTCTTATTTGTGAAAAAGACAGTAGAAAAGCCAGTATAATTACTTAATAGTTATTAAGGCAATGTTATATCACAGGAAATTTATCTGTAAACTTAGTTAGGCTTGTATTTCCTGACAGAATGAAGGTACCACAAACCATACCCATAATCTCAGCCTTTTGAATATTCAGCAGTCCTTTTTTCTGTTAGCATTAATTTTTTGCTGCTCTCTTTTCTTTTTCTTTTTTTCTTCTTTTAAATCAACTTCATTTTCCTTAAAAAGGTTAGCTTGATGCTTAGTCCCTGTGGATGTGAAGGTGATTAATTACATTGAGATAAAGCCAGGAATAATGCACATGAAGTGTGAGGTTCTTCAGAAGTCTTCCCTGTGGCAGCTTTCAACTATATTTAGGATTGGGTAAATAGTAAAGTTCCTTGGCCAGACCAAATTATGCAAAGTTGTTAGAGGTTGATATTATGCATCACAAACACGGTAAGTCCTTTAGCCTGTGCATCTAAGAAACTAAACCATTTAAAGTTCAATTTACTTGCACTTTTTAATAGTAAAAGGTAGAATATAATTTGTCTGTTCCTCTTTAAATGGAAAATTTTTTGGCTTAGTAGTACTAATTTTATTGAAAAATAGGTTCTATTATCTAAGAAGTGGATAGGATCACATTTGCATTGGATAACCTGTGCAATTTTCTTAGTATATTTTACTGTTTTATGAACAAATGAAATTTAGGAGAATTTGGCACTATGTTTCTGTATTGTTCATATTATTTCTTGAACAATTCAGCATATAGGAGAAAAAAAATTATTGTAATGACCTGCTTATGTCATCTCTTTGTAGATGTTATGTTTTATCTTTTCAAAATGCAGACTAAGTAAAATGCATTTGTTCAGTGTAGAAAGTTTATGCCTTCCCTGAGTTAGAAATTACTCCATTGTGCATGAAACCAACTAAACTAAGGCTATGACTTGGTATTAATATTAGTATTTCAGTATTCACTTAGCTTTCACTTCTAATTTTACCATAATTGAGATGCACTGTACTTTTCTGTAGACACTGACTTGCCTAACTTTTAATTTCATTTTTCATTTTTGTGTATGATATGTGCATAGTATTTTCTGTAGTGATAGCTTCAATATCATGTGTAGCTAGAAATACAAATTTTACATTATTTAGTTCTGCTTTTTAAGAAACATTAGAAATTTAGGCAGACATTTACACTGGAAGTTAGCTTCATAACCAAGATAGTATTGAGACATAGCTAGGAACATGTCTAGGAACACAAATAACTACCTCTCCCTGTGGCTCCTGTGTGAACCGCACAAATTTTCCATGACAAAATTCCTTAAGAACCTGGAATGTAATTTCTGAAAATTCTAGATATTGCAGGTTATTTTGGTACAGTTAGTAAACTTAAACTTAAGAACTTAAGAGTTCTTTCTCACCTAACAACTTAAGGAGATTTCTTTCTGCCTGCCCCATCTGATGTGTTTTCTAATGTTGGAGTAGCAGCACTGGATACAGTAACAGGAGACATTGCTGTCCAAAATTACAGCTGAGGATGGTCTGAGTTCTAGGCAAGGAGGTAACATTTTTAATTGGAAGAAATGAAAAATTCTGACGGTTGACCTAATTTTTTTACCCTGTCCGAATCACTGAAGCAATTGTTTAAAAACATACAGCTTAAGTAACAAGGATGGAGAGTTTTTCTACTCCACAGTAACCTTTGGTCAGGTGGTGAGGGTGTTCTTCCAGAGAAGGTGAAATCTGCTTTCTGTCTACTTGGCTTGTATAGCAGCGCTCTGGGCAAGAGTCACTTCCCCCAGCATTCTGGTATTTTTATAAAAGTGACCTCTGCTCTCTGTTGTGAACACCTCAAAACGCTGGTCTGAAGGAGTCTGTTCCAAAGAATGGTGGCCTCTTGCAGTCATTAGTTACATGTAACTGACTTTATGCATTTTGGCTATCTGTGGCAGTGCAAGTCATTGTGCTGGCAGTTGCAAATCTCTTTTAGAGGCACTCGGCCCCTCTCCATCTGGTGTATAAAAAGATGAAGCAATACCTTGGGGCTGTAGATTCCATTCCAGCAGCCAAGTGTCTCAATGTTAGGTGTTACAATGTTGA
This sequence comes from Ammospiza nelsoni, assembly GCF_027579445.1. NCBI lineage: Eukaryota > Metazoa > Chordata > Aves > Passeriformes > Passerellidae > Ammospiza > Ammospiza nelsoni. The sequence goes on along the minus strand of NC_080669.1, from coordinate 55,209,752 downwards.
ATGTTGCAACACTGAAGTCTGTCTCTGGATCTAGTTCTGGCTGTTTACTCAAGCTTATATTTTTTAATCAGAACAGGAGGCAAAAGCCAGTGTTTTCACAGATGGAAAGAATATGTTTTTAAAGTTCTTGTTCAGTGTTTCTTACAGAGAATAGTTAACTTGGAAATTTACACTGATTGAGGCTGATAAACATGAAGAAAATGTTTATGTGACATTTGTGAATACGCAAAATTGATGCAGTGACTTGACAACTTGTGTATCTTACAGAATATTTTGATGTGTAGCTGTATCTTGACTGTTTACTGCGAGCACCTTAAATATAAAAATTCAGATATATGTTAAGAATTTTAGGGCTTGCAAGTTTCAGTTTTAAAACCAAGTAAAGTAGTGTCTTATGAGTATCACTTAAAACTGCATATTTAACCACTTCTGGCTTCAACAGAAGTATCTCAACTTTGAGTGAAATACTGCAGCTAAAGAGACCAAACTTCGGAATACTGAGTGCTGCCCTGGCAACTTTCCAGGCACCTGGAGACTGCAATCAATTTGCATTTTGATTTACATAAACACTAATGTCTCCACCTCCTCTTTTCTGACATTTTTAAGCATTTCTCTTGCTTAACTATCACATAATTTACTTGTCTTCTATCACTTAATTCCCTTTTCTTTTTACTCCTAATTTTTTATGTTCTTATAAAAAATGTTAAGTATTAAAGTTCTTTAAAATGTTAAGTATTAAACTCCTTTCTAATGTTGAAGTTTTTCTTTGCTTTTTAGTTTTTTTGGTCCTCCCTCCCACCCTTCTTTTTTTATCAGCTTTCCAAGGTCTCCATTGTCTCCTAGCCTTTGAGAATGAGCTTTTGTATGTTATTTTATGGCATATGTTTTCTTACCTTCTTCTTTTCCTGTGCCAACATGCGCAGAGCCTTAGTGCTCCTGTGTGCTATAGAATAGTGGTGCCATGAACTTACAGGACGGTCAATCTTCCCTGTTGAGCTTTTCATTGAAGACTGTCAGGTTTTTTTGCATGGAGGTCTGTAGTATGGACAAGTCTTGCCATCTCACAGAATGGTCATTTGCCACATTTATGGCATTTTATTATTCTCTGTTGCCAACTAGAAAGGAACAGATTAGTGGGTGCCTACATTGAAAAAAACATATTAAAGTTAAAGCCTTTAAGTTGGATCTGCTGTATATTGTATGCTGAGGATATAATTCTCGTTCTTTCTTGTCTCACCCTGCCATTACCCCATAACCTCTAGGCTGGAGTTATGATGTTGAAGAGAAGAAGATGCCAAAACCTAAATCCAAGTCTTATGGTGCAAATTTTTCTTGGAACAAAAGAACAAGAGTGTCTACGAAATAGGTTGGCATTGGGTGTGTGACTGTGAATAAAGTCAGCTGTGCTGTATTTATAGTCCATGTATAATACATCTCTTAATCTCCTAATAAATTTGACCTTTAAACTGCAGATGCATCTTGTGATGTCTATTTAAAATGGTTTTCATATCTCCAATTGAACCTGTTACAAACTTCCCTATAAATAGAGGAGATTTGAAGTGTTCTTACTTCTAAAAACTTGCTGTACATTCCTATCAAAAGGAATGTTTGAAATCAGCTGCAACTTTAGAGGTTATGATTGATCTTTGATGGTAATTTTATATCTACTCTCCTGTTTAAACTTCTGAAGTTTAACAAGTTCAGTAAGCTTTGCATAGACAAAGTCTTTCAATAAAAGCTGTAGTTTTTTCTTTCTGTGCAAGACAGTTTGGCAGTTGAAGAGCAAAGGGTGGGTATAACTCAAGACTCTTCTGTATAGATGTGTATTATATAACTCCTTTCTACTGAAATTAATACTGTCATTATTCCAGAAGCATTCATGACTGGAATAGAAAGCACTGGGTTTTGTTTTGCTTATGGAGCAAAACAAAAGTTTAGTCTGAAAGATTAGGATTGTAGTTGTTTTTCTGTGATATTCTTGAGAAGTGAAACTAAGCCAGTTAAACATTCACAAATGAAGTCAGAATACTTGAGTGCCTCACACAGTATCAGCTTATACTAATTACATAATTACAGTTCTAGGTATTTTATTGCTGGTTACATGTTTATCTGAATTGAGGTTTCCTGTTGCTTAACAGGAGATGTGGGTGATAGCATCTCAGCCTTAACAGCAAGTATATATTGTACACTCAATTTGTCTTCAATGGTATCAAATTATTCGTTTTAAAAGTGCATAATGTTATATTTGAAATCTTTGTTTACATATCTTTGGCTGTTGCTTTATCTGCTTTAACTTAACAAGTTATGGCATTGGCACATGATCAGTAAAACGTTTTAAAAATGGGGGATTGTACACCTTTTTGCTATGCAACTGAAAGTTTTATCCCAGCTGTCACAAAAGATACAGTTGAAATAGCTCTCTCCACATAGACCTAAGTAATGGTGTGAGTGCTGTGTTAGATTTTAATGAAAAGAAGGCATAAAACTCATAAAACTATCTTGTATTGCCCAGGTTTTATTATTATATTGTGTATTCTTGTTTCAGTTTTAACCAGCTCCCTATATGCTGGCTAGCATTTGTGTAAGGCATTGGTTCTTACCCAGTTTCAGCATAATCAACCAGTTGGAGGAAGTTGCTATTTTCCTATCACAGACAAAAACTGTTATTCCAATTCATCTTCTGTTGAATTTTGAATGCTGTATTTTGCAGTGGAGCCTGAAGTCCTCCAGGAATGCCAGAGTGCACCAAACTGGAATCTTAACAGCCAGAATCTACTGCATCTTTTTGTATTCCAGCTCAGCTTAATATGCTTGTCTTACAAAGAAGACAGTAAAAGCAAAAGCCATTCATTGGAGTGTTTTTCTTCTGGTTTTTTCCAAGTAAAGAGCAGCAAGTTCTTAATTTAATGATCTTCAAGCATGATCAGATTATCAAAGTAAGAAATCCACACAGCTTGGTTTTTGAAATTACATGGTCTGTGGAATTGACTGATAAGTGTTAGATACCTGACATTATCTTTGGACCCCTAATTAGTGAAATTGCTGTCTGTTAATTTAGACTTCTTATAACTAAAACCAGTTTCACATAAAGCACAGTTTCTTATTTCTTTGTTTCTCCTGGAAAGATAATGTAAATACTTAAAAGGAGCATTTGATAGATCTCCTTTTAAGGAAGAAATCTTTTTGTTTGTTTCTTTTTTTATGATTGTGTATAATTCATGCCACCTTGAAGTCTTTAAGTTGTATTTGAGCTCTGATCTTCTTTTCCGTTGATCATTTTTCTAGGACTTGGATTTTTTGATCCTGTTGCATAGTTTAAGAATGACTGTGGTGACAGTGGAAATAGAATTGATTGTAGTCACTTCAGTCTTCAAACCTGAGAAGTAGTACTGAGGGCAGTACTACTGAGTACTAGTAGTGACCTTGGAAAGGATCAGTTGCAACAAGAATCTATTTTAGGGATCAGAAGTTGTATTAGATACTAAACTTCTTTACTCTTTCATTAATTTACAAAATTATTACAACTGTAGGCTGGAACTGAAATTGTACATGATTTGACTGTCTTTAGTTAAGTAACTTCTGAAGTGAATTTTTGATAGGTGAATTCCAGCTTCTACTTACTCCACAGTGTGTTGGGATAAGTAAAATTGCTCCTGAACTTTGAATATGTCAAAAGGCACAACAAGTAAACTACCATAATTAGTCATTTATGATGAATGGGATTAGCAGTTCATGTGAAGGAGAATTAGAATGTTGAATGAGATTACAAATTCACTTTGGTGGTAGATTTGGCTGTGCTGCATCTAAGCTTTTAATGGGAGGAATATTTGAAACCTGTGAAAGTAAAAAGATCATTACTGTGTAAAGAAAAAGTGTAAAGCTCACAAGTAGACTGAATATGTTCTTTACCCAGTGAGATTTGTTTGCAGGTCACATGTCTTGCCACCTTACATGGCAATAGCAAAAGAATGTTAAAGAATTACTAGGCAGTTGCAGTATTACAGAGTAATTACCACAGATGTTACATTTACATTCTTTCACCGAGCTGTTTTAGAATTGAGATGTTTTCCTTCCAGTTTTGTAGCTTCCATTATTGTGGAAAGCCCTGTGCAAAGAGTGGGCTGATCTGAAGTATTTTTACGCTTTGGCTTCGGTAGTTATGTTGTGTGAAGTACTGGAGGCAGTATGCTGCTGCTAGAGACAAAGTCCTTTCCCATTTCTAGCAAATTGTTCCACAGAGCCGCCAGTTTTCTGAAAGAGGCTTATTATCTGTCATTGCTGTCTCAGCCAGCATATCATAATGAGTTTTGGATTATTCCTGTCAAGTCTTGGTGAAAGTTCCTTCTTCAAAGAAACAAGCAGCCATCACAATATCTTTCCTCCCATATGCTACTTTTTACTCCCATCAACTCTATAAGGTATGTGGTATATAAAAGGGGGTGCAAAATAGTTTTGAATAGGTATTAAAATGTTGATTTCAGTGGATGTAAAATACTGATTCTTCATATCCATGTTCATCATGAGGGATGGTAAACAGGTTGCTGTCGTGAATGCCTCCTGCACAAAAAGTGAAAAAGTGAATTTAACACCTTTTAGGACAAGTTGATTAGAATAAGTACAAGTCAGTTGATTAGAATAAGACCGTAGTCTTGAAGTAACTGAAATTTGAAACTGTGTAGCTATAACTTATGGTGTAAACATTTTTCTTAAAAGTCTCCTCTGAGTAACAAGTGACATAGTTTGGGGTTTTTTGTTTATTGGGTTTTCTTTCATTCCTCCCTACACCTCGAAAAACCCTAAAAATAATTATTTTCACATTCTTCATTGCAGCTGGTGATTATGGGGCAGGATAATTTGAGTAGTTAATTTGATTTACAGAGGGCTTTCAGAAGGCTCTTGCAAAGTTACAGAGAAGTAACACACCTGAAGATGTAAGTATCTTTTTTTGAGGAGCAAATCTCTAACATGGAGGAGAGAGGATTGAGGATTAGTATGGGTGGCCTCTAAAATCACAAGTAATCCAGGGAAAACTGTATCATTCACTGGCTTTTAAACAGGTACATCAACAATCTCATGAGGATAAGTGCGTTTTCACATAGCAGATTTTGAAATTCATTGGGAATTTTTTGACTGCCAAAACTAGCTTTACACTAGATTCAATACAAAGAATGCATGCTATAAAAATCTGCATTAAATATAAAATAGTATCCTGATTAGTAAAATCCCTGACGTAAACATGCCGCAGCTAGGAAAGTATCCTAGAGTATCCTGGATCCTTGGAGTGTATCCCTGTTTTTATCAACCGTTGCCGAAGCTGGGTTTGTTCAGGTGTCTATCCTGATCTGGCTCAGAATGGATATTGTTTGTACTGTTTGCTGGTATGGTGTTCCAACATTGTATGCTATTGTGTTTTGTCAGTGTTTTGTGATAATTAAATACATCCCTCGTACTGAAGAAGTGACCACAAACATTTCCCACTTTGAAGCTGAATAACATTCACTGTCGACCCTCATGATCTTTAGTGATCATCGCATTTCTTAAAATTAATACCTACATGTAACCAAATTCCACTGATTCAAGAGTATTCTCTAGGATTTCAGAAATACTTAAATGAAGATTCATATACAGTTTTCCTCCTAAAACATTCTGGTAAAACAATGGCTAGTCTTGATAAATAACTACAATTATTCTTGAAAATGTCATTTAGAAGACGTGAAGAAAACTGTTTATTCTGGTACTGTGCCTATAAATACTGGAAGATATTTTAATTTCTCTGTTATTAGGCAGAGAAAATGAGAAAATTCTTATCACGTCTATCAAGTAAAGCAGTTGTCTTCTGGCATGCCTTGGTTGTCTGTTACAGGAATATGTATGCAAAGTTGTAGTCAGTCTACTGAGATGATTTCTGTAATTGAATGCAAGCTTGTCATTGCTGCCTTCTTCCTTAACCAGCTAAGGGAAGTTAAACATCAAACTGAGAAGCACTGTAAATTTAAAACCAGGACACACTTCTTATTGCAAACAGTCCCTACTAAATTCTGTGCTTATTCCTGCACCTTTTTTTGATCAGTTCTTGGATGCTTCATTATTTTTGTTTACATGATCCAGTGTTGCTCCCAAATAGTTCTGTCAAAATTACAGTCTGCTCATGAATGAAATTTTTTTTCCTTTTTTACCCTTTCCCCCACCTGACCGCTTTTAGTGCTTCACCTGGGATGTCTGCACAGTGCTTGAGAAAATATTTCTGGGTATGACTGGAGAAATGCTACAGTGCTCTTGACATTTCAGAATATCTTGTTCATTACTCTGTTGCATGGAACATTCAGGTTTTAGCTTTCCAGTGGTGCATTTTTTGTTTTTCAGTTTATTATTGGGATATGGTAGCAATGTTCCTTTACCAGTCAACACCCCAAAGTACAGTGTTCAGACATGTAAAACACCTAATTTCTAGAACAGGCATAAAATCTCATCGCAATCTAAGGAGCTTCACAGAGACACTACAAAATAAATTACTAAATGTGGGGGGGAGGAAGTGGGGGGTAATTTCTGATTTCTAATTATTCTTAGTTTGCAACTGCTGTTTGCAGTTATGCATAAAGCAAAGCTGGAGTATAAGATACGTGTGCCTCAGAATACTGAACCACAGCATTGAGAATGCACAGTGAATTCCACACGCTGCGCTTGCAAAGGTGCAATAACTATCTAAGTAAAATGATTTTTTAAAAATTACTTAAAATAACTAGGCTATAAGAAATCAAAACTTGCTACTGTTAATATAATCCAAATTTTAAAAATAAGAGTAAATTGGAAACAACTTTGTTGCAGCCCATCACTGTAACTTGGAGTAAAATTGCAAATCCACAATCTTAGAGTATCTGTTTTAAAATGAGGTGAAGTGAGAATTGCCCACCTGTTCACAATGTGAGGATATTTGCACATATTCAAAATATGAGGAACTTACTGGGTTCCTTTAGTAGCTGGTGGATTTAGACTAATTTAGCTGATGCAGAAATCTGAATAGGTAAAATGCATGGAGCTATAGAAATACCTTCTTGTCTATTGCTGTGGGTGTGATGTGAATGAGTGTTAAAAGTGCATGTCTCCAAAGAGAGACTAAACAAGTTGTTTGGGGGGGAAAAAAACCCCAAGGGTTTTTAAACACATAGCAGCCACCTTCAGCATAGAATTCCCTAAAGCACAAATGGCTGAAGGCTGTCAGAATAAGCAAAGGAACACGACTCAGCAGGCATCCCTGCAAAGCTAGACAGCTGTCTACATTTGCTCCCCTTCTGAAACAGAACCTGAGCTAGACAGATCCACCGTAACCACCTTTTGTTCTTACATGACTGTAAACAGAGACCAGTTAAATGACTGCCATCTCAGGTGTAAACACCTGAAGTTCAGTCATCAATACCACTCTTCATGTCTGAGAGATAATTAATGTCTGTTGAATTTAATATTATCTGAGTGATGATTAAACTGTTGGATTCATATCTCTATATCTGAAATTCCATGCTTTGCACATCTTAGGGTTGAATTACATATTTTTATTTTGTTGTATTATGTCAAGTTCCTTCAGGTTTTTATCCTGCCTGTTTAAAAAACGATGGCTGAAGCATCCTCTGCTGTTACTAAGAATAGCTAAGAAATTATTTTTTGCTTTTTTCTTTCCTCCAGACTAGTAGTTTAGTTTGGTGTCAAAGTCCTGCCTATGTCTTGAAATTCCATTTGCTTTCTGAATGAGGCATAGATGCTACCAGTCAGTGCAACAGAAGCATGGAAAAAGTTGGGTGTAGTCAGTTCTGTTCAGGTACCCTCAAAAAAAGCATCTTCACATCAGTGCCTATCTTCAGATTTCAGGCTGATTAGGAAGCACAGAAGAGAGAAATTGCTGGCCCAATATTTGAAATCAAGTCTTTATTTTCCTGAAGAGAGCCAGAAGACCATAGGAAGATAATATAGGAATTTCTTTTCAGGAAGGGCAGATGATTTACTTTACCACCTGGTATTATTTGAAAAAAAAAGCCAAGATAATTTTTAGACCCACCTGTGCCTGCTTTCTATACACTGGAAAGCAGGTTATGAGGAAAAGCGGGAAACAAATACAATTACCACTTCTTCTGCTGATTTTTACATGTTAGAACAGGGTAGAAAATAATCAGCACCTGGCTCCACCACCCACCAATCACAGAATGCACCTTAGGAAATTGTTTCAATACCAGGTTTCACTTCTTGCCTCCTTTTCCCACACTACATGATGGCTTATCTTCAAAGCATTCCCATTTCACTATCTTCAGACAATTTTTTTGCAGGTGGAAAGCAGCTTTTTGTTTTTCCTCAGCTTTGATCGTTACCATATGGTCTTTCATACGTGCTCAGGGTCTCTTTCCAGGTTCACAATTTATTTTTGTCTCACTGGACCATTTTTCTGACCAGTTCTCTATACGAAAAACTACTCAAAGTGATGTGTTCTTGGAAGTATTCTGGGTTCCAGACAGAAACAGTTGTGTAGTGCCAGGGGCATAGATCAGTGGCCTGGCCTGGGGATGACTTATCAGGTAGGAGGCCTTATCTCAGAAGAATGTTAACCTAGGACACAAATACCCCATAACAGAAAACAAATGGTGTCACAGAAACAAAAATCCAGTTCTTATTGGCGCCTCCTGGGTCTTTTATTCTTTTCCATAGGCATTGCCTTAAAGATTCACAGTCAGTCTTTGAGTGATGTGGTTGTGTGTTCTCTATTCTGCTGCTGTGTTTGCTGGAGTTTGGAATTTCTTTTTTGGCCAGTGGGCTCAGCGTCCCACATTGGTGCACTTAAATGACCTTCACCATCTCCTGAGGGCATAAAATGGCAGTGTAGTCAACTGTCTCATCTGTGATTAGAATTACTAGTTGTGTCTAGGTTTTTGATTCTTTTAATCTGTAGCATATTGCTAATCTAGTAGCAGGCTAAATCAAAATTAGGTGTTGGTTTTAGGCGTCATTTTGATTTTTTTTCTTACCTATTACAGCCCTGCTGTTTGAGTTGTCAGCAATGTAAAAAGCTCTCTGAGTCTTGGCAGCTTGGAAATACTCTGCAAAAAATTAGGTAATATTGGGAAATGTTGATTTGTTGAAATCATTGTGATTTGGGGAAAGATTCAATCTGAAGTAATATTAGTTTTGAAATATTTTGCAGCCTGGGAATGATTTCAGATCAAAACCACTAAACATGCATGAGAGTAGCCAGTAGCAGGAAAATACAGTATCTGGGGAGGTGCAGTTAAGGGTGTGGCACATGCTGCTGCTACAACCCAGGTGAATTCCTTAAATGTTAGGCTACATAATTCCTCTTTTTGCTGACACAACACCCAGTTATTTACAGAAATAGGACTGTTCCAGAGAACAGTCCCTGACTTGACTGAAACAAAGAAATAGATACTGATGGGATACTTGCTCATCTTGTGTAGGAATGACCCAGGTCTGATTTGAAGCCAGAACTTCAGTTGTGGATCTTAATGTCTCCTAGGAAACTGCTGTGACTGTTAATGGCTGCACTTTATTTCTGTCTTACTATTTTTCTGTTTTTCTTTGCAAGGAACTTCAAAAGCTCCAGGTTTTATTTCCAGACAAGGTCCTCAGGGATAATATTTCCCCACCCACTTCTAATTAATTTAGAGTATCTTCTTTGCCAGATCACAGACAGAATATGCTGCCTCACAATTCTCTGCCAAAATCTTGGCTTAGAAAGAAAAAGAAATCCAATTTCTAACCCCGTCTTACTGAAGTGAATTTGTAAACTTTGGCTGTCAGAGCATCAATAGCAATCAGTTAAACTTGCTTCAATTTTAAAGAAGTCCCTGGGCAATAATAACCTGAATCTGAGAATATTTAATCATGTGACATTTGTTTCTCTTGAAGCCAAATTTTGTCTTTGTTATGTGCAAGTGTTTCTGGCCTGGCATCCTGGTTCAGAGACTAAAACATTCTAGCATATCAGGTGGAACAGTCCTCTTGCAGTATATATAAGGCTGTTCTCACAACCTTCACCTGCAGTGATGCTGATAAAAAGATTTGCTATCTTACATTCATCCAAATAAGCTCTCCTGCTGTTTCCCTGAGTAGTCTGAGCAAGTTTAAAGGTTTCTTTGTGCTTAATTTAGCAGCTATTAGTCCAGCTTCTTATAGTCTCAAAAGCATTACTGTGTGTACATTCTGCAGTTATTGAGCCCTTAATGTACTTAGCATTACAGGTGAAATGTACAGGGACTGGTTTTTAACTCTTTTTGTTTCTTAAATCTTTGTGTGAATATATAATTCTTCATGAGCATTTTGATTCGACTTTTTGAAAACCAAGAGAAGTTCACCTTTCCTTAATTCCAAACAAAATTTCTCCTTAAAGCAGTTATAGTTTTTTATGTCAATAACTTCATTACTATTAAGAAAATCTCTCCTCTGAAGACAAGCTGAGAGAGTCAGGGTTGCACAGTCTGGAGAAGACCTTGGGAATACCTTAGAACAGCCTTTCAATACCTAAAGGGAGCCTACAGGAAAGCTGGTGAAGCACTTTTCACATGGGTGTGTAATGATTGGACAAAGGGAAATGACTTCAAACAGAAAAAGAGTAGGCTTAGATTGAATATTTGGAAAAAATTCATTACTCTGAGGGTTGCCTGGAGAGGTTGTGGCTGCCCCATTCCTGGAGGGGTTAAATACCAGACTGGATGGGACTTTGAGCAGCCTAGTCTAGTGAAAGGTGTACTGGCAGGGTTGGAACTAGATGATCTTTAATGTCCCTTCTAACCCAAACCATTCTATGGTTAGAACACTTTACAGTTATTTGGATCTTATTAAAATATTCCCAGCCCTGATTGAGGTAACTGGCTTTGTTGAAAGAGAGAACGAACAAACTATTTTGCAAGCAGTACTACAGATTTTCTCCCAAAATGAACCCATATGGATTGCTAACTCAAATACTCTATGTTAACAGATAGCTAAATGAGAACCTTCTCCCCAGTCAGATAAAGATTTACTTCATAAAAGCTTCTGCAACTTCTTTTGGAAATATTCCCATCTTTGGAGTATGCACTATGCCACCTGTTTATGTATTTATGAAACGCTGCTCCCTGCGGGACAAGTCTGGGTTGTATGCTTATTTTGATAAAGCACTACTTTAATCTTCAGACACTAAGTAATTACCTCCTGCTAATGAAGTTATGTCCAGAAGTAGAATATATTATACCTTTTCCCTCTCATTTCAATTTCTCCAAATTAACTGCTCATTGTATTGTATACATGTAGGCAGCATGCTGCTATTTCAAAGCTTTAAACAGAATTATAAACAAAGGAGATATCTGGGACTCCACTGAAGACCATCTAACAACTCAGGACAAAGTATTCTGTCTGTGCATTTGTGGCATGTGTGCAACAGGTGAAGAGTCACTGCACAAACTGGTGCTATAAAACAGTGATCATCAGAGCAACAGTGGAGTGTCCTTAGAGTGAGTGTTTGTGTGTTTGTGTGTTTCACTGTTGGTACCTTGCAGATGCTAATCCAGTGATAGGAAGTGATGTTTGTCATCCAGCTAAATAAAGATTGAAATGCTGCTTAATCAAATAAGCTTATGTTCAGATGTTTCCCTAAGGGTGTCCAACTGGTTTGATGTCTGCATACTGTTAGCCAGCTCTTGGTATTCTCTCTACATCCCATCCCATTTTATCCACAGCTGAGCTGTAATTCCAAGTAGACGATATCATAATAACAACTAAGGATGCATAACTTACTGTTCTTTCTGGGATCTTCACAAGTCTGCTTAGTGAATGGATGTCATATTAGTTCCAGCAGGGTGGTTCAGAGTAGTTTCCCAAGACTGATCCTTTCTTGAATAACTGTTCAGGTTAGTCAGTATGTTCAACAGAAAATTCGTAATATATTGTGAAGTGTTTTTAGCTCTGGAATTTCTCACATTCAAGGGAAAACAGGATTTCCTTTTGCTATGTGTGTGGCAGCATCATCAAGGTGCTGATGAATACATAGAATGAGCTGAGTTAGTAGAAGTGACTGTTCTTCCTCCAAAATGTCTCACTCATCATAAATCTAATTGTAGAACTAAAGGTTGCCTTTATACATCTGGAAGCAATAAAAGAAGTGTCCTGTACTCTCCAAGTGTCAAGACAAAGGATAGGAGGTGGTGAATGACACCTTAGAAAGCTGAGCAGGGACCCTACTGCACACTGTCCAATCTTTTACATTGCTTTCAGAATGGTACCAGAAAATATCAGTGATAAGTAAGTTGCTGAGATGTTTTTTATGCCCTCTGGCATAGAAGACTATGACTCTGACCTCACATCTTCAAAATCATTCTCCAAAGACCAAATCTGGATATATTGCCAACATGCCTATATGCTGAATTTAGAATGGAAACCTAGATGAAGTGATTATTACAAACCTGCATCCCCAGAAGCTAGAACTTACTCTTCTAGCTGATCAATTGGTGAATTAGAGTTTAGGAGATTACAAGAGAATTAAGAGTGCCTACATTACAAAAAACCTAAACATCTCCTCTGCAAACTCCACATTTGCAGAATGTTCAGGCAAAGGACATATGGAGCAGTTCACTATGCTTAAAGTTCTTTAGGACATCAAACATTTTCCAGCTCATCACACTCACAGAGGTTTAACAACTCTTTGGTGAACTTAAATAATAAGAATCACAAGTCTTGAGGGACCTGGAATTAATCACAGCCAACCATGGATATATATTTTGCTGTTGTCTACAAAAAGATCTTCCGTAAATGCAGATTCAGTGTAAAGGAAAAACAAGAAGAAACCAAACAAAAATACCACACTATCTACCATGGAGGATAATACGTGAGAGTAAAATTGGGAAAATTAAACATGCCACCCTTGTCCCAACCATGGCATTAGCAATAGGAGATAATTTTTAAGAGAAACTGCCTAGTGGATCTAGAAAGTAAGCACTGCCTAACCCCATGTATAAAGGCAGAAAACAGACAGGATTGTTAACTCCATTATGAAAACAGGATAGGAACCTCTATGACTACAGATCTGACAATCAAGGTCCTCTTTGGACCTCTTTGATCAGAAGCAGGCAAGGGGTTTTTTTCAATATCATGAAAATACTAGTAAATTCTGCCCCAGTATCCCATCACTTTCTGTGGCCATTTTCTGATGCTTTCAAAGAAAGTAACCCTGTCTACCTTCATTCCCCAAAAGCCAAATTATACACTGAAGGCAAATGTAAATCTGGCCCCTGCAGGTAAACAGCTGGCAGCATTAAAGTATTTAAAACATGGTACAAAAAAGGTATATGGAAATGCAGTCTCCTTTCAAGGCTCTGCTACAGATACAAGAAGTTAACCACTCAAAGATATAAATCACAAGTTTTAAATTTGAACAACAGGATCACTTATATCCTGTCATCAAGTCCCACTTACACACTTGTGAGTTGCTAGCATAAAATATTTTATTCCTTTTGGTCATTATTTCAAATGCTACTCCAGAATGGCTTATCTTCAAAACTCTAGTCTTATTTACAGACTAGTGTTATTTATAACCAGTTTATACAAATTTCCACTTAGATGCTTTAACCAATATTCCCTCTCTGGTAAGAGCTTTCTGAATTAAAATAACTAATCAGATTCCTTTTTAGGATTTGATTACAAACTAAGCACATCAAACTCTTTCTTTAATCTCTTCTCAGGCCAATGGCTTGTCATTTGCCAAATCCTTTTGGTAGCCATTGCTTTAATTTCTTTTATACATAAATCATGCCCAATGCAAAGTCAAAACATAGAATGGGAATTATGATTGGTTGTTGTCATTGAGCTGATGAAACGTGTTTCTGCCACAAAGTGCAGTTAACCCTAACCAGCATTTGATAAGGTATGAAAGATCACAGCCTAAGAATTTTCTCAGAAGTAGAAGGTGTCATAAATTTGGCAGTGACTTGCAGATCAGATTCTGAAGTGGAGAGTCTGGAATACCAGTCTGGTCAATCTGTTAAATGAAGACACTGAAAATTTTCAGCTAAAAACTGGGAAAAATAAATTGCTGCTCTGATTTTTATTGTTAAGGAAGGAATCTGTAACTCATTAACAAGTTGCAATCAAACATGGAATTGATTGAGTAGTTTTTAACTGCCTTCTGATGGCACTGAAGTACTTTGAGTTTAGTAGTTTTATTTCAATGTGTGAGACATGTCCAGAGGCTAGAACAAATAAATACATACATAAATAAAACAGATAGCCATTTAGAGCATTGGAAGTGCCAAGGGTAGGTCTCCATTTTCACTTTCTTTATTGAGTTGGTATTTTTTTCCCAATAAAATTCTATCATCAATTGTCCTGAAAGTGTTGTCACCTCTCTCTACAAACTTTGCCTTATAAACTTCAAAACAGCAAGTAAAGAGTCAACTGAATATAGTCAATAAATAACAAATGGGAGTTGTTTTCCTACTAGAACAGTGCCAGTGGTGATGATTGGTCTACTAGTATTTACTTTCCATTTGCAACACAGTTTGCCAATCTGATGATTATTTGTGTGTAGTCACAAATAAGATAGATGAAGGAGAAAGGGAAGTTATTCATCAGGAGTGCAAACTGCAATGTGACAGGAGTCAATGTATATCAGGATCACAACTGTTGAAACAAATGCTGATTTGCTAGGCCCAAATTGTTTAGGAAAGGCAAAGTGTTAAGATATTCCTTTGATAGCTTTACTGTTCTGGTCCTTATTTAAGGTCTGAAGAAAGAAATATGCATTATAAAAAGTGTAAACTTTACTTGAAAGCATACTTCCTTAGTCACTTAACAGCAACTTAGAGCTAAGAACACCACCATAACTAAATATGTAGGTTTCAGTGAAATTAATACTAACAATTCACTTAAAGCATCCAGCTGCCTGTTTCCAGTGGATAAAAGGCTTTACTTTCCTCCACAACAGTAGCAACAACTTTCTTCTAAAAGAAGCCAAGTACATAAACAAAGTAAATTTTCATCAAATTTTCATTCCAATCCAGGCAAAGTTCCGGTTTTGTCAGACTGCCAAACAGTATGTGAGCTTTAACTCGAAATTCCAAAGTTCTGTGACAAAATTTATTCTTTGAACTTGTTAGTTTTTAAAAACTTACAACAGTAATATCCTGAACAGGTTACTATGTACTACCTGGCTATTTTAATTAGCTGCTCTACTTTACCGTTCTAGGAGCTTTAAATGCACTGTCATATAATTTCTTGAGGTAGTTTTTTTACAGAAGGAGATGCCAGGTGAGATAGGTAGATATTATAGTTTGGATAAGGGAAGGGAAGAGGAACATGGGTGAATGATTAGACTTGATAATCTTGAAAGTCTTTTCCAACCTAAACAATTCTATGAATTGCTGAGACTTGGCTGTGTCCACAAGACATTCCATTCCATCCTGGCATTGAAGTGGATTTGGAAACTACCTCTCAACCAGATGGCATTTGCAACACTTTTGTTTTGTTTGTCCATGTTTTCAAAATTGTATCAAGAAATCAAATGTTTGCTTATCACAGATGTATTAAACCTGCACATTTCAAAGTTTCATGGTACTGACACTGGCAACTTTGGAAGACAATGAGAAAGAAATGCGTGATGAAGTAGGAATGCACAGAAAAACAATTTTTCTTTTTTAACTGAAATGCAGGGGCTCTTTTTTGCCACAAAATGGTGGGTTAGAGTGTTTCAGTGAAGAGGAACTATTGCTCCTTGCACAGGAAGAGCTGTTGGAGGGAGATTAATTATCTGAGTTGTCAGAAATAACAACCCTTGACTATCATATGAAATAGCAGCATACAAACAATGGAAATAAAAAGATAAGAATAAAATGGCAGTGTGTTAGCTAACCAATCCTCTGTGCTCTGCCAAAGTCCCCATTGTCATTAAGGGCAGACTGAAGGATTCCAGAAGTGAGACAAAACTGTGCAGATGAAATCCTTAAAAGAGGGCATGACTTGCTGTTCATTGTTGAATGATGGAGTTGCTGCTGTGTTTTTGAACATGGTATCTTAAAGAGCATTCAGAGCTGGTAGACTAAGAGAAAGTGTATTCATCTTGTTGCCTTTACACCATCTGCCAAAATAGCATCTGGCCTAAGCCATCGAGACAGCCCTGCCTTTCAAAACACCAACAAGCATTATTTTCTTTATGCCTTTCATGTGTGATTAAAATGGAGTTGTTGGTACTATGGGCCATGATAACTTCTCAGCAAGCCCCATTCCAGAAAAAGATAGAATGATGCTGTAGTGAAAAACAGACCCTGTGAGTGCTTTCTCCATGGCAGGGAGCAAGACCCATGCTTTCAATCCAGCATGGTAAACCAGTGAATACAAAAAGCAATATTAACTCAGCTGAGCGCTGGCTGTCACTTGTGTTCTTTTCCACCTGGTGTTTTTTATTGCTGGGTGTATCTGCTGCCTTTGTCATGAGGCATGGCAGAAGCTTATGGCAAGATAAAGTGACCTAAATTACCCAGGCAAGGATCACTCTAAATGTATTTAATTCTTAACGTGAAAGAATCCACATGCCAGTCCACATTATTGTTGTTAAGTACTTGTCAGGTGAACAAGATTAAGAAAAGGTCCATGGCAAAGATCATCCTCGTAAAAAGAGGAATTCATCAATAGCTCTAGGCTGAACAAAATTCCTGTAGGCTGAGCAAACTCAGAACATAGGGTGCCTCTTACCCAGGAGACTGTTCCCAGCAGAGCTCTATAAAGCTTACTCAGTCTTTGACATTGTGCCTCAAATGGAGACTGTAACCTTGCAGAGGTCTGCAAGAACTGAGGCAACATGTAACACATTTCCATAGACTTGGGTTTTTTTAAGGCATAAATGTTTCAGCCAGTTGCTCTGCATTGTGCAATAGCTATCTCCGGGGATTTCAGTGGCTGTCCCAGAACTTGCACAGAGCAGCATTAAGCAAGATGCACTTCACATTAGGGAGTCAGAAGGTAATGGGTATTTTCTACACTCCAGTGTTTAACAACAAATTATCCTCATCCTGATATTATCTGTATAATGAATAGTCTCTTCTCTTCTTGTTTTTTCAGTACTGTTTTTTAAAGCCTCCATTGTCTGACATACTTACTTACAAGTCTACTACAAAACTTCCTGTTGAATGCCCTGCCAGTGTACAAAACCAATACAAGGAGGAGCTTGTCATGGTTTCTGGAATTAAAATCCACTTCCTCAGAAGTAAACCAAGATGCTGCTAAAGAAGTCTCAACAAATGCTCTTTAGTCTTTGAACTGGCAATATGTAACAATTAAAACAGGCATGATTACTCAGTAGGAAGATGTACAATACTCATAAAATAAAATACCCTTGGGCAGGGAGAGGCATATTTCTTTGACATACTTTGAAAAAAGCAGACATATAATTCAGGTCTATTATTTTATGCGGCTATACTACTACATTACTGCTGTACTGCAGATAAGTTGTGATTTCTAAATAAGGCAGTAATTGAAACCTGTGTGTAGAATATGAATCCTGTGTGTATTCTTGAACACATCACCACTACATGTCTCCACTACACAGACACAGAGAATTCCACTTTACCAAGACAATAATGTCAATTTACTCTTCTATTAGAAAATACGTCCAACGTGAAAATTGAAGTTTTGTTGTAGCTTCTGGCTCCTGTAATGCAATATACAGTAGTTGCTCTGAAACCCCAGTCGTTGTAGCTCTGAGTTGTCTTTCTTTTATTACTTTGCACAAGCTCTCTCCTAGAACTGTAAGGAGAGGAGGGGTTAGAAATGTAAACAAAAAATGAAGTGGTCAAGGATACCTATACAGGTACATCTATTTTCAAGTCCAGACTTCAGTTTTGACTCTCAGTGTTAGACAGACTGCTAGTTTTTATTCATTTGGTGGTCCACAGCTCCTGTTTGTATCACTGTTGCAGTGGAATAACAGAAAATGTAACTATTTCCATATTGGCTGAGAAAGACTATTTAAGACTTCTAAAATAGAATTTACAATACAAATAAATAAAAAGTATTACCAGCAAAATTAGATTGGAGCTAAGAATTCCAAAGAGCCCATAAAGTAAAACAGTTCATGAAAAATCAAAAATATTTTTTTAAATCTGGTAGTAAAAGGATGTTAAAATCCAGCTGAATATATGATTGGAGAAATTTAAAACTCTATTGGATATTCTGTGTGTTGTCTTCCTGCCTCTTTTGGGTGCTTATCTTGCTGGCTTTGAAACAACAGTCTTATTTGACTAAATACATCTCTGTGAATCACAGGAAGCCCTTAAGGTTCATAAAGATAAAATAAACAACCTGACTCTGTTCCACACTCCCCAAAATGCTTCACAGCAGATCAAAATGGTCTAATACTAAATTTCAAAATGCCAAATAGGTTTGTAAGTCGATCTAGATTTTTTCCAGCAGAATTATGCTCGTTTTCCCAGAGTTCTTTTATACTCAAGCCTCTGCATGGGTATAAAAGCAGTAGGAGGTCCTCTAGATCAGTTACTCATTATGTAACCTCATGCAACACAGATTAATAGGTATCCTAATTTTTTTCAACCTTCAAGCATTAAAAGAAACCCTTTCAGAGAAACAGACAGCACACGAATAATTTTATTCTTTTCATTGGCAGACTCATGACTTTCATTTTTCTGTTGGACTCTGAGATTGTAAGGAAAATTCAGTTTCCCTTTCTTTATACTGTGTGTATATGAATGTCAGGGATCAAACTTCCTTTGAGCTTTTCAACAGAGAATGAAATGTTATTGGAACATATTGCCCTAAGAATCATTGCAAGAACATGATGATCCCCAATAGAAACGAGTATTAATGATCTTGCAGTGTTTCTAAATATTTTCTTCTGCCAAAAGTTTACTTATGTTTTCCTGATACTGAAATGGAAAACATTGCTGAATTTAATAAATACTTAGATTAGATGTTAAACTTACCCTCATTTTCACTTACTCATCTCTGAGTTGGTCTGTTCCAAGGAATGATTGCTGGCAATTGTTTAATACATCAGTTATTGCAGTATTATACATTAGATAATAACTTCACCTTATCAGGAAAACACATCTCTGAATCTCTTGATCCGCTGAGGGGTGATAATTGGATTTTTTTTAAACACTAGAAGGAGACTGAGAATAAAGTAGTAATTTAGCTCTTTCCAAGCTATTTTTGTGCTTCTGGAAAAGTAGTGTGGGTTTCAACAGATCATTTTGGTTAAAGCAAGATCCTTTTAGTCACAGATTACAGCTTTAGATTAAATAGTTTTATTTTTTTAAGACAAATGTGTCTGAACTCTGCGTATGTAGAAATACTAAATAAAAAGGAATTGAAGAAAGACAGAGGCAGGAATGTGATGAACTTTTTTTCTTCACCTTGGAATCTCTAGTTGCTTTTTATTAATGCAACAGAGATCCAGGAAGGATAAACTGGTGGAAATGGATTATAATGGTCAGAAGAACCCAGAAGAATACTGAAGAGTGGCTGTAAAGCTGCCCCATGGAAAAGAAGCTGGGGGTGCTGGTGGCAGCAGGTGAACATGAGGCAGGCTGTGCCCAGGGGGCCAAGAAGGCCAATGGCATCCTGGCCTGGATCAGCAATGCTGTGGCCAGCAGGGCCAGGGCAGGGATTGTCCCCCTGTGCTGGGCCCTGCTGAGGCCACACCTCCAGTGCTGTGTCCAGGGCTGGGCCCTCACTGCAGGAAAGGCCCTGAGGGGCTGGAGAGAGCCCAGAGAAGGGCAATGGAGCTGGGGCAGGGTCTGGGGCACAAGTGCTGTGAGGAGCAGCTGAGGGAGCTGGGGGTGTTTATCCTGGAGAAAAGGAGGCTCAGGGGGGACCTTATCACTCTCTACAGCTGCCTGAAAGGAGGCTGTGGCCGGGTGGAGGTTGGCCTCCACTGCCAAGTAATAGGTGATAGGATGAAAGGAAGTGGTCTTAAGCTGTGCCAGGGGAGGTTTAAATAGAAATTTAGGAAAAATTTCTTCATTGAGAGAATTTTCAATTCAAGATGCCAAGATGCCTAGGGAAGTGGTGGAGTTACCCTACCTGGAGGTACTTAAAAGGCATGTAGATATGGTACTTGGGAGCATGGTTTGGTGTTAGGCTTGGCCATGCTGGGCTAACAGTTATACTCATAACCACTATGTGAAGATGATGTCAGGGGTGGGGGGGGGGGTGTCGCCACCTGTTTTTTTCAGGCAGGAATGTGCATGGAAATTTAGCAAGAATATTGTTTCCAAAATGCTGCGATGCCATAGGATTTCACAGAAGTACCACTTAAGGCTGTGCATCAGGAAGGTCTTGTGTCCTTAATTAGCATAGTCTAGCAGGCACAAACCTCATGTTTGACTTATGCCTATAAAAAAAGATTATGCTGTGAAGAAATACAACTCCAGTAACTGAGAGGAAAAGCACTGGAGCTTAAACCCCTTGGTAGATGATGAAAGGCTTGAATGGAAATGGAGATGAGAGAAGACCAGGGCAATTCGCAGTACTAAAGTAGTTACAACTATGGAGGGGTGTGACATAATGTGAGTTTAGATGCCATAAGGGCTATAAACAGATCAGTTATCCTTAACTGGGAAGATAAACCAGACAGGAAAACAAACAAAAAAAAAAATAGAACAACAGGCAGGAAAATAGAGTAGGAAAAGGACATGGGCGACATAAAGGTGGAAAAAAAAGAAAAAGGTAGGAGAGAAATCTTGTTTTAAAAGGAGGCAACTGATAACAGCATATTTTTCACTCTGGGGTGGGGAGGCAGTTTGAAAGGTGGGGAGTATGGTGAAGAGTGTGCATAGGAAAAGGAACTGAAGAGAGATATTTAGGGGAGACATTTTTAAGGTCATTCGTGTCTGTATATTGGCAGTAATCCATTGTGGAGAACAGACAGCTACTGTAGTTGTTAGTAAAGATAAATGTCATTGAATTATAGATGAACATAATGGAAAACTTCATGTGTAGCCATTGTGTAAAATTAGGAGTGGGACATACTGGCTGTGTGGGCTTGGTAAATGCCAGGTGCATGGGTGAGTCGTGAGCATTGGGAAAGAGTGCCTTATTCAAGTGGTCTATTCAGTTCTAACACCAGTACTGTAATGTCATTATTTTTTTTAATGCTCTGTCTGCTGAATACAAACCAAAGAATAGTAAACACTAAGTGCCTTAGTGACTATCTCAGCACGTCCATATATTTCTGCTTGCATGTTCACTGCAATGCCAGAAGGGAAATAACTCACCTTTAATGTGGTGATTGGTCATAAAGTCCTCTGTAATCACACCTGCTAACTACATGACGTGACACTGCACTGGGTCACGATACACAACATGCTATCCAGTCTTAACCAGTCATTCTGAGGTTACAACTGAATAAGTATTAAAATCTTTATCTCTTCTGACATACAAAATTTCCTTACCTAAAGTGCATTATTTTTGCATATATATGAACATTTACTTGCCAGTAGTCTGGAAAAAGTCATAGGGGAGGTGTTTCTCCCTCTATGCCTGTGCATACAGCTGTTACTTTCCAAGTACTATTTTCAGCCTGTTCTCATCTTTGGCTGTTTTCCCCTCACACTATTCTTTATACCACATACTATTTGTCCTTCTGCATGTATGTTTGAGAATGACACAGCCACTTTTCCAGGAACTTGATTCTTCTGTCATAACCATTAAATGTATTAATACCCCATTTGCTGCACATTGCACTGCCTTAATACAGAATTCAATTGACAAATGTTACCATGAGTTGTGCCTTATGTGAAAAATGACCAACTGAAACAACTGGCCCACTCAGACAGGAGATTGATAAAGAGCAGTTGGAGAATTAACTACACTCAGCTAGCCATTAAAGGCAGAATTCTATAAAAAAAATGGAGGCCTGTTCTATACAAACATAGCTTAAGAACCCAAACATATTGAAACATACTCACTAGCAGCATGCTTACAGCAGTAACTGAAAAGCTGTTATATTTTCTAATGCAGTTTCTGCATGTT
This sequence comes from Ammospiza nelsoni, assembly GCF_027579445.1. Classification (NCBI taxonomy): domain Eukaryota; kingdom Metazoa; phylum Chordata; class Aves; order Passeriformes; family Passerellidae; genus Ammospiza; species Ammospiza nelsoni. Next base: position 55,187,747 of record NC_080669.1, on the reverse strand, counting down.
TAAGTAAAATACATCTGGTTTAACAGTAGCTAGTAAGGAGAAACAAGGAGTAACCTAGATTGCGTTAGTAAAAAGTTCCTCTTAAATTCCTTTAAAATAAAAACTCTACAAACTAAATCATATCGCTTCATTTTGCTGTAACAGCACAGAGAGAGAATTGCAAATAATGTTCAGGAGTGCATAGCTTAGAGGTAGTATGTCCCCCTCTCTAACATTCAAGGTGAAATATCTTGTAGATATTTCCAAGGTGCATCTACCAGGTTAGGATGCAAGTAAACATTCCCTGCAGACTGACTATGGCCACCTCCTCCTGGCACTCCTTCCTCCTGGTGACAGAACAGCCCTTGTTTAAGACTTGAAATCATTTTACTTTGCAGCTCCTCCCTGACCATTTCTGCTTGGCTTCAATTCTGCTTGAAAGTGAGAAAGGGGATAGTGGTATGTGATTTGGGTAGAGGCATACATCTTCCATGACTCTCACTCTCTGATTTATGGTAGACACAAATCCACTGTCCCTATGCCTATGATTGTCAGATATTGAAATATCACTTGTAGAAAAGGGATTTCTAGAACATAGAAAGGGATTTCTAGAGCATAGAAAAGTAAGCACTACAATTATATTATTATAGCAAAAAGGGGGAGGGAGATGCCGCCTCAATATAGGGAAATTCCTTATCTACAAGTTACTGCAACTAGAGGACTATCCAAGGAGCTTTCACTATATGTTTCATATAATCTCCCCAAGACATTTGCTGTCAGAGAGAGTTAAGATGCACTGTTGCTTTTACATGCTATATCTATTCTTTATACTCACAGATTTGGTTTCTCAGACCTGGATTTTGCCTCCACAATAGTTACCTCCCTCTGGAAACCACACCCTCCCCAATATGATCCTCAGGATGCAATCCCTAGGAACTCAAGTAAAGAGGCCTCTTTCCTTCCAGCCAGGCCCATCCCCTCGTATCAGAGGAACACAGTCACTTGGCTCCAGTTCCAACATATATTATCACTTATTCCTGACATGAACACTTCACAATCTGTGCCACTTTCCGGCCACTCAGCCACCCTCTGCTTCTATGATTCAACTTCTGAAGGTTGCCGCCAGCCTGCGCGCCTCCTCCATGACAGCTACACAGTGTGTCCAACACACCATAGGAACTGCCCAGGGAAGAGTAAGGTTCATATCTGTGCCATGGACAGCTCTTGGATCTTGCATAATACACCCAACTCAATTAAAATTGGCAAAAAAATCACCTGCAAATGAAGGAAAGCATGAATGTACACATCTACTCTACACTTCTAATCTACACTGAGGAAAATACAGCTCACTCCAAACCAGACCAAGGTGGAAGAGAGTACTTCATTATATGAAGTACTCTGGCTGCAGAAGACAAACACACCTGCTATTTCCAACCTTCTTACATAAGCATTCTGAAGTTCCATCACAGAAGAAAACCCTGCCACAATCTTTCCCAACCACCTAAATGTTGGCCTGCACCTAAAAAAGGTCCACACTGGGCTGGATCCAGCCCTTTGTGCTGCCCCACCTACTGGTGTTAACATAAGACTTGCTCCCAAACCAGAAGAACCTGGCATGGCAGGGGTTAATGGGGTGATGGGGAGGGGAGGGTGAGACTAAAGAAAATAGCCCGACACTCTTCCCAGCTTGTTTGATGGAGATGCGACCTGGCAGCATTGAAAAGCTTCAAGATTAATGGAGAAAAGGCGGAATCTGACAGCTTTTCCGCTGGTTTCACTCCTCCTGGGTGGGCCGATTGCTCTTGAATGTCACTTGCTACTTAATCTTGTGTATCTGAAACAGACTGATGTGTTTGGGGAGCCCTGCTTGCTCTGTATAGACATCAATTGGCAAGGCAGATAAAAGGAAACTGCATTGAATTACTCTCTTATGCCTTTTATAGAGCACTTTCTGACTACAAAATAATTAGTAGCCTCATCCAACAAAACCCATCGTGGCTAGGGTGCTCGTTAAACACCAGAAGTGAGGAGGAGAAAGTATTGCTTACTCTCTTCCAGCTCCTTCCTAGAGCTACCATCAAAGCAAGACGTGTTTACACTCAAATGAAAACATCTGTAGTTAATACTGTCATTTAAAATCACCTCACTGTCTGTGGGATGCTTGCATTGATTTTTTTTTTCTGGATGATTATTTCTGTTTGCACATTATCACTGCGGAGTTAACAATTTATGTGTTACATTCTCTCACTGCAGAGCAGAAAACCCTTAAGTACCTTTTAAAAATGTAATACATCTCCCACTCAGTGAATATGATACATTTTCTCTTGTATATAAAGGAGGGCATGGGAGACTAAAACGTATGGGGTTTTTTCCCTCCATCTGCGATGAAATCAGATGGCAACTGTCTTGCAGAAGACATTTGATTCTTTTTTTAATCCCAGAATATCAGGTCAAGTTCTTCTATGTCTTTCACCCATGTCATACCATTTACAGCAACCTAGAAATAGTAACAAAAAAAAAAAAAAAAAAGCAGCCTCTGTTAGTTTGTAAAATTTGCTTTATGCCCCAAACTGATTTGCATGCTATAAATCTGCATTTGTCCCTATTTGTTCCTAAAACTTCATTTGAAGCTATACTGGTGGTATAACACAAAGCTGACATTGCTGTTCAAGTCTGCAGTCCACAACACAGGCAAAACTCTGGCACTGTGTGAACTGAAAGTTAAAATTTTAACTTTTTAGGCATCTAAATATTTAGGAGTGCTTTGTTGCCAAATTACCTTCTGCCCTTTGACAAACAATTGTCTGAAATAGATGCACTGAGCCAATTTGACACAGGATGTATCTGTCATAAATTCTATTTTTTTCCTTTTCAAGCAACAGAAATAATCACAGTTAGTCTTAAAACTGTGGATTCTGTCACACCACCTTCTAAGTAAGGAGAAGCATCCCAGATTAAACATCAGCACCACCACTGTATTTCAACTGGCACCTAAAACACAGTTAATAGGAGATGACTGTGCCTTCAGCAAATACATAGACCTGTTCAGTTGGCAGTGGGAGGGAAATAGCTCTGTTCTGTGCAGTTTTTTACAATATTTCTCCTCAGACCTAAGTGGCCCTTTATAGAAAGAAACGAGGTGGAGGAATAGCAGCCATTTGAATGGTGTTTTTTAATCTATCTAATTTCTATGCCTTTCTTAGAAATATAGGAGACATAAACTGAACAATTAATCACTAAAGGGAAAGCATCACTAAACTCTGTACTATATTTACTATGGTTTTCAATAGGGGAATCTGCAGACACTTTGCTGTTTTTAAACAAGCAGTTTTAAACAAGCAGTTGTTACTTTCTGATTTTCTTCTGTTTCAGCTGCACGGGACTACTAAAAGTATAACATCTAATTTAAACAATCTTTAAAAATTTTATAAGTTGTTTGAGAAATTTAAATTAGTAAAAGCTTCATAAAGTCCAACTGTTGATTTTTTTTAAATGTTGGGCTAATGATTGTGTCTTAATAAATGAAGCATAATTACACATTTAGAGTAAAAATCAAATTAGTATCTGTTTTCCCATATTGACATTTCAAAGTTCAGGTTAATTCTCTACTTTAAGTTTGTTGCATACATTTCTCAACCTTAAACCTCTAACACACTTTGTAAAAAAGGTAAAAAGAGCAACCAAACTTAGTTATGATAATTTATAGAAAATGGATCCCATATCAGGTATATGTTCACTTTATAAAGATTCAGGAGTGAACAAAGAAACACTAATGAAAAAGAGGCAATTAGAACCTTTTGGCAATATTGTGAAAAACAAGCAGCATGACACCCTAGAAACTAAAAGGTTTTCACATCATTTCCCTTCCCCCTTCCCCAGAAGGACGGCATTCGCATTGTTAAAAAATACACAGGACTTTAAAGATATTTACTAAATTTTGGTGAATGCTCTTGAACAAAATTCTTTCTGCAAGTGTAGTCCAGCCAAATTTATATGCTATTTGTCAGAATAAATCTTAATCTTTCTATATTTGGCCTTGTTTACTAAACATTTTTAAGATTTTTAAGAGCACTGATCAAATTCTACACGCACATTTAACTTCACCAGTTAAGTTCATGAGATGTAGCAGAAATGAAGATGAGCCTGTGTAAAACTGCTTACAGCACTCAGATCTTACAAGTAAAACAACCTGAGACAAGCTATTCTATTATTTTTAAGGATTAAGGCAAGAGAATCTCTGTTAATTATGTGCATATCCTTTATCTGTAAAATTTGTCACTTACTAACATCATACCAATGTTTTAACGAACAAAGAGTAGGGGATGCAGTCAAGCCTTAGGTAATTTATACAAAATGTCTTCACAGTTTGTTGTCACATTTGGCCACAAAATGGAATTTCTTATCTAAAGTTTCTTAGTGCAACATGTTGCAGCCATGCTTTGATTTGCAGCCTAGTTCAAACTACTTGAAATCATGGGTCACTAGCACAATACGTCACTGCACTCTCTGTGAGTCCTCTTCCCTGCTATTTTGGTGCAGCTTCTGTTCCCACTTCCTAGCAGGATCCAGGCACAGTGTCTGGTAAGCCACTGATGTGTGCAGATACACACACACAGGTGCATAAAACAAAAACCAGAAAGAGCTTTGTTTTCCTTCTGCTGCTGTTCCACATGAAGATGCAATTACAAACCAAGAATGCCTGGATGAACAACACTGGTGATAAGCTTAAATGGCAGACAAAACAAAGTCTGATCTGTTTAGACTTTTATACTACTACAGAAAAAACAAGAGGCTTCCAAGGCCGAGTTAGGCTTCACAGTGACACAGCCAAGGGCAACAGGGATGTTGTCTGGAATTGTACTGTCAAATGGAAGGAGGCCTCCACATGGCCCTCACTGCCCCTGTGCAGCCTCACTCCACTGCCCAGCACAGATATGACATGCTGGCAATTGTTGTTTCCTGTAAAGAAAAAACAGCACCATTTTTTTTCAGCCCCACCACTCTATATTGAAACCTATGTTTTAAAAGCTGGTTTCAAACTCCTGAAGGCTGATAAATCTAAAGGTCGAACTTGTACTGTTGCAAACACCTTTGGCTATTTTTCCAACCTGGAAGATGTCAGCATGGGATGACTTTCAGGATCCTGTCCTATCCCTCCAATTCCAATTTCATTATGTCATAGTGAGATGAGTAGGAGACAAAGTGATCATGGTGCAAGAACTACTTTCTCTTTTTTCTAATAGGATTATGCAGTTATGAAGACAAAGGGCATATTCATAGCATGGTGCTTTACAAAGATAGCACAATATTGTAGTTAATAAATTTTTTTCTCAATACAGCTTCATTGCAAGAATTCCACAAGAAAAACTTTTCCTTTGCAAAATGGGCCAAAATTCCATTTTACCATGTTCTAGACATTTTTGTGTCCCTAAAATATTATTTTCCCTGTGCTTCATCCTCAAAAAACTTGTTAATATTTATTTCAACTAAGCAGTTTAAAATGTGTTAGCTTTTTCCAAGGCAATATTGTTCCCTAATATTAAAAAAAATGAAAGGTATCATTGCAAGTGCGGGAAGAATATGCAGTCCTGGCTGAAAATGCATGTGGCAGACAAGACACAGCATCACATCAGCATAGATGGGCTGCAAGGTCCATCAGCAAGACCTGGAGCCGAGAAAACCCCAGGCGGAGTGGTGCCCTCTAGGCCTCCTCATGCTCCCTGTGTGACAGGAGGCAGCATGTCACAAATGCTGTAAGGGAACCAGGGCTTAGGGAAAGGTGTGGGCACATTTGACCCTCATTCGGCAGGAGGGAAAGAAGCGCTAAGGCAACATCTCTCATCTTCCAGGCAGGGGACTGACAGTCCTTGTGGGAGATCTGGCCTGCTGGAGTGGGACAGCACGAAGGTGCTGGGTTTGGGGGGAAACAGTTGCTGTGGCCCATTTGTGTAACTGCTAATATGGAGAATGGGTATGTGTGGGTCTGTCAGAGGAAAGAGTAAAAACTTGGGAAGGGTAGGAAAGGGGCTCAAGCAGAAAGGCTGTGCGTCACCAAGCGCCCCTTTAGTTTTTGCAACACAAGCCAAAACATAATTTAGTTCCATTTATGTGAGAGAGTATTGAGACCATTAACAGTTTTCCATACACAAGCATTTATGTAGGTATTTTAAAAACTAAATGAAATATATATAATTGTCCTAAGATATAATATTTTTTGTCGAGATTTGGACAAAGTGGGAAGATGACCAGGACTCAGCAAGACTTGATTTTTTGCAAAACCACTCTCCTGCCCACATAAGTCCTAAGGCTGGGATTTTTTCTATCATCCTTTAATAGGGCCCCAGCCTATACCCAAGATCTTGGCTCCCATAAAGCTGTTTTGGAAATAGAAATTAAACCTCCTTTCTCATGACTGCCAGGGAAGCAGGGCTCTTGCAGCCAGTTTCAGGAGCCCTTGCCCAGGTCCCGTAGCTGCTGTGCTCCTTTTGAGTCCCAGCATGAGATCCAACACGCTTTACTCTGCTCCTGGCCACAGGCTGCACTCAGATGGTCACTTTCCAGCCCCCTGCTGCCTGACTCCATGGAGGAGTAGAGGGAGCACGCCTTGGAATTCAATTACCTCCTCCCCATGGGGAAAGGAGAGGAGGTAAGAGGCAAGTCAGAAGACAGAAAACAAAAGGTTGAGCAACTGCCTGCAGCAAAATAGGGAATTCCACGAGGGAATGCTGAATTTGGTGGCACCCTGATGAAATGCCAAATTGCATAGCCATTGCCTTGCTGAGCGCAGGGGCCCAGAGCCTCAGGAAACAGGACTGAGATAAATTGGATTAATTCACACAAGTCAGAGGCATTGTTTCAGATCCTCTTTGGCGTCATGCATATGACATTGCAATGGATTACACCATATATTTTTAAGTTCTTCAAAACTAAAAGGGTTGTTTGTTTATTTTCCCCTCTGAACAAAATTGTAAATTCCTTTGCTATGAAATACATGGAGCTATTTTAACAAATCGTTGCTGCACATAAACTATTGCCAGTCATCTAATGGATTATTGATGATATTTTAATTAGGCTGGCCACTTTACTGAGACCAACTGTCAGTGAATCATATCTTGTCTAATTTTAAAATCCTTAACTCATTAATCTCATTCTCCTCTCCTCTCTTACTTTGCATGTGTATTTTATAAGTATATATGTATTTACTACAGCTACGTATTTTCACATTAGATTAATTTTACTGATACATCAGCCCATGGTCCAGTGGGAGCCATCTGCAATGCTGGTTCCAAAACCCCTCACACTGCAAGGCTGAGATGCAGTGGAAACTCCCAGGGCTGGGTCTAGCTTTCTGAAGTGTTGCTGGGTAATGCTGCAACCACAGGCAGCCTTGTCCCTCCTGCAGCCAGTGTGAAGCCAGCATGTATTTCACACAGCCTGTTGTGATCAGTGTGACAGAAATCTTCTGGTGCACATCAGATTAGGTGAATGAGACAGGGGTGATCTCATTCTTACTTCAGAGACTACTAAGAGAGACTGCTGCAAGTACTTCTGTTCCTAAGATGGTCTGTGAAAAGTAATTTATCTGTCTTATCCAGAGGGAAAAAGAGCTTCCTACTGCTCAAGGGTACCTTCCCCAAAGTAGGAAGTAGTGTCATGTCAGAGACTGGACATCAACATCAAGTTTTATAATGAAGCTTTTTTCTTACTGTGCACTGTGAAAGCATGTGAGCTGCAGCCCTACCCGAGGGGACATGAAGGACAGAATAAAATGTGTGTGCTTAATACCTTATGTTTAACACGCTGGAAGGATCATTTCCCTGTTTTCAGTTGTAAACCCTAGTTGGAAAATGCTTAATCTGGGGCAGGGAGAAGCCAATTTCTCAACATTTTTCTGTTAGTTGTACAGTTTTAGAAAAGATATTGGTTATTCTTTTCTCAGTCCTTGTGTAAACTTAGATGTACCTACCTACCCGATGAAGTGCCTCTTTCCCTTTATCTCATTGCGGAGTTTTCACAATCAGCTTCATTTACTTTTCTTCATGATTCATGGTGTTTTATCTCCCAGGAGCAGAATAAGGCACCTCTGAGATATACACTGATGAGACTGGTTCTTCTGGTCATCTGCCAAAGCTTGTGGTTATCCAGTTTCAGAAGACAGTAAAAATCATGGTTGTTTATATCAGCCTTTAATTAAATTTGCAGCAACCTCTAGAGTTTACTAATTTAAAGTAGTTGCCTAAGTTGGAGTCCTATGTTAATCTCTGTTTAATAATAATCATTACTGTTCAATATATTAAAGATAGTGTGAGAAGACACTATTCCTGCTCTCATACCTTCCAAACATTCCTCACTGATGCTCACATTTTGTGTATCCCAGCTTCCACTGTTTCAGCAGCCACACAATGGCTTTTTATTTTACAAACAGAGAAAATTTGTTACTCCCAGAACATATGATCACAGCAAAGTTCTCAGTGCCTGAAAAGGTGGTCTGTGATGGCTTTGCTGGCAAACTCATAACTTTGATTAGTAATGCTGAAATGTTAAATCCCCATTACATTAACCTACATTCTGTCTCAAGTACTTGGAATACCACCAGGCCTTGCAGAACAGAATTTTTTTTTCTTTCTCTTTTTCCAAAGTTTCCAGCACAGCCTGGAAGGGCAGCTGGCTCTGCCTTGGTGTGTTAGAGGCACGGTGCATACCCAGCTGGCTGTTCGACAGAATTTGCTGGGCAAAGGCACAGAGGAGCAGCAGAACAGTACAGAAAGCTCTGATGAGTACTGAGATAAAGTAGATAGAGTTTCTTATATGTCTGAAGTCTGCTTTTGGTATAAAGTATTCCTCGCTTTGTCCACTGGTCTTGTTGATTCGCTTCTTCTGCCCTTGATGCTGTCCTAAGTTTCCTTTCTTTCTCCTCTCCTCACCACCTTTGTCTGCTCTTTTCCTCACCCTCTTCCCCCACCTGTCCTTTTTCTGCCTCTTCTAGAGTTACCCTGTGTGAGGAGCAGCCAGTACTTGGATTTTATGTGCAGTCCCTTCATGCCAAGCACCTGGTGCCAAAGCAAATGTCTGGTTCAAGTGCTGGCCTGGCTTTGGGCTGGTGAGTGCTGCACGATGGGCTAAGAGCTGCTGGGAGCCTGACTGGGGCTTGGCAGCAGCCCCTGGGACGCCTCTGCCCACCCCAGCTCACCACAGCCCCCTCTTCACTACCCATGTCACACAGACAGGGCACGTTCCTCACCCTCCAGATGGGACAGAGGAGCTGCCAGCTTCCCTTTCCACGGTGTGGCACTTCAGAGAGCGCCTTTGATTAATTGATAAAAAGCTATTTCGCCCAGGTATTTTTGCCAGTGTTTTTTTGGGTTTTTTTATACCTAATAGCAAAATTGATTGGAAGAGAAAATAAAATCATTTTACATACTTTCCTCACTCCTTCTTTCAGGCATATTCTGTTTCATACCACTTTTATTAACAAGATTTTTACTGATAGTGGATGAATTATCTGATAATCACAGCAAGGTTTCCACTATTGTTGATATTAAAAAAATCTCAATCTCCCTCTACAGGACTATTTCACAGGCTGATCAGAAAGAAAGGGTCTGCTCTTTGAACTGTTTTTTCTTTGTTAATCTGGTATTCAAACAAATTAAATTAATAAATTTAAAACTGACATGCTGATTTATTTTCAAAAGCAAGGTCTCACTTTGTAATATTGTTTGAGAAGATTGGGATTCCTCCTCAGCTTTATTTTCTGAGTTCCAGACAGAGGTCATATAAAAATAGTAACACATACAAAAAGATGTTTTTTGTTCAAGCCATTATTCTTAATTACACACATCCTTGAACCATCCTTTTTTCCCTTAACAGTTACACCAGTCTAATGTTTGTGCATTGTTATCGTCTCTCCTATCAGCCTCATAGCTCCACATGACTAACTCCCCTAATCTTCGTGGCAGGGAGGAGCAGTGGAGATTGCAATTGTTGTGTATCCCCTGGCAGCCTGACAGATGAAACAATCCCCACGCAAGGCTCTGCTATCAGCCGGCTCCTCCCATTACCTGGCAGCAAACTGGCCGCCCTGAGGGGCTGCTCGCCCACCAGAAACTGAGCCCCCGATGGGCTCAGCCAGATTCCTGGCTTCCCTGCTGGTCCCAGCTCAGCACTTTCGCAGCTAGCTAATTTTACAAGTGTCTTGCACTGATTGCACATATGCAGTTGCACACTGAGTTGGGTCGGGGGACTTGTCTGGCTGAAGAGTAATGTGGAAAAAGGACCCTGGTGCAAAAGAGAAGGAGAAAGGCAAAGCACTCAGCAGCGTAAACTGTGGAGGAGCATGTGCTGGCCAGAGGGGCTCGGCCCCAGCTTAAAGTCACTGGTGGCATGCTGTCCTCATCCTCCTGCAAGAAACCTTCCCCAGTGCCAGCCCATGGGTGGGCAGATTCCCCAGCCATGACTTTTAAAGTGGAACGAAAATGGCACTTCCACAATTGGATGTGCAATTCTCTTTAATATCACAATAGATGTAGCTAAGGTTATCGATGACTGATTACACTACTGGCACAGTTCTTTGAGAGGGGCTTCCACGGAGGCTACACAGTTTTTCTTTCACAAAGTAACAGTTGAGTGTGGAGAAAGCGCCTCTCTCCTTCCTTGCAGAGGGGTGATTTGGGTGTTTCCATTCACTTAGAGCACTGCATGTTCCTACCAAAGAAGTATCTTGGACAAAACACCACACCACTGCTCTCCACGTCTTAACAGGAGTTGGACTTTCCTCCAAATAGTGATTTGAGGTCTGTCTCAGTTTTGCCAGAATGGGACAGTTGTGGCTAAGGAAAGAGGCCAGGTCCCCAAAAGTCCCCATTTCTCCAGCTTATATAACAAACTAGTTTAGTTTCTGATGGCTCAAAGTGAGCATATATGGAGCCCATTAATAATTACTACAATGATGTCCAAGAAAAACTGGGAGAAAAGCATTAGGAAAAAAACCCCCTAAAACCTCCCAAAGAATCTAATCATGATAGGGTGAGAAAAGAATGTGGCTGTGGATTGATGGATGATGTGTAGATATTTTTTGTTAGAGACTTATGAAACAAGTAGAAAGTCCAGATGTTTCAGAGACAGTAAATAGTTCAATGTTTCTGAAATGGGTGTTGTCAAGGGAGAAAGTTAACACTGAGATGCCCAAATAGGTTATATCTTCCACATGGCTTTATTAGTTGGTGTAGCTGAGGTTTTCTTCTATAAAGAAAAGCATTTTGAGCTTCATCTAAGCAATTCTTTTTTAGTTTATTTCAACTAAACACATCATGCTGGAAGTTGTAACAAAAGCGGATCTTAGTGTAGGACCAGGTTGCTGCTGCACATGACCAGGGGACAAGCAGCATGATTGTGGGCTGGTGTAATCTTCAGTCCAGTTTTATCTGTATTGCAGAAACCCACAGGCTGGACATTTCACTCAAAGGCAGAGAAATTGCTCTGTACTCACACATTTCTAACTTTGAAGGTCACTTCCTGTCCTCCTCTCAGTTGCTTATAGATTTGCACCTAGCCAATTCAGCTTGGAAACATTCTGCACTTCTACTATCCCTTTTGTTTTCTGCTGTCAGTAGCCCTGTTGCTCTTTCTGTTGCTACATATCTTCAGCCTGGAAGAAACTCTAGTTCACTCAGCTGGCTCACATTAGTGAGCTGCTTGAAAGACAAACTTAAATCCCAGCTTTGATTTGTGATTTGCTCTGCTAATGCTTTAATTAGTAATAGTTCTTCAATACTGTGACAACACCTAAGTAAGCACAGCTCTGCAATAGATGTGTCTTGACATTTTATTTTGGTGGATTTTCAAACAAAGATCAAACCTTGCTTCCAGGCTTTGGTCCAGTCAACCCAGTGGCTTCCCAGGTAGCAGCACACCTGGCAGAAAGTTTTCTCCATCACTGCTGGGGTTTGGCGGCTGGTTCACTGTTCCTCTCAGCAGGCTCTTGCTGCTGGGTGCCAGGATTTTCATCTGCAGTCTCTGGGCTGTCCTTCCACCAGCTCCACAGGGATGGAGGAACAACTCTGCCTTCCAGAAAGCACTCTGTGTCCTCCGCAGAAGTTCATATGGATCTTTTTGAAACTCTCCACCAATTAATCTTGGGTAAGTTCTTGACCTGATAGGCATCAGGTATTTTGGCTTTTTGTCCTTTCTGGAAGAAGGGTTTTCAGACCCAGCAGTCCTTTCAAACTTCCATGCATGCATTAGTGAATGCTCTTCCAGTGGCTTGGAATATGCATATACTCTTTCCCTGGAAAAAAATGAGTGAACTGTACTCATTCCTTCCTCCATAATGTTGCAGGCTTTGTGCTATTTATGGCTCAGCACCCACCTCCAGAGTCTGTTCCCCCAGTTTACTGCAGCATATTCTGTACCTCTGTTCACACCCCAAGGAGTAACAATTCCTTAAGTTGAAGACATTGCATACTGCAAGTCAGATAGATGATACTTTCCCCTTAGTAACTGCCTTTCTTCACAGAATTTTAAGTAATTTATGAGCACAAGGCAACTCATACTCACAGCATCTGAGATAGACTGGCAGTTTTTTCTGCCAGTCTATCTTGTCCTCTTTACAAGGAAAATATGCTCAGAAATAGAATTTAATTTAAATTTTAAGATTTCCACCTATTTTACAAAATCTTTTTCTAATTCCTAATGGCAATTCTGAAAAAACTTGTATCATAAATAATATTTTCCGTGGACCCAAGGTGTCGTGTACGTATGTGTGAGTGTGTTGCATAAAGACAGATTCACACCTTTTCCTTTTTATTCAAAAATTTTGTTCCTCGGCACCTGAGAGCACTTGGGGCATTAGTACTGCAGAGAGCAGAACAAAGGACAGTATGTAGGCTCGAAGTGTGACCAGTGTATGCAAAATGTAATCATTGTTGGGACCACTGAAAGTTGCATGACCAGCAATGATTTATTAGTAGTGCAGAATCCAGAGAAATACTCCCATCTAAATTATTGTTTCTCTGGCTCTAAGCATTCAATACATTCCCAGCTTGAGCCAGGGAATTTATTCTCTCCTCTCCTCTCCTCTCCTCTGTATTTGTCTGTGGTTTGCATTATCATTCACTAAATATACTTGGACATGACATTACTTTTCTTGAGCTACAGATTTGAAAACTTCTGTCACTCTCCCTTTGACCGTCCACCATTTCAGGAATTTCATAATTAAATCAGTAACTCATACTCACTTAATGAATGGGGCCTCTTTTTTGGCATTATATAAATTATATACTTTTAAAATAAGAAGGGCAGAGTGACAAAAATTATCTAAAACTCACTCAGATTGAAAGGCTTGAAATATATAATTTTCATGTTTACACAGTTCCTCCCTTTCTTCTAGAAAATATGTGAAAGTAAAGTGGATAATCTGCCACTGAGACAGCTTAATGGTCCATCTAAAATATAAATGTCTACCATTTTGTCTGAAAAGCTACCATACTTCTGTCACCAACTATTTTCATTAACAAATTACATGCTTTATGGAAGTCTTTTTCTGTACTGATTATTCCAATTTTCAAGAAGCCAGAGGAGGAAGCATTTGTCATCAAGGGCCAAAAAGAACAAGTTACTTGGGTCTTAAATGAGCCAGACCAAAAAGTATCTTATGTTGCCTAACGTATAACTACATGCCCAATTTTATAAGCCAGCGATGTCAGGTTTGGTCAAAATTAAGTTTGTCTTGGCTGTGAATTTGCTGAAGCTGTTATCAAATGCACTGAGGGTTGGGGAATCTGCTGACTGTGACTTTGAGAAAAGGAGGGGGCAGACTCAGCTTTCAGAAAATCAACCCACAGAGGTATACACACTGGTGTTTCATGGTGGCCTTTTCAGGGCTACTGCTAATTGTGAGATGTGCCCCACTACTGCTCTAAAACCAATTCAGGAAAAGAAACCAGCACACAAAGTGAAATTTCCAAAACTCAGTAAACATGTGTTTTACTGCTGAAGACAAAGAAGAAAGGGATTCCAGTGTGTGCTGGATCTCGAGATGGGTAGCTAGTGCTACCTCCATTGCAAAAGAGGAAGATGAAGAAGAAAACATCTGCCAGAAATGGGATAAGATGGGCCATCTAAAATAAGAGACAAAGCAAAAAAGCATTAATTAGGATGCTGGTCTGGGAGTTCATGGCTTTGTAGCCTTGTAAAGGCTGGTGCTTGACTCTTTCTTTTGCTAAGATGCTAGACAAGTTCATCTTCTGAAAATTAGCACATGTGACTAAATACACAATGATAAAAGCACTTATATTATTTCCATAAATTCCCCTGACAGCCATTTGAATGCAAATTGAGCAGAAAGAAACCCTGTTTAAACGAATTAACAAGGAAAGGCAGCAGGGGGATGTGGGGGAAGAAACAGGACTGAACACAGACATACTAGATACAACCTCTTAAAAATAGAGTTGGTTCATATTCAATATACTTGAAGAAGGCATTTCATATTCCTTTATTTAGGGTCAGAGGACTCTTAATTTATCCAGCTTGAGTGCACTGACACAGTCAAGATAGTGAAACGTTTCATCTATTTCATCTATTTCAATACTGCAAACCAGGGACTGCCTGTTGTGTGTTTGCTTTCTTGCTTTTGTCTCTATGAACAAAAGAAACAGCAACCTCTTAATTGAAAAGATAACATCACAAAATTGAAATGATGCAGCACAAAATAAGTGCCACATGTATAGAATCTGCAGTAACTTATCTCATTTTGGTGAGCCTCTGTTACTGTGCTTGCTGACCTGGCGTGTGCGAGCTGTAGAAGATTGATGACTGTTAGAAGATTTACAAGAAAGCTAAAGTTAAGCAGGAAACCAGTTTATTTTATCTTGAAAACTGTGAAGTAAGATGAAAGCTTATACCACTTCAGAGTGTGGTAGATTATTTAGAATGTTTTGTTTTTCCTCAGAAAGGAATAGACTGGTCAGTGTGAAATTCTGGTTCCCAGTGCTGCTGATCTACATTGCCATAGTGGAAACTGAGGCTGTGGCACTGGTGCTAACACCAGGGGCTGAAGACGAGGAGTAAGGGCAGAAATAAACTTCTCACAAAGTCACCACCAAAGAAACCAGATGGAGTCTGCAGGTTCACCTGGGTGTTAGTCATCCCAAAGCATTTCATTGGAAAGTCTTAGTGAAAATAAGATGGATAGAACTTAACCTTGTATGAAGTAGTATGGAGAAAACTCCTCCAGAGGGGAACAAGAATGAAATAAGGCATAAACTCTCTCTACGTGTACCTAAAACAAGCATGTGCTGCAATATATCTACAAGCAGTCCTTTCAGACCATGAAGAGTAGTAGATAGGAACAGACCTATTGAAAAACCAAGTATGGGTTGCAAGAAGTGGCACTGGTGACTCACTTTTCAACAGTGTTCAATTGCCATTCAGCTCTTGTGAGTCAGGGATAACTGTACAGATGGATATATCATGTTCAGAAGAGATGTAATATCATGGCACATCAAATTTACAAGTATATTTTCATTTGAAAATAAGTTACTTAATCATAAATAACTTCAATTTAAAGGAAATTTTAATTTATTTCCCTATTTTTCAATAAAATTGTAAACTATTTTATATAGTTCAAAATATTTGAGGCTGACATAGCCAAATAGCACAATTCAGTTTAAATAGAATAATTTTGAACTTTGCCTTAAAATTAGAAAATATTTCATTGAATTATGGCAAAACCAAATGACATATTTAAATAACTGTCCATCAATCCAATAGTGAGGGTTTGAAATAGGCAATAGAACAGATTCCAAACTGTGAACAGATATCCTTTCTTTATGGCTAACTGGGTTTGGCTTCTCATGGTTAAAAGATATATGTGAATGTCTAGCTACAGCTGAAATAAATTAACTACATCCAACAGATCCTTTCTTGTGTAGACCACATAAAAAGACAAATATAAGAATTGTTTGGACAAAAGACTGTTTAAAATTATTCTTTCATGAAAACCATCATTCAACCATCTTCACAATGTCACCCAAGATGTAAATATGCAATGCCTGTACCAGGTGAAATTACACCATTGTAATTTCACTGCCTACCTAAAACCATATTACTGCAATGCAAAACACAGACTTTTCCCAAAGGCCTCTCTGACAAAACCAAAACTCGAGCCATGCTGGGGACACAACCTTGTCTCCCCTGCAGAACAGCTGCAGAGGAGAGAGCCATAACTGTTTGCAAGGTGCAAGAGGACTGCATGCTAGCTGTGATCAGTGAAATCAAGCCCCTTGTTACCAGTCAAATTTCATGGAGTTACCAAAGTGAAAGTGCCTTGGGAAGCTTAACATGAAAGGATTACAAACTTGCTTTGCTGGTCTCATCTATGGGAGGCCTTAGTTGCATAGGGAAAGCACTGTAGTGAGAGCCTATGCTCAAACACCAGCACTGCTTCAGAGTTCAGATGATCTTTAGGTCTTCTGCATTTGATCTCTCTCTCTGCCAAATGGAAGAAAAAAGTCCTCACTTCCATAAAGAATGGAGTGAGGCTTAATGCTGTGGGCTTGTAAAGCTATTTGAATAACAAAGGAGACAGAGCTATAGTTAGAATAATGATGTTAAGTTAGGATGTTCAACAACACAAAACTATGGCACTGATTAAATATTGATGTGAGAAAGAGAACTGATAGAAACAGATCACTATATCAGACAAAACATCTTCCCTAGAGAGCTAACAGCTAGTTAGCTGCCCAGACAGACATTCAAAGGCACTCCATGAAACCTAGATAAAAACAGGCAAATATTGACACAAATTCATCTGTTTTAACTGTTGTTCTGTCTGGATTGCCAGATAGCTACAGGTCATGCAGCAGCTGGTGTCTGAAAATATGCATGCTTCAAACTATTACCTACACCTGCAAACAACTGCTCATGTGATGATGGTCTGAATGTCAGCAGCACACAGCTGGTCTCAGTTCATATCCAAAAGACAATGGAGACTCTGTGGAAGGCTCCAGACAAAACTGGCATCCTTGAAGGATAGTGCTACATCCTTACCACTCTCCACACTAATTTGTATGTAAAATTTTCAAAAACTGCCCTTTCTCCCAGCAAGATTTCAATTGCTTGAGATGGGGAGGGAGAATTTGAGATAAACAGTCAATTAAGAAAATACTTCCCAGAATTATTTTGAGATGTTGTCTGGCAATGGTGTGAGCAGATGTGCCATGGCATTGTGCCATACTGTTAAGGGGGCTAAGCTGTGCTGTAAAGGGGCAGCCTCTGTGCTGAACTGTGCCGTGCACACCACCTTCCATGCAGAAGGTGTTGTCTGCAGCCAAGTCACTGCTCAAGGCATTCCCAGGCCTCATAGTTACTGTGGCTGGATGAGAAGAAGGAATCACATCCTTTGGATGTTGGGGCCTTATTCAGGATCTTGAAGACCAAGAAATGAAGCAACAAATCTAGAAAAGCCTAGTTGGTTTCCATGCTTTTAGCTGAATAGGTAAGGTGAGGACCAGTGTTCTGAAGAAGGTGGTTTCTGGGCAGGCGGCAGACCCACCAATTCAGGGAACTGCCTGATGGCCTTGAGATGGGGAAAAAATAAATTAAACCTGCCTGTCCTAGCAAAAAAGGCATAGAGAGTGACCTGGCCAGTTAGAGAGAAAAAACTTGCCTCTTCTACCTTGATCCTCAAGACCCACATCCATGATACCACGACCAAGGTTGTTTTGAAGGTGATGGACCAATAAACTAAGCCTCTGCTTCTGAACTACATTTATCCTGTGTGAGGGAAGGTGACGGTCATGATCCCCTCTAGTCAAGTAACACAGATTTGCTCAATTCACCCTGCACTCATTCTCTGCTAAAGAAATGCTCTCTTGCTCCAAATATTTTTTGTCCTGTCTTCTCATTCATTGCAGATTTTTCATCCAGTGGACACTCATTCCATGCCGTGTAAATGCTGCAGATATGCAGTGAATTCACAGATGGAGGGAAAAAGGTACAATCCCAATGGTTTGTGAGACCATCAGCACCACAGGGAGCTTGTGAGTCCCCACAAAAGAGTTGACAAACTACTTTAGCATGAAGCTAGGCCAGTCATGACCCAATTTTGACATCTGGGATAACTGCAGGAGGACAGGGAATTTTACTGAGCATCAAAACCACACCATGCACAGTTTGGAAAGGTGTGTAACAAAGACATACAGAGAAATGAGGATAGATGACAAAATTTCAAAATAAAGTTAATTATAGTTATGCGTATCTGACACTAAAGCAGTTCTGGTAACAGAATCTCATATTTGCATCCTTTGAAACATCAGTGTAATATTTTTAATTGTTTTTCAACATATTTTCTCATATACAAGGATTTTTCCTACAGTACTTTTTAAATTACTTACTTTGGTAATATTTTTCTCTCTGAATTTTCTATAACTTTTAGTTCAAGATACTGAATCTGATATACTGTAGCCTTAAAGTAACCACAGAATATAGACATGCAAAATATAGATGCTGCTCAATAGAAGCAAGTCATTTTGACAGGTGAAGAAAAATCCAAGCAATTCTGAAGGAGAAATAAATATTGAAACAATTTATGTACTCCAGCTATCACAGCCCATAAATGATTACATGAAAGAGATATTTTACAAAACGCATGTAGACAAGATTTTTCCTTTGTTCTGTAACCACAGATACGGCTTAAGTTTCCTCATAGGAAACTTTAAAATGGTGAAAAAAATGATGGCATTTACCTTACCATATGGAGGTCTACATATTTCAGTTCAGTGGTGGTATCCAACATGCTTATCTGCACTCCCACTTGACTCTACCTCTGTCTAACTACCCAGGAGAGTGATGCATCTGGAAAGGTTGAATAGGCCAAGGGAGTTTACATGTATTTTGCAATGTTCTTGAGAAAATTTACTGGAGGGAGGTCAACATGTCTTTTTTCTTGTATCTCTTCACATTAAATAAAAACACATTGTATGTTATCTGAACATCCTGACATCTAAGTTTATTTGTTAGTTTGTTTGTTTTCACTAAGAATGCAGAAACGTATTGGAAAGTGTTTGCTTTTGAAAACCTTCTATGCAAGGGGAATGCTTGAGAGGGTGTAATATGAGGATTAGTACTGAGTAACAGATGTAGATGAAGAGATAAAACAGGTTTCTGATGGAACAGATTACAGTCAAAAATGCTTTGTGAAGAAGTTCATAGAGTTGCACTCCAAAAATTAGCATCTTTGTAATTTATGGTAGTGATTCATGGTAGCCTGAGACAAGATGAATGGGGTAGGTCCCTGCAAGAGAAATGTGGGGAGGGTTGAGCAGTGCCAGGAAAAAGGACTTGCCCTGGGGGTGGGGAGACCTTTCACATACCTCCTCTGTCCATGCAGCCTGCCAAGGCACAGGCTTTGATCTGCCCAGGATGACAGTGAGCCAAACTGTCCCTCATTCAATTGAATCCACCAGACAGTTGTGAGACATTCCTCAAAGGGTCACCAGCACAGGGCTGCGGAGGAGGGCAGCTCCGGCCACGCTCCTGTATAACATCTCCTCTCAGCCGCACCACCTGCTGCAATTTCCCCCCACATCAGGCTCAATTTGTATGCAAATCCTCCCTCATTTATTCTTGCTCCCTTCGGAAAGGACAAATTAAGTATAATAACGGTAATTGCTTTAATAACATGAAGAAAATGACACCTTTATGGGACCAATAATCAAAGACTGAGACTGTAATACAGCATGACAGGTGTGAAGGCATGCCACCAGCAGTGATTTTCCCATTTCAGTATTTCTTTCGTCACCTTGAAAAGTGCTTGTCTTGGTAAGCCAGGCACGGCTGGTGCCTGGCTGTGAACTCCACATCGCTCCCGACAAGCCAGGCGGGGTTCCCATGACAGAGGCACCACGAGCAAGCAGCAGTTCCCCTGGAGCAGTGGCTGCAGGTCATCAGCAGCCGGCTCTGCAGGACATGGGTTGGCATTACCTGGTGAGGTAGAGGTGCTACCAAGGCCTCCTCAAACCGGTGTCTCCCCTCAGCTCTGTGGCAAACAAATATCCTGTGGCTGGTAGGCCACAGGCTCAGGTAAGTGGCCATCCCTGAGGAGGCCTCAGTGCCTGAGGGCTCAGTGCCATTCAGAATGGTGGCCCACACCTCACCAGGCTCACCTTCTGCATTCCTTCTGCTGAACCAGACATTATCTAATTTTGGGCAACTTTTTCTGGTTTAATTCTGACAATAATAAATGAGAATCAACTTTCAGCATAGTCAGCTAGAGCAAGGCACATTTGATCGCCATTTTAGTTATACTCAAAGCCATATACTAACAGTTACATTTACTACAACAGTCACTAAATGTAACCAACAGTTACATTTTCTAGCTATTTGTGTTGTAACCTGCAATTTTCATCATAAAAGAGAGTCTCAGAACTATCCTCCTGTAATAGTCCCTGCTTTCATCAAAGATAAACCCAGCATCGAAGATCAATTATTGCATGAACCAGAGCTCCCACCCAAAATAAGCAGATACAGAAACACAAAAGATGATGAGAAAATGAGCCTTCATGCATATTCTGATGAAGAAAGAACAGAATACTGTGTCTCATGACAACCATGAATGAACTGGTTTTTGGGTGCCAGGGGAATTCCATATCTGTGTTAACAATCACTCCAAGGGCACACTTGGGTGACACGGGAGAGAGATGTGCAAACAGGTGTGAACATCAAGGGGTTTTAAAATGTTTTAGCAGGCAGAAATTAAAAGGATCCAGTCACTAACTGGACACATTGACTTCTAGTGAATACCTCCTCAGGCCTTAATCAGGTTAGATGCAAAATGGCTCTCACAGACCAAGTGCTTGAGAACATGCTAATCACTGGTATCCACATAGTATAAAGTACCACACTTGAAAGAAAAAACAGTTTCTGTTTAATTTGCTTTGAACCAAAACCTAAAAGCCAAACTGCCTTCTGAATCTCTCATAAGCAGACAGAACAAAATTTATCATCCCACAGTGGTTTTATGGAAGATTTGTCCTCATTATTGAGAACCTAGAAAACAAGACATTTCAAATCTACAAACACTGCATACATTTTCTTAAACGTCTATGTCACCAATACATCTACATATGCAACCACCATATTTGACCTTGATATTAAAATTCTTCAGAGATCAAAAGCAAGTGCTAAAAATAGGCACGTTATTTATATAGCCCATAATAGTAGAATCCTATATTACAAGCACCTCTCAGTGGAGACAGGCCTGAACTGAAATCTCAGGTCTGCACATCATACCAAGAAAAGAAAACAAATAAACAAAGAGTTGATGTTCTGTCTCAGATCTCAGAAGTTTACCAGGAATGTTTCTGGTAAGAGGTAAAAGACCTTGGTGCATGGATGTTTGATATTCTTAATGCCCCAGAAATTAAAAAAAGAAAAAACTAAGAGAAGGAAAAGAAGCTCTCTTTAGTCTGAGAGTGAGCCCTGAAGTCAGCATGCCATGTAAATGAAATGAGAGAACCTCAAAGAAAAAAGCCTCAGCAACATACTGCTGTCTTTGGGTAAACATTTGTTTGCAATATCTTTTAAAAATAATACTGTCAACTTCAGTGATTGACGATTTCACCCCATTTATCACTGACAACCAGAATTATTTTTTCAGCTGTGGATCATTTTAATTGTGGAAGCTAATAGAAAGGAATGTGAGGTAAACGGTCTCAATACCTTTAGTATATGTGATGACTTTCACAGACTTGCAGTACTGTATTTACTGTAACCAAAAGGTCATGCTCTATATCTTAAAGGCAAAAGTGAACTTTCCTGCATCAATCACACTCCTGCAAACTATGCAAAAAATATTTTAGACAGGGCAATTAGCATTTTTAAAAATCAACCTTAGTTTCAAATAATTGAAGGAAGTTCAATTTTTTCAATTCTGACACACATGTGTAAAGCAGAGAGGATTACAACTACTTAGTTGGCAAACAAAGTAATTTATTAAAAATGGACTGTTAAATGCTGTTGTAACTCATGTTACTGAAAACGACTACTAATTTCTTCTCTGCAGCAAGATAAATATTGAGGAAAGGATGATATTGCATTTTTCATAGGAAAAATGAAAAAAAATTTAGGAAAAAAATTAGGAAAAAAAATGAAAAAAAATTTTCCAGATGCTGCAGTTAATCAGTGTTAATTTTAATGGTGACAATCCCATTCACATCTTGAATCTCTAGGTCCCACAAAAATACATCTTGTGGCAATACTATAAAAAAATAGTTCTGATGTAGTTTTGCAAACAGGTATTTATCGTATTCTGATACTGTCAGAAATGGGGTCTTTGAAAGTTACAATACAGCAATTTGGGTATAACTTTCTCTGAGGAAATACTAGGATATGTGCTTTCAAATAAATGACAAGATGACAAAAGGTAGAAAATGCTATTTAATGTATGTTAACAGAACACAAAATGAATTCATTTCTATAGATGAGACTTTTAAAGTGACAAATTTAATGCACATCAGGAATTATTGCTTTCAAGGGTCTATGTCAAAATTACCAAACCCAGAATGTAATCTACTGTAAAATTAGACTCTTTACATTTTTTTACAGGATGCATTTTTGATCCCAGAATATCTATCAATCTTCCTAATTCAAGATTGTCATATTGTGAAGACACCAAATACTTTGCCGTGTGATTGGCCATTAAACTTGTTTTGGTTTTCCAATATTCATATGCAAGTCATGATTTCCTCTCTCCTGCCTGCAATCTCTGGGATTATGCATTTGAACAGCACCAGAACTTTTGTTTGGGATTTCCATGATTTAGCATTTCAGCTGGCACTGTTTTAAACAAAGTTACAAAGTTCCTGTCCTTCAATATTCAATGCTTCCTTAGAAAGATGGCAGCTCTCAATATGTGGAAGTTGCAAAACCACAAAAGGATTTTTTGTCTTTTACTCACTACATACAAATGCTTTCTAATGTACAGTGAAATGCAAGAAATTATAGTTACATTTCATGGTAATAAAATGAACCACAGCATTTCATTTTTGCAAGGTGATAGGTGAAAAAGAAGTACTGTGGTGGCTAGTTTTATTTGTTGTCATTTTTTAGGTACAATTCATGCCTCTTGAAAGTGGGCAGGTTTTCAAATACATCTATATAGTTATATATATAGTTTAATTAATGTATGAGGATATGTTTCTGTGCTTAGAAATTAATTGCAGCAGCATTTTATTACAAATAAGGTCTTTACCAAAGCCTGGAGGAGACTGAGGGGAAATTTCATCACAGTCTACAATGTCCTCATGAGGGGAAGCAGAGGGCCAGGCCCTGATCTCTTCTCTGACCAGTGACCAGTGTCAGGACCTGAGGGAACGGCCTGGAGTTGTGTCAGGGCATGTTTAGAATGGATATCAGGAAAAGGTTCTTCCCCCAGAGAGTGTTTGAGCACTGGAGCAGGCTCCTGGGGGATGTGGTCACAGAAGCAAACGAGACAGAGCTCAAGGAGTCTCTGAACAATGCTCTCAGGCACATGGCACCATTCTTGAGTGTGGTGCTGTGCAGGACCAGGAGTTGGACTCAATGATCCTTGGGGGTTCCTTCCAACTCAGAATATTATGTAATTTGGGCTATTTTCAGGTAAAGAGTGTCTCTTCTGCCGTAATCATCCCAAACCAGTGCTGGGCCTTTTGCTGATTACTTCAGTTGGATTTTCTGTAAACCTGACAAGATTAGAACACTTCTGTTCTCTCCCAGTTTATTGCTACAGGTAACTGGAGCTCCACAGACTACTGTTAGTGCCAATACTGACATTCACATATCTGCTTTTCCTAGAGAGACTTGGTGATTAAAAAAATCAAGGTATATTTAAGACATTATAAATGAAAGTGCTGAACATGATATTCAATTAAAAGCCACCAGAATACCATATATTACATTTTCCTATGAAATTCATATATAATGAACAAGGATTATATACAGCCTATTTTGGTTTCCCTAAACATAACTGTGATAAAAGCTCAAATACATTATAAACAGCTAGAATTCAGAATAAATGTCTCAGAACTATTTAAATTAAACTTCAGTCAAACCCACACAAGGAAATTAGTCAGTTCACTCTTGAGGGCAGAGGATTGAAAAGGATAATGATCTTCTTCAGTTTTTTCACCTAACAGAATTCAGCACAGCCTACTTGATTTCAGGTGTCCTTTTCAACTACAGATGCTGAAAAAGGTATGGTTTTTGTTTTTATGTTGGATATGGGACTCCCTCTTATCCTCATGTTAACCTGGGCCCTGGATGACTAACCCTACAGCTGACACAGATGTTTTTATTTGTTTAAACTATTAGGTCAAAGGGCTAATGAGCTAATGAAAATTCTTTTAAGAGCTATCAAATGAGGCATGATTAGCTGGTTTTCAGTTCCTATTTGTATGAAATAAAAGAATTTAAAAGAATTCTCAGTTTACAAATCTTTCATTTCATTCCTAGTCTTTGTCAAGAGGCAGATTTAAGAAACAGTGACATGAGAAAAGCATACCTCAGTAACTGCATTACCAACTCCAGTCTGAGTTAGCAGTGGTGTTCTTCCATCAGCTGTTACAACTTCCATTATGAGAGCACCTTCTACTCAAACAGCATTTGACAGGATAACATTGAGCCGTTTCGGCAAGCCTCTATTTTTCCCAGAATATATTTCTTTACTCAGCTTCTGTAACTTGTGTTTTGTATATGTATTTTGCCATGTCATTTATTTAAAAAGAATTTCTAGTCACATAAACATGTCCCTCAGTTTAATTTTATGGAGTAATTGTGTAGGGATTATTCCAATCCCTGTTTCACCAATAAACCTGCAATATCTTTCAGAATACTTCCAGAGTAAAAACATCTTGCTGTGGAAGAAATCAGCTGATTTTGGAAGTTTCTATTTCATACATATGTATGTGAATTTGCAACTATGTATGATGTACCAGTAATTATATAGTAGTATTTGTTTTCACTTATGAGTAAACAATTTATCTTGAAGAATCCACATCAAGGCAATATGCCATGCTTCCAAACTGGCTACTTACTCAAGAAACAAAAACTTATCAAGTCAGTTCTACACAGTGTTTATTTTATTTTCTTTTTCTTTCTTTTTTTTTTTTTTTCTGATAGTGGAAATCATGTATAAATCACAAACAATACAAGTTCCCCATGTCAGCAGTTGACCACTTGATTGGGTCAGCTTCTGTTGATACTGTATTTTTAGTATAAAGTCAAGATAATATGGCAGTTAACTAATACTTTCGACTACAGTAAAGATACAAACTTTTGTAATATAAATTAATTGCCATTACAAAAAGGCAACTGTATTAAGTAATACGGTACAAAAATCTGCAACTTCTATAAATATAATGAAATGCAAGAAGTTAAACGAAATAATACATCACAGATTTTTGTATAGCGCATTTGAAGAGGCAAGCTAAGATACACAGGGAGCATTATACAGCAAGAAATAATATCAAAACCCACTAAGACTTAACTTTTAAGCCATACAAATGCCAAAAGTACAAGTACAGGACACAACATGAAGCAGTTAAAATTACCAGCTCAGAGTGGGCAGACAAAGAGCCTTACTGATGAGTTGTAAAACATTAGGCAGCAGACAGAAGGTTGTCAAAACCAGCTGTTGTTGGATACTGATTGATAATGTTTTCATTCTGACGGCTGAGACGCCGCAGACAGCCACAGGTCTGAGAAGAAGCCCAGTGTGGGCACACACACACACACACACACACACACACACAAAGTAATTTAACAGATGGCTAAAGAACATTAAAGCACAATATATTTTTTTACAAAGACAATGTTCACTCCTTAATGAACTTGCATGGAAAGTAGAGCCTAGTGCCCAAGTTTATTCCACCTAAATGACAAACACATGTGGAAAGATTAAAACAAACAAACAAAAAACCAAAGCAGTTAAGATTGGTTATCTGAAAACTGCATGGTGCTTACATATTCTACCATAGCCAGAGCATTCAACAACACTATAGACAAGGAAGTGTGACATGAGCTGCTATGAACATTGTTATCCCCTCATAAAAAGGTGAAGTTGTTTATAGACATTTAAAAGGTACACATCCATTAAGTCCATCTACAACACAAAACCACAGAAGTACGACATTCAAAGTAAAGTGTTGGTCTTAGCCTTCAGCAGTTATGAGGTATTTTTTCAACCTGTGATGAGGAATGATCACTATATTAGTAAGAAAGAGCATACTCAAAATAATTCTGAAAATTAAAATCACTGCTTCTGTGCAGTTGATATTTGCTTAAAGAAAAAACACTGAAATATCAAAAGGTCCTAGTCTAAATGGCCACTGGCATTCTCCAAAACCACATTATCAAGGACTTCTTGGGCATTTGCATGTAAGTTATGTAGCACCTTCAAACAGTGCATAGCCGGGAGATCATGACCAAAAGTTGGAGCCATTAAAGTTTTTGGACCAGACAAACTCACTGGTGGTAGAAATAAGTACAGTTTCAAGAATGCAATAGAGTTGGGCTTCTTTTCATTTCCTGTACCTTTTGGTCCATAGTTAAACAAAAGCAGGGGAAAATAGTAAAAAAATGTTATTTCACATCTTCTCAGTAATGGCCAATGAAAAAGCAGTAAAAGCTTGGAATCCCTCAATTTGCCTCCCCAAACTGCCTGCTTTCTCTGGAAATAATGCTCCTACTCCTCTTCCCTGCTTATTTTTCATTGTCCCTAAATAAAACAGAAATCTGAGGACCTTGTGGAAATCTGGGGACTCTGTAGCCTTTAAGCTCATGTCAGCAATTAGGGAGTTTGGCAATGTACATTAGATTCAGTTCCCCTTTAAATCCAGGGAAGGGAACCTCCTTAGCCCTCACAAGAGAAACTGATGGGCAGCTGGGTCCTGACTAAAGTGTGCAGAGAGAACTGAATCAAAGCAGGGCTCCTCTGTGCTTTAAAATGAACAATTCCAGTTCTTGGTTGTTTCCAACAGTATTAGCAGTGAGACAATTGACCTGACAGGAAAGAGAACACAAAACAAAGCAAGGACATGCCCTTCAGGCTTCCTGCCTATTCCATCTCAAAATTAAACAAGGAGTTTACCAGTTTTCCCAGCTTCTTTTTGATAATAGGAAGCAGTTACAACAGTGGGAGCAACGCAAGAAATTAATGGCAAATGAAAAGTAAACTAAAATACGTATGAGAAATTTTGTTTAACAAAGAGCAAAATTACAATTAATAGAGAAATGGCTTTTATGAGCCTTCAAAGCTGATGTTTACTATTTTCTTATCCCCAAATAAACTAGTAAGGAGCTACAATAAACTTCAAACAGAAGATAAATGCTCAGGCTGGAAAGAGATGTTGCTTAAAGCCCCAAAAACAAGGCATTGCGTGTTTCAAGATAGAAGCAGAGCTGATGAGGAACTAATGACACCTCACTTGAGTTTGTGTTTGCAAACACTCATGCACAAGAGTAGCTGAATGCACAAGGCACAGCATTCAAGGCGTGCACCAGTCCAGTGACTGATCTGCACAGACCCTGTTGTCACTGTCAACCAGTGGCCTGGCACGTTTCTTCAATGGACAAAATCAGTTTATGAGTTTTTTTAAAAATCAACACAAAGTAGCTGAAATACTGCAAATCTACAGTGGGGAAAACAAGGAAAGAGGAAAAGTGGACTGTGTTACGTGACCCAAATCAACTTCTTCTAAATGTATTACAAATGTTGTTTCCAATTACTACTTTTTTGTCTTCTAAGTAACATGTAGCCCAGAGGAAGTTTGAAAGAACAAGATATAATCCCCTTGAAAAGAGAAGCTTCTGGTACAAACACTGGAAGACCCTTAATTACTGGATAGATGCCTTGGCAATGTTACAATAACAGTAGTAGTCTACGAATGAGTGATAAAGGAAGTATTTAAAAATCACTTATACTTTTAACTAGCAATAAAGCCTCCACAGATGAACTAACCGATATTTGCTCTGCTTTTCTTATGGAAAACTACTTTCAATGAAAATTATTACTTTATTCAACTTCTGTATATTTCTAAAATCTTTCATATACTTCTAAAATCTTTTTACTTAGATCACCTGTTCATGTCAGCTGATTTCCCCAAGTACTGTTATCTGTGCACATCTGTTTGTCAATTTATTTTTCAGCAAACTTTCAGCAAAATACCACACTGCCTCTGGCAGGGTTTTGCAGTGACTTTAGAAGACACTCAACTACCTTGTGAAGTCCACTACCTCAACTGTGTTTTCACCTAGTAAAACCTCAGGAATAACCTTTGCATTAACATGAAACTGCTTGTGTTTTAGGTATCCTATTAAGGTTCTCAGTGGCTGTGCTCTTCCATGTGAGGTCAATAAACAAGCTAAATTAGACTCATAAATTCTTTAGACATTACTTATTTTTAAAATTCAAGGTAACACATGGAATTCCTCCTTTATGGACGATGCTATTTTTGTGCGTGTAAATTTTTCTACCAAGGATGATCGTGGTGCAAGAAAGCAACATGCAGTGTGCAGAAATAGTGGTAAACAAAGAGGGACTTTCTACTTCAGTAGTGTAGACAACTTTACTGGAAATAGCTGTGTACCTGATTCACAGAACATTTATTTTAACCAAAGGACATTCTGTATTAACTCTGTATGAACAACATATCACAGCTCAGCCTTGATACTACGCTGCAATTAAGCTGTGACAGAGTGAGCAGGTACAGCAATGCGTGGGAACCTCTTCTTTCTCTTGGCTTTCACATTCTTGAAGGTTCGAAGTCTCTCTCTTCTAGCAAGTTTATTAGAAGGGAGAAGCTGTCTTTTACTGCCTCCATGTCATCCAATGAGCAGGGTTTAAGAATCCAGCGCTTTCCACGTGCAAGTGGCTCAAGTTCAAAATATTTTTTTATCTATTAAGAAAAAAAGAGAGATCAATGTATTATATTATGACAACTCTCTGTCTCACATCTAAAAAACCAAACCAATAAAAACATGTAAAAAATGTTTATCCTAATGGATATTCACTTTTTAGAATCTTACCCACAGCTGCTCTTATAATACAGGTTATATGACATGACCTGAAAGGGTTTTCTTTAGGGTTGCTTGGAAGCAACCATTCTACCCATACATTTAACAGCATGGGAGGTCTGAGGAAGAAATGTACTGATTTGAGGCAAACAGCAAAGCACACGAAACGTGCTCAAAAACATATCCAAACCAGCAAAAGTAAATAAGAGCCTGTGTTTGTATTTCAATGTTAAAAATGTATGTATCTTTTTGGTAACACTTAAGATACATACTACTGTAACTTCACAAATTAAACATAAAAAATTTACAGATCCTAAACATTCCAGTCAAACATGAGCTATAGCACAGCATCTGTTTGTGACTAAGAAAATCCTATAAAAATTAAAATTCTTTCAAAATTACTTAGTTTTTTTAAAAATTAAACATAGAAGACTAACACACTAATGTTAGTAAGATAGTAGTAAGTATTATACATGATGCAGTTTCTTGGAAACACCAATCATTACTGACATTGCAACCACTGTCAAGACACAAATGCAGACCCAGAAAGACTGAGACAGGAAAGATTTTTATTTGGTAGTATATTCCAACCACTTTTCAAAATAGAAAGTACAATATCAAAAAGAAGTTTTTGATGTCTCTTAGAAGAGAACAGCAGCCTGCAGGTTATACTGGTCCACAGTTTCCTGTTTTCATTAAAATTTTAGTCTTTGAGGGTATGCGACCCAATAGTCTACTCTGCAATTTGACTTGTCCAATAGAATTTTAGTTTTTGCATCCAAAACTACATCCCTCAGTTCCTGCAACTGTCCATATATCAGCAGAAATATTTAGTCCTGACTTAGTTTGCCCATTTTTGTTCATTGTAATTATTGCAAAATACTCTTAATTTTAGCAGAGGCTGTGCTGTGAATATGCAGCACAATTACAGAAACAGTTACTCGCAACATGGTAGGCAGTAGAGGCCCGAGACAGGCAACTGAAGCCACACTGTGTTAAGGCTCCACGTGCAGAAGGAATGAAAAGAGGAAAGAAAAAAAAAAGGGCTTTCAGAGCCCATGCAAACTGCAACATCTCTATGTAGCTGTTACAGTGTCTACTGATAAACAAGTTTTGTTTTCCTATTAATGAATTATAATGGAAAAAACCAAGTTGAGTTGTATCAACTCATATAATTCAAAATACAATCATGATCAGGCAGGCTTTCTTATTTTTTAGAAAGGAATTTCAACCAGAATGTTTAGTAACAAATATTAGGGGAAAAAATGGTGGTTTTGAGATGAGAATTTCTGCTAACCCGGAAACAACACTGTGAAAAATTTTAAATCTATTTTCATTGAAGTGGAATTGTATCAATAACATTTGAAAATGAAGCATGGTACTTGACATTCACTTCCCCTCAAACAAATTTAGAAAACATACAAGTTGAAATAAACGGGGCTCCAACAAACCAGTATCTTTATAGCAACATACCAACTTTTTAGCATTGCTCTCTCAGTGCCACACCAGTATCTGACATGTTAGTAAAATTTTATGTCTTTACTACTGTCTACAAGGGATGCATTGCAACTTTTTCAGCAGCTTGAATTTACCCCCTTTGATAATGAGTTAATTGCACTGATCACAGTATTGGAAAAGCAGGGTAAGGAAGCTTTATTGCCTGTTCCAGCAGCAGCCTCCCCGCCTGTCACACGAGGAAGGAAGTAAAAGCTGCACAGAAGGATAACAAAGCAAGGTGTCAGCGCAGCTAGCGGATAGAGCTGCCTGCTGGTGTTAAGCTGATAAATATGGCTGAGAAATCTAAGATGTTTCAGACCCACAGCCCAGAGGATGTCCACCACACCCCCTCTACTGGAAGACTATTGCCATCAGACACTGGAGCTCACTGAAGTCAGTCTGCAATCTTCCTTACACAGTCTCTTGGATTAGGGCTCTGCCATATGAAGGGAGGTCATTACATTGTAAGGACAGCACTTGGGTTTAAAAGTAGAAACACGTGCTCAGGGAAATGATGGCAGTAACTAGCACTGAGTCTTTGTGAGCAAATACAACGTAAGTTACCAAGGTAGCCTCTAGCCAAGAAAAATACAATGCCTTTAGGCTATATTTCAGTGACTGCAGATGCCAACAGATTTAGTGAAACAAATTTTGCAGATAAATTATTTGGATAACCCAAAGTGGATCAAAATATATTTTTTTCTGTTTCTATCTGTGTAATCAGAATGTTACTAAATTAGTGATGTGCTGTCATAATTTTTCCCACTAAGGAACAGTTCAGAGTATCTGCAGTAATAGGTCCTAGATGAATGCTGAAATGAAAGCGTTTGTTAGGCAGTTGTTTTTAAAATGTGACGGTTTGATACTGGCATGAAAGCACAATTGCTTATATTCACAAGTAAGAGTTATTTCATTCACACCTTCTGCAGAAAAAAAAATGATCTGCTAAATGACTTGTGTCTAATACTGATCTAGAAAAATAACACTAATTGGCTTACAATTAATAACTAACTAAACCAGAAGTAGCACAGAAGTGATTTTTCACAACCCAAGGGACACTTTGTGGTGTGTTACTAAACTTCCTCATTTAAACTTCATACCACAACAGAGTTTGCTAAACCTCAAAGTTTTGAGAGCAGGCTTTCTGGACTTTGAAACTTCTGGAAAGAAGTTTGCAGACCCAAATATTTTCCAATTTACTGTAGCTTTTTCTCCCTTCAACTCAGAAGAAGTCATTCTGTTCTAAAAGCAAGTACTTTTTTTAGACTTGAAAAAAGAACCATTTTTTACATGCAACAGATGAAACATGAAAAGATTGACACAATCAGATGCCCAACTCTTTTTACACAGTTGAGTTTTCCACTGGAATGCACTCAGCTCTCCTTCCATGCTTGTTTTTGTAGTTCCTTTCTGCCCCCCTGATCATCATCCACATTAATTTCCTGCAGATTTCCTAAAAGGATGTACACTGATCACCCAAGTGTCCATAGAAAGCTGAAATTCACAGAATACTCACACTACCTAGGTAGTTCTTGCATAATCAGCAGTTGCTATTTTACAGCTCCCTTCAACCACACTAGCACAAAGGGGTGAGCTCTAAAGAGAAGCTCTTCTGTCTTCCCCTCTGCACAAACAGTGAAAAGCTTTCTGCCTGTTCAGGGATGCTGAAGTGAAAAATAAAGACTCAAACATGTTTCAGAAGTCTGATGCATTTGATGCACATTTACATACTGGCTTTGCATTTTCAAAACTTTACTTTGAGATTACTAAATTTTTAAAGATATAATCTTAGAAGAAAATACAAGCAATTAAATCTAATTTTAAGGCTTCTTTACTAATTTTTACAGGATATCACTGTATGTCTTGACTCCACATGGGGGCCTTGTTTTGTAGAGAACCTGACATTGTATTTATGCCACATTCTGAAGTCAATAAAATCTAACAATACACGTTTGCAATTCCCACTCTTCCCACACTCCACCTTCTAAGTCCTATTCTACTGGCACAATACACTAAACATATGGTTATCAAATGTTGCTTAACCTACGTGCTAGAAAAGTCAAAACACAATAAAAAGGATCAGTGCCCAGAACCTCAGCTGGTGTAAATTATCATAGCAGTGTGGAACTGATGTTACTAAATTGATATACATAAGCTGAGTAACCAGGCCCTGCTGCAAGCTTTTCTATGTTCTATTAATGAACTTCATCATCTAGTCAGTTCACCACCCATGTGAACATAAGATCTATAGGAAAACTTAGATGTTCTAATATATGAGAAGAGTAATCTCTATTATTCAACATGAAAAAAAAGCTGATTGAAAGCATTATTTTTCATTCAAATTCAAAATTATACTACCAAATTTCATCAACATAGAAAAACTTCCAGCCCACTGCGACTAATCTGTTGTAAACAAATACAAAATTCAGATAATCACTTACATTACCAGGCTGGTAAACAGAGAACTTAATGAATAAAATATTTTTTCATTCATTGCTGTTTTATTGAAAAATTTTACTGGGACAAAAAAATTGTAACAAAACATGTGTATTATATCCAATCAAAGGCTGCCTGGTCTTGTCAGTGTCCCCACTAGACAAAATTTTCAAAAGGCTTTCACAGGATTTACCAATTATTACTGCAAAAGGGTGACTGTTGAAGCTATGAATTGAACTAAAATAATCTAATTTGCTGAATCCATGTATTAACCATAAGACATGGTTCATTCATCCATTCCAAATCTGCGTGGAGAAGAAACAAAGTAATAATGGGAAACCAGAGTAGCCCATATTAACACTGTGAAAGTTTCACTGAGCTGTGATGCTGATAATATCCTCAGACATCATGAAAATCTGCTTTTTGGAACAACCATTTAGAAGATGCAGCAGAAAGAGGGAATTTTGCTTGCTGTCTCTACAAACAACAGACAAGCTGCCTATAACAATTCTTGTGCAAATTCAATATATTTGGAGAAGAGAAAAAGCCAAGAGTACTCTACTTTACATAGCAATAAGTTTTAAAAAGGGAAACTACATAAAATTTGTAACTTAAAGAAAATTAACTATGCAGCTAAAAAAGTAAAATGCTTGCAGGTGGCACAGAAAAAAAATACCATAATTAGAGGGTCAGAGTATAATTATACTGCTTCAGACAACTTTAAAACAAACAAAAAAAGCTTTCACCAGTTGCAGTAAGGAAAAGGATGGCATTAGAGGTAAAAGAAGTCATGTCTAAAAAAAGAAAAGAGAAAACAAAAGAAAGGAAATTCTGGCAAATTAAATAGAAACCACAAATGTTGACCTACTAACCATAGAGTAGAACTCATTTTAATCACCACTGATGGTAAAAAGTAAATTGAAATCCACTCTTGCTTATGTTGGTGTGCTCTACTACAAACTGCACAGCCTCATGAGCTGCTACATCAACCTTTCTGCTACTTCTTTTCTGAGTACAGGGATTTATAGGATTGTGTGGAGTGGACTGATAGCCACTTAATCTTAAATCAACTAGTTTAATCCACTGTCATACAGGAGTTTACACATCCATGCTTTTCCTGAAAAATCTGCTAGAAAGCTCATTATCTGATAGTCCACTTGGCTAAAAAGCACCTCCTGTCTGACCAGAACAGCTGTAACATGCACAACTCTCAGCCAAAGTTTTGTAATATTTATTCATCCTACAGAGACACTTCACTTCTCCTAAAAAGATACTTCATGTATTCCTGCTCGTACGCTTCTTCTTAACAGTGATCTCATCCTTGTCTAGAGGGATCCTTGTAATGCACCTATGCATCATAAGCACTCCTCCTAAAGCACCTGTACCTCATGTTTATTGATTCCATATGCAATATCTCTTACACAACAGGGAGGGGAATGAAAGTGCCTCAGATGATGAGATGGGATGGTGATGTGCTGTGGTCTGGAGCAACCTATGCACAAGGCCACTCCCAGGAATGCCAGCTGAGGTCCAACAACACTATCAGCAACAGAAATGCTTTTATATTTTAGCTCTTTGAGGATATAGATTTCACTTCTCACTGACTTTAATGCGCCAAGGAATCAAAAGTCTGTATGCACAATGTTAAAAACTTGCAATGAGTCCATTAAGTACATATGATAATCAGATTTATGTAATTGAGCTGCCTTTTTTTAAAACTTTAAAATATAACCTGCTGAGGTAAAATCAAAAGAAAAAATAAGTCTGTCTTCTTCAGCATTTCTGTGTCATAGGAGGGTAAGCAATTTCTCTAAACACGATTACAAAACCATCAGAGGCTTTTTAGTACATCTCACAAGTAGTGGTGAATGCTTTACAAATTGGTATTTCTAGTTTGTACAGCTTTCCAATGATTTTTTTTTTTTTTTTTTAGATTTTGCCTTTTATAAAAGACTACCTGAAACACATCCAACTCAGCTATGTAAGAGAGCTGGATGATATTTTTGGCTTCTAAGTCTTTACAAAGGGGAATACAGTCACTTAAAGTAATGTACACAGTGCTTTGTGCATGTTTCCATCCTTGTTATCTCCAGTGGCCACAAGTCACAACACTTTTCAGATTACAAGTGATAGTTGAAAGAAACGTATTTTAAAGAAGATAACTAACTATTCAGAATGAAGAAATAGAATGCCTGACAAATCCACAGAGCCATACTATTCCAGAGAGCACAGAGTATTGGCAAATGTAAGCAGGAAACAAGAAAAAGGGGGAGTGAGCTAAAGAGCTGGAAGGTTTATAAAACAGAGAAGTTGGGGTGTTTTTTTTACAGATAGACAGAGTCATGTTAAAATTGGTCTGGAAAAATAAGATGGATGACAGTGAGGACAGAAAATTGCAGAGGTTGCAGAAGTACCATTGAGATTTGTATGTGGATGGAAGCAAAGATAGGCTTTGAGAAGCTACTAGGATACATCAACTCTTTGCACACACTCTTTGTGTTACACAACAGTGCACTACAGCGCATTAGATTGTTTTTGTTAGATTCTGTTATTTTGTAAAAAAGAAATAGTAAATTGTGTAGCTGCCAAAAACATAGACCAATACTTTGCCTTCCATGTTTCATTCACCCAGGATATTACTTTCATATAAGCATGCGCTTTTCTTACAACTGGAAGAAATTGAAATAACATGAGAAGAGCAGCAGCATACCTATACAGGGAAAACCAGACTTCCAGATGAAGATTCATATAACTATATAACCAGAAAAACAAGATAAGGGCTCACAATTATCCAACCCGAGAGTGAGTGAAAGAGCATCTCGAGTGATAAGGGAAACAAGAACAGAGAAGAGGATACTGTACAAAAATGCATGCAATGAAAGCATAGTAAAATATTTTTCTTTAATGCCACTTTAATTCTTTATTTTACTTCAAAGAAATACTCAGAATTGAAAATCAAACATCACTTTAACTTACTGCTCCTTTTGCTTTCTCTCTTACTCACTATGTTTTATTATGTACTGTGGGTTGCCACAGATACTGTCTGACAGTTACGTACTTACACATAAAGTGTTAGAATATAAAATCCTAAAAAGCAATGCTGAAAATTAGCCCTGGTTAAAGATAGCTATCTGGAGGTCATCTAAAATTCACTTATCTTTCTTCCTCCCCATAGAGCACAGACACAAAATTGCCAATTTACTGTATATAAGGACAATTTTCTATTTTAGTGTATTCTCAACACATTCTAGTATATTCTTAAGCTGTATTGAAAATGACTGATTGAATATAAGATCAATTTAAACTTAGGATAACTCATTTAAATTACTATTGTTGTTCTAATCTGTTAACAAAAAGTATAGAATGGAACATATCCAGAGATAATTTTGCAGGAAATCTACTGAAAGATTTTACTATACCACTAGTCATCTCCTCTCTACGATCTCTGACTCAGGTTTTTGTTATAACTTCAGTTAAATAGCTTAAGGAATTCAAATAACTAGTAGAGACTCAACACTCAAGACCTGTAGGAAACATCTTTCAGAGGCTTAGAGTTTTTGTACCATCCTTTTTTCTTAAATAGACTCTAGGTACTCATGGTTTACTTCAGAATATAAAACTACTGACAGAGTATGCTGATTTCAGCAGCAAAATATGCTACTTTTATCTACAGATTGTGGTTTGAACTAGTAACAACATTGAGACACAAGTACTGAGATTTTTCCCTCCCCAACCCAAAAAAGTTTACCTGGGATGCTGAATGTCAAAATAACCTTTAGAGTAATGAGAAGTCCAAAGATCAATCCTTATTAAGACATCCTTTCTGCAAATAGCATGTTTTCTGTTCCGATAGCAGATAAGCAGTATTTTCTGGGGAACTGCATATGTGATGATTCATCTGCATTTGCCTGAACATGTACACAAATCTAGCACTTGAACAAAGAACATCTGTATACAGTGCCCGCATCTGCAAAGCACCAAAACACTGTATGGACATGTACCCTTGTATCAGCAGCAAAAAGCAGGATTTCTAAGGGCTTTGTGGTTGGCTCCTCACATTCACACTGCTGACACTGTTCCAAGTTAACAGTCAGATTGAGCACAAAAGCAGCTGTGGTTCTGTGAGGTGTGTGCTACCACAAGCAGACAAAGACAGTAGTTGTGCCTTTTCCCCTTGCTCCTTACCAGGTACAGAGCACAACATATTAGTATAAGAGGGTTCCAACATCCCTTCGGGGAGGTTTTTGCCAAAGGGAGAACTATTTCTTATACAAAGTCTGCATAGAGGCAATGGAAGCCCTGAACTAACTGCAATTACCCATTTCTAGTTCAAAAGCAAAATCTGTGTAATAAATCCATTTGAAAAAGTTAACATAAAGTACTTGTTAAGTAAAAATTGTTCCCAGAGACCAAGCCACTGCCAGGTTCAGTTCCTGGCTGTCAGAATGCCATAGGCTCTGTGACCGTCCCAGCTGCTCCAGCATCAGGAACTTCTGTGGGACCTCTTTCTGAGGATTTCTTTCTGCCCTGTGATTAGAGGATGCAATGTACTTTGTGTTTTCTATATCCATGTCTCTGAGAAGATTAATGCCTCCAAACTCACAGCAAGCCACCACTTAAAATTACTATTCCAGGCAGCTCCAGACTCATCTATTTTTTGATACTTTTTAACCCTCTACCTAGAATTATGGCAGAACCCCTCTGGGTTCTCTGACCAGGCCTTGCTTGAGTAAGGCCCCCTCACTGCTTTCAAATTTCTTCATAATGCACAAGGATACCAAGAGAAAAATTACACAGCTCAATTCAGACACAGTCCTGTGTACAGGAAAACATCCATGTGCAAAAGAAATCTGCCACTAACCCTAAAATGGTAAGAAATGCATGAGCAATCATAGATATGGAAAAAAAAAGTGAGTACTTTACAGCAAGACAGGATGTTTTAAGTCAAGTAAATGGGAAGTAATATTAGCAAACTGCTTTGCATTGAGATTTGCAGCAGTGGTGCTGGAAAAGACATGGATGAGCAGATGGATTTGGAGGAGATGGGTGAATGCAATGAGATGCTGAAGAAGAGTACAGTTATTTTGACTATTGAACTTAAAGATAAAGATTCTCTCTGTTTTTTAAGTGCCAGAGTTATTCCTTCCATTAGCACAGGTTGCAGCAGGGAATTCTACCTTTCTGAAAAGTCTTTTTAGTAAAAATATTCCATGAGAAGGGGTAAGAGAAAGAGTTTTTCTTTACTGCATGAAATGTTTTTCTTTACTGCATCAAAAGAATGTTTTCCTGTACTGCATTGAGAGATCACTTCCCTACATTACATTGATCTAAACTCCAAGGAAAGAGATTAAATGATCAAGAGTTGTGTATACAAGAAAGAAGAGAGATACATTGATACCTCAGGAAGGATATCAACCTTGACATAAAAAATCCAAAACAGCCCCAAAGTACCATAAAATGGCTTGGGTTGGAAGGAACCTCAAAGATCACCCTATTTCAACCTCACTGCCATGGCTGAGACACCTTCCAATATAGCAGGCTGCTCAAAGTCCCATCCCACCCTGAACACTTCTTGGGATGGGGCATCCATGGCTTCTCAGGGCAACCTGTTCAACGGCTTACCTTCCCCACAGTAAAGCATTTCTTCTCAACACCTAATCTAAACCTGTTCTCTTTCACTTGAAAGCCATTCTCTCTTGTCCTATCACCACAAGTCCTTATAAAATGTCCCTCTCATCTCTCCAAAGAATGGCCAAACTCTGACTGACAGCATCTGCAAAATTTAAGGTCTTAAAGAAGAGTTACTCAAAATAATATTGAAGGAGTGTAAAACAGGTTTTGTAAGGAAACTATTGTTACTTTAGGCAAATTAAGGCTTTCTTTTGTACGTGCCTGCTGTGGAATACCTTTTAAAGTCATTGAGAAGCCAGATTATTTCTGAAGAAAAGCACCTGGAGGCAGGTGCTATGTCCTAGTAACACCCCAAGTATCATGACTGTACCAATGAAAAACAAAACCAGGTGCTTGTCAAGTGATTCTAGCAGAAAGGGAAACCTGGATTTTGCAAGCTGGCAGCTCCTTCCTTCCACCTTTGGATGTGACTTGCTGATTTACCAACAGGCCCTAGCATTACACCTGGGGTAAGCACTGCACTGAAAATGAAATCAAACATAGCAAATGTATAGCTGGCACTAAACTTTTATGAGGATGAGAAGATTAATATCATTTGACTAAAATATCTTAATGCAGCAGACTTTTCTAAGCATTCTCAACTTACCTTAGTGAGCAGCCTATCTATTCAAAATTGATGTCTAATAGAAGCAAAATCACTTCTTTAAATTCTGAGGTTCTGGCACTCTACATAAGTCAGAAATCTGCACATTTGCAATTCCTAATTGAGTTTACTTTACATTAGAAACCATAGGCTAAGTTTGCTGACTACTAGTGACAAATGAAAAGGTTTTAACCACTAGCTTTTACAGAAACATATTCAAAATTGGTACCATTTTATCACTTCTTGATAATGAATTATTATATATGTCTACAGCTAAAAAGACCTTAACTGAATACTCCTAACCAAGCCAGGAAAGGTTCTGTATATTGAAGCCAACAAGTTTAAATTTCAAGCTCACATATGAGAAACAACCAATTATCCTGTCTGAAACACAGGCTTGTAAAACTCTCAGTTACTTGTAAAACGGTCTGCTACACACGAGTAAGATGTTGTTTAAATGAGTTGTTTGACTAGATGCATTCACCATGAAATTGATTCTTTTAAAGCATTATTTTTAAACTTGATACAAGGTAACTGCATAAACTGAAAATGGGAAAAATCTGGCATTATAAAGTGTAAGTTGCAGTATGAGTTTAGTATTTTATGAGGTCGAGGGTTACTTGAATGAGAAACCCATCAAAAACAAATAGCCATTTGTGAGGCAGTAATTGAAAAAAAATTGAAAAAAAATTAATATGATTAAACTATTCTGCTATTTCTAAGCCAAGATGTAGAGTATATTATCTACTGTTATATCACCACCGCCTGTGCAACTCTGAAGTATTACAAAGGCAATAAAACAACAAATAGAACATCTTTCAACCCTAAACAACAAAAATAAATCTGAGTTTTGATTTCTCTATAGCCTAAAAATAGTACTATATCATAGCTTTTTTCTTGGTACTTCCAGTTAGATTTAGTATTACTATCCTGTTATGTCTCTTATTCAGTGGGTGGCATAAGGGGATAACTAGCAACAGGTTACTGAATATTCCTCCATCTCTAGCTCAGAGACACAGTTTTCAGTTTTACATGGTCCATATTTCAAAGAAAAAGAAACCATTGCAAGGAGGTAATGAATTAAAGTATATATATATTTAAAAAAACACAACTAAAAATATGTTCTTCAATAACATTTTAGATCTGAACATTTAGTACAGTCCTATATAAACAGACAGACAGATCATGCCAGTTTTACTGAAAAGACTAGAAACTGCAAACTCATGTTTTATGTTTCCTTCCATAAATGAAAAATGGTTTAATTGCTTTATAGGGAATCAATTTACTAATGATATGCTGCTAATAATTCAGATGCTTTAGTGACTTATAACAAAAAAGGTCCACTTGGTAAAGAGCTAGAATTTGAAATATTAATAATGTAATGTTTCCAACTGTGCTCTCACTAAAGAAATCACCTCCTTACAAGATGAAGCACTAACAACAATTAAAACAAAATTAACATTACAAAGTGTTTTATATGTTGCTCCAGAAAAGCAGGGAAAGATGTAATGCTGCCTACTGCAATACTGTTTTGGAGAGGGATCACATTCTTAAGACTTCAAATAAATAAGTATTTGCACATTGTAGAGCAATTTACTCAACATGCAGTGAAGAGTGCCACCAGCCACACTGTTTTATAAGACCAGTTGCAGACAGATTAATAGAAAGGACAGTGTCAACATCATGTCAGTCAGACCACAGGCAGTGCCGCAGGAATTGGAGAGGGTAAGTAGAGATCAGCCATATAAAATGGCTTTAGATGATTTACAAGCAATAAAACATCCTGTTTCTAAAGATGTCTAATCCATGACAGCAGAAATTACTTCATATTAAAAAAATTCCAGTCCAGCTGGTAGTGTATCAGCTTGATGTTCGCCAGCTAGAAAGCATGAATCTGCAAAAGGACTCAACAACATTTGAAGAAGAGTATACTGAAAAGTGAACAATGCTTAGAAAAAAAATCAAGATTTAACAGTGACATCTGTCACAGAAAACAAAAATGTTTCCTTTGTTACTTTCACAAGAGTTTAAATATATTAACAGTATTTATCAGTAAAAAGAAGGTATAAATTAAATCTCTTGGGTTTAGATTAAAGACAAGCATGGACAAACAAGTACAACTGGATCCTATAAAAAAACCCCACTGTCCAGTGGTCTGATTAGATTTTCAGCTGTTCTTGTGAGAGGGAGGAGAGCAATTCTCATTGAGAGATAATTCTCATTGAATTCTCAGTAAGAGAGCTCATTTCATACAAAACACATGCAAGACCATAATGCTTCTAGTAGGATTTGAATGCTCCATTTTTAATTAAAAGTTGACATATCTGACTTTTCTGAATTTTACCAGAACTGTTAGACAAAACATGAAGTTTTTTCCCTTTTAGTCTTGCCTGTTTTTATGGACACAGTATATGAATCAAAAATCCAATGAAACTACATTTGAAGTTATACTGTTCTAGTTACATAGCCCGGACACTCACAAGGCGCTTATATATGTATATATATATATATATATATATATATATATATATATATATATATATATAAATTTCTGTGAACACTCTGTCACTTACTTTCCCCAATGAATTTTCTAATGTAAATGGCAAACATGAACAGTTCAATTATTTTCTTTTCAGTATCCAGAGTATATGATTGATCAGCTAAGTTGTTTGGTTTGCCTTCTTCACTGGATGACATTTTAAAGCAAGTCAGTAACAGACAGATAATCCAATGAACATCAACATTCATGTTTGTGCACAAATACCCTGAACAATGCACAACTTCTCATTCTCTATTTTCTCTTCGCTACAAACATTCAGAGATATTAAGTCTATTATCAGTTATGCAGTTAACTCATGCTTCATATAGCAGGGTAAGAAAGGTACTGGATTGCACTTTAGATATCAACTACAGCTTGTTCTACAAGCAAGAACATCTCAGCTTGTACCACATAAAAACATGAAGTGACATTATCATTAAAATGGCTGCCCAAAAATGCACAGCTGAAGCAAAAGGAGAAATACGTCTTGTTAATGTCCTATCCAATACTGTTATTGTCCTGTTAAGCTCTTCTAATATCTTGATGGGCTATAAAGAAGTAAAATCACTTGGTAAAAAAATGTTATTAATAGAGCACTCCATCTACCTATAACAGTGCCAATATGCAAAACACCCAGCACAACCGAAACATATTTTATGGTCTTACACTTTGGTATTAGCACATACTTAGCACTTACACTTTGCAAGACATTGTGACACCACAATGATGTAGAACACGCTCTGTCTAATACAGACAAATCTGGAACACTTTGAACCTAGTTTGTGCTTAAAGCTGGTAACATTGAGAAGAAGGAAACAGCAAGAAGAAAAATTAGCAGAGACATCAAAAAGAAAGGCAAAAAAAATCCCTTTGCCTACAATTGCTAGCATTGATATATTTTACAGCCATGATCTAGGCCACCTTCCTGCAGAAGGAAGCTAGTGCAAAGAAGTGTGGGTCAAACCTAGAGTGACATGGTTCACTGAATGACCAAACAGAGGTCTACATATTTCCTTTATGGCTGCTGGCACCAGTTTTGGCCTAGAAGCGTCTAATCAACAAAGAGAGCTCTGATCCCTTCTGGAGCCATTCATATGTGATTAAGATCCAACAATACAGCACTTTGATCCGCTGAGTTACAGAAAGATTGGATGTTTCCTGAAGAAGTCATTTCGGGTGAAAAGGAAAGAGAAGAAAAGAAGAAAAATTTCCTGATCAGGTCAAACTTACTGAGACAGCACTCTTCTCACATTTGAAATTCATTGTATTCTCTTGAGATTTTTGAAGCTTTGGAAAGATGACAGATGACTGAGGTACGGAAAAGAGGCATGAACTGTGGCATCAGTGTCTCAAACTCAAAGAATAAATTTAACTTTTTGAAGATGGAATAAGATTCATTTTCAAGAGAAGGAAATTGAGTTAGGTAATGCAAGGCATATTGCAACAAAGGAGGACATACAACCACTACAGCAAACTGGATGGCATCTTTCATAGATATCTTTTAAAAGCTTGCAGCACCACAGTCAAAAATACATACTTCCTCGTGCTGATGTAGCTGAAAACAGCAGGAGATATATGGGTAAGTCTATAAAAAAATCTCAGAGAATGAACACCTGGTTTCTTTAAAGTAATCTTTCTATCTTGACACCAATATACTTCACATAACCCAAGAGAATTAAAGGCCTGTTTGAAGTTAGAAGAGCATGTTCTTGACATACCATTTGGAGGAGTATTTAGTTTTTTTCAACAGACATAAGTATTAAGCACAGGTGATGGATTCAGATCCACAGGAATGAACGGAGGCTGGAATGTCTAGACAACCAGGAAAGCATAACACAGGTGTGACAACTCTGCTTCACTATCACATTTCAACATTTTCAGTACAAACTAAATAACTTCCA
This sequence comes from Ammospiza nelsoni, assembly GCF_027579445.1. NCBI lineage: Eukaryota > Metazoa > Chordata > Aves > Passeriformes > Passerellidae > Ammospiza > Ammospiza nelsoni. Next base: position 55,144,078 of record NC_080669.1, on the reverse strand, counting down.
TCATCTGTTGATATAAAAGCAGAAGAGGAAAAACATATTTGGCTTTGTCTACTACAAATGTCTACTCCTAATAATTTATTTTGGAACCTAACTCTCCTGTTCATATTTGGGTTGGATGCTTCTAAGTCCACCTGGGAATGGCTCAGCTCTCTGGCTATCCAGGACAACAGTTCTTAGTTCAGAAAACACTTGAAGTTATTTGTCCCTGTTATAGTCAGACTGCTCATACGTGAATGCTTTTCATGTGGCTGTCCTACTGGACAGCAGGTGATTTTTTGCTCAAAAAGAAAATCTGCATAGTCTAAATTTACACTCTAACTTCTTGAATCCTTTGCTAATGTATGTGTTCTATAATTCCTCTTGTACAAAACAAGCAAAACACACTATCTTTCCTCAGATGATTTTTAAAAACCAACAATGTAGAGCTGCACTGATAGCCAACTACCAAAACCAGGGAAGCTGAGGTGAAAGCAAAGGGAATCAACAATGTGGTAATCCTAAAAGTAAAATCTAAAGAAGATTTGCCAGCAGTCTTGTACCATGAAAGATAATACCACCCTCTATAAACTACTCCATTTTTTGGTGCTATAATGCCAGATGAATATTAAATATATCTTGAAATATTATGCCAGGATACATTGAAGGCAATTAAAGGTTAATATGCTCCTCAAAACAGTATGACTAAAAAAACATATGTGAAAAAAATATTTTCCATCTCTAACAGATTGAGGCACAGTTTACCTATTTTGGAGTAGAAGTTATGGAAAAGTTTTACTTTTCCTGATGCCTTAGGATTTTAGCTTCTATATTTTTCATATATTTGTAATCCTGTCATTCTTTAGTGTGTAACTCTAAACTCCATATTCAGTGTTAACTACTGTCTTCACATTTTGGTCAGACAAAACAATTCCTCTCTAGGCCTGGGAATCAAGGACACCTCACTGTCTCAGGCCCCAAGAAATGTAAACAAAAGTAAGCTGGGGGGGAGCAAACTTGGGGTAAAATACTTCGTTACCTGAAACAGTAATTGGAAAATTAACTCCCAATATACAAATGGACTGAACTTATAAAAGTGTGAAAACCTGTGACCCACCATCCATTTTTGGGTGTCGCCCCTGGATGGGCTCTATATGCCCCAAATGTACCTCAAGGCCCTTCAATAAGTATTACTGCTTTTTATGCTCTTAATTTTGTCTGGCCTCTGGTTTTAGGTGAGCCTGAAAAGGCATCATTCCTATCACACACCTGCAGTACAGCATGTTCAGCAGACAGCTGATCAGCAAAATCTTCAGTAATTAATGTTTGATTACTCCTGTCATAATTTCTTCTGCTTCACAGAAGATAATCTCTAATTAATCATTTAATTTTAATCAACTAATTAAAAATGTATTAGAGACCATTTGCTATTACAAATCCATGAAAAGGAGACACTTTAACAAATCCATTAGACAAGTACAGATACAATTTTTGGATCTGTACAGATACAATTTTTGGATCTATAGAACTGTAGACAAAAAGCAAGTCTCTTTTGAAAAACTGACAGTGGACTGACCTGTGAATTAGCAGAGGGGCAGGAGTCTGGACAACAGCACTCGCCCATGACATTTACAAAGCTGCAGTTCATCAATATCACTGCTAAGAGCAGAGCTTGTTCTGACAAACCAAAACAACTTATTGACCCTACTTATAATAAACAACAAAGGCATAAATTTTAATGGCAAGTAAGTAGTTAAGGCAGTTGCTAATTACTGCCAACCTGCAACTGGACACAGCAACACACCTGTGCTTTCAAAACTTCCTACAGCCACATACAGCTGAGATGTCTGACAGCCTAAGTGTGACTGTTCTTTTTCACCTTTAGGAGTTTTCCACTTTCCTGTGCAGTACAAAGATGTCTGTATTGCAAATGTACCCCACATATAGTTGTGTGATGATTTTCATTATTTTCCATGTATTCTCTGCCTTGGAAAGTCTGTTTCGTTCTTTTCTAGCGACCAGGGAATTGATTTTTTGACATTATTTTTAAAACAAAGAAAAAAGCACGAAACTAAAGGTTGTTATAACAGATTATGATAATTAAAAATGGCATACAGAGTACTGACGTGGTAACCCTTAAAGAAGCTGAGTAATGCCCAACTTCTTGAAGAGCTTTCCCAGAAAGCCCTCTATCTTCCTTCCTCATTTAAGTTCAAAGTAAAAGACATAGCAACCTTTTGACTGAACTTGTCTAAAATACATGTGGCAAAGTATCTCTTTCACTTGGACAGCTGCCAGCCCACCTTTGGCTCCCAATGACAACCAAATATCCAGCTGCAGCTAGGTTGAAGGATGAGAATTTGGCATATCAACAGCAGTCAAACAAGAAAAAGTTTACTCCCAGGCTCCATAGCTGAATGATCACCATTTTAGCTTTGACTGGCTACCTGGAATAAGGGAGGCAAGTTTCCTCAGCAATCACCAGCCATGAGCAAAGTCGGTTTACTTCCTATTCAGTTTTAACTGTAGGAATAGAATGGACCATGTTAGTCAGGGACAAAAGTGAATGCTGCAGGACTGAAGTACTATACAAATGCTGGAATCACAAAGGGTGACTAGAGCTCCATTAGTGGGCTTACATTAAAATCAGGTCAAGTATGCCCAACAGAAAAGAAAGAGAGCTAAGAGGCCTACAGAGTTGTGCAGTTGTGGGATTTTTTTTTTTTGGCCTTTTTTTTTGTTTTTTGTTTGTTTGTTTGTTTGTTTGTGGGTTTTGGGGTTTTTTTGTTTGGATTTTTGGGGGGCAGTTTGTTTCTTTAGGGACTTTTTGTTGGGGAGTTTTAAGTGCAGGTGGGTTGTTTATTTGGGGGATTTTTTTCATTTGGTTGGGTTTTTTGGTTGGTTGGTTGAGGTTTTTTTCTCATTTTCTTTTTTCCATAATTCAGCTCAAAAGAGAACCTAGGAAGATAGGAATAGGTAGGAATAGATGAAGAAATGGTGAACGAGATGGACAGCAAAAGAAAGATACATTTCATTAGAAACAGAGGAAAAGACACAGAACTCCAATTAGAAAGCTCGGAGCATGATTAGTTTCAGATTAATTTTGTTTACTAGAAATTGCAAGAGCTCAGTATGGGCCATAAAAACTTCATCTTCTTCACAGCTACTCATTTCTCTCCAATGTTTCCCATTCATTTCAGCTAAAGTCTGTATTTTGAGTCATAATCCTGGGTTTAAAAAATTTATTTTTTAAATAGTACTGAGATATTAAAGGAATACCACACTACTCCCTGTCTTTCAGACCAACCTGAATCTGGAAAAGCTTCAATATGAGTGGTGTTTTTATAATTCATGCTTACTCATTAATGCAAGTACCAACTGCAAACCACTTTATCATTCACTCTAGTTCAACAATACCACTGCCAAATTCATATCATGATCATGATATACTTTGAAAGTGTGGCTAACAAAAAAATATGGTAACATTTGCCATCCTCATACTCAGTTACAATATCTAATATTCAGCTAAAGAAACACGTAGATAAATAATCATATATATCATACATAGAGAGAAGGTAAAAAATTTGAACCATGTCTTCAATAAATTAAAATTCAGATCTTGGAATACTTTTTAACATAAACATAACTGTTGAGCACTGTGAGTTAAGCAAATTTGGTTTCTCTACTTCTGTATCACTTGGTTTTATTTTAAGGGGGCCCATATCTAAATGATGCCCACTATTTTGGGCATCATTTAAGGAGGCATAAACAAGCTTAAGAATTGACACAAATTACAGTAGGGATACCAGCTCTCTTTCTCAAAAATACTATTGAATTCTTGAAGACTTTTGTGCAAGAATACTATCTCATGCCCAAGATATTAACGAAGGAAATGTCATCTATGCCCATGAGCTAAATAAGTACTGTTTTCCTAGTTTTGCAGATGGAAAAAGGAAAGATTACAATCCTGAAATGGCAAGTTACTTCACCAAGTGTTTGATTACCAGTTTTGAGCAGTCCTACTCAGATGGGTAAATACTTCACTTCTGACTTGCAAGCAATTTTTTCCAATTTTTCCCAGCCACCCCCATCCCAAGTATGTTGGAATAAGCTCAGCCAGGTAATGGCTAGCCAGAAGAAAAACAACACTTCTTTTTAGGAACTCACACCAGCTCAGACTTGTTCTTTTCTGAGTCTGTGCCTTGGAGAAGCTCAGGAAATTTGTCATTTCTACACAGAAACTGCCTCCGAAAATAGACAGACTTACAAACAGGCTCTGTCAGCACCTGGATCTGGCACATCTTATGACCCCCAGAAGGGGAATGACACAGGTGAGTTGGTGATGAGCTACAACAGGTTTTGGGGTTTTCCTTAGAACCCCTTTTCTTTTGGGAAAACATGGGGCATTGTTAGTGCTTATCACTTAGCTATTACAGAGGAGTGAATGCATCCAAATTTGCACTCAGTTAGCTAGCCAAAAGTAAGACTGTGAGGGAGGGAACAACAGAAAAAGGTGTAGAGGGTTAGTTATTTGGAGGATAAAGGAGGACCTATCTCTATTTAGATAATTTCTTTAGCTGCACAGAATGGCCTGGGCTGGAAGGCATCTTAAAGATCATGTACTTACAGCCACCTTGCCATGGAGATGGATGCCACCAACTAGCCCAGGGTGCTCAGAGCTCCATCCAACCTGGCCTTGAACATTTGTGGATCATTCACAACTTGTCTGATCAACCTGTTCCAGTGCTTCACCATCTTCACACTAAAGAATTTCTTCCTAATACTTATTCTAAACCTACTATTTTATAAGTTTAAAGTAATTCCCTCTTGTCCTGTCACTATATGACCTTGTAAAATATCCCTCTCCGTCTTTCTTTAGGCTCCCTTCAGGGACTGAAAGGACACAATTTGATGACTTCAAAGTCTTCTCATTTCCAGACTGAAAAATCCCAATTCTTTTAACTTTCCACATAATAGACACGTTCCAGTCTTCCAATCACCTTGGCAGCCTCCTCTGTACCTTCTCTAACAAGCTGCTGTCCTTCTTATGTTGAGGATGCCAGAGCTGGATCCAGTACTGCAGGTGGGGCCCCATGAAGGCACAGCAGAGGGGCAGAATCCCCTCCCTGCCCTGCTGCCCACGGGGCTCTGGGTGCAGCCCAGGACACGTTTGGCTCTCTGGGCTGGCAGTGCCATGGCTGGGCCATGTGCAGCCTCTCACCCACAGCACCCCCAAGCCCTTCTGGGCAGGGCGGCTCTGGGGCTGCTCATGCCCTGCCTGTGCTGGTACCTGGGACTGTCCTGATCCAGGTGCAGCACCAGCCCTTGGTCTTGTTAAATCTCATCAGATTCCCATGGGCCAACTTCTTGAGCTTGTCCAGATCAAATGTTGGGAAGCAGAAAATAACAGTAATTTAGAATTATGAAAAAGTTAGGATTTTTTAAAATTCTTTCTATTTATTACTAAAATGAATTTTACATTGTAAACACAGTAATCTTTCTCATCTACATGTCTCAACTTTATTGCATAATCATGATATGTCCATATTAAGTGTTAATTTTTTTTCCCTTTCAGGTAAGTTTGAATCCACAGATTCAGTGGGTTTAAAATAGAGTAAAACTAAGTTTATACAAATCATATTTTGTTAGCAAATCTATCTCTTATTTTTATGGGTAAATTTATGCATAAAGTACGTTGAACAAATTTTTGCCATTTTCTCACATTAACAGCTTTATTAGGAAATCCAGTGCTACATATATGTCACACATATAGTTGTTCGAAAAATAGCTGAGACTTCTGCTTGGCATGAAGCCAAGGAGATGAGATTCTAAAGCCCATTAACAGTGCATCATGACTGGGAATTAAAGACTCTTGTGGAACCATAAACAGTCTAGAAAGAAAATGAGAAAAATAATAAAATTTGATCAGAGGGTTTATATATTTTTATTAGTGCCTGGCAGCAGACTATAATAGACCATTTAAATGTGTACAGAAGTATAACTATAGTGTGTCAGATGCCCAGTGCTGAAAAACTCTGCAGACAGTAGAGTATTCATACTCTAGACAGTAGAGTAACAATAATTAAGAAAACCTAATCAACCAACCAACCATCTAAAAAACTACAAAAAAAAAAACCAAAACCCAAACAAAATCCCAACCCCCCAAAACTTGATTAGACTTCACACAGCTCTTATCTGTACTTATCAAGGCAATATTCTCTGGAGCATGGAGATTTTCTAAAGGAATCAGAACCAAATGTTTCCACACTATCAATGTCAATAATTACATAGCAAGCACTGCTGGGAAACTAGAATTCCCACATTAAAATCCCAATCTTAAACACTCAAGACATAACTACCCCACCAAACTCTGTTTAAATAAGGTAAAAATAGCTCGATTCACAGCAAAAATAGTTCGATTCACAGCAAATTTGCACAGTCCAGAAGATGAATGGTTCAAGGTAGAACTACCTCTCTCTCAGTGACTGCAAAAAGTCTGAAGTACAGCTGGCCCATTAGTGAAGAATTTCATAGGAAGTCTCAGGAATAAAATACTACTTTCTTCATAACAGAATATAAAGTGAATATAGAGTAATATTTAAGTTAAATTTTATGTTTCCTAAAACACTCAAGTCCTGAGAAGGCAGATTTTTTGGTTGCAAAGTCCTGTGTTTAAATACCAAAAGGACTGTATTTAGAAAACCAAGGATGTTTAAGAAGTTCCAGGACCTTTTTTTGGCTTTTCCATTTAAGTTTAGTGACACTACAAACCTAATATTAATTCATTTTAGTTACCAACATATTTGAGAAGTTTGTGGATGTAGAGTTAATGAACACAACTGAAGATTCTCCAATTAAATACAAACAGAAAGTCAGAAGTTCAGCTGATTATGGAAACATTAACGGTAGGTTTTTGTTGTCCTCCTTGCCCACTAAAATGGTCTTACTGTTTACTTGTTAAGATATTTATATATATTTATACAGAATTTAAAGATAGAAAGCAAAAACTTCAAAGAAAAAAAGAGAAAATAAACATGGCTTGTTTATCCCTCTTCATTCTTTCCCATCTCCCCCCCCAGTCAAGTGCCTTTCCTGTGCTTACCTTGTTCTGATCTTTCAAATCCACCCAACTGGACAAGAACCATATGCTGCAGCACCACAGCCCACAAGGCCAGGAATAGCATGGAGAACCATAGCATCACTTAGCCCACAGGCTGTTTTCTCACGACTGCTGAAAACATGTCCAACAGCCAGGTCACACTGCCTTCCATCTCCCACAGAACAGATTGCAGTGACTCAGGATCCTTCTGGGTCAGAAGTCCGCTGGGCCAACCTGCTGCTGCCGTACACAGAACTAATTCACCCTCTTACAGCCACTCCACCAAGCCTACTTTCAAATCATTTAAATGTATTCTGGCAGACAGCTATGACAAGTAAATGCCTTTTAGCAGCAGACTGAAATGAAGCTTTGGGACATTCAATGAAAACAGATTTGCAATTCAGTTTAACACTGGACAACTTGTTTTTCCTAACATGCTTTTACTTTTTTAAGGGTGCTTTAACAAACTACAGCAAGTGTTGTAGTGGTATCACATTTTCTCTGAATTTCTGGAGGACCTCTTAGAACAATACTTGGGGTCCTAACACCCTGCTGCGCAAAAACAGTGTTTATTTTAGTGATTTGATTAACCCATTCTAGGTCAGTAAAGCTTGCACACATTCATGTTAGTTGGCTTCACAAGTTGACTATAAAAATGATACAGAGAAGGGGAGGGGTTACTGCCAGAGACAAAAGAACTTTAAATAATAAAAATTAATAAACTCCACAGCAGAAGAATTCAGATGGAACTATAATGTATGCTTCTTTTTTGTCTCCTGCTTACTATGTAGTAGCACTTATATTGGCAATTAAATCATGGTAAGATATATGTTTATGTGCTGAGCTTCCCTTACATTCTCCTCATCCTCTCCCTAAACACACAAACCAAGAAGACACAGAAATTAACCTAAGACCAAAAAGTCCAAACAACTCCTAAAATAGTCTCAAAACCATTTGCTTGAAAAAGATTCAGGTACCACCTGAAGTCAACAGAGGAACTTTCCTATTGGTACCATATATGGAAACAACTGAGACATGAAATCTTCATACAGAAAGACAGCTATATTAAGCAAGATAAATAGCATTGTCTTTCCTTGCTGTAATTCTTCATTGCTCACCACAGCTTTGTACACTTAGCCTTGCACACTAACATGAATGTGTGCAAGCTTTACTGACCTAGAATGGGTTAATCAAATCACTAAAATAAACACTGTTTTTGCACAGCAGGGTGTTAGAACCCCAGGTATTGTTCTAAGAGGTCTGATAATAGTCCACTGATAGCAGAATGAAAAATGCACTGAGAACCTCTGATATAAAGCAACATTGTGACTGCCTAATTAGTACCATAAATATTACATATTTTTCCAATTAAAATATAAACATTAGTTCCATAAAACTTTTGTATTACATTAAACCAAGTTTGAGATACATGAATTGAAGTACAGGAACAGTGAAATCCCTTATTTCTCTACTTTGAAAAATATTTTAAAAGTCGATACAAAACTCTGGAACATCACAGCAAGACTGATTTCAATACAGTATAGCAATCGTGATAGCATAAGAACCAGTAAAAGGAGGCAAGAAAAAAAAAAAAACCAAGGAAATTATTTCCTCAAGCAATTGTGATGTCTGCAAAAGGACAGAATGAAAGTGATTGGTAGCATCAAGACAAGTAATAAATCTAAACAGTCTGTGAAGGCATCTCCACTGAAAATTGCAAATTACTTTCAGTAGTGCTATTTTACTCCTGAAAGATATTCCTGCAGTTTCAAACACAAAAATACTTTAAAAACCAGTCTCAACTTTGCTGGTTGCTTGTCTGAGCCTTTTTGCTGTTGACAGATGCTTCCTTAATAGCTATAGCAAAGATGATTTGTTGGAAAGATGAAGACTTGGTGCTTTCCTAGGTGCTCTGTACACAAATTTCAGGAAAGGTAGGAAAAGCTCTTCATCTGGGACAAATCCTCCTTTCTGAGGAGAAAACCACAGTGGAAGTTGTACCTTCAGACAATGATGTTCTTTTTCCCACCCAGAGATCTGTGGCTCAAACACTATAAGTTCCGTGACTTGTAACAGCCTTCTCCTGTCAAAGGTAAAAATAATCTGGTGCTGATGAAAAAAGTGTAATGTACTTAGAAACCAACTAGATACCATGGGTGACAAAGTAAGAAACTTGTAGGCAATGGGCTGAAAGCCAGAAGGAAGCACTACTAATCTATTTGCGGCAGCTGGTGCCTCTTTCTGCTTCTCCTACTGGAGAATCAGGATGATACTTTGTCCACGCCAGGACTACTGAGGCATGCAGAAAGGTAAAGCACAACTCAGTTAGAGAGTGAAAACAGACAGCTACTGTGCTATCCAAGCAATTATTTCTGGATACTGGCTTTCTGTATCTCCAGGCAGACATCTCAAGCTCAAAGAAACTCATTCTCTGTTTTAAAAGCCCTGATGCTCCAAAAGAGATACTGTGAAAAAGACTGCTGGGTCTCAGTAACTACCAGCAATGCTGTGATAATGAAGGAAGAACTGTTCATAAACACCATGTCCTCTCCTGCTCCCGGCGAGGGCAACTTCAAGCTCAACTGCAACCATTCACATGTGAAGCTCTGACAGGTTATGCTTGCTTACAGACTGATCAAGCCACAGCAGTATGACTGAGTGCAAAACCTCTCAACTGAGAATAAGGAGCTCTTAAGTGAAAAGAGAGAAATGTCAAACTGAAGAGGCTGGGCTTGTTTTAGTGGGAATATCCCCACGCAAATTCCTCCAAATCTAATATGCAAGACCACACTGCTTTTAGCTAAGAGTTCAGAGGCTCATTTAAATTATCTGCACAGAAAAAAACCAAAACCAAACCAAAACAAAACAAAAAAAACCCCAACAAAACACAAATGAACGTATACTGAAAGCTCATTATAAGAGTACCAGCTGTGAATGAACAAATCAACCCTTGCACAAAACTTATCTACAGAAGAAAAAGACCAGCATTTTTATTACTTTTAAGATATACCCATTCATAGTTTGATTTGTCAAAATTCATACCATTTTACAGCACTTTCCAGAGTCAAAGTGCCTACTAAGTCTTTCATGGTCAATATTTACCACAGAAAAGTTCTCTCAAGCTGGGTATCAAGAGAAGAGAAGTGAGAGAAAACACAAAAAGGAACCACTAAAGAACACTAGGTTTCAATGACCTATTTGGCACTAGACAAACAAAATCTATGATAAAGGCAGTCAGATAGAGAAGCCTTCAATTACTACAACTACATAGTTATTTGTGCGTTGCCTTGCACATCCTCCCATCTGAATCCTAGTCCTTTTTTAAAGGATTACCAGCAAATTAAAAAGAGCCAGGATTAAATAGAATGCTAAGTAAAATTTTAAATGCATATTGAACTTCAAATATTTAAAATGTACCATTTATACATAAAAAGAATTAAAGACATTAAAGGACCAGAGATGGGACTCTTATCATCTTTAAAAGTAAGTCCTTATTTAAGAGCTTTGCAGAATCAAGGCTTAAACACTAATAAATATTCTTAATGGCTCATTCCTAAAAGAACCCTTGCTGAATCTTACTCTTGTGCCTTACCACCAAAGTATCTGCATGTGCTTCAGACTGTCTGATGGCCAATTTTTGGCTCTCCATAGTTGGTACTAAGCTCTGTGAAGCACATATTTCACAAAGACACTTCAGAAGAATCTGTAGAAGGAAGTTTAACAGCCAACAATGTCAAGAGCACAATAACACGATTGACATTAACATTTCACCAATACGGAATGCCAAAAATAATCAGGAATTAATTTAGGCTCGATTTGTCAAATGAAATGCTTACAGTTACATTCCTAACCCAGGAATGCTGATTTGAATGCTGACTTAGTTTTCAGAGGTGTTGAGAATTTGCAAAGTTCGGGGTTTTTAGACCTTGAACATCACACCATTTGTTGAATATAAATTATATAGCATAACTGGAGGTTAGGCTGAATTGCTTCAAAATTTTGTTGATGAGAAAATTAAAATTAGTCACTACTTTATTCCAACGAAACAACCAACAGAAGCATCACCAGTGACTGTGGTTTTATAGCAGTTTGCAACCACAGCACTGTAGCTACATAAAACCAAATCACGGTAGCTAGGAAGACACTTTCAAAAGTATTTTCTACAGCTAGTTTTCAACCTGGAAAGATAAAGAAATAGCACTGATGCTCTTTGTTGTACCCAGTTTTGAATAATTTTTTTGGGAAGATGATTGTAAATCATTTGGGCAGAGAAAACATTTCCATAGATGGCCACAGTTGAAATGCATCCACACAAAAACTAAAAATAAAACAGAATTACGCATCAAACTAACATAAGTGTTATCTATTACAAAGTGCAAAAAGAATGCAGCTCACATGGAACATAAACCATAGCATGCTCAGAAAGAAGACCACACTAACCTACATGCAACCAACTGAAAATGTAAAATCAATTACAACTTAAAAATTATTACACAAAAGTCACCTGTGTGCACTGTGAGGCAGGGGTCCACACAGACTTCAGTTAATCTGGTCACTGTCCTTTGTTGTTGATGACAAAGATTAGCAGAGAAACAGAAATTTACAGAGGGAAATATGCCTGAGGCATAAGCCCTCTCTCCCACATACCAACAAGATCCTATCTCATGTACTTACTGGAAGCCAAGCACACAGGGCAGAACCTTAGTACAGGTTCCAAAAAAGCAAATTAACTGTTTTTCAAAATAAGTAATTTAAAATGAGAACAACTAGAAGAGAGAGAAATAATTTCTACAAAAGAGAGAAATTCTGTTCAATGTGGCATCACTGGCCAGTAAAATCATCTAACAATAATCATCTATGCCTGACAAAGTATGATTCTGTAATCAAATGCAATCGCAGCAGGATGGCAGAGGATAAAGAGGTGGCAATATTTCCCCCTTAGAAACAACAACAATAATGTAGCTGCAGTAGGTTTGTTCTCAGACATTTTTCCTTTACATTTATCTATATATTAGAAAGCACAAACCCTTTTACTTTACTTTAGGAAAAAGAATGTTTTTCTCCTTCATATGCAAATGCTCATCTACATAAAAACAAATTCTCATAGAGCTGAGAGGGAAAATTCTCTCCCTCCTACAATGTCCCTTTTCACCCCCGAATGTCATTTTATACATAACAGCAAGTTACACATATGTATAGAGTAATAAATTACTTCATACACTGTTGCATCAGAAAACACATGGAATGTTTGTAGTAGTCCTAATAAAATGCCATTTTTAGGAGAGCCCACATACTTGAGCATTTGCTTCACTTTCATCTGCCAAAATATGTAATAGGGTGAGTGTTTGGTGTTTTGAACTATTTTTGATTCTTTTTTGTATCTGGAATTACAAAACATTTTATTAGGAGAAAATGTACTTCAAAATATAACTTATGGAGAAACAACTTCAGTGTTTTCACTATATCTGTTTCTTCTTAAAAAAGCCATACACAACATGGGACAAATGGATAAAGTTTAATGAAGAAAAATTAGATATACAACCACATCAGACTGATCTATTTAAAGAAAAATATATGCTGCAAATTTTGTCTCCCCAGCTAGTATTTTTGGTGTCTAAATTTCCATCAATGCAATGATCTATCTACTCATGAACATGGATCCTTTACAAGGATTTCCCACAGACAAAATACAACCAAACTGTGAATCTAGCTGCCACAGACTGCAATGGATGCCAGAACAGTAAATTAACTTGAGAAATTCTTTTAGATGAAAAGGTATAAATGCAACACTGCGCGATTAGGAAGCACTTAAAGATCACTCAGAATTAGGACAGGATGATGGGTGCAGCATCACTGTGTGCCTACACTGGAATAATAGCACTGCAAGCCAGCCAGGGTCAGAAAGGGGCACTGGGAAAAATGATCCTTTGGTGTGACTCATTGCAGCAGTCAGTGTATTGCAGTTCCACACCAAAGCTTTTATATGAGACACGATCTACTTCCATTCTGTGTATCATGCCCAGATCTTTTATATATAATCTGAAACAAACATCAGAGTGATGAATTGTCTAGTGAAGCCAATGCACAGAGAACTGCATGAACCTGTTATTCATGCAGTCTCTATATTCATACTTCACTAAGAACAACTCGGTGTACCTGTCTTCACATTGTCTTGCCAATCAAAACACCCATATTGAATCTATATAAAGAAAAGTGTTATTAATATTTTAAAACAAGAAATTATTTAGAAACATTTTAAAAAATAATTTTGATTATCAGAAGACATCTTTGCCTTAATTTAAGTCCAAGATGAAAGGTTTCCATTAAAAAAAAAGAATGCTCCATACTTTCTGAACACACAAAATTATGCTAAAATATCTAAGATGGTTAAAGAAGTTTTTGGACATGGCAGCACATAAAAACACTCATTCCAGAAGCAAAAGACCCCGGAGTATGGAAAATTTCTCTTACTCAATGGCATCATACATCACTTTCCTTAAGCAAGAAAATACAACAAAATTCCCTATTTAATATTTAAATGTAAACGAATAGCAAGACTTATGAAATCAGATTCAAAAACCCAATTATTTTTGAGCAAGAAGATTATATTCAAATGGTAGAAGGGGAGCACAGTTTTGATTAAAAACAAAATAGAATTCCTTTGAAAGAGAAAAAACTTAGGCAAAGCAATGCCAAAGCAACACCATACAGCAAATTTTCTTGTGGGGCTACACTCCTCTCATGATCTAATGTAAATAAGGAAAAATATCAGTATAAGAAAAGAGCTGGAAATCAGAGTTTGTGCCTTTGGTTTTCCAAATTTGATGAGGAGAAATAAAGTAAAACATGAAAGAATGGAATGGTATTAAAGGTCTAGTTTTTTCAAACAAGAGAGCAAACCAAGTGGATGTAATGAAATGAAAGTTAAAAAGAGATAGAAAATCATTACTAACTCTTGGACACCAACTGCAGATTTCTACCAACATAAAACACCTATAAGCATTCCAAAAGAAATGTGAGGCTGAACCATCAAAAGTGTAAAAATCCCTGCACTTCAGGGGAGGGTTGCAAGCTGGAGCCAATAGGGTGCAGCTCAGTACTTTAGCAGAGAAGGAGGGAACATTCCTCAGGTATAAACCACTAGTAATTAGGCTAGTATATGATGCACACAGCAGCTTTTAGGTTTCTATCACATAGCATACTAGTTTATAATATTAACATTAATTTATAAAAACCAATAACAATACGTGCTGTAACCTGGTGTTCTGGATAGTTGCCTGTTGGACTTGACTTTCAGAGGCTTTTTGAGTGCAGGATATTTGACATAGTGTGAAAGGCCATAAATAGTTATAAATTCACTCAAAACTACCAAAAGATATTCACAGATGAGCTACAAACTGAAGTGGAGGAACTCATGCAGACAATACAACCTTGGCAGTCAGCAAAGCTTAGACCTCCCAAACTTCCTGGTTGTTTTTCCTCTTGCTTTGGGTATATAAAAAAAGAGGAAAACAAAACCTTTTAAAATTTACAGACTGCTATTAGGTTTCTTAGCAGTCAGCCCTGGGTCAGTTATGGGAAGATTCTTTTCACATGATGGATAACAGAAGTAAACTGATTTTATAAAAAGCATTATGTGAGAATCTAGACTAAATCTTATCTTGTTTTCACCAACAACAAGCTTGGGAATTAAACAGATTATAAACATTAAGCATTAAAAAAAAGTAAAGCCATGTGATTTTACACAGGATGTCAGCCGGGAGTCAGTGAGGGCCAAGAGGCTCACTTTGCAGGAGGTATCATTGCAAAACCTAAGCACAGGACTGCTTACCATGTTCCTTGACCATTTCCCCTGTCCTAGTTTATTCTACCTTTGTTTGGTGTATGGGCATAAAATCTTTAGGAGACTGAAAATCTCTGACTGATAGAGATGTCCAGTGGCATGCGGGCAAATATTGATGGATTAATGGATCTCTGACATTACTGAATTTTTTGCAAATTAATTTTATTCAGCAATAGAACAAAATAAAAAGTTCCATTAAAATAAGTGCTGGAGCAAAACTCCTATTATTATACAGTCTTAAAATGATGTTAAGAAGTCATACACTTTCCCTCATATATTTCCATGCCCTCAAAATTATTCCCACAATTTTCATGTGGCTTTTTCAGTACAAATCACAGATTTTGTGATTTACAAGCATTTTTCGCTGCAGAAGGACTTTTCCAAATCCCACCATACAGAAATACCTGCACAAAATAAGATCTCATTATATCAGAAAATATACTTTTGAAATAAAAAGTTCAGTTACAAACCATTAGAAATCACCACCTGTTTTTCAAGAGCACCTTCAAGGTATGGAATTACTGAGTACTCCATATTTTAAAGTACTTGCTATTAGTTCTGTAGATCCAACCATTGCTGTATCACTGTCAAATGTATTGGATAAGTAAATTTTGTACGGTTATCCTATTTTCAGCAGGGGCAACTAGAAGCTGTATTTCCTTTTCTGTACTACTGTACAGACAAGTCTGTAACACTTTGATGGACTTTCATAAGGTGAAATTACTTACATTAATTAAATTATTTGAAAACTCAAACTCTTACAAAGAAACATCCTATTAGAACCTATGAAGAACAGTGGTATGATATAACAAACCACTTAATGTACAGCCTTCGGCTGACCAGAACAGATTTTCACATACTATAAGCAGATAGTGGCATGTTTCAGCAATCTCCATTCTAAAGGCTTAGTATCACCACAAAGCACATGGCTAAGGATCAACGCAATGAGATCAGATTGTTCACTGGGTTACACAGAGACCTCATTTATCTTTGTTTTTGGAAGGCGGAGTTAGGTAGGCTGTATTTTCACATTAACAACTGCAGAGCACTCCAAAGATCCTGGCATGGCCAATGACATGGAAGTATCAGGTCCTATGATTTATTCTCCTCCAGCAGACATGAATTAGTGTGTGTAGATGTGTTCTTCACTTCACATGAAGCAGATAACACAAAATAATTTTCACTGACAGATTTTTTTCTTCACCTGTTTTTTTTTTAAATTAATTTACATGTCATTATGATTTTGTTCATAGATGTATATCCACAGACATCCTCCATTCATCCATTTGGCAGAAATTAAGACAAGAAACAGCTAACTAAGTCCTACAGTGCATTTGAGTATTACATCCTTGCAATCAACAGATAAGCCTACATCTAATAATCTAACTGAATAAGAACAGAAGGAGTGCATGTGTGCAGATGATAAATTTGATCACATAAGTTTTTACTGAAGGTCAAAGTAAGTGCTTTCATTACTCAGTTTATTTTATTCATCATTAGGATCTGACCTTTCCTTCAGCAGTTTTAAGTTTGTCTGTTCAAATAATTTCACTGCAGCCTTCATCAGAAACTACAGAAGAAACTTTTCATAAGTACACATAACTAGCTATGATTTTTATTCAATTAGATTTTTAATACAATGGGTTTAAAATTCAAATTGGGTAGATTAAAAGTACGAAAAAACCACATTTGTCAAAACAGAAAATCAGCGTGGTGTCCCATGCAATCCAGGGAAACGAGACACAGAATATTACTGCACCATTTTTCCCAGCAGAGTTAAACATCAAATACCCTCCCTTGCAGTTTATACAAAGGCCAGACACAGAGAAAAATGCACAAAGTATGACATTAGCCATACTGGAGTTATTAATGGAATAAATGCAGCAGTCAGAGACCCTCTGAAGATAAAAGCATCACTCTCTCCCATCTCTGGAACTCTGCCAAAATCACAGTCATATTTTCATATTTGTCAGCCTCTTTTCCCTTGTAATGAAAGAGTTCCTTCATAATAGTAAATAAAAATTAATTGTTCATTCTGTGCTTCAAAGTAAAATGGTTTCAGTAATGATGCAGATAGTACAGTGTGCATCTTTCTAAGGAAAGATTTACTGCTTCAATTTCAACTTAACATTTTGTATTGCTTCAGGGTTAAAAATACTAGGACATGTAATCATGCAGAAATCTATTTCTTACAAGCGAATTGGTTGCTTTTTCTGGTATCTAGCTCTATGTTTGGGAAGGGTCACATTTACTCATTAATACTCTGAGAAAGAGGTTTTATAATGTAAACATATGCGCTGTAAAACTAAGTCTTGCATAGTCAACAGTAAAATAATCTTTAAAATTTCAGTGTAGAATGTTAACTAGACTTGGCCTTAAAATTCTTTCTGCAGGAAAAGTAACTGAGCTAGAAAGAACCATTATGTCAATCACTGATTTGACAGATTGACAGTTACATCAGTTATGACAATTTCTGGTCTTACAGACCAGAGTTTCCGTACAAATCACAGCTATTATTGTTTGAACTAGAACCAAACTTTAAAGCAAGATCTCTGGTCTAGTTATGAAAAATTGCAGAAACTCTGACATAGGAACAAGTCACTGTGGAACAAAGTGTTATGTTTCCAGGCACCGTGCTGACAGTTTACCTTGGCCCAAGACAAATTCAAGACAGCTTACATCCTCTGAGAACTAACCTCTTTTAGATTATTTCGTGCTTGCTGAAGGCTAAGTGGGCATGGACTATGATCATGAATGAGCTGACCTGTAGCAAGTTCATATCCCAGTGCAACTGTCTTTCCTCCCACCCCCACCAAGCACTTCCTGGAGCATGCAAAATTATTTCCGTATTTAACCCCCTCATATTTAAGATACCCTTCTATTCAAAATCTTCCATGTGTTCACTTACAGATGACAGTAATTTCTGGTTTATTTACTTGTTAACATAAGAGACACAGCTTCTTATTTTAATCAATATTAAATGATTTTCCTGTGTCTGAAATCAGATATTCTAAATACTTGACGCTGAAAAACAGGCTCCAGACCTGTTAGAAATGGGGGCAAAACCATTAGAAAGTATTTAGACCTGTAAAGACAATACTTTCTTTAGCTGAATGAGGAGTGGTAGTTTCAGTCTTTGGTATTAAAAGACAACTTTGCTGTTACTATTGCCCAAGAAAATCCGGCTGTCTTAAGGCAAAGTTGAAGCATCAGGGAGAACATAGAAATGCCAATGTTGCAAACCACATATCACTTTGTGTAATGTTTCATCTTATCATGATTGCACATGAAGTTAAATAATACTCTTAAGTGGTATTGTTAATTTTGTAACTAAACTCTCTGATGAAAAATAAAAAAAGATAGAAAAAAAGCTGTGGCTAGCATATAGAAGACCTTTAAATCTCTTTGGGAACCCTTTTCTACATACTCATAACAGTGAGCTATTTTCTGTCCTCCCACTCTCACCCAGAAGCAATGTCTGCCTGTCACTTAGGTAGCTGCTCATGAAAGATATAAGTAGTAACAAGTTGTTGATTTCAATATTTAATTTATTGCCAGGACTAGAAGCAATAAGCAAAAATCTGTTTGACTACAAGCAGTCAGCAAACTAAATACTACCACAAACAAGCCTGTATCCTTTAAGTGTAACTTAATCACACCTTACAGCTCTTCTCCTTTATGCAGCAAGTCTTTACATAATGAATGTCTAGCGAAGGTGCAGTGTCTCTGCACTGTCCTGGATATCTAGCCTCTTGACATAATGCAATGGAACTGTTTCTTGCTTGCTACACCTACAATTCTTTTTATTATTAGCAAGTTTGGTGTTGCCCTGTCACCAAGGCTATGCAAGGCAGCACACATGCACACTTTTCTCTAGCACATGCCTGCAGTCTGAGTCTCAAATACAAAGGTGGAGACCTTCCAGGTCTACAAAGACTTGCAGAACATTACCCAGATGCATTGTAACAAGACTTGAAGGACACATATTATGGATTTTGAAGGGACTCACTGTTCTGCATCTCTTTCAATGTGTGAGGGAAGAGCAATGTCAACTATCCTCATAAGCTAAGAGGATTAACAGTTACAAGTAATTGTTGCTTTATATTTTCATTCAAAGTCGTAAGCAAAAGATTACATTTTTAAGCTGTTTATTTTCTTCATGTTTTCCAAAAGTTGTATCAGGTAATGCACATTATTTTTTGATCTGAACCCAAGTGACATTCATTTGAATGCTCAAACACTTTTTAAAAAATGTATCTATTTCATACTAAATGTTAAATTTGGTAATAAGAATAAATTTCCTGAGCTGAGATTCCATTCAACTACGGTGCATGCTCTACAGATCACATTAAATAAAAGCTGAGTTTAAAACTTCCTGGACTGAAGATTTTTAATTAAATAAATGAAAAAAAATATGAATATGAGCAAATGTGTTATCAAAAGTTTTCAATCTGTAGAAATTTCCTGCATATCCAGAATGAAGGCAGATTCAGCATTGCTAATGGCATGCAAGTCTCAGGGTGGTTGTAAGAAAATAAATCTAAAGTCCACAAAATCTCTACAAGCTCATCTAATCCCGGCAATAAACTTAGTAAGACAAAAATAAGGGCAATGAGAAAACTGCATTGCAATATTGAGGGAGCATTGCCAGTTGCTGCTCTCATTTAAATGGGGATCTTTCGTTTAAGCTCCCCCATTGCTCACTGCTAGAACAAACTGCCTAGACAAGTTCTAAACCTTCAGGTGTTCCATAGGCCAAAGTCAATATTTTAAATACCACTCCAAGAACACCACCAGCATTATTAACTTACAATTTTATCATGAGTCTCAGGATATTTGTTGATTTTTTTTCCACATCCCAGTTTTCAGAGCCATGCAGTGACAAGAAAACCCCACTTGTTGAATTAAATGAAAAGATTTGTTGGAAGTAAATACACTTAAATATGAAGCCTACCACGTTCCCTACCAGCTTTGGGTTAAGAAGGTGGGTTAAAATGTAGTTCAACAAAATTCATGTTGCAACCATCTAATCACAAGCAGACAGAAGTCTGCACTACAGTGCTCCACGCTCAGTCTTCTATAAAAATACAGATGGAAAAATGTTTTTTTTGGCCATTGGTCTACCTGATCATTGCCAACAGCTAGAAATCTAGCAGGATTTGTAGCTCATGAATACTTCCACCAAATTTTCTGGTAGTTTCCCTTAAACTAGAACCAGTATTTTCTTTCTTTTCTTTTGATTGAGCTTCTGCCAACCAACTTACTTTTGTGCATCAACCAGTCCTCCAAAATACAGTGACAGACTGCTGAGACCATCTTAAAAGAAAAAAGCTCATGTTGATAGGATTATGACAGCAACAAGCCTGTAGCTCTCTATTCCTGCTGGATTTTGATGCCAGGAGAGTTCCCCCAAGAGAGAAGAAGTTCTTCAAACTCCCTGGGGGACATTTGCAGCAAAGGAACACTTGAAATTTGATTTGTCCACTAATGAACAGCACTAAAAGTCTGTTCAAATGCTAAAACAAACACATGAAGTACAGCACTGCCAAGTAACTTTACTTTATAAATCATATCGTTTTCATTTCCTGAATTCATAACCACAGTGATGCAATAATGGAAACTTTTGTGTGTTTATATGTTAGATGACCCACAACCATTCCCTACAGTAAGCACTAGTAATTTCTGACTATTAAAATAATTGTTATATTCTATTGCTATGATTTGCTTAACATTATAAGGTGAATTTTCTATTTCACAAACTGTATTACATTGGCAACAAGATTTCTGACCTTAGCCAACAGTATTGGATGTGATTAATTTCTAAAATTCTTTTTGGAAGTCAAAATAAACATCCACTCAGTTTTCTTTGTTTGCCACCTCAACATCCTAAACCGGTTGGCCTTCTCACAAATTCATGTTGGTTGTCCCTAATTAACTTTTTTTCCTTTTAAAAATGTTTGAATTACATCCAGATAGATTATTTCCATTTAAACTCCCTTTCATCTAACATTAATCCCCAATTGTTGCATTTCATTTAAATAACAATCCCACATTATATTTTAAATTAAACTGTCAATTAAAATAGACTGTTCAGACTTACAACAAAAGTCATTGATGTGGCAAATAATGATGGGAAAATGAAGATACCTTTTACACAAGTCTATATACAAAGTACTGCATTATAGAATGAGATCTTAAAACACCACCACATCTGATCAAGAAAGTTAGTATGTACCATTTTAGAATATGTAGAGGAATTGCTTTAGGATATTATTTTGTAACACTTCTTTCTTAAATTAGTCTCCATCTCAGTATCTTGTGCTGCTTAGAGGTAGAAATTAATTTGCTTTCTCAGCTTCTGCCATAGATTCATCACCTATGTAATTAACAAAACTGCTGAAAAGATATCTTGCAGATTTTTCCAGAGTTCTTCTGAAGGAGAATAAACCTGTCCTTTTGTAGAATAACACACAAAGTAGCCATGCAAGATTGGATTCTACTCTTCACACTTCTAACTAATATTCATGCATTTACTTCACACCTTCAGTGTAGTAGCTGCTTTCCAGACGCTTTAGAAGGGCAGCCTGTTATCTTTCAGACAGCAGATCAAACTAGATGTGCCATTTAAGCAAAATAACCATAGAATAGCTTGCTGGAAGTAACAACCACACTATGAGGCTCAACAGATGAGACGCAATGAAGAAATTCTGTCTATACAATCTGCTTCATCCATTTCTTTTCATAATTGACTTTAATCTTTGCATCCTATGTCTCATTCTTAATTTGTTTAATTGGCTGAAGTCTAGAATGGCCTCCAGCTGTCTAGACCATTGAACTAAGAACACAACCATGCACTAGCTCAAAGTAGACTGCCTCAAGTTTTGCTCCTGGAAATTTGCATGAGCATTTATTCACACTGCTTTCTAGTTTGTCTTTGCAAGATACTTCCTGTTCTACTTGTTTTAATTGCCTACCTGTCATTCTACCAAAGCATTACTTGACTACCAGTGTATTTACCAAAAATACACATTTGTTTCACAAACAATTACAATTTTTCTTGGTGTGGATCTTCCATCGTTCTGCCCTTTCATTCATTTACAAGGTATATTTTATGTCCTTCCATGATGTTAATTGCATTATTGTGTATATTTGCTTCAGTACAATGAAGTATCTTTCTCTCTGTTTCTCTCCTCCTCTCCCACATCATAATTTTCCTTTATTATGTGTGCATGACCCTATGGCTTAAGAGTAGAAGTTTTCTGCATATTTAGTCTTAACTTTCCCCTAAACTAGCTATGCTGGAAATGGTATGTGTTACATTTATTTTTTAGAGTCAGTTCTCTATAGAACTTCAATAATTAGTTATTTAAATTTTACATCTAAGAACAAGGTGATTTTAAAACACCCATAGTTATATATTTTGATTTTTTCAACTAAAACACAACTTACTCTTAAAGAGTTTCATTAAATTTTCTACTTTCTGACATAGAAGATACAGTTGGGCTGTGTACCTGTGCCTTGGAGTGATACACCAACATCCTCATGGCTTCATTTCACCATTTAAATCAACCAATCATCCCTTTGAAATGCCAATCCCTGAACACTTTAAAAGGTTCTTTGATAAGGATCTAAGTCAAATTAGCTGTCTCCCTCTCTCTCTTTTCAGTAGAAAAGAGACTTGATACACTTAAAGACTTCACTCAACTGACCCTATCCACCCAGTAAGTTGGCAGATGAGGTAGGTCACCAGTCCATTAAACCTCCAAGTCTCATGAAGATCAACAAGTGCGCAGAGCAGTGTAATCACATTAACTGACCCACTCTCTTAAAGAATGAAGCCCAGATACAAACTTCAGTAGAAACTGAAGAAGCCACAGAGAGATGTAATAGCATATGCACTTTAACTACAGAAAAGCCAGAGATAATACTCAGATCAATTTTAAGACTCAAGTCCATTAGAAGTCTGTACCTTAGACTCCTTCCAAGGTTTTCATCAATTTTACATTTTTAATTTAGCATTGGCAGATTGTGCATCTCCCTTCTTGTTTCAAACTTTTTTGTCTGCTTATCTAACCTGTTTAATAATTTGAAAGTTTATTTTCTTGGATTTCTATACTCATGAAAAGAGTCACCCCTCTGTATGACTCTCCCTTTATTATTACCCAGTAAAACCTCAATGAAGTTTTCAATAAATTTTCCTTCAGTTTGTTTTTATTTCTTTTGATGATATCTGCCAAATTTCTTTATATTCTCTTTCACCACAATTCCTAGGATTTCTGTTTTATCCATATTTTAATAATTCTCCATCATATTTACCAGATTTAAAACCTATCTTTATATGTCTCAGAAAGCCCATCCTATTTTTTTCCAGATTATTCTTTCAATTTGATCTTTCTTACTCTTCCATTATCTCCGTACATTGTCAACATCTTTTGGACAGCCTGTAAAGGAATCACTCACTTTCATGATATTGTTATTTGTACCTACTTACAAGTACAAGGTTACCACATATCAGTTGTGCAATCCTCCCTTCCTTCAATTTTATTAGTTTCTTTTTTTTTCCCTTGGGCCTCTCCATAGAGTTATTTCTTCTTCACAGTTCACATGTTTTCCTGACTAATTTTTTCAGCAACAAAATTCAGACACTTAATAAATAAAACTAACAAGACATATCTCAAGTCTGCTCAGGAAAAAAAGTTCTGCCTTAATCCAATACTGTATCTCTGTATAAATTACCATAGCAAGGTGAATGGAGTCTTTAAAAAGAAAGTGACTCCAAACATGGCCCAAATAGTGAAGATAAGGATGCAAATCTGCAAGTCCTGAACAAGATCAGCTAAAATGCTCAGACAATTTATACTTGATCATTAATAATATCTGAGCATCTCTATGAAAATTTCCAGCTGTTTATCACTTTACTTTTGGTGTGTCAGAGTTAAAGTTTAATCAGTTAAAAAAATAAGTTGAAAACAGACTGAGAAGTATAAAATGCCTCTAGTCATTACAAAGATGGCAGGGGAAAAAGTAGCAGCATCCAAAAATATAAGTCTTTACCTTTGTATAAAAACACTAGATTTTAGAAAAATGGAAACGTTTTTGAACAGTAAAGAATCCCATAAGAAATAAAACTGGTAAAAAATTCAAAGTCTAAACATGTTATGGCAAAACAGTCAATAAAATATGGACTATAAAACTCCATGTAAATTGCTACTATTTGTGATAATCAGGAAAACCGAAATAAAAGTGAAAGTAGAAGTCAGCCACAGTATTTATCTCAGACTATGAATTATCATTTCAATTAAAACATTATCAGAAAAATATACTATTTTTTACTAATAAAAATTGCCTATATTCAATTGTGATTCTATCCACAGTACTAGTGTGCTCATTAAACGCAACTCTAATAGCATTATCCTTCCAAGTATTGTATCTTGCAAAGGAAGAGGCTGAAGTCTCAATTTGAAACTATAATAGTAATCCTTATCAGCATCTAAACCTTAAGTAATTTAATATATAACAGATTTAAAATCTGTTGCTTGATTCTATGGGATTAAAAATAGTGGTGGAATAGATTTATCTGGAGATTACTTAAGTGGGCAGGAAGTAAGATCAGTAGTCTCCAGACCTCCTGAGGCACTTAAGCAAGAATGGAGAAAGGAGACCTGCATTTAAATAACACAGCTGGGAATGAGATAGGAACTTCCCAAAGTGTCAAGGGAATCAAGAGAGAACAGAGTGAAAGAAGCTGCAGAAGTTAAAGTTAATATACACAAGAGCATGCACATACTGAAAGAGCTTGTCTGCCTGTAATATCAAAGCAAAAGCAGTTTCAGGACATAAAACTTGGCTGACATGAAAGGACTTATAGCTCTGAATATTACTATCACACTTTGAATTTCCTTCAAATTAGGGGCTGTCTCACAGCAGCTGCTTTATAAGATTCAAAGCTTTATTTAGTTTTGATAATGATAATAAGGCATCCCTCATTCCTGTTGGAAAAAATGCCAAGTTTAGTATTAAGAACATCATCTGGGCTCTCAACCATATGGAAATACAGATCAAATCTAAATAGAGAGGTGAATTCCTTCAGACACTTTTGGAGTCAATCCTGGATGGTAACTAGCTATTCTTGATTATGATGCTGAATGGAACAGACAGAATTAAATCAAAAAGAGCTAAAAATTACATAAGTCTAGCACTAATAGAAATCTTAGAACTGCGCATATTCTCAGGAGCTGCAGAGTACTACTTTTTTTATTATTATTATTATTTATTTTAATTTTTACATGGGTATTTAATGGGTATTTTCCAATTTAAATACCTGGCAATTACTTTGTAAGCTTTATTTAAGCTAATACATACTTGGACCCAACACAGCACCCTTCTCTCTTTCTGCTGAAGCCATTTTCTATTCAAAGCAAAAGTATAAATCATCCAGTTTCAGATTGGAAGAAAAAAATCTGCAGTAATTATGAATAGAACTACTTACTTTAGTGTGGCTCAAAATAACTTACTGCTATCAGTTTAGGTTATTTTTTTAGGGAAGAGATGGAAGTAGCCAGAAAATCAGTATGATCCATTTATAATGAACAGAAAGAACATAATCATCACCCCTGAATCTTTACAGGGGAATGTTTTGCCAAATCACTTTCTAAGCCTCTAAAATGGACACAAAAATAAAGAATAGACCTTTACCTCCTAATAGGATATCTTGATTGAAAAATACACGTCACAATAACTCAAGGTAGTGGGTGAATTTTGTTTTACAGACAAATAATGCCTATGGCCAACATGAGAAACTGGCATTTAGATTTAAATCCTAAATTCTATGACATATGTTTTTATTTTGAGTTTTTCCCCCATCCCTGATTCAAAGCACTGGCAAGAGAAATTACATCAACAGATTTTTGGCACAGCCATGACAGATCCCACATTACAATGAAAAAAAAATTTCCTCAAAAACCACGTGCGACATTTTCTCTTTGAGACCAATGAAAATCCAGTGCTATCAAAACATGGCATGCCAGACTTTCAATATTACTCAACTGAATACATAAAACTACTAAAATGTTGATGAGTAAGAATGCAGTCCATGGACTTAATGTTAAGTGGTACCATCAGATCACTCAATTTTACAATCTGTGTAACACACACATGACATTTCAGGTGGTATTTCATGTAATCACTACAATGACTTGGATGACTTATAACTCATGGACCCCATTGCTGACAATTCAAACAAATGGAGATAAAGGCAATGTGCTGCACTTCAGTTTCTCAGAGGCACAATGAGATACCATCCAGAAGTGCTAGGTGTGGGAATGCTGGAAGATAAACTTTAAAGGAAATGGAAGCAAGGTACTTTAGCTAATGTTAGCATCTCAAGTTAGCTTACAGTACAACACAGAAAACCATATTTCAGGTTGCCATGGTAACGACAACCAGATTAGAAAATTTTCACCAGATTTACTTTTTTGTTTGAAAGGAGGAGAAAAACCCCATGACTGTCATGAATCCCCAGTAGTATTGTAGTATCAGTATTGTACTACTTATGTAGTATTCCCTTCATAAGCAGAAAGCCAGGTCAGAAAACACATTTAAAATACATGCTGTGTATATGAATAACCACCACCTTTATCACAAAGAACTTAGTTTCCCAAACAAAGTGCTATTGTATCACAAGAGCAGGAAAGGGAGAGACAAACATGTGGAGGCCCCTTTCGGCACACACACATGGACCAGGATTGCTTTGAGCCACAAAGGAAAGCAGACTAGGGTAAAAGGCCTATCTGAGAACAGTGTTCTGCATGCAGATGGCTCCTTCCATTGCTGAAATGCAGACTTGGATCACCAGCAAACTGCTGGCTGTGAGCTCAGCTGATGTCCTCTGCTGAGCACACAATTACTTCACTGCAGCACATCTCAGGCCTGGTGGAAGTACACGGCTTTCAATTCATCTGTTCACACAACCACCCCCGGAGCCAAATATGAGGTACGCTTCCAGGCTCCCAACAGTAAAAACCAGAAATATGTGAACAACAGTGTTTGTCATACCACCACAACATACAGATTTACAACACCAAGAAAAAAACCCCAGCAATCATGGTTAAGTTTTAGCTTTTTTCAGAATACACGATATAAGTTCTTCAGCCTTTCTAACACTCTCCACACAACTTTGAACACCTTTGTGATCCTATCAAGGGATATGACATCAGCTAAGCATGTTTGCATTGTGCCAGACAATGTGCCAATGCCCAAATACTGTAGGCCTGTTCAGAAAAATTTCTTTGTGATAAAATACCCATAACATTTTTATTCACATCAAGCAACTCAAAATTCTTGCAACATCCTATTTCCTGATCAGGATTGAAAATAGTGATGTTGATACTCAGGCAGTATTGTACCTTCAAGTTTTAAGCTCTGAGCCTATCAAACTGCTGTAATAACACCTTTTTCTGTGTAATAACACTTTTTGTTGCCCAATTTGAAATTCTTCACATCTGTGTCAGTTCTGGATATGTTTTTATCTTCTTTCATATAGTCTGAAAGGAAAGCACTACCATACAAGGGCAGATAAAAGAAATAAGAAGTTGCAAAAGAAACTCATGTTGACTAGAGGATGGGTAATCATATTTACAAATAACACTGATAATAAGATTTTAAGAGTTCTGACTAACACATACTTAGATACCTCTCATTTATTTGCATATTTCAGTGCTACTTTACATCTGGTAAGGGCATGAAACTTAAGTAAGCACACAGACAAGCAGATACACAAATGAATATCTGCACTTTGTTCAGGGGTTCAAGAAGTACGTGATCAAGCATAATTCTATTTTCAGCATGTCTAATGAAGTGTCTGTAATGATAAAAGGATAGAAAAAAGTCCCTTGCCTTGACAAAATGAATCTTGCAAAACAATAATTAGGAAAAAAAACAATTTTCTAAGCAACTTTACACTTAAGGGAAAAGGATAAGACTGAAAACTTACTTTCAATACTACAAAAGTAAACCTTTAAAAAAAACCAAAAACCCCCAGCAAGGCTAGAATACAGGCAGTGCTTTTACCAGTTGTACCCGAAAGTATTTTTCTGATATAGAAAGTCATTCCAAAAAGAGCTGAATGGCTCCTTCTTCTTATGCCATTCTCTTCAGATCGGATTGACTCAATTTGCAATCATGACCTTAAATTTCAAGAATTCATTTTCTATGCTCTTTCATACAATATTAGCCCACTGAAAGTGAAATTTCAATCTGAGCATTTCTATCAAAGGGACTGGGATAATTGATATTAAAAAACATTAAATGGGATAGATGAAGTTTAAGGTACCACTGATTCAAACTCAGCCTGGAATTTGACAACTTAAGTGTGATCTTTTATTGCTGCTTATCCAACAGAGAGCTTGTACTTTGCAGAATCCTCTACAAACTGTGTCAGGTGACTTACCTTTGGTAGCACAAATGTCAACATGCAAGCCAGATTTGTACTGATACTAGAGTTAATAAGAAATTGAAAAGAAATTGAAATAAAAATATGTATGGTACTATAAGGCAAGAGGATGCAACACTGAGTACATATAAGGAATAGATCTGTTGACTAAGGTGACATTTTACATAGCCCCTTTTCAAAGTAGAACTACATTTTAAGGGCTTTTGCATATGTTTTACCTAGAGACCTCTGTGATGATGTGCCAATATCAACTTCCCTTTCTCTTTAGTTGCCTGTTTTATTTGATTTCTCTCTTCAGATATGTGCCAACCAGTTCAACTTGTTTTACAACATTTTTTTAAAATCAGCTGCCTTGCTGGAATGTTGAACTGATGCATGTGTGGGTGTGCTTATAATGCATGTAAAAATATATTAAAGCAATATAAAGGGTCTGGTTTAGCCTATAAAAGTAAAAAAAAAATTAAGCACAAAGGCCAAATACTGAAGCAGACACCTCTTTATATATCATAATACCTTACAAAAATAACCACCTAACCTGCATAGAAAGTGCTGTGGAAGTAGAAGTGCTATGTTCATTTAATACAGCCGTGGTTTATATGGTTGTAGGGAATATGTGATATTCCATTAGGTTTCAAACCTAAAGAGAACTTCTTTCCAGAAAAATTATTGAATAAAATGCTGATGACATGAGGGTAATCAAGCAAAACAATTGAACCAGGATGTCAGATGGGGATATACTGTTAATGAAATCAAAGCTGCATCCTGATCTAGAAAAGCATTAAGATTTCCTTATTAAGTCAGCTTTCAGGCTCCGATCTCCAAGTCATAAGCAGCAATTAGAAATCCCTTAGGAAATTTCAGTTGCATTGTCTGACCTTTGTTTGTGACTGAAAAAAACTACAGGATGAGAATAGACCCACAAACCTAGTCAGAGAGACAAGCTCTCAACAGTCCACACATCCACCTAACTCTGACAAATCACACTAAGTCTTCATAAACAATTTTGTACTGTTTTGATAAAACATTAAACAATAAATCACAGAATAGCAGAAAGGCTTGCGTTGGAAGGGACCTTAAAGATAATTTCGCTCCAAGCCCTGCCATACGCAGGAACACTTTCCACTAGATTAAAAGATGCTGCTTCTGAAGTCCTTAATACTTAATTAGATTCATTTTTGACAACTGATAAAATGTCAGATTCTTCTTGTTCATATTGGGAGAGAGAGAATAGAGTTAACAGGAGGTTTGGGAGAAAACTTGTAAGATTTTACAGCTCTAACAGTCACTTCAAGATACTTGGATGATCACTTTGATAAAGAACAGCTATCTGTGCAAGTCCTGCTTTGTGCTTAGGTATACTTAGGTACTTCTATTCTGCTAGTGGAGAAACAAATTTGTTTGCTAAAGGAATCGGAAATACACCAAGAGTTTTTTCATCATCATACAAAAAGAACTGTTCAGAAAAAAAACTCTCTTCCAGGTCTCTGTCTTGCCATATCTCTGTCATCTGAATATTTTCACTATCTCTGAAGCATGGTTATATGCTTTTCATCTTCTCTAATGGCTCTGAATTCTCCATTTTTCTCCATTTTTCATCTATACCAGCTGTCTCAAAGAATCTTTTTTTTTCCCCTGTTAAGCATACTGCTGTACTTTCCACAAGAAAAGTGAACAAAAAAAGCCACCCACATCACCTGCCTGGTCTTGACTTTTGGATAATCGCCACTGACTTCACCTGCTTGAACTGCTTAATGATTTTCTGAAGGTGGGAAGAGCAGTAGGGTCCTGCTTTTTTAATCACTGTTAGATTTTTTCCATAATGTGAGGGGAATTAATTTGCTTAAATCAAACCTTCTTGGTAAGTAGAAAGTATCTAGTATCAAAGACATATTAGGAGTTCTCCCAACTCAGTAATTCTGCTTGCCTCTACCTGCCTCACTGCAAGCAAATTTGTGAGGAAAAAATGATGCTTAAGCTTGTCTAAACCTGATTGAAGACACATGGACAAAAGAAAATGATAGTCAGTGGAATTTTTTTTTTACTTTACTCCTGTTGGCATTGTTTGCCTTTTGCTATCATTCACCCAACAGTGGATCCAAAAAGTAGTAACTTGAGATTTTACTCATGCACTAATTCAGCAGAAGTTCCTGACACATGGAGTTCATGGGAAGGTCTCAGGAGATGTGAACCAACTAGCAGTTGGCCCAGATTGGCCCTTTGTGTTTACATACATTCCTTCTTGTAAAAAATAGAAAGTTCCCTCAAATGGTCCTCAGTGATTGCAGACGCTGACCTAGCAAGTTGGAAAGATAATTTGCTAACAAATGAAGTGTTAGTCATAAAAAGTTGTCTATGCTCATCTGTTAAGAGTTGTAAGGCTCTATGGACTGTTATTTTTAAACACCTGAATACTCAAAAAGTCATAGTATAGCTTAAAAATAAGAGTTATTCCTGCAATATTATATACCTATTCAGATTGCATGCATTCTTTGACATTTTGTCTTTATCGATGCAGGGCTGATCTTTTACCAGTCTGTTTATATGCCTTTGGTAAACTTTGTCTATATTTGATGACTATGGCTGCACAACTCCCTGCTTTGACATGGCAGATTTTGTACCAACTGCAAGAGGAACCAACTCATCTGGCACCAGCCCACTAGCGCACTCCACAGAGAGCAATTTGCAGGTGTCCATTAACCATGGAACAAAAACCAGGCCCACAAGTTCAACTTTTACTGTGATGGTAGCTAAATCTCACCCTGACTTTTGCTCAATATTCAAAATTTTCATGTCAATTTGACTACTTGAATCTCAATATCTTGAGCAGAATGCTTTCTGTATCATTCCAGAAGGCAAGGGGACATAACCATCTGATGTAAAACCATTCAAACAAAGAACTTTGTCATCAGAGTTGTACTTAAATTAAATTTAAATTTAAACCACTCTCTTCTAGTAAGCACAGCAGTTTAACACTAAAATGATTTTAGTTGAGCAAGATGTACTGACACAGATATTAGAAGATACCACTATCATTTCACAAAACAATCCTCCTTTATGTTATCTCTTTGCAATTTGATCAAAAATATTTCACCATTCCAATTTAAGACTTACTCCTCTCATGCTTCTTTGACAAGAATGTAATCGCTCACCTGTGCTAAGAGTAAATGAAGCTATGCTTAACCTTCATGCTATTGAAATACAATATCACACGCAGTTTCTAAAGCATTTCTCTCAAAATCTCTATCTATTCCTTGTCTAAACCAATACTTAGACATGTCTATTTTACCAGCATTTCTGTAGAGGATACAGCTATAATGAAAAAAGTATAACCCAGATGTTAGAATCAAAAAGCACATTTGATATAACAGGGTGGAAGGCTTAATGTATTTTTCACTCTTGTTAATGCCAGAGTTAAATTTATGTCAGAGCTATCCAAGCTATCGTTATGTGAAGATGTCAATCAAAATAAACTTATTTTTCCTATGGTTTAGTACAATGAACTGGAATGAATGCCATTACATTGAAATGGTTGGTTAAGGTATTGCAACTACAAATTTCTCAAATTTATATATTTTTTCTTTCCAGTAGTGTGAAATACCTGTCAATCTGTGCTTAGTACTATATTACATAAAAAGTGACCCTTTTAAATGATAGAATACAAAAAGGAGGGAAATAAAATTCTCAATTATCTCATGCCATGTACAAGTTTTTTTTTTTTAAATTTTTGTCTGCCTTCAAAATACATAGTCCATGTTCTAATTTAAATGAGCAAAGCCAGATATATTAAGAATTTACTTCTCCTTTAGTTCTATCAACTTAGAAGTTAGTTCAGATATTAGCAACTTTCATTTTATTAATAAACATACTCTTCTCACTTCCTTCTACAGACATTTTATTTTGATTCTAGAAAAACAAAAGTCACTTTCAGTTCCAGGAGAAAATATTAGGCATTTAGAGCAATATAATTATTTTTACAAACTCTAATCACTGAATTTCAGGCATTTTTTATCCAAGTGGCAAATACACTGAACAACTGACTGAATTCTTCAGGGTCACACAAAAAAAGAGCTACGTGATGTATTTGCTAAAAAAGGAAATATTTGGGAGAGTTGGGTGGGAAGAACCTACTGAGAGAACAGGAGTCAACAACAGATGGTAGATAAAGGAGGAAATAATCCATAAAACCTACATGCATAAACAAAACAAGACATACTTTTTCCAGCAGAAGCTCATAGCACATTTCTTACTAGACAAAACATTGGTGTTTAAGCTGTGGTGGAAAATTAACAAAACTAAACCAAACAGAACAAGCCTGACATCAAGGTGCTAAGTGCAGCCTGGATTCAGAGTCTGTCCTGCAGCATATATTTAAAAGAAAAAGACTGCTTTGTGCTGAACAGCAGTGTCTTGGAAACGCATCCTCAAAGTAAGAGTCAAGCAACAAAATTTTATCAGAAAGCTTTTGCCAACCTCTTTATCATTCATGTCAAGTGGTTACGAATGAAAGGAACAGAAAAAAGGATGGTGTGCCTGGGGACACCAGGACCTGATCAACCCTTTGTTGTACTGCAGATTTGAACAATAAGGAAGAGATTTTCCCTAAACTCTCATCACAGATACTAATAATAATGACTCTATATTACTTCAATATAAAAATCAAAATTAATGACTAAACAAGTACTATTTGATAGTTTAGCAAATAGAAGTTTCAGGATATTAATGTCTAAAAGTCCTACTCCTATTTTTTGCTGACAATTTGGAAAAGCTATTTATTTATGATAAAAGGAACTTTTATTTTGTACTTTGATTTTCAAAGACAGACAATTTATTTTTGGGAAGGCTAAAAACCTAACTCAGAATGATCATTCCTTTATGTTTTAAGTAGCAGATTACAATTGTATCTACATAACAATATAAGTGGTTCCTTTTTAAGGAAAGTCCATGCTCTGAGGCAAAGGTGAGTGATAAAATACAGGTCAAGAGGAGCACAAGGAGTGGAAGTGCATTGCAACTGCCTGGCTGCCACTAGAAAGACCCCTGGGAGCTCTGTACTTGCCCCTTGGGAGGGGAGAGGCACATGGGAAACATTACACCTGCCAAGGTGGAAGACCGGGATGTCTGGGAAAAAACGGTTACAAAAACAAGTCAAAAACTAGCAAGTAACAATTATGTAGGAGCAGAAGAGCTCCCCAGGCTTCTGCAGGACCAGTGCAGGGAACACACTGAATTGAAAGAAGAAGGTATCCATAGTTCAAATGAGAAAAGCACCTCTCCTCTGTTCAGCTTCTAGTTAAAGATTGGAGTCAGGTATGGCCTGCTCTGCTCTAAGCTGGTGCAGCCTCACCTCAAGTGTCCTGTGTGCACTTTGGGCACCACAAAAAAAGACATGAAAAAGACATGAAGCTATAGACAGTATCCAAAGGAGGGCAACAAAGACAGGGAAGAGCCTTGAGGGGAAGCTGCATGAGAAGTAAATGAGGTCACTCTGTCTGTTCAGCCTGGAGAGGAGGAGATAAAGGAGGTGGATAAAGAAGGAAATAGGGGAGAGGAGACCTCATTGCAGTTACAACTTCCTTGGGAGGGGCAAAGGAGGGGCAGGCACTGATCTCTCTGTGACCAGCAATAGGGCTCAAGGGAATGGCCTGGAGTTGTGTCAGGGGAGGTTTAGATTGGATATTAGGAAAAGGTTCTTCACCCAGGGGTTGGTTGGGCACTGGAACAGGCTCCCAAGGGAGGTGGTCACGGCACCAAGCCTGGCAGAGTTCAAAAGGTATTTGGATAATGCTCTCAGGCACATAGCACCATTCTTGTGGATAGTCCTGTGCAGGGCTAGGAGCTGGACCAGATAATCCTGATGGGTCCCTTCCAACTCGGCTCATTCTCTAATTCTACGATTCTAGGGATAACTGGGCTGTCAAGGATGGAAACATTAATGGTTTGCTAGTCATGCTGGACAGCAGACACTCATGCTCACAATACCATCTGAAACATCCTCAAATAAATTACAGAAAATCTAAAATACCTATTTGAAATAAGAAGAAAGAACAGCTGATATGGTCAGTAATATCAGACAAAGATCCACACTTTCAAGCCACATCATACAAAGAAACTGGAAACAGCATCCATACAGTTTATGTCAAACAGGGCCAGATCTCCTGGCTTGCTCACCTGTATGACAACTTAATCTGTCATCTCACAACTCCCCATCAAAACAAACCAGTCTGGACCAAGACGAAATCATGCAAGCCTGAGTTTAAATATAACTTTTCCCGACTTGGAAAAGAAACAAATTAAACCCATATGTTACATATGAATCAAGCATTTCCATAAGCAGCTGAAAGAGTAAAATTTGGTTTTCTGTGTCCTGCACTGATTCTTTGTTATCAAGGTGAAGTTGTTTTTCAAAAGACTGCTCTGAGATGTTGAAGTTGGACAAGAGTCAAAAGTTATTGCTAGTAGGTCACACAGGCAGGCTCACATGCAGAAAACACCATCACATGAGCTTTGTTTTTTTGGGAAACCAATATTCAAAAACAATTCCTCAAAGGATATTTATTTTAAAGCAAAACCTCACTTGTGACATGACAATAATAAAGAATCACATATTTTTAAAATGAGAGTTCACACCACATTCCTGGGACAAAAATCTAAAATCCTGTTCCAGGGAATAGAAAATCCAAAGCAAAAAAGCTACCTTGCTGCAATTTTCTAAAGCATTGAGGCATTTCTAAGGCTGGATTAATTTCTAATTCAGAATTAAATACTGGTAATAGAGGGAGCACTGTGATTCATGACTGGTTTGGTACCCCAGAGCCCAACTCTCTTAAATTAATTCATCTGAAGCTCATACTGTGCTCCCAGTACTATGTTAAAGAAGATTGTACAAAAAAAAAAAAAAAAAAAAAAGTGTTAAAAAAATAAGTGGTTCCTCCATGACCTCAGCTGTTTAACTGATTGTCATGAGCTCATGTGCAGAACCTGAGAACTTCACTATCATACCTCCTATATTAAATCTTCGGTCACACTTGGGTTGAGAGAAGAAAACAAAATTGTATCTTATCACTCAATAGATTTTAGGCTATAAAGATCATATCTTATTTAGCATACAAGAGTATGAAAATAAAAAAATTTACAATAGTACTCTCAGAAGCTTTTTACTTAGTTACAATATTTGGAAATTTTGCAGCAATTATTTCAAAAACTGAGATTGTGGGAGTCTTGGCTACAAAAGAAAATCACTCCCTACTAGCTGGAGAAACTTGCTAGATTTAATTTTTGTTTTGTTTTGTTTTGTTTTGAAGTACAACATTTCAATTGTTACTTGAGTACTTTTGTTTCATATTCTGTATTCCTTTACTGCAGAGAACAATCTTTTCTGCATAAAGCAAAGTACTGGGCTTTTTTAGAGCGGTGACATTAAACTTACAAGTTCACAAAACTTATTTCAGTTTCAAAAGAGATTTCTTCCTACTGTAAACAAAAACTTGTCGACATAATAATTTGGTGGACTTTCTCAAGCTTTTTCAAAGCCACTCAAGTTTCCTGACCACCGTACCCAAATACAGTGTCAAGCTGGATGAAGAACTAGTATTCAGCAGGTGCAAGGACCCAACCAAAAAGACATGTGCCACTAGCACATTTACAGTTACTATTAACCCAGAAGCTGCAAACATGCCATTGTTAGACCACACACTGGTATGGCTGGAAAAGGTTTCCTAGTTCCCTAATTAATCTATTAAAAAGTCTATTAACGAAATAGTTGACAGTACTGTCTTATAATACTTAAAAAATACGAAGACTGGTAAAATGTAGACTGCTGTTGGTTTTAATATTTAATAATCCAAAATATATTTAATACTGTTTAAGCCCTAATCCATTTATTTGTAGATCATAGAAACCAAAAGACGTTTCTGCTACAGACAGAGATTTATATGCCATCCTTAAAATCAGTCAGATGCTGTTGTGAAAGATAACAGCCACTAACCAAGAGGACGTAGCTATGTAAACACAGGCAAGCTCAAAATCCTACAGTAAAAACAACAACCCCTCCAAAATACAGAAACAAAGATAAGGAACTATCCAGTAGTTACAATCTGAAGACTTTCTGGGCGTAGGGGACAACAAAGTCCTGTACTGATCCTTAGACAGCATCATCATTCTTCTAACAGGAGGGGAGGCAATCACTCATTAACAAAAGTAACACTAACAATTTTTACTGATCCTCATGACAAGTGCCACAACTTCTTTAAGAATGTGTTTTGCAGAATTTCTTTAAGAAATTTCCAGCAATTTCTTTAAGAACATGTTTTGCAGAACAGATCATGGCACATTGAAAATATAGGAATACAGGTTTCTTTCAAGATGTCATAAGAAACATACCACCTCAAGTGTTCAGTATCTTGCTCACCTAGCATTATTGTTCTTCTGACTGGAAATGAGATTCAATTTTGTGTTAAGAAAAGCTTATGGGCTGACTTTCTAAAGAAAGCAGCTTGCAACTAGAGACAAAGCTCAGAAATGCATACTCAAGACAAAAATACTTAATAAAGGCCAAAGGTTCAGATAAATTCTGCCTTTTGGCATAAGCATTAGGTGTATTAAAAAGTATTCAAAGAGACTTTAGTCACTTTTATGCTCATGTAACATCAATTTATAGTATTAAACACATCTGTTCTGGTATCTTTAGTAACTATGTTTACATAACAAGCATTCTCTGTCACAGAATATTATAAAACTACTATTACTTATTCAAAGATCTGAATTCCCTAGGAAATTATGTGCGGCCAAACAGTATTATACAATTTTTCATAAGTGTTTATGGCAGAACTTCAACTACTTTCCTGTTAATGAAGTGTCCAGAGCGGGTTTTTTTCCATGTTTATCTTAAAAACATTAATTTTCAGAAATTAGAAACATGTGACAATAATGACTTCTGCCTACGGCCAGAAGCTAAATGGAGTCTTTATAGTGAAAAGATTAATAATAAGTTATGTCCCAGTAAATCAGTTAGATTCACAAAACAAGAATGTTTTCACCAGCAGCACTGAAAATGCTGAAGACTCTAGCAAATAGCCACTCACAGCTCAAAGAGCCAGAGAACACCTATTCTGCGAAACAGTCAACACTGTACTTTCTTTGAGTTCAAAGTATTACCAAATAGTAAATGCTCACTTTCTTAAAAGTGGTAAGATGTCCATACTCTGACCTCTTCCTCAGGAATAGCACTAAATAAAATTTTATTAGACATCCTAAATTCACAGAGTAGTCACAACCATAATTTGGAGGTTAACAAGTAGGTTCAATTTTTCACTGTATGCAAAACTCATTCTAAATTTCAGTTTAGAAACAGAAT
This sequence comes from Ammospiza nelsoni, assembly GCF_027579445.1. NCBI lineage: Eukaryota > Metazoa > Chordata > Aves > Passeriformes > Passerellidae > Ammospiza > Ammospiza nelsoni. Next base: position 55,106,358 of record NC_080669.1, on the reverse strand, counting down.
ATGCATTATATAAGATCTACACATATTTCTATACACATGCAAAGAGTATCATGAGGATACCTACATGCAACATTTTTTTAGCAGAAGTAGTAATGCTCAGTATGTCCAGGCTTGCTGACCACAGTTATCTCAGGCTCCATAGCAATGCAAAAAAGCTCTGTTCAAAACAGCTTTTCTTTCAATTCAAAAAGTTACCTTTTTTTCATGTCTCAAACTACACACACACACACACACACACACACACAGTTCAATGTACAGCACATTTAAATTATTGTATATAGAGAACCTCAGAGAACATGGGTACCACAGAGAGTCACCTAGGCAGCTCTTAAACTCACTCCCAAGTTTTGCTGAGTCACCTATAGGGGATGCAAAAGCAAGTGTTATGTGTAGATAAGGGAAGTAAGGGAAAGGATTCATTAGTTTGCCAGACCTTTTTCCACAGAAGTTTGGGGTATTTGTTTTTTGTAGGCTTGGTTTTTTGGGAGTTGAGTCCACAGGTGCCAACTCTTTAAACATCTCTAAAAGACAATGGACAAAAACCAGAAACTGCTGACTTTCCAAGCATAGAAGATTGTGGTTGAACATAGCAGCACAGAGCTACAGAGCACACTGTGGGACTGGGGCCTGCAGAAGGGAGCCCAGTGCCATGTGCTGGGCAGGGCCTGTGCTGATGCTGCTGCCTGTGGTTGAGCTCTGTGAGAAGACCGATTCATTAACTTGGCTGTCACTGCCACCTGTCAGCTCCTTCCCTGGCATGTCAGAGTTTTCCCCTCCCTACAATATGCTGGCATAACTGCTTGAACAATTATTTGCATAAATAGTTCACTTCTAAATGCTTGGACTAGCTTTGACATCAGTAGTATAGTTTTTAAAGTATTTTTTGGCAAAAATTTAAGCCCAGAGATGATACGGGAGTAATGAGCAACCACATGGGTTATGTGATGGATGATAACTTACAGCAGGGACAGTGTCAGGGAATCCTGGAGCAGGGAGGCAAACAGGGTGAGCAGAGTGAGATAGGGTAACTGGACAAATTCTCTCTGCTCAGCTGTCGAGAAGGATCAGCAACCAGAGACAGAGAAGAGGAAGGGGAAGGAGAAGGAAGGCAAAAGCTGAGTAGACCATTAGCATGTACCAGCAGCAACCCATCACTGAAAGGACAGCTCAAGGCCTTCAGAGTTGGTCCAGGCATAGAGCTGGAATCCTCAGAAGGGCTGCCAGCCGTGCAGCACCATGTCCTACAACTACAAGCTACTCAGGTTGCTGAACACCAGAGTAGTTTGTGGCTGGTAACATCACAGAGCCATTCCTGTGCTCATGAGAAACCAGCAGCTGATGTCCATCCTGGAGCACAAAACCACACAATTAGTGCCTCCATTGAGAAAGACCTGGGCAACTCAAGTGATAAATGCTTTCCTGCTTGCTGGCTATTGTATTTAACAGAGCACTTTACAAGTATGATCTAATATATTGTGAGATTTGGGACATAGTGTTACTATGGTTATAACCTCCTTTTCTTTCTTTATCTTGCAGGGGGAAGGCAACAAATTGCAGGCAACAAATTAAAAGTAGAGCAGGAAATATTATTGTTCACAGATATTAACTGGTACAACTCTGCATTGTCTTAACATAGTTCTCTTTTTCCATCATCAATGAAAGTTTATTAAAGGTTAGAAGAAAAAAAATGACCATGATTACATAGGTTGGGGGATAAGCTTATTTTTCCTAATTAAGATGGAAAACTTCTGAGGCCCAATTCCCACCTTAGGCTGCTTACTATGTAGCTTGCCAATCTTTTAGCACTATTACAATTAGATTTATACTACCTTGCCAGACAACATACACAAAGAATTAACTGGAATGATTACAAATGGATACCTTTTTTTTTTCCTTTTCTGTTTTAAAAAAACCAAGTTACCCCGCTTCCAGAATAATATTTAAAATGGAACATCTACCAAGAACTTTATATGGCCTTCATAATTTCTATTCACCTATCTGAAACGAGTTAGAATAAGCAGAAGTCTATCTAGGAATATGGCTGAGATATATTTTAATCCATAAATAATATATGAACCTGCCTAGGGAGGATTTTTAAAAGGGGGTTCATTGACATGGGTAAGAAATTCTGCACTTGTAAATAGAAATAGTTGAAAACAATGCAATTTTCTTTGGATAAAATACCATTCTATTGTCCGGTGCAAATATTTTAAAGAAAACCAAAGACACTGAAATTATTGGCTCAGTTTAGAAATTATGACATTGAACAAATCAAAGTCAAAAAAATAAAAGCACAAAACAATACTGGGAGATGAGAGGTCTGGTCAGGTTTTAGACAGACTATCCAAACAGCTGGAAAAGATGTAGATTCTCTGAGGGAAATTTGTAATGTATTTGACTCATGTTTTTGTGGAACTGTGGATTATCCTAAGGGGTTTGAAAGAAGGAACACATGCCAAAAAGTTACAAACATTATCTGGAAAATGACAGTATTTTAGTAGTTTTCCAACATAGCCAGCAATAGAAATTAAAGTTTAAAAGTAATGAAAGAAAAAGTAAAACACCAATTGGTGGGGTGGTCAAAATGAGAGGTTACCTATTGATGAAGGGGATTCTTCTGCTTTGTTTTCAAAAAATAAAATAGGTTCATGTTTCCAAAAGCTAAGCTTTCTTTAAAAAGCATTTTCTCAGGATCAAATTTTTAAAAACATTATAAATTCCTTTCTAATTTTTGCAGTTTCTTCATCCCTTAAAATGACAGAACAGAAATAAAATTCATCATTAATACAACTCTTACTGGCTTGCTTTTTCAAGACACATATGTACTACACTCTGTAAGTGACAGACTACCCTTAACATGTGTAATACTGTCTCCTCGAGTAAATCTGTTTTATAATGATTATGACTTTACAAACTATTTATTTTTAGAAATTTGCAATATGCTTCCTCTCACCATTTTCAAGTACTTCATAAAACTGGTAATTATGGAGATATTTTGTGTCTTTTCACGATTACATCTTCTCATGTTAGAAGCCAGTTTCATGTAATTAAAGATGGAGTTGGAATGGCTTACAATGTCACTTTTCCAGACAAAGGTTGCTATCTCCCCTGAAATCCATCAAACCCAGATAACTAGGGTGTTTCATCTTACTAATTGATAATAATTTACTTATTACTATATCAATAATAAAGGTAAATATTCAGAAACTAGTCCAAGTAACTGCTTCTTGTCTCAATTATAAGGTTTAGGGTTTTTTATTTCTACTTCAGTGACCCAGCATTTAACATTTGGGAGGGGTACTAGGTACTTGTGGAAGAATAAAGCAGAATTTGCATATCTTGCAAAAGAATTCAATTGACAGGGGCCAGTGACAGACAAGTCTCTGTATAAAAGGGTGTGCACTGATTATTGGCAGGTGTGGAGAGATGTGATGGGCACTCGGAGCTTGGCATGGGACACCAGGTCACAGCAGGGTCCCCAAATACAGGGCCCTAGGGGGCTGACACACACCTCCTGGAGCTGCACAGGTATCAAAGCCTTACACATCAAAGGAACTGACAATTAAAATGCACCATTTCCCAAACAACTGTGTCCCAGCTGATGGAAGCTACAGAGAGCAAGTGAGACTGTGACATGGGAATGGAAAACAGCGCCAAGAATGTATTTGGAGTGATTAATATGCAATTTAATGATTCTCAGCACAAGAAACTTGATTAATCTCAAAATGCCAAAGCAAGATGCAAATTATTTCTGAGTCAGGCAAGTAAAGTGTTCATTAAATTACCTATGAAACTGAAGCCAGCTTTGAACACAAGAAATTTTGATCCCCTTCTACTATGGGAGGCCTTCAGCTGCACCTCCTGAGATGGGCTGCTGGGGCTGCTGTGGTCTGTGTTGGTGGTTCTGCACTGGGGGCTCCTGGCAAAGGAGGGACTCACATGTGTAGGGGGCTATACCTGCTCCTCATTGGTAGAGTCATACTGGTGGACTAACCAGACATACAGCCTGAAGACCTAAGTATCATTGCAAATAAATGAGCAATACCTATCCTGAATAAAATTCAGAAAGTTGAGCACATGGAAGGAGGTTGTAGGAGCCCAATTCTGTTCCCAGAAAAATTCAAAAGTGTTTCATCCATTAATTTTTGTTTGGAAGACACAGCTCTGCAGAAGAATAATCAAGTTCAAATTGTTTGCAAGCTTAACAATTTTAAGGCTGAATGATGAACACATCCAAACCTTCGGGGAAAAATCCTGCTTGCTCTTTTAGTCCAAAAATGACAACTAGATTTTAAGCGGCACAGTTGAGCAGATCCAAACACCAGTTCAAAATTCAATCCAGAATCCAAAACATAGCAGCCAGCTGAGAAGCATCTGGGGACATCCTGATCAGACCAAAGAATTTATAACACAATCCCAGTATTTATTTAATAATCATAATAAATGTACCAAAACACATTAATACAAAAAAGTAATTGTGTTTACCCAGATACAAAATTCTAAGCAAATTCTACTTCAAGCCCATTACATTTGAGAAAATCTGAAACTGGGTTTTACCTTCACCTTGAAAAATTACCAATCAAGCAGCAGAATTTTAATTTTCAGTAGATATCAAGTAAAAAACATGTAATGAGAAGAGTTCTGCTAGAGTGGAAGACCTGTATGTACTTACAAATCACAGTTTGGTGTTTTTTTCCAGCATCCAAATGAAGAAATGCAGATTGACAAATGAAGTTCTTTAAAAAGAAAATGTTTTTCCTGTGTTTTTAATTTAATCTGTATCTCAATGTTGGATTTGTTACAGAAGCAGATGCAGTCTTTAAAAGATGTGCTTAAACGCTTGTGCACAAATATTTCTCCATTTCAGTAATAAGACAGGTCTGTTCTAGGACAATAAGACGTGACAGGTAGCACATTTGTGGGAGATCAGTGATTCCCTTGGTTGCTCTGCAAGCTGCAGGTCTAAAGGCATAGTGACATCAACCAGCCGAGAAGTGCAGTAATCCCCTAGGACTAGCTGTCATGTCTCATTGTCCTTATGAAAGAAAAATGGTAAACAAGGAAGCCAGTCTGCAATTATGAATTTATGGATGTTTGTTAATGAGTATCTCAGACCTAGTCAGACAGCTCCTTTTGGAATATTTTTCAAATTTCACAGGCTATTTCAGAATGGTCCTTCAAAACTGATTAAAAATGCCACCATCATTAGATTACGTGACAAAAAAATCCACATTAAAATTTGGATATTGTGATTTAACACAAACACACTTTGAAAGCTTGGGGAAAACACCCTCTCTCTAAGTTTCAGCCATCAGCTCTTTCCAGTGAACAAATAATCCAGGGATGAAAAAAAGAGAAGATGGAGAAAAAGAACTTAATTCATAATGATACAAAAAAGAATGACCCAAGAGGACTTAAAGGACCAAACTTAATATATTTCTGGTTTAGGACACACAGACAAAAATGAAATATCAGGAATCATATATTATGATTTATGTTAAAGGAATCCTTCAGAAAAATTGCCAGACAATTACACAAAAAGATAATGAGGATAAGATGACACAATTTGAATACAGATCACCCAGACAGACACCCACTCGGCCATTTAGTAACTCCAGACAGACAGTTTGCAGCAGTTCTCTTATCCCAACTATCCTTAAAATCAGGGAAATCACCCAGTTAAAAACAAAAAAGTCTTCTTCAAAAATATTTTTCTTAATATTAAATTAAGTACTATTAAAAAAAATAGAACATAAATAGAGCAAGAAAATATTAAGAGAGAGAAACACTGATGATTTATAATGAGTGCTGGTACCAGACAGGGGAGTGGGGTTGGGATGGCAATGGATAAGCAGTTCATAAAAGTGTCTTGGGCTGCAGGTCATACACAATCTAACACAATATCTTTTTTATGGGAGAGATTTACTTGCATGTCTGCTTAATGCTTTGCTGCATGCCTGGGTATACAAATGATCCTTTAGAGAGGTACAGTGCTGTTTCATATAGGGTGTTTAACAGTATCCAGGCACCAGTCTGCAGCTGGAGTTTTATAATTGATCAGAACATATTTTCCCCAAATAAAACTAATTTTTCCACAATTTGTTGAATAACAAAGGCAAACATCCACTGAACTACCTGACAAAGCTTTAAGAACAGTCTGTCCATGGAAAAGAGAAGCAAATAACAGAACAATGCTTACTGCCAACAGGTGAGATCCATCTAAGTTAACAAGTTTTGTCTGAAGTCACGTTTCATTTTACTGCATTGGGGAAACCCATTGCTACTCATCCATTTGACACATTTACCTTCTTGCAGATTAACCCAGGTGCTGCACATTGCACAGCTCAAACTACTTTCTGAGCAGCATGCCAATGAGCTCCAAGACATGAAATCATTCTGGTTTAAAGACACAAGAAGCTCAGTTTACTCTTCCATGTTCGGTATATGACTTCAAAATGTGGTAAGAGAGGGAGAGTGTAGCATTGCAGCTGCAATGTATTTCTACTCACCACTGAACCCTCTCTCCCCAAGTGCACCTCTGCAGACTCTCCATCTAACAGACACACACACAGTACTCACACCCCACAGGCTGAGCAGAGTTCAGTTGGAGGGCTGGTGTCCTAGCTCAAGCAATTGAAGTGTGTTTGATAGAGCCACAGAGGCACAAAGTGAAAATGAGAGATCAAGCTTCATGCCACAATCTTGCAAGTCTCTGATGTGCATTATTTCACATGTTCAGGTCACCAAAGTGGCCACTGCTTTAGTTCAGCATGTCACAAGATCTTGTCACCAACTACTCTATGAAGCATTATTGCCCATACAGTCTAAAGATGTAGGGTACCATGCTATTCCACATCTATTTGCATTTAGACATTTTTATGGCAATATAAAAATTATCTGATTCAAATAAAAATATTTCTATGCAGCACTAATGTAAGTGACCCGAAGAGGAGACTGATTAATTTTCTAAAATTATCTTAATTATATAATCATGGCAAACCCAAAGAAAAAAGATACATATATTTAGAGCATTTAATGTGCAATTACATGGATTATGATTAAAGCAAATGAAGGAATTAAAACATGCTAAAAATACTGATAACATATATTTTTGAATTTAAAAAAGAAGATTATTATGAATTATCCAAAACAGGACCAAGGATCTTACATTTGTGTAAGTGACACTATTTTATCTAGGTCCAAGATATCATAGGAAGACTAACAAAATACTTAAGGATGCTGGATTATAATGCTTGAGCATGACATATCCCAACTCTTGCATAGCGCTTGATTTAGGTACAAAGTGCTTTTCTTTTTCACACCTCAGATATAAATGGAACCAAGGAAAATTAGGTGCCTTCTTGCTCAACAGTTTTACATGTAGATAGTTACTGTGCTGCAGATGTTCCTACTGTCATTACACACCCTCATTTGAGCAAGATAAAATAGTTAATTACATATGCTTGAGTATATGTCGGCTTAAAGGAAAGGTTAGCTTAAACTGTCTTCATCAGTAGATTACACCAGCACATTTTTACTTCTCCAAAAATAAAGAGAAGCACTTGCAGTGCTGGATATGTCATTGCAGTTCACGGCCAGTAATGAGTGTTTTGTGGGGTAACTTCTCAAACAGCTTATGGCTGCTCCCCACAAAACCTGACTTGGCTGCATTTAATTTCAGTTGTTGCAATTATACGTTCAAGTTGAAGACAGTAAGGTAGATGGCCTTTTTTGCCACAACAAATCCACTATCTTCTCTTGGTACCAGGGAAAAAGCTATGAAGATGTTTTGTAAAAAACATTCTGTTATTGTAAAAAAAAAATAATAGCATCATTCCCAAAAGGAGTTATAATAAGTATCCATACCAGGTGACCTATGAGTCCAGGATTTTAGAAAAATGAAGTTAAGAGTCTGCAGCAGCTAAAGTAAAACATTTTTTTCACAGGGCATCAATATTTCTCTCTTTTCTCATATCTCCAATACAGGATTGCATTTTCTTGAATTGTTGATATCTGCTTTATTACCACCTCCCAGAGATATTGGTCAAGAGTCATTCATAGTCTGAGTGGATTTTTGGAGTGGGAGTGGATGTTTTACTGTGGGGGTTTCTGTTTTTTTAAAAAATAGTTCACTTATACAAAGATCTACAACAGTAAACGCACGATGTATGCAACTCAAGTTGTACTGGCTTGAGAAATAATATAGTTAAAGAGTTATCAAGATCCTCACATTGGCATTTTTTCCCCTCAAAACAGGCAAAATTATTGTGAACAGTAGGAGCTGTACACTGTAAAATCTTCCTATTTAAATTGAAACCATTATTCTTAACTTCACAGATGATGAACAACTTGTTGAAGGCATATGACTACAGACTCGAGACAAACCCTATAGGGAAAACCTGCCTCTACAGTTTTTGATCACTTTGACTTAATCAAGCCACAGAGAATGTTCTTGTCGGTGATCAGCACAGTCTTTGCAGACACAGTGCATCATGAGAAACAAAAGCCGAGTTACCGAATGGGAACTGTCTGGACAGTCAGCAGAAATGTGAGCATTAGCAGGCAGCATCAGCATGTCTCTGAGCCTCGAGAAGGGAGGACTTTGCTCTTTCTCTAGAGAGATTTTTCCCTTGAGCACAGTTCCCACCTGTGAATAAAATGTGTGATCCCTTTATAGGTTTCTAAGTGCTTGTTGAGTCACTTCTACTGTGTGAGCTCAGGCCGCATGAGCAAGAGACCAAATTCCGATTTTGAGGACACAGCTAGAGTTTCTAATTACAAACACCATGCAGCTTGGTTTCTGCTATAGCAGCATGCATGGGGTAAAAGTGAGAGAAGCAAAGGGCTCTCATTTCACATCCCGCCTTCACTCTTGTTTGGAAGAAAGGGATGATAGCATAATGATTCCCGAATGTCTTAAAGAAGGAAATGTAACAATGTCCTAAATTTCCTAATAACTCAAGCATCAGGTTACTTCAACTGTAATCACCATTTCTATTTTATAACCAAACCTGTAACTTAATAGCAGTGGAACCACATGAAAAATAAACTGAGAAGAACGTTGATATTTAAAAAACTATAAGCAAATAAGTATAATTTGATTCAGGTTTTATTTTTGTTTCTCTTTTCCTTTGTAATTTTTAAAAAGGCCAGTTTGGTTTCCATGAGTATATTTCTTTTGCAAAAATTGATTCTACAGATGTTTATGAATTTAGAAAAGTAAAGCAAGAGTGTTGCAAATCAGGCTTGGGAAAAATCATCACAGACTGCTTTCATCAACTGCAACACAGAAACACTTTAATACTGACCCTTCACCAACTATAAACTATAGGAAGTATCTAGTGCATTAGCAGTTTCCTGCTGGTACCTAAAGTTTAAACATTTGTGCACAGAATGAGAACTTGACAGTCATCTGACTACAAAAATTGGTTTGGGGTAGATTGCTTTGGTTGTAGTAAGGCTATTAAAACCTATTAGTTTTCATGAACATTAGCATAATATTTTGTATATTGGAACTGCTTTTTTTTAATCCAAAAAAGTCAGCAGTTTACTGCCACTGTCAGTTAAAATAATGCTAGTCTCAGTGGCAGCATGCCCAACCTCAAAATCACTGAGGTTCATTGCAGCAAGCAAGCCACTAAATCTCTTCAGTGTCCAGTGGGGACAATCAGAATTGTGCTGATTGAGAGGAATCTACAACAAGAATACAAAAGGGTCACCACACCTAAACAAACATTGTGGCTGAAGGCAATTTCAAACTTTATATGTTTTGTAAACTAGAGAGACTTTTTTTCCAAGGAAAAATAAAATGGGATTCAAGTCTTCACATTTATTTTCTCTTAAATCATCTGGCTTTCTAGTATTTATTCTTTACACTTTGCCAAGCAATATTACAATTTACAGCAGTTTTTGCTGATAGAAAAAAACCTGGAAGCCCTCTCCAATGCCAAGCGACAGCAGTTTAGACTGTTTAACTGGTGAGTAATGCACTGATGAAATACCGCAATGCAAATTTTTTTCAAAATATTTAGGACTTAGAGATTACTTGCGGAAATGGTAATGTTTCCTAACAAATCAAGTGTTTCAAGAACAGACCACCCAAATGTATTATCATAAAAAGAAGTCAGATACTTAATTACATAATAGAATGACACATTTCTACTTTACTTCTCTATTTTACATTTTTTAATTCCTTTTTTTAACAAAATGTATCCTCTCTAGAGAGTAAAAGATTTACAACAGGAGGCGGGTCAAATTAATTTGCTAGTAACCAACTTCCTCATGTTCCAATTACTTTGGAAATAGTTTAGCTTGAACCATGATACTGTACATACAGCACAAGGGAATGAAAACACTACCCCTTTTCCGTGTCTGAAATGGCTTTCCCTGGACCACCTACGCTGACTTAAACCATGCACACTCACAAATAAATTTAAAAATCATAGAATCATAGACTTGTTTAGGTTGGAAAAGACCTTTAAGATCATTGAGTCCAACCACTAACCCAGCACTGTCAAGTCCAACACTTACGGACCACTTCTCCAGTGCTTGACAACCACTTAGGTAAAGAAATTTTTCCTAGTATCCAATCTAAACCTCCCCTGGCACAACTCTGAGGGCATTTCCTATCATCCTGTCACTTGTTATCTGGGAGAAGCGGCCAACCCTCACATCACTTCAACCTCTTCTCGGTCCCCCCTGAGCCTCCTTTTCTCCAGGACAAACACCCCCAGCTCCCTCAGCTGCTCCTCACAGCACTTGTGCCCCAGACCCTGCCCCAGCTCCATTGCCCTTCTCTGGGCTCTCTCCAGCCCCTCAGGGCCTTTCCTGCAGTGAGGGCCCAGCCCTGGACACAGCACTGGAGGTGTGGCCTCAGCAGGGCCCAGCACAGGGGGACAATCCCTGCCCTGGCCCTGCTGGCCACAGCATTGCTGATCCAGGCCAGGATGCCATTGGCCTTCTTGGCCCCCTGGGCACAGCCTGGCTCATGTTCAGACACCTCCAGTGTCTTTCCAGACACAATTTCCCAAGATTGTAGTGCTACCTGAGGTGTTGTGACTTGTTGAACCTCTAGCTCGCCCATTAGTCCAGCCAGTCCAGATCCTTCTGCAGAGCCTTCCTGCTCTCCACCAGATCAACACTCTCACCCAACCTGGTGTCTGGTTCAAAGTGACTGAGGATGCCCTTCATCTCCTCATCCAGGTCATTGAAAAAGAAGTAAACAGGACTGGTCTTGACACTGAGCCCTGGGGAACCCCACTAGCGACCAACTGGATGTAGCTCCATTCATCACCACCCTCTGGGTCAGGCCATCCAGACAGTTTTTCAGCTAGTTGGAGTGCACCAAGCCATGAGAAGCCAGCTTCTCCAAGACAGAGAAGTGGGAAATGGTGTCAAAGGCTTCACTGAAGCCCAGATAGACAATATCCACAGCCTTTCCCTCATCTACCAGGCAGAGGCTGTCACACAAGGAGATCAGCAAGGATCTCTGCCTAAGCAGAGATCTGCCTTTCTGCCTGGGCCCAATACCTGGCAGACCCCGTACATGCTATGTGATGGCAGTCAAATGATCTGCTCTGTGACCTTTCCAGCACTGAGATCAGGATGACAGGCCTCTAGTTCTCCAAATCCTCCTTGTAGACTGACATTATACTTGCCAGCCTCCGGGAAGGCTGTTTGGGACCCACCCAATTTGTCAAAACAGCTTGTTAATAATGCAAAGTGGATTGGTGACCACTTCTGCCAGTTCCCTCAGTATCCTTTGGTGGTTCCCATCTGGCCTCACAGTCTTGAGTAAACAACTGATCTTACTATTAAAGATTATTACTCTTAAAGAGGAAGAACAGGCCTTAAATACCACAGCCTCTGCCTCATCTTTTGTTACTATGTTTCCCCCTGCAGTCAATAAAGAATGGAGATTCTCTTTAGTCCTACTTTTGTTGCTAACATATTTATACAAACATTCTAAGTGCCTTTTATGTCAGTAGCTAGATTAAATTCTAATTGGGCTTTGGGCCTTCAAATTTTCTCCCTACATAACCTCACAATATCCTTGTAGGCCCCCTCAGTTGCCTGCCCCTTCTTCCAAAGGTCAAAAACTCTCTTTGTTTTTCCTGAGTTCCAGCCAAAGCCCTCTGTCCAGTTAGTTTTGTCTCCTCCACCGCTGGCTTGTGTTTCAGCACACTGGAGGGCCTGCTCCTGCACCTCCAGGATTTCCTCCTTGAAAAGTCATCCTGGACTCCTTTGCCCTCTGCAAGTCCAGGATGGCAGCTCTGCTGAACCCCCTCCTCACATGTTCCAGAACTGAAAACTCTCTAATTTTTATGATAGCTGTGCATAAGACAGCCTCTGACCACCACATCACCCACCCTTCCTTCTCTGCTCACAAACAGCAGGTCCAGCAGGGCATCTTCCCTCACTGGTTCACACACCAACTGTGTGAGGAAGTTGTCTTCCATACACTCCAGAAATTTACTTGGCTGTTTCCTCTCCACTGTATTGAATTTCCAGCAGACATGTGCTAAGTTGAAACCCCCCACAAGAACAAGGACCAATGATCATGAGACTTCTTCAAACTGTTTATAGAATATTTCATCTGCTGCCCCATCATGGTTGGGCAGTCTCTAGCAGATTCCCAGCAGGATATCTGCCTTGTCATCCTTCTCTTGATCCTTGCCCATAAACAGCCAATCCTCTTGTCACTATTGTTAAGATCTAGACAATCAAAACATACCCCTTAAGTAGAGGGCTACTTCACTGCCTCTCTTTCCTTGCCAATCTGTTCCGAAGAATTTCTAGCTCTCTACTACAGCACTCTAGTTGTGCAAGTCTTCCTACCATGTTTCCATGATGGCAACTATGACATGATTTCTGCGCTGTGCAAAGGCTTCCAGCTCCTCCTCTTTGTTGGTCATGCTGTGGTCATTGGTGTACATGTACTTGGACTATTGATCCCACTACCTTTTGAGGGAAAGAAGCCCTAAGTCCTTTGTGACCATTCCTAAGGTACTTCCATGGTTTCTAAAACATCAATAACCCTTGTGCCTTTGCTGCCACAAAGATCTCCATCCTCTACCTCCACTGAGAGAGGAGACCAAAGGACCTTGCTAGCACACTTGAAAATTCATTCAACATATTTTATATCACTTCAACTTTTGGTCAAGAACTACTGTATTTCTGCTGTCTGTGCAAAAGTGAAATATTTCTTGAGCTAGTTCACAGATTTTACAACCAACCACCTAAAAATCATGTTTCTCAGATTCTTAACTAGTCTTCTTTGACAAGACATACAACTAAAGATTGCTTAAGCAATAAAATGTGAACTAGAAAAAATTTATGTAAGAATTAATCAGCATGATAATGTGCCATGCTTTATTTATGCCAGTCTGCTAACTTCCAGCAGTCAGCAATTCAGACCAGGTATTCTACTTTTTAACACAAATAAACACACAGTTCATATTAAGACTTTGTAAGGCCTTCACAAATATTGCCTTAATGCACACATAAATTACTAAACCTCTCCTTCATAACTTAATTTTCCTCAAAATGAGGAAAAATATGTTTGTAAAATGTATGCAGAAATTATATGTCTGAATGTTTATAGTTACCTACCAGAAACATGCCTAAAACACTGGATAGCTTAAACGATAGTGAATATTAAGCAGACACAAACTGTATTTTTCTATTTGAGAGCAAAGTGCTGAAACAACTACTTTGTACTTCACTACCTATAAGCCATATTGTGTGTTCATCACCATTTTACAGAATAGTAAAGTCTACTAAAGGGACTATCAGTATCTGATGAGAAAGCAATATGTATTGGCAATCCATTAGAAAAGGGTAACAAAAGGACAAAGTATTTAAATAATTGAATTTCACAGCAGATAACTTTAGTGGGTGCCATAAAACGTGCTATATCTGTAAAAACATGAATATACTGAAGGGGAAGATAGAATAAAACTGGATCAGAGGTGCTCTGGCAAAGAAAGCAGGGAAAGAATAGGGATTTTGTAAAAGAATTCAGCACTGGTCCTTCTCCTTTTCTGGGCAATTACCCTACATTTCCTTCTGGGACTGTGACAAGACATTTATTTTTTTCTTTTTTATTTTATTGCTCTGCAGGCCGACCATTTATTTTAACATATTCAATGGGTGACTTTGTGCTTTCCTTGGGTGGTTGTCCCATTGGTGTACTTCTTCTGTGAACCTGAATTTCAGAGGATCCTATACCTCATCTGAAACTAATCTACTGTGCAAAGAAACTTCTACTTATCTCCTCACTGCACTAAAACTGTTTAAACCAGATGTGTCAAAGTTATTCTGCAAGAAGGGGCTGAATTCCACATTTAATTATGCCCCATGGAGCAGGTCATAAACCTCATGCTATCACTGACAAACTGTTTTTGATCCCTCTTGAAGAGAAGCTGCTTTGACCCAATGACTAAACACAAAAAACAGACCTATACAAAAAATAAAAAATGTTTCAGACTTGCTTTGTAAACACAAGGAAAATAATTGGAGAAGAAAATGGTATTAGATGTTAATGTAGCATTGACTGACAAACAGTATAATGAGACAGAAAACCATGTGGAAGCAGAACGAGCGCAAGTTTTCACTTCTCGGGAAGTATCCCATTTGTCTCATTCTGCAACAGAATGGCTGGAAGAAGTTTACAACCTTCCCATGTAACAGTGTGGCTGCACTGCAAAATGGACCATGGAGACATCCTAGAACAAACATCTCCCTGAAAAGAAAAGCAAGTACATTGAGAGATGCAGAATTTCACTGATTCTGTTTACAGCAAAGACATGTCTATCCTCCAGCTCCAACAGCAGTGTTAGTACCACCACTGGGAACAAAAACTTGTAGTTTGGAAATTAGAAGAAACTGGACAAGGACATAGCTGGCAGAAAAAAATAAGAAAAAAAAATCAAGACGGCATGTTAAATACAGTATCTAACTTTGACTTTCTCCATTTTTTCAACCCATACATTACTGGATCTGTTTGAGAATTTTTCATACCTCTCTACAGTACCTATCTCCAGCTGATCATCACTTCTTCAAATCTTATTTGTTGTTGACAGACTCCCCTAAAATCTGTTTCTTCTTAAATTATTGGCTGGTTCAAGTTAAAAAAAAAAAGGCCACCATTTTTGCTAATGCTGGTGGACTGCATGATTTCAACTGCTGCTTTTTGAACACTTTCTACAACAAATCATGTGACTTGGACTTGCAAAATTTAAATGCTCCTGTGTTTTGAAAACTTATTATAGATCTTTCAGAAGCAACACTAGCTCACTCTTTATTAGGTACATGAATAAAAGACTTTTGTTTTTCATGGATGGGGCCAGTCATGCCATCCAGTTTTCTCTCTAGTTTCAGTGTTTTATCCACAAGCTATCCCCTGTGACATTCCGCCAACAGCAAAAATATGTACATTACAAGAATAAAAGGGAAAAGACTATGTTAAAATTATCTTAGAAACAGCAGAAAGAACAGAGAAGTGCACAATATTGTCAAGAGTTACTTTAGGTCTTCATGCAAGCATTGCTGACTAGTATATATGTGTGGTACAGAGCATTTCACTCAAGTGCAGGAGAGCCTTCAGCCTCAACTCAACTTGGTAGCTTCAGCTAGGCTTCCTTCGGGCAGCACGCCCATTAGCCTGCAATCTATCAGAACTAAACTGTACTGCTCAGGTGCTTGCTAGAAACTACAGCCAGGAATGAAAAATTCCCAGTTTAAGTTGCGTGTGGGTTGAAAACCTTGAGGAAGTTTCAGGTACATAATAGCTGCTTATCATGGCTGAAACCTGTGGACTGGCAGAGCACTTGCCTTAAACAGAAAGTTCTGTCCACAATTCACTGGTAGAAATCAAGATCTCACTCCACTCTGTTCATGAGCATCAGGGAACCCCAGGAAAGGGTAACGGGACCTCTGTATCTCTGTGTGAGTTCAGGCACAAGCCTGGAATAACACCACCAGGTGTGGGCAGGTTAGTTGCAGCTTTATCTCTGTGAGTCTTGAAAATCCCTGAAGGGAGACTCCATAACTCCTCTGAGTGCAACCATGCTCTCCTGGGGAAGATCCTCTCCCAATGCCCAGACTGAGCCACCCAACACACAGCTTCTGGCTATTATCCCTTATGTCACCTCGCTTTACCAAGAAGAGTTTGATTTCATTATCTTTCTAACTGCTTCTCAAGTATTCTTACTGCATTTCATCCTTCTCTTTGCCAGACAAGAAAAACACAGCTTTCTTGCAGTCTCTCTTGGTTAGAAGATGGGTCCTAGCAATTTGTCACCAGACCATCCTCACTTTCTTCACATCACTGCTGACTTGAGGACTCCCTGACTGAAATGAAGTATTGACTGAGGAAGAGAAAGGGCACGGCGACTTGTGTGCAGCTCTGCAGAGCTGCTGCTAACACCCAGAACAAAATTTGGACAACTCATTCATGGTACTAATCACTCATGTGCAATCTGTGCAATGAAAATGTAACCAGAAAGAGAGAGATCCAGATGGTAGTGGCTAGATCTGAAATGTAATTAGTTCAGTCAATACAGTAGTGTATTTTTAGATCTTCCACTAGTCAAAACAAGAGATGTTGCTCAAGAAAATTTAACATTGCTTAAAAAAAAAAATAAAAAAAAAGATTGCAAAAACTGTTTGCATATCAATTCTATAGAGACTTTTCTGACAACTTAGGCAAGGGCTGGAAAGCACATTTTAATTCATACAATGGCTAGAGGTAGGAGCACTGCCAGAAAATATGATTTGGAACAATTCTTGGAATACAGAGGTTCATCTGTTTTGCAAAAGAAAGAATCAGAAGCACATAAGTATAAGCAGTTATTTTAAACTTGCCAATTAAGCAAGGACACCAATAGCTAACAGATGCAGTTATTTGCAAATGGTTCCAGCAAAACATACATACTACACATGACAAATCCTGATTGAAACCTGTGTCCCGGTAGAGATACAGCTATATTACAGACCTGTCTATTAAACTCAGCATTTGTCTGAGGGCTATTACACTAGCTATTTAATTTGTATTTCAGTAACAGTATCTTTCAGATGCAAAGTTGGAATGTAGAAAAATTAATCTAGATTGTCATTTCCCAGAACTATTTAAACCACTCAACAGAAAACTTGCCTTTGGAATTTTTCAGCATAGACTAAGAAAAACTATTCCTACTCTGAAGGATCTCTTTCCAAAAAACAGACCTAATTGTTTCCAAACACACCTCAGAACACTGAGGAAACCCAAACCTTCACAAAGTAGTTTAAACACTGTGGCTTTGATTATCATTGACACATACATCCATTACATTGTTTAGGTCTGTTTTGATAAGTGCTACACAAACACAGCAAGAGTGAAAACACAAGAGGAACACATATCATCTGGGAGGAAAGAGAAGAAGGAGACACCAGCTAAGTAACAAATGGCTACTTCGTGTCTTGAGTTGTGTAATTGGCAAATTTCAAGCAGAAGGAGCCTGGGAGAGCAGGGTATGAACTACCAGAAGGGCAGCTAAATGGAACATCCCTATGAGCAGGAAAAGGTACTTTAAGGAGAGTCAAAAAGGCTCATACTGGAAAGCAAGAAAACCGGTGAGAAGCTAAATGAGTGCATTCCACTTATTAAAACAACACTGTAAAGTTTAAAATCATTTTTTTCTGATTAAGAAATATGAGTCCCAGGGCTTTTATGGAGGAAGAACAACACCAAGAGGAAAATAACAAAAAAAACCCCTACAAAAAGCCACCCCATCCCCCTCAAGAAATGAGGCAAGGCAGTAAGAAACTGGGTTACCTATTTCAAGAAGTGCACAAGGTAAGCTGCGGTCGTTTATGTTATGTTGCATTTCAGCGGTTAGAAAACTTCACTGGAGTGGTGAAGAGTCCCATTGGCTCAATGTAGAATAGTGGTGGTAGCCAAGATAACAGTGATAAACCACTATAAAATATCTGATGTACCACAAGAGACCTGTGTTTCAAGGACCTCAAAAATACATGGCAAACCAACCATTAAAATAATTCATTCAAAACACAGTTTGACAGTTTTCATGGAGTCAGTTTAAGATTATGGATTTTTATTTATATAAGCATTTTTGTGAAGTGACAAGCCCTTTTGTACATAAATTGAACTATGATCGCTTTCTAAATTACTGCAAACACAGTTCAACTTTTGTTTTTTTCATCTTTTGCTTTCACTTTTTGCCTAAACAATTTTATGAAATATTCTTAGCTCCTGCCACCTTCTACCCATATTAAGCAACCTAGGACTGTGAAGGAGGGCAGAGTTTTCAGGCTGAATGCAGCGTATTCTCCACTCCCCTAATCGTGCAGAACCTCCTCCGCCTCACATCTGCAGGGCTGGAGCATTGCCAGTGGCAGGTCTGTTCTTCACGGCATCATTCTTTCGATACCGCTGGGGATTTTCTGCAGAAGATAATTTTGACCATATCTTACTAAAAGTTGATGCCCTTTGATGGCATCAACTTGATAGTTTGATAGCCTGTGCAATTTGGTTGACTGTCTTGCCTAATTTCTAGAATTGCTGGCATTCTCAGTAATAAACAAACCCCTTGATTCACACTACCAGATGACTAGCAATTTTGGCAGCTCTGCAGTTCAGACCCAAGGCTGAAATGCCACAGGAGAAAAAACACTGTTTCCCGTTCCTGTGAACTGACTTTTGAAGTCATGGCTGTAACACACTGGGCAGGCACCTTCTAGGCATAAACATAGGACAGTTTTTAGGACTAACCACCATGGTCTCTCCACAGAGCTAAACCAAGATTAAAATAATATTTGCATAAAGAGAAACTATAGCTGTAAAGAGAGCTAATTTTGTGCTTGCATGGTTGGAATATTATACCTGAACTTGCTCAGAAAGTATGTACTTTCCTCTAACACAAAATTAGCTTTGGGTGTAACTATTATTTGCTTTTTAGCAGAACCTACAAACTACTTCTGTTTGCTTGCACCTAAATGTAACAAAAAGATGTCCTCCACACCCATGAAGTATAATTTTAGAAGACAGAGGCTTCTGAAAGACCCAGGTGAGCTACGAGCTGGCTCTCATCTTCCTCTAACCACAAATGGAAAGGTGGAAAGTCCTAAAGAAGGAACAATTCTAATCCTATTACTCTTTTGCTGCTTCCACGCCATGCCAGCCAAGCACCTCAACAGCAGTCACATTCACTGTCTCCCTCTTGCGGGATTAATGGCCCTTTCCTTGCTGCTGTCAGAAGGTAGTACACCCATCAGGAAACTTCCTTTGCTCTAGCTATTGTCAGATTTATCTGAGACGACTGATTTTTTTGTCTTTGTTTTTGCTTTCTGGCAGGACTTTACAAGAGTGGCCACATTTTAAACCTTAAAATTCACTTGCTAAATACTGTTCACGATTACTCATTCATTCTGCAAGATTATCATATTTCAAGCACTGCTTCAATTGTGCCAGATACTGAAAATCACTAGGGAGTATCTGAATTAATATTTTCCATCATGTGAACAAGGAAACAAATAATTGTAAAAAAATTGTTTCTATACTTATCTTTACTTTTCATTTTTTGTAAATTAAATTTGGAATATTTTTGATAAATTTTAACATTCCTATATTTCAAATGAGAAACTAATGTTTTTGTAGGTATTAAACCAAAAATTTTGGCTGAACTGCTAATAACTGAATAGCTGAGTTTGTGTGTGTGTGCTATAAATATATATACACACGTGCATGCACAAAAAGGCAACACCCTGAGGTTAAATTATCTTTACAAAAAGATTCTCCTTTATTATTTTTATCATGGTAGAATCTACAAACCCTACTAGAAACTGGGGCCCCACTGCATGTTTTGCTGTACAGACATCTATTAGAACTCAGTCACAGCCCAAGAGAGTTTACAAATGTGTATTTCTCCTATGATGCACATAAATACAGTGTGGCTGTTCAGTTCTTCAAAACTATCCTGAATAATACCCTCGAGAGCACAGACTATCAAGAAAGTACTATGATTTGAGTTTGACTATTCATATTTTTTTTAAAGACTAAATAGCTCTTCAGCTTAAAAACATTGTGAGAAGCAGTATATTAAAAGACAAACATGAAATGGACTTATACCACCTTTATAAAAGCAAGCTCAACTAAAAATTAATCAAGATTTTAACTGCTGAAGCAGTCAAAAAAGGAGTGCTTTTGCAATGGCAAACTTTTTTTTTTTTTTGTATGGGAAAAAGTGGAGTAAATGTTTCAGTTTAGTCTTAAGCCAAGGAAATTAAATCAGCCTCTCACACTATCAAGAATAAAAAATAACTTGGTGGGCCTTCTCTCTTTCACCCATCTCACAGTGTTTTTTAGTGTTGCACATAGACAATGAAAACAGCTCGTCTCGCACACACACACACACTTGTTAATTACTCAGCTTTACTGCAATGCATGATGCACAGCTGTTGACTTGCACCCATTGCAATAGATCCTGCACATACAGAACAGAGGCTCAGCCTCAGTGCTTAGAATGCATGTGCAACAACAAAAAGAGCAGATGGATGCAGACAAATTCCAAAAACAAGATAAAGCTGGTCAGAATATTCTCAGCACCGTGGCAGACAACTGGATCTTATATATCTCTCTATATAAAATATATACTACAAACTTCTTTGGAGGCATACAGAGGATGAAGATGCTTGTTTAAGTGTTAGGTGAGCAATTGAATTTATCATCATAAACAGAGTTAGAACACTTCACACAGGCCTGCAAACACTCATTAAATTTAAACATTTATTTTCATGAGAACTGAAGTAATGAATAAAGAGCTCTCTCTCTCTTAATATGCAATTGGATTCCATGAGTAAAGAAACCCCAATGAATCATTCCTCTTTTTTTTTCCAACCTCTAAAACAAAACTCAACAAAAACCCTCTGCAACCAAACAAATGAAATGCCCCCCCTTCCCCATGCCCCTGCAAAAACCAACAAAACGCAAAACCAGCAACCCCCTGAACAAAACCCTGCAGTGCATCAACAGCATTTATCAGTCAAATGGGTACCATGTATGAGTCCTATGTATTGCTAAATATTATAGTGGCAGTGACAGGAATACAAAAACATAATTATAAGAGCATATGAATAAAAAGATTCACCAGAGTCTGATCTGACTTCAGGTTTGTATGAGTAAGCTACTGAGTTGGTAACTCTTTAAGTACAAATCTTTAGGGTAAACTGGGAGCAGTAGTTAATGTAAATACAACACAATTGTTCTCAAAACTATCAGTGGGAAATTATTCTCATTTTTGCCATTTCTTGATCAAAAGCAGCACCTCCTGGTAATTTACTAAGTGCTAAAGTGCTACACTCCAAAATTAATTTCATGGCATCAAGGATACTAAAACATAAAATGTTTACCATCAAAGAATGCAAATATTAAAATGATTAAATACATTAGAAGATTAAGGTCCCTAGGATCAGAGAGGAAAGGTCTGTAACTTTGCTTTTTCATCTGTATATTTCTCCCTCCCTTCTCTTTTTCACTTATCTTGCTCCTTTTCCACAATCTCTCCAGAACTCAACAGGAGATCAAAGGATGTTCCACCCATAGTAAATCAAGCTAGAGGCTGCCAGTCTGGAGAACACAGCCAAGCCAGAACTGCAGGGGAAATGAACACAACTGCACTCACATCAGAAACAGAAGTTAATAATTTTTAAAGGATAGAAGTTACATATTCACTGGTTCCACAATTACAAAAATGGTGTCTATGCTTTAGACATCCCATAACAAGGTTAAAACAAGGTTATTTTTAAAAATAACCCAGAAGCTGTTTTCATTGTTCTAGGAAAATACTGTTTTTGAAACCTGTTCTTTTAAATGTTTAAGTTAATATTCAACATGATTCAGTCTAATTTCTATTAAAATGTCTGCAAGTGTAACAATATCCGTATCCTTTTCAAGCTGTTTGAATGTGGGATTTTTTCCAGTGTTTTCTTTAAAAGTTTAGCTGGCTGTTTTATAATTTGTCACCTTTTGTCTTCTTTCAGCAGTATGTCATTAAGTCTTTAATTTGGCGTTTCCTGTTGTCTGCAGAGGGATATATGCTGTTTTAAATCCAAAGGACTGCAGACATAGATGGTGGGTAAAATCTGTGAACCATAAGTAAATTCTTATAAGGAACATACAAAAAAGATTGTTCTTCAGTCAGACTTAAGCCATTACTTTCTTCAAAAGAAGAAAAGACGCAAGTTAAGAAAAAGGCACCGCCAAAGACCTTCTGCCCAAATGTGCATCTCCATGAAGTTTCCTGCTGAGTGCATATGAATGCACAGTGATCTGGGAAAAGGATCCAAATAGGATTTCAAACATCCAAAAATTTTAACTCAAACATTTAGGTATTTCACCATGCTGCTATTCATTCATTCACTGATTTTTTTTGTCTTAGTTTAAAGAGATGCTAAACAAAAGGAGAAGAGCTCTACATGTATTTACATTCCAAAACTAAGCTCCCCTTACCACCCCCCTAGTCTGTCATCCCTTCATAGCTAAACAAACCGTAAAGTCTAGCCCTATGTCCTTGAAGCAAAGTCACAAACACAGTAACAGAAAAGTTTGGTCTTTCAAGAAGAAAAAAGACAAAAAGCGGTTTTAATCTATTATAGCTGCCCATGCTGTTTTGACACCACATTCAGATAATATGCGCAGACTGAACTGGTGGAGGAGTGGGATCAATTTCTTTATTATTTTGGCTCTTACTAAGCTTTGTTCTTTGACAATTTCCCAGTCACGAATAGCTATTCCTGTCCTACTGCTCAGACTTGCTCTTAGATACAAGTGATACATTTACCAAAACAATTTCACAAACAAAACCAGAGGATAAATATTTTACCATGTAAAAGGCAGGCAAGACCAATGGTTGGCTCTCTGCAGCTGAGGGGTTTCCACGTAGATGAAGCCTGACAGACCCAGCCGCCTGTGCCACAAAGAGCTGCAGGGCCCTCTTAGGTGACGCTGTGTGCTACAGCCAGGGCAGGTCACACACTGCAAACACCAAAACCTGCCAAGTTTTCCCCATTTCTGACACAACAATAATTTAAACACAGTACACACATACAGGCAAGGGGCTGTATCTTTTCCAAGGAGGTGAGAACCTAAACAACACCAGAAAGGCACATCATTCCATTGAGAAACTCCGCAGTACTCTGTGCTGAACTCTTACAGCACATGTACTGTCTCTGGTGGAAGAGGCAGCAATAACCTATTTGCTGCCTCTGAAGCAGAGCAAAGCATGAGAACAGTGTGAATGACTAAGAGGATTGCAAAGAAAGTTCCTTCACACAGAGAATGCATTTAACCCACCTTCTCTAAAAGGATTCATTACAAATTATAACGTCTTCTGTTAGTGAATCATATTTTAAACTTTAGTATAGTATATATAGCTGGAAGATTTAAACATGGGAATTTTACTATAAAGTTATTTATTCTTATTGTTAAAATGTAAAATTATATATTAGAATAATATATCTTCATAACAAGGCCTCTGATGAGAGTGAGAAACATTACTTTGGAAGCACTTACAAAACTACATCTTTTAATATTAGAAGAATCTGTTGAGATCATTGTGACAAGGATGATAACTTGAATAGCATTCTGTTCTGTTTCAGTACTTCTGGTGAAATATTGCTAAGCACCAACTTTTTGAGCATTAAACATGCAACAAATTTTTTTCCTAGGCTGCTGCTGAAATATATTAGACTTTCTGACCAAGTCCATGATATGTGTTTTGCTTTGTTATTCACATCCAGCCTTAAAAGCTGAAGGATTCCAGAACGTGACTTTCCATCTGGCTTGTTTTGAAAAGTTCTGGCCTTTTCTGTGCCAAAAGTATGGGAGCTTTATGATCTTGAAAGTTGTACAGGTTGAATTGATTTCTGCTATCCAGTATGAGGCAGAAATTTATAATCAGTGTTAATATAGCATATTTAACTGCTCATGACCAGCATTGTAATATTCATATCAGTTTTTAAGAGCCTTCATTTTTATGTTTATTATTTCATAAATATACTTAAAAGGTTTTCTGGGGCCATATGCTGTCGTGAACCCAAAAGGAAAATTCTCCTAGAAATGGTCAAAACTGCTGCAAAGACAAATCTGTGTGGGGAGGGCATACTGAAAACATAGAAGTACTACATCTATTCTGTTCAACTCCCCCATAGACTTTTACTAAAAGTTTTCCTGTGGTTTAGCTAAATCCACTTTCAAAGTGGAATAAAAAAAGACACTTTTAACATCCTCTCAGAGAGCTACTGCAGAAGACCTATTCCTTGACAGATATTTTGGGCTAGTTCTTCATGTAGACAAGCCTCATGTGATACCTTTCTTGGCACAGTTCCCAATGTTACATCATCCACCACAATGCTTCAGTCTTTTGTAAACAATTTTGTGGGTAAACACAGGTATTCTTTATCCCAAGTCCTCTAAACTCCAATATACTTCTCATCCATAGAAGGCTTTGTGTATATAAACAGTTTTTCATCAAGCATTTGTATACAGAATGTGAACTCTGAACATTCCTTTATCATACTCTGAAAGCTGTCACTAATATTTTTCCATTGTACAAGGAAAAATTGAAAAGAAAGCTCCCTATCTGTGTTCTTTTTCAACAACAAACATAGAAACTTGTTGTTTCAATCTAGGAAATTATGCATTTAGAACTTCAGAAGTACATAACCTTCAGGACTCAACTTGAAATTGTTCTTTTTCCTCACCTTTATAACAGAAAAGTACCTATATAGTAGTTGCACTGCTAATCCAAAACAACATGGTGCATTAAACCTGTTCTGTGATGATAGAAAACATGTGCAACTGTGCAGATACATCCATCAAGAGAAAGGCTTCCAGTAACTTTAAGACAGAAAACAGCAAACTCTAGACCCCAAAGGGAAAACAAAAGAAATAAAATGTAATTTCACACTTTGTCAAATGAGAAACTACAAAATAGGTAAGTAAGATGTCTCTCTTTTCAAAAGCAGCCAACTTTGCCAGCCAGCCCACTCCAGCCAAAGTAATAGAGCATATTACTATGTAGCCTTCATTTCCCATGTAATAACTACGTCCTATCCTTATCTTCCAGCATTATCAACATTGCATTAAAAGATTATTTTATTGCACTTGAAAGTTTGAAATATTTAATATAAAATTGCAATAATTAATTGTGTTTCACATATATCATTGAATATATTGCAACATACATTAAGGATGCAACACATTCATTGTTTTCCTATCTCCATAAACAATTTCAAGAGACATTGGCAAATCCCTGTTGTTTTGGGACATGTTAAACTAAGTTTGAGCACACAAAAAGCAGGTCTGCTGGAAATCAATTACTCAGTCTCAGAGGATGGTAAGGCTAAAAAAGGTAAAACCATTTATTAGAAAAATGTTCCCAACATGACAAGAAATGGGGCACTGCAGAAAACAAAACTCTTCTGGACATCATCAAAAGGCTGCTCATGACCTGGTTAGAGAAGATGCTCAAAGGCATGACGTGGGAAGCCTTGAAAAAAGATACATGCAGTCATACACCATGACAAAGTGATTATTTTTTTGGACTCTACAGTCTGCATGATTTCCATCTGCTGTTTATTCGTTCTCTTCACCCTCATCCACTCATTTACATTATGTTAGAAATAGACACATTTTATGTCTAGCTGTTTTACAGTCTAGCTTTGTTCTCTTGCTTCCCTCTTTCCCACCCAAACTCTTAAAGGCTTCTAGATTTTTCTAACAGCTTTTTCTCTACACTATCAACCTGGTTGCTAAAGTGCAGAAGACTACCACAGCAGTTCTAACTCTCAAATCTAATCATTGAAGCTTTTTCTTCTTACATCCAGCCCTCCAGACTCTAAAGCTTTTCATCTGGCCTATAGGATTTTAATGTGTTTATACGTGAGAGAAGCATACACAAGTGCAAGAATGGAAACCCAAACTAGGCAACTAGCATGTCCCCTGTTAAGAAACACACTCATATTAGTCAGCAATGACACTGCCTGGCTTATTCTTCCTCTAATCCAAAAAAAATTTCTACAAGAGTCCATTGCTATTTCTGGGTCCAAGCTGACTTGAACATTACTCCTTTGCAGTCCATATCTACAGATTGTGCATCAAACAAGTTGCCAGAATACTGTCTCTGTCTCACTATTTAAAAAAAGATTAGAGCTCTTCCTCTAAAAGCCAAGTCTTAGAAGTGAAGTCCCTTCACATATTAACAAGGCAACTCCACGCCAATTACCATCCTCTGCTCCTGAAATTCTAATGTTATAAAAGCAAGTACTCAGAAACAAGTAAAAAAGGGGGGGGTGGGGGGGTGGGGTGTAGACCTGCTTTTGCAGACTGAGTTTTGTCCTCTCAACTGCCATTAAAAAATAATTACATTCATCAGTAGGGCCCTATTTTCTGTAAAGAGGTTTCCTTGATTCCAGGCAGCCTCTGGAGAATGAGTTCCACATCTCTAGGTGCAGGTTAGACCTAATGAAGAAAGTATAACCCATGCAATTTGCATGATACTCTGTGACATACAGACATCTGCTTTTGTATCTTCCAATTAGAAAGAAAGAAGTTCTCAATTTTAGTTTAATTTTTTTGCACTAGAATTCACCATTACCATAAGGAAGTTAATTACAGTGGGAACAATGCATGGAGCAAAACAGAATGAGAACCCCCTGTTTTGGGGTTTTATTCCTGTTTTAAGGGCCAGTGTGCTTAGGCACCTTCAAGAAGAAGGATGCTGTTGAGGATTCACAGCAAGTAGCCTTGGGTAGGTCAGAATTTTTTCCTTGGTAAAGAGTGATTAGGAAAACACAGATTATTAACATCAGTCAGCAGACATGACACTTGATCTCGTGCTTTTTTGATTACCTGCCCCAGGACACCTTTGTCTGGGCCAAGGGGTATTTAGAGGGAGGAAAGCAGCTGCAGCCGTAGCCATCACTATTTTATCTGAGTCCTGTCTGGAGTTTAAATTGTGTGTGTCATACTGACGCAAGACACTAAGATGGTTCAAGTCTTGTGCTAATAACGCTTAGTGATTTTGGCAGGAATCCAGGAACACCCTGTACAAAGGAAAAGCTAGACAGATTATGACAATTTTCAACGGTTTATAACTTGCTCAACGCTCCAAAACTTTTCAAGGAGCTAGCAAAAGACTCCCCCGACTTTCTACCTTTCTTTTTCAGGAAAGGAAGTAGCTGCGAGAAAAAAAAACAACTTTCAAACCAGGAAGCATTAATGTTGAAAGGAGTACCAATAGCACAACAAATCTGCACTTCCCCTGAAAAATTCAGACACCATCTGCATGACAAAACAGGAGCAAAACTCCCTTATAATAGTCAGTTATCAGCCTGCAAAACCCTTATAAGCCTTCATCTTGTAAAATCCCAGTTCTACAGCTCTGATAAGACATTTTAAAAAATGCCAGAAGTTGTTTCAAATGTGAGGACCTCCTAACATTCTACTGGTAATAAATCTATCTATCAAGATTACAACTTAGAATAACAATTGTATGGAGATCCTCATAACTCTGAAACTCGTGCGCAGTAGTAGACATAAACAGGATTCACCTGAATCTTTAGGCGACTATCGCTATCTCACTTTATATACTATATATACTTAATCACAAACTTTCACCACATGCCATACTTTTGCAAGGCATTTTACTTCAGAAGGAGAAAAGAAATCCATTTAGTTACAGAAGCAATCAGTTTAATGATAGGAAATACATTACTGCATGAGCGTCTGGAACAGTTGGCTAAGCCACCAGAAAGCTGTGATTTTTAAGAAATGTTTTCTCTATATAAGCCTTGAACTGACCTAGTTAGAACCTTAAACAGAACTGGAATTATTCTGTAAACTTTTAAAGGTCTCGCCTGCAGGAATACATTTGCACAACTATCATCCTGAAGTTGTGTCTAGTCCAAACTTTAACAAATTGACAAACACCATAAGTGTTCCCAGAAAAGAAATTTGTTTAGAAGTTTCAAATCCAGCTACTTTAATGCTTGGTGAGTGAGCTTGAGCAGTTTCATTACTCAGTTCCCAGGAGGAAACTGACAAAGACAAAAGTTGTTCTTTACTGCACAGAAATGGGTTGTGAGAAAGGAAACATTAAGATAACTCAAGCATTGGACTGATTGCCAACAGACTAATCTATTGGACTTTGACAATTCTCTAAATTCAAAACTTAAAATACCAGGACAGCCATTGTATATTGAACAAAGCAAAATGCAAGACCTAATATTGATCACAAATACCTCAAAGTCTGTGTCAAGCCTTTTGTTTCAGATAAGAAAAAAATTGCCTCTTAATGTTCCCAATTTGGCAGTACATTGTGCAGTACCTTTACACAGTACGAGCACAGGTAACACTCTTACCACCTGTCATACATAACTCAGTTCTTAAAATGGGGTCTGTTACACACAGCAGTAGGTTTAGAAGGAAAAGAAAAAACTAAGATGACCATGACTGTCTGCCCCTAAATAAAAAGAAAACAAAAACCAAAACGAGTATGGAATAGAAGACTGGGACATTTTCAAATCTTTACCCTATTCATAAACAAATAATCTGTGTGGATGAATCTATGGTATCAAAGTTCTTCTCCAGAAGAAAAATGGACTTAATATGAATAGTGAATAATGCCTATGAATTTTCAGTCACCTAGGCAGACTAGGCTTTAAGTGGCATTCTTAAAATTAATTTATTTCCCAACATCTTTTATTGTACATCAACTCTTTGTATTTAGTTAAAATCTGACAATTTTATTTTTAAAAAATGGTTATGAAACATATCGTGCCTTGAAAATGAAACTCCAGCACAATAGATCTGTCTTCACTCTCTGAATTATTCACAGACAATATCCTGTTCATCTCACTACAATTTTATTCTTACAAGAAGCAAACAATACAACTGGTTTCAGGGGCTGGGGGGAGAGCTCCATCTCATCTTGTCCTAACCAGTCCAGAGCAATTCTACATGGATTCTCTGGATATTATTTAGACTTCCTTAATGAAATTCAGGTGTAATCCCTAAGGCTCTATAGCAAAGAGTATCTTTAACTCAACTACAGAAAACAGTATTTGCCAAAAGGAGATTAATTATGTTTAGATGTATCTACTATGAATACCAACAAGTCTAGCATCTCTTTAAAATACATTTCAAAATTCATTGAACTTAAAATTCAGTAGTGAACAAAATATAAGCAGTTGATAAAATACACTGGGAAATCCAATCTATAAAGACTTTGTTTTCATTTGTTTTAACTCTAATAAAATCAGTCATAATATGAACTCCCTTCTCTACCCCATAGTAAATACTTATGGGGAGCAAAATGTTCAATTTGACTCCCAGATTGCCACAATACAGTGTCTGGTGTAATCCACAGAGGTTTTCCACCAGCACACTGTAGGGGACAAAAAATACATGCCTTTTAATTTGTTTCCTCACATTCTTTTCCTAAAGAGAAAGCTTTAACCACCAATTCTATTTTGCTAAAGTTTTATGCTTCTTCAATAGTTTTCATGCAGTCTAGACTAGGAGCATAGTAAGAGTCAAGCCCTGTATCCCTTCTGAGCAAACATCTTTTCCAGAAGCTTCAGCTTTCAGATTTTTTAAAAATTATTATTCTATTAATACTTTCAGCTGTCAATCCACCCTCTCTCAACATGGGACCATAATGTACTCAGACAATTCCAGTAGTCTGCAGGGTGTGAGACTGCTTTTTGTTGCCAGACAGAGCTCATGAATAAGAAAAGTAAAAATATAAACAGATGAATATTTCTTAAGGTAAAACTGTGAATGGACATCATACTAAACCACAGACCTTCCCTTCTTTTGAATCAGGGAGATAAGGGAGATCATGTTTAGATTGTGCTGTACATTTCAGGCAAATATCCTCAAAAGCAGTCGATATCCCAACTTCAGATTTACAAAATATTGAAAATAGGCTGAACAAAACTGTAATTCTGCAGAAAGACAGCTATCAACCCACTGACCAAAAGGGCAAATGAGGCATTTACAGAGTCAGTTAATATACATGTTTTGCTTGGAAACTTAGTGCCAAGAAAAAAAAAAAAAAGAAAAAAAAAAAGAAATCTAGAAATACCAGGCATTTTGGAAGTTTTCTTTGGTCACTAAATCAACTTTCTGTTTTACTTACGCAGGCACCACACAAGCTAATGCAAGTGTCTAAACGCAATAAGCAGTGATACACTAACTGTAGTCCCATGCTGTATTCCTGTGTACAGATTTTAAACAGTTTAAAATCATAGGGGAAGAAAAAAACCACAAAAGAACCAATGCTGACAGTCCTTGATTATCTTAGCATAAACTATTAATTATTAAACCCCTTATTTACTGACAAAATGAACCAATACCTTCACTTCTTTAATCACTGTAGTGTATTTATTTTTCTTCTCTAAACACTTCAGACTCGATCCACTTACCTGATTGTATTGATGCACACTCATGAATGGTAGTTGTGGGGAGGGGTCTCTTAAACTAATAGAGCAGAAAAATCCCCAAAGGAATAGTGCAGTACAAATATTTGTCTAGACATATGAAAGTTAATTTAACATTGAAATGTAATTTAAACAAGCTTTGGACACAAATTCTTCAAAAAGCTTAGCCGCAAGTTTTATGTTTCATCTACATTTATAATTGTATTCCAAGTCCAAATTTTAAACATTTTCTATTACACAGGCTACCAAGGCAGGTAAGTCTGACTGAAGAGGTAATTGATGGACTTTAAAATTTTCAGTATTGTTAGCCTTGAGAAAAGCCTCTATATTCCTGGCCTGCCTGGTTTTTCAGTTTTAATAGCTGATCTCTCACCATAACACTTTCCTTCCTTTAGACCTTTGTGAAAACTCACAGTGATCTGTGCTAATAATGACTTTTGTGTATAATGGAACAGCAGATCACTGAGCATTGAATCTGATTTTAAAAAAAGAATAATAAAGCAATTCAGGTTCTTTCATAGCAGGATAATGTATTCCCACACCTTGTAGTACAAAATCACAGAAAACCAAATAGATAAGAAGTAAGCAGGAAAACAAGAAAAAAGCAGTAGTAGCTATTACCTACAGAGTTCTCTTGCCTCTCATTTATGAACAAGCAAACTGTGTTCTCTTAAGAGAAGTGTTTTTCCCAGTTCATCATTAAATGTTATAGCTTGGCAAGTTCTAGGAGGAGAAGCTTAAAACAGATCAAAAAGAAAGACCCTGTTCACTAAAAAAGGAGCCATTCCAAACTGGAAAGAGAACTGCAAAGGTGACTAGATGAGGCAGACTGCTCTGCTTAAGGACAATAACTACAGAGAGATGTACTCCTGATCACCAAGGAAATGACCAGGTGAAGAAAAAGTCCCCATCTCTGTTCTTCTCAAACTTAAGGTCCAGGAATAGCTAACCTAATTTATGTACATGTCTGAATGTCAAATTCTTCAGGCTGACATAACACATTCACACATTATTCTAACTGACAAACCCTTTTAGAACTCATAAACTGGTAATTAATCAAATTGTCAAAAGAATATTAGAACATGCCATTTTTAATTTTTATCTACCCACAGAGGAAGGTTCTGTCACCCAATTATTTTATCAAATACCCTTTAATTTTGTATTTATTCTTACTCTGACAGCTACAGTATGTCCCAGCTTGTTGTAAGAAAACTTAACAAACATTTTGCAAAAAGAAATGGAAGCAACGGACACCATCTAACCAACCCAGTTCAAGCAGCACAGCCAGTAAAAGTTATTACACAATAATGTGTAATTACTAAATCCAAAACCAGCTAGTTTTCACTGGATGGTCTTCAAACTTCTAAAAGTAACCTGCAAAAGAGGAAAGATTGTACACACAGTCTTATAAAAAGACTAAAAGAGTAACAATACTATTCCCTTATATTACCTCTTATTTATTTAAAAGAATAACATATTTTATTACTCTTTATACTGCAAGACTAGGAGGTTTTTATAGATTGCATCCTTTAACTAGTTAACTTTAATTAAAGTTTTTAAGTTTTCATTTCTTTGGGGTGTTTTGCTGAAGAAATCTACCCACATTTGCCACGAGTAAGCTTGGATTTTCAAGATGTTTGTGATGCACTCTTCTATAACAGT
This sequence comes from Ammospiza nelsoni, assembly GCF_027579445.1. NCBI lineage: Eukaryota > Metazoa > Chordata > Aves > Passeriformes > Passerellidae > Ammospiza > Ammospiza nelsoni. Next base: position 55,074,195 of record NC_080669.1, on the reverse strand, counting down.
AAACAAGGAGTATTCAAGATTAATTCCTGAAGCATGCCATAGTTTATAATAACTGTGAAGAAATAAACAAGCAAGACTTTTTAAAAATGCAGGCAAGCCCAAAAATGAGACCTAGAAACGACCTACCCTCCCCTTGCCCAAATGGGGCATCTAGGGAATGTGACATCCTCCCCCTGTTAGGGAGACTGTCACTTTGTCTTCTTTCTTACCTCCCTGGGAATTTTCTTCTGGGCTGCTCACATGTAGTGAGCAATAAAAGGCTGATGAAAAACTCATCCTCTTACTGAGTTTCAAAGTATCTTCTTTTTGCCAAGGTCAATAAGAGCAACACTCAAGGTTTTAAAAGAGACTACCCTGGTTTTTAGATTTTAAACCAAAAGCCCAGTATGTTTGATGGGAAAATAAAGGCAGGAAAACAAAGTGGAGCAAGCTACTTTTAAAGGAAAGACTAGGGAGAAAAGAAGTGTTTCTTCCTTGAACAAACATATTAATAGGAAATCTCTGTTAAGTTAATAAAAAAACCCAAACAAACAACAGCCAACCAACCAACCAACCCAATCCAAGCTCCTTTTGTTACATGTGAATTTCTCATATTCACATATCAAGGCTTTAAATACAGCTCTGGCCATCAGCATCTGATGCTTCAGCACACTCACTGTCAAGGACACCAGTGGGACTGACTCTTATTCACCCAGTTGCCTGCCTCAACATGTGCAGGACTTAGTTTTCTCTGAGATACTGACATAAGGATCTTCAGCATAAACCAGCCAAATAATTTTAAAAGTCCAGTTTCTAACCACAGGTAAAAGAGATGCACATAAATAAGTGGTCATGCTCCATGGCAACAGTAGTCTGGGCACTGTTGGGCACAAACATCTTGTTCATTCGTTTGTTTTACCTGGATAACTATACCATTGTACTGCCTTTATGGGTATCCTGACTCAACAAAGTCTTCTCACACAAACACCCTGTAGACAAAATCCTACTCTCAGACCAAAGAAAGACCAAAAAATCTAAAATGGTATCTCTGGTTTTCTACAATTTTTCTCCTTCTTGTCACTCTGACATTATCTTATGATATACACAACTCTTGGTCATAAAGATGCCAGCTGTCATCTAGTGTACCTTTCACAAAAGAAAATGAAAAAAGGGGCGTCAGGGGGGCGGTATGTTCTTCCAGTAATTTTTCCTGTAAGAATAACTGAAAATTATGGAGAACAGTGGTAGTTCCTTCTAGAAACTGCAGACATGATCCTAGAATACTGCTGCTGGGAATTTCTATGGAAGACTTGAAAACCTAAATATCATCACAGCTATACTTCTTTGAAATTTACTGTTTATCTGCATGTTCAGAAAGGCCTTTCTCCCAATGTACACATGTGGGGCAGGACAGAGCTGTAAGTTGTGGTGCTCCGGCCAGACCATCACACATTTGGTTCTGCAATATATAAACCTCACACCTCTCCAGAACACAACAGGAAAGATTTGAAGTGCTCTAAACTAGTAATGAAAAATAGTGAAATAATTACTGTGATCCTTCAGTACTATTCAGGAACTTGTATTTTAATAGCACCTAGAATTCTACCTAAGTGTGATCACCATAGAACACATATTCTGCATTAAATATATCACCCATCCTAGGACCTTGAAGTCTATGAACTGCAGCATTCTACATGAGCTCTCTGGGAGAATACCTGTATGGACTTTCAAACTGTATTGATCCATTCTCAGAAGGACTGAGTCCTAAATATGAACTATTCTAGTTCAACTTCTAGCTCAACTAGTCCTGGAATTCATTTAAATCAACTTTCCTATTAAAAGAACTTTTGGGGTATTTTTTTCTACTGATAATTTTTCTAAAGCATGTAGAACTTTTCATTTTACATTTAACATTTTTTGAATGCACTTCACAGTTGTTGTAATGTATACAAATACATATTAATAATTGAAATTGAGAACTGTGACCTTACAGCAATGCCACAGAAGAAATAATTTCAGTCACTATAAAGATGGTTCTGTTTCTGGATGCTAAGGACTGATCAAATTCCCAGAACAACTGCTGTATGTATTTCATCATGATTTTAAAAGGACACACCCTCTTAAATAAGCCAAGTGAAAAACACTTTCAAGTTCCCTTCAAATGAGAAAGGGGGAAGGTGTGAGATTTTTGTAATGGGTTCTGTATAAAGAATTTCCAAAATGTTATTGCATACTATTATATAGCATGAACTAGTAAGAAAAAGCAGTAGCACTTGAACTGCTTTGACTACTTATATGACAGCCTAAAACACTAGACACATTGGAAGGTCAGTAACTAAGACTTTATCTTAGGAAGTCTGTTTCTAAGAAGACAGCTACTGGAACAGACTTAGCTGCATTTAGAAGAGGGTATCATCATTTTTGAGCAGACAAGGGTATTAAAACGAATATCCCATAAAATTTTAGATGCATTTTTCTTGTTTTGGAAAGACACTAGACTACCCAATCTACTTCATAGAGCTTGACGTAACTTAAATATACCATAACATGATGTGCCTATTTATTTTGCCATTACAAAACCTGTCTGCCATGTTCTCTTTGCTTTTCTCTTTTTAAGCAGAATTGAATACAGTTTTATGACACTTCGATAATAATTAGTAAGAAACACATAATTTGATACTGAAGTATTTAATTGGTCTTTTTGCTTCAAGATAAAGCTTGAAGTCTGAATTTCTTAGCACTTAGTTAAATATTGGATAATTATCTCATTTAAATGATGAAGTAATTATGGAAAATACGTAAAAGGAATTAGCTTGGACACATCACCAGCATCTTGAAAATGTGTTAAGTGATTATGACGGACACTGCTTGACAGGGATAATAAGGCAGATGGCCAGAAGTTATTTCATTACATACTAATGCTGATAGCCTTAAAACTATAATTTTAAAAAGTATAAATAACATACATTTTATTTATGTATATATAATATATGCAAAAACAGTTTTTCCAGCTGAGTCATGAATATTTAAGACTTAATTTTCCACAACAGAAATCTACAACCTCATTAGCAAATTGAGCTAAATAGAAAGAGTAACTACACAGAAAATAGTAATTTCTAAGTGTGTACAAGCAAACTAGTATTCTCAGACATTGGAAAACAAACTGTTTTCCAGTGAAGTGTTTACTTCTTTACTAAATTGTGGTCAATCTGTAGATGAAAGCATTTTCACAGTTCATCAGACAGCATGAGATGCAAAAGTGAGGAAAAAAAAGGACAGTCCAAATCTGATAGGGTAAGAAAGTTCTCTTTTTTCCTTCTTCCAGAGACCTGAGGTGTCAAAGAAAACACTAACATGACTGGAAGATAGAACTCTTTCTTTTTATGGCTTAAAAACAATAATCATATAATAGCAGATAGGAGACATGTGAGTTTACTGCAAAATATATTCTTATCTGAAGTGAAAGATCTTAACACTTGTAAAGCTATCAGAATGATGCAGCATGTATCTGCCATTAACAAAATAGAGAATGGCAGGCAGTGAAATCTTTACTACATGTCAGATTACTATGAGATTTAAAGTAAAAATATGGAACTCTGACTTGGGTAAACTGAAGAAGTACAATGTTGGGGGGGGGAACAATTTGGTTTATATGTGTTACCTGGATATTGTACTTAAGAAAGAATTGTGACAAAAAGGTGATGACCAAGTTATATTATAGGAAACTGTTCAGGTTTTTTAGGAAACTGTTCAGGTTTTTGAGGTTTTGTTGGTTTTTTTGGGTTTTTTTTTTTGGTTTGGGGTTTGTTTGTTTGTTTGTTTATTTGTTTGTCTGAAAACTAATTACTGGCAACAATTGATGAGAGAGAATTGGAGGACAGGGATATCTCTTAATGTTTCCTGCAACTAATTGTTCCCAGCAATGAAGGAAATAATTTAAGCCTCCACACAAAAGATAGCTCCAACTGCCTTTCTTCCTTAAATATTTTCACTGATGGAAACTTGAGTATACACTGAGACTACCAGCAAATACATTCCAAAACTAAGGTACAGGGATTAAGTACAGGGATTTGTTAATTCACATTAAAATAAAAATAAATTATGTGATATACTATGTACTCAGTGCATCCGTTGTGATTAAGTTTTGCTCCCTCTCATAATTTTCAAAGACTTCAAAATGAATACCCTATGATTTCCCTCATTATAAAAGGCGTCGTTTTATATGATATTACAATTACAACTAAAAAGTGCTTGGCAGAGATATTGGTAGGTTATTTATCTATTTAGCTGTCTTTGTCCAAGGAATATTTTCTGCAGATTTTCCTCTTGCTCTCATTCTAGCATCAGTTCCCCAAACAGAATGAATTTGGTCAGTTCCCTTGAATTCAGCAAAACAGTGTTGTTTTTTTTTTTTTTTAAATCTATCTGCCTCAGGAATTCAGAGCCCAAAATCTACTTCTTAAGAAAATATTATTATTGTTGTAAGTAAGGTTTTCTGGTAACATAAAAAATAACAACTTCAGGCTGATGGAATAAACTGGTAATTTAAGTATTTACTTCCCTATATTGCTCTTAATGAAAGCAGCAGAGGTGTTGCTGGTGTGATTATACCCTTGTAATTACAAGGGAACAGGGAGTTTCAGCCAGTGTGGCACTTCAGCCAGCACTTAACAGAGATCCAAAACAACATTTCTTTAGGCAAGTCCACAAGTTCATCATTACACCTCTTCTTTCCCTTACCCTAGCCTACTACTTGGCTCCTCACTCCAGTTTGAAAGGAAGAATGTCCAGTTCCCTTGCAGAACTACTGGGAGTAATTTTTCACTGTATTTTGGAAAATGCAATAAAAGTGTGTCAAAATAGCTAGAGCAAAGGATTTTTAAGGACATGTATTTTGCTTAACATTCACAATATAAGATAACTTCTTACAATAAGATTCTTTCATTTGTTCTGCTCTGGTTTTAAAGATTGTAATTCTTGTGCTTTATACCATTTCTCCTCCAACCCCTTCAGTATCATTTGAGAAAAGAATCCCACACAATGGGCCATCTTTTAACATCATCAATACTAATTTCAATTACTACACAAATCAGAACAAACCCTCCCTTCCTTATTAGTCTTCAATAACTCATAAACAGTTTCAGTTAACTCAAAAGCAGTTGTTTTCATAGCCTACATGTACTTCACTAGGCTGTATATACTGAGCCTGTTACTCATCCCTCACAAACCAGTCCCAGCACCTTCTTTTATGCAGGGTCAATTTGTATGCAAGAATGCAGGCAGTTATTGCCCTGCTACTGAGATGTTTGAAAGCCTCAAACTGTTGATGTTTGTTTTGATCTATTTGATAGATGCAAGGTGATTTTGAATACTGTCACATACTTTATTCTTGGGTAGGTCAGACATGTTTCACTTCCCGAGTGAGATTTATTGGCAGCTGCTACCAGGATTTCTTAATATTTGCTGATGCCTTCAATTACATATGCCTCATGTTCATTCCTACCATTTTTTTTAGAAGTTGTTATGGATACATTTCCCTAAGTTCATTAGCCATTTGCTCATTCATTAGCAGTAGCATATATATTCAAAAGAACCTGTTAATAAATTGTCTATTTCCAACTTATAAACTTGGATCTAAAATACCTTGAGTCTTTTGAGGAAACACACTACGACAGGCATGATGACTACATATTTTCACAAGCTGTCACAGTCAAGCCTTTTTCCAGTATTGGATACTTCCAGGAATTTTCTTCAAAACTCAAGACAGCCACTGTTGTGTATTAAATGCCATACCTGTTATTAAAATACATCTTTGTATCATGACAAAGTGCACTACCATCAGTCAGATGATAACCAATTTCATTAATTACTACTAAAGTATTTAAGCAGCATTTAACCCTTTTCAGTCTTTGCTACTTGGCAATTTTTGAAGCATTTTTTCCTTGGGAGCCAGTACTTTCTCTGAGAATGAACAGATACAGAGAAGTAAAGCTGCAAGTAGTACAAACGACTCTTACATATATACACTACCCCTCACTCCTATATCGTCCATAAGCTGGTCATTTTCTTTCCTTGTCAGCTTACACTTCTTCATCTCTTGGACAGCTTTCAACTATGTGACAATGAAGAAATCAAATACCAATATAGCAACAGCTACATATCCTCTGTATGACAGTGTAATTTCTTCTGCCTTAAGGCAGTGTCTAGCATTGAAATCAAAGGCTGTTTACTTCTAACTGATGTATATTACACCAAAGACTTAACTCTTGCTTACATAAAACTTCCAGAAAGATCAACTAACTCACAATAGTTCTATTTAGCTTTTAGAGTGCAGCCATATATTTCATAGCCAAGGTAGTGAGAGTAGTTGGACAGAACCTTGGTAGTCAGGCAAAAGAACAGAAGATCTCAAGCCCTACTGCTACTTGTATTCCTATAAATAAGAAACAAGAAAGCAATGTCTTTTTACTCTTTTAGGTTTTGAAGCTAAAAGAATGGTGACAAGTTCAGTATTTTAAAATAAATTATCTTCAAGAGTTTTAAAAAGTTTTCATACTTAAAGTCCATAGTATTTGAAACAGATCATTCAGAGTTTAATTAAAATCTAATACTTGTATGACAGGGTGTTGGAAATAGGTATGCTGTTCTGAACTGGAATGCATGATTCTGATAATTACATGAGAATCAAAGGGAGAAAACTTCAACTAAAATGAGCAAATGAAAATGCACCAATAAAAACTGTGACCTCCTAAAGAGCGAAAAAATAAAATATTAACTTCACATATTTTATACACATCTGCAAGATATTAGCAGAGAGTTGAGAGGGCAAGAGCATTCATGCAAAAGTCGTGCAGGTTAGAAGCACAGCACTCTCTGTGTCCTGCTGGCTACATAATTCAGCACACGTGAGCAGTTTCCCCTGTTGCCCATGAAGGTGTTTGTTGCATAACCAAATGAAGTCACTACTGACTACCTGCTTATTGTCACCCAGCATGGAAGGGTACCACACAGTATATATTTTGTCAAAATAGTTCATACACAACAAATCTTTCAGAAACATTTGTAACTGTAAATTAAACACGTCCATGAGTAACTTCCAGGGAACTGAGGCCAACTGGTACAAAATTACGTGTGTCTAGGGTGGTATACTCCCTTAGACTGCAAAACAGAGTGGCCTCACAGAAATGGTCTTTAGGGAATGATCCTTGGAACACTGACTACCAAACAGTGTCCAGAAATTAGCTCAGTGGTTTTGGCTTTAAGTTAATCAGGACATTTTTCTGTAAAACTTTTACTATGGACATAGCCAAAGAAATTCAAAATGTCCCTGGTCCAGTCTGCAGCTACAGAGAAAAATTGCAATCCATATTCAACCGGTAAAGGGGAAAAAGTTCAACATAGTTTTAATTAAAAACAGGCAAAATTGGAGTACAAAGCAGAGGAAACAGATACTACTTTTTTACTGCAGTGAGAAGGAAGCTGTTTTTATCTCTGAGGATGGCATCTGGTTAAAAAGTTCCACAGTTACAATGCAGAGAAGCAAAGAAACAACCCTAGACCTGTGTTCATAAACTACACAGCTACCTGACTTACCAGGGTTACTTTACACTCCCACATCAGATAACATGGTTGTGCTACTTTGAGGGACTTTTCCTATCCCACCTTGTTTCCTTAGTCTGGCAATCAGGTCTTAGGAACAAGATGGAGACCAATGATAACTGAATCACCATCCAGGAACTACTAGGAAATAATCATGACCTTCACCTGCAAGTTGTAAAGATCTGACGAAGCCACAGGCTCAGTGAAGAATGCATCTCACATCATGGTACACAAGGAAACCCTCCCAGCTGTGGCTGAGTCAAATAAAGAATGCATTTCACAAAACTTCATTTTGTTGAGCATGTTTCTCTCTCCTTCTATAAACAGTTTAGGTATGCGACTTGGGCCATATTCTATGAAATTCCTTAAGGCTATGATATTTATATTAAAACACTTTTTATGACACAGCACATTAAAACATGGGTTTCCACATATCTGCACTGTTCAACATACGATATTAGGAAACTCCACCACTGTCCTTTGGCAGATCTCTCTTTTGTCATTGGTTATATTCTATTTTACACAAAGTAGCTTAATTAACTTATATCAAATCAGTTTTCTCTAGCAAATATTGCAGATTTGGAATATAAAAATCTCTGGCTTTTTTTAACAACTAAAATTCTTTATCTGTAATAACTGACAGAAATTATACATGTAAAAAATTCATTTTAATCAACAACACTTAGCTACAATTATTCCACACAAGTGTGTTTCTAGCTAGCCACCTTAATGAGTGCTGCCTCCTAGTACTAATCAAAATTAAAATATATATACTTTAGCTATTGCTATGAAGACTAATTTTATATTGTTATGTTGAAAATAAACCCCTCATCTTCTGTGTAAGACAACAACAACATCTATATATTCAAGTGTCCTTGAAACAAGCACTGATTTTATGGCACAATTCCAATGCCCAAACAAACAAATTGTGCAAACTTCTTTTATTATACATGGAAATTAAGGTAATTTCCACAGCTAGCAATTGGTCCTTTAAGCCACTATCAATACATTGGGAACTTAGGCTGAAAGATATTTTTTACACTCTAAAGCAACATCATAAATTATATTGTGGCAATTCTCTAAACAGTTTTAAATATAAATGCTGTCTAAAAATCAGTCTACTAAAATTGCTCTTAATTCTCTAACTCTTCTGAAGTAACTTTTTTATTTCACATCTGCGGAGAACATAAAATCCTGGAAAAAGAATCCTGAAACTACAGGAGTATCTCACATGGCCATCCCTAATTTAACACAGTCAGCCTATCTGAGGGAAAGAAGGTAACAAGCTTGATCAGATAGATGCTATCAAAAACTGTTTGACTCAGAGCTATAAGCCTAATCTTTTGCTGTCTAGCATGCACTAGTTAAGTCCCTAAAAAGAAGGCACTAGATTCATAACAAATTTCGATTTCAACTTACTAGGTCTCAGAGAGCAAGCACTATTATCAGGAATTTCCAGAAAGGATGACCTATAATCTACTGTTCCTATAACTCTCAGTCCTTATTAGGTTGTGCTCTGGGAAATACCTAAATCTTTTAAATATATCAAAGCCTATAAGTATCTGCCATCAAAACATCTATTTGAGATTGAGAGTTTCCATTCTCACAGAATGGGTCAGGTTGGACCCACAGTGATCTAGTCCTATCTCCCTGAACCAGCAGGGCCATCCTGGAGCACACAGCACAGGATCGCAACCAGTTGCAACCATGCCCAGAATATCTCCAGGGAGGGAGACTCCACAACCTCCCTGGACAATCTGTTCTAGTGCCTGGTCACCCATGAAGTAAAGCATTTCTTCCACATGTTCAGGTGGAATTTCCTGTGCATCAGTTTCTGCCTGTTGTCTCTTGTCCTGTTGCTCAGCACCGAGCAGAGCCGGTCCCTGCTCTGACCCCTGCCTGCAGTCACTGACAGACACGGACGAGGCGCTCTCTCAGTCATCTCTTCTCTAAGCTGAAGAGGCCCAGCTCCAGCCTTTCCTCACAACAGAAACATTCCAGTGCCTTAATTGTCCTGAGATGGACTCACTCCAGGACCTCTGTGTCTCTCATATCCTGAGGAGTCCAGAACTGGACACAGCACTCCAGCTGAGGCCCCACCAGGGCTGACCTGGGGTTTGGTTTAGTTTTTTTCTCATTTCAGTCTTTCTAATTATTGAAATCTGACACTTGAACTAGCAATTTTTTAACATTATTTAGCTCATTTATAAAACTAGGTAAGTGCATTTTTGTAGAATGAACAAATCATACAGCATGAAAAATAAAAACTATATGAGACTGTAGCTCACGAAGTATTACTCCCCTACACTGAGAAGGTTAGGTTGATTCAATAGAAATATAAACAGTCTAGTGTGTGACATTTATAGAGATTAATCTCCAATTTCAGGAAGGAAAAAAGAAAGTGAAGGGCTTTTTCAATCACAGAAGATTCATTTCTGTGTTCCAAAACTGCTATTTTATTATAAATACACTATTCTAAGTTTTCATTTTGTCTTTGTATTAGAATAGCTAATTTCATAATTTAAACAATGTCTTGAGCATAATACAGGTTTTTAGGTTCCATCAGGTCTTGATCTAATTATTTTACATCATGTGTTGAAGTATGGCTATAGTGAAACAGAGGTAGTGACACAATCACACAATTTTTTAAATACTACAACAACAGAAATTCCTGTATTAAGACCACATTATCAGTAAGTCTTCCTTTTGCTGGGTCACAGGACTCAACAATTAACATCAAGGCTCTGACTCTGAGTAAAGCCTCAGCTTTCATCTAATTCAGATGACCTCTTCAAAGCTTCATTATAAGATTTAATTGCACTAATTAACAGAGATCAGAGTCAATTAGCTATTTGCAGTCGGCACATCACATCACAAGGCACCTATGTTTGCAGTGATGCTGCATGACAGAAAACTAGATCAATTAATGTAACACAACACTTGTTTTCTTCCTCAAATGTGCATCTCCAGATTTTGGATACCTCTGTGCAAATATTGTCAAGGCTGCTAAATGCAGAAAAGGCTAAGTAACATTAAAGATCTTTACAAATAGGAATTACTGGGGGTTTTAGCTATGACAATAACTTGCCAAAAAGCACCACGAAAAACAGTGATTAAAAAACCCCAACCTATCAGTGTCCTTTTAACATTCCAATATGAAGGATCAAGCTTCCTGTACAGCTGCATTTTTAACTTCTGAAGACATTTGGAGAAATAAATAATAAAACAATAAACTTTTCACACTGCAGGCACCCTGCAATCTCTCTGTAAAATTCACCTTTGCCCTACTGCACAGTGATAGCATGCACAGCACCAAGCCCTGCATTCAGACCATGGAAGTATCCCCTCACAAGTGGCTTCAGTGCTGAGGCAGCACAGACACTCTTCTGCCAGTCCTGAGCTTTGCAAGACATTTCTTTGAATGCAGTGTAACCTTCTGTTCCCTATTAATTACAGGCTCCCAGACCAGTAGCAGAAAAGTCTCTTCACAGTATGCATCAAGTAATGCCATCAATTAAAACAGTGGCTCCAACTTTCAACTGAGACAAGACTTGCCTAAATAACTGTGATCTTCATTTCGCTTCATTAAAATATGCACAGAAATATAATCCTAAATTGTACATATTTTGTACTAGTACATTGCAATGATCATTATTTAGGTATCCAAAGTGTATCTTGAAGGCTGGCCTGAGCTTCCTTTGTTTGAGCTTTAACCATGTATAGCCAAATCATAATGTGAGACCAAGAAAGGAATGCCTACAAGTGGTGTGCTATGTGCCAGGGCATCCTGAACCCAGTGCCACAACAACGGGGCTGCATGACACCTGGTCTGCTCATAGTCCTCCTGCAGCTGGAAAACACTGCATAGACAGGCTCTTCAGCTTTAGAAGATTTTACACAGTATTTCTTATTTGATCTTAAAGATTGTAAAATACCTTAATTTTTCTGGTGGAACACTGAAAGCTGGTTGTTGCAGGAAACTTCTGAGCACTTTTTTTTATTTTAGTTTTACATAATTGGCTCATATTCTGCATTACAAATGCCATATCGAGTTCTCTTGTAAGTGGGGCCCAGTGAAATCCTCATACATCAGTAAACTACTGAGGCACCACAAATCCACTGCTTTAAACAATGAGGCTGAGTTTACCAACTGTTATGCAACGTGACATGGGTGCAAAAATCACTTGTGTAAGTTTTTAATGAATAGATAACAATAAACTCAAGAATAATTTTCTGCTGATATTAATGTACATGCCTATTTCAATAACAATGATAAATATTAATATGCTTTTTAAATTCCTATATAGCCATAAAATAAAAAATAAACTATATTGATCATGCTTCAGATTGAGAAATGGATGAAAGAGATCTCAGCAAATGAAGGGCTACATAAGGTGAGATGCCTCCAGTGACAACAAATGCACATCAATGGCTTCTGAAAAAACTAAGATCAAATACCCATATATTTTACTGAGCTCTAAACTGCCCACCAGCTTCTCAGCTAGGGCAGGAATTGAAAACTGTGTGGAACCAGCCAGGACAACCAAGTACATTCCTTCTCTCCTGCAGGAAATCACAATCCCTGTTCCCACTTGGAAAACTGATGAAACTACATCTTTAAAAGTAGTTTGATATGTTGACCTGATATTATGATTGACCTTGATTATAATTGTAGGTTTATTACTTCAAAACCCTTGGGAAACATTTATATGCAAACATTTCCATATTTGCTTTGCTAACCAAGTCTCGACACACCGCATCTCCAAAAAATCCACCAAAGCACTCTAGCAGGTTCTAAAAAAAGGAGACAACCAGAAAAAAAGAGACTAGAACCTAAGTGGAACTTTTCCTTGAGGAAGTAGTACTACTTTGGTGTTCATATTGACTGCAAAATACTCTTTAAGCAAATAAAGAAAATACAGTAAAAATCAATGAGATTAGAGTATGCTACAAAGGCTTAGGAAGTAAAGAAGGGATATAGGAACCCAGGGAAAGAACAACCATGTCACAAACACTACCATAAAAATCCTGTGTCCTGTCTATTTACCATCATACATATAAAACCAAATGAAAGCCAGAATCACAGAACCAATTAGGCTGGAAAAGCCCTCTGAGATCATTGAGTCCAACCTAACAGCAAACACTACCATGTCACCTAGACCACAGCATTAAGTGCCATGTCCATTCTTCCCTTAAACACTTCCAGGAACAATGACTCCACCACTCCCCTAGGCAGCCCATTCCAGCATCTAATCAGCCTTTCTGTGAATTCTTCCTAGAGCAGAGCCAAGAGCCAAACTATTTTAAAAACATAAAGCTTGCCAGAGTTCAAGTGTTTAGACAATGCTCTCAGGCACATGTAGTGTTTCTTGGGCCTGTCCTGTGCAGGGCCAGGAACTGGACTTCAATGACTCTGGTAGGTGTCTTTCCACTCAGGACATTCTGCAATTATATCATGAACAAAAGCTGGGGTTTGATGATTGTTTATTTCTCCAATACCTCCTCTCCCACTCCCCCCCTCCCCCGACTCGTTCAGGTAACACAGCAATTAAATTAACTATTGTTCCAGTTCCTTGGAGCACTTACTCTGGGCTTTGCTCACCGGACCCAAAAATCTCAGTCCATTTCTGTATCCCCTCCTTAGGGAATGGAAAGGAACCTAAAGGAACCAAAGCAGAGATGCTTTCTCACACCCAGTGGGATGCTGCTTCTCTTCTCTATGTCAGAACCGGGCAGAGACGGGAAGAGCAGCCAAGCAGCTGCACAACTGCAATAAACGCAATTGCCTGATCCCTTCAGAAAACTTTTTCCCCTATTATGTTCTAAAACCTGAGCCAACGTCTTGTGTGTTTTGCTTCATTTTCAGAATACTTAAGTATGCTCATGAAAAACTTTCTTAAAAGAGCAGATTTCCATTACAAGTGATTTTTAGATAAGCTAATATTATTAAAATTCAAGCAAAATTCATACTGAAAGATATGTTTAACTTAATTCTAAAAACTTCTTGAATGAATCAGATTACATTCACAAGTCAAACTCATAGTTCAGCTTCCACTGTTCATGCCTGCCATTTCTGCCTGAGTCTTGCTCAATTTGCCCAAAGTTTACAGTAGTCTACATTTTACTGAGAGAAGGAAGATTCAGGGGGTTTGGCGGATAAAGAGATGGAAGACTAGAGGCCTGTTAACCAGTCTTTATTTTCCTAATTATTTTGGTATTTTTTATATTCCTGAATACTTTTCTAGGTGATCAAAGGAAAATGGGTAATGGAATTTTTTTTCCTGTATTAAAAAAAATAATTACTGTAGTTCACCAAATCATTAGAAATCTCTGAGAGAAGACACATGAATAGTTTTGCCCTTAATTGCAATTACTATAGATTAGTCTTCCTGCTGGGAGTACTCCTGTTTTTCCTTTCATATTATCTGGGTAGAGCAGATTAGGTGATCAGTTCTCAAGTTTTCTCTTATTCCTCTAAAATCTCCTGTGCTTCTCAAGTTCTTCTGTCCTTTCCTCACTGTCTTGTCCCTCGTTTATAGTAAGCTGGAACATAGCTTTCTTCAGGATGCTATAATGTCAAACATTATACTGTGATTTATTTATATTTCACTGATAATGTGATTTATCCTGTCACTTGTGGAGTTTTGGTGGCTTAAAAGAATTGAAAACAACAATCAACCCAACAATTAACCTCCCAACACCTAAATCCCCCAAGAACTGAAACAACAACAAATACTTGGAAAAAAACTTTTTTGGCGCTCTTGAGGAGATACTGCTATGTTGAAAGCAACAGGATTTGAAAATATTGGGAAAAGTAAGGATATTAAATCTACTGTACACAATAAATAAATAATTTGCAAATAAAAAATTTTAAATATAATACAATTTTAAAAAGACTGATTCTGAGAGACAAATAAGGTCTGGGATTTCCCTGATTTCTTCTAAGCTATCCCCTCTTTAGGGACCTCTCCATCACAAAGAGAGGAAAGAAGACTAAAACCAACATGAATGACACAGCTAGACTGAAGTGATTCTGCCTGAAGTTTTTTGCTCAATTACACGTTCCTGCACCAAGAATTCAACAACCAGTTAAATGCTGGATCTGTATGAGAGAAAGAAGCATGAACATAGGATTTCTTCTCAGAGAAAATTTTCATCTCACCACTTAAAGCATCTATGTGTGGCATTCACTCCTTGTTTCATCTTGAATAAGATGAAAATGCTCTCAGAAAAGCTTAATATTTCCAGAATAGCAGTAGAGGATGTCAAAGGGATTAAGGTTTCCATGTACTAAATCACAGATTTTCTTGTGTAAAGTGCAAGTTCAGTAAAACCAGCAAAAAAACCAGAAATGAGGACCAACACAGACTTGTACATCACAGTAAGACAACTACGTCTTCATAAAAGCACACATCTTTTCAGCAAAGGAAAACTCATGCTGGATGTTACAGGCTTAGGCCTCTATGACAATCTCAATCTCCTTTACTTCTAGGAAAAAGGGTCAAAATTTTTTATGATGTTATTCATACATATTTTAGTTCCCCTGCCATTTTCCTACTTCTTTAGAAGAATGTTGTTATCCAAACATCTGGTATTGTCTCTGTAATATAATGAGCAATATTTTATGGGCTGTATATTCCTCTAGAAATATTGTATATGTCTGCAGTTACATATACTTTATTGAAGGCAAGAATGAAAAGTATACCACTTATTTTCCTTACACCTGACTGTGTCTTACATTTCTCATGATGAAGAACAGGACCAGCAAAGCCTACACACACTGTAAAGGCCTGTTGAAAAACTACTCACTTCATGATCTAAACTGCTTGCAATAACAGATTATCTGATTAAAGCTCCTCTAACACAAGTAGATAAATTTATCTTGCCTACAGGCATAAATGAGACTGCATCTGCAAACTTACAATAATGTTTATCTATTGGTCTCTTTCACAGCTCAATAACACGGTCTAAAGAAGCATTTTAATAAACTCATCTGCCTTTTGTAGTTCGGGGGAAGGGGAGAAAGAAGGAGAAAATGCAGACATCTCTAGTTTTCGTGTAAGCCAACAATTTAAAACAGGTCTATTACAGTACACTTGGCTCCTGACAAACTACTTGAGAACCTGTCATATGGCATGCCAAGTTCTTTTAAACCTCTGATCAGGTTTATTATTACTGCTCTACAAAGTCTGCAACAAGTCTTGGCAGACCTACCACTCAGCAAGAAGAACACTAGACCAGATGTGTTTAGAATTCAAAAGTGCGAAGTTGCCATTTTCCATTTACAAGTCACCTTTAATCTTTTCAACTAACCTTTCCAACTATAGTCAATCCAGAGTCTTGCCTACTTTAGCAAGACAGATAGGTGGAAAAGTAATGAGAGAGTTCGGTAGTCAGGCTAGCTCTTCATGGGCCAAAACCACTTTTCTAGTACTTTTAATTAGTCTTTGAGTAAATGTAACTGAAGACAAACTAAACTGACTAAATGCCACTGGGCAGCAGAACTACAGTCCACAGATATACTATTTCAGAAAATACTCACTGCAGCACTGTCTGGAAGATGAATGTAAACACACACACACACACACACACACACACACACACACACACACACAGAGATTAATTTTGAATTATCTTCTCGCTCCTCCATATTCCCCCTTTCCACCCTGGACTTCCCAAAAGCATCACAACTGACATTGAAAGTCACCAGGATGTCACCAATACTGACCAAATGACCAGTGATAAGCATTTCAAAATGCTGCAATTATTAATTTTCAGATGGCCATGTAAAGTAATACTGTAGTAACATTTATTAGATTGCTTTTTTCCAAAAGAGTTTTTGGCTCACAGAATTAAGACAGAACAAGCTTAAGAAAGAAAATTAACAATTAAGATTCCAGACCATAATTCTTTAGCTAACAATGACAGCTCTATCGTATTCAGGACATAACTAATCAAAACAGAAGAGATTTTTTCATATAAGACATATGTCTGTTGCTTGTGGAGGCTAAAGGGCTCTCAGAGGTTTAGAAAACTAGCTAAGATACAAACAATGAAAAACATCATGTTATTTCATAAAGTGCAATTATCAATACATATCTGAGAATTCACAATAGCATTTTCTGAAAAAAGCCCAAGTATTCTCTCACCTGGAACTCTTTATAAAGAACCAGTTCTCTTCAATCTGAAGTGATCAAATAACAAAGAGTATATTTTAGGAAATAATTATAAAACTGAGGTAAGGTACTACACTGAATGCACATTAATAAAGGAGTGAATTAATCCCTGATATATGTTACCTGAAGGAATATCAAAAATTCCAAATTTTTGGTAATGTATGAGGTTTTGGGTCTTGTTTTTTGTTTTGTTTTTTTTTTTTTTTAAAGGCTGTGTGAATGCATGCATGAATATTTAGCCTTTTGCTAAATATTATAACAAAGGACAAAACACCAAGAATAAATGAGAGAATAAAGCATCAATAGTTTCTCAATCCCAAAGTATATAAATTCAAAAACACATCATTTACACTTTTGAAGAACGCTCACTTTGCAAGGAATCACTGTTGAAATAAGTTAGATTTCCTTTCAGGTGCAAACTGCTGGTTGGCTATAGATGATACAGAGATTCCACAGTATTTCTCAAGTGCAAGGAGATGTGCCTTCATAAGAAACAATGATAATATCTTCAGAAAATGTGCTTCCCCCTATTTTGCATGCTACTAGTCTTTCATCAGACATTACATTAACTCAAAAAACATTAAATAAGTTAAAAAATTGGTGACAAATTGCATTTTTTAGAAAACAGCTCAATATGATGGTCAGTTCTCAGAAGCAGCTAAGAACACCCCATGCAGCTTTGACTTCAGAGCTTGACTTGTTTTTTTTGAAAGAACAATTTCTAACAGAGTAGCTCAAGCACAGACTTTCAAGCAGCAATGAATCAATGTTAATCTACAACCAACTTATGTAAGGCCCTAGCAACTTCAAATTATTTCGAAATATTAAACAACACCCAACAAACTTGGCTGAAGAAGCTTCCCAACCCTTCTGCTTACTGCTGGCATTTGCACAGCCGTACTCTTCCACAACATATCCACACAGCCTGTATCTTTGAGAACTTCAGCATTGTAACACCTCAGAGCACTGAATCAATATTACAATTTAGACCAAGGGAATTGGTCAGAGTTAAGCTGAAATCTGAAACACCAAAGTTTACAAACAAGAAGCATGCTTCTACAAACTAGAGAGTGTCTTCAGAGCATTTCAGCAAAGATGCCTTCTAAAAGGATGGTCTTATATAACTCCATTACTAGCTGCCTAGTGTGACAGCCCAATTTCAGGACATTATGTAGGCATTCTGCTTCTTTCTAGTACAAACCAAGATGAGCTGCTCAAATGTGGATGATCTTATGGAAATAAGAATCACACAGTTGGTGCTCTCAACAGCTTATGCACACCTATTCTCATCTTAATGACAGAGATCAGCAGTTGGAAAGGTCATGACTGAGACCTCCCAGGATGATGAAGAGCAGCTAATCATGCCACAAGTTATGCAACTGCTGGGGGGGAGTTCAAAAAACCAAAGCAGATAGCTACAAAGACAGGCCTATGTACAACAGATAGATATCTATATAACTGTAGGGATAAATACTTACCTGTATGCACAGGAACATCAGACAGCGCCAGACACCCTTCTCCTCAGGGAAAACTCAGAACCATGAGACACTGTGAATTTTGCTCTACATGACCACCATATAGCTTCCTATATACCTCCGTGGTGAGCACTGTGATCTGACTCAGAGATTGATGAATGTGAGATTATCCATGTCAATATTCTGATAACATTATGTCAATGAGGTAAAAGGATAAGCTTATAGAAAACAAAGGGGGATTATTCCTATGGGTCAAACAGAATTCTGTTGGCAAACAGAATTTTGGGGTAGGAAACTCATTGGACACAAACTCTTTTTACAGAAATTTTTCCACTTGGGTCATGCACCTCTACTAATCAATAAGTAACTTTCTGAAGACAGATGAAGAACAAACACACATTGCAAAACATACCATAAAATGGGAATTGCTTCTTCCGACAATATGATGAAATACTCCAAATGACACAAATGTCCTCCTACAAATCTTTCTGAACTTAATGCCAGGACATGGTTGGTTACTGTTTGTCAAGTTAAGTTCATTTTCTCCTTTCAACAAGCACCTCATACAAAAAAAGTCCTTATTAATTAATGTTGTTATTCCATAACAACTTCCTTTACACACAACAAAGATTTGTCCCATCATAATGAGATTACATAAAATATGCATCCACCTTAGTTGTATAACACCACCTAAGATGGGCTTTAAATATGCTTCATTTACCAACAGTTTTTTCCTTAAACTGCATGCTTTTTTGGACAATCAAAAAACCAAAGCTGCCTTCTTCAGTTTAAGAGAGCTGGTTTTATGGTCTTGCTGCTTCTTATCTCCTTAAAGGAGTTATTAGCATTATTCAAAAAGATAGTTGATAAAGAACATTTAACTGTTTAACAATACTCAACAGACAGTTGATTATAGAAAGACATGTCAGTGCACATATGGCAGGCGGATAAATTATGCACATCTGGATTACTTTTGGCAAGAAACACAACTAAGTGTCTAACGCCAAGTTTAGCAATCTGTCACTATCAATATGTGCATTTATTTAAAGACGTCAAGGATTCAAAGTCATATTTTCTATTTTTCATAAAAGTTCCAGCTCTTCACGAGACAGCAAAACAGGTGACAAAACACATTGCATAAATTGCCAAAGGCTGTATAAACAGGGGAAATTTTTAACTTACCATGCTTACAGGAGTAGCCAAATTTTCAAATCAACTCTACCCTTTACTAGCTTATATTAGTATTTAATATCTAAAGTGGGTATTAAATCAAGTTCTGAATACCAGCCTCAAAACTTAGATAAAATTTTGCTAAGTTCAAAGAAAATGAAACAATATGAAGCTATCTGAAAAGTTTTAATTATGACCTTGTTTGTACAGTAGCTGATTATTTTTGGTGATAATGTGATGAGAAAATTTACTCATATCTAACTATATTGCCCAAAACTAAGGAATAGATTCAGCAGTAGGGAGAACTTACACCATACGGAAAGGCAAGCATAAAACTGAAGGTTAAGAAGTCATGCTTGTTCTTAATTCAAATCTAACATAAGTAAGCAAAAAGGGAAAGTACAATTGATATGGATTAACATTTGCCACAGAAAGCAATGGTTGCATACCAAAAAATTATCAAAAAGCCAGAGCAAGTTTTCCTCAAACGAACAGAGAGATTGATCAAAAAGGCCTTTATAAATCCATAAATACCTTAAAAACATGAAAATCAAAATCAAATTTCGTGGCAAAAAGTCTAGTTGCTTTCTTACACATTAAAATCATTCAGCTTATACTTAACAAAGGGAGAAGGGAATGAAGTATTACCACTGTCTATCAGTTTTAATGTAAAAAACGCTACAAAAACAAGTTGTAAGAATTTCAAGACTACTCATTGCTTGTTCGGTATCAGAAATTCCACTCCAGTTTAGCTCAATGATCATAGAATGGTCATCATCCATATTTCTCTTATGATTTTCGTCTCTAAAGAGAATAAAACCTCATTCTGTCTCGCTTCCACTGTCTAGATGTATGGAGAGACAACATTAAACCTGCCTAAATAAATTTAACTTTATATTCATATTAATATATGAATACCTGAAAAATATAAAGGTTTTGATTTACAGTTGTAATACAGCCTTAATTACATTCACAAGAAATTCAAATATCTTGAGATAGGTCATAACATTTATTCCAAATATCTACTCAAATTGTATTAATATTTGTTATACCAAAATACAAAAATATCATTATGTATTTCAAAACCTGAAACCTTTGCATATTTTCTACAGAAGTAGTAACAATTTGCATTTTTATTTCACACAAATACAGAGGTAAACAAGTAGATACAACATTTTAAATTTTAAAGAATTAACTGATTCTCCACCTTACTGGACACCATATCTGCAGCTTTGAGTGAGTTTTCACCTTGCCAAACATAAGAAAGAGAAGCTGGAAAAAACCAGTGAAAGACAGTAGAATCATCTGCCTTCCTGATAAGCAACCATGCCTGTGGTAGAGGAAAAGATACTGCACTGTTGGGGTTACTGAGACAACAGTTTTCATACCAGCCTCAGGACAGACACACGAATTCACTCAGGTCTTAGAGAGCTTAAATTAGATGGATTTTTGTTTGTCTTTTCACTTGTACTTTGCTGTTAATTCTCGTTCTAGTGGATAACAGTACCTGCTTCTCACCATACATAACCTATTTCTCTTGTCTCCAGTACCCCTAAAATTTTCACTCTTCTTCACAAGTACTCAAGGAAAATATGCAAAATTTGGCACAGGCACTTCCCACCACAGAAGGAGTTGAGAAATTCTCCTGACAAGTACGCATAGGGTAATATTTTAAGCAGATGATTAATTAAATCAAATTGAAAATCTTTTTAAAAAGGAGAAGTGAAAAGGGTTTGTTTACTAGGACAAAAATCTTGAACAGCACTGAAATGGGTAAATACCAAGCTGAACAGTCACTGGTTAGGGACTGACAACACAATAGTTTACACTCCCTATTGGGCACTTGACATGAATTACTTACAGGCCAGCTAAAATAAATAGACATGGAACTTGATAACGTCAGCTGTACTGCATCTCACTTTAAAATTCTTTTAACAGATTGGCAATAGTTTATACTGTGTAACAGCGGCTCTTTCTTTGCATACATATGTTCAAACTCAAACGAATTTACCTGTTTCTAGACACACTGTGATGTCTTGAATATTGAACTCTCTACCAGCAGAGGGGGAACCTCTATTGTGATTTCTTTCTTTCAACACAATCTTAAAGGCAGACTTCTAAATCTGTTTCTTAGCTTCTAGTGCATTCTTTTTACAAACCTCACATGCAGGACTAAGTTAACACTCCTACTTCCCATGGGCATTCAAGACAGAAGACTCAAACTGGCTGACTGTGCTTGTTGCTTTGATCACATCATGAGATAGCATTTCTAAAGCTACTTCATAATTTTACCCTATACCAGCGTGACTGTATGTAAAGGGAAATGTATACATTCCGATTTTTCTTGATCCTTGTTTTAAATTACCTCTTATCAACACGAATAACTCATTTCACTGTCACAATCTTTTAGAGCTTTTTTTTTTTGTGGAGAAGAAACTTCATCTTTCACAGAAATCAATGTTCCTTCTCCTTGTACTCGAATTTCCAAGATATTCAAAACTTCGTATCTTCATTATCATTTAGAGCACTTACAAGACTCTCCTATATGGACATAAGCAGGAGAACAGAAATAACCTATTCCCACAAAGTCTTACGCAGCAGGTCAACGTAAATACAAAGAAATGAAGCTATATTTCATACATTTTAGCGATTGTAATGACTTCTACTATGATTAACCCTCACCTTAATTTCCTTCCCTCCAAAAGGGAAGAATTAAAGCAAACTTTATTAGTTATCCAACAGAACAATGGATCACTAGCTCTTAGGCTCAGAAAGCATTATATTATGGTATTCTGTTAAAAATAAAACCTCTTTCTGCCAATAAGAACTGAAAAATTGGACAGTGGGCGTTTGCTGGAGAATCCTCAAGGTGGAAGCTTTATATATAGAAGGAACGTAAGAATAAAAATATTTTAAGTATACACAGGTTTTACTTCATTTATGTATTTCCATTTACATCACCCACAAAAGATGGTCTAGATTTGAGTTATCATGAAATAGTAGTAGGACATATAAAACAAGAAACACGGATCTAATGTAATTCAAGAAAATATTGTAAACAGATACTCTTTTTTAAGGGCAAATCATTTTAAGTGCAAAACATTTTCCTCACTAGAAGACAAGTGCCAAAAAAGGAAAAAAAATTAAATAAAATATCTAAATCCCTGTCTAACTTTGCCAAAATCTAGTCTGAGTGCTTACATTGTGCTCAAACAAAACTTTGATCATAAATTTCTTTTCAGAGACCAAAATGAATGACAATAGGAAAGCAGGTTTCTATGGCAGGGCAGCTCTGTTAAAGCTTTCAATAACCATGTCAGCTCCCAGGGGCTTTAATTTGCTTCTGTGGTGGCCTTTGTTTCTATCTTTAAAGAATTCAGAAACTACATGACATACATGTACTTAATTTTTTTTTTTCAGTATTCTTTGGTAAAATTCTAATTGCTCTCAGACACACATTTCTGAGGGATGATGGTCACCAGAGCCGATTTGCAGAGCACCAGACAGGTGAGGATCTCAGGCTCTGACAAGGAGTCCCAAACGCTGGCAATTTCAATTCTTTTGGGGAGGTAACAGGCAAGCACAGCTCTAATTTTCTGCTTTTTAGTATTCTTCTTTCCACTCAATGCTTGGTGACATTAGCTGGCACACCCTGTCTGTCAATATTTTTTTTTCTGCAGAAGTAGTTTCATGGGGGAAAAAAGGAAAGAAAAGGAATTTTCTAGGCCTATAGTTTGCTTTTCTCCTCTTCATCTCTTCTCCCCTTATTTGCCTCTTAAACTTAAGATGAAAACCTCGGGTCTGCAAAGACAAGCAGGAGATTACTACTGCATGACAAAAAAAAACCTCTCTTGTATTTTCTAACAATAGCCTGCCAGCCTCAGAAACAGACTACAAGAGACATGTAGATTGGCTCTTGTAAAGCTAAACTTCGGATACTATGTGTAAATAATATTCTCTAGTGTTATGAAATACAAAAAAGCTGATATGGCCTTTAAATATAGTACCATAGTACAGGAAAACCTTGCAAGATGTAGTACCAAGCACACAATCTAAAGAAGTAAAATTCAGTGATTAGAAGGGTTGTATTGATACATGCTTGCCATAGAAAACTATGAGGATAAAGTTTAATTTTGGAAGTTTTCCTCAGTGCCTGAAGGCTCATGAACAGAAAGCTTATGGTGGTAACAGCCATAATCCTTCCTTTGCAGGAACAGCAAGTATTCCACTAAATGGGTAGATAAGGCCAGAAACCTGGGCTAGTGGCTGGCATTCCTGTCCACATCGGAGGGGTTGGAACCAGGTGATCTTCATGGTCCCTCCAACCCAGACCATTCTATGATATCTAGAAATTGAAAGTAAAATCAGAGAGGTTTTAAATAACAAGGTGACAGAACCAAACTCTTTTTGAAAGTCTTTCAATAGCCAAGAAGTAAACATTTGCTCAACGAGAACAGACTTCAATTTTCCACTTAGAAGCAGAAATTTAGATTTTCAGAGTGGTTTTGAGTAAGATAGTTATAAACATCCTGTGAATAATCACATCTGTCCCAGCAAAAAAAGCTGCAGATAAAAAAACATTTCACTATTTCTGAACACTGCACAAAGCATCCATCTAATGAAGCCTGAAGATGCAAGAGACAACAGTAATAGATGTTGTTAGACTGATGGTTCTGATCAGTCCTATCACTGTTGTGGAAGGTGGTAGTTGTCCAGAGTGCAGTCAGCTGAAAAATGCTATATTTGTGGAATCCTGTGGTGTTTTGCAGGATTTCTGACAGATTTTTCCCGTATTTCAATAGAACTTCATCAGTTTCTTGGTGAGTCTTTTGTGGAGCTCAAATTCCTTTAATAGGTACAAGATTGTCACAAATTTCAAGTAGTAATACTTTATAGCAGTCTTTAACAAAACTTGCACTGACTTCTGAAATGCGTCATTGGTCTAAATTAAGAACTAAGTAACTGATAAAGGAACATTTAAGTTCCACAGAAGAGACCTGGGATTCAGATTTACAGCTTTCTTTTCAAGGCTAGAAAAATTCAGAATTTTATCAAAGCTTGCAAACAAATTCACTGAACAAGCCATACTATTTTTCGCATATTAATCAAAATTAAAGAGTTGTTATCTATTAGCAATTACAGTCTGTATATTCATGCTGATATTCTGAATAACTGACCCAAGAGGGGAATTCTGAAATACTACCAAATAGAAATAATTTCTTTTTGCACACAACATGAATTAATACTCTATTAAGAACATAAAGGCAAGCAAAATAAATGAAAACAAATTAAATAATCTAAATGGTAACAGGAAATTTTAAATCTCTAAGGTAAGGAGAATTACTGCCTTTGACTTATATGCTAGCAAAATGTCCATGGATTATTTCTGCATTCTCTAATACCACAGCTGAATTGACAAGGAGGAAAATGATCACACAAATAGAGAATATGAAATCAACGTAGTTCTCAAAAGCATTAAACTCAGAGGATGACTCAACTGTTTCTAGGACAGACATCCTTCATAGGAAAATACTAATACTAATACATACTGAAATTAATCAAACATGCAAACTAATTTCTTTACAACAGATAAACTACTTAGAAGATGCTCTATATTTTCTATGTCTCAGGAAACTCAAGAATGCCATGTCAGAACTTGAAAGTGCTATATTTATTTCCAATTATTGCAATAAAGGAGAATACAAACTGATATCAAAGAAATCAAAATCTTCTCCAAAGTGTCAAGAAAAGTTTTGAATGCTAATGGTGAAATGTCAGAAAACATCACTACCTCTTTCAATTAATTTGCAGCTCTTGCTCTCCCGTTGTAAAGCAACATATAGCTATATAAGTACACAAAAAACTGTACTTTGAATATAAATTCAAAATTTAAACCCAATTTTAATTCAAAAAACAAAATCAATTTTCAGATGCAAAAAATGACCTAAGAAGGTTATTAGGTTATTAATTCAGCAGATTTTTCCACATTTGATGTATTTTAGTCAACTAAGTCAGTATTTTAGTCAACACAGTGAGTGTCTGATAGATAATCCTGAAGAGGGCAAGTCAACTCTTCTTTCATTGCTTGATCACAATACCCTGGCAATATACACTGTATTCTCAAGCACTCCTAGTTATCCATCGCAGGTTCTCAGAATACTTGAAATTGTGCTTTTCAGAAAACATAAACTGAAATAATTGCAAAGCCAGGACAAGAAGACCATCATACTGATTTATGGTTTAAATTATTTGCATTACTCCTACAGTGAAAGAAAACAATACTGTGACCACAACAGGAACGTATGTGTAGTGTAGAACTCTCTGTGACCACAGTTCTTATGACTGATACCACGTTTCTTCAATTTGTGTGCATGAGGTTCTATGCATATAAAAGCACTGTGAAGCAGCCTGAATAACAACCATGTCAGAAATAGACAAAATTAGAAGTATTCAATTATTAGAATTATAGCATCAGTTAGTGCTAATAGTCTTGTTTTCCTTTGTTTGTCCAAACTTTTGTTTTAAGCTCTTAATTCCTGCTTAACATACAAACTCTCATTGGAATCACTAATAATTAAAAGGCCATTAGCTTTGTGGTTGTACCTGATAAGTCTACCAGTGCTTAAATTACTGTAAAATAATGGCAGACTGTTTCACTACCTCAGAGATGACAAGCAATTACATTTAAAGACTGACATGCTCCAATACTACAGTTCAACTTCAGTGAAACATGTAAGTGGAGGGAGCAAGACGCATGAAAAAGACCCAGACATCCTCCCATCCAAAAATCCTGAAGGAAGGTGCAATATAGTGATAAACATAACTCCAGCCATCTCTGGTATAAGGACTTACAACTGAGGCATCTCTTTAACTCAGATTTTGCAACTATAAGAAGAAAATTGAGTAGAAGGAACGGAACCACATTTATGAATCTGACCTTTTCTGAGAAGGACAGTCTTGCAAAATATTTCATATCCAATAAGCTAGATTTCTAGTCTGCCCTCTGGCATGCTTCTGCCTAGGACAATAGTCAAGTTCCTCCTCTTTCATTGCATCTGATTCCTCCCTCCAACCCCTCTCTTTCTGAA
The DNA here is from genome assembly GCF_027579445.1 of Ammospiza nelsoni. Classification (NCBI taxonomy): domain Eukaryota; kingdom Metazoa; phylum Chordata; class Aves; order Passeriformes; family Passerellidae; genus Ammospiza; species Ammospiza nelsoni. The sequence goes on along the minus strand of NC_080669.1, from coordinate 55,047,708 downwards.
CGGTCTCTATTTTAGGGTTCAGATACAAATACTACTTGTTTTGTCCCCAAATGCCTTAGGGACATTCAAACCCATACACATCCTGATCAATATTATACAGAAGTGGATCCAAACACCAGACCACAACTGAACCAAACTAACACAAAGAGGCCCTATATGCTCCACTGCCAGACACAGGAGATTTTTTAATTCTCTCTCAGATTCTACCAAAAGCGGAGAAAGTGCTTTGCCATTGTTTAAATGCAATCCACTTCTATAGCATCCATCCCTCTGCACAGGGGTCAGGGATGATCTGATGCCTTTTACATGTACAAAAAACATCAGCCAAACCCTGAGTTTACTACCCACAAGAGCAGACCCTTTGAGCTTTGACCCAGTTGGGTTACTAACAGCCTGTAAGGATATTCCTAACTAAACCCTGCTGTCAAGTAAATATCAACAAACCAACATGTAACAAAACAAAAAACTCAATTCAATGTTCCTGATTACAAAACAGGCAGTTCTTCAGTCAATAAACATTTCTTCTAATGCTACAAGTAAGTGAAAGGTGACTAACAGGCAAAAGACTTTTTAAATGTCTGGCAAGTTTGGAGAGCGTTTGGAAGGAATAAGCTTGCCAGAAAGTGCTGGCAAGCACACTCCCTACAACAGCCAGCAATGGATATCCAAGCATGCATTTTTGCTTCCTTTCCCAGACATAGTATTACCACCCCCACCTTCTTATTTATGCAGGGAAAGGGTGGCATTATTGAATTTGTTTTCTTAGTTAAGCAATTTTTTTTCCTATTGCACAGAAGGAATGATTTCCAAAAGGAGAGGTAGCCAAATACATCTGGAGAACATTTTAAACCCATTTTACAGGTACTAAAAACTGAATTGTCAGAGTCCATTGGCAGAACATAACACTTCACTTTTATACAACATACTAGCTACTGCATTCCCATTTTAGAACAGTTTGAGAGTTATACTTCACAAATATAGTGCTGAGATGCAAATAATGGCCTCAGAAAAATGTAAGAAGTCACACCCATTTTCTTTAGAAAAAGTGCACCTGCAACTACTTTTATATTATGCTCCTTTTGTTTCACTAAACTTTGTGTTTGCAGCCTATCCATGATGTGGATTAAATAATAACTACTTCACACTATTAAGGATTATAGAGTGGATAGACCACGGAAACTGACCCCACAGGAAGGCTTTGCTAGAGGTTTCATATCATGACATCCAGATAAAAAAGAAAAACTTTGCATGTTGCATTCTAAAGCCTATAGCAAAACTTAAAATCTCTGTCTTAAAAGAAATGCTTTCTAAAAATGTAACTATGGACTGGGGAAAAAAAAATTCCAGAAGCCTGCATTTGGCTGTATCCCATCTTCTTTTGTCAGCTGTCTTCCTGAATCAAGCAACTATATTGCCATCAAAAAAGAACTTAATCATTTCATATAATACCTGGAAAATTTATGTGAAAACAGTTTATGTTGCAGTAGACTTTTTGTGGTTTTTAAAGCACCAACCAGCAAAAGCTATTCACATCTTAAGGAAAGCTAAGAAGAACATATGAAAATTTCCCTTTTCTTCACATGAGTAAGTAATATTTACTCTTCCAGAGCCTGTGACTGGCAGTATCTATAATACACTCTTGAACTGACTATTTTTTATAAATCGATTTTGAAATACTGCTCCACTGTCTTGATTCCTAAACACAGACCCACAAAAATTAGTCTAGCAAGATGACATTAGTCTCTTCTCACTGACCAAATGCTTTGTAATAAGTAGATTGGCGGAGATGACTTAATTCAGACACACTGAGCAACTGAATAATTAAATCAAATAGAAGAGCTAATAAAGAGTGCATAGAGACTGCACAGACAACATTATTTAGGGAATGGAGAAAGTAAATGGAAAGAGAATACTAGTAAGGCTTAAATGTACCTTGATTCAGTATTCTGATTTGTTAAACATTTCCCCATCATTTTATGCCCTAATAAGTTTCCATTGACTAACATGACCTAAAGCTAGAGAGAAAGTAGCTCAATGCAGAGTTTCCTAGAACGTATGTCCACCAAGCTGCTGCAACTAAATATCAGTTAAAATAATTGAGAAAATGGAAGCATACATATCATAGCACTTTTTTTTTGAGACTAGTGTTTGAGTATAGTAACAACCAAGCTACTTTGAACACCATGCTGTTTCAAAACACATTAATCCTATTCAAGTTCTAATAAAAAGTGAATCTTACAATGTGTTAAAAATAGGAATACTGTGAAATTAGTTGATAAATGCAGCACTGAATATAAAAAAGTACTTTGTTACCCACATTCAACTGTCTGTTAAACCTCAGGTTATCAGGAGGTAAAACTATACCTTATATCTATTGTAAACAAAACATGACCAAGATAAATCAAAAATAATCTGGCACCATATATTAATACATAATTCAATACAAGCTAAAATCAAAAGTTAATGTTCAATGTGAACACTGAAGCCTGACATCCTGTTGTCTTCTCTTCAACCAAGAAGAGATACTCCCTTAAATGTCAGTGAAATTATTTGAATGATCAGTGGGAGCACAGCCCCCTGAAGTCAGGTAAGAAACAGTCTTAGTTATGGGTCAGTTCTTCTCAGCTGTTTAATTTCATGTATTTCTAATTGCAAAAAGATAGGAGGATCAAGACAGTCACTTCTGTCGACGCAGTACAATCTAAAACTCAACACAGTTGTACGGCAATAGTGAAAACCTGACTTTTGACAGCCAATAGAAGTAAGAATCAATTAGTGAAACTTCTGGTAGCAGACAGAAAAAATCACCTTACCCCTAAGACCACCCATTTGTTTTATTACCTACTGTTACAATGCACAATGATAGTATTGCTAAAAGGCTGCACTTCGATTTTCACTAAAGCCAGCCAGATCAGAAATAGCAACAACAAGAGTTTGCTATGAGTTAAAGGCTATCAATGCAACTGCTTGTACTCTTCAACTCATGGAGATTCAGGCCACTGCCAACCAAGTGAATGAAACAGAAGAGTAAATGTAATTTCAGGAATAGGTAGTTTCAACTTTTCATTTTTGCAGTTTCAAAGCAGCAGGCTGTCAAGTCCAATTCAAGCACTCAGAAGCAAGTTTTACTATTAGAAAATAACTTTTTAGTACATAAAGACAATTTTTGGGTCTGTCTGCATTTGTAAATGTAAATTTAAGATAAGTCTATGACTATTTCAAGACCAAAGGCAATAAGGTTAACTCCAAGAGAAACAATCAAGGATGTGAGGGCAAAAAAGTGTCATAACATGCTGCAGAAGATTCCAAATCTACATTCCTGGGCAAGTTGAGCTAAAATCTTATTTTTACATACATATTCATATATATGTATATACATATGTGTATGGATTTAATACATACAAATAAAAATTATATATTATCCAAACACGTGCACACATACATTCTACAGATCTCAAAATAAGCAGCACGGGCACATAATTAAGGGGTCCCCAGGGCTCATAAAGAAAGTGCAACGACCTTGTTAGTGTTTGGCCTTTCTTTCGCACCCAGTCTCATTGTAAAACAGTCAACCATGAAACTACTTTAAAAAGCTGGTTTTCTTTTTATTTACAGCATGATTTTATAATGTACCATTCATGTTTTATAGAAGCTGGTACTTCTGTATATCTTTCTGCCAAATTCAACATGAACCACAAACTTTCTAATTTACAACTTTCAGAAATTTGAATGCTTTTGAATACCGGGATTTTCAACTTTGCAATTTAATGACAACCCTGCCTTTGGCCTTTCCTGACCTGTTGTGAAGTAAATCAGGCACACTAATGTGGGCTAACAAGTCTTTTTCACACTGTTCGATCACCCTGCATCTTTTTTCTCAGCAGACACCGCCTCTCTCCCACTCTCTGTCTAGCCATCCTCCCTCAAAGCAAACAAAATGGTCACTGTAACCCTGCATTACTGCTCATTAGATCACAGGTTAGTCAAGTGGAACTGCCCGAGGTTCCCAAAGGAGAGCTATACTTCAAAAATCTGTCCATGTCAAATGAAGAAAAAACCCCTGAGCGTGGGGTCACCCAGATCAATGATCAAAAGAGACTGAGAATAGTGGAGGGAAAAAAAGAAAAAAAAAAAAAGAAGAAGAAGAAAACCCCCTTTTTTGTAAAAAAACAGCCTTCTGTATAATAAATCAGAATAGAAAAATACTAAGCTTTTTTTCCCCCCTTTAACAACAGTCCATTTTGGCTTTAAAATGTTTTTTCTTGTTTTTCTGAAGATTTTACAAGAGCAAGAGTATTTTTAAAGTGTTAAGATTGAGGTTTCAATAAAACTCAAACTCACTTTAAGAAATTAGCAAGAGAAATAATAATGGAAGATAATGGAGATTTTATCTCCATCACATAAATACTTAGCTATTCCAAAATGAGTCAACATCAATTTTCATTCAATTATGAATACATTCTGAACTTCATGAGAAATGATACAAGTAGCATGTCCACAAAAAAAGGTGGTCAAGCATAAACTACATAGTCTGAACTCTTCTGCTACATGACAGATGTGCAGGCACGTGCAATACTTCGAGAATTTACAGTACCATGTCTGTGGACTCTGTTTGTCCTTTACGTACATAGGGCAACTTTTTAGTAAAAACCACAAAAACAAAAAAGCCCAAATCAAATTTTAAAAATTTAAAATACAATCATAATTTTAAGTAATAAATTTTGATTCACAGAACAGATCAAATTACTCAATGAAGAGCACTGACTGTTTAATAAGGGTCTGTGCAAATACAGGTTACAGATATCACATGCATTAATACTGCTTATTCAAAATGAGCTATGCATTTCTAAAACAACAAATATACACTGTGCCACTCGATGCTGTTGCAGCTAAAGGGACCTGATTGATTCCTGGAATATTGGTTGCAGAGCATGTTTTTGTTTACAGCTCTGAAAAGATTTCTTCGCCTGCCCTAGAGAGTGACCCAAATTTCACTCTCTTACTCCCTTTATCCTCAGCCATGAGTAAAGGCATAATTAGCAACAAAGAACAAAGGTAAACAAATTGGAACAGAATATCTGTAGTAGATTTGTAGCTAATATATGGTCTGTTGTAGCAGAATTACTGTAACATAACAAACCTATAGGAAAGCAAAGGAAAGAAATCCTTAAAGTACTTAAATGTTTCATAAAATGTGGTAAACTATTTCCTAGTATTTATTACCAGAGTAACACAAAAAACCAAAATGAGACTATAAATACTGTGATAATACATTATGAAAAAATATTGAAAAAAAATTTACAGAATAAGCTTGTATTAACAGAGGGACAGATGAAACAACTTATTTTTAAATAAATAATGCAATTGTAACAAATATATAACAGTATATGCAGTAATCCAAATTGTCTACCTCTGGAGATATGTGTGGATGAAATGAAAAGTCTTTTAAGCAAAACTCATTCACTAAAGCAGGTGGGGCTTTTTGTTGGTTTTCTTTTTTTTAATCAGTTTGCTAGATGCCTCACACATCTATTAAGAGGCAATAGATACCTATTAATACTTGAAATGGAACTCCAGCATGCATTAACTTTAAAGATGCCCACATATTAATACTGAGTCCTTACTTTTAAGACAGTATTAATACAGCACAGGCTTTTTGACCCTTGCAACTTCGCATCTAATCAGAATCTGAACAACTAAATATAACAGAAAATATCAGAAAAAGCAAAGATATTGAGAAATATGTAGTCATAGGAATGGATTATTCAATACATTGTCAACACTCTGGTTCTTAAAACAGTAAGAAAAAATATCAGGATGATGTGTGTAAGTCTGAATAATAAATGAACATGTTTTCAAGTGAAAAATTGTCTAACTTTGCCTTTTTTAAAACATGTTACCTAGTTAATTTGTATGATCCTTCAAAAAGTTCTTTTCTAGACTAACTCAAAACTTCAGGCAGTTCAGATTCTAACAGAAGTTGTTACTGTTTCATGTCAGACTGCTGTAATAGATTTTCTAAACATTTAAACTATTTTGAGGAAACATTTATGCTTATAAAGATTCCAGCATGACTAATGATATGCTGCAGTATCAACAAATCATCATTAGAATAATGTCGTTATATTCAAACCCTGCTTCTAGTCTTATGAAGACAATTGTTCCCAGATGCTAGAGTGGATAATTCATGTTTCTTCAGAAGCATGTCTGCATCTGCTGTTGAATCACTGCAAGAAGTGGATGGGAAAATGGTTTCCTCTTTTTGAACCAAAAGTCATTATGCACTGAACAGAAGTGGTTTCTGAGGAAATAATGGACACTGTTCAGCCTATATTGCTAAAGAAGAAGGCCTTCAATGGCTCCAATTTTCTTTAAGTAAAAACTCAGTACTGCATCCTCATAGTCTCTGAACTATGTGGGGCCCTTCACTACTTTTGAATTTGCAAATCTCCATGTCATTCTTTGTTTTTGTGTGAACCTTCGAATGCTCTCTACTCATCTCTTCTGCTTCACTGCCAGTAAAGTCTTGGGAAGTAACAGGGAAAGAGGTGCATGAGACTTGTCAGCAGTCCCCTTCCCTTTCTCCTGTTACTCCTTCTCTCTAGTTCATTTGCAAAAACAGCAGTGTCCTGTCCAGCAATCAAGCTCACTGCAGTCTTTGATTTTTGTCATCCACCACACCCGGAGAGCATCCAAGATTTTTCCAGGAGCTTAATGGCTTGAAAGAATGACAGGGTAAAAAAAAAGAGCTCAAAACTAAGAATGGATAGGAAGGAATTTAATCTCACCTTGCAGTAGTATGTGTTTCCTTCCTGGCCTTTGACAATTGTAGCATTGTTTCAGTAACATCCAGACCACTGATGCAAAGATGATCCTTTTCCCATCCTGTCACTTAGGAAAACATCATTGTTTCATGAATTCTCACATACCATGCCAACATCTCCATCTCCAGAGATTTATGGTTTGTTTTCGCTCATAGGAATCTTACGCTAAAAAATCTAAAGAACCAGCCTCTGATAGGCCTATGACACCTCAATTTTCAGGCTTGTTTTTCCTCGTGCTGCAGCTCAGTTTCAAGAGAAATTCTTCTCAAGCATCTTCAGAAATTTTGAGTTTCATAGGGAACAGAAAGCCTCCCATGCTCAGGCTGAGCTCTGAGCACCTTCTATTTGATGCAGGTTTTAAGAAACTCGGCATACACATATTTCCAGCAAAGTCTTCAGGGTGTTGGTAATTACAGACAATAACCTATGGTGTGTCACAGTGTAGGTAGTATCAATGCAGCTGAAAATTTTCTACTTTTGTGGCACATAATTAAAATCTAACTTGAAATACTTAGATATAAAATGGATAGATTTTCTCCTGCTATGGCTATTGTTGAACTTCCCTGACATGACCAATTAAGATGCTCAACATGATTTCCCATGTGTGTGAGTGTGTAATTCCTGCAGAATGGACTGTGGCCAGAAATTAATTTCATACCCTGCATACCTACTCTAATGGAATGAAGATTATGTTATCATAATCAACTTGAAAAACATTTCTTTTAAAATTTCTTTTTTATGTTGAGTACCAATTATAAATTATGTAGTTCAACTACAAAAAATTATCTTTTCCTAGGTAAATTCAAGGTTCACAGTATATTTAACTTGCCTATAATCAGCAAACTTGTTTTAGCACTAAAAAGAAAAATAGAAGTCCTCATCTTTTAAAAAGCAGTAACTTATATTATTGAACTCAAGATTTCATTCTAGTACATATACATGCATATATCCATGTAAGATGGGTGTTTGAAAGAAAAACGCATACTAAATAATTTTTACAATAGAAGAGGTTTCACATACTTGATCCAATGCATTACTAAATACTTTTCCATTATTTTTCAACTGATCCTGAGACCATTTTTGCTAAAATGGTAGAGTTATATTTGGAAAGTAGTTATATAGCCACTATTTTGTTCCATTTGTAATAGTTATTAATTCTGAAAGAAATACGACTTCTCTTGTTCATGTAAGATGTCACTAACGGTAATTAAATTTTTGAGCATTCAAGAATTCCCCAGAACAGCAATATCACAGACCTAGAGGCTCAAAAGAGTCATAATGATTGTGTGGTCAGATTTGTATCCAACAGGCCTCAGGATTTAATTTAATTCTTTACTAAAGCACACCAAATTTTTACCAAGCAAAAACGGTTTCAGAAAGAACTGTCAAAAGCTGTGCTCTTCTATAACAGTCCTTACTGAATACTAGATAAGCATTTGTAAGTAAACAAATATTTATGAAAAACATTTAATAAACTATGCATATAGATTTGTATCTGAAAGCATTTTAAACTTTCTCTCATAAATTTACTTTTTATTTTTAGATACTATGCTCTATCTTTACAGTCATTGTGTTTAGCTCTGCAAGTGCAGACAACTCCTCTTTGAACAACATTTTCTGTCTTCTTTCTTTGCTTGGAAGTCAACAAAGACACTAAATTTTCAAAACATAGTGAAAATATGTTTCTTTCCTATCTCTCTCTCAAGTCCAGTAAAAGTAATTGCACACCTCCTCTAGAACATCCATTTTTAAGAGGGAAAAATTATTTTCCAGTATTTCCTGTATAATCTTCCTTTACTATGGTTCACTGTAGAGGGATAAGCCAAAAAAGCATGAGAAGTAATGTGGTAGGTAGAATGGTTCAACTCTCACTGGATTTTAGATGCCCACACCTCCAACCTTCCATCTAGTTTTACACCTTCCTCCCACCTCTTGTTGGTGCCTGTATGCCAATTATCCAATTTTGTTCTCATCTGAATTTATTAAAAAATAAGACCTTGAGGAAGGATAGCAGTTAAGTAATTTTTAGGTCCAGACCACTTCATCACGTGGTCGTACAGACAGACTGTCACACCTGAAAGATGGGGGAGGCAAAGAGGCCAGCAAGCAAAACAATACTGCTGATGAAATAAATACTCAAAGTACATAGCATCTATATGCATATAAAACAACCATTTGGAGACCCAAATAGTGCTGCAAAAATCCACGTCTGGAGTTCAAAACTATATAAACCAATACTCTTTGAAATCTACTCCAAGATATGTAGCTGCTTTTTATGCAAATGTGTACCCAGCACCATTCGCTACAAAGGGCCATTCAAGAGATTTATTTCTCTAAATACAGTTTCATATTGTGAAATGGGTGTATGTGGACAGAATTTCTACTCCTGTGTCTTAGCTACTACTACTCTTTATCTTCTTGTGCACTGTGTAATACGTGCATTTTTGCAGGTGTGCTTGAGCAATTTTTTGGTATCTTCAGGAACATCATTCCAAATCAGAGTTTCTATTGGCAGTTTTTGAACTCATTTCCTCGCAGACTCACCCATTTGTCAAGAGCACAACTGGAATTTACTATTCAGAGAGATACTTTGTTAAGTTTTTGTTTCTTTGTCCCACATACACTAGGACAGCAATATTAAGCTTTACTAAGTGATATTATTCACTAAAACATTATCAACTATACCAATTCATTTTTTTTATCTCATGAATATATTGACAATTTTACCTGTTATGGCTTTCTTTATTTTAAAACGTGATTGAAACACAAATTCAGGCAAGGAAAACGTGTGGTTACTGTTTGGATTCAGTCTTGCAACTGTATGAAATTGCTTGCTGTTCACATTTAGCTACAATGTGGATCTACTCACATTTATTAAAATTGGTTAGCTTTTTAGATTGCATTTATATATATATATTTTATCATAGGATCCTTTTATATCTAAATCATTTTCCTAATAGGTATGATGAAACTTTTAATCAGTATGGAAGTTCATATAAGAAATACAAATAGGAGAATAGGAGTTACTTCTTCATTGTTCTAAGCAGGGCAAAACTACTATTGTCTAAATACTAGTTTAATAATATTCTCCTCTCCTGCAAATGTGTTCAAAACTGAAGTCTGACAAATAACTCTTCTGCTCCCTCAAAGGCCACAGTTGTGAAGGAAGCAGCCAATACTCAAAATAGCAGAGTCCAGCTCCAAAACAATCTTCAAATATCAGGGGATACACCTTGGACGAAAAGAAGTATTTGCAATGAGGGGATTGCAAATATTAAGGTCACTAAGGTCACTATGATCTCAAAAACAGGGTAGGAATCTATATTTTGGCTATTTACTGCAGTAATCTGAAGATAAATCATCTCAGAAACAATTCCTTGAGGAACCAAAAATCTGTCCCTGATTTAACTTTGCTCTGGATGTCCCTGTCACAAAGCACACAGATTTGCAACAGCTGGTCTTTGAAAACTCAGATTTGAGAGGCTTGACCAGGGTGAGGACGGGACAGACTGCAGAGAAAACTTTCATTTTCACTCTTGGTTGCAGGCGAAGTTTTTGCAGTACCTGCTCCTGAGGAAAACATTTGCTCAAGTCTGTGAGCTAAAATACTACATAGTCTCTGAAGTTTACCTCTTTAGTAGTCACTGTTCAATGCAGTTTTTCAGATTGCTAGTAACGACATCTATTACTCATACACTGAAAGGGTTTCCAAAGAGGAACCATTTTCCCCTAACTAGCATAAACCACAAACAGCATGAATTATGGAAAAACAGTACAAAGACTTTGGAATAGAAAGACGTGATTACATCCTGGAATTGAGCCTGTCATACTAAGTAGCCAACTCAGACCATTGGCAGGCCTAGAAAGCCCAATTTGCAGCATGCTCCAGATCCCCACCACCAGTAAGAGCCTCCAAAGATGCTGGCAAACCTGAGCATTCTCTTGGTTATTTAGTTTTAAGATATTTAAGGCTTCAAGAAGACACTTTATGTACAAAATTATTTCTAGACACAAACAACTGAGAAAAAACTAGCAGAGTAATAGATAACAGCCCTCATAGCCTTAAGATGGCTCTTTTCATTAGGAGAGACACCTTCCACTATTCTCCTAACAGAAAACCTAATTGAACACTGCCAGTGATTCAAAATCCATATAATCTCAAAAAGATAAATGCATCACAATCTATGTAAATAGGCAACAAGCCTTTCACACTCACTTTTGAAAATATTGTTTGCACTTTAAAGATTTTTTTTAAAAAGATAAAAAGGACAATCAAAATGACTCTCCAATGGAGTTTCCCACACCCATCAAGTCAAATTTAAAGTAAGGTCTTGTATGCAAGAAAAAAAACTCAGCACTTGTGATCAGCATAAGCTTTCCACTATTCTTTTCCCAACAACTACATTTAAAACAATGGTATAATCTTAAAATAGGCTGAGAATAGGTTGATTTACTGTTAACTAGTAAGTCTATATTAAAAAGTTCTATCTTTTTTTTTTAAAAAAAACGGGAATTTAGAACAGATCTTCAGTGATTTTTCATGTTACTAGTGGTCACCAATTTAAATATATGAAAGAAATTTATTATTTGCCTGAATTTTTGGATAACTGAATACAAACCCATCTACAGGTTATAGTGTATGAATGTCTTCACATATATGGTCTTAGAATAGAATAGTTCAAATGGAGTGGATCTACACTGATCATCTAATGCACCTACAATCTTAAAAAGAGACTTAAATATAAAAATAGAAACGTCCCAAAGTCAACACACTGCCAAACAAGAAGCTGCTTCACCAGTGAACTGGAAAAACTAGTTAAATTTGGTTCCTCCTTTGGCCAGGCCTATATGGCTTCCAGGAGTCCTAAACAGATCCAGACAAGTATCCAGAATAGCCTGCTCCTAAAATATAGTGGCTACAGACAACTTCCAATAGATGCAGCTCCTCAATATTGCTCTGACCTGGGAGAAAAATGCACACTGGTTCAACTCACAAGAATCCACTGTAACATCCAGCTTCTGGTACTCATACACAAATAGCACACATTCCAAAATAAAAATTAACAAGCTGATAATCACAGCAATGCCTGTTCCCTTTTAAAGCAATTTGAAGCACTTTTATCACCATTACTCTCCTGCAATATTTTAACACTGTAAGAGAAATCTGACTAATCAAAACCAGTTTTGACAATCAAAAGTACTTTCGTGTGGAAAAATAAAAGCACATTCTGTCAGGAAGATACTTACTTAAAAACATATAATTAGATAAATTGTTTTGGAACTGTAGCCTGTATTTTGGAAACTATGGCCAAACTGATATGCTCTCACCTTCCCTCATATGCTGAATAACTAAATTTATTTTTCATTTGTAAAATTTTTTATTTGCTATTTCATAAGCTTTCCAAAACTACAGTCAGAACTGATTTATATAGGATTAATTCTTCATTACTGTAATTTCAATCTAAAATAAAGTTATTCTGGAGCAAACCCATTGGAACAAAAACAATTGTATCAGTTTTACAGTCTGGTTAATATATGCAGTCTTTATCTCAGCACAGACTTAGCAGATATTCAAATATGTCTAAATACATGCTATTGTCACAGGAAAAAAAACCAACTTACAAATATCTTTGACATGGGAAGATAGAATAACCACCAAAGAAGTCTACATAAGAGAAACATATTTACTTCTAGTTTCTGAAATGAAATGCCATGCCAAAGTTACTTTTCTTGAGTTCATTTAAAAATCAAAATATAACTAGAAAACAGATAACCAGCAACAGAACTCAGGGAAAAAAAGGATTACATTTACTGATTAGTATTTCAGCTTGGCTTCTCCTGTAATTTTCCCTGGTCATTATAGTAATATGAAGTATATTCTGCAAAATGAATTAGATTAAATTGCATTTTATAAATTAAGTAAGTTATTTGGATATTTTTGCAAGTACTTACTATCGCTGTGAATTGAACTATTCATGACATTGCTTATTACTTACAGCACGTAGATTCTACAGTATCATTTCTACCTAAGAAATGTATGGATAAAAACCACATTAAATAAAGTAAAACATTGTGAAAAACTGAAGCAACTGCACTTCCCAACAAAACATATAACTAACATCTGTTGCAGAAATTGCTTGGCATTTGCACAGTTTTATGAAGAATTTTTGTTGTAGATAAATATTTTTCTACATTTCCTATTATGCACCACTCAACTCAGACATTTTCCTTAATTATACTCCAAGGAGTTCTTTCATATCCATTAAAGAAAGGCAATTTGTTGCCTAAAAAAAATGCATACATATTTTTAAATTTCAACTGTGATTCATCTGTCTTCTAACACATGAAAAAATGTCAAGAAAATACCTATAATTAATGGACTTCATTCTGCAAAAATTTCTAATAAAACTCTCAATGCTCAACATGTTACATTTGTTACATACTTTAATATGTTTGTTTTATATAAGCAATGATCTTGCCATTCATCATTTTACTTCTATTCCACATCTCAATAAGGAGGAAAATAGCACAGCAAAGCATCAGGAAAGCAAGAAATTACCATTTCAACATCAGTAAAAATGACCAAAGAAGGCTTCTACTTTGTATACACAGCAAACACAGATCATAATTTTTTTCAGAGACAATGTAACAACTTCATGATATTTTTTCTCTCTTTTTTATTCCTTTTTTTTTTCTCTTTTTCTTTTAATTTCTCTTTCCAGTACTCTTAACTAAAGATCTTCAAAATCACTGAGCTCTTGATACAGTGTGAGTTTTTCCCTGAGAATATGCATGTACTGTGCACATTTAACAAAACTGTTGTACTCTGCACACATTCTGTTGTACTCATACATTAGTAATCAAGACTTGTCTGCTACCAGAATAAACTGTAAGATTTTTTTTTTAAAGCATGTAGTAGAAACCCATTTAAATGCTATTGTAAGCATATAGAGATCTATTACCCTACTGAGACCTCAAGCAACTGGTAATGAAGAATGAGGCGAAAATGAGGGTACTGCCAATAAAAGAAAAGAAATGTTAAGTCTAATACACAGAAAACTCAGGTCAGGCCCCAAAGTCTGCCCACGTTAGTTCATCTGCAAAATGAGAGAGTTACAAGTATAATTTGCTGTTAAGGAAACCAACTGGCATTGCATTCATTATTAATATGAAACTGGAGAAAGAACATTTCTTAAATTTTATTTGCTATAAAAAACTTCATTTAATTTTGGCCACTTTAAAAGTGAAAAATATAGTAAAATAAGAAATACTTAAATCATATAAGAAATAGCCCTACTGATGATGAAAAATGTGATCTGTATTGCTCTATGAAAAAGTTAAAGCCAAGGCATATAAACTATATTTGGATGATAAAATCCAACCAGTTTTGTCTCAGGATATTTTTGGTTTTTAAGTGGGAGGTTTTTGCTTTTATGCTGTAAAATAAACTAGGCCAAATTTGCTTTTATGCTGTACAATAAACCAGGCCAAATTATTAAACTTACATATCAAAATCCATATTACATTTCCTTTACGTATTAAGTACTTTTTTCTAAGTCTGTTTTTTTACATGAACAAGACCTAGAACTTGTAGGTTCTATCCCTATATAACTTTTGTTTACTTTTTTATGTAACTTGATATTTTCAATCCAAATTCCATTTGTTTCCCTTTCTCCTAAGAATGAATTTTCAGAGAAAAGGACCGACAATTTTTAAAAATATTTTACAGTGTAGTTGACAAACCTTTCACAATCTCTTCTTAAGAACACTTCTATACTCCATTACATTTATGCCATTTCCTAACATATAATAAGCTTAATTTCTTTTGACTCAGAAAGGAGACATAAGTAGCAATAAAGAAAAAAAGGCTGTATGTTCAACTATACTGTACTAAGAGCAGCTATTCTACAGATCAGTTTGTTCTGAATTCAAATTCTATACCTTCATATTTCAGAAAAAGAAAAATCTAAGACAGAATCAGTTTAAATACAAAGCAGCAACACGATAAGGTGCTGAAACAGTTTTCAGTCTGCTGCAATCACAGAACAAATGGATTCCTCATATAATCTTTAAGAGGAGGAGTCCTTTAAATGACATTTACGAATGGAATGACACAACCCGATTTTACTTCTTCCTACAATTTCAGAAGTAATTTACAGCATTTCCCCAAATGTATCTGACATGATAGGAATGTAGACAAGACAAATTTCTCAGAAACTGAAGAGCAAAAGGTGCACTGAATAGAACAATTACATAATTTACTGTGTGATAGCTAGAAATTAGACAAAAACATTACTCCTTGGAACAGGAAGATGAGAAACACTTCAGGACTTCAGAACAGGAATTGCAATTCTGACCTTAAATTAGTACACAGCCATTCAGATAAAAGGTTTTACATAAAAAAGACAACCTATGGCTGCAACATATTGCTTTAAGCAGTGGAAAAGAATGGAGTAATGGAACAGCGCAAAATTAAAACTAATAGCAAATAAAAACCCAAGTTAAACAAAAAAAATCACTGTCCCAGCAGCTTTTCACAAGAGTAGTTTTAAAAACATCTTTCTTCCCTTAAGCAAAATATGGCGAAAGCAGAAGATCTGCTTGTATCCAAGTATTACTTGTCTGTTTTCCAGAACAACTAAGTCTGTATAGAGTGCAGTGGACTAAGTTTTTGGGGACTGGGACTGTTGCTGGTCTGCATAATACAGTAAAGAAGAAACTGAGGCCAGTCCTTAACCAGGATGTCAGGGTAATAAGTGATAAGGGATCAGTGGTGTGCAGAAAGTAAATAAAAGGCAAGAAGCTGACACATTAACATACCTCTTGTACTGAGCGAGCTGCTGGCTTGTCTTGGTGATTGGCCAATATTAAAAACGGCAAAGTACATAACTGTGGGTGCTGAAGAGCAGAATGCAGCTCATTCCTAGCAGTTTCTAGATCATCTTCCGAGGAGGCGCTGTCTAGTACAAATATTACCCCTTGGGATCCTTGGTAGTAACGACTCCAGTATTTCCTGATATTGTCAGCTCCTTTCAAGACAATAATGAGCACTAATTAAAACAAGAATAGTTTAACAAATGTAACATTTGTAAGTGAAAATAAACCATCTATTTAGAATTATTAAAATAATTAATTAAATTTTCTCTCTTAACCATCATTAAAAGAATAAAAAAAGTATTAAAATATCCAACATACACACACACACACCAATGTCAAATCAACATTGTTTAAATAAGGAAGGAAGTTGACTCAATGCAGCTTTCTTCCATTAAAGCGTCTGCTCTGTTAATGAGTACTGGCAGAACTACCATGCTGACAGTACCACAGAGCCTAATCCTTTACCTTCTCACTGGAATATCTTGGCACTAAGACCTAAACCTTTACCCATTCTTTTTCACTTTGCCCTGCAGCTCCTTGTCATAAACCTGCAGCTTCTGTCATGGCAGTGGTTCATTTCTGATAAGGTCTTCCAGTTCATCTCCAAACCATCAGGCAACCACTTCATAATTGGGGAAAAAAGGTGTCAGGAAAGCCTATTAAAGTAATTAGATACTTAATGAGGAGAATGATGATACAATAGTGAGTTGAACAGTGAATGAAGAGCTAGGGTGACTACATGCAAAGGCATTCAGTTCAACTACTTTTGCTCTGTCAACCACACTAAGGATTCTGGAAGAGCCCAAAAGCAGACACATGAGTGACTGTATAGGCTTATATGCCACAGTAATTTTTAGGACACAGTTCAGCAGCACTCAGCCATCTCAACAGAAGCCAAGCACTAAGGTTATCAACAGAAAGCTTTTGTCTCCCCTGGAGAGCAGCATATGTTGTAGCAATGAGGTAGGGGAAAAAAAATTGTATTTGACAGCTGTCAAACTATCTAAACTATGATTTGGATATGGGCTATTCTTTGTATGTCTGGATCTGGCACTACACTCATGGGGACAAACACTAAACAGTGAACAGTGGCAGCAATAGTCTAGTAGAAAACTTGACATGTCTGCCAGACAGTGACTTGCAGAAATGTGCAGAAGGTACCTTTTATAGACACTTTTCTTATTTTGAGACAGAGAGAACTGAACTTCCATATATCCACAAGAACCAAGAGCTTAAAATAATAAAATTCCTCTTTTCAGTGAAAGAAAATAATACAAAATTTCTGAGAAACATAATGAGATTTTAATGCAACAAAATGACCGCAAGATTAATACAATGCTTAAAATATTAACTTAATTTACACGTTGTGCAACAAAAAAGACAGTCATTAAATACAAGTGAGGGAAGAAATAAACATTTGCTCCATGAAATTTAGGTATGCAACTCATGAGTATTCAAATCTCATCTAATAGAGTTACTCTTGTCTTTTAACTAGTCACACTGGAACCCTGAACACTTTGTTTCTGTATCTGCACCCAGCACAAGCTGTAAACACACACAAACACACAAACTTTTTCCTACAGAGAATACTGAAGTCATACCTAATAATTTTTTTTTTCTGCAAAAGACCTACAGATCTGACTACTTAAATGTGAACAGTCACAGGACTTAGTCAAGACCTTGCTTAATCTCTCTGTTAATTTGATTAGACTCAAAATAAAAATTACAAACAAAGATGGATGTTTTATTTATTTTATCATCAGGATCTGAAGATTAATATTATCTATACAGAAGAGGGACTGCATTGAAAGCTAATTCTATGTTTCTGTAGAACATGACTATCTGTCCACTGTTCTTGTAAAGAATTTTATAGCATCTGTTAGATGCCCCAGTCCTTCAGAACCAACTAGAGCAAGCTGCCAGAGGGACACTGTTTACACAGCCACACACAGCAGTGTCACAGGCATTTGAAGTATCACAGTACTTTAAAAACTAGTAGAAAATCATTTTCTATGAACTTAAAGACCAAGGCCATGATCAGTCAGCTACTTTTCAATCACATGTCACTGCTAGAATCTGAGTTTTACCTTGGTAATCATACTCACTTTAAAAAAACAAAACTGTGGTAAACTGCAGAGCATTTGACCTCTTATATCCAAGCACTTGGAAGAAAGCAGTTCATGGATCCCTACAAGGGACACTGAAGCCAGAAAAGGAGTATCTGATTTGTTGACCTTACAGTCCTGTCTTTTTGGCTCAGATTCTTTAGCAGCTCAACTTTGTTCCCCTACATCAGTTGGCCCAAAAGAACCACCACCAAAGTACAGCAATCCTTTTCTCTCCAGCCCTGGTCAGTCACCATGTCATAGTCATAAGAACCAACTTCCCATAAGAACAATATCCCATGAAACTTGGTATTTTCTTTGGATCTTCCATTACTCTGACGACATGCCCTGAAATTGCTTACACTTCAGTTCTGAAGAAATCACCTGAGATTTAAGAACAAAAATAATTTGCACTAAGCAGACAAGGAAAAAACTGATAAAGCATGTACTTTAGGGTTTTAAACCATTTAAAGCCATTTTAAACCATTTTTCTGGCAAATGCACTAGAAAAATAATTCTTGGCATCAAGAAGCTATCAGCAGCTGGAAGTCACAATTTTTACAAGACAAAAACCCTGATATTCTTTTGCCTTAACTCCTCATATCCAGAGAACAGAATCTGCTCTCAGCTTCTTTCCTCAGAACAGCGGAGTGGAGCGATCCTGGAGTTATCCTGGGAAGGAAATATTTGCCTATGAAGTATTCAGCCATTCACACCTTGTGGCATGACAAATTCAGCTTTAGAAAGCAAGCAGTTGTTTTTAGGTGCAGTTCAGCAAAACTATCTTATTATTTATTTTTTCATCTATTCCAGCGGCTTCAAAGACAGGAAGATTCAAAGTCTGAGGTCTTTGGAAATCCAGAATATAACGTGTATCCATTAAACATCCTTAGGCTCTCAGAAGAATGATGTGATAAAAGCAGGAATTTAACTTTACTACTACCCAAAACATCCCTTCAAACAATAGTAACACACAGAATAAGCACTTAGATATGTCAGCCTGCTATCATGTGTTTCTCTAACAGCTTTGAACCATATGACTGTTTTTCCAATCAATAAACTGCCTTAACTAAGATTTAAAAAAAAATAAATCTCCAAAACATCAGAAAAATATACTTCACATTAGACCTAAGGAATGTGCTATGTGACAAGTTCACTAAAATGTGACATTCAGGGTAGCAGCTTCCTCAAACACAAGCAAGAACCACTACTGATGGCTAAGCATATGATTTGTTTCCCTCAGCAATGAAGGAACTCACAGGAGTGGGTAGAGTCCTGTGATGTGACTGAAATATGCAATTTACAAATAAACTAGGGAAGAAAACCCACCAAAATCTAAACTGCAACACAGCCACACCACCTATTCTAAAAGAAAAACTGCTATTCAATCAAACGTAGGCTTGAATTACTTTATAACAGGAAAAAAAACAGACCTCTCCTTACAGAAAAATGAGAGGATGATGTAATAAAAAACTCAGCCATTAAGCATTACTACAGGACAGGTTTACTCAACTAACTGTAATTTTAAAGACCTTCATTTTAGTATTTTTAAATATCAAATATTTTTTCTTTATCATCAAAGGAACAGTGTGCCCACATTAATACTGTTAATTATTTGTATCAGTGTAACAGTACCTCTCTAGGAGGTGGAAGGAAGATTTTGAGTTATGTGCAGTTTAACATGCACATGAACCAGTACACACAAGTACAAGTACACACTCTGGTAGAAATTATGCAAAACACAGAGCTGCAAATCTACCTTTCAGCTATGAATACTTCAATTTACGTCTTCATTCACAGTGGTGGTTGGAGGCTACATCCAATTCCCTCCTCTTTCAGAGGAGAACAGAACACAGCATTACAGAAAAAAATTCACTGAAAGAAATTTGCATGTATCAAATTTGTTATTTGTCAGACGCAGCAACTCTCCATCAAGAGCAACAATGAATGTCACAGAGCCCTTGCTTCAACACAGTCTAGTCTGCAAATTAAAGCTCCTGTTAACCTCAAAATACATCACAGGTCTGGAGAAGTTATAGTCTCAAACAGAGAGAAAAACTTTTTTTTCGCTTCCCGTCAAAAACAGTTAACTTGAGCACATGAAAGAATGCAGGTTGCAAACAGCTTTTCTACCACTTCAAATATATCATCCACTCACCTACATACTCTGAAGGTTTTATAGTTAATTAAAATATTATATAGATCATTCCACTACTGATATTAAACAGAACATTTCTAATAAGCATAAAGGTGAAAAAATGCCAATGACTCTGTCACAAAATCCATTTGCGTGCAACACTGGCCTTGCGTGGGGTAGTAAGAAAGAAGGGAAGCGAAAATAAATCTCTTATCCATTCTTGCAAAATTTCTAAATATACCCTAGTCTCTCATCCCAAGAAAACCTTTGGAAAATACATGTTTCTAAGTCTATGTAGAGTTTATACTGTCACTTCACATCATATCCCCACAAGTAAAACTGATTTATTTTCCTGAGTAGTCAAGAACATGCCTGAAACCTTAGAAATCTTAACATCTTCAAGAGATATGGTTGCTCCTTATCTGTCTTGGGCTGGTTTCCCAGTATTCCACCCTTGAATAAATCCTGTATACAATAGGGGTTTTTTTATTTGTTGTTTGTTGTTTGTTGTTTTTAATGCGCTGTCTCATTTTTATGACACATAAATTTATAAATCCTGTTTAAGATACCTGCTATGAATAATCTCATGGAATCTGACCCATCTGACGGAGACATCCGCACAGAGACACAAACGTTTTCACTGGTGTAATGTCAGTCATCATTCTATGGCTACCTTGTATGGCTACTGCTACAATGTAGATGCTAAACCAAATCCTTCTCCCATTTGCAAAAGTCCCAGGACTTCTGCTTCCTAGCGTCTATGGCCAACTGATCACAGCCTGCTTTCTCTAGGCTTTCAGGCAGTGTACTCCTGCAATGCAGAAAACATGGCAGTAGGAAGTTGGCACTTTTTCCCCAGAAAGAGGAATATTCTGAGAGTGCCAAATCAGTTATATTCACTGCAGCAATTCAAATATGGTAAGACAAAACAGCATAGAAGAAAAAAAAAAGAAAGACAGAAAATGTTGAGGAAAAAATTGTCTGCCTTTGTATTCAAAACATACAAAATCAGAAATGCATATAAGTTTATAGTACTTCATTTTATTTTTCTTTTCAAACCAAAGTTTATGGAAACCATCTCTGTCATCTTTTGTCTGCCTTCCAGGCTTTCCCAGTGAGATTAATCTGGAAGTCAAGCCTTCAGTATTTTCCTTACTAGCTAATTTATATGCTGTTTCCAAATTTGAATCTCCACCTTACTCTGATATTAAATCTGTTGGAATAACATTTGGGTTTCAAGCACTTGGAAGTTTTAAAAACATTATACTTATACCTGCCTGCAGAAAGTCAGCTTGATCTACTTGGTTGTGTGTATTTTATACTACCATGTCAAAAAACCCTTGCAATTTGAAATAAATGTCTTCTGTTCTAGTCAAGAACAAAAAATTCATTATAAAGTTAATTTTAAAATTACAAATTAATTTTTAAAAAAGAGAAGGATATGCGTGCCCTGCAATATGCTTTAACATCTACTTAAGCCCAATATCTAAAGACTTAATAGTTTGCAGCAGGTGGCACAGCCAGCAACTCTTCACCCCTTCTTCTTCTGTTTTTTTATGAGTTTGGGGTTATTTGCTTTTTAAATTCACAAACACACAGTATCCTCTCTAGGGCTAGCAATGACTGGCTGGCATCAAGATAACTGGCATCTGTGTCCCTCTCCCATCATCTGCTAGAGAACTCTGAGACAGCCAGGGTCTCAGAAGCAGAGGCACAACTCCACAGTAAGACTGCTGCCAGCACCCAGCCAGGTTCAAATGTACCGTCCCCTGAGCTGCAGCCACAGCTTTGATAACAGCGCAGCTAACCTCAAATAAGGTTCAAAATATAACTATCTCTATGGCACTTCAAACTAATAGTCATACAAAAGAAGTGGCAAGTCTACCATAGCTGTGTATTTCTTTTTAGCCTTTTTGTGAATTGGTCTACAGAAGTTCAAAGCTTTATCTGTCTAGAATCACAGATAAAACTTTGGGGGATGTTCTTAAAATATTTGTATCATTTCTGATGCTTAACTAAGCTGCCATACTCTATCCTTTTATTCTGCCTGAAGAAAATGACCTTGCAAGCCCAACATAAGGCAGAGACTTTTAAGCAAACCAAATGTTCTGCTTTTCTCTCCACAAAATATCTCACAAACAAAAACAACCAGTCCACACCAACAAAAAGCTTAACTAGGAAATTCTGTATTTTGCTTATCCTATTTACACAGCTTTGATAGGCATTGCTTGCATGGTTCCTACTTGCAGTGAGACGAACTGCAGGTTGTCCTTTCACACTGTAAAAAATGACCCAGTTGTAGCAAAAAGCACAATATTTCCAAAGAACAGTGGCAAGATCACTATGCTGAATAAGAGCTTCCTCAGACTCCCATTAAAGAGGTCCCTAAGCAGGTGTAAATGATCTTTCTTATCTATGAAATGAGGAAACTATGTGACAGAGCCTGGGTTTAGGCACCATTTGAACAGCAGGCTGAGCATGATTGATAGCAAACAGATCTAACTTTAATGTTTTTGGAAACAGAATGTATCCGTGCAACTCACAGCATGGACAGCTCAACAGGGTCATCTAAAAATTTCATCTGCTAAGACATTCTGTAAACTGTTTGATGCAGCTATGTCATAGACGGCATTGCATGTACTCCACAACCAGATTTTGTAGACGTGTCAAATGCCTTTTAGTCAAGTACAGTATGGAGATTTTATTGCTTTGTGTTAGTTCATCCCCCTGTAGATGACTTAGGCTGGCATTTACTTGAGGGATCAGTTTTCTGATGACTAACTTGATGAAATATTAGCTGCTCTGTGTTGCTAGAAGGGTGTTCTGTACTCTACTTCCATAGAGCAAAGGCAGAGAAATTTCCCAAAATATTTGAATTTTAAGCTCTAATTAATAGAGCAACATTACTTTCTCCCACATCCATCATTTTTTCACCAGGCAGATACTACCTGACAACTGTTGCTGTCTTCTCCAGAATTTCATATTTTCCATTCAACTTGGACTGCACAACAGTGTGGCTTCTCCTCCTACTCTCTTTTCTGCTGCTCTTAACTTCCAAATTAAGGCAAAAATACGCATGCTTTGTTTAACCAAACCTATTTAAAGCTGTTTGTTCTGAAGCTGTCACCTAGACAATTAATTTAGCTGGCCTAAGAATGTGAATTTATGACTTTGGTAATCAAGCTTAAGTAACAGGAGTGGGGAGGAGAGTTCCCATCTCTTTTCCTGGGCATGCTCAACCAACTGGAGACAAGAGCATTCCTGATATTAACCACTCCACTCTTGCTAAGCACTTAACAGATTTTTGTCTTAAATAATTTTCCAGTATGACTACACAACATGTACTCTCTACTTTTGAGAAAATTGCTTTAGGATGTATCACAAAATCTAACACAAACATAAAGACAATATATTTAAATAAATAAAAGAGGCAACATTATTAAATCCTATAGCATGTTGTTAGCATTTTTAAACTTTGTAAGAAGACCTGCTCACAACCAGAATCATTCTTTTAAATTTGATGTGACTCATTATTTGGCATCTCACTTGTAGTTTCTAAGCCTCCATTTACAAGATACAAACAAAATTATTAAATAACTTATTCCAAAAAGACAACTAAAAATTCTTAGTTGACTACCAGGATGGACCTTTAATCTTGATATAGACCTGAAGAAATACCTAAACTGGAACTTTATATTCTGTTTTGAAAGCATTACAAGTGCAAATGGCTTAAAAAAACAGGGAATAAATGGTGCTTTCAGCCACTGTGTCTTCAGGTTGGAATTTGTTAGAACCAAAGAAAAAGCTTTCTATTGCCTTTACACCTTCATTATCTATCTTGAGAACCAACCTCAGCATTCAGCATCCCAAACTTTTTTCAGCAAAACACTGTTAGAATCTTCTAAACAACAAACGTTATCATCTGCCTTATTTTTACAGTCTTCTCCCGCTCCTTTCTACGTTCATCACACACAGTGTCAGTCATAGTTGCCACAAAAAATTACTGCATTGTAAGAGGAAATCATCACAAACGTAGTTTCTTTCTGTATCGTTACGCAGCTAAGTCATATAATAAAGACAGACATTTCCAATTGTTCTGGTAATAGTACATTCTGAAAGAATGTGGACTAGGGCATGGCACATCTCCGCAATAATTTAAATTATACATATTATCTTTTAGACCAAACTTTTTTTTTAACTTAGAGAACAGGCAGTTCAACTTGGTCAGCAAATAAAGCAAGACTTTCTTTTCAAGTAATTCAAGAAAGCCTAATGTTAGATTTGAAAGCTCTCTATATATTCTTACTTTTTCAGGATCAAACTCTAGGTTTTTAAACAAAACATTTACCATTTATCAAATTGGATAAACTCACTATTTTCTGTTAGGACTGCAAGTTCTTCCTGTCTTAGGAAAAAAAAAAAACAAAAAACCCAGAAATTTTGTTGAATTTTTAATATTCTAGAATCATGCACTTCAAAGAAAAACTTCTGCAAAGAGAGCACAATAAAATTTTGTTCCCCGTCTCTAAATCTTAAAGGAGGATGAAGAGATAATCAGTCCTTGAATAAATTAGAGAAGGGAGACTATGTTCTCTATATTTTGTCTGAAAATTTACAATCCCTGTAGAAACGAAGAAATAAAACCTGGCTTCATTATCAGCTTTGGACACCATCAGCACAGTAAAAACCAGCACCATCTTTAACCTCAAGGAAGGACACTGCCTCAACGAAACAGAAAGGATACTACACAGCATCTGTTTCACATAAATGCTTGGCTGCTGAGTATAAGAACCTTAAGCAGTATAACTTCTGCTGTGTTTTAAATGCTGGCTGTTAATATGTTACTGTATGATGACATATGTAGATTCCTGTTACCTAAACCTAAAAAGACAAAGCAACAAAACCTTACAACTACACAGAATGTCACTCTATAAATAACATGTAACAACAGTGGCAGTGTAGGCAGTGGTTGTTAAGGAAAGATACCTTCCTTCAAGCTTTCAAGATCAAATTTCTGGACAAGACCTCCACACTACAGTAAAGAGAAAGTATATAACAATAGCATAACAACTGAAGGCAAAAGACCAGGAATAAGACAAAAAATCCCCAGCAATCAGGCAAAACATAGTTTCTCTTCAACATCAGAAGCAGAAATTCCCGAACAAAATTTAACAATGATGTCCTAGGGTGGCAAATGAAAGATGCTTTGGTTTATTTTCATATAGGAGCAAGAGAGAAACCATGCCTACTCCAGAAAACTCAGGTTTCACCCTCATCAAACAGGAACACATTTCTCAGCTAAAAGGTTAAATGCTGACTAGAGAATCACAGAATGATTTAAGCTGGAAAAGACCTCTAAGATCTTCGAGTACAACCTTTGACCTATCACCACCTTGTAAACTAGACCACGGCACTAAGAGCCATGTCCAGTTGTTTCTTGAACACCTCCAGGGATGGTGACTCCCTCAGTGGTCATTCCAATGTTTAACAACTGTTTTCATTAAGAAATTCTTCCTGATGTCCAGTCTGTACCTCCGCTACTGCAGCTCAAAGCCATGTCCTCTCATCCTGTCACTGGTTGACAGAAAGAAGAGAGTGACTCCTACCTGGCCACAATCTCCTTTCAGGCAGTTGTAGAGAGTGACCAAGCCACCTCTGACCTTCCTTTCTCCAGAATAAATACTCCTTCAACTCAGGAGTTTCCTCAGCTACTCCTCACAGCACTTGTGCCCCAGACCCTTCTCTTGCCCCAGTTCTTTCTCTGGACTCTCTCCAGCCCCTCAGGGCCTTTCCTGCAGTGAGGGCCCAGCCCTGGACACAGCACTGGAGGTGTGGCCTCAGCAGGGCCCAGCACAGGGGGACAATCCCTGCCCTGGCCCTGCTGGCCACAGCATTGCTGATCCAGGCCAGGATGCCATTGGCCTTCTTGGCCCCCTGGGCACAGCCTGGCTCATGTTCAGCTGCTGTCACCAGCACCCCCAGCTCCTTTCCAGCCACTCTGCCCCAGCCTGTGGCACTGCCTGGGGCTGTTGTGACCCAAGGGCAGGACCTGGCACTGGGCCTTGTTGAACCTCACACCATTGGCCTCAGCCATGATCCAGCCTGCCCAGATCCCCCTGCAGGGACTTCCTGCCCTCCAGCAGATCCACACTCCCACCCAACAGGGTGTCATCTGCAAATGAAGAATGCACTTGATCCCCTTTTCCAGACCATCAATAAAGATATTAAACAAAAATGGGACCCATAGAGTAGAGTCCTGGGGAACGCTACTAGTGACTATCGACTTTTGGAACAAAATAAACTTTTGAAAGCTTGCTTTTGCTCTCTAACCAGACAATGAAAAGGTAAGGGAACTAGCATTTTTCTACAATATTTCATATAAGAAATCAGATTAGATAAGTTTTAAATATAGACATGCAAACACCTATAGGTCAAAGGAAAAAGGAAGTAAAAGGTGCAGTAAAAAATTCTAACAATCCCTCTGTCTTTGAGAAGAGATAAATAGATGAAAATGACAAATCAAGTATTCTGGATTACTCCTCATCATGAGCCAAAACTCCCCACTAAGATAAGATTTCTCAAAACACCCATACCCATATGATCAGAAAATGTTAGGAGACTTTAACAAGGATCTGCTATCTGCTATTGAATCACAGATTCAATTTTTGATTAAAAAAATTGTATTTATATACATGAATTAAATATTTCATACAGATTAGGTAGCAGAACACATAAACTAGACTGCAAATGATTCACCCTATTTTTTAAAAAAATCCAAAAAGTGATATTATAACACACTTAAGCAGTATCTACACTATCCTTGAGTGGTCCCTTTATGAAAGAAAATTTACTGGGTTTTTTTTTTTTTGCAGAATGCATGCTCAAACAGGAACGTGTATGTTTAAATCCATGGACCAGTGGGCAGTAAAGAGGAAATGATATGCCTTTCACATGGGCTTATCACAAAGCCTTCTTGGAACAAGTTCAGGTAAGACAACTACTATGCAACTAGATCTCCTGAAACTTTCTTCAAGAACCAAGTCAAATTCTACTCCAGATAATTTAGGAGAGGTTACAAGCTCACTGAAAAATCTAATAAATATTCTCAATATTAAGTCTACTATATTTACATAAATAATAAATAAGATATACAGAAATCTAGAATATGAAGATCTAGGTGGGTTTCAAATTAGAAGAATATTAGACTCCATGAGAACTCTTCACAGGAGACTGTTTTCTTGCTTCTAACAAGCAACCTCACTTGAGACTCAGAGTGAGAATTGGGTGCCAAATAGGTTGCCTGTATATAGAAAAGTTTAAAAAAATCCTACAACCATAAAACAACCATTGCTCCAGAATCCAATAAACCCAACAAGAGAACAGCTCTCAAAGAATATAACTCATTATAAGTTGGCTGCCTTTGCAACACTTTCAGTGGTGCAGTAAATATATTGGTTTTGACAAATGTTCACATAGTTACCTGAGCCAGTTCTCATAAGTGAAAGTTTATACATACAATAAACACAAGGAACTTACACTTCCTTGAGCTGCCACGTGAGCCATACTAAAATTACAGTCCAGTTTGTATTTTTGTGTAAGTCAACCACTGCAATCCAAAAAATTACATTAAGGAGATACACCACATGCCTTCCACTCCTCCTGCTTTTTACCCTTTGTTCTTTAAGGTCAGGATTTATACAGCTATTGTCAACTTTATCTGCTGAGATTTTTAACTACAGCTGTACTAATCTATCATTTTAAAATTTAAAATAACTAACAATTTAAAACAACTGACAGTTATGAGGAGATTTAGACATGCATGTTTTATACCAAGGAATAAATGCCATACCTCCAAGTTCTTTTACGTTCAAAATTGCATTCTGGAATGGCACTGCTTTTATACTAAAACCTAAGGAGAGAAATACAGAATATTAGTAAGCTATTTGTTAAAGGGGCCATTTGGAATCAACTGCACATATTCAGAAAAAACAACTTTTTCCATCAAGAACCAGGATTTTGCCAGAGAAATTCCATTTCAATAGGTTTAAAAGGTAAGTTCAAAGGCAGTGGGAAGGGGGTAAGAGGTGGAGGGGTGCCACAGAGTGGAACAAGAATAAATCAGGATAAGAAATGTAATTTTCAATTATAAGTACCCGGCACACAAAATTTAGCACAAAACTTCCATCCAGATCTTCTACCAGAATATACTTCTATAAAATCATCTTTTACTGCATCTAGAGCTAAAGTGGACAATCCAGACTACCAATAATACGAGGTGATCATTCTGCAAATTTTAGGAGACCTTGAAAACAATGTGCATTCAAATGATTGTATTCTTCCATTTAAACTCCATAGGTTTTGGTTGCAACTGGATTATTAATTCTTTCCATTAATGTTATTAACTGAAAGATCCTTCTACAGACCTTAGTTGGATGTGTTAATGGTCATAAGCACACTGGAAAGATCTAAGAGTCCTCTATTGGCCTGATTCTTGCTTAAAACTGAAATAAAAATAAAACAAATCCAACCAAACAGAAAAAAAACACTACCAAAATGTGACCTTTACCCTCAATTGAAAATTCAGACAGACAAAAGAACAGGAATGTGAAAGGCTCCCAGCCATACCAATGTATTACACACTAAATTTTGCATGTTTAGTGCATACGTATATATAAGCATACATAATACTTTATAAAGGAAAAATTATGTGTGCTCTTTCAGCAAAAAATATCCAGACAGACATTAAATTTATTTACATCTAGCACAAGCAGTTTCAACATGATTACATACCTGTGAACTGAGTAAAGAGGTTTTGAGAAAATGTGCTTCATTTCACATTTATTAGCTATCACTTAAGAGAAACAAGATGTTTTTCCTCCCTGGTAGATGTTACAGTACTCCTACTATGATCAGTGCTAGATACAACAGAGGAAAGTACAAGAAAATCTGAAGGGAATAACTATGAAATATTTTGGGGACTGTTATCTTTAGAGAAATCCTAAACTTGGTCTAAAAAAAGGTAAAAAAATGGAATGGACCTGAGTGGCATTGATGAAAAAGGCAAAAATATACATTATAGCTTGAAACCTGAGTGGAGAAGTGGTCACATTGTATTCTTGGATTCTCCACAATATTGTCTGATATGCCACATTTAAGATTTATTATAAACTGAGTACCCTAGATGTGCATCATTTTGGTTTGCCTGCCTAGTATTCTCCAGAGCTGGTTTTCATTCCTCAAGTTACCTAATCATATAATGGTATTTTATTGCATCTCTCTCTAGAAAAACAAAATCAATTTAATTTTTAATTAGCAGTATTTTCATTGCTTTCTCTGATAGCTCTATACTTGTATTTATATTGCTGTTACTATTTATTTCAGGGTCTAAAATATTTAAGTATAATCTATTTTAATCCCAGAGATAAAGCTCAAGAGAGGGATAAAAAAAAAATTTAAAAGGCTCATTACTCTACAGTTTCTTTCTAACTTTTTTGAGTTAGTCACCCTCTCATAGCTAACTGTCAGATCTCTCTATTACAGAGGCCACAGGTTAACTATTCACAGGTTAATAAAAACACTATTTTCTTGTACCTGTTTTACATTTTAATTACATTTCTATTAAATAATCTTATGTTCTTGTAAATTAAGAAAACATACACTGAAAAGCAGTTAGGGTTGCTATGGCACAATCATGAAATTCAAGCCCATGAACCACAGTTACAGCACAAAGCCATGTTACTGTAAACACGAGGTACTTGCACAACACTTAGTATCAGTTCCATCAGCAAACCAACCTTAACAATTGCTGCAGCCACTGAACCTGATTTCTTCAACCTCCATGACCTAATCTGCCCTCATTCTGAACTTTCCAGCCAGGTATTCCCTCTTCTTAATGCACGTGTCTTTTCCTGGTTTTTCTGGTGCTGTTTTGTTCTTTGTTTGCTTTCTGTTTGTTGTTTTGGGGTTTTTTCAATCAAAACATGTTTTTCAGTATTAGGCATTCTGGTTCACCATTATCAAGATGCCTATTCAAATTTTTTGGACTTAAGATACATCTTATCTGTGGTTGTACTGTCTGTTTTTATGTATCTCCTCAGTACCACTCTAACTTTCTCTAACTTAATTATTTGATAACAATCTGCCCTTACTACATAAACAAGCCTGTTGCTCATCTAAAAAGCTGGGATTGTCACCAAAAATTGATATTTTCTTTTTTTTTTTTTGGTTGCTAGCATATACCACAAGGCTGCATGGACCAAGTACATACAGAAACAAATCCCAATTAAAGTCTCATAGCATCACTGTCCTATTCTATTTTACAGCATATTCTCTTCCTTTTTCTCCAATACATAGTGAGACTGTTTAAAAAATCAAAAGTAAAATGAGAAGAAACATTTTAATGTGTGTCTACAGCACAGTACTACTGTATGTTATGGTTCTGCTTCATTAGACCACACATTTTTGATGTCTAACATATTCCAAATTGCATGTTCTCACAAATATTCCCCATATATGAACAAATACTGAAAGAAAGTAGTGGTAGCTTCAAAGTGATCCATTAGGTACTTTCAACAGCAAGACAAGTAGGCTGAAGTTCTCTACAGGCTTTCCTATGTGTTTCAGCAGTCATCTTTGGGCAATATCCCAGCACACCATGGAATAAAGGGAGCATCCTACCTGTGGTAGACACGATATTCTCCGCGCTTTCACTGCAGAGCTGAGACAGAAGACTTGTCTTGCCAGAGCCAGAGAGGCCTATGCAAACCAAGTCATACTCAGGTCGTGGTGGTGGCGGTCCCTTGCAGCAAAGTGCTCTAAAACACTGCCAGGATAGGGCAAAACAAAAACAAAAGGAAGAGGTTAGTTTTCTTTTTTGGCAAATGTTTCTTTCTTTAACTTTCTAAGAAGGAAGTTTATAAACCTGAAGGCATTGGAGAGAAGCAAAGTATTATTTCAACTTATTACTTTGACTAAGTCAGCAATTAATAGACTAAGACCACCTCAACTAAAATCTAGAAAAACTTTATAACAAAACAAGTATACATGTTAACTTTTCACCTAAACATCAAAAAGCTGTGTGTCCGTTTCCCAAGTAGCACAAACTGCTCACACCACGAGACAGGCTCATGCCCTATACAGTCTGCAGCTGATTATGCATGAGTTTCCTTCCTGTGCTAATTTCATGCAATACCTGGTGTGAATATCAGAGCCAGTCCTGAGCAGCTATTGACCAGGCTCTACCTGTTGTCACAGAAAAGAAACAGAGACCTTTGCTCCACTAATATCCTTTCCGGGCTTGCTTTGTCACGCATTTCAGCTCAGAACAACAGCTTGTAAATAAATAAATAAATAAACAAATAAATCTTTCTGGACATAGATCTAGTAAAAACCAGATAGATATCTCACTTTCCCTGGAGAAGTGCAAATTAATCACAATGTAAACAAATAAAATCTCTCTACACAAAGCCTACTTCAGATTTCTGCTCACTTCTCTTAAACAGTTTTGCCAAAGTAGGCCAAGTTTTCCGAAGGGTTCCTTAGGCCCTCATTAAGTTCTTCAGTTCTTTGTTTATATGCAATTTAGAAACTTTTAATGTAAAAATCTAAGAGCATACAATTCCAGGAAAGCTAGGAAATTTATATTTTATGTATGGAGCATAATTACCCACTGATTTCCAAGGCAGACTTCCACCACTCCAATAGACACAGACATAAATAACTTTTTCCCCAGTATCTGCCACCTTTATATCAAAGGAAGACATCTGCTCTAACAGGGAAGGGAAAACATGTCTGTGCAATGAGCCCTTTCTCACACATTCTGTTTTTACACAGCCCCAGCTCTTTATTTCCATCTTAACCACAAGTCTGCACTGCACTGATTGCGGGAAAAGAAATCCAGTCTTTACAACCTTAACCTAGTTTGTCTTGACAACTGCCCAGGTTTTTTCACTGAGGGCTACTGGAGGAGCAGAGAAACTGAACTGATGTCAGCAAGGCTCTAACGCAAACAGTGGGGTCTGACCCTGTGAGCAAGTCGTCCAGTGAGAATGTGATTATAAAAGGACGGCTCACTCAACACAGAACTTTAATTGGATTCTTTCAGTATAGATGGTAAGCTATTACACATGCTGCCAAAACAGTTTTCATTGCTTTGAAGCAGCAAAAGATAAATTCAGTGAAAGCTACAAAACTACTTCAGCATCTTTTAAAGAGTGAAAAGCAACACTTCAGGAGAAGTAAGAATATGTACAATAATATTTAAGCTGAATAAAAGAAGCAGATTTTAAAAATAATAGCTTTGCCTCTATGAAGATTTGATTCAAAAATTATTTTCCTTAAGGTTTGCTCTTGTATATGTCCATATCTCAAAGGAATAAACTTGTCTAACTAGCTTTATTTACTGCTGTTCTATTCATTTACTTGTTTATACTCATCTCACAGGTTCTACAAAGCCACAGCAAACATTCTACAGTGGTACTGAAGTGAGAAAGGCCAACTGAGTTCATTGAAAAAGATAAACTCCTTTAAATAGAGTTTCCATTTAATGGATATCAAGCTGAAGGGCCGCATGAAATCCTTCAGAGCTTGCCAGAGCTCCTGAGGCTGTGTGTCAGACCCTCTATAGCCAGTCTTTAAAAGGATTCCATTTGTCCCTGTCATCATGGCATCTTTGCAACAACCTCTTGATGTGACATTGAAAAACATAAAGGAATAGATGAGCTGATGGAATTCTGTGCTTCTCTGTCCAGCCACTGTGCTGGTTCTTATGCAACCAAATGTGACACTTGAGCCCTGACAGCAACTAATGACATATAGTTCTGTGAAAGATAATTTCTGCTCTTTGTAAAACATATATGGAGGCTCTGTGGGTGACAGGCAGGTTTGTGAAATTCAGTATCTCTCTACTGCAAACTCCTTAAGCCCAGCTTAGACTGGAGAATCTTTATATGCTGTGAGTGAAACACATGATCAAAAATCTCCAAAGTAGCATATGTAGACTCATTACCCCTCACTTAT
Organism: Ammospiza nelsoni; assembly: GCF_027579445.1. Classification (NCBI taxonomy): domain Eukaryota; kingdom Metazoa; phylum Chordata; class Aves; order Passeriformes; family Passerellidae; genus Ammospiza; species Ammospiza nelsoni. The sequence continues at coordinate 55,014,748 of NC_080669.1, read as the reverse complement.
CCTTCACTATTAAGCACAGTTAGGCAATGAAATTTCAGACAGACCACTAGAAGACAGGAATATGGCTTCCCCCAGTCTTGTATTTTATTTGGTATGATTCCCTTATCTTTGCTATGCTCATGACTTTGTCTTTCAGCTAGGTTAATTTCCTTCAGTAACTTGGTTTAGTTGTAATGAAAACATCTTTTTTTTTTAATATTATATCTTCAAAAAGCTGCTGAAACTTAAGCTATTGTGTATAGCGCTTAGCAGAAGCTGAGATGAGAAATTCTAGAGTACATTGTAGAGGATGCTTGTAAAAACAGATTTGGACTTAATAAAGTTGTTTTGCAACCCTCCCTACTCAAGCGCAATGAACATCTTTCCCATTGGAAATATCACTATACAAATAGTCTGATCACTCCCTTCCTGTTCTCTAGCAGCCTCAAGTTACCTGCTCCCTAACAAAGTTAGGGCCATTTAAGTATCCATTATAGAGACTAAACCTTTATTGTCACAACTGTGGCAGCTGCATCTAGTAGCTACATAGTATCTGTGGGGAGTAGAAAACTCAGAAGTCGCAGACCATGCAAATAAAATTGCATCTTATATTCAGTATTTCATTGTAGATAGGAAATGCATCCTAAAATATTTTATAACCATGGACTAGAGCAACATATTATTTAAGATGTCGTAACATATTACAATGCACTCTGAAAACCATAAAACTGCAAGAAAAGTGTACCAGTAACTAAAGAAGTAATTCCAGAATTCTAAAACACAAATACATCAAAAACATTAAGAGAGTTGCTTAATTCACAACTAGTGGTCAGTTCTTTCCCAAACTAGCATACTTTCCACTCCATTTAGCCAACCCAAAAGGCATAAAAGAAGCTCAAATTAACTTGCCAGATATAGACCTGGAAGTCTCCTCCATTGACTCCCAAACTTGATTTGCTCAATGGGCAATAAAATCATGCCTTTTAGGTATTGCAAAACAAACTCTAAACCCAAACAGTGCCTCTTAGAGAAAGTGTTGGAGCAGACAGAAAAAAAAACATTGTACTACTGCAAATACAGGGTCAAGCAGAGCTAGTCAGCACAGTCACTGAAAGGTTGTTTAGGACATGGTCATGTACTCAGACCCCACTGCTAGCAACAAAAGCTGAACATTTTTCTGAGCCTTCTCATCTTATCAGGGTAAGACCTTACTTAGTATAAAGGAAATGACATGTCAAATTGTCAGCTTTCATAATTTTTGAGAATATCACACTTAAAGCTGTAGCCACTGGATGAGGGAAATAGGCATGAAAAGAGAGGTAGGCAGGGCGAGTCAGGAATTAATTTTTTAATGAACAAACATATTTTTAAGTACAGAAAATAAAACAATAAGGTACCTTTAAAAATGTATGCATTTAATCAGTTTTTGAAAAAAAGGATGGATTAATCCAGAAAACTGGGAGTAATAGATGCTTCAGCCTGTAGAAATCTTCGCAATATTCAGCAACACTGTTACTTTCATTTTACTTGTCAGTGTGCAGGAATGCTGAATATGCATGTATCACAATTTTTTAAGAGTTAAGGGAAGAAGCTAGCCAGTTCTACTCCTCCTCACAGATTCCCAACCCAACAAGATGATTCTGGGTTTTAAGCACATCAGTATTTATGCTGACAATCCTAGACTGTGTCCCTTTAAAGCCCTATGGAGATTTCTTCTGGGAAAAGCATATTGTGTTTATAGCAGGGATGGCCAAACACTTCTGATATATGTGCCACTCAGAGATCACAGATTGAAGATCTGGGCAGCAAATGTCCCTAAATTAGTACTCTCTACAACACATTAAACTGCCTCCAGCTGTTGAGTCTGTTTTTGCCTACTCATTGTACTTCTTGTTTCACTCTCCTTTTTGGGGTGAAATACTCCATTATTTCTGCTTTGTTCTGGACCCATCTCCTGTCTGTTTCTTTTGTTGCCACTATTTAATAGGGACAAACAGAAGCAAGGGATTTCATGCTTAGTTGGTTAAACACACACACACTCATGGAAAAATACTTTTAAGTTAGTGCAGCACTAATGCTAACAAACCAAGCATTCAGAGCCCTTGAAATACAGAATTAAGGTTGAAAGCTCAACCCTAACTCTGCTCCCTTCCCCCTCTCTTGGTTTTACTTACGGATATGGTCTCCTTTTACGATTTATTTTTCATTTAAGGTATCTTTTAACAAACAGACTTCCAGTACTTGCACACACATCCAGACAACTAGTTAGTCATCTGAAGCTGTTGATAAAACTCAAGGAGTTTATTAAAAAAGTAAAATTTGCACACAGTAGGTTTCATAGCTCTGATGTTGTCTGAGATCAAGCAAGCACAAGAAACCTCAAACCCTGAAGAGGTAATGTGAAGGGAGGGGACAATGACACAAGACGGACAGTCATAATGTTAACAATAGGAAACAACTGGGAACAACAGTGGCATAATTGAATGCAAGTAATAAAACACACAAGGCACCAGAATGAAATTATACATTGTGCAGGGTTGGGGGGGAGGGGGGGGCGGGGAGTGATGGATATTTATAAATAAACTAAATTTTAACTGTATTAATACCTTAACTTTAAATTAGTACAACAAAATTCCATGCATTTCACAGTGTGAGCCAAATATGCAGGCTCCTCAGTTTCCATACTGCTGTACAGGTAGTTATACCTCTAAAAAAAAACCAAAACCATATAGGATTCATCTTCATCTATATGACTTCATTAATAAGGACAAAACCTAGGACTGCTGTTCATTTTGTGGCTACTGAAAGAGATGAATGTAGATGCATGCAGCCACTGCCAGCCTGAGTGATGTCCAGCACAGGTAAAAATCCCAGCATCATGACTAGACACCTTCTCCGACTGCCCATAACCTCATTAAGCAGTGACCACTATTCTCAAGATCCTCCACTCCAATAACAACCCAAACTCCATTGGAAGGTTCAAGGTCTCCTAACCTGCTACATCACTCCTCGCACAGGATAAAGCAATCCTCTAGTTTAACCTGGCTAAGGAATGAGTGGTACAGATTGAACCAAAAGCACTCCTTATCCACGAGCACCTACTCCTTTTCAACTTTATATCAGCCTGTGCTGCAGAAAAACCAACAAGTACAGGCATTAAAGACAGGATAATATAAAAAAGGACAGAAGAAGACAATTTCTCAAGGAAGTGAGGCAATTTTAAAGTGCAAACAGTCCTGGTGATATCCCACCTCACAGAAATCATAGAATCATAGAATTGATTGGGATGGAAGGGACCATAAAGATCATCTAGGTCCTGCTGCCCAGCCAGGGGCCAAGACACCTTTCACCAGACAAGTCTGCTCAAAGCCACACCCAACACTTCCTAGGAAGAATCACCACAACACTCTGGACAATCTGCTTCGGAGTCTCACTAACCTCACAGTAAAGAATTTCTTCCTAACACCTTATACAAATCTACCTTCTTTTAGTTTAAAACCATTCCCCCTTGTCCTATCACTACATGTGCTTGTCAAAAGTGCCTCACAGCATTCTTGGCTGCTCATTTCAGCACTGCTGGAAGGTGCTATAATCTTGACGCATTTTCTTCTCCAGGCTGAGTGAGCCCAGCTCTCTCAGCCTGTCTTCATAGAAGAGATGCTCAGGCCTCCTCTGGACCAACTCCAAAAGCTCCATTGCCTTCCTCTGCTAGGGACCCCAGGGCTGCATACAGCAAGTGGGGTCTCACCAGAGCAGAGGAGAAGAGCACAATCCCCTTCCTCTCCCCTGCTGGCCACATCCCTTTGGATGCAGCCCAGGACACGTGTGGCTCTCTGGACCGTGAGTGCTCATGGCTGGGTCATGTCCAGCCTTCCATGCACCAGCACCCCCAAGTTCTTCTCAGCAGAGCTGCTCACAACCTATTCTCTGCCCAGCCTGAGGTGCTTGGGATTGTCTTGCCTCAGGTGCAGAGCCTCGCACTTGACCTTGTCGAATTTCAAGTAGTTCACATAGATCCTCTTCTATTACAGGGATGAAGCAACAACATATGGTCCAGAGCAGGAATCTCAAATTCTGCCTTCTGACCATGAAGAAATACATTTGGATTCATTGGTTGTAATTGCTTACCGTCCCTTATCAAAAGCCTCTTGGTATTTCAGCACAGCCAGATTCTGGAACCTCAAAAGAAGCAATAGCCTTAAAAAACTTTCAACATCCCTTGTAGTCCCAGACGAACAAGACACATGACACAGGCTCAAGCACTAAAACCAGACAAATGACAGAGACATATTCATGTTTTAACATATTTGATAACTCTGCTACCAACAGAGAAGGCTTAGAGGAAATACAGTTAAAAAGAAAGAACTGGATGACTTCTGACAGGCCAAATATGACACTACTATTCAGAGCTATAATTCCAAAGGACTTCATGGTCATGATAATACAATTACAGTGGGTAAAATTGCAGGAGATAATTTGTTTTATCTGATATCAGATGGACTGCTCTTAGATGAAGGCTTGACACAAAGTTCAGGAATCATAAAAATTCAATAAATGCAGCCAAAGACATAACTTCCCTAGAAGAAGCTGTAAGGCAACAGGAGTCCTTTCCCTACCATCAGCCAAAATAAGCCACAAACCTCAAATCCAAAATGGAAAATGAGCCTCTCTGACCTTAATCTCTTGCCCACTCCCTATAAAATCAAAACCAAATTATGATTCTCCCTTACATTCACACTAGAAGAAAGACTGAAGTAATAAATATCAAGTTCTAGATGTACTGAGATATTCAGTGAAGTAGTATGATGTAAAAGCATATATAAAATTAAATGGCAGACAGCTATGATAAACCAAAGCTGAGTCAGCAAATGGTTATAAGCACATGCACAGGTGGTACTCTGAACAGAAGACAATCACTTGCTTCACTGCAGTGTCAAGTCAAGCTCTAAGGGGGCTTTTGGACACTTCTAAGTTCCATCAAGTGTAGAATTATTGCTCAAGTTGTTTCCTCTCTGACAGTTTGCTTTCCACTTGTTTTATTGCACAAGAGTAACTCATTCAATCCACCCGTCCATTCACATTTAACAGCAAGAGACAAAGACAACAAAAAAAGATGAATGAAAGCCTTTGCAAACAGTTTGTTTCACAACTTAAGGACACACAACCACACTAAAAAAAGCCTGAACAATCATCAAAAATACCAGCAAATACCAGCAGCACGACCCAAATGTGCAAAAGTTAAGGATGTGACACTTCCTGTCACTTCTAACTTCTGGTAAGGATAAAATATGTATACATTTTTTTCTTAATACACCCCCTCAAAAAACCCACACAAATAACAACAACTAAAACAAAATCACACCTTTGAGCTTTCAGGCTTGCTAAAAGCCATCCCTGCGGAGTTTCTGAAACAAAACATAAAAAGCTTCTCCATTTTTTATGTGTGCTACAAGGTGGGTTACCAAACAATTTTTTTTCAGCATTGAATGAATAATTCTGTTCTGTTCACATAGGATCACAAAAGCAGAAAGAAGCATATAGACCACTTGGTGTTCTTTGATTTTTTTTCTGAGCTGCCTACTCGACTCCATGCCACCTACATGCAACAGCATGCTTTGTTTCTTTTTTCTCCTCAAAAACTATTCACAAGTACTTCCAAGACCTTGGACATTAGTATTCGACATACATAGGATGACTTTGGTAACAATATCAAAAAGAGGATTTATTGAAACAGTAGAGTGACATCTTTAAGCCCTATGCGGGAATGGGTCAAAGGAAAAAATTAAAGAAATAAATCTGGTGCAAAGAGGAATCTGGCTGTACACTAGATGGAGGTAAATGAAGACTTGCATTGTATTCCATGCATTTAAAAACTAAAGAACAAGAAAAGTTACTGCTGCTGTCCTACTCTTAAAATTTGCAGGCGAATTCAAAGTACATTAAGAGAACATGACCCATCATTGCCTTGTGAAGTGAAACTTCTGCATTTTGCAAAAGGATCTATATAACAAAATGGTCTCAAGGAACAGCCAAGCACAAACAAGAGAAGTCTGTCCTCATGCACTAACAGCCAGAAGATCTCAAGGGGGATTCAGGTGATACCAGTGAATAAACCCCTGAAAAAAGTAGCAAGATCTGAATTCTTCCATCCTTTGTATCAGTAACATTATAGAAACAGGCAAACTCCAATGTATTTTTCCCAACCAGTTTCATCCAAAGCTTTCAGAGTTGTTTGGCATCATAATCATAAATAAAAGAAAACAATTCCTGGGCTGTGTGTTTCTCTTGAGTATCAAAAAGAAAAGTAACCTAGAGAAACTCTAAGCGTTTTGAGGGAAGAAGAAGAAATAACTAATGTTTACTTGAGGCAAAGTTTCCTCTGAGATTAAGCCCCAAGACACGTCTTGATCCTTCTTATGAAAGATTTCAAAACTAACACTTGACATCAAATCTGAGAGAAAAGAGGAAAAATCTCTGAGGACAGACGTCCAGACTGTTTTCTATAAAGTCTGGTCTTACTGAACAAGTTCATAGCTGAGATAGAATAGTAAGTACAAGACTGTAAGTATCAAGGTAAAAAAAACTGTGCAAAGAAATCCCAAACTAAACCAAAAAACCAACCAAACTAACCAACCAAAAACACCACCTGACAACAAACCAAATGCACACAAACAAACAAGAAAAGAAAAAACAAACAAAAACCCACAAACTCAAACAAACAAACAAAAAAATAAATAAACAGGGAGAGGGAGAAGAAAATGATCCATTGATATCTGTGGGGCAGGGGCAAGCCACAAACATGAGAGCTTTAGAATCAGTTTGCAAAATATCATTTAGAAAAATTAAACACAATTATGACAGTCTGACAATACATTAAGAGGCAAAGTACAATTTCAACTGTGACTTTAAAACCTGCTCAGGAATCCCAGGTGCTCTCTGCTCATGCATATCAAACCAAGAACTGAACAAACCAACGAATGCTTGATTACCCTAATATTATCAAGGGATAAGGAAAGAAGACATGAGTAGAAACTGATGCAACAAAAGCTACTAAAATAGCAACAGTGTATGGACTTAATATCTAAATAGCTTTACTAGTATACACAATCCAACAAGAAGTAATTAGAGGATTTAGACAATAGAAGGAGGTGGACAGAACAAGGATAGCCTGATTTTGCAGACTGTGCAAGTCTTCTGGCCAAAGAATTCTTCTGCTTGGAACACTAAAGACAATACTGCTTTTCAACACCAGAAAATGGAGCAAGAATTATCCTAATATTAGTGCAGTCACAAATGGGAGATCCAGTAAACTATTACCAGCTCATGGCATTACCAGCCTCCAGTGCTGAATTTGAAACACTACGTAATTGCAGGCTAAAATATCTCTTATGCATTAGGTTCCCTATGAATTATTTCAATCTTATGTGGCCTTTTCCTCCTACTTTCTCAGTACACTATATTTACAAAAAATGAGGAACTTCAAGAGAATACCTGTTTTGACCAGAAGACTCTAGGGAATATTCACAGGAACCTCTCTTCCCACTCCCTTATACAGCATAACAGTTTTACTTGGCTAGCACAGCACATTACTACCATGGGAGGAAACAGACCAACCCACACAAAAACATTAATCCAAAATATACAATTAGAGGAAGGCATATGAATCTCAAGTACCATTAAAAATTCTTCAAATTTTAATCAATGAGAGCCTCTTGGAATGCAGAACAGGTTTAGCCTCAATCAAACTCTTAATGAGCTAGGTTTGAGAAACTTCAGCCATTGAAAACATCTTATGCTCCAACACAGACATTTCACATTTCTCCTATCTCCAGTTGCAAGTTTGGATATTTTTTCTGCCTACATATGGCATGTCTGCCTACATGGAGCTTTTCAGCTGCCACCCTGCTGATGAAGACTCCTTTGGCTATTTTGTTCACTTAGAACTGCAAAATCAGAACTGAAATTTATTATTCCTGAGCATGCAAAAATCAAGGACTACATAGCCTTTAAACCATTTTAAAGAGAATGCTAAGATATGCTCTACTTCTAGTGCCTGAAAGTTTGGGAAACACAACTGAGTTTGAGATGGGGATTTTCAGCTGATAGGGAAGGGAATAGATCCTACAGAGAAATGTGTCAACTACAGATAATAGTTGTTTTCATGAGTTTGCACTGTTAAAAGAATAAAACCAAAGAAAAAAAGAAAAAAAAAAAAAAAAAGAAACACAAAAACTGACACAACAACCACACAAAGGGGATATTTTTTTTTCTTTCTTAGTAAGTATTGAACAATGCCTATTCATCTTTTTTAGTTAGGTGGGAAAAAAATCCCAAATAAATGGTAAAAAATATTCTGCAGACAAATTCCAGACACACAGATTATGTTACCTTTGAAAAGCCATTGGCTGAATTTAAACATTTTTTTAGGTGAAAATGGAAGTTGGCAAGAACCAGCTTTATTTTTTTGTAAAAACACCCATTATTGTGGTTTGCTCACAAAACAGCCTGCCATACAACTATGCAGACTCACGGGTAAGTCAGTGTGCCTGCTGTGTGGTGCTGACAGCCCAAGCCAAGAAATTTCTCCTGGTGAAACAACCACCACTTTTTATCAATTAAGAGGCATGAAACACTTCAATCCACAAGAGTGTATCACTACGCCAGATTTTTTTTTTTTTAAGTCTCAGAACTGCTGAAAGCCTTTTAAGGGAAAATAAATTTTTCTCCTTTGAGTAGGTGCAGCCTCCAGTCAGCTCTAGGAAACTAACACTTTTAAAAGACGTCCTCCACCTGAGCCCTTCCTGTGCAATCTGTTTCCCAATGATACTGCTTTCAGGGAAAGTGTGATGAGTGTCTTGGTTTTTTTCAGATAATCATTATGCAACAGTTCCATAAAATTTTTTGTCATTTAAAAAAGCAACAGATTGTTACTTAAGAATACACCTGATGTTGATGAATACAATCACAAATCCAAGCAGAAATACACTTAACATGTTGCTCAGATAACTGAGCACAGCTCTGGGATGCTTGTTACCTCAGCTGATTTAATGTTTAGCTGTGGGAGATTTAATACATGTTCTAAGGAGGCTGCAGACACTTCAGTAAGAACTGGCTCACTGTTTCTTACAGGAACTAAAATTTTATCTTTTATTCTAAATCAGCATAAATCTTGCCAAGTTGGGAAACTCCTTTTTGCTGGCTAGAGAGAAAAAATCACTGAAGACCAGGGAGAATTGCCATAATGATGATAGTCTATCAGAGAAATATAAGCAATCTGTAGTTGGTAGCATAATTCTGAGTGAGACAATGAATTAAAACAGGCTTTAAAAATGGAAGACAGTTGTCTTTTAGAGACTATTACATAGGATTAGTTGTAAAAGCAGTACACTGGCTTTAACTCAACCTTTTGTTTTAAGTATCTTAAATTTTTACATTCACTTTCCTAAAGACTATTAAAGCAGATTACTAAAGAATTGCAAGAAAGAACTGGAAGCTGTGATTTTGAAATATAAAGGCATAATAAACTTAAACAGTGATGTTTCAGCAACTGCCAATTACCTACATATCATTAAATGAGTATTTTTGAAACACAGAGAACACACAGAACATGAGAGAAGATGCACACAGTTCTATTCATGCACTGAGATTTTTCACTGAAAAGGATGCTTTCACAGCCCACAAGTAATTCTTCAAAGCAATTTATTACAATGAAAAGAAACAAGACATGGAATATATCATACCACTTTATACAAGGACTAAGGAGTGCAGCACAGTTTGATTACGTTATTGGGGAACAGAATCACCTAGGATGTCAGAGGAAACTAACTGCTCTAAAACATGTCAAAAATCACTGTAACTGAAAAAGCACTGGAAGAATTTTACTTTCTTAAGTAATAATAATATAAGCCTCTTTATTTGAAGAAACATATAATCGATCAGGTTTCCTCATCCTCACAAGAAATTCTTAAGATTGTGCCGTCAAGATTATTGCCAGAAAAGCATAAAATCACAAATTATGTCTTAAAGAGATCAACGCTTAATCAGGAAGAAATGACAATCTATAAAAGCAGGGAAAGAGACATTACACCTTGGTTTCCTAGTGCATTGCCCACAATCCTTATCTGATACCTGGAGGTAGAATCATCATGCACATAGAAGAACTTTTACATGAGAGGTTGAACAGAAAGAAGAACAGGATGTTGATGTACTTCTGTATTAAAACACTACCTCTGTAGACTAGTAGGAAGCAAAAACTCTGCCCCACACGCCACAGCCCAACAGAGAAAGAGCTGGTAGTGCGGCATCAGCTTTACATACAACCTTGGATAACCTGGCTTGGACTTGTACAGTTGAGCAGGAAGTATCAGGGACCTTCTGGATAAATAGGAATTAAAAGAAGAGATCCTCCAAGAATGCAGTCACTTCCAGTTCTGCAGGTCCAGAGCAGAAAGATCAGATTTTGAAGTACTTATTGCAAAAAAATGTCTTCTACTCATTCGTATACAACCATTTTATAAAACCTATATAAATCAGAAAAAAATGCTGTTTGCATTCTCTGACAAGCTGAAATTTCTGGTGCCCATAGGATAGCATGAGCCCCTAGATCTGCAACTGAGTAGAGGCAAATTGTGTTCAGGTCACTATCCTCAACTGATTGTACCAAGAAAACAAAATTAAACAATATGGAGCAACATATAAAAAACGCATAAGACTGACCATTCCTCAAGACTCGCCATTAGGCAGAACGATGAAGCAGAAGTTCTTCTGCTACTATTAATCACACTGATCAAATCTGAACATTTGCTAACAGCTACTGGTTTTCCTATTGAATTTTCCAAGTTCCTTACCACAAGAAACTAAACTATTTCAGACCTTTTTTTAAAGAATTAAGTGTTCTCTCTTCAAAGTCAGAAATAATTTGATGGAGAAGAACAAAATATCTAGGCCTAGGGTTCAAAATTAAGTAAATAATGATAAATTCTAGAGAATATATGCTGTATTGAGTCATTTTCCTAAAAAAACCTCTCAAAGGTCTTTGATATTAGGAGGTGATTTCAAAAACTAATGCACCTTTGCCTAAATCTTCAAACTGACACTAGCAGTAAATTAGGTTATTTTTAAATTCATTCTTAGAAACAAATTTTATTATTTTTTTTTTAAATGTGCCTAACTTCACTAAGTTGAGGCTAATGTAAAATTTAGAAAAAGAGCAGAGAAAATACCCTAGGAAAATTACCAGGAAGGGGGAAGAACATGTTGCTATTAATGTATTACTTCTAGTGAAATACCACTGAAGTTCAACATAATCCAAGCCATAGTGCAGTGTGTAAAGCAGCCAAGGGTCTAAGTTCCATACCCTAGCAGAAAAGCAATAATTACATGTCTTTTTTTTTTTTATCTTGTTCAGATTTGGAATTTAGTTGTGGCACTGATTCAACCTATATGTACTTCAAAAGAAAACCATCCTTCACGGAAACATAGTCTAAAGCAACAACAAAATGCAAACTTCAGTGCTAGTTTTGCTTTTAAAGACATCAAAAAATATGAGAACATGATTGCTATGTCCATTGAGCACAAGGGAACTAGAGCAATTTAAAGTAGTTTATTGTAAGAGGACACAACTGAGCTGAGAAGTCTCATATTTGACTTGTGTCCAGAAACAGGAATCAAAATGAACTATTAAGCTGTAGTCTAAATGTTTGAAGATTTTTTTCAGCTGGGGACATTGTAAAGCCTTAAATGGTAAAAACAGTTAAGTCCTATCTCAGTAAAAATCCTTGGAAAAATAATCTTTTACAAATAAGACGAAGTTCCAACAGACCATAAATTGATTTGGAAATGTCCACATTAGAAAAATCACATTGATAGCAATTAGCACACCATTCAACAATATGAAATCAGGTAACTATTTTTGCACTAAGCATACATATGAACTCCATTGTAAAAACATTCAAACCTACTTGGCGTTCCAGGCACACTGAAGTATTTTAATGACAAATGTGTCATGATTCTTCTTCCTGCTGTCTCCTGCTTTTCTTTTCTGTTAAACCTTAGATTCCAGCCTAATAGCAATATATTTTCTCCTTCAATCAACCATACTATTCAGTGGCATTTCCTAGAAAAATTTTTCTTGTGTGTCAGATAAACACAGAAGAAAGTCCTTCAGGGACAGCTTGATATACCACAGATGCCAGTTGAAATAATACTGAAGCAAGAAATTAAGAATTTCCTTAGCGAACCTATCAGCACAGAAAATGTGGTAGAAGTACATATTTTAGCAAAATTTAACTGTATCAAGCATGTGAGTAGGACTTCGTTCCATAATTTTAAAGCTATGTGGGTTCAGAAGTATCAGAAAAGTCACGCAGTGGGAAAGACCAACCGTGAAAAAAACAAAAGTGAAAAAGTCTACATGCAAGAAGCAGCACTGCATTATTGTGCTATCTTGAATCTTTTAACTAGGAAACAAAAGCAGCTCATATGTGGCATTTTAGGATAGCAAAGAACTCTTCATAATTTTCTGGTTAAAAATAATTTGATGCTGCCTGGCTAGACAAAAACACTGACAAAAAAAAAAAAGGTTATCTTGCAGGTGTCACATAGGATCTCATTGGGGGTAAACAAAAACATATTTCCTGGACAAACTGCTGAACTTATGTCAACAATTAAACACCCCATTAAATTAAACTATCTATAACAAAGAACTGTGTGAATTGGCAGTGCAACTCATCATTAGTGCTCTCATACAATTCTGTGCTTCCCACATTTTCAGGAATTAGACTGCAAGTTTCCCCATTTTTACATATATTCAAAGAATTTAACATTATTAGACTGTCACAGATGACTTATGATTTTTGGCAGGCCATCTGCTTTAATAGCTTTGAATTTCCCTTAAGTGCATATTGTGGATGACTTATTTTAGCAGGAATTAACACTACCTTGAGTCTCAAACAAAATCTAAACTCTTAACTCCTTTGCATCACTAACATGCCAAGTGAAGGTCAGTGTTATATATGTGTTATGCACTTAGGGTAGATTAAGCTGCATGACATGCTACATATATTGGACATTCTTTTGATCTTGATTTGAAACCATTAATCCTTCTAAAGCAGAATAAGACCATCACCATATACTTGGACTACATGCTTTGTATTTCTGGTCAGCAGAGTCAAAACTCAAGGAAAATTTCAAAGAAACACTTTTCCAGTTACATTAGGGTTAAAAATTAAGCAAGATTGCTCATGCTTGCCATTCCACAAATTCCAAATATATTTGAGAAGTCATACTAGTCCTATTCTGCATTCCAAATTCCTGCAATATTCATTAGTCTCAGCGTAAGAACCACCATGAGTGGAAGAGCAATTTGCTCATAACATTTCCTGTATTGGTTGCACACTAGATCTACTTTTTTACTGTAGCATATTGGAGAATTTAATCAATCTTCCCAGAAAGAATGTCAGCAACAAGAGCTATTTCAGTGGCTCATTAGCTAGTTATTAGAAACAGACTTCATCACTGATATCTTAGGACAGTAAAAACAAAAACCAGATTGCATGGATTTGTTTTTAAAGAATTTGATGTCATCATTTTTGCCATTATAAATTGACACTGAAAACAAATATTGGCAAAGAAAGCAAACATCCTATACTTTCTGGATTTCTCCATTGACCACACATAGGGAAAAACACTTCTCCAACACTTCCAATACAGATATGAGATAACATTATTTTAAAAATGAACAAACAAAACCTTTGATTTTCTATTCTGTCAAAGGGAGAAATGTCAGTTACAGTTTCACAACCACATTTTCCCCTCAAAAAAATACTGACATAATGATCCTGCAGTTTTCAACCACTTTACACTGCAGATAATGTGGCAGAACTGTCAGCTATACCCTTCAGCACTTTCTGCTCATTAGCTTGGGTGTTCTCCACATTGTAAATGAATGGGCACATAAATTTGTTCATCCCCAACATTGTAACACTTGAAAGTTTCATTCAGAAACCTGAGGATCTAAAAGTTCTAGAGGCATTCAACATCATAAAGGTGAAGATTACTGAATTATTTCACTGGATTTTTATACCCCGCCTAGAAAATACAGTTTTCTCTTTACCAGCTGAGCCAGTATTCAAATAATTTCTTTTAAATATCATTTATATTCATGAGTCTGTAGGGAGAGACTTTGGAATATGGCATCAAGTTCCAATCAGGTTTTTTCTGTAGTTTTTTGTAGCCTGATAATAACAGTGCTTAACTCACTTTGGTCAATGCTTCCATCCAAACAACCAAAGGAAAATGTTTCAATACTAAAGAGATGCTATTCCCCGGTTGTGCTTATTCTACAGTCACATCCTCCCAGGTTAAGAGGTACTGCATGGTAAAGGTCAAGTTTTTATTTTCAATATCAACATATACTATGCATATGTAGGGCCCACACGAAGAAAATGAGAATCTTCCGGATGGTGTAGCTTCAGTCCTTCAGGGGGATTTGTGCTTTTTGTTATTGAAATTGCCAATTTGAAACCCTAGGAGGCTAGGGCTTCAAAACCCGACTACTGAAAGGACTGACATATCCCAAAGAATGTAAGAGGAATTTGATTAGGCTTTTTTATTGGGAACTATTTGTAGTACTCCTAGATGCTTACATAGTAACAGTAGCTAAAAACTCTTACCATCTTTGGCTGTCCAGGAGACTGCACCCCTTCTCTAGGAATGTGGATTCAGGCATAGCTATCTATGTATTCATCACCCCTAGGCTGAGTATCACGGAGCACTACACCCCAGGGATGAGGCGTTCCAAGAGAATCAACAGGCACCCTGCCCTGGGAAGCGGCACGTGGGGATTGCTCACCCGCGCCAGGCGGCCCGCTGGTCTGCGCGCAGATTCTTTCCAAGATCGGGTGCTTGATTTCATGCTAACGCGTGGGAGGGGATCCGTTTCTTCATTAATTTCTGTGATGACGGCAGTTGAGAGATCATTGCTATGGGCCAAATCAGGGGAGGGAGGCTCATTTCCACCGCAGCTGACTTCAGCAGTAAAATACTTGTGGTGGTGTCTCGACCGCAAGGCAATTATTAGTTCAGCAAAATTTCCTCTGCGATAGCATTGTGATTATAGGAATGGGTTCAGTGCCCGCAAAGAGAAAAAGTAAAGCACAATCTCAGAGTACCATATTGAATTTCCCTCGGCACTCTTATCACATTACCATGCATTTCGAGCAGAACATTTGAGCAACATTTTTGTCTTAACAAAAAATACAATTTAAGAAGTTGCATGAAAAGCTTTTAAAAAATGAAAAAAATGCTATTTTATATAGAAGTATGGATAGGGCAGGAGCAAAAAAATTTACAACAGATTTCTTTTATCCAATTCTGTTGGTTTTCAGCTGGAACAGAGGTAACAAAAAAGTAGATCAATCAAGGCAGAGACCATTCTGTAGTTCTGATTTCCCATGTCTTTCCAGTTCCAGCAACTCCTAGTTTTCTGCTCTAATAAACAAGCTACTCACTTCAGTAAACAGTACTTATTGTTAGTCAAGCCTTGTATTACAAAATAGTTTCTGGCCTCGATGCTAGATTTTTAATACTGGCTATTCACATGCAGCTCTGCACATCAAAAATGCTATTGTACCACTGCAGAAAATTAACTACCTAAGGCACAGGCTTTAGAAAGCAATCATTGTAGATACTGTGCAAGACAGCAAAAGCTCCAGTGCATCTGGATCAGGCAGAGGAAGAGAACATGACACAGTCCCTTTTTAAAAGTGGGGGTTCACTGATTTAAAAATAAAACAAGCAATGTGCTTTACACAGGCCCTGGACAGCTCAAACGACTGTGTGGAGCTACACACAAACAAGTGATACTTAAGCCTTTTCAGGTAACACACAAAAAGAAAGCAAATGTTAATTAAGAAGTGGATTCTTAGTACTTCCATACATTACATACATACATCATGCAAGTTAGCCTAACTCAGTGAACTCTCACACATAGATTAGTGCTTACATACCTGAAGTGTTTTCAAATTAATTTTAATTACGCTGCAAATTGTGCACAGACTAGACGGCAGCTCAGCATGTATTGATGTAGCATGTAGCTCAACTCACATTTCCTTATGACTATCAAAAAGTCATAAGGAAACAAAAGAGAAACACATGAAGCACTTACCTACTTGATAGCCATTAAAGAAAAATCTATCTGTGGAGCAGAGAGAATAAAGACATCTGTTTTCATAGAGCTGGATATTTTAGCAACAATTTCAGGTTGCCCTGCTATGTAAAAACAGTAGCTTATTAACATGTTCCTGTCTTTGGTTCTGTTGATTTTTTTAGTGTCTTTGTGCATGCCCTAGGTTTCCTACATGAAATTAAAATCAGTGTTTCATCTCTAAGCCTTAAATGTAGCAGCATATATAAAATAAATAAACCCATTTCCCTTTGTTACTTGCCGAGACACTAATTTCCCTCTTTCAGAACAGGCATTTGTTAATGCAAATGCATCAAGGCATCACATTTTTTCCTTATGTTTCAGATGACAATATTGCCAAAAGTAAAAATTTCTATTTGTTCAAATTTATTTTGTACTATAACTACATGTGACATACTGAATGTGCCAGCTTTCAGAAATCACAGTGCAGTCTTCAGCTGCACCCTCTGCTAAAAGAAATCTCACTTACAAAATCTAAGAAAGCCACAGCAGTATAAACACATAATAATCTTCGAGACAATCTAAAGCAATTGAGATATCCAGATAAATGTCCTGGGAACTTTCTGAAGGGATGCATGCAGCTGTAAATGGAGTGAGGACAAGAAACAATGGACAAATTGAAGCCCAAGAGGTTCAGATGGGATTGAAGAAAATGCTTTTTGCCCACAGGAACAGTCCAGCACTGCCCAGACAGGCTCCACAGCCCTTATCTTTGATGGTTTCTTCCACTTGGTTTCAAGACCAGAACTAAGCTGAACAGAGCCTTGAGCAACCTAGTCAGACCTTAAGCTGACCCTCCTTTTACCACAAGGTTAGACTGCAGACCTTCCATGATCCCTTCCCACCTCAATTGTCCTGTGAAAACAACACAAATCCTACAGCGCCCTTCTGTGATATTTCATCTATACAAGTTTAAAATTACAACATTTTCCAAGAAAAACAGTGTGTAAGTCAATAGTGTTCTTAAAAATCTACCATCACTAGGGAGGACCCTTAAAAAAACCTGAACCATTTATTAATTTGAATAGACTTCCACAGACTGCTTGATCCAATGCAGGCATGTTGATTCACTGCCACTTTTGCCCAGGTGCTCAGACCAAAGCACGCACACCAGCTTAGTCACAGGGTGAGTAATCAGTACCCAATTTATTGTTTCTTTACCAGTGAAAACATCTCTAGAGGTGTATCACAATGACCAGGGTGTTTTTTTCTTTGTTTTTACAGTCGGGGAAAAGAGAACCCTCTCACACATTAACTGGAAAGGAATCATCAAGCATCTGCCTGTGCTTCTGGGAGAGCTCTGGGACAGCTCTGAAGGACTGCCAGATCTACTTACTCAGTATCCTCATTTGCACAGCAGGCAGGTTGCCAGACTCAGTTAAACAATACCTGAGGTCTAGTTTATATTCCCACCTAGGCCAGATAGTTGGGATTTAAAACACTTGCAAGTTTGGGTGTGAGGGCGGTGTGCGTTTGACAAGGGAATTAGGCCATGGCTCTACAGGATTTCTCTTCTGATGCAAGATTAGTTCAAGCAGCTCTGCTCTCCCCCTCACCCACTTTTTGTCAATGTCTGCACAGATGGAGAAGTGAGGGGCAGAATTGGAGACCACATTTCCTCTGGGGTGCAGGTGATGGGATTCAGAGCAGTGGCCCAGGCAGAGTCCAGAAGCAGAGTGCCCTGGTTCTGCTGTTCAGGCAGGCAAGCTGCAGAAAGCTTCTGCCTTTGGGCTGGCAGGGACAGGCTGGTCCCAATTTATTTTAAAAAATCAGGCCCCTCTCAGCTGCTCACTTGCTTTTCAGCACTTACTCCACTCCTCTGCCCCCGTGTCTCGCACACCAGTTGCCACAGTTTGTTTCCTCCCCACTCCCACTTCTCTCTTCACATTGTCAGAAGGGAGGGGAGACGGAAGCTCCTTCTTTCCCAGTTCATCACCTGTCAAAAAAATCTCTTTAAAAAAAAAAACAAAACAAAAACAGTGACTCACCCAAGGACAAAGCCAACAAAAAGTTCTAAATCCTGCTGCCTGTACATCTCCTGAGTTAGGCACCATGGGTGGCCCACCTCTTTCTAGAACATATTGAGAGGGCAATATCGTGATGGCAACACCCAGCACCACCACCCAGCAGCTCTTAAGTTTTCCTTCTCCACTCCAGCGACATGCTCACAGACCAAACCATCCTTTGCTGTGGTATCAGGGGTCTTTGCTTCTCAGAACTGACAACAGTTTATAACACGCTGACCTCAGTCAGCACAACACACCATCCTGCCAGGAACCTGGCCAGGCCCACTCTTTTATCAGTTCCTATTACTTTTTGTAAGTTTAGACTGACCCAAAAGTGAGACTCAGGGGGTTGAGGGAAACCAAAACACAAGCACACAAAAAAATGTGAAGCTTTTAGCCCACCTCTGACAAATTCATTTGCAATGAACAACAAAGTTATGTTTAACCACATTAATTAAGGTGAGAAATGCTTATATAAATACTCTTATTATCTTGTGTATAAGTAAGTATACATATAAGTATAAGTATAAGTAAGTATAAGTAAGTAGCTGTAGAAGTAACAATTCTTGAAAATTTAAACTAAGTAAAATTTTTAAGCTGATTGATACAAGGTAAGGCAGCAGGGAGTAATATTTCATTCCAGGTTTTCAATATATCAAAATAAAACCAGAAATATGTTGAAAGAAAAATCTCACTTCTGCAACTTCTAAGAAAAATTTTACATCTAGAGTCTCCCAGGCTGTGTTTAGTTTTCAGTGCACCATAAGCAAGGAGTAAAAAAGTAACCAAGTATAATTTACTGGTCTTGAAAATAAAAAAAAAAAAATCTATATTTGTTGTTTTTAGATACATGTTTCAAAACAACCAGTTAAAATCAGAATAAAGCTATAGTCAAGTTACAATGTTTACTCAATTATCTAAATGCTGTATTAGTACTAGTTAATTTTAAGTTGATATGGAAAATTAGCAGGTTAATTAAAATATCTGAATGCAACATATGTTTATTTTTATAAAATTGGAGCACAGGAAGGAAATCAGAACCAAGAAGTTTTCTCTTACTCTGCTTAAAAAGCAGAATGAAAAATATGCTGCCACTGAGACAGGAGAAGGTAAAAGAGCAAGACAAAGTTTGACAAACTATTAGACCCAACAGCCATAGATAATATCCCTAAGAAATATTTTAAAAAGAGAAAAAAATAAAAGAAAGACCAGCCCTATTTCTTCTCTGCATAAAAAGAATTCCTATTCTCCTGCTAGATTTGTTTCTTTGATATTTAATATTCTTTTTACTAAAGAACTTTAAGAGAAAACCTATGTAACAGTCAAACATGCTCAGAACATATAAATCACAGAAATCTACTAAAAAACACAAACAAGTATTATACCATCAAAGTCTCTGATCACAGATTTGCAAAGTATAAGGTATCTGCTTTTTCCAAGATTCAGCAATACATTGCTGCTGTGTAGCAGAGAGGTTATCAGTCCCCAAAACAGTGCACACGGAACATTGTTTCCCTAGAGTTGATTCTTGTCAATTAATATTTACATATTTAATTTTATTTGCAAATTTACCAGGTATATTTACTTTCTTCCAATGTTACAACTCTCCTTAAAGCAAGAAAAATAGCAATAGCAGAGGATAAAACTATCTGTAAAATGGCTTTATATTTAATTTTGAATTCCTGCTCTGATTCATGATCAGTAATAATTATTCCTAGCAAAGAGGGGACAGACTTTCCAAAGCACATACCATGGAGAGATTTGCAAATTAATTCAAGTATTGTGTAAAATTGTTTCTTCCTTAAGTGGTAGTGCTCCTCAAAGACATAGTTTATTATGACATCTGGATCCATCATCCCATTACTCCCTTTGCTATTCTTGAAATATCCTTTTAACAGGAAAACACTTTCAAAACATGCTCTGGCATGTTAAAGCCCAGAGCTTGCCACTGCAATTCAGGTATTTTAAATTTACACCACCCCTTGTTTCCACCATCAAATGTACCAGCATGTCTTAGCATAATTTAAAATTTCCCCAATGCTCCTGCTTAGCATTCCCACTGCAACACAAATTACTGGAGCCCCCCCGCCCCTAAAAAAAAAAAAAAGAAATAAAAAGATACTTCAAAATATTTGGCTTATTTTAAACATGCTCTCCTCAAAATCATCTCTCCCCTGGTCAACCATCAGTGGTTCTTACATTGCATAGTAGCTATGACCCCTACATTTGAGGTGGCATGATCAAAGGAGCGCTGGCCAGACTTGGAAAAACATTTCCACTGAGAATGGACATACTGCCTGTCAAAAGGTTATTCCCACTGCGTACAGAGAGCAGCTCATATTACTGCAGTGTAACATGAAAGTGCAAAATCTAGCCGCAGTAATCCACATACATGTTTTTCTTTCTAAAAAGGGCATATGGGAGACACTGGCTAGAACAGAACATCCGTATTATCATTTGAAGGGAGGGGATGGACTGGCGAGGGAAAGCTTCCCTAATCAATACAGCTGTAGGAATCAGCCTCTTAAAAAAACACTTTAAAAATTCTGCCTCTCACCATAGCAATTACCTCTCTTCAGTTGCTTTCCTTCCCTTTAGTTAAAAATTTATATATGCAAATATACATCTACATATAGATAATCACACACATACATATGATCAGACTTTACACGCTGCGGAAGACAAAATAACTTTGGAGGCGTAAATCTTAATGTCAATGACAGGAAGGCTTTGGTGAACCATTACCATAAATCTGACAAACGCTAATTTGATGGGTGGCTGTATCTGTCTGCTGCAAGACCAGTCTAGACAGTCTATTGAGAAATCCTAAAACACAACTGTTTGTTCCCTGTAACACCATCTGGATATGGCAATAAGAGCCGACCCAGTGCCATTCACACATGGATCAAAGCACATGCTAATGCCATCATGAAGTCATACACATAAAAAATTCAATCTGAGAACTCTATGCAATTTTCCTAAGTCCTCAGTGAAGAAACCTCAGACTTAGCACAACTCAAGCTAAGTGCATGAAGAGGGGGAGAGAGTGGAAAAAAAGAAGAGAATATTTAATGAGCTTGGCCTTCCCGAGGAATGTTAGGCCACCCATTGTATTGGAAAAGGCTCATGTCACACTTCAGTCATGGCACCCATCAGGGTGCCCCTTTACAAAAATCGATCCGGAGGTTTTTGTAATTACCTGTTTCAAACAGAAAGAGTGCCCAGAAAAAGGAGAAGGTTTCTGAGGTGTAAATCTTGCATTTTCTTATTTAAGGCAGAGTTGGCAGAATTTGCAATATCGCAGACAATATTGAAAACCCCTCTCTCATTAAACTGCAGCATGGCACTAGATCAAAGCACCAAGGGCCCCCTATTGAACTTCTCTAAATATTACAAACCTAAGAGCAAGTCTGGCTATGCAAAAACTAAAAGTAAAGCAAATTTTTTCCTGCTTCCAGAAAAACAAATCATGGCTTTCCACAACACGACTTAAATAGGTAAACATACTACACAGTATACCACAAACTTTGTCAAAAACAAAATTGTCAAAGCTTCATCTACTACAAAAAGAAAACAAAAGCAAAAAAACAAAGATTACTGGGGGCTTTTTTCCTGCAAAGCTCACATCTGATAGTTTCTAGGCAGCTTCTCTAATACTGCCCTTCAAAAGATTCTTCTAATTTTTTAAAATATAATGCATTATGTAACCAAATCCATAATCTGCACAAAACATTTGGCTTTGTCATCAAATCCACCATTTCTTTCTGTTAAGTATCCACTAATGCTAGGCTTCCAGCAATTATATTGTTCCCCGCTTTTTGACCACTGACATTATATTTCTTAGCTAACTCTGTGTTCTTTTTATGATGTATAAGTTTACAAGAAACAGTCCTCAGTCTTTCTGGAAAAACTATCTATAAAGCTGGTTTGCTGATCCTGAAGATGTATGAAGTCAGGAAGCAAAACAGGTTTCAACAACCATTTTGATACAAGTCCAATCTTTAAAAGCTGACATCCTATCATTTAAGTCTTTTTCTCTAATCTTTTGAAAGCAATCTGAATACTGTTGGACTTCAATGATTCTTCTGCGTCCCTTTCAACTCAGGACATTCTGTGATGCTATACTGTTATGGTGGTGCTTCATATTGAAAATATTGTAAGACTACAATCATAGGTCCTAAAATACTTTTCTTTGTAAATTAAAAAGAAGAACAAGTAACAAAATTTAGTTCTGCCACTATGAGCAGCTCAATGGAAGCTAAATAACTATTAAAACTGCATTTTAAACATTTACAAGCTGATGTTAGTAATTTTTATTGCCAAAAAACAGAACTAGTATGTTAACATGAATATGAATGACCTGTCAAAAAATAGTGCATCCCTAAAAGTTTCATAAAATTTCTGCAGAAAAATTAATTCCATACTTACTTTAAAGAACCTGCAAAAATCCTGTATATCTGCACACAAACACACAAAAATCACTCAAACTAAACTTCCAAACACAATTTAACTCTAACTTTAAAAAATACATATTTTTAAGAATAGGTATGAAGTCACAACAGCTATATTGTGGCTCATCACTGAAATAAAACTTTAAAAAAAGGTACACTACAGTCATCAAGATGTTTTAATTCAGCACTACTGTGAATATTACAACTATCTTAACATTTAAATATCTGACTTCTATATATAAAGTTTCAATAACAATTTAGAAGAGAAACAAGTTCAGACTGTTAACTAGATAAAATAGTTTGAGGAACTTTCTGCTACCATGCCATGAGAGAATCAATAATAATAAACTTTTTTGGTGACTTAGATTAAAAGATTAGCATTTCAATAAAACAAACAACCAAAAAATTCTGTAAAAAATAAAGTAAAATAAAGGATGGGTAGTAAAAAAATGTATTGTTGCAATCAGATTACTTTAAAACAAGGAGGGGAAAAAAAAGAGTGATCAAGTAGTCTTTCCGTTCAAAGTGTGTTCATGGATAAACAGAAAAAATCTCCACTAAGATTTCCGGTACTAGAAAAGCCAAGAGATTGGCCCTGACTTATGACTCAAAAGACTGATACACTATGAGTCATCAAGTTTTCAGACTGTAGAGATATTTCAATATGGGGAAGTGGGAGATTTACAGGAATTAACTGTGCACCACAAACCAGCACTTGTTTCTGCAGAAATCAAGCATTTCCCTTGGGGAAGGAGAGTGAAAATGTGTACATATCACAGCAATTCTTCATTATCTTTGCAATGGGATTACATGGCATCATACTAGCATTAGGCTCTTTAATGTCTGAATCATGTACAAAACAGATAATTGCAGAATACACGTGCACTTAGTATTTGTTTAGAAATACACAGAAACTCCTGTCTCCTCCAAATTTCTGCATGGAGTATTGTCTTAAGAGAACTAACCTAAGTTTAGGCACAACAAGATATGCCCCAGCCGTCAGTGTTCCAGCAGCAGACACATAGTGAAGGGCATGTTTCGCAGGACTTGAAACTTCCAGTGACTCCTCTTCATGCTGTGCAACAGGACAGCACTGCCATCTACTGCTCACTGCCGCAGCACAACCCCTCCACACCCCTCCAAAAAGTCCCCACCAGATTAGAAACAACACCTCACACAAGCAGAATCAGAGACAGAACCTTGAGAAGCCAGTCCCAGGGAAGACACCTGCACCAGTAACTCCTCCAACAATTCTATAGTTCCACATAATATGAAATAAAAGGCTGTGTTTCTTTACTTAAATGTCTTGCATAGCACAGAATTACTGGAGCACACAGGGAAGAGACCTGCAGCTGCTCCCCAGAGGGAGATACCAGGTGTGCAGTGCCCTCTTCTGCTTTCCCACCAACGGAGCTGCACCCTTCCTGGGTCTTTTTTCCGTTTTCCAGTCTTTTTCAGAGTACAGACAATAATTTGTTTGTATCCTGAGAAGCTATCCATTTTCACACATGCACAAACATTACAAGGGTACACAAATCACATAGCTAGTGTTGCAAGCACAACAATAGCTAATTTTTCCAATTTTAAGCACAACAAATTTATTTCTACCAAATGCTATAGACTCAAGTCTTTTTAAAGTAAAGCTTGTGGATAATCCATGGACTAACTAATAAAAAGGTATTGCATTCAGCTGCTTTAAAGAGATGCTAGGAAATTACTGACATGTTCAAACCATTTCAATCACAATCTTAATATGACAAGGAATTCAGCAGAATATAAGCATAAGGACATATTTGTGCCACTGCCTTTCTAACTGAAAGGAATTAAGTCCAACTGGTAAGCTTGACAGGTTTTGAAGAATCCATCCTCAAAAGCACTACTCTCACTAACAAAAAATTTTGATCCACTAGAAACTGAGGCACAAAATTTGAAGAAAGGAGATTGTGGATTTTGTTAATGGAGCATACCTCACATGGTAATAACGATGATGAAACTACTGCAAGTAGTACATTTGCATCTTACATCTGTAAGTACACTGAAGACAAATTGAACAACTTCATTACGAAAACAAAAAGTTATTACTGTTTTGCAGAATACAAAATAGCAAAATAGCCATGTAATCACTTCAATCACAAGGCAAGTGTCATACAATTACACTACATAGTTACTAAAGCCTCCCACATTCCAGAACAATAAAAGGTTACCTGTGGCAATTTGAAACTTGATGGTGACAAGTGGTAGAGGTGGAAAACAACTGAGGTAATAATTTTGAGGAAAACAATGAGGAAAATGAGGAAAACAACTGAGAATAAAATTCTGAGAACAATTGTGAAATCTGTAATTAGAATATTGTGAAGTTACACAGACAGCTTTCATTTGCTGTTGTTTTGTGGTGTTTGGGGATTTTATTTCTGTATGGCAGAGTCTATCAAAATGTGAATAAGCTTTCAGAAACTTCAAGAATCTTCAAGATCTTAAATCACTCTCCCAAAAACCTCTGCAAACACTCTACTCCTCTTTCTTCTTAAAACAATTTTTCAGAGAATGTGCAAATATACTTGCTCTGCAGAACCCACAAAAGCAAGTCACAGCATTTTTGTTGCAGTAGACAAAAAGAAATAGAGATTAGTTTCTTCACAGGTGACATTATATTGTGGATTTACTACAGGCCACTCAAACAGGAAGACAAAGCTGATGAGGCTGAGTAGAGACAGACAGGAGCAGCCTCACATTCACTTGTCCTGGTCCTCATGGGGAACTTCAGCCACGCAAATTCCTGTTGGAGGAACAGCACAGCAGAGCATGTGCAATCTAGGAGGTTCTTGGAATATGTTGGTGGTAACTTCCTTCTCCAAGTGATAGGTAGCCTGGGAGGAATACCAAGCAACCAAGAATCAGGTTAGGAAAGCTAAAAACCTCATATAATTAAATCTGGTCAGGGACATCAAGGGCATACTTGTGTGACTGATACAAGGAAGATTAGGGAAAATATAGTACCTGTTCAGAAAGAAATGAACAAGAACAAGGAGAAGGCTGAATTACGCAATGATTTTGTTGCTTTCAGTCTTCATCAAAAAATGTTCCAGCCATACTGCCCAAGTAGCAGAAGGAAAAGGCAGGGACCGGGAGAATGTAGAATTACTCAACCACCATAGAAGATCAGGTTCAATATCTGAGGAACCTGAAAGAACACAAGGTCATGGAACCAGGTATTGTACATCCACAGTTCCTGAGGGAGCTGGCCAAGGAAGTGGCTATGGTGGTGTGAATCATATTTGAGAGGTCATGGCAGTTCAGTAAAGTTCCCACTAACTAGAAAAGGAGAAATACAGTCCCCATTTTTAAAAGAGAAATAAGGAAGACATGGGAACCTACAAGGCGGAGAGTGCCACCTTAGCTCCCAGCAAGATCATGGAGCAGATTCTGCTAAAAACTATGCTAATGCACAAAGGAAATAAGGAGGTGAATGGTAATATCCAGCACAGTTTCCTAAAGTGTAAATCATGCCTGACAAACCTGGTGGCCTTCTCTGGCAGGATTAGGGATGGGTGATGGATGAGGGAACAGCAACTTACATCATCCACCTGAACTTGTGCAAAGCATCTGATACTGTCCTACACGACAACATTGTCCCTAAACTGGGGACAATGGATTTGAAAGTGGTGGAACATTCAGTAAGAAATTGGCTGGATGGCCACAGGCAAAGCGACACAGTCAATGACTCAGTGTCCACGTGGAGTGGAACAAGTGCCATTCCTCACAGGTGATATTGGGACCAGCTTAGCCAAAAATCTTTATTGGCAACATGGATGGTGGGATCAAGGGAACCTTCAGCAAGTTTGTCAACAACACCAAACAGTGTGGTGCAGGTGGTGACACACAGGAGGGAAGGGATGCCTTCCAGAAGGGTCTTGACAGGCTTGAGAAAAGGACCTGTGCAAAGCACATGAAGCTCAACAAAGCCAAGCACTAAGTGCTGCACCTGGGTTGGGGCAGTCCATGCACAAATATAAGCTGAGCACAGAACAGATTCAGAGCAGCTTGGGACATGTGATAGCCAAAAAGCTCAATATGACCCAGCAATGTACACTCACAGTACAAAAAGCCAATAATGCCCTGGACTGCATACAGTGAAGTGACCAGCAGGGCAAGGGAGAGGATCCTGCTCCTCTGCTAGGTCCTCATGCGATCCCACCTGGAGCACTGCATGCGGCTCTGAGGCACCCAACATAAGAAGGACACAGACCTCCTAGAGCAGACCCAGGAAGGGTCACAAAAATGCCCAGAGGGCTCAAGTACCTGTCCTATAAGTAGGTTGAGAGAGCTGGGCTTGTTCAGTCCAGAGGAAAGAAGGCTCCAGGGAGGCCTTACAGCACCTTCCAGTACCTGAAGGGGCCTGCAGGAAAGCTGGAGAGGGACTTTTGACAAGGGCATGTAGTGATAGGGCAAAGGGGAATGGCTTCACACTGAAAGAGGATAGATTAATGCTACATATTAGTAGGAAACTCTTCTGTGAGGCTGGTGAGGTGCTGGAACAGGTTGCCCAGAGAACCTGGGATGACCCATCCCTAGAAATGTTCAAAAGAAGGCTAGGTGGGGCTTTGAACAACCTCTTTAGTGGAAGGTGTACAGGCCCATGACAAGGGGATTGAAGTAAATGTTCTTATTAATCCCATCCAGCCCAAACCACCCTATGATTATATAAACTGGAAAGCTAAAGAGACTCAATTTTCATACTCAAGTTCCCATCAAGAAGTGCTGACCACATTAATCATTCTGTCTCTCCAACAGACCTGCAAAGAGATTTTAAGATAAAAGCTGGTAGACCGTAAAATTCAACCTGAAGAATTTATTTGGAACACATAGAAATTAACTGTTAGATTTTATGTATGCAAATTATTACCTTTTTCTTACAAGTTACTTTTTTACTTGAAGTCACTCATGAACAAGGGTATGCTGGTTTTAGCTAGGGTAGAGTTAGCTTTCTTCCCAGTGGCTGGCATGGGGCTGTGTTTTAGATTTGTGCTGAACACAGGGCTGACAATACAGAGATGTTTGTGTTATTGCTGAGCAGAGCTCACACAGAGCCAAGGCCTTTTCTGCTTCTCCTGCTGCCGTGGTGGTCTGGGAGGGGACTGGGGGTGCCTGGGAGGCTGGGAGGAGACACAGCCAGGACAGGTGACCCAGCTGAGCAAAGGGACATTCCAGACCATGGCTGGGGTTAAATCACAACAAAGGGATACAGGTAAACACTACCTGTAAAGAGACACTTCATACCTTGGCAACAGAAAAGATGTCATGCTCATATACAAAGAGGGGGAAGAAGAAGGAATGGGGGGACATTTGGAACAATGGTGTTTTGTCTTCTTGCATGATGCATCACTCTTGCATGATGGGGTGCTGCTCTCCTAGAGATGGATGAAAACTTGCATGCCAAGCAGTGAATTAATTCCTTGTTTGCTCTGCCAGGGTGTGCACCTTTTGCTTTCCCTATTAAACTGTCTTTACCTCAATGCCCAAGTTCTCCAGCTTTTACCCTTCTGATCCTCTTCCAAATCCTGCTGGTGGAGCAGTGAGCAAGCACCTGCCTGGGCTTGGCTGCTGGCTGGGGTTAAACACGACAAAGGGATTAAAGGTAAACCCTACCTGTAGAGACACTTGAAGTCTTGATAATAGAAAAGGAAAGAATTCTAACTGAAATCTAGATGCTTCTTCTGGTAGTTCCCTCTTTTTATATCTGAAAAAAAAAAACTATCAGCTTTACATCTACTATAAGTCATGTATAAATCTAAAGCCTTATAATTACTTAAATTCTTTACTGTTCTTTATACCCAGTAAAAGGAAACAGGCTCCTCCACAAGGAAAGCTCTTCTCTTTCTATAGTGAACATCTAAGACCACAGGTATATTCCTATGTTTAGATTTAAAAGTAAAACCAGCCTATACTAAAGAAATAGTTACCAACAGAATGCTCATACTGAAAATTACTTCAGTTATTTTATTTTTCTTACACAAAAGATACTAATTCATCTTTTCAGCCTTATTAAAATCATCTCACTTCATTAACAGGGTATCAGCTGTTCTCACATCACAAGATGATTTCTGTGAACTAATACTAAAAGAAAATTATGTAAGTTGAAAAAGAACAGAAAGAGAAGAGAATAGCTGGAATTGCTAGACAAACAGTCTTTAAGGTGTCCTCTTCTTGGGAAAAAAAACCCAGCATTATTCGATGAAAATTTTGTAGCATTCCTGAAAATAACAAAGAAAAGCGTAAGTTCAGTACACACAACTGTCTGAAAAAAGGCAAACAACATTCTTATGATGATGATGATTCAATAGTTTCGATTCCAACAGTAAGTCAGGATGATGTTAAACAGCGACTATTAACTGGACACTTTTACATCAGCAAAGCTGGACAGCTTGGATTCAAGCATGCTGAGAGGTGGAATAGGTACCGGCTAGACTGGTAGGGCTTACTGCCATTAAGGTTTGAAAAACAAATTGGAAAAGTTCATAAGAACAGCAAGAACAGAACTGCTATGTCAATATTTACAAAAGACAAATTGGATGCACTAAATAATTATGCCTGTCAGCCTAAAGCAGATTTTGTAAAGAAAAATAATTTTTATGTAGTGAAATAGCTGATGAAAGATTTGATTATGAACAATTAACATAAATCACACAACGAATGCCAATCAACAGGTATACAGACAATAGACTTACTGTTCTTAAACTGGGTGTATTAAAGTAAGTCTTTATGTAATATTCTTAGAATATTACATATTCTTATGTAATATTCTTAGTCTTCTTCAGTGCCAAACTGAGTGTATTTTCCTTAACCCACTAGAAAAATACAATACCAACAAAACACTTTTGAAACTATGTAAATTTATTTGATTTATGGGCTCCTGGCTATACCTTTAAACAAGGCACCATGATGAAGTGATGCATTTCTACTGTGATCAACAGGCCCTAGCCCATACTGTCTGATATTTAAGAGCACCCATCCCAATAAAGCACAAGATCATCAGAAACAGTGAAAGAACATTGCAAAAAAAATGAAAAACACAGTTTTTCAATAAATTACTAGGTGCCCGGGAACACAGCAAAACTCGAAAGACACACTGCTTGAAGGAATCGGTGGGAGGTAACTGCAGGTAACAGCAGGCCACACCAACTGCTCTGAGCACAGGCCTAAAAAGAAACAAAAGTTGCGCACATTTCTATCTTTCTATCTAGACATTAAAAAGGTAATAGAACTTTCTGCCCTGGGAAATAAAGTCTCTGAAAATGTTTTTGGGCATGGTAACTGAATTTGCACAGGGCATCTATAAGGATCAGTCATAGCCTCAAAGGACCAATGTCTGCTTTGGAGATTAGGGAATTACTAAACTGGGAAAGTAAGAAACTATGATGTCTGCAGTTGACGCCAGAACAATCCCATGGCATTGCTGTTGTTTGTCCTGATGTCTGCAAAGCAGAGTGTTCAATCTGGAGAAAAACAGAATCAAATCGGTCAGGGAAGAGTCAACAAAATAGAATGGTGAAAGAATAGAAAAAAAATCTCAAAAAAATCAGAGACTAAGGAACTCATAAAGTCACCTTAAAAGATAAAGAGTAAGAGCAATCTTCCTCAATACATACAGAAGAGGATCAAATATGCCATTGGCATTCATGAAAGGAGAGGCAATTAAACACTAGAACTTCTTGCTCAGAGTATAGTGAGTTTTTTACGACTGAAAATACTCAAATCAGAATTAGATTGTTTGAATTTCACCCCAAAATAGTGTTGTAGCTTAGAGGGCATCCAAAGATTTATTATAATCTTTTTAATCTGATAATAAACATGATCAGAGCAAACACTTCTGGATTTACATCTATTGATTTGGATACCCAACATATATTGTCTGGACAACGAGCAACCACAGCTTTACTGAAAGAGAGAGAAGACAGTGCACATCCTTGAGATGAGTAGTTCCATGCCTGGTTCCACCAGTGCCACTGAGGGCTGTTCAACATTCCACAGAGCTGGCAGAAGCCCACATTATGCTGAAGCATCTCATACATAGAGATAGTTCACATTCAGAGAAGTAGCTGACACAGACAGCACAGAGCTCACTAAGTTACAACTGCTATAGGCTGATTTCAGCTTATTAATTATTAA
Organism: Ammospiza nelsoni; assembly: GCF_027579445.1. NCBI lineage: Eukaryota > Metazoa > Chordata > Aves > Passeriformes > Passerellidae > Ammospiza > Ammospiza nelsoni. The sequence continues at coordinate 54,983,942 of NC_080669.1, read as the reverse complement.
TTATACAGCTCTTAAGGTTCAAGAGAGAAAATCAGCATAAAGTACAAAACCAGCATAACTCCCCATTTAAAACAAAATAGCCCAATATTTCCAATATTTCCAGTATTCTCAATTTTGAGAAAAATACCTCTTTCAGGAGGACTCTGGTGCATGTCAGACCCAAGAGGAAAAGCAAACTTTTCCATAGGTTATCCTGTGGGACAGAGCAGCATTAAGGTTTCCCGCTTACCTAGCCTGCCACAGGAACTTCAAAATATGTGGAAGCAGAAATCACTTCTGCAAGACAAAAAAAGGAGGCGGAGGGCAACAACACCACCCTTTTGAAATTTTCACTTTCTCTCCCTGCTGTAGGTACAACACCAGCCACAGGCACTGGTTTAGGAAAGGAAGGAGACCTGCAGATCTTGAAAGTGAGATGGTCACTACTCCTGCTACAACTGAGAGGACACAGCAAGATACTTTGCAGCTGGACACAAACCAGGAAGAATGTTGCTCATCCACTCCCACGTGTGAAATGGAGTCAGTCTAGAGAACAGAGCCAAAAGACGTAACATACTGACTTCAGTGTATTTTATCTGGCTGTCTGCTTCAGAAAGCTTTTTGTAAACTTTTAATTCTTGTACCATGTTTGATGCATTTCACTAAATTCTATAGAAAATGCATCCAAATCTCAATGGAAGAAATTATGTTTTGCTTGCAAGCATCACATTAGAGAACTTCAGGTGCAAAAGTTGAGATACGCTGTTCACCTCTCACATCTAGTAAAAGGTTCTCCAAGCGAACTTATGCTGCTGGTCACATGTATGCAATGCCTATGATTTTAATAGATGTGCCCAACTCTAACTAGAGGTCAGTTAGTTAGAACTGAACACCAGCAGCAATTTAATCAGTGAAGCAAGCAACACCAGCTCATAACACAGAGAGCAGTTTGACTTAAACAGCTTTATTTACTCCATTTTGAGAAGTAGCAAACTGTCCTTTTTTCTACTTAGATCCAAAAATAGTCTATGTGTCCACATAAACAGATTTGTAAAGTCTGCACTGACTCAAGAATTGAAATGGCTCCTTCTGGATGACCATGTTTTACTTTAGACAGCTTTTATTCAAACCAATGCAGTAGAGGAAATTCGTCCTAAGTGCGGTGAGCTTGAAAGACACCAAAACTGTCATTCAGAAAAAGATCAGTTTCTGCTGAAACCACACTTCCTTTTCCCATATGGGAACTTACTATAGGGAACCTAACGACTGAGAAAACATTTCAGAGAAGAGTGTGCATACACACCCACACTGGAACAGATTACCAATTGTTAGGCTAGTGAAGGCAAGCATATTTCTCTAAAGCAATCCCTTCTCTTCTCAGGAGATAAATCTTAGGCAAACAATACTTGCTAGAAATGAAAACATAAGATGTCAACAGCTTTGTAGTTTTTTATGTTATTTAATATCAAGTTTGTGCAAAGCACAGTGTGGGAATTTAAAAAAAAAAATGAGAGAGAGACCGAAAAAAACCACAGAAAGTAATTTCTAATGTTTTCAGGTAAAATTCAAAACATATTAGTTAGAAAAGTCTGGAATGATTCTGAACTACATAAGGCCTGTAGGAGTCTTGGAGATGTTCTCATGAGCCAAACAGGCATAAAAAAAGACATCCTTAAATATGAGATAAATCTGAATTTAAATTGAGCCAACATGCATAAAAATAAAATAAAACAAACAAATTCTACCTGACCTGAAACTCTCAGCAAGCCACAACACAAATGTCAGCCCTCTCCAAAGAACTGCAAAATGAAACAGATGTGGCTAAATAGACAACACAGTATTCTAAGAAAGTTCCCTCTGGAAATTCGGTTTACATTTAATAACTTGCATGTAAAAATCATGTAAGGCACACTTTTTCCACAGCAAGCCTTAAATATGATAAATTTCTTCCATTAATGATAAATTCTTTCTGTTTCAAGTAACACTTTGCAGATAGAAGATGTATGCTCCTACCTTGCACAGTTCTATATTACTATTTAAGAATTATTTAGCTCACATCAGTGCCACAGAATGTCCTTCAGCTCCCATATGTAGTAAAATCTAGAGTATGGCATTTGTCTAAGATGAAAAGACTGAGACTAATTAATGACCTAGAAAACCACAAATAGTAATGCCCAGAAGTATGATAGAGGACATCTGTGAACAAAATTAGGCACAAATTTCTTACAAGATTTGTGTCTTAATGACTCATGATACAGGTCTCTTAGACACAACAACAGAGTTCAAGCCAACACTCCTCCTTTAAGCAAGAAGTCATACAAACAGCTTACGAAAATTTCTCAGCAGCTTATATTGAACCAGGTGATGCAAAGTTGGCACTGGAATGCTGTCTTGGTGAACATCCTGATTTGGACCAGACACTCCTAAGAGTAATATGAATACAGCATCAACTTCACATGAACAAGGAAAATGTTTTTAACATGCAGGCAAGACTTACCTGGTAAATGCCAGAAGTGCAAGAGCATTCATTAAAGCCTCATGAAGAGCAACCTACTCTCATTCAAGACTAAGAATATATTTTCAAGAATACTTTCTGAATGTTTAATATAATCTGATGAGATAAGGCTTTTGGTAGGAGTTAGAACAGTTAAATAAAGGTTATCAGAAAAACACAGGTCAAAGATGGATTCAGAAGAGATTACTGAATCATCCAACAAGGTATGAAAGAACAGCAAGGCCTGAAACATCACAAACCTGTAAGAGCAGAAAAACAAACACTTTCCGCTTGCTAACACTGCAGCTTACATAATTAATACATAAGCAGAAAAAATAACTCCATTTTAAAAAGTGATCAGTTTTCTGGGCTTAAATTTCTAGAACAGTTTAACTCTAGCATTAAAATTTCTCGGAGTTACAGTATTACATCTTCAACATTGTACTTTTCCTCTGTTTCTCCAAAAAGCAATTTAAAGGAGCTCAGAGAAACAGATGATAAAGCAACAGATGGGGAAAACCCAGAAGGCCTAGAAAGTACAAAGGAAGAAGGCTTGTGGAAACTTGATGTTGGCAAATTAACTTTTCACTCAGCAGCTGAACAAATTCTCTAAGGTCTCCACTGTAGATAATGTTATAATCTCTCAAAATAAGTTCCAAGACTTCACTATTCTCTTTCAAAGAAACTGAAGGATTTGAATTAAGAATCATCTTTTTCAATAAATTGTTCATTAGCAACAGGATACTATGAACAGAATACCCTTGATCACTTTCCTCTATATTAGATGTCCTTTCACTGTTTTCTACAAAACTTTTAAAACTAACCTTTTACTGCAAACTTTCTTGAAATCTTGAGACCAACACCAATACAAACTTCATTACCCTGCTGCAAATAAGATGCTTACAATGCTGCTACAAACAAGTAGACAGTATTGGTTTGTGAAATGATCTCAGAGGTACTACACAGAGCATTTGCAGTCAACATAAAGGCTGATGACTTTTCCTCCACAGTATGAAACAAGAGCACACATGGAGTGGACACTTTTTAGTCTCTATTAACTCAAAGAGGTGCAGCAAAAAATATCACGAGACATCCAGCACTCCGTGATGTTAAAAGAGTAGGCACCCCTTTCTGTGTCGGTTCTGCACTGCACATTCCTGCCTCTCACATGCTATCAGCCTCTGGTGCTAATCTGGTCCCTCATATAGACCATTCATGTACACTGAACTGTCAGAAATCCCCACTATGGCTGAAAAACACAAACCAACTTGTAAACCTGGCAAAAAAGTAAACAGGATAATACAAGCACTATACACACGTGCTTGATCTCCAATGTCAAACCAAGCAGAAAGCTGGGGGGGGATCATAAATCTCAGAGCAAAATTCCTTTTCAGAAGCATAGCTGTCCTGGCAGTCGAGCTATCCCCCAAAGTCTCATTTTAGCCATTCCCGCATTTTACAGGTTTGAACATTTTCCTAGAAAAGAATTTCAGAAATATCACAACAGCAGTCCATAACATTATGAATAAGGTAGGTGTTTCAATGAAACAAGATCTCTAGCTCACAACTACCTGGACACTTGTGATAATTCTCACTCCCTTGAGTTTGAAAACTTATTCCCGGTTGAACAATGAAATCCTAACGAAAGAGTTAAGAACTCTTGATCTTCATTTGCCTTCCCCCCTCCACCCCCTTCCCTCAGATTAACACCATGCTTCTTCACATTTGGAGCCACTGCTGAATTTCAGTGCCAGCTTGTTTGTTTCCCTCCTGAGGTTTTCTTCTAGGCTTTGCTTGTTCTCAAACATATCTGGAATCTTTCTGCTCTGTACTTCTTGGGACTCTTCAGCTCTCTTCATGAGCTTTGCAACACAAGACCTAAGGTGAGACAATTCAGAACCTGCCTCCGCCAACAACACAACTGTCTAACCAGAAGGGATGTACACTGGCTCTCCTTGCAAACCAGACAAATCTATCTTCCTGGCATGTCTTTCTTTCAGAGTGTCTAATAACTTAGCCAAGATAATGGAAATGCCAGAATGGCAAACAGAGGAGTAAAGGTGTCACAGGAAACTTCTGCTTGTTTCAAGAATCTTGCACCTATTTCAAATAATTAGCTATGTAAAAACAACCCTGCCTTGAAAAGTCACAGTGGCAGTTTTGGTCTTTCTCTTCTGCAAATACTCCATAACTGGAAAAAGAAGATGCATAAAGTTCCTTCTCTGGAGAAAACTGCACAATGATCTGCAGATGATGCACTTGTAAAAACAGTAACTATGCTATATAAATGGCTACTTCCAGGGAAACAAACAAACAAAGAGACAAACAAGATTTGCCCCCTTGAAATGTATAATACAGCAAAACCCTACTGTTACAAGATACTACAGAATACTATAATTGACAAAAACCAAATAGGTTCTACCCATTCACCCACCAGCAGACACATTTATAGAGCTGCAATGCTAGGAAAAAGACAGATAGATTGTAAGGAAAACAGAGTCTTTAAAACTCAAGTTTAATCATTAGGCCCTGTGAAAAATCCTCATAAAATTCAACAAGTTCACACGGGGAATTTTTTTATGTTTTTACTGAATGCTGGAGACCCCAAACAGATTGCAGATACAAAGTAGGACAGTTTTGATGTTTTTATCTCCCACACAACTTCTACAGGAAGTAACCACTCTACTATGCATTACTCACATGCCCACAAGTGCTTTGTTTCTATTAAAAAATCAAATTTAAAAGACCTGAACACAAGAAACCTAAGACAAATCACACAGAGCCTAACAGACATACAGATTTGCAGGACAACTGCAAACAAAACAGACCACTGTGCATCCTCCCTAGTATCCTCCTTCCTCCCTTTTCTCCCCTGTTTATCTAAGAAGAAACATTGCTGTGGATAGTCACTGTTCCTGCAGAGCAGCGGCATTGCAGAAGGTGGTTGTCTCTTGGCTTCCCACAGGACAAAACCCCAGAAATGCTGGGGGCTGAAGAGAGGAATGTTGTCTTTCTGTTCCTACATTTTACATCCCACTGACACCAGTGCATTGCTAATTTTCCTGTCTCTCAGGTGTCTGGCTCAGGCACTCACTCACCCAAAACTTCCACTGTGCAGGAAGTGTCTGTTTTCCATGAGGTGCTACACTGCACCATTTCACACACCCCAAGGGAACCACTCCAGCCTTGTAGTCGCTCTGTAGTCTCCGTCTCACAGGGTCATGCCATCCTTGTTCTCCTGAACAAACAGATACGTTTACTCCCAGCTTTATTCATCACCCCATCCAGTGTCCTGTGCCTCAGACCACAAAGTCTTCCAGTAACTGCTTTAGATACTTGCAAGTCCAAGGATTTTCCTGTATTGTACTAAAAGCGTGATAATAGTAGGGGAAACAGTGGAGACAAAAGCCAAACTAAATCAGCTCTCTCCCATCACCTCACACCACACACACACAACCACTCACTTTCCCCTATCTGCTTGACTTCAGGAAAATTCCTGCACTACTTTCAGTCTCTTCTCAGCATTCTCCTCACAACAGAACCCTAGGTTACACCCTTCTTTTTGGCAGGGATCTAAAACTTATTCATCCCCAGTAGGACTAAGGGCTCCATGTCTTAAACCACAGTTTAAAATTAAGACTGCAAGCAGTGTTTCCACAACAACGTGGCAGGCCAGCTCCTCGCTGGAACACGAATCGTGCTCCTAACTGCGGCTCCCACAACGTTTTCCAGCAGCACTGGGCCACACTCGCCCAAAGGCGGGCGGGGCGCGGCGGCGGGCGCGCGGCGACAGCGGGGGCTCCGTGTCACCGCGCCGCCCGCCAGGGGGCGCTGCCCGCCGCTCGCCGCCGCGCAGGGCGCCCCCCCGTGGGCGCCGGGGGAACCGCGTCCAGCCCAGCCCCGCGCCACCCGAGCGGAGTCGGCCGGACACGGGCACGGGCACCGCCGCGCACGGGCACCGCCGGGCACGGGCACCGCCGGGCACGGGCACCGCCGGACATGGGCACGGGCACCGCCGGACATGGGCACGGCCACCGCCGGGCACGGCCACCGCCGGGCACGGGCACGGCCACCGCCGGCGGCGCGCTCGGTGCTCCTGTCCTGCTGCTGCGGCTGCTTTCACACCCCTGCTTTACCATGTAGGCTGCCAGACCGGGCCAAGCTTCCAAAAGAACCCAGCAGTCTGGATATTCATAAGCAAAAGGATGAATCCCGCAGAGATCGGAGGAAGCTGGGTGCGGGTGTTGGAGGCAACACACGCCATAGAAATTAAGGTTTAAAAGAAAAATACTTTGGTTTCCTCGTTTGTTTTTTGTGGGTTTGGTTGGTTTGGGGTTTATTTTGGCGAGGGAGGTGGGTGTGTTGGTGTATAAAAGACTTTAAACAAACCTCCATAAAAATACATTTAATTGATAACACTAGTGAACTGCAATTTCAGTGGCCTGTTGCCAGACTGCAGCCGACTTTACTGAGAGAGAGCTGCTACTGAGACAAAGGCTACTTAGGAGCCGCACCTTCTGAATTCCCTCTATACCTTTGTTGGGGTGCATTTGACAGGGTATAGCTTTTTCATCTGAAAAAATGTGTTTGCTAAACAAGTTTTTAAGTAATTTTCTGATGCTACTGTCTCCTAGCTCTTCCTAACAAAACAGATCTGCAGCTTAAAGCTATATCCATGAAACAGGGAATTCTGAAACCAACTACAGAAATTCAGTTCAACCAAGTTGAGAAAATTCAAGACAATCACACAAACTTATGTACTGTACATACTAGAGGAAACACTTTTCATTCAATTACCTCAGAAAGAAAGTGGGCAAGTTTTATTAACATCTCCTAAAAATACAACCTGGTCTCTTGGGTTTTACCTGTCAGTATCAGAAAACCAGAGAAGTAAAGATACAAAGATTTCTTCACACAGTAAGTCTGAAAATTCCAATAACCACCTTGACTTTCACTTATAACCAGGAGCAAGGTATTGTCTGTACCTGAACCAGCTACACATCTAAGTCATGTTCAAGGTACATTCTTTAAAGATTATAACAATGCAGAGGGAATATAAGAAGTGGTTAGAAAATAGACTAGAAATCGATGTTTTAGAAGCCCTTACTTGAAGCTTGCCTCTTTGCTGTGCTTCAGCATATTCTGGTACTCTACCGGTCTCAGACACATTTGCCAAAAAGATCATCCACAGACTATTCACAAGGAGAATTTCCAGCAGTGTGAGAGGACTGTAATGGGCCGTGTGAGAGACTGCAGCCCACAGAGAGGCTCCACTGAAGGATGATCTCAGTGGTGATCCTTCACCACTTCACCACTGCCCTGAGGGGGCAGGGGGATAGGTCCCAAGCAATGCCAATGGCACACCATCTTCAAAAGGCCCCAGAAGAAGTGGCCAGGGACCTACAGGGTTATCAGTCTAGATTTGGTCCCTGGGAAGGTCACAGAGCAAGACCTCTACAAGAGGAAAAGGATTACAATCTTAAGCAAACAACTTAGAACGGATAAAAACTGACTGGATGATTGGCTTAGAGGCAGAAGTTCATGTTTTGTACTCTACCAGGACTGCAGTAACCAAGTGGAGAACTACTGAAGCAAAATCAGTGACTGGTCCTTTATCAGTCACATGGCAGAAGTCACACTTTTCAAGTCTGCAGATGACATCAAACTGGGAGAAAAAGCACTGGAGAGCAGGGCTGCCATCCAGAGGGACCTGGGTAGAGTAGGGTAGGGTGCAGGAAGGTGGGGAGAGCCTCGTGCAGTTCAGCATGGAGAAAAGCCCTGACCCAAGGAAGTCAGAGCCTCAGGCAGCAGTGGAGGCTAGACATGGCCTGCCTGGGCAGCAGCTCTGCAGAAAAGGCCTCAGGGCTGGCAGCAACCAAGGGCAGCAGTATACATCACTACAGTAGTACAGGCACAACCAGGAGATGGAGGAAAGGGATGGTTGCCCCATGATTCAGTACTTTTTAGACAACACCAAGACAAGATACTGAGTCCTCGGTTTGGGCTCTCCACTGCAGGACTCCCACTTGCCAAACTGGTGTGAGCCCAACACAGGCCCACCTGGATGCTCAGGGACTGGAGCACCTGCACAGTGATGTGACCCTGAGGTACAGGGCTTCCTCAGCCTGGAGAAGGGAAGGCTTCAAGAGCATCTCAGAGCAGCCCTCTTCTGCCTACAGACAAGGCTACTGACAATGAAGAAAGAGTCAGGCTGTGTCATGGTGGCTGAATGACACATCAGGCACAAGCTGAAAGACAGCAAGTTCAAACTGGAGATAAAGGGAAGCTTTTCTCCTACAGGAACAGTGCAGCAGTGGTGCAGGTTGCACAGAAGTGCTGTGTGGTCCCTGCTCTTGGAAGTTATTTAGACAGACTGCAAAAAGCCCTGAGCCGTGTGGTCTGGCATCTTTGCTGACCCTGCTTTGAGCACAGTCAGACTAGAGACACCCAAGACTTTTCTGTCCTTAGCTATAGTGTCCTCTTCAGTGCTGGCCAGCTGCAATGCAAAACTGAATGTCTGGTGAGATCCTAAACTTTTCATTTACCTTAATCTTGTTATTTTAGTGGGTGACTAGATTCCTACAAATTCAATCTATAAACTGACAGCAGGTGTTCAAACCTACTTTCATGGAAGAAAGGCACAGAAAAGTGAAAATCCTACTAATTTGAATCCCCAAGCCTGCATGGTATCATCTTCCATGCTTTTGGAGATCAGGGAGCATGGGCTTGCATAAGAAACATCACACTGCCCATTATATATGGTCATCAGAAGTAGGAAAAGAGCTGCATGACTCTTCAAGCAGGTAATACAGTAACAAAACGAAGTCGTGAGAAAAAGCTCAGTGCTGCTCTCTACCTGCAGCCAGTGTAAAAAACACATTCAAGAAAATCAGTACTGGACGCAAAACATACAGGGTTTTTTGGAACCAAAACTAAATTCCCTCTTTAAAATGGGGAGAAAAAAAAATCAGTTCCAGAACCTTTCACAGGCAGAGTAGAAACAAAAAGACCTGCATTCACCTGTACCAGAGAAAACAGGAAGCAGATGTGCTGCTGGCATGCAGAGTGATGACAGAGTCCCTCTGTTAGCAAACAGAATTCCCAATGCTGAAACAAGAGGTGCATCATAATCCTTAAAAAAACAACCCAGAAGATGTGAGTTTCCCCAAACCCACCAATCATTAGCAAAACCCTGATGTGCTTTTTAAAAGGCCTGCTGTGTATAGTCCTCATGACAGAGATTTCTGAATGGAGGAGTTGATTCTTGTATAAGTAAACTCATTAAAACTTTGTACATGCTACTAAGTTCTTCACATGAGAAGTGGTGTATGAAATAAGTGTTACCCCTCCAGTCTCCACAGGAAGGTGGGAAGGCTTTGAGAGGGAACAGCGTTTAGCTAACAAGCATGCTGTAGAGCAGTCAGACAAGGGGTTGTGCAAAACAGTCAAAAGTTTCCAAGTTGGCTGTAAATTATAGGAATCTCATGTTTTGAAAAACAAGTGGAAGAGACTGTGCAAATACCAACCATTATTAAGAATAGCTTTGAAAATGCCAACGTATCATTTCCATAACAGACACACCCTCAACATTTCGAGGAAGGCTCACAAAGAAGAATGGCTACCACATAACCAGTTGAGTTACTGTTAACTCAGGGTTACCAACTACTGGGCATTATATTATCAACCCACACTATATATGGTTACACAGATTGCCAAAGCGTGGAACAATCACCATCTCATCTGGTTGTTAACCTCAAGACTCTGCAGGTCCAGCATCCAGAAGCAGAGCTATAGTAACTGATCAGCCCCACTTCTGCATCATCATCTTGAGCTCCATCCACACTAGGTACAATACCTAACCTACATCCATCATGCTCTGGGCTAAAAAAGGCATCACTAGAAAATGAGGTTTACTGGGGAAGGCCACGAGAAATAAAATTTAGCATTTGACTTTCCTGTTCTTCACTTAGACTCTATCTACACTGGAAATTACTATTCTAATTACACTTAGTAGTTACATACACAATATTGCAAGAAGTCAACATGACTTAAGACCCAGCAGAAAGGCTGTCTTCTTCCATAGTTGCACAAAGTCTAGGCAATTACCTGGTTTTCCTGCTGTAGCCACGTGGCCTATGCTAAAAGATCCTAAAAGCCACCTTTTGTAGAATGTTCTGTTTTGCCAATGGAAAAAATGTTCGAGATATGCAAACAACTGCCAGGGTAAAAAAAGAAGTGTATAAATACATACATCACCCCTACTAATCAGTCTACCACATATACTCTCTATAGCTACTGATCTACTTTTCCCCTCTCCCACTGTTTTCCTTCCTTTCCTGTTTTCTTTGCTAGCTTCAATAAGCATTTCAGCTACTCTAAATACACCAATGAAGGAACTCCCTGTCTGTGTGGGAAAACAGCTTTACAGATGGCAATACTGGAACAGTAGAAATCTTAAAACTCTACAGTGTTGATAAAAATCCTAAGAACACTGAAATTTCACCCGGAGAAATGCAGAAGCATGAGGGGATGGCAACTGATTGAAGGAAATCCCCATTTTCCTACCTCCTTTCTCCTACGTGTTCCCTTACCCTCTGCCTCCTACCTCCTGCATGACAACAGCAGTAGATCAGACAAGTATCTATTGACAAATTTTATTATCTACTGACAAATATATACTCTCACATTCACACTTAATTTATCACTTCCCTGCAGCTGCAAGACTGCAGCAGAGAGAAACCTTTTGACTGGTTGGACTCCCACATACCTCTAGGGCACACCCCAGCATGTGTTGACTACCAAAAAATGTTGGGGAACTGAAGGCCTTCTTTCACAATGTCAGGACACAGTGATCAAATCCAATTCTGTGCCAGATAGGAATAAAAATCTATGTGCATAAATGACCTCTTTCCAAGCCCAACCTTTCCACTACAGTAAAACAGTGGGATAATGGGAATTTTCCATGTTGTTTCCTGTTATGCATCTATTTTCTGTTCCACAGAAACCTGTTTGGTTTTTCGGGTTTTTTTAATTCTCTCAGAAAATGGAGATGTGTCATTCAAAATGCAAGAAAACAATAATTTACACAGCATTTGCAGACAAATCCTGGGAAAAGTCTATGAGTACAGTGAATAAAATTGAGAAGCAATTACATTGCTACCATATATCATTATGTGGATCAATGGTTATGTGGTGCATTGCTCGTCTTTGCTGTCCTCTCTGTACACCATACAATGCTGGATGGTGCCACAGGACCAGCTGGTGTCATGAACACCAATCTCAGATTTGAAGTGAAAAAGAAATGTCTCTGGTAATAATGTTTATCTGTCCTTCTTAACTCTTTTGACAGTGAAGACAAAGGCACTGCAAAAATCCTGGACCTATATGGGACAATTACAGTAAATTTATTCTGTTTTACGAATCTATAGATTATGCAACATTGTTTGTTGTAGAAATTTGAACAAGGCAAAGAGATTTTCTCAGGACAAACAGAAGACTGCCAGCTTGGTAAATGTAATTCCATTATTTCTGCCACGGAGTGGCTCTGTTAGAACACTTACACATTTCAAAGATACATGCTATTTTAGATACCCAACAGGAGTATGACTTAGCTGGAGCGTGACTTAGAGAAGAACTAGTCATTGCTACAGCCAGCATTATGCATATGTAGCAGAAATTATGGCATGTTCCAGGAGGATGAGAATTCTGGGGGGAAAACTGAGAGAAAAAAATGAGTCAGTCTGAAACTGGGAAGTAAGATATTACACAGTTTAGACTTCAGCTACTTTATGCTCTGTTCTATAATTGAAGATGTTTTACAACATGAATAAATAAAATTCAGCATTTATGAGGTACCCTAACAGTACCCACGACTTTCACAGAAAGACCCACAAAAGCATGGTAAAGGTGTATTTTCTACGAAGTCAAAGTAAGCTTTCTACAAAATTCATGGTCAAAGTAAGCTTTCTAGAAAATTCTTCAAAAGCTGAAGAAACCCATGTCATCATGACAGAAAAAGAAAAGCCTTGTATGGATGAGTAATTGGTGAAGTGTTAGGAAACAAGAGGGTCAATTCTGCTGCGCAGGGAGGCCACTTGCAAAATTTCTCAAGGAACTGTGATGGATCTGCTGTGGCAAAGGTAAGCAGCAAGAAACATCCAGTTACTCAAAATAGTACAGGGTAAAGCTTCACGGAGGGACAATGTGAAACTGAAGAGACAGCAGAATGGAAGGTGACATTCAATAAATAAAGTGATCTACATGTAGATCCTTTATAGCAGTCCTAATAAGTTGATATGGTCTATTGCTCAGAAAAAAGATCTGGGATTATGACAATCCCTTTAAAACAGGAGTTTAGCTCCTGATTAAAAAAATACAAAACATAGAATTAGGATAGGAACATCATCAAGCCATTGTGTAAATCTGTTTCAATATAACCCTATTTATACCTAAGACTATACCCAAGATTTTTTACTTTCATTATATCAAAAATGTTAACAGATGTAGAAAAAGGACAAAAAAGGATGATCGAAATATGGGATAACATTTCCTTCAAGCAATCTTAAACCTACGCAATCTTAGTTTCTTTATTCGGGAAAAGAGAATTTTAGAGAGGTCTGACACACATGTCAATGTTTAGGTGGGTTCTAGAGGGTGATGGTAGAGGTAACTGCAAACATCTCTTCCCATACAAGGTTTAAGAGCCATTGAGTCCAGCTTATCAGACACAACTCCAGAAGGACATGAGTGGTTCCTTGTGGAACTGATAGTTCACCTGAACCACCAGCTTAATAGGTGGTGTATTATAGGCCATGTATTCTTCCTGACTTCTTGAAGAAGCTGGACATAGTCAGAGACACAAATCTACTGATGATAAAAGAACATTAGCCACACCAAACTCCAAAATCCCTTGGCCTTAAAAGAGTTGCAAACTTGTAACTTATCAGGTAACATTAGTAACATTTCCTATTCTTATAATTTCATAGGAATTTGTTTATTGCTCTTGTAAAACACGTTGCTGGTCAAACAATGTATTTGAGCTGACGTAATATGGCCATCTTTGTGTTCTAATCTTGCTTCAGAACAAACAGCAAAAAAAAATTTGAAGCAATAACATCTAACTCAGTTTTTCTCCACAATTGTTAGCAGTAGCTAATTAAATTACCACCACCCATCCTGTGCAATGAATGACTCATGGGTTCAATGGGGAAAGGAAGAAGGAAAACAAAGCAATGTTAGGTAATTAAAGGCTATACCAAAACACACATGAAACACAGAAGGCAAATTAGGCAGGATTATCTAGCTTGTATATTTTCCAATCTGTGATAGCCCAGCTTTGCAATCAGACAATTCTAATGTCTCCTAAATTTTGAATGGTCTAGAAGAGTTTGATGTATGGGTCTCCTGAGGGAGAATGTCACTCAAGTCAGATTTAAAGGAATACCTGCAGAATCTCCACTTGCTTTCCTGGAAAGAAGACAATGCATAAATTAACAAAGACAGTGTTTTAAACTAAACTGGGTGACTTGGACTTGAGCAAATATGGGAGCACTCTAACTATGTTCTAGCAGCTAAGACAGGTAACCACACTTCTCTCCATCCATTCCATGCAGATCAAAGATTGTTTTAGATGTTAATGAAGAAGAAGAAATCAGATGCCAGCACACTGACAGCAAAGTGTTTTTTGTCATCAGTACCAGAACATTCCACACACTTTTGCCAGTTCCAAAGTTACTGCTGTAAAAGTCCTTCTGTATCTTCAGCATTGAATAAAAGCCAGAAGGTTATAGCTGATTATGTGTTAAAATTGGGCTGAGTTTTCTATTAGGTACATTGGTGAAAGGGGAGGCAAGATTAATTGTTTTTTTTAGTCCTAGGACAGAACTTTCAGCAGTGAGTAGAAAATGCTAACAGGGCTAGGTATAAACAGACTGCAACTTCACAAAAGCTGATTGATCTTAGGAATAGACATCTACAGATTGTGTTTTAGTAAGAAGAGTGAAACATAGATTTCCATACAAATTTTCAGTCTCAAGCTGCACCAGGGAAAGTTCAGGAGGGATTATTTCACAAAAAGGTTGTCAAGCATTGAAATAGCCTGCCCAAAGATGTGGCAGAGTCACCATTCCTGGAAGTGTTTAGGACTGGATGTGGCACTTAGTGCCATGGCCTGGCTGACAAGGTGCTCTCTATGACCTCACAGGTCTTTTCCAGCCTAATTGATTCTGTGATTCTATGTCTGCCAGTGGCTGCTAAGACAAAATGTACAACAGAGCATTGAAGTATGCATGTGTGAGGCTCTGAAATATTGTTTGTAGACTACCTCATAAAAACCTGAGGTTTCATATCTCTAAGACTGTTTGCTGTTCAAGGCAAATATAATGAAATACCCATATAAACATTTAGCCCTTCAAATACTGTTAAACTTCAACATGATCTTACAGCATCAAGCTCCTCTACATACTAAAAAAAAAATGTACAGCCCTCTACAAAAATTAATTTTCCTCTTTAATGTAATTATTCTAAGAAAAGAGTCCCAAATGCTGTTGTGGCCTTTGAAATAAGAATGGAAAGGATTTTAAAACTGTCACATTTTTTGTTTTTAAACAGAGCTGGAAGTATTTTATTTCCATACATTTTTAGTAGAGAGATGGGAAAATACCTCTGTCATGCTTTAGGTAAAGGAAAAACAGTGACTTATCAAACTGCATCACTATCCTGTTTCTAGCATCCACATTTGCTTCTTTCCCAAAGAAAAGAAAGGATCACTAAGTTTTATCCAGTCATAGCAGTCCACTTCACTAATTGCCATAGCTTTGTCACTTCTCAGTTTGCCTGTCAAGGTAACGCACACAAACAATTTTGCTGAGTTACATACTATCCCTCTGTTCTAGTCTTCATATGTAGCTATTTCGTTCAACATGCATTCATGCTGCACTGGTCATTTATTTCAAATTCACTAATATATGAAGCACTCAATTGTTAAGTGAGCACAGACCTCCCCTTTGCAACCCAGCTGATCTGTTCTCTTTTAATTGCACTATACCCAGTTTCTGGGTTTCATTATCTTCCTCCTTTGAACTGGTATCTAGGAAATCGCTTCATGTGCAGTTTAGACAACCACATTGATTTACAATTAAATTGGTTTACACACCAAGGCTGTGTCAAACTATACTTTTATAACATTCAATTCAATGTCATTTCCCATGAGTCCACTTGCCGTCAGAACTAGTTTTCAAATTATGTATTAGTATCACAAACTTATGATACAGTCTGCTCCATTTCTGTGCACCAACTCATTTGACATCTCACAAAAGACAAAACAGTATTTTAATATTAATTTTTATGCCCAGAGTCTTCCAGTCAACAGATTCAATAGTACCAATTAAGATTTGAACTACACAATTCACGGTAGCTACTGATGCACTTATATTATCCAGGGAACAATCATCTACCTTCAGCTGGCCACAGCTCAGCCACTTCAGGGCAAGGTGTGAACCTTGGCACCTACATCCAGGAACTGCAGCTGTTTCTCATTCTCCTGACCTGGAAGAAACAAGTTACTAGTAGCAGCTAAAGTTAAAATGAATACCACTGGTAACGTAGACTCTTGCTAGACAGGACTGGGGAATGGAGAAGACTAGTCGGCAAGATTTTTTTGAGAAACACCAGTAAAATTTAAGGAGAATTGGTAATGTTTGCTTCTTTTAAATTCTCCATTATTTTCTGCAAAAATGGAGGATTAGGAAAAATAAACTAATGTTATATTTAATAGCTGAATGTCTACTTGAAAATAAGGGCAGAGAAGGACCACACAGTCTCACAGTATCTAAACCCACAGTCCTGGAAGAGAGGAGGGAAATCACTAGGATTTTTCAGATAGGAATTGCATGGTTTATAACCACTCTCCACAGCATAGCAGGATTTTTCTCAGTATTTTTACATGAAACCATACACACTGTGAGTGATAAGCTCTTCTGAGTTTTAATAAACAAACATTGCTTTGCAATCACAGTGTGTTAAGCCCTCAGGCAATACCCACATGGTATAGAAGCACAAAGCCTCTACGAAACAGCTCTGTAGGACATGTTTCTTACGACCAGTCATGCAGCAAGACAACTGAAGCAGACAGAAATTTTACAGAATGTTGTACGAGACAGTCAAATTAGCAATGTACAGGCATAAACCAAAATAATGACTGGGACTCAGGAAGAAGAACAGACCATGTCTACATGAGTAATTTGCTTACAACAAGTATTGTCACTGCTTCTAGCACTAATTTTCAAAAAAAGTGCAATTAGTTGGAAATGAACACCAGAGTTTTCAAATCATTAACATGTATGCCATTGATTTTATTCAAATGTTACTATAAAACAGACCCAGAGATGCTTCAGTTATGCTAAATTACTTCAGCCACCAGGTGCCTCAGTCAAATGCCTTAAGGGATTGACAGTAGGAGGCTATTATCAACACCTGATCTCCACATTTAGGGTGGTAAAATTATCAGCAGAGCAGGTAAAATTATCAGCTCATAGGCAAACCACCTCCTACCATAGTGGAAATGAAGGAAGCAACAGGATCTTGATTTCAGATCCAACAATCAAATTGAATTCAGTCATGTGAACCAGAGAAGAGGCAACTAAGAACCCTGATACCACTGTCCTCCATTCTCCACACTCTTTTCAATGCCTTAGAAAAGGCTTTCATCAAACTAACAAACTGGTTGGCACAAGAATATGCATCTTCCCCAAATCCCACAGATGACCAGATAAAAGGCTGAAACAAAAATTTTCTTCCTCCCAGCCTCTCATCTTCCTCTTATTTTTTATTTGGGAAAGGTAGGTGGGGTGGTTTTTGTTTTGAGCTCAAATCATTGTCAGATTTCATTAAAAAATTCTCTGAGAATACATATTACCAGATTCTGAAAACCACGGTCCTGAATTTATGGATGTTTTTACTGTAGACTGAAGAAAACCAATCAGCAGTGTGTATTCAAAAAGCTGGGAGTAAGAACTCACAGCAGATTCAAAGAGGCAGGAGAGGTACACACTAGACAGAGAGTAAAACCCACTTTTGGTAAACTCAGGATTCAGCATTGTGCTGACTCTTCCTACTTTCAGTGGGAAGTCAAGACTAGATAGGATCATTTTTGAGTCACTAATTTCCATCTTCCACAAGCGCAGATTTATTCATATAAAGATTTACTCATATAAGGAGATGGACAATCTCAATCTTGAAG
The DNA here is from genome assembly GCF_027579445.1 of Ammospiza nelsoni. Taxonomy (NCBI): domain Eukaryota; kingdom Metazoa; phylum Chordata; class Aves; order Passeriformes; family Passerellidae; genus Ammospiza; species Ammospiza nelsoni. Next base: position 54,966,231 of record NC_080669.1, on the reverse strand, counting down.
AGTCACTTTGCTGTGTTCTCCTAACTCTGGACATATTTTGAGCTTCAAGTCATCTCTCAGTTCCTCATAGCAGATTAAAGATTACCAAAAAGGAATTCCAAAGTCAGAAAACTAGCACTTCTCCAGAAAATAAAAAGGATAAATTGCCAGTGTTTTGAGCTTGTGAACACCAAAAAAGTCTTTGAGGAATAATTTTTCAGTGAGAAAATGTTTTAGGAAAAATTCAAGTAACAGATAATAACTAAAGACTCACAGAGAACTTTTAGCAGTCATTAGCTCACAGAGGACACAGCCTAACAAGTCAGGGCTTAGACAAGGAACTGGCTTAAAAGGAGGACCATTAAAAAAAAAGAAGAGAATTTGAAAAAAAATAAGGAAGGTAAGAACAGAAAGAAAACACAAAAAAACTTTATAAACATTCCTACTAACACCTTGCAGACCAAGCACTTGAGGCAGTAAGCATTAAATTTGTAACAATTAGAAGAAACCACCATGGAAAAGGCAAAGAAAGGATGAGTGCACATTGCATGCATACACCTCTTGGGTCTCAGAATCCTACCCAAAATCTTCTGTCTATACAAAACAGAGGGGCAGTAACACAGAAGGATTTTGATCCATAGACAAAACAGGTTAGCTTGAGTGTCACAAGTGACCTTCCATTCAGACATAGCTCAAGAAGTAGAAGGCTAACATATGATTTAATCAAAGCAGGTGACTGAGTGAAGCAGAAGTTGAGCCACAGAAATGCAAAAATAAGCACATAAATCCTTAACACCGGGTAAGGCAAATGTAGAAGGCAAAGCACAAAGCCTTCACCAGCACTGACAGAGAACGTGATCCTGGTTCCCCTCAACAATTTAGATACTCATAAGAAAGAATTAGGCATTATAAATTAATCATGACTAGAAGGGGAAAACACTTATGCTGAGACAAGATGGTCCAGCTTGAAAGGAATTACACAAGAAATTAGCAAACATATAAGATTAGCCAGGAGTAGTATTGCTATGAGAATTATCTCAAATTTAACTACAAAAGACAAATGGGAGGAAAAAGAAACATTTTAGCTAGTTAACCTTAAAAAATAAGATAATATAGGAGAATAAAAAGGAATAAAAATTTACAAAGCCGGTTGTGTGGCAAGACCACTCAAAGCAAGAAATAACTTAATACAAACTATGCTGCCAAAAAAACCAACCAACCAAACCCATCTGCGCCTAAATTCACTCCCACTGTGTTTTAAATCTGAAGACACCCCAGTGATTCAAAACTAGCCTGTCTGAACAAGATGTTATGAAATGTCAACAAGATTGACAAGCATTTCCTTCCTGCTTTCATACAATAGTATTTCCCAACTCTCCTATCATAGCCAATCAGAGGCTTTCCTATTTTCTTCAGGTTACATCAACCATGATATCTGCCCTCAAGGTAGGACAGTATTTCCAACATGAAGATTAAACAGTCAAGCATACTGCCAAAATTAGAAGTGGTTTCACATTCTGCAACTGCCTTCCTGTTAAATCTCTGTCTGTGGTAGCTTCACAAAGGACTTCCCCGTTGCTATGTAGAAAGTACATGTCAGCAACAGTGATTTGACTGCATGGAATAAACCATAGACAAGCTACTGAGCAGGCTTTAAACTAAAACAAAAATAAGGGGGCTTAAAGTGATAGAGTGATTATTGTTACAACAAATCAGCAGGCAATTTTTGAGGAAAGTGTCATTAAACTAGTATTCACCTTGTATTCAAGAATAGGAGTGCTCTAAAAAGACAGAAGACAAACATTTGTTTTATTAACAGGGTACATATGAGAAGTCTCAACTCCAGTACCTGACAACTTTCTTGCTCAACCATTAATATTTTGCAGAGAGTTAAGAAAAGTCAGAATGATTTTTGATTAAGAACAAAAATTACTGTTAGCAAAAAGAAATTACAACACCTTGGAAAAAGAGGTTTCAAATAGTTTTTAAATGGTATGAATTCTTCTTAAGCACCATCCGGAAAATAGTGAAAAAACTTTCTGAAAGGAAACTGCATTTCTCAATACACAAGAAGCTTTGTGTGAGAAAGCTCCACCAAAATAAGTTTGTATTGAATTATTATTTATATCTACATCCTGTTTAGCCATTTAGAAAAAAGTTTAGTTCATGTTCCATAGACCCCTTTGTGTAAAGCTTTAAAAAGGCTTCTGCTAAAATAGGGAGGGCCCCCATACTTATATCCTCCAATTCACACTCTGTGGCAACTCAAACTTTCAACCTGGATTTCCCCAACAAAAATAAAGTCATCCTTATCGTTTCCTCATGAAGCAGTTGCTTTTCAGCTTTAAACAGAGAAATATAAAGGGATATTGAACTATAGAAAAAAATACTCATGTTATTGTTTATAGGTCTACATAGCTTGATCAAAATACTTGACTGAGACAAACCCAAGTTTTGCCAGGGAAGGCTATTGTTTGCCAAGCTGCAGGTGTTTTTCTACACCTTTCTGCATGTTCCCAAGACTCATAACCCTTGAAAAAGGAGAATTGGGCCCTGCCAAAGGACTCTTCCCTGGCTTAATTATAGCATCACGGCACTGAAATGTAATTGAGGCTTGCTTGCACTTTGGGCACTTGCCTACTTAAAGTGATAGGTTACCCAAAAAAGTTACAGCTTACATTCAGGCACTCCTTATCTTCAGATTTTTTCTACAGGACAAAAGGTACTCCAAACACATACATTCATCTGATACAACCTAGCACAGGATACCTCAGGACCCATACATAACTGCTTTTGCTTTCTCTTATTACTATTGTTGGCATCAAGTAAAACATCATATACTAGAATAATCCTGTATTTCAGCACAAAAATACAGTCTGAACTTCAAGTTATATACTGTATCTCTGTAAAAGAAGACCAAGAAAGGCCTTATCTGCTGGGACATGGGGGAGGAGAAAAACCCAACAAGTTCCAAAAAAGCACAGCAAGCCATATCAACCCTCCAAAATTGAATTGCAGGTCAAGTCCTCAACATACAGAGATTGTTTCTTTAAGTTATCTTAATCTCACAATCACTGTAAAATATATTTCATAATGTTAACTGCCATTATGAAAGCATTCTGCTTTTACACTTTTTGAAAAAAAACCACATGTGATGCTGAGTTCTACAAATGTAATGTTTTATTTCACAATTGCAAAGGTACTTCTAAGACAGAAATTGTATATAGTCTTCTGCTCAAATTATTAGATAATTGTCTCAAGTCACTTCATTGAAAATAGGCTGACTTGTATATTTGGGCTTTATTTTAAATCAATATGCTATTTAAAATTCAGTATTTTAATAATATTTAACAACACAATCTACTTCTGTTTTAATTTTACAGAATAGGAACTAGCCCAAAACCAAATTGTTTACAAATGTTGCTCGAAAATATGCCAACAGAAATGTACTGTTTGAAAATTAGTTTTCATTCCTGTGGCTTTTATTTTTCTGGGTTTGGTTTTACTCAGTTTGAAGACTTATTCTACATGTCCACCATGTAATTTAAAAAAAATAAATTATTATTTCTCCCTAAACAGCTTCTTCTCCTTGCTCTTGAACTTCATTCCACTTCAGTTTTAAATAGGGGAATTCACATTAGGTTTCCTACGAAATTGAGAAGTTTAACATTAATTTCACCTCATAAGACAGTTAGGACCTGCTGATCAGAAACTGTATAAGGGTATTTCAAAGATATAAGAGTCTAAAACCAGCTGCACAGTATCTCGTCTTGTAAATATACTGAACCAGCTCAAGCTGACATAGCTCAACTTTGCCATTTTGACAGTGACAGCACTGGAAAAAAAAAATCACATTACTTGGTAAGGACTGCTATTTGCCCCTTCAGCTCACAGGAACAATCGAAAACTGGTGGGGGAAATCAAGAAACTCTCCTCCACAAAAAATTACTACCCTTCTAACAGATTTTAAACTTCTAATTCAGGTAAGTAGAACCATATCATTAAAGTACAAATTAAGAGAAAACCTAGAAAACTGATAATTTTGTAATCTAATGTTTTGTTACCAAAACATTAAGTTACAAAAAATAGCAAAAACTGTCCGAAGATAAAGTTGAAGAGAGTCCTGGTATAACAGCCAATAGTTGGCTTTTGGTGACATGCAATCAGAATGTGAAGCAAACTTACAATTTGTTCAAATTTTTGGCAGTAAAAAAGAAAGAAAAAAAAAAAGAAAGAACACTACATTTCATAAAAATCACATATATTGGCTTAGCCCTATAGACACATTTCCGACTTTTAGCAACTTTTTAAGTGTTAAATCACAAATAGAATGAGTTCTCTCTGTAAAAGATCATAGCAAACACCTTCACTGGAGTTATTTGGTCTGTAATAATAAAACAATAATAAAACTACTAAACCAAAAATAACTAAATGAATAAAATAAATACATAAATAAATAAGAGGAAGAGTGATAAGGGGCAATGGCTTTAAACTAAAAGAGAAGAAGCTTAGTTAGATGTTAGGAAGAAATTCTTCACTGTGGGGATGGTGAGCCACAGGTTCCCCAGAGCAGCCATGGATGCCCCATCCCTGGCAGTGTTCAAGGCAAGGTTGAAAGGAACTCTCAGCAACCTGGGATATTGGAAGGTGTCCCTCCCCATGGAAGGATGGCTGGAACTGGATGATCTTTAAGGTTCCTGACATGTCCTGTTGGAAATTGTACAAGTTTAAATTTTTTATATAACTTTAGTCAGGGGTTTTGTTCACCTTTGCCCAGGGTAAAGGACTTAAGGTTTCCTTTCAAAGGACTTAACATCTGAGCAGACTGCGAGTAACACAGGAGATACACAAAAGATAAGGACCATTAATGACCATCAGCTCCAAAATCACCCCTGGCATGGCCGGAGACTCCTGGTTTGGGAAAACATAGGTAAGAAAACAAAGAACGAGAACCATCAAAGGTGAAGAGATCAACAACCAGTTGGAAACCAAATATAAAGATCTGTGTAACTTGGGACCAATGAATATTGAACCAATTAATTTCTTTGAGTTTTGACTGTATCAACATGTGAAAAATCAAGTAAAAATTATGTATGATTGAATTATTTTCTCTGCACAACCCAGGCAACGTGGGGATGAAATTGTTTCTGTTGCATATCCTGGCCATAACAATATAATGGCCCGAATAAAGAAATGCTTTAATTCTCTAATGCTAAAAATTGAGAGTTTTTGGAGAGTTTTTGTTTTTCCTGCAGTTTCAGTGAGACCAACACAAGTTTTTTTACATTTCTATGAAATGCAAGTAATTAAGGACTGAAATCTAATTACACAGCAAGTCATACTCCCTGTAAAACAAATGCCATCCAATGCTGGATGCATTTTGAAATGGGTTTTTTAGTTCAAAGTTTACTATTATACATAGGAAAGAATCTTAGAACCATTTAGGTTAGAGAATGTTTTTATGATCTTTAAGTCCAAGCACTAACCCAGCACAGCCAAGTCCACCACTAAAACAGATGCCTTAGTGCCACATCTACACATCTTGTAAATATCCCAATGATCAGTGAATGAGCCACTTGCCTGGGAAGCCTGTTCCAAAGCTTCACCACCCTTTCCATGGTGGAATATTGATGGTGGGTATTAGTGGATTTTAAGTACAAATAGTGGATTAGGAACACATTTTCCTAATATCCACTCTGAGCTTTGCCTGGCACATCTTGAGGTCATTTCTTCTTATCATATTGCTTGCTGGCAGAGAAGAAGCTGACCCCTACCTGGCCACAGCCTCCTTTCAGGCAGATGTAGAGAGTGAAAAGGTCCCCCCTGAGCCTCCTTTTCTCCAGGACAAACACCCCCAGCTCCCTCAGCTGCTCCTCACAGCACTTGTGCCCCAGACCCTGCCCCAGCTCCATTGCCCTTCTCTGGACTCTCTCCAGCCCCTCAGGGCCTTTCCTGCAGTGAGGGCCCAGCCCTGGACACAGCACTGGAGGTGTGGCCTCAGCAGGGCCCAGCACAGGGGGACAATCCCTGCCCTGGCCCTGCTGGCCACAGCATTGCTGATCCAGGCCAGGATGCCATTGGCCTTCTTGGCCCCCTGGGCACAGCCTGCCTCATGTCCAGCTGCTGTCACCAGCACCCCCAGCTCCTTTCCAGCCACTCTGCCCCAGCCTGTGGAGCTGCCTGGGGTTGTTGTGACCCAAGGGCAGGACCTGGCACTTGGCCTTGTTGAACCTCACACCACTGGCCTCAGCCATGATCCAGCCTGCCCAGATCCCTCTGCAGAGCCTTCCTGCCCTCCAGCAAACAGAAATGCCCCCAGTGCTGAGCCCCGGGGAACTCCACTGATGAGCGGCCACCAGCTGGATGTAACTCCACTCACCACCACTCTCTGGGCCAGCCATCCAGGCAGTTTTTAATCCAGCAGAGTGCACCTTTTTGCTGTCTATAAGACAAAGAATGATAGAATGGTTTGGTTTGGAAGAGACCATTAAGATCATCTAATTCCAATCTCCCCGCCAAGGACAGGGACATCTTCCACTAGACCAGGTCACTCAAAGCCCCATGTAACCTTGAGCTAAAAAGTTTAAACTGAAGCAAGAAATACTAACAAGAAATTTAGGCTAGATCTTAGAAAAACAGTGTGTAGAAAGTAGGGCTAGTTGAGCTCAGGAAGAGTTTGTAGAAGAGATTATGGAACCTGGTGTGTTTTTTTTTCAGAAAAGCAGCCTGGTCCGAACTGGTTTGGTCATTGTTCATCCCGCTTCTGAGCCAGGAATTAATTAGATGACTCTTGCTCCTTTCAACTCTATTTGTTATGATGTTATCATGTGAACATGAAAAACAGAAACATTTGTGCATTAAGGGAGACTCCCTGTTTCTGAGGCTTCTTATACTTCACAACCTGTGCCATGAACTTTTGCATCAGCAACACATAAATCCTTTAAGTCATCTGCCTATAAAACACTTTTCTCTATTAAGCCTTTCTTCCAAAAAGTATTTCAACCTTGTCCAACCCAAAACAGCCATTAAAAAGACCTTTACAGGAAGAAGACGTTTTTTGATATCCCAAAATAATCTTGGAAAACCCCACCAAGACTCAAAGCCTATTCTTCAAATAAGGAGTCAGCTTTCAAAACACAGACAAAGCCAACAGAAAGTCACTTATGTCAGTTTAAGAGCTAAGGAATACAGCAGTATCCAGTGCTTAAACAGCAACACAGAGACCTGCAATAGTTCAACACACTGAGCATATAATAGTAAAAATTTATATACCACTTTGATAATTTCTTTTCAGTCCTCCGCTTTTCCTTAAGAAGTCATTCCCTGTGGCAGTTGCTACAGTAAGCAGGCAATACACATGCTGAAATATAACACAAGCAGCTTTTCTTAACAAAAATATTCCAGCAATGAGGGGAACAGGGAATCAAAACCAGAAAATCATGAACCCTGATCACACACAATACCACAGTTAACATATATGGGGAAAACAGGGTTACTTCATTAGAATCAGATGCTAGGAGAAAAAAAATGATGCCAGCTTACCTGGTGCACGTATCTCATATAAAGCAGCCATTAAAGAAAGCTTGAAAGAAGTCAGAGGAGAACAGAGAAGTGACAACATGAAATTAAGTGGCATTCTTTACAATATTATTCAAGAACTTGAGCAGATTACTAACATCTTCCTTCCTCAGGAAAGAGCTTCCCACACTACAGAATTTTCAAAGAGAAAATCCTTAACTCCCACAAAAGAAGCCACAAAACCCCTCTTTCTGAATCTCATGCTAGAATTTGCAAACAAATTTGGAATCACAACATTTTCATTCTAATTATGTTCTAATTTCAATGATAAACACAGCAGAAGGCTTATATAAGTATTCAAATGCCCAGACACCAATCAGCCAAGGCATGCATTGTGAGTCGGAACCACAAGATCTTGCATAAACTTCCTGTGGAATATCAGTAAATTCTTTTCATTTTACACTTCAGTTTAGCCTGCTGAAAAACAAAATATCTTGTGTCTCATTGGGAATGTTGAGCCACTATCTGTGAGATCTGGGAATACAAGCATATGGAATAATAAAACCATCAGGAGAAAGAGTTCTACAGGCATTTTGAATACATTCAGATTTTGTACTTACTAAGAGCTTTATTCATATTTTCTATCTAGAGCTGATTTGTCAACCTCTAATTATTATTGGAGAGTGATAGCTTATAAAAGATTAATTAATTACAGGCTCAGCACAAAACACACCTAAAACAAAAGTTTCTTTTATTGTAGTTTTCTTGCTGATTATCCAATAGTTACAGCACCTCAGTTCAATTAATTTACTCCACAGTAGTTATTTTTTGGGTTTTCTAGCTGCTTAGAGTTGGGTTTTCAGTTGGTTTTCTTCTTCTTTCTTTTTATTTTTAAATACATGTTTTGACCTTCTTATTTATGGGTTATTTGGATTTAAAATTCTCTTTTATGATCCCTATATTATCCTTCCCTGCAAGGCTGAGGTCCAGTATTTGGGGTTCTCACCTACCGTGGCCATTGCTTTTTAATCTGACATGACAAAGTGTGTATTTCCAGACTTGATCCCTTTCAGAATCATGTTCTTGTTCAAAGTTGAGCGAGACGGCATGGCGAAAAGCGTTTTAGAACCACTGAAATCAAGAGTTACTTCTTTTTAACATCCCACTATATCACCCAATCTGCTCATAAGCCTCTCTCTTAGCAGACTTATTCTCTTCCATGGCAAATAAATTCAAGCAGAGAAAAAAACAACACACAACTCCTATGAAGAGCAAGGCAAAAGCATCTGAAACACAAATCTTGATGTAAATAACCAGAAGTCTTTGTCAAGTCTTGATTAAGACATTTGCTTTACTTTCCCCCCATGGTTCCAGATCTTTTGCCTGTAAAGATTCAACTTCACAACAAATCCCACCTCTTTTTCCACATACAGAAAAGAAGTGCACATGGCAAGATCTTGCATGGTTTCCCAATACAGTGATGTGTTTGAGGTAATCCCTGTTAGCCTGTAGCTTGCTTGTCACAGCAGAGACTCGAGTCAGTATGGAACAGAGTATCAACCTCTGTCGGGCCTCTAGGCATGACTGTGCACACAAGGGTTATTACTTACACGTATGTATTCCAGAGAATTGCACTGGAATGTCTTCCACTAAATCCAAGATGACAACTTAATGAAGTAAGCAGATCTCCAAGACAGCACTAACACAACATGGGCCTTGTTAAGAAACAAAATCTCACATGTTTTGGAAGTGTGTGCACTTTTAGAATTGGGGTACAAATAATTACCTTCCATTAAGGTAAAGTGTGTCTTGTCTGACTATATTACACGGTAAAGAGTGGTTAAAAAAATCCATGATTAATGGAATTTGTGGCAAAGATAAGCAAAAAAAGATGGGTCGTGGGTTTTGCCTGAGATGCAACATTTATTAATGAAACATTTATTAATGTTGAGGACATGTTTCACTAAACCAGGTTGCTCAAAGCCCCATCCAATCTACCCTTGAATACTTCCAGGGATGGGGCATCCACAGTTTCTCACATCAATTAATTTCTCCCTAACATCTAACCTAAATCTTTCAGTTCAAAGCCATTCCCCATTGTCCTATATCACTACATGTCCTTGTAAAAGTCCCAGCTACAGCATGGAAACATGTTGCCTTGTTTTGTAAAAGAAATCACTGGAAGATTATGGATCTGTTCAACATGGTGCAAGTATGTGCCCAAGGCTAAAATGAAGTTTTGAAAATGCTACTGAGCAGCTACTCTCAGTTCTGCCATCAGCATTCAGCTGGAAGCCCAGGAAACATACAGTAGTCTTGTGTGTCCCTCTCTTAAATTACACTTTGATTTGGAGAAGAGGAGAAAGTGGGACATTTCATTCCATTGGCTGTTGCTGTTTCCTTACTCTAGTTTTAAAAAAACCCTCTTTCAGATGAGAAGCTCTGCAGGATTGTATCTGAAGATCCACCAGTGTTATTTTTCTGTAATGTGTAAAGGTCCCAGTACACAAATCAAGAAGGATTTTGAAAATGCAGATGCTGGAATTTTTTGGGCTGTCCTGTGCAGCACCAGAAGTTTGACTCAATGATCCTTGCGGGTCCCTTCCAGCACAAGACAGTCCATGATAAAATAATTGCATGACAAATAATTTGTGTCAGTGAGGTTTTGAAGACACCAGAAGGATTGAGTGAAACAAGGCAGGTCTAGAACATTCACTTGAAGCATTACATAAAGCTAAAAAATCAAGCTGTAAGTTTGGGAAGCCTCGAGACAAACACTGCTGAAAATTGAGGTACTAGATTTTTGCCTGCATGAACACAGGCAATTATGACAATACCAGAAAGAGAATTTTAAAATTTTGGTTACAACACACCATGTCATAGCTGTATGTGGCTTTGCTTTCTCTGACAAAAGACAATTCTTATACTGCCTCTCACATTTTTACCATTTCCTAAAAATCTATTGCCCAAAATGGCATCTGAGATCCTAGTAACACTTACTTAAAAGCTTCCTTTTGAAATTTAGGTATATATAGTCATAAGAGTGGAACCATAGTATGAATTTATGACATCTATTAAACACTGTTGTTTTCTACTCTTAAACAACATAATACCCAGCAATATAAACACAGTAAAAATTCAATACGGTTTTGTACTATATAAATCCTTGCTATAAAAATGAAATGGCACTCAAAAGTTTTCATATGACAAAATATAACTAGGTTTATGATTTGTATGCAATATAATCAAACTGATCAAAATACAAACACTGTAATAGAAGGCAGATCTAAAAGCACTATTTACTTTAAAAGGCTCTAAAAGATGCTGTAGAACAGCCTTTCCAAAAGCATTTATGGTTTTAATTACACATACAATCTCAAATGACTTTGAAGACAGCAGACTAGAATTATAAAGACGATGTAGCAACAGATATTCAGCAAACCACTTTGAAGACTAACTTCAACACCTAGGCAAACATTTTCAATTTTAGGGTGAGAAGAAAAACTAAAAACACCATGGATATACGTATAGTGATGGTAAGAATTAGAAGCCACAAAAAAAAAAAAAGCTAACTCATGAACAGATTAAATTTTGTGGCATTTGATGCACTTACTTTTTTTTTTTTTTTAATCTACTATCCACTTGTATGACTTCTTCCCTTAACAGATACCTGTTCTTGAACAAACACAGGATGTCTTCAGAAAACAGAGTGGAACTATTTACAGTAGCAATCATAATAGTAACTTATCATTGATGGCCTCAGGATACAGTGCATGCATGTTCACAGGAAAAAGCAATCTTCTCTCACTCTAAGACTAACAGACAATTTTTGAGCTCACAGAATAAAAGTTTAGGAGCTGCAGAACAAACTTTTCCCACTTTTACTGAAACATGTAGTCTTGTGAAAGATGCAATTATTTTGCAAGCATAATTTCTAGTGCTCTGTGGTTTTTCAATTACTGCTAAAGGCAAATACAGACTAGGAACAAATACTTTACAACTCATACGCAAAAGCAACACAGTTTTTGGCAAGATTATGACTAAAAAACCAGAGCAATAAAAAAACCCTGCAGCTACATGCAAAATATTATGAGTGACACACATTACTGTAGCTCACTATTTCCGCTTGCAGATCACCTATTAGATTCTTATTTATCCAACTGCCCAAGGCAGAGGATATGATTGCATGTGCACAAACAGCAGGGAGTGCAACTTTGACCATAATCACAGGGAGCTTGCTTTCCATCTCAACTTAGAATTGCCCAGTCAGGAGTCCTTGCAAATCAATTTGCTCTTCTGCACATCTCATTGCTATGCATGGTCCCAGCCACAGGATTACAGAACATCAAAGAAAAAACTTACTTCCCCTGAAGAGCCACTTCTAGTTGACCCGCTCAATAACTCAAATGGTACAGTGAAGTAATATTTTTGCAATTTGCCACTAGTTCAACATTAGTCGCATCCCCTGCTATCTTTCAAAGTACACAATCTGAGGGCACCTCTGATGTCAAACAGATCATTTTTTCATAGGAGACTGTCTAAATTTTGAATATTTTTACTTTGCAATGTACTTACCAGTTACCTTTTAACCTACAATATTAAATTAATTTTTTTTTTCATTTTGTAATTAAAGAGGCTACTTTGCAAAATACACAAAAAATGGATGCTCAGCAGAGGCAATCAGAATAATTCCATGGTCATACCATCACTCCCTGCATCACTTGAGCCTAACAAGAGTAGTTTATTTTCCATGTGGAGCACCATGAAGGCAAAATACATTTGACGACACATTCAGAACTGTTTTCTGGACAGGAAGCAAGAATGAAGATTAGGAATCCTGACTTCAAAAGAGAAAAAGCAAAACAGCACTTATGCACAGGATAACTAACCCCACAGCTTTGATAAATGCAAATGAAACAGCATCTTGTCTGAACAGAAAACATCAGAGACTTTTGTAATGATGATCTGGGCTTTTCCTCTTGTCCTCCCCTAAAGCTAACAGCCTGTGGAACAACACTGCTGTTCTCTAGAGCAGGAAGGAGCCATGGACAGCAGTGACAAATCAGATGGAACAAAACCTGTATTCAAGTCCCCAGCCCAGGACAAAGCTCTATTCCAACTTGCAAATTTGTCCAGTAGAGATTCTGACAAAAATCAACTGGCTGATTTGGCAAACCATACCTTTTCAGTGAAAGCAATAACTAATTGTCAGAGGTTCTCAAAGAGCTGGAAACCTAGTGCATGCCAATGAGTAGCCCAGGAAAGCAATGCTGTCACAGCAGCATTGGCTGCACCAAGCTGCTGAGCTCTTTGAGCAGGTAACATGAGCTCTGGCCACAAGAAGAGACTCTCAGCAATGTCAGCACAGTTCACTTTAACCAAGGAACTTTGTGGAAAGACAGGGAAGAGAATTGTACTCTGATCCACTCTCCTGGCCCAGTCTTGATGCTCTCTCCCCCTTCATCTGTTTTTACTTTCCTCATTTCAAAAAATGCTGTACCTGTTCCTTTATTTCAGGAAAAGTAGAAAAGAAAGTCTCAGCTTAAAGTGGTATAGTATAAAATCCACAATGTATCTAACATTCACATGCACACAGTGACATGCATCAGGACACTCTGCCCCTCTTTCTCCTGTTTAGGTTGGTAGCAACACAAATCACAACTAGCATGGTTCAAGCAGCTTGACTACAGGTTTGCAACAACACAGCAGGCACAGTCCCACCCAATGCAAGTCACTGCCAAAACTCGGCTGATAGCAAGAACCTTTCATTTAAGGCTGGAAGTTAAAAACATTTAGACCTTTCCTTTCCAACAGGCTATCCACAGACTATCAGCAGTGACCGTGAATGGAATTATCCACATTTCCCCAAGGATAGAACATAAAAGGACTTTTTCCTGCTGCACTTTTGTGCTTTTGTTATGTTGCTCATGTCAAGGACATGACATGGGAAAGGGAGGAGTAGGCAGGATATGCTATATGAACACTGTTATTACTTTAACTTAGTGTTTTCCAATGGGAAACCATGTTAGGGAGGGGAAGAGTCTCATAGGAAGCTTTCCACACTCTAAGTCACAGGCTGGCTCCAGGAATCTCCCAGGCATGTTCCCATGATTGCCTCCTATTTCATGGCTGCCTGTAGTTGCTGGTCTTTGGTTGATTTCCCTTCTTTAAAGAGCTTCCTCTCCTCCACTTCATGAGTAAGTGTTATTTCTGGTTTTTCTAACATCAGACAAATTCCTTAGCACAACAGCGGATTCCAGCCAAACCATTTCAAGACATGAATTTATCACTATAAACAAAGACAAATGTAAGTAAGTCCAAAGTAAACCAGAAAACCAAAAGCACATTTGTATCGTTTACTGTACCAACCATACACAAACTATAGCAAGCAAAGCTGTAAAAATGCATAATTTATTTCCACTTCTCATTGCATTCAAATTCAAGCTAAGAGGTTACTAAAACTAAAATATCAGTTACTCATGATTTTCAGGAAGAAGATGCCAGTATTGATGCAATGTTGCCACAGTGCATTGCTTTTGCCATATCCAGCATTTGAAAGCAGAAAGAGCTACAGGGAACTTTTTATTATCCTTGTGTTGCTTTGAAATAAAATTATTTATCTGCTGATGTCATACTTTGAAATCAAGAAAAACTTACTTTTGAATTTCCTGAAACAGGAAAATGCATTTTTCAGTATTTTACCTTCTAATATACACCAGTAAAAGACCATGCTTCCACTTGGCCTCCTCAGGTATTTTTGCATGGCTCTGACCCCTGTAGAGAGTTTTGTCCTTGTTTTTCTATCTAAAACAACAAGTTGTGTGAAAATTACAATTTGCATGTTCCCACAGTCACATTTAAAGGTTAGGGACAGAAAGAATGCCTTATTACCCCTGTTGAAAAAAGCTCAAAATTATATGCAAATGGATGAAAAGAAAAAAGTCGCAAGGGCTAGGACAGAGTATCTATCAGAGAACCTTCCAGAGTATATGCACACAGTCACACACACTGTTTCCAAGATGGAGTATAAAGGTGGCAAGTGTTTCAATATGCATAAAGGTGGCAAGTGTTCTACCATAAAAACTGTTTTACAAGACAAAAAAAGTGGACTATTTTCCCTCTGAGGTTCACATAGGTAGAATTCTCTATCATTATTTTAATAGGATCTTTACCTAATTAAGAAAATTAAATCAGAAACAGAAAGAAAATAAATTATAGCCTTTGTTACAAGCTGTCAAATGCTTACAGTCTCCACAATCATGCAGATTTACAAATTTATCTGCCTGCTCCCACACATCCAATTGACACATCTGATGCAGATGCTAGTATGATGGAAGAGGCAGAAACCTGCATCTGAAAAACTTCTGAGAGAAGCTATGTGAAACAAGTTGAGTTTTATTTTCATTGGCTGGTTGATTTCTTAATCACAAAAGTTTTCATTTGAGTTTATGATAATGTTTTCCTTTTAGACAGAAACATCTATCAGTTTCAGACCCCTACAAAAATCTATATAGTTTTCATATTAACCACCTCTGTTTTGCTCTTCCTCCCTTCAAGGGTATATACTTCATCTAGTTAATTCACCTGAAATAGGCATTACATCTCCTCCTGTATTCTTGCAAAGATGTAGGTTTTCTCCTCATGGCAGGCAGCACTGGCTGTTTTGCCATAGATCACCACATAAACTCTTCCCCCATCTCATAACCTGTACATTCCATAAAAACAGGAAGCCAATTTAATGGTGTAGCGCAGTTGATATAATGGGTGCTTTAGAGTGTTACTGATAAGCAGCTTGATAACAGGCTAACAGTTGAGATGTCTGTAGTCCAAAGGACTAAGAGCCTTACTTGCAGCACTGTACCATGAGGACATGCAGAACAGGAAGTGTCCTAGTACCTCAGTACAAGCTGAACACATTGTGCTGCTAAGGACTGGCATCTGAGAGACTGCTTAGATTTTGGATAAAAATCAATTAGCTAGCAAATGGAAAATCAACTGAATCTGCAAAATAGCACACAGCAGAAAGCACAACACCCAAGGAATTAATTAGAAGGGAAATATAAACTGGAGTTTTGTGGGGGGTTGCTTCTTGACATCAGTATGGAGCACTCACTACCTAACAGCTGCCAGACTTCTGACACACCTGAGTAACAAATCTGGTGACAGTTACAAGCACAAGCAGGGTATGGTGCAGAGGCAGAAACTATCACACTGTCCTTCTGCAGCTCTCACTTCAGCAGGCCTCTCTGTTTACTATGACACCAAAACTGTACAAGCCTACCCTCCAGTCATCCAATAAGAGGCATTTCATGTAAGCAAGTACTCTCCGCAGCTAGCATTTTCCTAAAGGAACTACTTTAGCCTTCAAATGCACTTTACATGGCATGCCCTGCCTGGTACACTGTGGTCATAACGCTGCATCTCCAGATGCTCTGAAGCCTAGTCATCATCTCCTCACTATCCCTCCTTAAGTACCAGCAGTCAATGAAATCAATTTCTTTCAGCATTTTAATAAATTCAGCAAGCTGGTTTTATTTTTCAATTTAAAACATTTGATAAAATTAAGTATTTTTTGCTGGTCAGAGTGAGATACCACTTATTTAACTATCACTATAACTGCAACTACCACAGCTTAGCAGAGGACTTGAGTATATAGACAACACTTGACCTATTTTAAACTAAAACAGAACAGACTACTATCAGAGGATGTACTACATTTTACCTTCTCATACACAGGTCCATAATTCACACATATTTATACTCGGACATTCTCTCAAATTAATTTGAGCAGCTTACTCTAGCCCTCTTAAGAACTAGCAGACCATTTGAGTATATTGTAGCCATTGAAACCTCAGACTGTAACCCTCTCTGATCCTTAAGATAGTATACTCTTATCACACAGTAATTTTTAGACAGAAAGTCGTCCCAAAAAAATTTAAATACCATAAGGAAATATGCCTTTGACTCATCTTTTCTACCATTTAAAAGGCTTTTAGATGTTGAAAACAGAAAGCAGGCAAATGTTATGGGAAAAAAACCTCATGCAGATATTTAACACGACCTGGAACCAAATTCTGTGAACAAAATCAAATGTTAAACTTTGAGATTCTATCCTCAAGTAAGATTTAGTGATGGCACATAGCCCTCCTCACTATTAGTCAAAACTCACCCATACTTTTGACTGTATGAAGTGGTATGTTCCAGGCTTCCTCCTGAAAAGTGCTAACAGAAGGAGCAGCATTCCCACTCCAAAAGCTCCAGGATATGAAGCATGATTTGAGAAATCTAGTCATATACATTGTGTAAGCTCTGTATACACTACATTATTGTAATGTATTAATTAAAGTTAATTTCTACAAAATCCCATTCATCTAAGTGTTCTCAACATTAACTGGAAGAACCGGGAGCAGAAAAAAAAAAAAAGCTAGCATATTTGGGACACATAATTGAAGTAAACTTCTTATTTCTTTTATATAAGTCTTGCTAAGTTTAACTTAAAAGCATTTCCAAAATTTTAAGGCTCTCCAGAAAAAACTTAAAATATGTGCATTCAGCTAACATGTTTTAATATGTGACATTACTAAAACATCATAGACATTTAATGGCAAATGTACATAAACTCTCCAGCAATTACATTACGCAAGAATTTTCAGCAACTGATGCCCATGAATTCTAAATTTTCTTACACCTCAAGAGGCTGACTGAATTTTTCTTTACCTTTTTTTAACTAAAATGGAGGATACTTTTTTTCTTCTGGTATTAGTAAATCTTTGAAAGGACAAAAATCCACTGTAGTCTGTTTAAGCAAATTAGCATGACAAATCCCTTTTGCTATCTGCATTACTTAAATCCAATACTAAAAAACTTAAGTAACTTCTTTTCACTCAAATGGCATTAACACTAACAAAAATACTTAGTTAGAACATTGCCTTACCGTGTAAATGCCAATTCTACAAACAGCAAATGAGAGCTGGATACATTCAGACATAGTCTAAAGGAATTAAAATAAAAACATTATCAAGAATGCTGTTTTTTAAGAATTACTTTTCTTCCCATCTCTCCCCTCTCCCCTGAAAGAAACACCTTTTTCAAAGCTGTATTAAGAAACCTTAGAAAAATGCCATATAAATTCAGGTTATACAGATACATACTACCTTTCATACAGAAGCAGCTAAGTGTAGAGGTGTCAACACCTTCACACTCACTAGTTCAGTATTTCATTATAGGTCTCAATTTATCTAATGATCCCAAAAATGCCTGTACACAACATTAATAACTTGCATGTAAGCTTTCAGTCAGTCTCATTTATTTTTATCTACTCTGATTTAAAATCAATCTGCAAGAATCATTTTAATGGAGTTCTTTTTGGCCTTTTAGTGGACTGTAAAGAGCTTCTGTGTTTATATTTTTCTCTCCTTTTACCATCACTGAAACTGTCTTCCTCTATATACCAGAATAATGCATATAATTTAATTTTTGCACATTTCTGGAGCCTTATTGCTTTAGCTTTCTAAAGTAGAACACAAAAATAGAACATTTTATTTAATCTGTTCTTAAACTGAGAATAATCACATTAAAAGTTTTTACCCTCAACTTGCTCAACTTCCAATCTGCTGTGATGCCACAATTCTATGTCTTCTGCAGTCACCCAGAGAGGCTGAGGAGGGACTACGAGTTTCTGATGAAACAGATGAAAAACACCTTCTTTAATTAGCACAATAAAGCCAGGAAATAAATGCAGCTCTCCAATACCAAAATAAAAACTACTGTAGGTTTGCCATATTTCCTATACAACTAGGTAAAATAAACTAAGCTTACAATTATTTGTTCAGAAGAGTAATTGAGGAATTACTTTATATAAGGTATTTGAAAGACAAAACTTAAAGCCTTCAAGCGGAACATTTTCATTACAAGTTTCAAAAGTCCACACATTATCTAAGATAAAGTGTTGGATGATACAGACTTCAAACATACCAATCAAAACATCTTTTCAGGATCTGCTTTCTAATTTCTCCCTCCCTCCAAAAAAAAAACAATATTGAATTGAAATACCCATTTAAATAGAATTGAGATTAAAAAAAAAAAAAAACAAAACAACAGATCTTAATAATTACAAGTAATAAAAAAAATGTTTAGTAACATTTTTCTTTTGGTGTTAACTGCTACATCTAAATTTTAAATAAACAGTATTTCACTGAACTGTCTGAAAGTCAAAAAGCACAGCAAAAAAACCTGAAAAACAACTTCAACAGCACAGTTGATTTTCATTTCTTACTGGAAGTAATCTAGTATGCTACTAATGACAAGGAGATTCTGACTTTAAACACCATTTCAGTTACAGCAGACTATTTTTTCAGCCTTAAGACCAAACATCTAAAGTCTAAGTCTATCTCTTGTGTTCTGAGCTTCTCCCAGAAAGAAAAAATTGACAGAGAAACAGGAACTGACTTAAAGAAATCCTACAGTTACACAAAGTGGTGGGGCGGGGTCATAAACCATACCCCTCCTGACAGTATTTGCAGACCTTGTTCCAAAGGTTCCAGGGATGGATGATTTCCCCAAGCACTTTAGTCCAGTGCTTCATTACCCGCTCTACTAGAAAGTTTCCTAATGTTTAACCTTGGTCTGTGGCAATTTAAGCCCACACTTAAAACACCGGGTGATGCTTTGAATGATTTGCATTTTCAGTATCCTAGCAGAATCTATGTTGCTGGCAGATACAGCTTTGTATATAAAGTAAATTATTATTTCAGCTTGCAAGAGAAGTAAACATGCAGCAGCAGCAAACCATTATAGCTTCTTCATGTATACAGTTTGCTTTGATTCTAGACAAGCACAGCATTATAAATAGTTTTCTTTTTTTTTTAATTTTTGTTCACTACTTCCAGGCTATGCATTAGTGAGAGAACTAAGTTGCAGTTCAAATTCTCCAGCAAGCCCCTGTAGATCCTTGCTTCAGCAAAATAAAATAACCTACATCCCATGTTACCTTAGTTATCCATTGTTGGGTTTGCCATTGTTAACATTATAAAATCACAGGCTATTTTAATTATTATAAGGCATGAATTCTGTCACACACAGTACTGATTGTTTCCCTTATGCATTTCCCAGTTAAATATTAAGATAATCCCTTCTTCAAGTCTCCAAGAAAATGCTTATAAACTACATTTTCTAGTGGTAAAAAGGATCATTAAATCCAACACTACTATTAATATTTATTATATTCACCTATCCTTTCTTCTTAAAATTTACATTCCCTCCCCAGAAGTATTTCAGTTTAATCCTTGAAAAAGTGACAGGAATTGATTTAAATAATTAAAAGTTTAGTGATACTATCCTTCAGACTATCAGTCTGACCACTGAATTAAGACAGTTGATTATCTGTTGCTGCAATGGGGAGTTTATTCTTCACACTTGTAATCTTTCATTACTTTGGTTGCGGCAACTCACTTGGGACCATACAATTGGGCAACAAAACAATTGTTGGAAAATTTACACATAATTTACTTACAGTTTATTGTTGCTTTCTGAAAGGATTTTACACGGTAGGCATGAAAATAAAAGAAAAAAAAAAGTAAAAATATACCTACAAATACTATGAAAGAAAGATAGCTTGTTTGACACAATTCTACAAAGACTAATTATTCACAGATGTGATTTCACATGTCTAAAGTGAAAAATGGAGTCATCAGATCAAATATGTCAAGCAAGATATGCATGCGTCTCTGTCAAAAAGCACCCTTCTGCCTAGGCAAAGGGTCATCTCACAAACATTAAATAATTTCTCCCACTGGAAAGCAAACTCATAGCTAGCTTTCCTATTCACCCAAGACTTTGTTATTTTAATCATACCTTGTAAAAATGTGGCTGTTTATAATGACTTAGAAACATGTCTGCCCTGCAGCTGTGCAGCATTCAATTCACAACAAGCATCTGTTCTGTCCATTTTTTCAAGTATTCTGCTATCAGTACAAAGCAATTTCAGTATTTGCTGTTTAAAAAAAATCTCATTCAGCTCTGACACAGGCACAGAGTCTGCAACTCACAAAGCCATTGTTTTAAATATCTATTTTGTCAGCAAATACAAGATTAAATCCCTACTCATAATATTTACAAAAGACCAGATTTTGAAAAGACTAATTAGAGCGTGTTCTGCAACTGATGACTAAAAGCACCGAGTTGGAAGCATTAGCCTCAAGAACCTTGGTGGGCAAAAGGGGAGGGTGATCCTAGCCAAGTTCTCAGGAAAGAACCAAAAGACCCAACACCTTACAGAACTGCAGCAGCAGTCAATTCTGCCACCCAGCAGAAAGAATCACCTCGACCTCAACTCACTGTGACGTAATTCTAAATAAATTACAGCACTGAATACACCTCCAAGACCACAAAAACAGAAAGCAAAACAAGAAAAGGAAGATGTTAGAGGTTTTTTTCCTGGTGATATGTTTCTTTAATATGTTTGAGATCAAGGTACACCTCTCCTCATTTATAATGAAGTGATACAACCCAGCAGACACTTGGAATGGCTGGATCTTCCAGGCAGAAGTTTTTCCACCTCTATTCTTATCTGCATCTTTTTCAGTGTATAAAATTGCAAAAATTAGCAACACAAGTGTATAAAACATGCAGGTTTTAAGGTACCTTTAAGCATGGAGCCTGAAACAAATTCTCAGTGCTCATGTGTTGTAAGGAACATGTGGGTACCCAAAAGCACACACAACAACACTATAGTAAGGGTAGCAGGAACTTTGACCAGAACTGCTGTTTGCTAACCTTGCCAAGGTTCCCCTTTCTGCACAAGATGTCACAGCCCTCTAGCAAATTCCATTAATAACATTTCTAATTTAAACTCCCTGAATTCTTTTTAATACTGTTCTCAGGGAAAAAAGGCACAGAAAATATTTTAATATTCTCCTTCAATGCTGAATAATTAGATTTCTAAAATACCAATCTTCTTGTACATAACCATTAGAAAAATAAATCTCAGTTTAGAGACTAGAAGAAACCTGATGTTGATGGAAAAGCAATGATATGTGAACAGGAAATAGGACTAGATCCAAGAACTCTCTTGTCATCATAAAAAGTAATCAAGTGGATGCACCAGAGAACAATGCTCTCCTCTTTTAGGCAATATTCTCAGTAGAACAGTTTTCCATGACTCTTTCCAGGACTGCAGTGGCTGAGGCAGTGTAAGATACAGATTAGCCAGCAGAAAATTAATAGCTGCAAGAACAGCATAGACATTTCTCAAGAATTCTGGACCTTTTTTCCAGTCTTGCTGAAACCTGAAATTATGCAAGTTTCTGGGCAAGAAGAAAGCCCTGAGAAAAGAGAGCATTCATTGTAGAGTGCATAATCCCTCTACACAGGTTGTCTATACGGTTTCAGATTCACTCAGTGTTGTGGGCCTTACATAAAAAGTTATAAATTTGTTGAAACACAGATGTCAGAAAGCCAATAGCCTTTTGTCATATATACTTCCAAGCAGAAGGAATCTGTGCTCCTGGAGAAGATTAATTATCTTCATAAATACCTCTGAATTGAAAAGTCCCACCTCCTGTGTAGTCAATGAAATTCTGATTCCAGTGGACAGCACTCCTGGACACCACTCAGAATATCTCAGTTTCCTAACTGCAATTTCCTGTTCAAGAACTGATTCTCGATTCCTCCTCAATGAGGAGGAAAGATGAGGAGGATGTCTTTAGTCCACAGCAAAGCATCAGGATATCCAGGGAATCATACCTCATGGACCTATCCTTATGTTCCAGTAATCACAACTTCAGGATTTCCTACCATCATATCTGAACATCATGTTTAATACCAACCCACAGTGGCCTTGTCTTTGAAGACCCTGTACAAATTCTTGGTCTACGCATTTTCACTTCCCTAACATTACTGCACAAGTGAGAGTTCAACTACACTCACATGCAGAAAACACAGTTCCTGGATTATAACTGTGAGCTCTTCTGTATAGAAAAACATGCTTATTGCCTAATCTCTTTCTGATTCAAAAGACATCTAGACTATTACCTCCTCATACCAGTCAGCTGTCTTTTCTTCAGACTCAAGAGCTGTAACTACTTATCTCTGCTTGTATGGAAGAAATTGCTTTTCTTCAATTACCACATCATCCTTCTCTGTATTTTCTTTGGTTTTTTTAATACTCTTCCTGAAATGATGCAACCAGAAATGTAGCAAGTAAGACAAGAGCAAACCTTATATTTAAGCAATGTAAAAATGAGATCTTTCCCTCTTTTTCCTTCTTAATACTCAAAATTTGTTGACAGATGTCTGGGTTGAGATGACATTTTAAAGAAGGATCCTCATTTTCTTTCCTGAGTACTGATGATATTTTAGAGCCTATCCATGCATCTGTACTGCCATGTGACTTCTTCTAAAAATATATATCAACACTGAATTTCATTTGCCATTTTATTACAAATACCAAAAGAGGTACTAGATTTTCTTCCTGGATTCAATATGCATTCTTAATATTTGTCTCTGCATCAGCCCACCCAAAGCATATGCAGTTTATACAGCTAAACACGAACATGAAACTCCCTTGCAATCTCTGCATTCACTTCTCCCTCTTATTTGCTGCCAGAGCTGTGCTCTCAATGCTCATTTGTATTTCTCATGAAATTTGTATTACAGATTACAAAACTATTACTTCATTTTTAATTGAAGTTTTTCACCTCTATTAGAGTCAAAATCATATAAAGGAAGACTAAGCAACAGTTATTATAAAGCTAATAAAATGTGGAAAACAGATGTTTCTTCTGTACAAAAGCTCCAAGTTATAATTAAAAAAAAGAAATCTGCAAACTTACTTCCCCCATATCAACAGCTCCTAGTGGATCTTGGATGCCATCTTGCTTATTTAGATTCTCCAACGCCAAAAGCTAATGTGGGTTCTGTGAGCAAATTTTTCTTCTGTTCCTCCACCAAAACATACAGAACATCAAAGATTCAAGCTCTTCCTACAGTTTGTTCTTACAAGCAACAAAGTTCTAGGGCAGGACTGCATCTAGCACAAGAGCACTTGTCAGCTACATTTCCTGCTTTGTGTCTCTTCCTCAGATAGAGGGAGCTTACTTACACACTCATTGACAATTAATTTAGTCACTTTACCAGGTTATCAGAGAGAAAAAATAAATTTTGTACGCTGAAGAGCTCTGGCATGAGCCATCTTTTGTTAGATTGCAAATACCCTACTTATGCCCACAAGGACTTTTATATTGTCACAGTCAGATAGTTTGCACTTCAGAAAGTTATCCTGTGCACACAGTGAAAAACAGCAAAACCAACATAATGCAGAGCAGCACAAGCCAAAACACAAAGAAGCAAAAGACTTTAAACACTGTTGTGTTTTTTTTCATAGGGCCTTACAGCTCTTTGGGCCACATTTGTGGTTTTAAACTAAACTAAAAATGCTCTTTTATTAATGGAGAGCTAATATCCTCATACAATCACAAAACTTCAGAACTCCATTTAAAAGAATAAACATCACAAGCTGGCAGTATTAAAAAACATGAGTTGATGATACTGACAACAAGCCAAAAATGTTAATCAGCATGTGGTATTAGAAGGAATATTTTGTCCTTACTAAATGCAGATATTCTCACTTACTAAAAGCTTGCATTTCTAACCTTTTGTGAAATTCATCACCATGTTACCTTGAAGCTTGGAGGTCTGACTGAAGAATTCAGGAGCAGCACACTGCAGAGCAACATGGTCTGGTAGTACATAGCAAGAGCTGGAATTGAATACCAAGTATTCTTACTACATACTTCAGACACTAATTCTGATGCAGGCCTGTGGTGGAAAAACCCATTAGTGAAGTAAATCCTTCCATCTGGTTTCATTTGAAAAATATTAAATTCATGTCATCTGTGATCACTCTGCAATGCAAACCTAGGTAAACATTACCTTCTCCAATTAAAAGATTCACATCTGATCCAAACACGAATGCAGTTGCATGCACCTTACAGCTGTTGTTTTCTTTCCTGAATTCAGCTACTTTTTTTTTTTTTTTTTTGAAACAACTGTCAGACCCCTCATCCTTGTGTCTAATCAACTCCCCAAAACTGAAGGGACAATAATAAAATAGAAGCCCTTGTGCTCTACAGAAGGTGTAAGTTTTCAAGGCTGTTATAGCTGATAGATCAGTCAACCTAGAGGCCAAACATTCCCTATTGTTACATTACAAAAGACAGAATTCCTATGAGAGGGGTGCTCAGCAAAGAGTGAGAGGACGTGGCCCTGCCTATAGACCGTGGCTGCTCATGTTGCAGGCAATGTATCCAAATCACACACGTGCCTCAGAAGAAAAATACAGAGTTGCTAGTAAGGACCTCAACCCATTTTTCCTTATTCAAAGGACAGCATCTACGAGTTTACAAAGTTTCAGTGAAGAAAAACCCTTACCTTCAAACATACGCCTCTCTAACACATTTGCAGCGCGAGAAAAAAAATGTTTCCTGTGACCTGCAGATACCAAACAATGGAACTGGCAACAGCAATGGAAAGACTGGATCTGAAGTATACCAGAATCACTAAGTGGTCTTGATCTATCCCACATTGCCACTTTCTGAATCTAACCTGTCCAATTCAATTAAAGAGTCTAACTATTTAAAAGAAAGGTCTTAAAAGTAAGCGGCCCAAAAAAGAAAAGTTGCTCAAAAACATTTAATTTTTTTAATATCACCTAACACTTTAAGAATACCAATTTGGATTATGCAGCTTTTCCCAAGTAAGACTTTGTCTGAACACTAACTATTTAGATTGTGAGGTCAAGACTGTTCAGAAACAAAGCAGAAACTCTTAAGTCAGTTCAAGGCCTATTCACATATTCATTTAAAATTTGAAAATTTAGTTGAATTCACTCAAAAACTTACCAAATTTTAGATTTCATGTGCATGCATACTGGAGCAAAATAGTTTGCATCTGCTAACAAGTGCACAAAGAACAACAAGAACTCACCCAAACTTGTTATAGTTAAAAGAAGCCAATCCCCAACAAAGCAACAAGGATTCTGATGCACTATGAGTGTGCACTCTCTTGACATTGCAGAATCCATGTTCCTGTTTAACTCCTCAGAAAAGAGACCCAAAAAAATTTTTAAAAAATTACTAAAGCTGAAGCAGTTCATCATCCAAGAAGAGTTATCTTCCATTTCAGGTCAGAATATGCTCTTTAGTACCTCTCCAAGAAATATTTTTATCTACAACTAAGACAGTACATAGTATCTTGGGATATAATTTACAGATAAGTTATCATAATAAAAATGCAAAATTAAACAGGTTATCAATTTTTTATTATAAACCTCTTAGGCAAATATAACTCTTTTGTGAAGAGACAGATTCAAATTTCATTATCACTCTCTCAAGCAGTTTTTAAAAATTCTACACAGACTAGGCTGATACATTGAATAGAAATATGTAAGAACTTTACCTAGTGCAGAGGATGCCACTGAAGAAGCGTATTGTGAAAGTCTACTCAGGAGCTTAAAATCTGCATTGTAATTGCAGCACGTAAGAAAAACTGAAGCATTTTTATTGTTTCCCCACAAGTTCTCCAAGCAAGAACTGTAAGACTGGTCACATACCATGCTTTTCACAAGATGCATCATGGCGTAACTCCTTAAATTAAGCATAGTCTACTGAACAGAGGCCAACCTACACAAGTCTTTGCACACACTGAAATCCTTCCAGACACAATGTAGCAGGTATGAAGCTGAAGAAGGTTGCAGACAGTACCCTAGATTATGTAGTCACAAAAACCTGCCATTCTACATTCATGCAGCTATGTTCACATACTATGTTTTAAAAGAGTTAACTAAATGCAAGCAAAACAGCATATGTAAGTGAAAAGTGCCTCTGAGTGAAGATGTATTCTTTTTTAGAGGCTGGACTTGGTTTAATCATGTTGATTAAAAAAAAAGAAAAACACACCACTCCTAACATCATAATTATAGCAACACAAAAATAAAAGAGGCACCAGGCTGAAGAGCCTCTTCTAGCTATCAAAGATACAGAGGCCAGTGATACTTTTCTTTGTTACAGTGTAAAACTGCAAAAACAGACCAGAGCATCACGGGAGATACTCTTTTAGCACCAATTTATTATCAAATGGCATAGCCATAAATCGAGGGCCACACTTTAAGTGGGAAGGCACTACTCAGGTTTTGGGTATCTGTCCATAAAAATTTTAGGCCATAGTCCAAGCTGGCTCCAACTGACTTCACTCTGAGAAGGTTTTGAGTGCTTTCAATAACCTGATGATATTGGAAAGTGCTTCAGATGTTCATTACTTCTAGGGATCTGATTCTTAATGGAAAAAAGACATCTCCATCCATGTAGGTCCTATGCAGCTAAAATCAGGAAAAGAACTTTCCTATGCAAGTCTGGGAAGAGCTGGCTGAGGGTAGACTCCTTGTGGAGATGCACTGACCCCTGAGTTCATGCAGCAACAAACCTGACCTCATCTGTCTCACCTCCTTCCACTACACTCCCTCACTCAGCCCCCCTGACAACCAAAACTCGTCAAATACTCTGTCTCAGCACTACTGCAAGGGAAAACAACTCATCCTTTGCTCTCTGCCTCACACTGCAAGCACGGGAGAAAACCTCACTGCCGGCAGGCTGCAACACAGGTGCCCCACATGAGGAACCAGAAACCTTCTGTTTGTGTTTTCATGCCTATATACGTGCAAGAACCCAACATAAATGCACAAAACACAAAATTCCTTAACATGTACAGCTCTTTTTGCTGTGGAAATAATGAGACGATTGTTCTACAGCCTTAACATTCACACAACTTCAAGCCTTGCATAGATAACGAGTAGGCCCATCTTTACACCAGGGCAGACTGTGACAAGAAGCCAAAAACAGATGTACACAACTAGCTGTCTAAGTCACCATCATAATTTTTGTTGTTGTTGTTGTTAGAGCAGATTTTCTAAGGTGCCTGAACCTCATAATCAATGACAGGTTTTAGAACTGACACTAAAGAAGGCCACATGACAAAAAAGAGGAAAAGGATCAGCTGGAGAATAAGAGTCAGGGGAAGAAAAAAAAAAAAAAAAAACCAGAGTTATTTAATCCCCTCCCCCCTTAAGTTAATACAAAAACATGCTCTTAGTTTGCAAGGCTTATTAAATTTTTTGTTCTCAGAGTGGTTGGCCTTCCACAGAACAGCCTGTAGCAGTCACAAAGGTTAATGCAAGCATTTGAAAAAGTACAGATATGGCCAGTTTCGTCTGGCCATAAGTTTATACAGGAAAAAAAAAAAAATCACAGAAACAGCTCCAGGCTCTCAAGGAGCTATGTGGCTGCACTTGATATCCGGCAAGTTTATTATCAGTATTTCATTAACTAGGCTGTTAAAGAGAAGTCTGCCTACAATTTCTGCCACACAAGACTCATTTTCTAGTGTCTCTCTGTAGTACTCAAATTCAGAAAGGCAAGCCTAAAACATTTTGGGGGTTGCAAGGCTCGATAAACCACAACAAATCTTAGCTCCATAGACACAAGAATAGTGAAGTATTAATTTAATGCATTTCTGGTTTAGTTAGCTACCAGAAAAGGCAGACACTGCATGCAGCTCTCATCTCAGCATGGCAAATATTCTGCTCACTAAAAAGAGCATCTCCAGAGATTCTGTTGCATTTGATGAGCCTCTCTTGAAAGCGTACACCCGTGAGCATCCCGTGTGAAAAAGTATGAATGACAGAGTCAAGATTCTGACTCCCAATACTTCCTGGTCTCGCTTGACACCAACAACGAACAGGGATGGCCAGAAGATGCCTGCTCTTCACTGCCCCAGCTGACGCTTCGCAGCATTTCACGGTGAAGGAGCGGGCACCGGTTCTCAGCACAGAGCTCGAAGCCACAAGACTGGAGCAATGGGATGCCAACAGGACCTGAGCGATGGGGTGTGCTCCTTACGCCCCCCCCCCCCCCCCCCCCCACTGCTGGGCTGAAAAGACCAGGTGAGCAGGTACCATACTAAAACAAAGCCACCTTCTCATGAGCCAGCCGTGCCACAGGGCTTTTGCCCGCCGAGGGTGCGCGGGTGAGGGCAAACACCAGCCACGATCCCAGCTGAGGTGCCCGCCCGCGATACGATCTTTCACAGACGAATGGAGCCAATATTCATTAAAGAGCCATAAACACTACCGCCGAATACCAGCTGCCCGGGCGCTCGGCTGGTCCCGTCCGCGGTAGCAATTTAGTTCACTGAAGCATGCCCTAAGCTCCAGCGTTTAGGAAAAAAACAGCGACCCGGGTCACGGCTTTAGCAACCTAATAGCGGCCAAATGAGCGGGGCCCGGCCGCTTTATCGCCCGTTAACAGCCCGCCGGGCCGAGTGCGGCAGCGCGGCCGGACCCGGCTGCCCCCGGCCCCGGGCTGCCCCCCGCACCCCGTCGCGCCGCGGACGCCGCCCCAGCCGCTCAGTAAAATGTCCGACGGTCTCCGCTGCCGCCGGGAACCTACCAGGTAATCCATGTACCGGAGTGGCGCCGGGCGCCGCGCTGCCGAGCTCTCCGGAGGGGCCGCGGGCGCCCGCCGGGCTGACAGCGGCGCTGGGCCGGCGGGGCAGCGGCGGCGCGGGGCAGCGGCGGGGCCGGGGCGCGGGGCGGGCGGCGCGGCGGGGCCGGGCGGGCGCGCCGGGGGCGAGCGGGGGGCGCGGGCGCTGCCCCGGCGGCGCTGTCAGAGCCGCGCTGCCGCCCGCACGGCGCGGCGGAGGGAGCGGGGCAGGGGCGGGCGGGGGCGGGACGCGCCGTCAGCTGATCGCACACGTGGGGGCGCGGCCGGGCCGCCCTTAAAGGCGTAGGAGCGCTGCGGCCGCGCCGCTGCGGCTGCCGGGGCTCTCTCGTCCCGCAGCCTAACCGGTCCCAGGGAAGGGCAACCCACAGGAGCACAAGTGCTGTGAGGAGCAGTGGAGGGAGCTGAGGTGTTTATCCTGGAGAAAAGGAGGCTCAAGGGAAACCTTATCACTCTGCACTACTGCCTGAAAGGAGGCTGTGGCCAGCTGGGGTTCAGCCTCTTCTCCCAGTCAACCAGTGACAGGACGAGAGGAGATGGTGCTAAGCAAAGCCGGGGGGGGTAGGGGGTTCAGTTGGACACCAGGAAGCATTTCTTCATGGAAGGGGTGATTAGACACCAAAACGGGCCGCCCAGGGAGGCTGAGGAGGTGTTTAAGGAAAGATTGGACATGGCACTTAGTGTTCGTGGTCTAGTAAGGTCGTGGTGTTTGCTCACAGGTTGGACTCGATGATCCAGCCATAGGTTTCCTTCCCAATCTGATTGATTCTTTGATGGTTCCCCTAAGAACCCGTGAAAGAAACGTCCATGTCTCCTACTGCTACCTGACATCCTAACTTGGAGGCTTTTTCACAAACTTGAGGTGTTAGTAGGGATGCCTGACTCCTGGAGAAACGGAAGGAAACTTAACGTGTGTGACAGTGGGATAGGAAATCTAAAAATGAGACATCAAGTGAAAGAATAAGAGTGTAGTTAAAAAGAAGTAGAAGAGTAGACAAGGAGATAGAAGAAAACAGGTGTCAATGAGGAGCCAGGAGCAACAGGGAATCAATATTTTTAAGGATATTGGTGAGCCGTTCACCTACATCTAGTAAACTGGGGTGGGCAAACATAAATTACAATTACTGCTCTGAATTTTGTAACTAATTAAGGCCTGTTGTGGACAGTCTCAGTTACTATATCCAGAGAGTGTTGATAAAACATTCCCTTTATGCCTGCCCAAAATAAATCTTGCCAATGGATAATTCATATTCCGCATACATCTAGTCTAGAAAAAAAAAGATTCCTTTGGTAGTCCTTTCTTTACCTTGGGATTCAATATCAAATACATCTGCATAGCAACTTAAGTTTAATTTATATGAGTACCGATGTTTGTTTTTTTTAATCATCTAGAAGTTCACTAATTTTAGTATTTTAATAGTCAATGACTGGAAGGAGGGATAAAGGCTTGGCCCTTTCTGCAATTCACATTTTGACTGTTTTTCATTTAGTCACAGCAATTGCTGGCAACTGTCTCTTGATCCTGAAATGTTCTTTTGACAGGGGGAACTACAGTGTAAAGGTTACTTTAGCCACGACGGGGGTGGGTAAAGCAGGCCTCTC
The DNA here is from genome assembly GCF_027579445.1 of Ammospiza nelsoni. NCBI lineage: Eukaryota > Metazoa > Chordata > Aves > Passeriformes > Passerellidae > Ammospiza > Ammospiza nelsoni. Next base: position 54,935,584 of record NC_080669.1, on the reverse strand, counting down.
AATAATGTAACACAGGAGCTGTAAGAAACTGATTTTATCACACTTCTGTCATCACATGTGATTTTTAACGTTTTGCAGTGCTTTCCCCTTAACAATTAAAACCCTTTATTTCTTCTTTTTTTGCAGTAATACATCGTTCCTGAGACTTGCTGCCTTTTGATGCTTCTCTAAATGCAGGGTGACTGAAATAAGAACATCAAGAACAAGCAGATATTTCAGAGCTGTTTCCTGTGAGACAAATAGGAAAGGACTGGGAATTATTTCTTCTATAGCAGATTGAGAAGAAAATAGAATTATGAATCTAGAGAGTTGCTGCAGAGATGCTGCTGTGATAGGAAAAGAAGTAATTGGCTTTTATTGCAAGGAAGATTCAGTACATCTACTGGAAAATAATGGGAAGGATATTTCAACATGGACAGACATCACAATCAAAGCTAGTAGAATTTCTGAGAGTAGCCATGAGTTATAATAACATTTCTCAGATGTAGTTTAGTTTAGTTACTTAGCACTGATGTACATCTGGAGAAAAAGAACTAGAAGACCCCTCTGTTTTATATGAAGTTTATAGATCTTATTATGAAGATGCAGTGTGTTTATATATCCAAAGAAAAATGTTTATTCTATTTTATAAATGTGATTTTCTTTCTAGTTTATAAACAAAACCTCACGATCTGAACACAAAATCAGTTTAAAAAATCAAGAAATTTCTTATGTATACACTGAAAATCCCACAAACTTGATCAAAAGAGAAGCCAAGCTTAAATGTATGTATTAATCCTTCTGTTCACTGAAAATGCATTATTCCTTTGGCCATTGCATAGCCTTATGGCACATTAATTTTACTACATAAAGTGGAGATTAACATTGAACAATAGCGGAATGTAAGCAGAATACAAGTCCTATAGCACATACCTTCCAGCCTACATAGTAGTCATGCTATTGCTGAGATTTTTCTAGCAAGTCCTATAAGATTTCTTTCATCTAAAATGAAGTTCAGTTTCATATTGGAATACATATACCTAATGCATGTAAGTTATTTTCATAAAGAAGCTTGTCAGCAGGAACTCATATGTCAAGATAGGAAGGAAGAGATCAAAGTATTTAAATGGAGCAAACGTCATGTGTTGGCTGTGAGGTAGTCAGTCTGGTTCCAAAAATGGAAGTGAGCTTATGCACAGAAGCATAAGTTTATCTTCAGTGAAATCCTGTCGCAATAATAATTTTCTGTAAACTTGTATGAAAAATAATCAACCTGAGAGTCAGACTTTGACCCTGAGAAGTGCTAAGTACAACATTCTATCATCCATTGCTTCTGTCACTGCAATTTAATGATTTTGAACATTTTAGCCTAAGAGTAACATCTGACAAATTCAAGCATTTGTGGTACTAGCAGTTAGCAAACTTGGGTGGCGGATTTGACATAAAGGTGTTACTAATAGATATCATATTTGTTACTTAATAGATATCAGCAAAATGGGAATTTAAATGTAAATACTTATGAATCTGCCTATTTCCAAACATATTAGAATGGAATTAGTATATTTTTTGGAATTGCATAGTCAGCAATGACAGATTGTCCAGTGAGCATTATCTTGGAAAACATCTTGAATGACAGCCATACTGTAGCCAATTTCCAGTCTCGTTAGTTAAATAGATTCTGTCATAATAATGCTTGTGTAGAAAGCAGTGCTGCTATTCAGCCAGTAGATGTACATAGGTATAGTGTTGGCACATCATAGTTTGAATGGGCTGAAAACTGGGTATCTTACAAAAGGTTTCCTAAAACAAAAAAACCTAGTAGCACATCAGTGACTGAGACAATCTAAACCACTTTGCCGCATGAGAATAATTTCATTCTTTAAGAGAACAAAGTACAGGGTATGTTTGTTCTCCCCTTGCTCTCTGCATCCCACCCAATTTTTAATATGGGAAAGGCATGTGACTTTTTTTTTTATTATTAGCAAGAAGGTGGTTGTTTTAAGGTTGTTTTAATCACCAGGTTTTACTGATATAAGGAGCCCTGACAGCTCTGTTTGAGAACATTAATTACTCAAGGGGCATGATATTTTGCCCTTGAGAAGAAAAGCATTTATTATCTTTGAAAATACTGGAAGAGGCTGCCTTACTTATACTTATCAATATTTTCCATGGTACAAGGTTGTTACACCAGCAGTTGTCCCATTTTGGCTACTCATAGGATAGTTAGCAGGAAAACAAAACATAATTTTTACCTTCAGGTTAATACCATATACTTACTCTGGAAAAATAAAATGTGTAGAAAAATCTCTCACATAAAAATGTGGACTTCTTTGATTCAGGATGCTCATACAGTAATGTAAAGGCTCCCAAATGCTACAAAACCCCTTTATTTGTTATGGCTAGAAATTTAGAATTGGATGCCTTAGAAGGTACAAACTGTGCTTAGTTCAAGAATACAAATGATGTGATAAAACAGTCTCTGACTTCACTGGCAGAATAGAAAAGAAGTTGGACCAAAAAGGAGTTAAGATTATTTAGAAGAGTTCTGTTGTTCAGTAGCTGGAAAAATGATAGGAAAAAATATTTGAATGGTCTAATGGTAATAGATTCCTAAGTATACATTTAAACCATAAATACATGTGGCCAATTGTGACCAAAAGTATTTCCTAGAAATATCCAGAAGGGCATAAAAATGTAAAAATAGCTGGACAGAGAAATCAAAGAATGAGGTTTTCATTAGGAGAGTTTAAATATTAAATAGATGCCAAGACCAGTCAGCAGTTTTATTTGCAGCTCAAATTTCAGTAAGTGACTTGGAGTCTGCTGTTAATCAAACTCATGTAACTTATGGGGAAAGGAAGAAGGTGCTTTGAATAAATAATGTTTGAAGCAATTTGCAGCTCTTTATCTGATATATTGACAAATGTCAACATGCAGAGATACTACAGCCAAAGGTGAATGAACCCTATGAGAGAAGCAAAACCTCTCAGTCAAAAATCTCTTTTTCTTTGCTCTAATGCTTTGCTACCTTCTAGCATTTTGGTCATCATGTGTACTATGGTTATGTCTATATATATATATTTGTCTGTAAAAGAACACATGGATATGAAAACAAGCAAACAGATTTCAAAAAGGATTTTTCACCTGTTCTCTCTCTTGTTTCCTGCAATATTTGGCTGACCTTCAGGTAACCTCACTGGCAGAATAACAACAGGCAGTCTAAAAGCAAAGGTTAATGATGAAACAAGGTAAAAAGTAGAAACCAGTTTCCCACTGCAGTTACATTGATATAAATTTAGTATAATTATAATTAATAATTAATTTAAACCCATGGGTTATGAATAAAGTGATTATAATATTATAGTTGATTTTATGTAGGATATTTACTCCTTCCTGTGCACCAAAAAAATGTTACTGTTGATAAAATGATGCAAAAAAATTTGCATGAGAAATTTGAATAGATTATATTGCTAAGTATGCTGGAATTTACATATGATATTTTTTCATTTCTGTGTCATCCCAGCTCAAGTTGGTAATGCTGTAGACTCATTTTTAATTTCATGGCTGTTCTATGTTAGGTTTTTAAACAGTCCCACAGCAATAAAATATGTAATTAACAGTCCTAGTCCTAAACTGGTAACCTTGTTTGAATTATTACAGAACTTGAAGACTAAATGGCCACAGATATTTGCCTTGGTAGCAGGGCATCTGTGTTTAGGAGACTTAGGAATTTGGAAGCCTTAGACTTAGGGCTTTAGGGTTTCTTCTCATATACACTTAAGAAAGCATTTGCATCTTTGCTTGATTTCTTTTTTGTGAAATGTAGAAAATAGTTGTCTTGTGAAGATTTAAAGAAAAAAATTCACAGTTCTGATCAGATTTAATTCTCTATTGCTTGTGGTGCTGTGGTAAACATCAAGAGATGGATTAAAAGTTGTACCTTACCTTCATGTCCCTGCTAACAAGGGAGGTAAACTCCAAGAAATCAAGTAATGTTTTTCATAATGTCTGGTTTTCTGAGATTAACTGAAACTTTCAATTTTTGTGACTTATTTTATGAGGACTACAATTTTGCTCAAAGTTTGTAGTAACATTGTTTACAAAGTCTTCAAATATTTATCTCTCATGTTCAGATTGCTTTGCCTTTTTACTGAACGAATATGTAAATAGAAGCAGTACAGTTAGACTCTGTGGTCTTTGCTGTAGTGTTAACATGCAAGTACATGTGTCTCTTTGTAGCTTTTTCTTTTGTTTCCATGATGAGAGTTCTGTTAAGCTAGAATTGTACTTGGCTCCAAATTTACCCCTAAAAAAATGAGAGACACAATACTCAGTCTCTTTCAAATTATAAATGGGCTGAGTTCTGATCCAGTTCTAACAGCCTTTCACCTTCTTATTAGGGGTCAGAAAATACTTCTTAAGTTCATAAGTTTTCTAATCATAGTCTTTCTAAAGTGTAAAAAAAATGCCATTGCTTTACTAGAAGAAAATGTATCTTATGACCTACATAATGCATCTGTTGTGTTTGAAGATTTACAGTGCCCATCCCACAGGTCTGCCTGTCCAAAGGAGAGGAAGGTCATAAAGCTCTGAAGGAACCTTGAACATTCAATAAGGGCACATTAGAAATTGGTGAGAGGAATTATAAAGTCTCAATGCAAATGAAGGTACAGATAATTCTGAAACAAAAGAAATTGTAATTTCCATATGACCTTGTGTTTCATATTTATACTGAACGTGTTGTGCCATCTTATATGCACTGTGTTTTCCTTAATAGCCATGTTTCCCAAGAAGTCAGTGTGACTACAGACTCATAAAACTAAACTTTGTTTGTAGTGTAAATATAGCATATGTTAGGAATATGCTTGGCAAAGCATTGTAGCAATATGTGTAGATGACCATTTCATCTCTTCTGGATATAATGAAATCAGATACAAAGTCTCTATGGTTCAAGGTTTTTCTACACTTTAACTTAATTTGTTTCTGAGTACTAAATGAAAAGAAAAATGCTTTCCAGCAAAAATAATAAAACAAATGCTAAAAATTAATAAAAAATACTGTCTTGGTATGGACATACCTTTGTCTCAGGTTTTAGTCTCATCTAGGTAGTACATTAAGAAGAGAAAGGACAAAATAGTAACACATGCTTTAGAGTCTGAATGCCACTTACCAGTTCACACAAATGTAATTCTTTTATTCATATTAGGCAATTTAAACTATGTAGGCATATGAACACAAGTTATAATTAAACCTGCATTTTGCTATGCAACATATCCTTAGGAACTCTTTTTCTTTAAAGCACATCCTAAAGGCCTACTGACAATATTTACATAAGCAGATATTAAATAAGTCCTTCCTAATTTTTTTCTTATCTCAGCTTTACTTTAGAAATCCACAGGTCAAGTTTTCACTATTTGTTTTGTATCACAGATCTTTAAGAAACTGTTCTGTTAGTGAGTGGAAATAAGAAAGGAATCCTCTGCAAAATGGATGATCTTCATAATGAGAATGATTGCCCATTCTGAAGTCACATGCAGAAGTCTACTTTTAAAAACATAGATAATACTTGCATCTTCAGCATAACCTTTATGATTATAACAATACTGAGAACATAATCTCTCTGAAAGGCAGGAGCCTTTACCTCAGAAAAAGTAGAAAAGCCTATACTCATCTTTACAAAGATGCTATGCTATACTTGATTTAAAGACCTAATTCATGTTTCTACTAAAATCATTCTTTTCAACAGAAGCAAGACACCGGCTACCTGACTTTCATGTAATGGCTACTTTGTTCAGAAGTTTTCTTGGTATTTGAACTGGATTTTCATAGGTCATATGCACTTACTTCTATAGCTAGGCAGACTTGAAAGGAAAATACAGCTCTTGAATTCTGGCTACCCAGCATACCTCATCCATGGCCAAGAGGGAAATGTAAAGCAAACAAGTGAAGTAGCTTAGATATGTTTATCCAATCAAAACTAAACTCTAAAAGGAAATTTGGTGATATAATTACTTGTCTCATAACTAGCACATTGATCAAAAGATGTATTTTGCACTTTGACCATGTAGCCTGTGTGTTTTTGGGAATACATGTTTTATCTTTGAACTTTGGCTAAATTAGCATGACAAGATCTGACACTGTTACTTTCTGCATGGAAGATTTTTTAATTAGAGAAAACAAGACGCCATCTGTTTGGACATGGGCAGCTGACCCTGAAATGCCATTGCTCTCACAGCTCTCTCCACTGTATCTTGTTCCCAGCCCAGAAGATACTTCCAGTAATACTGCTCCCTAATGACTGGTAGCTACCATCCAAGATTATAACAGCACGCTGGGTGGCTTCTGTATCCTTAAAGCACAGGGAAGTGGCAACAAGAGTTGGGATAACATGAGATATAACAGTGGGATTCTGGTTGTTAAAATCTTTTGTCTTACAGAATTCCATAGAAGGAATAGAAATAAAATTTGGCCCCATAGAATCAGAATAGAGACCTGGAAGGAGTCAGAGAGAGAATTTTATGAAGTCTCAGAAGGTGAAGATTTATTTGCAATAAATGGAAAAAAATCAGTATTGAGTTCTGCTGTGGTGGAGAAGTGGTAATGCTCAACATGTGTATTTGAGAGTTTAATTTCTTGGAACTGATTGAAAGCAGGGAAAGAAGAACTGGAACTGGCTTGGGAAGGATGACTGGAAAAAGTGAGGTTTGTGGAAAGGGGTGTGATTAGAAAAATGAACCCCCACCAGATCTTGCAAAACAGGTCCCAAACATACTATTGTTCACTTTGGTGCTACCTGAAAGTAAAAGTTGCCCATTGCCATTGGTATTGGTAAGAAAAGCCTCCACAGATTTTAGCTGATTTCCATGAAAAAAAAATTGAATGGTTTGTTATCAAGCCCTATTTTCCCTTGGGTATCTGGAAGAAGGTCAAGGAAGTCTCTAATACCCATCACTACCTTATATAGAGCTTTTTGGATGCTTTTTTGTTATGTTCTTCTTTATACCTCCTTGTAGAATAAAGCTTCTGATAAATGTTTCTTTCCCTCCCAAGCAAACATATGACAAATAATAAAGTAAAATGAATAGAACCCTTTCGAGAAAAATACAGGTTGGCAGGAATAAAAGACATTAATGACTGATCTAGCTGGACAGAAATAAGCTATTTAAACAATTTAATTCTCCTCATTGGGCTGTGTAAAATCAGGTGAAGAAAACAGCTAAAGACAAAGTCTGTTGTAACTCCCTAGTTAAATCATGAAATTTAATCTTATTAAGGTGGTGAAAGCTATCTAACCATTTGCCCATAAAAAGCATGGAGTAAGGGTTATTGCCATTTAACGAAGAACCAAGTGCTTCTGTGCCCTGGAGAACAAAAGATGGTCACTGACAGGGAAGGATTCAGTCCAGAAAGAGATTATGTGCTCAGCTGTCTTGCTTTTTTTTTTCCTAGGAAGAGGTACCAAATGAACAGAAATGTTAATGACAATTACAGTAAATGTGAACTTGCTCTCCCTACAGGCAAGATTAGGTCTGCATTAACTGCTTTTTTCTGAGATAACCACAGTTAGTTACTGTATTTAAAACCATAGAATTAGTTCATTATAAAACTCACTTAGTATTTTCCAAATAAAGGAACTAAAAGGAGGTGCCAAATATTTCATTTTAAATATCAGTAAGGAACCTTGAAAGAGCTATCCTATTCACAGGCAGAAGCAAGTTGCTGTGAATCAGGGTATCTCTCAGCATTCCTCATCACTGCCACTCACTTTTCAGGCTCTACTAACCTGCTTTGGGATTCAGGATAGGGCAATGAGTGACCAGATTTCTGTCAGAATAAGGGTCTCTGCTGACGGACTTTGTGCAAAAGTCTGTATCATTAAATATGCATTAAGTTTTGAAGAGACTCAGGAATAAAACTAATTCCATATACCCTTATAGTAAAATGTAACTGCAGACTAAGAATAGGCAGAATGCTCATTTTATAGGCTCCTTATTTTATACAAACTCTAAGATGCTGACTAAAATTCCATGTTCTTATTTACAGGAAACTGCAAGTATATAGGTAAGAGAGATAATCACAGGGTTATAGCAAACTATTGCTGTAATGGCAATGCTGGGTGAATCACAATTCTTTGTAGTACGTTTTTCACATATGCAGTTTTACACATTAGCATATACAGTTACTTGTCTCTCTTACCTTCACTGTAACATTTTTTCCTAATAATGTCCAGCTAGTAGCTGAAGCTTATTTTTTTTTACTCATTCTACAGTATAGGCATTATAAAAATAAATATTTAATCCTTTTGTCCCTTTGCTCTTTCAGTCCAAAGGAATGAGAAATTCAATTTCAATGTGAACTTTGCCCAAGAGAGGGCTGAAAGTTGTGTGTACAGTTGTTAATTTTAAATGGAATTGAAGCAATTTCATCCTGAAAGAGCTTTTTTTGCACCTATTAATAGTACTATAGTATGATAAGTCTATGAATGTGCACTTTTTAAATTTTCCTTGCAAGCTAACATTCTATGGGTGATTTAAACAAAAACAATAGCCTTGTGGAGGACAATACAATTATATTTACTTTACCAACAGCAACAAATTGTAAGTCTGCTGAAAACAACTTAATTTCTATTCAAATGTGACCCTTTGACAAATTTTAATTACTGTGCGTTTTCTTATTTTCTGAATACCCACTCTCCACTTGCTGTATCTCCGTACTATCAGATGCACTATAATGATGCCCAGGCAGCCACCCACTAGCAAGCTACATACTTGGTGCCATAGTAGGGCAGCTGGGAAGACTTATCCCTTCTACTGTTTGCCTCTGATACCTGAGTCAGTGAGCTGTTCTTTGACTTCTTCAGGAATGTTAAAGGTATGTTCACATTAAACTCAATTTCCTCTTTGTCACTAATGGTACACCTTCATACTTAAAATTTTTGTGATCCTCCTTGTTTGCTCTTTTTCCTCTGAAAACTTCATATGATATTTTGTGTAAGTTTTTGCATATGTGTATTAGAAGGTACTGTTTCTCCTAAAAATAATAATAATCTAAACAGGGCTACGATGCTGATACTTCTTCCTGCACTCTTTGAAAGTGGAATAAAGAGCCTCTGATTTTCCAGAAGCCAAAGACAAAAACCTGCCCTAGAGATAAGAACCAAATTGGACTTCTTACTCCCAAGGCAGTGCCCCTAACCAAAGTCCAGCCATCCTTTCTTGTTAGTGTCTTGGCAGGTGGATTATAAACCTATCTTGTCAGTAACAAAACCAGTTAGTGATAATCATCTGAGCAGCACAAACAATGCTGCAGACATGCTAAGGAACAGTCCCATGTATGCAAGAAGCTTAGGTGCATTAAAGACAAGAGTAGGGGAATAAATACAACGGAGAGCATGTAGTCTTGGAAATGCATTTCCACTCAGGCAATTTACTGTGTGAGTGGGAATTTTACAATAGCACTGCCCCTTTTTCTCACTGTTTTTATGTGTTTCCAGAATGAGGGTCTAAATATTGCATGTGAATTCAGCCACTTCGTTGTAATTCTGTCATCTATCCTTCATGCAATTACAACTCCAAAGGAGAGGAAAATAAGACAAGGGTGTGGATATTCTGAGTCCATCTTGAAGAATTCTTGCTTTGTTTGTCTTTTGAACATCCTCCACATAGTCTTGAGGATGGAAAAAACAAGCAAGAAGGTGTGCCATGAAGAAATGCAAGTAATGACCCTGAGATTGGGTTAGTTGCCTAGAGCATGGTGCTATTTACACCAGGGTTGTAGTTTCAATCCCTGTTGGACTTGATGACTGTTGTGGATCATTTCCCACACAGAAAAATTCTGTGAATCACAGTGTCAAAGATGCTGATGATGCTCTCAGCCAAACTGTAACTCATAGCAGGAAAACAGACTGAAATATGGTAAGGTTGTGTAAAAGCTCTTTAAGGGCTAAGTATTTTATGTGGTAACTATGGATTTCAGCTCTCGAAGCAAGTCCAAAGCATGCTTTACAGGGCTGTTTTACTCTCATGAGCCTGTTTTAGATTTTTCCATTGAGGGAGAGGCCAGTAGTGAAAGTATAGGTTCCTTGCCTCTAACACACCTGAAGAATATGTGAGAAGGAATACCTGTTGTATTTTATTTCTGGTTTGCTTCAGCATGAAGGATATGGGTAGATCTGGATCATATATGATTTTTACAGTCCTGGCAAAACAACAAACTACTTTTCTGTGTAACTAATGTGAAATTTGATCTCTTGCTTCAATGTGGAGGCTTTAAGAATAAAATGGAGGTGAATTTGTTAATTCATTAACATGTAATTCTGTTAATACTTATTCAGAGAATTAAAGCTAAATATTGTTGTTATTCTGAACACATAAAACCCCATAAGTAATGGTACTAAATTATCCAGATACTGGAACATTCTTTCAAGTAAATCTGTTTATATTATGGGGAAAAAGCACTGTCCATTTGTGCTTAGAGCAAATGATTCTTATTAGTGTTGATCACTAATTCTTCATTTTCACTTTGCTCAGCAGTTCAGCATGCGTATTAATGCATTGTCTTTGAACTGAGCTGCAGGCAAAAGTAATGTTTTTCACACACTCAGTGTTCTAATGGCTACCTTTCAGAAGACTAAGACACATTACTGCATACAAACAGGTATTGATAAAAGTCCCAACAAATTCTGTGGTATATAAATAGACTTTCAGTCTAAACATTTTAACCTGGGTCCTACCAAGTCCTGCCTATATTTCCTAATATCATTCAGCTGCAGGTGGGGAAGTACTGGTGTATCCCTGCTGGAACAGTCTGCAGAAAACACCCAATAGATTCAATCTCTAGACAGTGAAGTGCCAAGAGGTTTCATTTTACAGCATCAGCTGACTCGTCATTCTCAAGGGAGAGCAGCAGACAGAAGTCATGGCTTACTCACATATAACTTTACTTTCAAAAACCGTATATTACAATCTGAATTAATTCCCAAATGTGATTCTGCCTTTCTGCATATCTCACATCCTTGTAGCAAATTATATCTTGTGAAAAACAAAGAAGAGGAACAGAAACCTAAAAATTGTGGCTGTAAAGCAGTAAATTTTAAAAACACTTAGTAAGAAAATGCTAAATTTTAGATTTCCTGTGCACATTTATTTCAGCCTGCACGTGCCTTTATATTATAATGTGCTGTCCAATTATAGAACTCTACTGTATATTTTCCACTTGACTACTATATCAGTCAGAATTAAATTTTCCTTCTTCTTTACTTTTTAGTAAAGAATTATTGATGCATGTGGCCTCATGTTTTTCTTATGTTTTTTACTCACCATTTCACAAATTCTGTCTGAGGACAGAAATCTCTTTTTTTGGGCACACAATCTGACACTAACTTCTTCACAGATACTATGTTTCTAAGATTCTATGAGTCTATGATACTAGTCAGTTCATTTTCATAACAATCCACTAAAATGAGAGATTATTATTGCCTTTCTTTCAGAAGCAGGAATGAGGCACAGAAAATTAAAGGTCAAAGTATTTATTGATTTTGAGCACCTAATATAAACCAGAAAGGATTCTGTAATATTTAATATCAAGTAGCTACTGGCCAGACCACTTTTTGTATTTCCTGGAAGTACAGCTCTCAGTGCCTAGCACTGCTGTAGGTCTTGACATTCCAGCTCAGACCTGCTGTAGTGGAACAAACCATGGGCTAATGGCTTTTTCTGCTATCCTTCCTCGCCACATCTGGAGGTAATAACTGCAGGGGTTTGTATCGAGTAACAGAAGGCATCAGTCCAACTGTTTCAAACATGCAGGCAATCAAGTCCATATTAGTTGGTACAGAAGGCAGAGCTGACATGTGGCAGCTTCATATGCCAGCCAGCTTGGAGCTGGAAAACAGCTCCTAATGAACTCACCCACACAGGAGATGGCAACATAAAGGGTAACAAGAGGCAAGTGCAGCAACTACATTTTGGAAGGCCCTAATGGCTTTTTGGCTTCTCAAATGGGACTGAATTTTTCAAGTAGTAATGCACCTGAAATGTGACCTGGTATGTAGCAAGCATATCTTGTAACCACATTACGTAGCTGTCTAAATGCTTGCTTCACACTTGGATATGGAAAAAAAATACATACATGAAATCAGTGTGTGACATTTGAAACCAGGAAGTTAAAATTATTATCAGAGTATGTAAAGGGGCTTTAAAGACTAAAGAAATTGAACTACTGAGAAAAAATATTAACATTATGATTCTACATAATCAGAGTGTAGAACTGCAACGGTAAGATAACTAAAACACACTTTTCCAGATTGTAGAATAGTTTGGTGTCTTTTTATGGTATCAACAGGATGCATTTTTTACTCTGGAAACAATAGCAACAGGAAACTGTATTTGATTTCTCAAAATAGCAGAGGCCTCTTGCACTATTTAAGTACCAAAACTTAGGATGCTGGTTTCCTACGGTTCTAGACTAGACATAGATTAAAGAATTACCAGTTGCTTGAATATTGGTGCCAAATCTCTATTGTGCTGCAGTCTGTGCATGTCAGCCCTCCCACAATTATGGTTCATAGAAGAACTCATTACTATTGTTTGCACACTGGTGGCTAACTGCTCTCTATGGCTCACTATACAAAGGAAGAATGAAGCATGATTTGGCATCTGATTTGGCCCTGACTCTTGTTCCTGAGCAGAAAAGGGGCCTGTCTCCAAACTACACAGATTGAAGTTGGAGAACTAAATGACAAACAACATTAAACTATATCAAAGTAGGGAGGAACTAGAAAGCATCCCTTCTTTCTTTAGGTCATGTTCTTAACTCTAAAATGTTGTACAATACAAAAAAAAAAAGAAAAAAAGCCATTGCCAAAAAAAATCTAACATTGAACCGGTGGAAAAAAAAATCCCATAGGCTGTGAACCACTGGTATGTGATTTAATAGTCTGTCATTGTTCTTAATCCTGTTATTGTTTTCTTTGCTATTTGTTTCCACAGCAAAATTCCAGTAGTGGTAGAAAATGAATAGTGGTGAGACAGTTTGGAGTCTATATGAAACTGTCTGGTGGTTCTTTCTGTCCTGGATTTCTACTAGAATAAAATTTAATCCTGTAGCCTTTACTCTGCTGATATCCTCAGTGAATGCTCTGGGAATGGCAATGAGAGTAGGAAGCTGACAAATTGGACAGATAACCAAGAATTATTCAACATCCAGCTGCCTTTAGCTACTATCACTCAGTACAGTTTGCAGAAGGGCAGCTTGCTTGTACACTAATAACCAAATTTCCTTTGTTTAGAACATTTTGTCTTTCATTCTACTTCAATCTTCTTTATCCATTCATCACTCATTCTCTTTGTAAAACTGAGTATGTTTTAAATTGATAACAAAATGCCAACAATGCTAAGTCCTTTGACTGCATGTCAAGGCCTCCTCTGTGGTTTTGCTTATTATTAACTCTTATGAATTATTTTCCTGTGGCTTTGTTCATCCCTGCACAAAGAAGCCCCTCACAATGAAGGCTTTATCAACAACGAAGTCCACAGTCTGCTATCTATAAGTAGTTTTAACTGGCCCCAAAGAAAGCTACAACCTATATGGAATAGCTAAGTAAATACTTATGCCCAGTAAATACACAATTGTTTTTTTTGAAACTTCTCTCTAAGAGTAAGTAATCACATTCAAGCTCGGTTGTACTAATTACTAATCTTTTACTACAGAACTACCCCATTAGCCTGCACAGACTTAATTTACCTCCTTGGTACAGCAAAGATTAATATGGAAGAGCTTCTACTGTGAAAATAAAATTGTTTCTATAACATGTGAGTTAAATCTGCTTTTATAAATATTATTTTTCTCTCATGACCTCACTACAAACACTTTATTGCTTGCAGAGCATCTTATGTAAACATAAACCTTAGCAAAATAAAGTTTAATTAAGGAACTTCTGACCTTCAGTAGAACAACAAAAAAGCAACATATTTTCACAGCAGTTATGATCTGTGTTATAAAAATAGCTGTACTGACAAATATGTGTTGGGAGGAAAGTATTGTAGTAATGAAAAGAAAGGGCTACCTTACCTACTAATCAGGTTTCTGGTCACGTTAAATAAATGTGGACATGTATAGAGATCTTTCTTTAAAGGGTATGGCAAAGACTGAGTTAGATTCTGCCAGTATTTTATACGATATAAAGGCTTTTTTATGAAGAAAAACAAATATCCATTTTTTCCAACATATGCAGCATGAGGTCTTTGCAAATAGGCAAGTATAAAAGCAGGCCAGAAAACATTTTTAGATTTTTCAAATTCTAACATGCATAAACAGAAGGTTGAATAAGAGAGAGGAGAAAAAGAGTTCTAAATTTCGGACCTAACACTTTTTTAAAGCATTCATGACTCATGTATATGAATAACCTACTTATCCATGTCCCATAAATTAAGGTTCACAGTAAATTAATTGGCAATCTTTAAAAAAGAATCTAGTCAAGTTCTGTTTTCTGAGATGAACGCATACTAGGAAAGAAAATATAATTTCAGAAGAAGTATAGATGATAGTGTTAATATTAAGAACATAAATTCTGCACTGATACACACTTAAGGCCAAGTCCAGTAAAGGTAAAGGATTATGTAGTTTATTGATCAGAATTTGTTCCTCATACTTAACTGAAAACTATCAACAGAAAAGGATTTCTAGCAGCAGATTTTACCACCTCTGCAGCCTTTCTGGCATTGCCAAAGTCAGGAAATTAGGACAATATGAGACTGTTCTTTTAATTCCAACACTAAGGGAAATAACAGTTCTGACATAGGAGTCAGATTTTGATTGGCTTTCACCATGTGGAGAGGCAAGGTGAGACAGTATTTTTGCCAATTAATTAATTGCTTTCCTTCTACGAATTTCATATTATCCACTAAGTTACCATATGAAAACAATGGCATTGAGACACCATCAATATCCCATCAGTCACTCTAAATTTGAGATTTTGGAGTAAGCCTTCCACTCTCACTACTTACCCAGTCAGTCTCCAGCTGCTCCTTGTCAGCTAAAGATGCTTGACACAGTAGTTAATTCCTAGTATATCGAAATCAAACAGCATGTTTATGTCATTCCAGAGAGGAATTGTTCACTAACCACAGCAAACTCTTCCTGTAAATCCTTCACAAATCCTAGCAGTTTCTTTTTAAAGACTTTCTGGATGAAGTACTTCTACCCCAGGATCAGCAGCCGGTCACCAACCAACAAGACCAACACGTTGACACTCAGCCCCAACGAGTTCTTGGCTGAGTTTTCAGGGATTCTTTGAACACAGATCTTCTTAAATCTCTAAATTCATTTAGTGAGTTCAATTATTTTCTGGTAAGGACTTACTTTGACAAATATATCCAGAGGATCAATACACCACATATCTTCACTTTCTTCTTAGGAAAAAGAAAGAAACAAACATCAAAACCAAAAGGAGATATTTGGTGTTTTGTGCTAACATACTAGCATATTTATGTGTAATGTAGGACCCACACAGTACATAATTTTAAAAAGCATAAATTTTGCTACTTCCAGAACTTCATAGGTGAGATTTTCAGTACTTGTATTATTTTTACTAAAGTAGTCCACATGAAAACATGCACATCTGAAGGTGCCCCCATGGATAGGGTTTTCACATCTTAAATGTACATGCCAGCACTAGCTATGAAATGTTAACAGGCCCAAAATACATGAGTCTTATTGTACTTCATTGCCTTGAGATATTCCTACCAAGTCTCAAGCAAAACCTTCAGTGAGGCAGAGGAGTAGGAAACCTGAAAATTTGCATTCTTCTTGGAACACTAGTTGATTTTTAACTGGTGAAAACTAAGACTGTTTCTACAGCAAGAGTGCTTTGGATCCTGACTTTCAATAGTAAAACAGAACTTTTTGACCCCCTAAGGCACATTATTCTCTTTTAATTGTTCATTTCCTCTCCACTGTTTTGTCAGCAAAAATTGAACACATTATTATCACTCTAAAGAGTTTGCTTTCTATAGGAATTCCTCAAGAATTTGTGAGGCACAGATGCATTTGCCTCTAGCATACATATAAATATTGAAAAACAAGCCATGTGAAAAACAAAGCAGATTTGTGTAAAGAGTTGCATGACCTCACTGTAACTTTTACAGTAATGTGAAATTTAAAAATAATTGTTCTACATGTTGTATTTCATACCTTAACTGTTCTGTAAAGCTATTGTTCCAACAGCAGCTGCTGTGGTCCTGTCAACCTTCATCTGCTTCAACTTCGTCCTTCATTTGCCCTTCTATCATCTCAACATGTCAAGAAAAAAGTCTTGTAATAGTGGTTGCAATGTGTCAAAATGATAGTTCATTCCATGATTACTTATATTTCTTACCATACTTCCTAACAAACGAGCAAACACTTGATTTTTAATGCAAAAGCTGGGATTAGTTTTCCACTTCTTAAGAGACCCATAAGTTACAAGAGAGCATCAGTGCCCTGGAGAGATTTTCCAAGAGGTTGATCAGATCCAGCCTTTTCCAGGTTCTGAAGGACATGACCCACAAACAGAAGTCTCCCTTCAGTAAAGCTGGCTATGTAACAACACAGTCTTTACTACTTGCAAGAATTTTTATAACACAGCATGAAGTCTTGCTGGAGAAAGAGCTATGTTGTGATTCACTGACCAATATAAACACCATGTGATTGGAATGAGACATTACTTTAAAAAAAAAAAAAAATCCCTCAATATTTATTGAAAACAGAACACTTAGTATTTGCTGATTAGGCACTTGCAGGACTCGTGGTTACATTGCTTATTTCTTCAGCGCTTACACAGATCCAGATCTAACAATCCAGCTAAAAAGACAGCTTATAGGAGCAATGGATTCAAAGTGATGGAAGTGAGATGGTAATTTTCTCACTCTAAACAAATATATTAAATGTCATGTGGAAAAATCCCTTTACCGTGGAGTTTTCATGTGTATCACCCCATTTACATTGTCACATATATCTTATTTTACTATCTAGCTCTTCGGTACCAGCCACAAAGCCTGTATTTCCTGATTGGGCATAACAGAACATTGCTAAAATGAAATGAACTACTTTTTCTTTCATTTAATACGTACTGCAAAGTCTTAAGTAACAATATCTCTTTTGAATGACATGTGAAGTAGATAATGAGTGGCATCCCTGTGTGCTTTTGTAAAAGTAACTTCAGTGCTTCATCTAGATTCATTTGGATAATTACATGGCTCTGATTTGAATTTAGCCTGTTAGCTTCTTCTACAAGAGTTCTTGTTCAATTCAGCCTGCCAGCCTTTTCACATTTTCCCCTTTCAGCAGTTACTGAATTTCAATGGTAGTTGAAATACAAATTTATCTTTGGGGAATCAAGCACACAGAGGATTGTGACAGGGTAAGCTACTATTTCAAAGTTGTGTCAAGCAAGATGGAGCTGTATTTATTTAAGAAATGCATCAAAAATATGTTCCTTTCATGATTTTTCGCGCCTTAGATTTTTACATTCTAAAATACAGCTTTACCAGGATGCCTACTTCATACATTTAATAGCATCACACAATCATAGAAAGGTTTGGGTTGAAGGAAACATTAAAAATCATCGAGTTCTAAGCTTCCTGCCATGGCCAGGGATGCCATCCACTAGATCAGATGGCTCAAAGCCCCATTCAATCTGCCTTGAACACTTCCAGCAATGAGGCATCCACAACTTCTGCAGACAACCTGTTCCAGTATTTCACAACCTACACGGTAACGAATTCCTTTTGAATATCTAATCTAAACCTACTCTCAGTTTAAAGCCTTCCCCTCTTGTCCTACCACTACATGTCCTTGTCAAAAATCCTTCACCAGCTCTCTTGTAAGCCCTCTTTGCATACTGGAAGCCCACAATAAGGCGTCCCTGGAGGCTTCTCTTCTCCAGGATGAAAAACCGCAACCACCCACCCTCTCTCTGCAGGAGAGGTTCTCCAGCGCTGTGATCATCCTGCTGATGCTCGTCTGGACCCACTCCATCAGCTCTATGCCGTGCTCACACCGAGGACCTCAGAGCTGGATGCAGCACTGCAGGCAGAAGGGCAGAATCCCCTCCCTCGACCTGCAGGCCACGCTGCTTTGGATGCAGCCTAGGACGTGAATGAAATATTTTTTTCCGCCACCGCCTTCCAAAATAGTGAGAAAGTAGCTTATACCAGAAGAGTACAAGAAGGAGAGCAGAGCCCTACTCCGGCGCCCCCTGACGCAGAGTGCGCGGCCGGCCGGGAGCAGTTCCCCGCCTCGCCAGGAGATGCCGCTGTGCCCCGCGGAGCCGGCACCGCGCGCTCCCGGCCGGCCGTGCCCGCGCATCCCGGCGCCGTGCTGGAAAAACGGCGGGGGAGGCGGACACCGGGGACATCTGCGTGGGAAGCCAAGCTGCCCGGCTGCTGCTTCGGAAGAGCATCTCTGCACTGCTTTCCCTGGGCAGCCTCCCCGCTGGGCAGCACCGAAAGAGGCCTTCGAGGCACGGTAAAATCGGGAAACAAAACCTGAGGCACCGAGTTGGTGATTTAGGACATCGATTCTGCTCCTGTCAGATCTGCTCTGAAAGCTTAAAAACACCACGGTAATCAACTGTTATTAAAATGTATTGCTGGATCGAATCCTGCTCTAGGTATTTGAAGAACACGGCACCATAAGCGTCAGAAGTGCCTGAGTGTTGCAGCACTGCGCCCATGTTTAGATTTGAAAGCCGAAAATCAAGGGTGTTTGTGTGTTCCACTTGGCATGTTCCCCACGTCACTAACAAAGAGATAAGAAGCATTGTGCTAATTCATGAGACCACAGGTGACAAACTGAGAGAAGGGACTGAACAGAGAAGAGGGCAGGATAGGAAAGCAGAAACAGGCTCTACAGCTTCATTATCAAAATCTTTCAGATTTCTTGTCCTACAGAGTAGAAAGGGATCCTATAACCTTCTGCAGCATTTTGCATGCAACATGAATTTAAAGGGTATTCAAAGAATCTTTCGTGCTAATTAGACCAGACAGCTTCAAGTATGCTTAGCACAGACATTTGAAAGACTAACACAGCTGTTTCTGGGAATAGATACAGCTGTCCCGCAGTGACTTGCAGTGAGACGGTGACTTCGGTTTCCATTTGAAGTGTAACTTTGGGCAAGTGTATCTTTTTCCAGAGATAATGGGAATAAATAAAACAAAATTTAAAAGTGATATTCCTGTACAGTACATTTATTAATGAAGTGCAAAACTTAAGTAAAATAAGTCAGGCTACCATCACAGAATTAATTAGGGACAGCAATAGCTTTCAGGAATCTGTATAAGCATAATATCACAACCAGCCAGGCATACTGCTTCACATCAGGGTTAAAGTTTCTTCATCAAGTGAATCATTTGCTAGCAAAAGAGAAAACACCTGAGCAGATAACAAGCAATGATCTAGGTTGGCTTTATCACTATTTTAGTCAATCATACATACAGAATTGCATTTTAAAATTATTTCTGGAGGACACTTTAACAGGAGAAGAGCCAACAGTTAAATAAAATAGCCTCACTCTCCTTACTCACAATACTTCTCTTTCACAACACAATTAAACAGTTGGTCTTTAATGTAAGTTGTCTTGAACTTTTGAAAATTTCCTTACATTCCAATACAACCTTTATAAGTTTAAAATAAAATGGCAGCCTTAAAGCTTTAATTACACATACATCTGGTAATTCTGCCCTGCTATTAATGCAATAAAGAAGTCAATATGTGATAAATATTGAAGTTTAGATGCCTCTTTCTTCATTACTCCATTAGCAACCAAAGATCCCATAATAACTATGGTAATGGAACATGTAAGGACAAGGGAGAGAGAGAACTCTGAATAACAATAGCCAAACAAGAAGGAATAAAAGTGTCTTATTTGATTATTTCTAACTATAGGGCAACTTTTACTGCACTAACAAATCAAACAAAAAAATCTTCCCCATCAATTGCCGTAACACATTCTGCTTCACATTACCAAGCTCAGCTAGAGTGATATTCTAGCAAACATGCTAAAATTTAGAAATTACTTTCCTTCTTTATTGCACTTTTCTCTTAGCTCTTGTTAAACAAACTATTGACCTTTGTAGGCATTATCTGCCCTGCAATCATAGACCGGCAAGAAGATTACAAGGCAGAGGCTGCAGAAGCTCCTTCTCTGGAGACACTTCAAACCCACCTGGATGTGATCCTGTGCAACCGTGCAACCTGTTCTAGCTGATTTAGCAGGGGGGTTGGTATAGATGATGTCCAGAGGCCACTTCCATTCCCAAACATTTTGTGCTTCTACAATTACACCTCAGACAGCCTTGGAAGTCGCCAGTCCTGCTTTTCAGACACATGCAGTAGATGAGATCACAGGTTCAAGCTGTTAAGCAACAGAAGATGGGAGTTACTGGGACAATGTGGTAGCATTAAGGATTTAGAATTATGTCCTGGGGGAAAATAACTCTAGGCTCTTCTGGAAGCTCTGAAACATGAGCTTTCATTGTAGTTCTGTCTGCACTCTTGTGGCTGACTCCCTGACATGTTGGAGATGTCTCTGCTGTGTTTGTAGGTCATTAAGATTGCAGATTCAGCCCTACAGACTCCCCTTTTTTGGGCAGAGATGGTTCCCTCCTCCCACCAAAAACATGGTGTCCTGGGGTGACCATGCCCAAATTTCACCTATGCACAGCTTCTGCAAAAATGTCCAATGCACTTGCTAACTTCACATTTTAGCTAACCTGAGATCTGCTCCATTCCTGCTGCCAAGGTAATTAAACCTCTTCCCTCACTAGCTACACATTTCAATTATAACATACAATTCAATTAGAAACACAGATTTTGTACATATTACCACATATCCCTTGGAAAAACCAAAGTACTGAATTTCCATTTAAATAAAAAAAAAATCACATTATTTGTGTAATCATTATTCATAATTATATACAGCACAATATTGCAATAAGACGTGCATTAAAATGTTTCTTTTACTATTCCTGCATGAAAGCCATGCATGTGTTGGAGCCACTCAAGACTGCGGTGCTATAAATAGTGCTCTATTGTTAGTGGATAAAAGACGAAACAAGTCTCACAGCACTGCAGCACAGGACACTGTATTAAACGTTAAGCTCTGCCTGCTCTAAAAGTGAAAGGCGACATCAACTGATAGACTGGTCTGTGGGTAAGACACAAGGCTGGGAAAAGCTCAGTGTGACTCTGCAGTTTCCCAGCACAGCAGGAGCAGCAGCTGATCCTTCTGCCTCAGCAATGGCAGAAGCTGTCATAAGACATTGGGTGGAAACTCCTGTACGCTACCAGGAGCAGTTTGTTGGCCAGGAGCTGGAGGCACACAAACTGAACCACCTTTTATATGCTTTGCCGGGCCCTGCCACCGCTGCGCCGAGCGACCAAAGGTGCACCCCAGAAAGCACGGCTGGGGGTTGGAAGAGCGGCCAGGAGGAGGAAAACACACAATTCCGGGTCTTGCTGGATGTTGTGCAGTTCCGCCCCGAAGATATCATTATCCAAACTTTTGAAGGCTGGCTCCTGATTAAAGCTCAGCATGGACCCAGGATGGACGAGCATGGTTTCATATCCAGAAGCTTCACCAGACAATACAAATTACCCGACGGAGTGGAGAACAAAGACTTGTCTGCACTTTTCTGCCATGATGGCATTTTGGTTGTTGAAATGAAGAACTCGGTGGAAAAGAATTAGAACCATGTCTATAGTTATCGGTGAGATAAAATCATTCTTAATGTAACAAAATTATGTCAGTCATGCGATGCTGTAGGGTGTAGTAAGCAAGTAGCAGTATTTATTAAAGGAAATTATTTGTATATATTTTTTGTATGTTGAGTTTACTGTTTGATGTAAACTGTTGTACTGCTTGCCTACACATAGGTTGAAAACACAGGCTGTTCAAACAGTAGCAAACTCAGGCTAGTCTCAGCAGAAGAAAAGAAAAAATCTATTTGATAACATATTGAAAATGGAGCACAGTTTTGAGTTAAGTAATGGGAATTGTATTTCTAAGCAGTAAGCATTTGTTATACATAGTCATAAACATTAAAGAAGGAATGGACAAGTTGTGAATCTTATAGAAATTTTAAAAATCTGTTTTCTAATTTTTGAGATTAAATTCTTCTCTCTGGAAAAGCACATGAACTGAACGATACCATCAAGAGAAAATCCCTATTTCCACAGTTCAAGCTTCTGTACCAAAAAACTCTCAAGAGATTACTTTTTAGAAGTGTATTGCATGTTTCAAACTATAACAAAAAAAATTTATTTACTTGACTTTATTTGCTTGAAAACACAATAAATAGAAATTATACTTTCTGTCAAATTACTTTGAAAGAAAACTTTTAAAGACATTTCTGAAAATTGGTTTTGTTTAACATAACAACTGAAGAAAAGATTTTTGTTTACAAAAGTACCAAGTTCTTCTTTGTGGAACCTCAGTAATAAAAAGACATTGCTCTTGCACAAATGCCTTTTTTCCTGCACACTTTAGGTAATCTTGTAATTTAATCTGATGGGTATTTAATTGTCCATGCTGCTTTACAATTAAGGCAATCCCACAACCTTGTCTTCAAGAGCAAATTTTTCTGCCAATGATAATCCCCCTCTCCCCATAGGAACACAGGCCCTACATGAATCTAATTTTAAATACAGGGGTTCCTTGCTGCAGACTCAGCTTTAGTTTCTGTTCCAGTGTCTCACATTTCATGAGAGTGGCAGAGGTGAAAAAATATCCACCTTCTCTATCTATGTGGTCTTCTCAATATTAAAAAGAAATAATGCTATGGGTTTGTAAATACTCACATATTTGAGGGTAACTGCATCTGCAAGTCGAACTGCCTCCTTTTATGTGTACTGGAGACTACTATGACTGGTGTGCTATGAATAGTAAAGGAATGTGGAATGGAAAGTGCCAAGTTAAAAACAGATGCTTTATCACAGCCATCTGCTGTTTGGACAAATCAAAACCATATTCAAATGAAACTGAATACAAATACAATTTTAGGAATACTAGAAAACTATGATGAACAAAACCTGGGCTCTCACTGGCTGAAGCTAGAGAGTTCCTTTAGTTTCAAATTAAAATCCCAAGCTTGTATGTCGGCACATGTCCCTTTATGAGAAAGATTTACGTTTTTGCTGTTTAGACTTAAAGATATTTGAAGCAATTGGTTTTAGAAAAGTGGGTGGTACAATTCTTGTATTTTACTCATTAATTGTGCTAAAAAGTCAGAAAAAATTGTGCAAGAAAGGCAAAATAAACTCTGAATTGTAAATTTCCATCACATGCAATTATATTTTTAATACACCAGAAGTCAAGACTGTAATGTTTTCTAACAAACCAAACCAAATATAAAACATATGTCCCTGCACTTCTATTCAACCCCACGCTTTTCCCTCATATTGCTTGTGTTCAATTTGCATATTAGTTTAAGATCAAATAGCAAATCAGATCTAGATTTCTACATCTAGGAGCTTCATCAGACAGCAATCTGGTAGAAGATGTAACATGGATTTAAGAAACTGAATTCTAGATGCAGGTCTAGTGTAGAATTTAAACTTTACAGACCAGATTTACAAAAATTTTACAAGCTTAAACCCATGGTTTCTACACCACCTCATGGCACAACTATTGGGATAGTGTTCAGGATCACAAGTTAGCAATCTGTTTTGGTGATGTTTGTTTTGTAAATTTTGTAAAAACAGAGAGTTTTGTAAATTTCATCACTTAAAATTACAAGTTATTATAAAAACTATTCTAGCTATGACTGTAGTGATGATATTCATAGCCCTATAGATGAGAATGATGATCTAAAAAAAACATAACTGATTTAATTATTTCAAATTAGATCATGTTTAAGCTACTGGAAACTTGGCAAGGAGTTAGATCATACAGCCAAAATCATATCATCTGTTCTATATATGTTAATACCATGGTTACACACAGGCCTGCTTATGTACACAGGCTTGCCTCACAAAACTGGGTGGAGAATGTGACATCTGATTGTTCTGTATTGCAAGTCTCTCTGCATCACTCTGTGCCCAAGTCTGTACTTGCTCACAGTGTCATTCAGTCAGAAAACACTGGAACACCTTGACCCAGACATAGCACAGATTTATCCAGCTAAACTTTACCTTCTCTTGTAGACAGATCTTTACAAAAGCCTATATCCATGCTCCTTGGTAAATGGGAACTTTACCTGACCTAGTACCTGAGACTTCATGTAACAGGGACCACACTGGAGTATGGACCTGCCACTGAATTCCTGCATTTCAGCATCAAGAAGAGCACAGGAAATGTTTCCCTCCCTTTTTTTAAGTGGTGATTTATCAAAAGATTTTGGATGCATGATTTTTATGTGTTTACCAGAACAACCTCAAAGTACTTGGCAGACAGTTTCTGAATAATCTGGAAAGATCTGTTCTCACATATCTTATATGATATTTTACTTTTATAATCTGATTAGAACTGAATGTGAATGTCACATAGAAAGGTGCTAATATTGCTCATGGGCAGCAGACTGAGATATTAATCAACAGCAAAGGATTTCAGAACAACTACAGATTAAGACAGGTTTAAGACATGCTGATGTGGTTAAATTAGGAACTGTGAAATTGGCTGTCTATAAAATTCTGGCCCAGAATAAGTGATAAGCCTGTGCAAGCCCTGCAGACCAAGTGTTACTGAGCCTTCTCAGCTCCTAACAGTGAGGAATTACCTTTGTAATTGATCAAACTGCTCCTCCAAATGGCTAAAGATTATTTAATGCATGAATATAAGCACTGTGAAAAATGCCTTCATACAGAAGAAAATGTATCAATATGGCACTCGTCTCCAAAAAGAAGGTAAAAAAAATAAATTTCCATAAGATTCTTGTGGGCAGAAAGCCCAAAAATGCCTTTCGTTGCCTTGCTGCCTTTTTATGGTTTCTGCTGCACCCAGGGCATTTGAGATCTCTCTATAGGGTCCAATATTGGTAATACAGTGAGCCAAGGCTGATATGATACCTACCAGTCACTCAATAACAACTTAGATGCAGCACTGGAAAAGAGAAAAGGAAATCTCTGGTGTATCATGGTGGCAACACTCCTGCTCAGACAGAAAGGTCTCACAATCCTTACTTACTCCATATCCAGGAATCAAAATGTTAGTTTTTAATCTGAGTAACCATACAAGACTGGTTTATAAAGTGAGTAGAAATATTTCTGAAAACATTAGGTACACCTTCTGTTTGAAAGAGATGCAGACCTCTGTCTTTGCCAATTACCAGAGACAGTTGCTGTCCCCTCTCACCCAGAGGACAGCAGCTCAATAGCCCCACACGGTGAACACAGAAGTTAAGTCTAAACAGTTACACCTTTACTGTACACTGGGTACTGAGGTGGCCCCACTTGTGCTAACTCTGGAGCCAGAAGTACTGTCCCTGTGTGCTCAGGTCCAGAAAACTCAGACTCTCTGCTTCTGTGCTCAGGCTGAAAAGTCATCCCTTATTAAAAAAAACAAAAACAAAAACACTTGAGAAACATGGCACTCCAGCTCAGGGCTCCCCATTCAGGTTAAAGCTAGAGTGGAGATTTCTGCTTTCTGTGCCATGGTGGGCTGCATTTTCACCACAAATGAAATTTGTGCTGCTTTTCTGCTTTAAAAGTAACCCTCTTTAGCCACATGGTAATACTGCTGATGACAGCCTTTTCAAGGGGAAGTAGGTCTAGCAGCAGCTTGCACAAATGGAACTGGTGCAAACGGAGAATAATTTACAGTTCCTCTCATGCTCCTTGGTGTGTTTACTGTGCTTTGGGTTGCCCCTGACCCCAGTGAGCACTGGCGATGGATGAAGCATGCGATTGCTGAGCTCTGCTACATGGCACAGAAGCGGCAGCAGGAAGGTCTGTGCATGAAGAGGAGACAGAAAACTGTAGAACCAGGGCAGGTAGGCCTTGGCACACAGCTCTCGGGGAGAGCCAAAACATCCCTGTTACCAACACTGTTTCCAGCGAATCCACACCACAGCAGCTACTGTCAAGAAAATACACTCAATCCCAAGTCAAAACCAGTAGATATATAAAAAAGTACTTGAAGACATAATATTTAAACCTTCTGCAAGAAATATTTGACTTTTTTGTAAAATAAGCATTTTTAGGGGCTGAGAAATACGTTTTAAAATTACTTCAAAATTTTTTTGGTTGTTAATAGAAAAGAAACATGTACATGGACTGAACCCTTGGTATGCCAGGCTGAAAGAGATGAAGCTACCTCAGCTACTATTTTCAACTACCTTTCTTTTCAATTGCACATCTCTTCAATTACCTTATCTACTAATTGTATATTTCATCATGTAAGCAGATATATCCATGTCAGAATCTCTAAAAGTTTCATTTGTTTTTAGCAGAGTCGGACAACATGGGAATAAAAGTGGAAGTGCCCTACCTGAACTAGCCACCTCAAAATTCCTAGTTAAGTCTTCATCAGCTCAAACTGGCTTACTGAATCAGTAGAAAGTAGCTAATCTGTGCAGTTATCCTTCTCACTGCCTCTGCATGGAGCTGGTTTGATCCAGCGACTTCCTCACTCAGGTGCTAATGTGCAGCCTCCAGGGCTGGCTGGAACATTCCTCTTTTCCACCACAGCACCAAGAGTAGAAGCTGACTGCTCCTGCAGATGATTCAGACACCCAGAGGGACCCCATGAGTAGTTCTCTGTATGTGTCAGATTTCCAACAAGAAGCAAGATGGGATCTGAGAATGTTTTGGGTTCCAGTGGCACTAACTCCTTTATTTTTAGTTCCACTCCTCACTTTCCAGGATATACCCTTCCCTTCTCAGCCTGGGCATAGAAGTTATCTGTCCCACAGACATCACAGCAGCACACTGGAGTAAGCACAAAGAGCAGGCATGGCTTCTGTCTGTGAATAAGCTAATCTGGAATTTGGATGTTGGGTTTAAATAAGTCCAACTCTTAACTAAAAATGATCCATTGATATAGCTATCATGAAAAATTAATGAAGGGGAATGATTTTCAGAGTAGAATGTGACTAATAAAAATGTAATTCTTGTACTCTGTCTTACAAGGCAGACAGAAGCTCATAAGCTACCTGCTCTGGTGACAGCTGTATGAATTTTAATAGCAGTTCAATTATATTTTGCAACTTTACCACAATTACCCAAGCACTGGTGGCATGATTAGTATGTACTGTACAAGACACTCCATAAATAACAGCCTCTGCCTTAATGTATATATGGAGCCTCAGGACTTGATCCCGGAATGAGAGACTCAATACAGATTAGGAGACTATGAGACAAGTAAGTGAAGAAATATGAACTCTAGACCTTATCATAATAACCATAGCAATATTTAACTTAAACCTGCTAGAAACCTCAGTCTGAAATGACTAGTGTCGAGACAGATAAGGTTTCCAGATTTATTTTATTCCAGATTTAAAGGGCAGAAGGATCAGTGATGATCTCTAGTGTGATACCCTGAACAGAATGCGCATTATCTCATTTGATAACTTCCTCACTAAGCCAGCCCATAATATGTTTGAAAAAGAACACGTATTTAAGTAAGAGATCAAGTCTTTATTTCAAGACTTCAGTTGATGGAAAACTCATCACACCCCTCCATCAGTTATTAAAGTGTTAATAATCATCATGGTCTACAAAGAGCAGATTTTCCCTAGTCCCCTGAGATTTGTTCAGTGGTAATTTTATCTTAAAATGAAAAGTAATACTCCGGACAGCTTTTGGGACAGTCTTTCTATTACCCTGTTTTTATGAGTTACAAAGATATAAAAGCATAGCACCTTCTACTAAATAGTCTTATTAGCTACTAATAGAACACAAATTAATTTATCAACATGAAAAACTGTAAGCATAATCTTTCCACATAGAGCAGAAGTACATATTGAATATCTTTGCAAATATTTAATACCTTTGTACCTTATGGATACCTGTATCATCATTGGTAATTTTGCCATCTTCATGTCCTACTCTTTAAACTATTGCCAGGATTCTGTTGTTAATTGAATATGTTCTGACCTCCCACTGACCATATAATTTTTAATATATTTTGAGCCTTCTCTTGTATCAATTGATATTGCTACCAACTCCTTATTTTTTCCATTTCTACTTTCACTTGCCCTTTTATTAAAATGTATTTTAGATTTGGATAATTCTGCTTACATGAGCACAGTTTGTATTTATGGGTAGCAATAAACACTCTAAATGCATACAGAACAACCAGAGACAGGTTCTGGTACGGTTTCTCTTAGGAAATTATAATCTCTTAGGATTTTACTAATGGTATGGGATCCCCTATACATCTCTGCATTGAACTCCATCCTAAAACAAATGTTCAAAACAAGGAAGCACCAGGCTACACCACCTGTGATAGGGAATTAATGTCATTCCCTCTCACAAATACATGGCCCTAAGCAAGCACAGCAAGAACCTTCTTCACCACTTCAATATTTGCAGGCCTCTATGTTCTCCAAAAGACCAGCAAAACACGGAAGCTAAAACTGTATGTAGTGTCATTTTGAGTCACTCAGCTTCTCAGAACTCTCCATGTCTTGAGCTGACACAGACAAATGAGTAACTCCTTGGCCATCCTTCAAGTAGTCCATGTCCTCAAGCAACAACATGAACAAAATTTTTCTCCTTGAAGAGAAAAAATATCCCATAAATACCCAAATATTAATTAGCCTTAATGGAAATGCCACTATCTCCTGATACAGAATGCACGGTATCAGCATAAACACAAGCTCTGAGAAAATATAAGATACTTTGATGGTCAAAATGCCACCAAAACTGGTTTGTTGCCTAAGCTAGTGAGCACTTGTCCTGATTTCCAGGCTGAGATCGAGAAGTCACTCATAAAATTCAATGACAGACAGTAAAAATTCATAAAGTAGTCTCAAGCCTTATCCATCCTGACCCATTGACATATATAACTGAGGAGCTGCCAGTGACTAGTCCCTCACTGGGCAACAAGCCTCTGCCAGGCACCTTTCTGCACTGACCAGAGCAACTTCAGCTCACGTCCTGTGGATTTTTAGAGCCCATCAGTATTTATTTTCCCATGGTAAACCTCAGCGTTAACATAACCACAGACCCTGCTAAGGAGGTCTTCTCTGCAATTTCTCTGTTCTGGGTGAAGACAGGGAAATATGCATGCAGGAAATTAATGAGTGCTCAATTCTTTATTCTTAGTATATTGTGACATTCATCCTATACAATGGGTTTATTGTTGGGATAACTTTACTTTCATGCCACGTTTATATGGTCCATGGATACAATGCTGGCCTCAACATCAGCTACCCACTTAGCTCTCAGTTTTGCTTTTTATCAAGTATTTGTTATTACTAAAGGTATTAGATTGATAAATGTAAGATTGAGATAATCCTTCAAGGACTTAGGTAGCTCAGGACAAAGTACAACAGGCTCATTCATCCTCTTTTGCTGTCTCAGTCTTTACCAGCAGGTAATTCTGCCTGTGTGCAGGCCCAGGGACTGGCAGTTGGCATGGACCCATTTGTCCACAACCATGAGAGACTCAGCGCCCTCAGAATGTCAACCTAGCACATACCACCCCTGCCACAGCATGGAAGAACTGCATAAATAAAGGATTTATCCTGACAGCATCCTTAGATGGTTTGAAGCATTATCCCTTGAGACAGGAAATGGAGACAGACACACATTCCAAGGAATATTAAATGGAGAGTGGAGAATGACAGAGTAGCAGCCACCTATTACACAGGCTGGGGCTGAGATAGCTGATACATATTGCAAAGGCCAAGCAAAAGCCTCAGTGTTCCTGATCAATTATCTCTAAAGTTACACAATATAGTTTGAAAAAAAGCAATGTAACTTTTGTTTAATTCATGTTTGTGATTGAAATATATCTTGTTTCCTTCTATATCTCACTGCATCTTCTCCTAAATTTCAGTTTCTAGAACACTATGAAGTGTTTTCATTTCTCTCAGTTTTATGTTTTCAAGTAAGATTTTTTAAAACAATTAAAATAAAATCATATTCCATCTTTCAGAAACTGAAAAGAATACCACTAGAATAACATGTTTTTTTCAAATTTATAGCCCTTTCTTTACTGATTTGATAGTTCAAAGTCTTTACTTGCCTTTAGCTTTTTACGTTTAGCAAGTGAAATGTTGAAACAATTTTGTGTTTAAAATCATTTTGTGCCCTCTAGTGGCAGCCCTGCCAGGCACCCAAACTGTGACATCCCTATCAGATATTACATAAAAATGGAAGCAAAACCGTTTATTCCCCTACTAAGTGAAATTTATTATCAACCTGTATGGTTTCCAAAAATTAAACTCAGCTCTAGTTATGATGAGGTAGTAACACCAGCTACAGATTTACCACAAATAGCAAAAACCCCCCAAAAAATCACATATACTGTGTAAGCATTTAATCAAACTTGCTCCTAGAAATTATATGGATGAAAACCAATCTATTTGTAGCCATTTCCTTGCACGAAGCACTATTCAGTGTATTTCCTATTATAGCATTGCTCAATGTCCACACAAACATTTTTCCAGGGTCCACAGAGGAGTACCATCATAAAGAAAAGGCTTAGTGCCACCAAAGTTTCATCTTCTCTCATGAAAATTCATTTTGCTTTTCGTACTAAAGCAGCAAAGTAATAGCATAAAGGAATAGTAACAAATAAAGATGGAAAGATTTGACACCTTCAATGAGAAGTTACACAGGGCAATATAAGGTTCCATTAAATTTGAGTTCAGAGCCTCTCTTCATTCATTTTTTCTTAATTAAAGATAGATTAAAACCATACTTTTTTCAAAAATGTTTAAATGTTTCCAAATTTTTTACACTAATTTTCTGTACTTGATCAGCAAAAAAATCATGGTGCTTTCAAATATCTCTTTTAGCACATATTAAGGGTGTCTTGAGACAACTAATTCACATACAATGAGATACCCCATATACATGCTAGCCATTTGGTTTTAGTCTGGCTTTTAGCTTTACTCCCTCAAATTACAAGTCCCTTGGATCACAGTAAATAATAGACATTTTCACTGAATTACAGGTTATTAGTCTTTATAATAACATTCACTTTGTCTCTGAAAATTCAATTCCCAATGAAGATGGTAGAAATGCCTGATCAAGCAAAACACTGAGATACTTGCTTTGTGCAGCTAAAATGCTCTAAGTCACTATGTACCATTCTTACTTTGAAACCGCTGTCTCTCCTAGCCCAAACATCGAGAGAAAAGCTCAGTAAATCCAGCTCCTCTACTTGGCACTGCAGATGGTTATTGAGGACTTTGAAAGCTGTTGTTTTGGTTTTTTTAAACATTTTTTAAATGTTTGTTAGAATGGCTTCTAATTTTGCAGGTCAGTTTTCTTGAAAATAATAATTGATGGTTTTAAGATGTTATTTATAATATGCACAACAGAGTCCTCAGCACTGTGGTAATCAGAATTGGCTCACAGGTGGGAAATTATGGAAAACGTCATTTGTTGCAAATTATTTTTGCAGTTTTGATCACTAGGAAAATAACATAGCACACATTTTCCTTTCATATTTTTGCTTTATTGAAAACATTAGTGCTGGAAAAACCATGACTCAATGTCACATAATTTTTTTATTAAAGTCTTCAGATAAAACTGAAAGATCTTAAAGAATAACTACTTTAAAAATTTCACCTGAGTAACTAAGAAATACTACTTTCATTAGCTTTATAGATCTTACACCTTCAAATTCTCCTGGTAGCAGTTTTTGTCCCTGTTGGACTTGACACCTTTGCTTCTGTTCCTTTGAGATGGAAACATCAAGCCAATACTTACTAGAGATAAATCGGGCCAAAAGCACTGAGGGGAGCACGAGGAAGCAGGACAGCTGCCACCTCCACCAGACCCCAGGAAGTAAGAGAGATGCCCAGCTCAAAGTTGTCCCTTTGTCCTGCCCTGGCTGTGACAGCCACAACCTGACAGGCACAGTCAGCATGACCGCTTGGAGCAGGAAAATCCCATTCCTGAACCAGCTTTGCACTTGTGCAAGGCATCTGTTTGTCACTCCACATTCTCCAATGAGAGTAAATCTTAAATATCTGTTTAAAACAAATCAAGCTGGTCAGCATCTGTCTAGTACTGTTCACGTGACAAAAAAAAATTTTTTATCTATTCAGAGAAAACAACATTAATCATTAAGAACATTGAAATTTAGATGAATTGGAGTGAAAAGTTTAGGAAAGCAGTTGGATCAGGTACAGTCAAATATATATATGATGCAATAAGTAGTATAGAGAAGGCAGATCAAGGACTATTCTTCTGTAGTTTAACCTGTGAGGATTCACATGAATGCACAAGATTTCCCAGATCAATCTTAGCAGTAACTTTGGAAGGAATACAAAATCCCAATCCTTTACCTTGATCTGCAGCAGTCAGAATTTGGGATGAAACCTAAAGCCAAGGTCAAACTGATCCACATGTATCTCCTGTCGGGGTTTTAGTCCTTGCTGTAAGTTGGCCAGCGGGCGGACAGCAGCATGGTGGCTGTGGGCCAGCTGCCATGGCTATCTCTGTGTCTAGCAGAAGAGAACCAGACCTGTGTGACAGGCAGACACTGACGGTGCATCAGCTGCAGGGGCAGATACTGACCGATGGAAAGAGAGCTGTGGTGGTTCTAGGAGCACTAACAGGTCCTCACGCAGGGTTTGAGGATCCCCTCAGGGCCTGCTGGTCGGCGGCGAGTGATGATGACCAGGCCACCTTAGCACTGCTGCAGATACTCAGAATTGCTCTCTGTAAACTTGCTGCAACACAAACGTGTTCCACAGGGCTGGCTACTGAAGAGCTGGTTGTGTGGTGAATTACATGTTTCTTTGGTCATTGTACTCCGTAAGTAAAACAGACCTCCAGATTTAAGCATTAAAGGAGTTTGGGGCTAACATGCATAGACTGGGGTGAGCTGACATATTAAAAAAAAATAGAGTAGCCAAACTGAGCAACAGTAACAGGAAAGTACTGTGATGACATGTGAACTAATTGTGGAGAACATGAAGGTCTGAAAAAGTGTAAAAAGTAAACCCCAGGTACCAAACACTAAAACCAGCAGTGAAAGGAAACCGTGGGTCTTGTAGCATTCCAGTGAATTGCTTCTGGGTGAAGACAAATTATTCCACACAAATCTCTAAAGTAACATACTCTCTAAACTATGGCAGAGTAATAAGGAGGATACCTGGATGCTACTGGGAAAACATGAAGAACTAGGGACCAGAAACTTGTCACATCTCCTCTGAAACACTTCCTTCTAATTGCTTGTGAATAGGTAGAAATTTTGAGATAAACTTCTACCTAGGGATCCAAAGAGAGGTAAAAGATGATTAACGGGATGGGATCCATATGACTAGACAACACAGGAGCAACAGGTGGGGAAATAATCACGCAGGTAAAAAAGCACCTCGACCGGACTGAGGCTGTTCCGCAGAAAACCAACATCAGTGGCATGACTACATTTTCTGCGAAGGCTAAAATACGCATTATCCACCAGCAAAACGCACCCTGACATTCTTTTTCTCAGGCCGCAGCAGGCAGCCGGAGGAGCGCCAGCAGCACCGGCGCGGCTCCTCAGCACCGCCTGGCGCGGCTCCCGCGGCGGCCGCACCGGAGCGCGGGAACAAGACGCGGGGGCTCAGGAAGGCTTCCCGGCCGGGCGCGGGGAAGTGCTGACGCGCCTTGGAGGGACCGGGAGGCGCTGGCGGTGGCCAAGCGGCGCAGGCCCGGCGGGGCTGTGACACTCCGGGCCCGGGGGCGCTGGGCGCGGCCCCCCCTGGGCCCGCGGCCGGCAGGGGGCGTACGGAGGGGAGGGGAGGGGAGGCGGGGGGGGAGGCCATCGATGGGGGCGGCCGCTCTGCGCTCGGCTGCTCCGCCCTGCCGCTCGGCTCTGGATTAGCGCAACTGGCGACGTGGGACGGCCCGACCCGGCCCCGCGCCCGCCGCCGGCTCCGGGAGCGGCACCGGACCCGCACCGGGAGCTGCACCGGGCAGGCCGCCGACGGGACGAGGAGCCCGAGAACGGCGGCACTCTTTGCGGCAGCCCCACCAGCGCGACGCGGTGAGGGGCGGCGGCGCAGGGAGCGCCCCGGTGGGCGGCGATGGCGCTGAGGGCGCGGGCGCTGTACGACTTCAGATCGGAGAACCCGGGTGAGATCTCGCTGCGGGAGCACGAGGTGCTGAGCCTGTGCAGCGAGCAGGACATCGAGGGGTGGCTGGAGGGCGTCAACAGCCGCGGGGACCGCGGGCTCTTCCCCGCTTCTTATGTACAGGTGATCCGCGCCCCCGCTGCCGAGCCGCCGCCGCCCGCCCGCTACGCAAACGTTCCCGTCGGCGGATTCGAGCCGCTGCCGCCCCCCGCCGCCTTCAAGCCGGCGGCGCAGCAGCCCCCGCCCGAGCCCTTCCCGCCGCCCCCCGCCGGGTATCCCTTTCCGCCCTACGGCGGCTCCTACCAGCCCAGCCAGGGCAGCGATGACGACTGGGACGACGACTGGGACGACAGCTCCACGGTGGCCGACGAGCCGGGCGCCCTGGGCAGCTCCTACCCCGACTACGAGGCGGCGGGTGGCGGCGCCCCGGGCCGGTACCGCCTGTCTACCCGCTCCGAGCCATCCCTGGGCCCCCGCGGCGCGGGGCACCCACCGGGACACCCGCACCCCCCCGGCGGCGGCGGCGCCGCCAAGAGCTCGGCCACGGTGAGCCGCAATCTCAATCGCTTCTCCACCTTCGTCAAGTCCGGCGGAGAGGCCTTCGTGCTGGGCGAGGCGTCGGGCTTCGTGAAGGACGGGGACAAGCTGTGCGTAGTGCTGGGCCCCCGGGGCCCCGAGTGGCAAGAGAACCCGTACCCCTTCCAGTGCTCCATCGAGGACCCCACCAAACAGACCAAATTCAAGGGCATGAAGAGCTACATCGCCTACAAGCTGGTGCCCAGCCATACCGGGCAGCAGGTGCACCGTCGCTACAAGCACTTTGACTGGCTCTATGGGCGCCTGGCTGAGAAGTTCCCTGTCATCTCCGTGCCACACTTGCCAGAGAAGCAGGCCACTGGCCGCTTTGAGGAGGACTTCATCTCCAAACGTCGCAAAGGCCTGGCCTGGTGGATGGACCACATGTGCAGCCACCCTGTGCTCGCTCAGTGTGATGCCTTCCAGCACTTCCTTACCTGTCCCAGCACGGATGAGAAGGCCTGGAAACAAGGCAAGCGCAAGGCTGAAAAGGATGAGATGGTGGGTGCCAACTTTTTTCTGACCATCAGTGTCCCCACAGGCCCTGGGGCCAGCCTAGACTTGCAGGAGGTAGAAAGCCAGGTGGATGGCTTTAAAGCCTTCACCAAGAAGATGGATGAGAGTGCCCTGCAACTTAATCACACGGCCAACGAGTTTGCCCGCAAACAAGTCACTGGTTTCAAGAAGGAATACCAGAAGGTGGGGCACTCCTTCAAGTGCCTCAGTCAGGCATTTGAGCTGGACCAGCAAGCCTTTTCAGCTGGCCTCAACCAAGCCATAGCCTTCACTGCAGAAGCCTATGATGCCATCGGGGACCTCTTTGCAGATCAGCCCCGGCAGGACCTAGATCCTGTGATGGATTTGTTAGCGTTGTATCAGGGGCATTTGGCCAACTTTCCTGACATCATCCATGTGCAGAAAGGTAAGACCCTTTTGTGTTTTCTGAAACAATTTAACTTTTATGTACCAGTGACATGCAACTGATATAGGAACCAGTGCCTAAATTTGCCTTGTGTCTGGCTTGCTGGCTTTGTGTTCAATCTTCCTGTGTTTGCTTAGGTAAACTCTCTCTAGAAATACAAAAAACACATCAATGAGAATTTTTATTATGTGCCAAAGGCCTAAACATAGTTGGGAGTTTTGTTGATGAGAAGTTGCTGTGTTCGGCTGCATATCTCTCAAAGTAACCACGTTGAACTAAACTGCCTATATATTAAAAATTATTGGGCTTGTTTACAAGCTGGAAATCAAGTGGTGTGCAAACATCTATTACTCTGAGGTATGTGAGGTATCTTGAATCTTTTTCTATTAGGTACTGAATATGAAGTAATAAGATGATGCAGGTGCTCCTCTGATTGGCCACTCTGTTCAAGGTGCACACGGAAGTGTGTGTTTTGCAGCGTCAGTCTGATGAGATGTTTAAGGCTGCTGGGGCATCTTTGTTCAACCAAGTGTCCTGTGGTGTTTGTGAAATAGTAATGGTCAGCTACAGTGTTCTTAGTTGTTCAACCTTCACCCTTATTATCATGAACAGATGCTGGTCACCTGTTATCCTTTCAGCATCTTTCTAGCTGAAACACACTGCCCAAGTTCAGATTGCTAGTTGTAAGGTACTTTGTGACCTGTCAGAAAGAAAGAAATTCAAAAATGAAAAAAAATCTGCTGTATAACTAATGACACGTGTCCAGAGAAACAGAAGTTTGAAGTACTGTATATGAGGAGATGCTACTGTTAAGTTATTGATAGTCATACATTCTTTACCATTGCAAGTAGGTAAGTCCATCATTAATTCTTTTTTTTTGTTATCTTCCTTACCTGTAGTTTTCAACTCAAAGTTCAGGAGGGTGTGGGCCTTTCAGTTGTAACACCAAGGCCAATAAAACATCACATATGCTCTGCAGAAATGGTTATCCATAAGTTACCCAAGAAAATGCATGAGTTTTGTAGAAAATTATTTTGGAGATTAAATCCCAAGTGAATTGTCACCCAGAGCAAATCAGTCTTTTTGTTCTTACATGAAATTTCCAGGAGTTTTGCATCTAAAACAGTACACTAAGTTTGGTAAAAAGAGTTGGAAAAGTTTTTTCAACAGAGCAGAAAGACAGCTATCTAGAGGTATGCATAGCTGGGAACATCTGAGGAAAGAGATTTGCTACAAAGTGCACAATTTGTTGTTATTTAAGCAAATAAGCTTTTCATAAAAATCGTATGCATCAAAGTCTGATTTCCATTATGCTGTCAAATATCAAAAATTGTGAGTGTAAACTTGAACAATCTTAATTTTATTTTGAAGAGGAAAGAGAGGTGTGAAGGTTAGCATTTGAGGATTTTCTTTGCTAGCTGCTGTCGTATTGTGTTTTGATAACAGCTTTCAAATATTTTAGATTTGGAGAGATGAGTGGCCTTGGCAGTGCCTCCTGTTTGGGAGCAGAGCATGTTAAAGTGAGTTGTTATCTTAAAGGATTATCTGTAAGCTTCTGGAAAAAATAAAGGGACAGATACTTGTATTAGATGTGAAAATCCAGCATACTGTATATACTATTTAAATAAAATATTCTCAGGCTTTAAGGTTATATGGAGGTCTTCACTGAAGTATTTTTGGAAACAAGCCTTTGAAGAGAGGACTGGGAATAATAAGATATGTGCTGAAACCATCCTTATTTCTTTTGTAGTTCTATTTGAATTTACGCTTACTGGTAAATTGTACTTTGCTGAACTGCTGAAGGTTCATGTAAATAACTAGAGCAGTGCATGAGCATGAAGTATGTAGAGTTGATTTTGGGCTAGGCACTGTCCTGGAGCGGATTGGAGAAATGTCCAACTCCCCTGCATGCAGCTGTTAATGCTCCAGCGCCTCTGAGCTAGCACTGTGTTCACAGTATCATCCATGGCACATAGTAGTCATAGAAATATGGCAGGGGCTTCAGAGGGTGGTCTCTTGAGTGTACATGGCCATGACGGAACAGAGTTGAATGAGTTGTGTGGTTTTTGTTATTTCTGTTACCAGACAGCAAACTAGACAAAAACCGAGAGTAATGTTTTGTGCTCCGTATTGCTGGTTTATTACTCTTAAAGGGTACTATTAAGAAGGTACAGCTTTTCAATGCCAATCTGTAAACTTCAGATGAAAATATGAACTGTTTGGTGTTCTTGCAACATAAAGGCTTTGTTTTAAATTTACTGTCTGGGATAGTTGCCAATTTTGAGAAATAATATTGTCGCTATAGACTACACAAATATCTGTTTGTATAGTCAATAGCTATGAAACTGTGTTTGTGATAAGAAGTCATATGAAAAATAGGGTTGATATGTCTTTCTTCAAGGGTTTTATTTTCTAGTGAACAAGCTCATTAAGCAGTAAAATTACACCAAAGTGGCCTTAAAAGTTGCAGAAGCAGCAGCCTGATTGATACATTGTATAAATGGCCATGCCTTTAAAACTATGAACCCTGAAATTAGAAGCAGTGCTCTTTTTTTGCTACATAATGCAAATATATTACTTACTTCTGATAAAACCCAAGATGATATTCCCTTGGATCTACAGCAAAGGCAGCTGTACCAAAGCTTGCCTGTGTCTGTGCATAGAGCTGGAGAACTATGAGTGTGAGAATGATCAACTCCCAACCCTCTCAACTCAAGCTGGATCCCTGCAAGTCTATGAGGCCTGATAGGATTCATCCAAGAATGTTCAGAGGGTGGGGTGATATCATTGATTTTTGAGCAGTCTTGGAAATCCTAAGAGGTCCCAGCTGGCTGGAAGCTGGCAAACGTTGTCCCAGTTCTAAAGAAGAGCAAGAAGGAGGACCCCTTCCACAGGCCTGTCAGTCTGATGTCAGTGCCTGGTGAAGTTCTGAAGAACCTTATTCTGAGAGGTGTTGAAAAACACCTGAAAGACAATGCAGTCCTTGGTCACATCCAGCGCAGCTTCATGAGAGTAAAATCCTGCTTATTGAGTCTTCCTGTCTTTATAACAAAGTAATCCACTAAGTTGATCAAGGGAAACCAGCTGGTGTGATCTTTTTGGATTTCACTAAAGCTTCCGTTGCTCTCTCTCACTGTATCCTGGGCAAAATGTCCAGCTCACAGCTGGACAAACACACCATGGGATGGGTGAGAGCTGGCTCATGGGCTGGGCACAAAGGGTTACAGTGCATGGGGGTGGTATCAGACTGGGGACCTGTCACTGGGGGGGTTCCACAGGGCTCTATCATCAGGCCTGTGCTCTTTGACGTCTTCATACATGACCTGGACAAAGGATGAAAAGGAATAGTAAGTTCGCTGATTACCCTAAACGTAGAGGAGCTGCTGACTCCCTTGAGGGCAGAGAGACCGTAAAAAATTAGATGGGCAATCACAAACCATATGAAGTTTAATAAAGGGAAGTGCCAAGTTCTGCACCTGGCATGGGGCAGCCCTGGATGTACAGACAGGCTGGGGAATGAGAGGCTGGGCAGCAGTGCCATGGAAAGGGCCCTGGGGCTCTGGTCCATGGCAAGCTGAACATGAGCCAGCAGTGCCCTGGCAGCCAGGAGGGCCAAGCGTGTCCTGGGGGCATCAGGGACAGCATCAGCAGCCAGGCAAGGGAGGGGATTGTCCTGCTCTGCTCTGCCCTGGGGCAGCCTCTCCTCCAGTGCTGGGGGCACTTCTGGGTGCCACAGTATCAGACATTAAACTACTGGAGAACATCCAGAGGAGGGTCATGAGGATGTTGAAGGTTCTGGAGGGAAAGCCTGATGAGGAATAACTGAGATCACTTGGTCTGTTCTGCCTGGAGAAGACTGAGGGGAGAACTCATTGTAGCTTGCAACTTCCTTGTGAGATGAAGAGGAGGGGCAGGCACTGATCTCTGTGTGATTGATGACATGACCCAAGGGAATGGCCTGAAGTTGTGTCAGTTGAGGTCGAGGCTGAATATTAGGAAAAGGTTGTTCACCCGTATGGTTTTTGGGCACTAGAACAGGCTTCTGTTTTGGAGATTTCCATTTGGACAATTCCCTCAGGCACCTGGTGTGACTCTTGGCATGTCCTTTGTAGGGCTGAGTTGAACTCAGTGATACCCTGGGTCTCTTCCTACTTGGCATAATCTGTGATTCTGTAATTTTAACTGTCTTGCCCTGTTATGCTTTTGCTGTACTGCAGTTAGCTGAAGAGCTGCTGAATATGATTTCTGAGTGCAATTTGTGCTATGGACTGAGAACTCTGCATGTCTGAGGTTTTGTTTAAAAACTTTCTGCAACTTATGCAAAAAGAGCCACAGAGATAAAAGTTCCCCTATATGTGGGCTTTTTCTTTTTCTCTAGAATTATGAACCAAAGCCATGTAAGCCTTGCCATTGCTTTGTCTGCATCTAACCAAGAAAATGTGTTAACTGTTGTGCTTTTAATTGTTTTGGGATTCAGGTCTTTCTGCCTTCTATGCTGAGGACATCATATGTGATCTGATTTGTAGAATTTGTGTAAAACACATGTACCAACGGACTGTGGAAATATTTTCAACCTGTTAGCTATCTTACTAATATTGTTAATTGATATTTTATGAAATGGCAATAGCTTCAATAGGAGATTTTACAGGATTCCTTTTCTTTCATCTTGAGTTCCTAGAGTTTAAGTAATTTTCTGCAGGAAGAGTTAATGTTCCGGCTACAGAAGAGACAGACAAAGTATTTGAACATTTCTGTACCACATGCCAGTCGAGGATCAACAGGTCAATGCTTTGAGACCTTTCTTGGTGTCTTGTGCACCCTAGTCTGGGTCTCGGATTCATTCGAATGAGTCCTACAGCAAAGAATGTGGCAAGTTGGAAACCCCACATTTCCATCTGGAAATACTTGGTTTGAGAGTCCCACTGAGGCTGGTATAGAACATATCAGTATCAAGGCATACATCCCTTACAATGACTTCTGTTCTATAGGTCTTATTTGGAAAATTAAGTGATTAGGGAGAACCAGTGCCTGGATAGGGTAGACAATGGGAGAGTGGTGTCTCAAGCTTCTAAATATCCCAAAACTTTTGTGCATCTAGCCCTGAGCTCCTTGTAGGTAAATACTTCTGATGTACATGCATGAAAAGATACTTGGGCATGTATGTGGGGTTTTTGGAATGGAAGGTACATATTAGACAGAAACACTTGTACACAGTTTTCTTTAGCCTCTGGTGAAACATTTGCAGAAGAGGGATATAAAGTTCCAGAGGTGCAAAACACTAAGCTGCATTTATCATTTTCTATTGCAGAACTGGTGTATGGTTCAAGAAATACTGGTTCCGTTTTTTTAATTTTGAGAAGCAAAGCAGCTTCCCATTTGTAATGGCTAATACCTTCTCTTTTATGCATTTAAGGTCTACTTGGGGAAATTCCCTAGGCATTCTTGGTGAAATAATTTCTATGTATTAATTGCTAAAGCTTTGCTTAACTTGATGCAATCTTCCTACTTCTGTACAGCACAAATGTTCACTGCAGGCCCATGCAAGTTCAGAAAATTCATGCACTTGTGGGAATTGGAGACAGTGTATGCTAGTGTCCTAGCTCATTCTTGTCTGGCTCTCTTGTCTTCATATTTGCTTTGTGAGGGTAGAGAAGTTGGCAGAGTTTTGGATATCTTTCTTTCAAGTTTTGTTTTAGGAATTACTATAATTGGCCTCTTGCAATTCATGAACATGGAGGAAGTACTGACTAACATGCCTCTTTCATCTGTGTTTTCCAGATTTCTTCTCTCTTAACATTATGATGTTCTTGTTTGAGAAATTTCTGGCTATGGTTTTTACTAAAGAGACCTGAAAAGTGGTCTAAATGTTTCCTGAGATACAGGCAATTCCATTTCCTTTGCATGCCAGGATTTAAGAGAATTATTTTTAAAAAATACTTGAAGGACTTACTGTTTTCTGATCACTGTTTGTGAAAAGTAAAATAAAGCAAATAGTCTTATTTACCTGAAGCAAACTTAATTCTAGACATAGGCTTTAAAGAATGCACTTGCTGTGTTTTTGTAATATTTACAAATATTACATATATGTTTTTATATTATTTACAAGACTGTAGGTAGAAAATCTATCTAGATGGAAATGCATCAAAATTTAAAGCACTGGAAAATCCAAACAGCACTGAAACCTGGAACTCTCTAACATTTTCAGCTTCCCCCCTCTCCCTCCTCCTGCCATGAAGAACTGGTATTGGAATTAATGAATAAATCAGACTGGTTGATATTGGCACCTAAACTTTATATCACAGTATAAAAGCAGTGCTTTTCTCTTATGCTTGCTTCCTAAGCTCTTAAATTTGTTGTGCAGACAGGGTTTTTCTCATCACTGTTTTTCCTATTATCCACCTTGTAGGGTTTTTTCCTCCTCTGTCCCTCAGATGAATACATTTTGCATGGGCTTCAGCTCAGGTAGCTGCTGGGTAAGAGCTAGGCATGCAATCCTAGCCAGATGACCCTTGCAGCAGTAAAAGGAGATGGGTGTTTCATCTGTGTAGGAGCTTTGGTGAGAAAGGATGCTCCTGGATAACTTCTTTTTTTTGCCATGTCAGCCTCCCCATAGCTGTCACATGATGATGTAACACTGCTTGCTGCCGCATTACCCAATATTTGAACGTAACCTTAAGGAAATGGAGCTAAAAGGTGAAAGAATCCTCACATTTAGAAACTGTATAAAATTACAGCTGCCTTAGTTTGTGTGTAGTCACAGTCAGAGGACAAGAGTAATATTGAGCAATGCCTTTGCTTGAAGAAAATTAAAACAGTAAGAGGGGAAAAAAAAGGACTGCTATGCCCTGTCTACATGAAAGATAAATCCGTCTTTTTAATGTATGATTAATTTTCCTTTTCCACTCCCTTACAATCTCTGTTGCTTTTTAAGGGAGCGAGATTCATGCTGTTGTGATGGGTTATTTTCCTGTTACCTTCTGAAACTGGTCTGGTATCATATGCTTTCAGTAACAGAGACATTTCATGGCTAATAACACACAAGTGGGTTGTTTTTTTCAAAACCTGCTGGTATCAGAGGAAGACTATAGCTGTTTCTTCTATGGGAGAGACTGCATGCATTACTGCACACCAGAAGGTCTGTCCAGTCTACCCTGCTAGTCCTAACTGGAGAAGTTTTGATTGGAGCTCACACTTGTAGGTTTTACTACAGGCAGCGTATATTTATTTAAATACAAATCTTCATCAGCTTTGTAGTCAGATCATAGAAGATGTCCCAATACTATGTGCTCACCACAAGTAGTAAGGCTCTATCCACTGGGAAGACTCAGTGAGCAACGAGCGAGTAGTACAGCAGTGTAGACATTGAAGAATTAAAAATTGTACTGTAGAAAGAGGAATTTTACTTCAAAACCAAAGTAATGCCTTTTAAAAGACATATGGAGAATCTCTAGAGAGGGCTGGTTCTTCTGAAGCCCTGGGTGCTCCTGGTTTGGCTGATAGAGCTTCTATCCAAATATGGGAGACAGGAATTGGTAGACTGAAAATGGAAAGAAGCTCCCAGAGCTCTTCCAGTTCTTTGTTAGCACATTATCAAAACCAAACAAGTTGCCTAACTTTTTTAGTTTGTAAGTCACCTTTATAACCTTTAGAACAAGGACATGTTTCAGCCTTTCCAGCATCTTTCCATGACTTCATTGTTAGACTTTGTTTGAGCAGTTAAAATGCCAAGTCAGTAAGCGCTGACTGTGTAAACTTAGCCAGTTGGCATCTTATGTATTTTAAATTTCCTGGTTCAAATAACACAGAATTTGAAAATTTTAATTGAAAAAAATTGAAATTACATTTGGCTGAGTTCCCAAACATGAGCCTTATCAGCAGACTAGAGCAAACAAATGGCACATGCTTTCTTATGCGGTCTTGTTTGTATCTTTCATAAAAGCCATGAGGACTTAAATAAAATGGAAAAAAACCCCAAACAACCCACCAACATTTAAACAATCTGTTCAGTTCTTGCCAGTGGCTTTGGGTTGTTATTATAGCAGAACAGGAGGAAGTGTGATGTTTTCAGCCTTTGTTTTAAGTAGGTACACATAATGGGTGGACAGCTTCTGTAATCATGGTGAACTGAGCTGTGCTTTTTATGCCTGCGT
Source organism: Ammospiza nelsoni (assembly GCF_027579445.1). Taxonomy (NCBI): domain Eukaryota; kingdom Metazoa; phylum Chordata; class Aves; order Passeriformes; family Passerellidae; genus Ammospiza; species Ammospiza nelsoni. The sequence goes on along the minus strand of NC_080669.1, from coordinate 54,891,740 downwards.
GCAGTTCATTAACAATGTGAAAAGCAGGTTCATCCTGTGATTCGGAGTTTACATTTCTTTGTTGTCCCATAGTAAAAGCAACTTACTATTCTGTACTATTCTGATGTTTTTAGAGTGTTTGTGATTTTGAATCTTTATATGCATGAATAGCTATGCTGCCTATAACTAGCAGTATACTAAAGAAACTTTTCTTTTAAATAATGTAAGTATAGCATTATATTAAAATTTTCACATGTTCTGCTTTTGTATTATTTAACATATTTTAATGGGTTACATTAATTATGGCTTACCTTGTATGTTTTTTTCTGCTACAGAAATTCTACTTATTTTTGTTTATACAGAGAAACTGCAGAAAATGCAGTTTTTCAAACAAGAAAACTTCTTTTTGTTCTTGCTGAGAAACGTTCAGAAATCTAAGAGAGGGCAGTTAAAGGGTACTAGGATATCAAAAACCAGTACCTGCATTTCATTTGTATCTTGACTCTTTTATATGAATTTATGTTAAACTGCCTATACATGTTTTATTTGCTCATCTTATGACAGTAATGGAGCTAAACAGATGATAGTGGACAAGCAAACACTGTAAGTTGTAGTTGTTCTTTGCTTCCCTTTTAGTCTTAACAGAAAACAACATCCAAAAGTAGGTGTTTCATTGTGCCCCAATAAAGCAGTGATGTAAGATCAATGGAACTTGAATTTATACTTACTTGTCTCAGTAATAGTTGGATGTTGATACACAGTGTTACCTGGTTCCCCTGTCCATCCACTTCCCATGAATCTTACACAAATTTTTTTGTAACAAGGAAAGAAGTTGGCATTTAATGTAATAGTGCTCACATCCATTTTGGAGAGGAGGAGAAGGAGGAGACATTTCTGCTCATTCGTTGTTAACTATTTCTACTGAAAATTAATTTATTTTATCCATGGACAGCATAATTTCTGATGGTTGTTGTCTTGAAATCTGCAGTATGAACAGAGCTTTTACAAAAGCTGTTAAAACTCTGGAGCACCTTTCTAACATAAGGTGCTTGTTCCTAGCATCCTAATTAGGAAAAATTCACAAAACCTGTGACAACTGAATTGTAATAGACCAACTCCAATTCTGGAAAAGCAGAGTAGTTCTGTATTAGAAAGCTTGTTGATGCCCTAGTTACATGTAAACTAATGAGAAGTACTAAAAATGACTGAAAGGTTTCATCTTGGTACTTCTTCAAATTCCAATTACCTAGGTTTTCAAGTGTGGTCCTAAAAAACATGACTGCCTTTCTAATGGGCAAATGTATTGTGTTTCTGGTGACCAGTCTAGTTTATGTTTCACTCTTTTTGGTCCCCCTAGTCTGCACTGCCAGCTGAAACCACACCAAAGAAAAAGTCTTTTGAATGGTACATGTGAATGCCAAAAAGTACAGAATGCCTTAGAACTGGGCAAACCCAGCATTAGTTAGCATTTGCCTCTCAGGCTGTGGTGCAAAATGTTATGTTTGTGATAACAGACAGCTGTACACATAGTTTAACTGGATTTTACAGTCAGTTTAAACATGCTTTAGTGTCTAAAATACGGTCATTTGTTTGCTTAGAAGACTGCTAGTGTACAATGCATCAGAAGATAACAGTTTTAACATCTCTGCATTCAACATTTGAATGGAAAATATTAATCACATTTTACACACTTTTTCTATGTGGCTACCTAGCATTATGTTTCGTTGGGTTTTAAAAAATGTTATTAATGGCATTATGTGGGGCGGTAGATGGATTAAAATGATAATTCTGTGGTGTTTCTTTCATTTACTAGACCATGTTGCTCTCATTTTCTGTTATCAACTCCTCCAAAAGCAAGCTATGGCATCTGCTCACATAGCAGTGTGGTGTACCATGGCCCAGCAAAACATTGGTACTTTAGGTGCTACACATCAAGGCTCATAGATTCCTCTGGGGTACTCTGGACTGAAAAGCACATTGACAGTTAGACATTTAAATATTTTTTTAGTAGTGTGATCATTTTACACTCTCTGAACATGCACAGGTATGATTACAGTCCTTGTAGATTTGGGTAAATAAATCACCTTTTCCTCTGTGTACACGAACTGACAAATGTATGCTTAATGAGTCTAATCAGATCTTAATAATCATACTATTTAAAAAGATATTAGTTAGACTACCAGTCACACTGGTAGTTTTGAAGAAATGACATTTTACACTGTGTATTCTAGCATCATTGTTAATTTGGTTTATGTTAATTAAATGAATTTATAAGTTAAGACCATCAGATGAGGTTACAGCTAATTAATGTCCTGAAATATCTAGCAAAGACTGTGTGAGCTGTTGAGTTGTGTAAATTAGGAAGCAACTTGATTTTTAACTGAAAAATGTGTTTTTTACTGCCAGCTTTCAATAAGCTTTGCAGCAGGGTAACTGAAAGAGCAAATAATTATGTCTGATTTTAATAATTCTGTAGTCAGTGTTGATCTAGATGTCAGCAGAGTGCTGTAATTTATAAACCTAAATTTACAGGATAGTACTATGCTGTTCTGGGCTTTTTTTGAGCAATGGGTAACAAAAAAAGCAAAGGGAAAACAAAGATCACTTCTTCAACTATTGTTAGGTTGCAGGTTCTAAAAGCATTATAGCCATTTTCATGTATCTACAAAAATCTCTATAATACTAAAGTAATTGCAGTTTGATGCATTTGAGTTTTATATTTTTGACATTTCACTATGCAAAAGGGAATGTTTTTAAAGTGTTTTTGTGCCCTAAAGGAGAATGTCATCTTTTAAATGCAAAGACTGGGTTTGAAAACTATTGTCTTGGCACTTAGCAAAAGAAAGTGGCAGAATTTTGCCTTTGGTATTGAAAATCACTTACTTCTTTTGGTGTAAAACTGTAATACTAGACTTTTTTTAAAAGCAACTCATTCCAATATTAATAACTGTAATGGTACTTTTCCCCTGTCTTCTGGTTTTAATTTCAGGCAAATTCCTATTATGCTGCTTCCCATTATAAATCTTGGCCAGAAAATGTAAAGAATTTGCAGAATCTCAGTGTTAGGCTTCTTTTGTTAATCAGTGTTCAGAGCATTCTTAAGAAAATAATCTGTCAGTGAGGCAAAATCTCTGTTCTGTTACTATTTCACTTTCGATTGAGAAGGAGAAGTTTGGGGATTTTTTCAGAGTTGGATTTCACACTATGTGTTATCTCATTGTCGTGGTTTGAGCACAGCTGGAAGCTAGGCACTGAGCAATTGCTCACTCAGCCCTTTCCTCTCTCTCCCCCCACCTTAACCCCAGTGGAATGGGGAGGAGACTCGAAGTAAAATTTGTATGTTGAGATAAGAACAGTTTAGTAATTGATACTAAAGTAAAATGCAATAATAATGGTAATTAATAATAATGACAATAAAAAGGAAACAAACAGGTGATGTACAATGCAGTTGCTCAGCACTCACTGACTGCCAGACCCCCTCTCAAACCCAGATCTGCTGTGCTTCTGGGTAACCCCCCCAGTTTATATCCTGGGCATGGCTTCTGTGGAATGGAATGTTCCTTTGGTCAGTTCCAATCACTTGCCCAACTAATGTCCAGTTTTCTTTTGTGCACCTCTTCACTGGCAGAACATGGACTAGGAGGCAGAAAAGGAAATCCTTGACTCGGAAACATGCCATAGCAAAAACCCAAACATCAGTGTGTTATCAACACCATTCTCACTCGGAATCTAAGACACAGCACTGTAACAGTAGTGAGAAGACACTAACTCTACCCTAGCTGAAAACAGGACCCTCCTAAAATACTTCTGCAATTTCCCTTGTGTTGGAGCTAATGATTGTGTAACCTAGAGCTGACCCGGATCACATAGCTAAGCCAATGATAGAGCTAAGGCATCATCTCTCTCCCCAGGCCACTTGCATTCTTTTATTGGATTAGTCATTTGAGACATCTTGAAACAACATCTTTGCTAGATCTGGAGTAAGAGGGACAACAACGTAGACCAACTTGCTCTGGCAGCACTCTGCTGGATTAGAAATAATGTTGTTTCCATGCACGTGAGCTACCTAGGGTTTGCTTTTTCACATCTTTAAGCAAAGATCTCTAGTTAAATGATTTCATCATTAAGTAAGGAAAAAGAAAATGTTTCTAGTCACATTATCTGCTTCTACATCTTTTTATGAAAGTAGCATCATTAATATGTTTATTTCCTTTTCCATTAGAGACGGTTTCTTAGATTTCTTGTAAGAAAAGTAAAGCTAAGGGAGTTGTTTGACAAGTTCAAAGCTCTCTCTTCATTAAAGTGCTTTGAAGGACACATTATGCATCCTATTAGAGTATTTAATATGCTGGACATATGAATGGTGTGGAAACTATGTTGTTTTACCTTCTAGTAAGTAGTGCACTCAATGTTATTTTATAGCGTGCTGGTAATGGAAAGATGAAATATTTATTGCATAGATAAGTTTATTGGCACAAGATTTCTGAGGTACAGCTGCTGAGAGATCATTTAAAAATGTTTGCTCTGTTTTAGTGTAATTTATCACTGTGAAAGAGATACTTTAATAGCTGCAATGATAAAGGCATTACAATCATGGGGTGTAAAAACATAACCTGCTGGCTCTTACAAGTGGGTGAGTTTTCAAGTTGAATATTTTGAAGTGAGATACTGAAGGCTTTGATATATTGCTGACTTAATGCATTCTTGAGATTGACAGTGGATTTCAGACCCCAGTAAATTCAGCTGGTGCTTAACACTGCTTCAGGTGCTGTATTTAACAGTGTTGAACTGATGCTTCTTTGTGTTTCATCCATGTGCAGCATTACTGTATGCAGTTAAATTGCTGCTGCTACAGCAATGTACTGTTTGTGTTTTTTAAGAATGGAGCAAGCCCTGCCATGAAACAGATGTCATTGTGGTAAACACTGTGCAAACAGAGAGCAAAAAAAGGGGTCCTGCCCTGAAGAATTCTTTGTGTGGATTAGTAGCTTTGGACACAGCTGATGTTTCACTCCTATCTGTTGCATGCAGCACTTGAGAGCTGATGTTTGGGTGTTTTGAGAAGAGGTGGAAAGGGAAAGATGTTACATCCTTTGCAGGTATCACTGCTCTTTGGATTCTGATTGCATGGGCTTGTAGGCACAGGACAAGCCTGCCTTCCTAAGGAGATTAAGGAATTGAGTGAAAAGGAGTCTGGATTGCAATCTGCAAGAAAGGAACCCCAAAACTTCTGCCTTCTGGCCACGCTGAGGCTGCAGCTTGGACTTGGAGATGCATATACATCAGCCTGGGTTCACAGGAGTACACGTGTACTAACTGTATGGAGGGAAATTGAGTATATGTATCCAAACCCATCCTTATCTGACACATCACACAATCTCAAAACATTTGTTACTGGAATAAAACTGCAGATGATGTGAAAATAGATTGCTTGACCCAAACCTAAGTGCTTTTGGGTTCGGGATATTTTCTTTTCCTGAATGTGTACAACTCCTTCTACCTCATAGCAATCTCATATTTGCATGAGTAGCTTACTGTCTCAATACACTTATTTTTTCCTCATAACTCCTTTGCACCCATTTAAGTTGCTGCTAGTACACTGTTTTATGGCTTGAAATTACTTATTTCTATTGAGAACTCTGCATTGTTCCTGTTTTCTTGGCTTCTAGCACAATACACTAGCACTAATTTTGCTAGCATGAATGTTCCTTGTTGAATGTGTTTGTATCATCTTGTGCTGTCTAATTTCATATTTCAAAACAAGAACTGAAATCTGAATATCTTTTAAACCCCTAGCTGCAGTGAGTATAGGAGTCTGTTTACTGTAAGGATTTGGGCAGTGACAAACAGCATTCATATAAGCTTTTCCCCACCTTTAAGAACAGAAATAGACGTGGCACAGTTTTTTGCATCATTTTTAATCCAGGCCCTCTTCACTTGTTGAAAGCTAGTTCCTATCGCTGGGAAGTAACTCCTGACAGAAGGTCTTCAAATGCATGAGCAAGATTGAACAGAATCTGTACATATGGATCTAAAAAAAAGCCCAAGAATTTATTTTTATGTATTCCATCCCTCTGGGAACAGTGCACTGGTATATATTTATCCCAGGCATGTACTCTGCAGGAGGCTTCCTTGAGGTAATATGCCCTGGGAGGTGACTCCTTCTGTTTCTTCTTCCTTAAATAAGTTTTAGTCTTTTCTCTGACTGCTGTGATTCAGCCTTCTTTTCTTTTAAATACATCTTCCCTTTTTTTGTTGTCCAAACCAATACTAGGTATTCACATAATTAAAATCAGAAGCCAGGATCAATCTCTGCAGGTGTACTTGTAGGCCAGTGGGCCTTGCTCCCAGCAGTGTCGCACCCCAGGGTGGCAGCAGGAGCTGTGAGGTGCCAGAGTGGGCGCTGAGTGGGATGGATCAGTTGGTGAGGGTGGAGCTGGGGCAGTTGCTGGTCTGCAGCCTGGCTGCAGCAGGTCCAGAGTTGTGAGCTGGGAGTCCTTAAAGGTTACCATCACCTACTGAGGCATTTCTGCACAAGAACCCTTCTCTTCACAAGGGATATACACAAGGGGCTGCTCTCCACTCCCCAATTCCCTGTCTTCTGTTCATTGTAGGATGAATCATTGAACCTTCCACATGGAGAAATCTCTATTCCCGCTCAGGGTCTTGCTCACATAGATCAAAGTACAAGAAGTGTAGATTATGGAAAGGTGTTTGGAGAAAAATGGGCAATTTTTTGTTACTTAAGCTGCTTTCAAAGCCATGAAAACTAATAAGTTTTGTTACTTTGGATTTGCTAAGCTAAGTCTTGCAAATGTCAGTAGATGCTGAACAGCTTAAAAATGACATTTTAAAACAAATAATTTCTTCTTAGAGAAAAGGACATGGTTTTAGGTGTTTTTCTCTGTGTTTAGGGAGAATTCTTTGACTGTCCTCAAATAAGATAATATTATCCCTCTATAGAGTTATTTTAAGATTAATTATATTACTAATTCTCAGGTATAATTAAAAGTTTAATTTAAAGGCATTAAAAAAAAACAAGCAATAAAGTACAGCTTTATACTAAAGCATATGTATGAGCTTTGTCATATATTGCTGACATCTGGTTAAAGTCTGTCCAGGTTTTAAAAGTAATTCCACTACAGGGCCAGTATGATCCACATGCATTAATAGAGCAGTGTTAGTGACTTTCCCCACTGGATTGCTTCACTAATTATAAATCTTTCTCTTTTATTTTTGATAGCAAAAAATACATAAAATATCTTGTCTGGAGAGCAGTTGTGTTTTGTAGGGTATGTTTTTTATTGATGTAAAATAATCTGAAGATTATACATGCTTCATAGCATACTTACGCTTTCAGCTGCTGATGCTGTGAATTTCAGTATTTCTTTTTCACTTTGGTCATTTTAGAAATAACATCTAAAGCTGTTTCCCACATCACAACTGAAGAATTGTCATGTTTATTTAACCAGCTACATCTGGCTTCCAGTAAGTCCCAAATTTCAGTTTTTCACAGAGCACAGAAAAAATTTCGCTAAGCCTAAATTTTTTGAAAGAAGTGTTCTTCTTGTAGGAGAAGGGATTAAGTGTTTTTCAGATCATACCCTACCTCACAGATTCCTTATTCCTTAGAGGACAACATACAGATCTTCTGGCACAGTGTCACTGCCAGCACCACTGCATGTGGAAAAGGTTTTTCAGTGATGTTTTTGGAGCCAGGCTGGAGATGATGAGGTTAATCAGCAGAAGCAGCCAGTGCCAAGCTCTTAGCCATCCCACTGTTGTGCCATGGGAGCCAGGAAGGTGTGGAACACTGCTTCTGCCTTGCAGCCCCCAGAGACAGAGACTGCCCTTGGCCTTCAGGCAGCGTGCTGTAGTCACATGTAAGAAGTGTAATCTGATAGGAGAGTTACGACATTACAAATATTTACAGGAACAAGAATGTAGTGAGATGATAAAAGCTGTACTAGTCTGATTTGGTTTAGTTATATGAATAAAATAAGTAAGGCGAAGAAGTTGATCTGTGGGAAATGGAGTCCAATATGAATGTCTTAAGATGGCTCTGCTTTGGGTAGGGTCTGTTTTGGATGATACTTTGCTTTTGTAGGATGTGTGTGCCTTCATTAGCTATTTGGAGAGGGAGGATTGTCAATTCTGTAACTCTGCTTTTCTACTACGTTTTATAACACTGTGTAAGTGTAAAGTCTGCTTGGGCATCTATGATTTTGAGATAAGCTTTTAGATTCTCTGGTAAGCAATAATTAGTTTTGGAGTATCTCTGGTGTAAAAGCAAAAACATGTTTTGACAAGATTTTGTGTATTAAGATTTGCTTTTGACATTTCACAAGGATTGGGAAAGGGATATTTCACATAGTCCAGTTCTTAACAAGGTTATTTTTCAGGTAATTACGTAGGCTTAAATTTTGATCTGACTAGTTTTCTTGGGCTTTCACTACTCTTCTACTGGTATAATGATAATATATTCTCAGAAGACACCATCTGATTTTTAAGGTTGTAAAATAGGATTTCTAGTAACTTTAGTATGCTTGAGCCTTAAAAAAGTATTGAGTTTTATTTTTTACCCAGGATCCACTGGTCTGTGATTTTTCTTACATTAAAAAGCATTTGTTTTATTGTCTTTCATTTACACATATGTCTGTGCACACCTGTAAATACACTGAGAATAAGTCTTATACAAATCCTTGTTGTTATTAAATCACTTGTTAAAGTTCAGTAGTCAAGTCTACATGGTCCTCACAGTTCAACTGTTTCATTTTGTTCTTTACACAGGAGCCCTTACCAAAGTAAAGGAGAGTAAGCGGCACGTGGAAGAGGGGAAGATGGAGCTCCAAAAAGCTGAGGGCATTCAAGAACGTTGTAACATTATTTCCTTTGCAACCCTCGCAGAAATTAATCATTTCCACAAAATTCGTGTGAGGGACTTTAAATCACAGATGCAGCATTTCTTGCAACAGCAAATACTCTTTTTTCAAAAAGTGACACAAAAGCTAGAAGAAGCTCTTCACAAGTATGACAGTGTTTAGTCCCTGATTTGTGGACTTTGCTCAGCATGAACGTGACCCAGGCAGCAGAGCAAATGCTGCTGAAGAGCTGCTGCCAGTGGTAGATGGCGGTACAAGGATGGGTTTGTGTTCACCTGGAACCCGGGTTTAATCTCTGATTATGTAGAAAGGAAACAGTTATAGGGCTATGTAGTAGAAACAGTACCACGCATTGTAACTAAGTTATACTGTGTATGCCTACACCATTGTAACTTTTTTGAAATAATGAGTATACTATTTGCCTTATTGCTTTTTGAAATACGGTATCTTAGTGCATACTTCATAGACCTCAAAGCCCTTTGGGTATTTAAGGAAGTTGGCTAGATAAATGCCTGCTTCAGATGCCTTTTTACTTTCCTAGATTTGGATTTCCTAAATTCAAGCAATTCTCTGTTTACAGACTCCTACTAGAGCAGCTATGTGATTCTGTGCCTTTAGACTCTATTTTTCCTTTTCTAGTAAGTCACATTTTTTGTGATTAAATGAATGAAGGGTTGGTGCCTGTGACAGGAACTGATGATGAAACCTCACATTGACTGGAAAAAAATTCAGCTGCCATCCAGTTTGCATAGCAAGTACTTTCTTACGACAAATGTTGGCTCAAAAGGGAAAAGTTAAATTTATTCACACTTTCCCTGGAAATCGAGACTACTTGTTAAATGTACTAGGATGTTAAGCACATGTACAAAAATACACCACTTAATTCCCTTTCTGAAAGAAATAATAGTAAGGGGTGAGGTTTTTTGGTGTTTTTTGTTTGGTTTTTTTTGCTTTTTGTTGTTTTTTTTGGTATACAGCATTACTGTAAGTAGAAAGTTGAAGAGCTAGCCTAATAAAAATTACATATATCAAGGGGATATTAATGCAAGCTATGTGGCTGCAACATTTTTTTTAAATTTCAAATTATTTGCGCTTTGTTCAGTTGCTGATTCAGTTTAACTTCAGACTTGCATCTGCACTGCCAGTTGTCTGAGTTTAAACTCCACTGTGATTCATTAGTTTACTAAGGAAAAAGTTTTTGGGGATTATCAATAAATAAATTATCTGAAGGCTTGGCTGAACTGACTTGGAAAACAGGTGGCATTTTTATGTTTGTAACACTCAAGAATTAACAATTGTCTTAATTTTTGTATAAATATTTTTGACAAGCAGGGTGCATTTATAGATATGTAAACACTATCTTTTAAAGAGGTTTATGGCTTATTTCCCTTGAATTAAGTCTGTATTTCTTGCCTATTGATTTCCTTCTTATAAGTCAGTATGAAAGAGGGGTTTTGTTTATCCTATCTTTTCTCTCCTGAACAAAAATAAGAAAACTTTGCAAGGAAGCAAAATGTTTATTTTTTGTTTAATTGCATTAATCAAAAATAGCTTAAACAAATGAAAGCCTGGAAAAGGAAGTTGAGCAACAGTTACAGTTAAGTACAAATCATTCCTCACCTATGCAGCAGAAATGTGCAGTTCTTTCAAATGATCATGTGAGGTTTTGTAGTTTAACCCCGCACCTCTCTTTCAGAGGAATAACTGAAGAATGTAGTTTTGGCTCTAAGATTCACCTCCAAATTTTTGGAGATGGCTGTTTTGCACAAGCTGTGTTTGGTGGTGCTTCTAGTACACGCATAAAGCAGTAAAATATAGAATAATGAAGAGGGGAAAGCAAGTATTTGTAAAAGAAAGGACAATCAGTGAGGAAAGACTCCATTTCCAGCCTGTTGAAACAGTTCTGCAAACACGATTGACCATAAAATAAGGACCACAGTCATAGAGCTGACTTGCTCTTTACCTTCCTCATGGTGTCTCATTCTACATTCAAAACTCACCACTTCCCCTAACAGCTCTTCCCAGCAGTACTCCTACTTTCCCATACATCATTTATTTATGTGACAGAGTCACGAGCTAGGTTTAAGCTGAGTTCCATGGCTAATGTTTGCTTAAGCCACATACTGTTTTACTAAATGTCTTTACAGTAATTAGATCAGACTATAATCAAGCTGATTCTATGTGGAGATATTAAGACCTGTTCAGAAATTGATCTTGGTTCAGTAGAAGTATTTTAGGAGGCTGGTATTAATGACATGTTCATGTCCAGGAGGAAATTAAGCTGTGATATGTATTCATAAAACGTTATCAGACAGGTACAGTTTTCCCTAATAAACTGTCATGGCCTTCACCTTACTTTCTCATTTGTGAATTTATTTGAGTACAGGAAAAGTGAGTGTAGTAATTGGTTAAATTTGATGTACCAGAAAATTTTGGTTGGAATCCTGGTTTGAATTATTGCAGAGTACAGAAGGGTTCTGGTCTACATCTATATTAGCGTTTTCTTCTTTTCCTCAGTCACTGTAGAGTTGAACTGGCTGACGGGTGAAGCACAAGGAGTTGCAGTAAAGGGTGTTGCATAAGGCTGGTGACTGGTCACCAGTGGGGTTCCACAGAGCTCCATCTCAGGCCCCTTGCTCTTCACTGTTTTCATAAATCACTTGGACACAGAACTCAAAGGGGTACTAAGTTTGATGATGAGGCTAAGATGGAAGTGACTGTGCATGCCCTTAAAGGCAGAGAAGCCCAACAGAGAGATGGACAATTCAGAGGGCCAGGCAATCACCAACCATCTGAAGTTCAACAAGGGCTGGTGCCAGATTCTGCACCTGGCATGGGGCAGCCCTGGATGTACAGACAGGCTGGGGAATGAGAGGCTGGGCAGCAGCGCCATGGAAAGGGCCCTGGGGCTCTGGTCCATGGCAAGCTGAACATGAGCCAGCAGTGCCCTGGCAGCCAGGAGGGCCAAGCGTGTCCTGGGGGCATCAGGGACAGCATCAGCAGCCAGGCAAGGGAGGGGATTGTCCTGCTCTGCTCTGCACTGGGGCAGCCTCACCTCCAGTGCTGGGGGCACTCCTGGGTGCCACAGTATCAGACATTGAACTACTGGAGAACATCCAGAGGGCCATGAGGATGTTGAAGGTTCTGGAGGGGAAGCCTGATAAGGAACAGCTGAGGTCACTTGGTCTGTTCTGCCTGGAGGAGACTGAGGGGAGACTTTGCTGTGCTCTTTAACATCCTCATGAGGAGGAGGGGCAGGCACTGATCTCATCTCTGTGGTGACCAGTGATGGGTCTTAAGGAAATGGCCTGAAGTTGTGTCAGGTGAGGTTTAGGTTGGATACCAGGAAAGGGTTCTTCTCCCAGAGGGTGTTTGGGCACTGGAACAGGCTTCCCAGGGAAGTGGTCCAAGCACCAAGACTGACAGTTCCAGAAGTGTTTAGACAATGCTCTGGCATATGGTGTGTCTTGGGGATTCCTATCTGGAGTTCAGGAGTTGGACTTAATGATCCTGACAAGTGTCTTCTAGCTCAGCATGAGTTTATGATGCAGGGTGCCTGCATTCTATTAATGCTTGCTGCACTGTATAAGAACTATAGTATTAATTGAATTTGGACCAATTATGACACTGACCACTTATGACTGACTGACTACTGAGTGGTGTGGTCTGGGATCCAAGTGTACTCTACAGTAATGTGAATGTATATTGTGTGGGACTATGGAAGCACCAAAGGAAATCTAACAATTTGAATAAATAAATGTGAAAGAAAGCAAATTTGCTCTGTATCACAAACCCTTTTGTTTCATGGGATTCATGTAATTTGTTTTCAATGCATCACAGTTATTGTGTTGGTAAGTAGTAAGAATCTAGTGTGCTTGTTGGGGTTTGATATCTGCAAGAAGATCCACTGAGGTATTAGTTTGTGTTAAAGTGCTGAATCCTGTGAACCCTGGAATGAACTCTTCAGCATAATTATGTACTTAAAATCACCAACAAGTGGAGAGTGAATAATATTTCTGTTCAAATTGTAGGGTTTACAGTTAGAAATTAGCAACATACTAAAATTATTAGATGTTTGATTCCTATCCCTTTTCTTTTTTTTTGTGATATTTGCAGAAGAGAGTTACCCCAATGATTTGTGCATGCTTTCTACACTGTTGTTGCAAATAAAATTGGTTTGGTTTTAGAAAACCTTAATCAGCTGCCTGCACTGAAAATGCCGACATTACTTGGTGAGGCACAGGTATCTTTTTGGTGAATTACAACATCTGGTTGACAGTATCTGATTATTTTGCCAGACCTTCACCATTCCAGCTAGCATCTTCCTTGCTGGTTGTCTGCTGCAACCTGAATTCTTCTGGGAAGCTTAAGTGAGAATTGCTCAGCTATTTCTCAAAAGGAGTTCATAAAAAATTTTCAAAACGGTGTTTTCTTTTTAAATTCTGTAAACAATTTGGCTGGAAATCTTTAGTTCTTTGATACTTTGGAGGAAGGAGTTGATATTTGGCAGACTCATTATCTTTTACAACCTTAGATGTGCTTTCTGCACAGCCTGTGAAAATTTGTCCATCTATTTCCAAGTTCTACCAAAGATTTTCTGGGACCTGCAGTTTTGACAGATGAATTTTCTGTAACTCCCTTTTCCTCCATGCAATCTTGATTCTAACCTTAGTCAGCAGCAAGTGAGGCTTTGACTGTAGTTCTTTTCCCCTTCCTTCAGAGGAGCTGCACCTCTCAGGCCACAAGCTGAGCAAAGAAGCTGTCGATAGGTGCTGGTGGCTTTTTGGGCCTGGCTACGGGAGAAGAGGAGCAGCAGCCTGGAACACAAGCTTGATGTTGTGCCTGGCAGCTACAAGAAGGTGGATGTCAGAGATAGCTGAAGAAGAACATGAAGATAAGAAAATGGTGAGGAGAGAAGGCCCTGTGACTACAAAGGCCTTTTCCTCCAGTGCCTGATGAATACCAAAGTATCCAAGACTTTTGCTGTTTCTAAATAGCCATCATGAGCAGGCAGAAAATGGGCAGCTTTAGTTCTGCTCGTGGTGAGAACAGCAATGTTTTGTTTCCATCATTAGAAGTTACATTCTTTGCTCAATGGTCTCGTGGGCAGCTGAAAACTGTTGAAGAACTGTAGGTTTTGGGGCTGAAGGAGATGCCATAATTCAGGCCCAGTCAGGCAGCACGGTAGATGTCGGTGTGGCTTCATGCATTTCATCACACACCTTTTTTCTTGGGAAGAGGAGATCAGTTTAGGAAATTGTGCACCTTAGAACTTCTGTATTAAGGAATACTAAGATTAATCATTCAGGGAAAAAAAAAAAGAAAAATTAAAAATATTTCAGCATTAAAATTGCCTGTGGTAACTAGTATATCAAGACACCTCATGGGACATTTGCACTGTTTCCCTGCCTGATTGAGTGCACATGATATAAAGCATTGTGCTAATCAGCTTAAGGTCTTTCAGAGAGGTTGTTGTCTGGCTAATTCATACTTCTTTTTCAGCATCAGTTGTACTCTGCACTGTGAGAAAGTCCAGGGGAGTGAAGATCAGGTACGGGTGGCTGTCAGCCTGCAGAGTGGTGTTCAGAGAACTTGACTGTTCCTGTCTCCACCCAGGCTCTATGCAATAGAGATGTGAGATAAATCATTTATATGCTCTCCATTTTGTGTAGGCTTGAGTTTAAACCCAGGAGTTACACCGAACAAGGTGCTGGGAATTCACAATTTTCACTGAAGGTTATACACATTGTGCTTTGGATAGAGGAAATACTTCAAATGCAGAGTTGTCTGGAAAAAAATAATCAGGTATTCATTTTTTTGGGTAGACTTGCACAAGTTGGAGAACATTTGTAATCCATTAGCAGCAAAAGAGGAATAGTAAACCCAGATCATATTGTTGGAATGTTGCAAATGTAAGTATAATCTCCTTGAAATTAGTGTTCAGATATTGATTTATTTTTTAAAAATCCCTCCTGAGAAAATTAATATTTTGCCTTCAGTATGATGTGTGAGTATTATTTAGGAAATAAGAGATGGGGCCACATGTTGAGTAGCAAGGATTCTCAGTCAGGTACTGTTCATTCCATTAATAGAATGATAAAGGCCTTCTGAGATGAATCATAGAGTGATCATTTGGATGTATATTTTGGATGTATATTCACAGGAAAGCGGAAGTAGCCACATGAACTAACTTACTTCTGTCATTTCCTAAGGCTTGAGATGCTGCCTCGTAATTCCATAATTTCTCAATGTAACACAGTGCAGTATAGAATCTGTTGCACATGGAAAAGTAAATTGTGTAATATATGTAAGTAATGTAATTTCTATATACTTCAGTCTCACGCGGTTGACAGCAAAGCTCAGACATGCCCTGAGTTAATTTAAATACAAATTAGTAATAGATACAGTAACAGTTAATTTTCTAAAGTTAAAAGGCATCTCCTGTACTGGCTGATAGACTTGCCACTTAATTTGGTCCCACTTTGAAATCAATGGGATTTGTTTTGCTTGAGTCCACTGGGAAGAATATCAGGCTCAGTGAGTTGAAATTACAACCCTCCATCAACCCAGAAGTGTTCAGCCCAGACTATTCCCCTCCTGTGCTCATTTACAACTGAATTTAACATACAGAATTTTGAAGTTGCCTGTCAAAAAGCTCTATCCTGCAATTTTAATCAAAACCATCCCCTATTTTGGGGAATATAACATTATCATTTGAAATGAAGAATGATACTGCTTTTGGTTTTAAAAGACTTTTCCAAGGAGCATGAAAACCTTCTGCAAGAAGATAAAATCAGGAATTTTGAATTTCATCTTTTCTCTCTTGAGTGTTTTAGCTGGCATTAACAACTATTTTTTATGGATAAAATAATGCAGGGGAAGAACATCACATAAATACATTAAAAATTTTAGAGCTCAGTGAGACAGTACAAAGTTTTATTTGCAATGAGTTAAGGTGACTGTATTTCTGTTGGTACAGACCATGCTATTTTTTAAGATCTTTTCTTTGGAAAAAAACCTAGAGTCAGTTCTTTAATTAAAGGTGAAGATGGTGAAATAGTGTTGAAAGAGTATCCTCCCTTCAATTTCGAGTCACTAGCCCTCAGGTAAGAGTTGCAGGAGACATTTAGTTCCTCCGCTGTCCTTGAGGGGCACTTGGCTGGCTCCCTGTCCTGCAGGAGGCTGCCGCACCCATCACCTCCACCCCAGTGCTTCCTAATGTGACTGGGGAAAGAGCTGCGAACAGCAGTTCAGTTTCACAGACAATTTCTGGTTCCAAACACGTGAACGATGCTGCAAACCGCACTTGCAAAATGATAATTGTCAGAGTCCCCCAGTGCCATCCTGGCAGGGTGCTGCCACGTTCACTATTTTTCTTTTTGCTTTGCTTAGAGAAATTGCAGGCAAGATAACTACCCCAATTTTTAAATCAAAGGAATTTAGGACCGTGCTGCATGCTGTGACAATTGCTGTGTCAAATCTGTGCCATTGCTTATCTATCAAGGGTAGATTTAATTTCATATAATTGTAAGAAATACAGAAAGAGTTTTTCAGAGCTTTAGTAAGCATTGGGAAAACCTTGTTTGCTTGCATCATTGTTCAGGATCTGTGAAGCAAGCTTATCAGAGGTAAGGTCCCTGCTGTCAGAGTGTGGTACCAGGTTTGCTTTGTGCCCATGGGTAGTTGCTGTGTAGAAACAGTCTGTCCAATAGATTAATGCAAACCTGACTCAGTGTGCTAATGAAGAATTGCTAGTTGGTAAGAAAGCATACCTTCTCAAGCTCAATTACCTTCTCTGGGAGAGTCTTTAATTTCAAACATGCGGTAGTATTCAGTTTCTTTTCTTTTCCTTGCCACTTTCTCTGTGGGAGTCACTTGTGAATAAGCATGGACAGCTGCTCTCAGACAGCCCGGACTGTTCCATAAGCAACATCCATTCAGAAGCTGTAGTTGAAAGGCAGCTGTATCTCTGCTTTAGGGTAAATGGTGTGGCAAGGTGCCTTTAAGCTCTGTTTTGAGTGACATGAAAGTCAGATGGAAAAATGAAGTTATGATGATACGTGTTAAACTCTGCATAAGGATGTGGCCAATCCATCATGCTGCAGTGGTGAGCAGCTCAGTGGTGAGCTTGTCCTGTTCTGCTGGTCTTTTCCCCCAGGTGGTTGTCAGCAACAACACTTCATTCTCGCAGTGTCTCAAATAGGTAAGTTTCTGGGCTCTGCTGTCCATACCCCCACAGCACATGCAGTGACAAGGAAATGTGTCTCATTTCAAGAACTGGTTGCTCACACTTTGGGCCGCAGTTAAGGAGCGTATTTGGTTGAAGAAGTTGAGCAATATGAATCTCCCAGTGCCTGGGAGTGGGGAGGAAGGAGTTTTAACTGCTCACAGTAGTAACCGGATAAAGGGCAGACTCTACACCTTGCAACATTGTTCAGTGTATCAGTGTGGTAAGGAATGCCTGTCTGGAACTTGTTAGGGCAGGAAGATGAGAAGGAAGGGGGAAATAATTGTCTCTTTCCTCATAGCCCAAGTGCAGACTGTGGAGCTGTTTGTTGACAACCAAAGAGAGAAGCTGAAGGATGCTGCAGGTTTCCCTTTGGATCATTCTGAATCGTGAATGCCCAATGGGTAAAGTATCCTGCAGAAGGCAGTTGTGACTATTTTCTCTTTAGAATCATTATTGCTTGGTCTAAAATACAGGAGCAGCCATGCCAGGAGGAACCTCTGGCAGTAAATGTTCAAATGGCGTCAAGGTCATCTCAAAACCTCCCTTGCATTCTTCTGCACTTGGAGACAGCAAGGAAAGGACAAGCCTTAGCTCACACTTATCACAGATGCTTGTTCCTGAGACATATGTTCCTGGATCTCTGAGGCCAAAGGAGTCAGGATTCCCTTATGCATGAGTGAAACTATTTCAGTGCTATCCAGGACATTGTGCAGGAGTTAGTGACATTCGCACTGGCATCAGTCAGGGCTCAGCATGACCTTGCTCTTTAGCAGGACACGCTGTAGGTGCCCACCTTCCAAAGTGTAGTCTGGGATGTGAGTCCCCAGGCTATAAAAGCTTTCATCTGAAGCTGTACAGGAAGGACATAAGCTCTCAAGGGGCTGTGTGCTCATTACCCCAGTGCTCATTCCATCCACTGACTACTTCTGTATGATCTTTTTCTTCTCCCCCTGGGAAATGTGTACGCAAATTGTTCAAGGAGTCAAGTCACCTGATGCAGAGATCCTCTCCATAAGCCAGACACCTTAAACTAGGTTTACAGGGTCTGCATTCCTTATGGGCCTTAAGCAGTTATCTGCTTGGATAGTCAGGAAATTTCATTCAAAATAGATCTAAAGTACATTAGCTAAACCATGTCAAAGCCTTATGTCCATATGCTCATTCAGGATTCATGCTATCCCCATTTAGCCTTATTTGCTCACATACTGAACTAAAGTAAATCAAATTAAGCTTAATACTGAATAAGAGTGCCCAGTGTTTGCACAGGGAGTTATGCAGCTCTAATACCTAAATTCCCATATGTAGCTGACACATGCAAACTAGTCTGAAAATTTTTGCACAGAAAAGATGCCAAATAATTTCCTGTATATTCTAGAATTTATGCAAAATCTGAGCAATTTTTCTCACTTCCAGCATATTTTCTAAACTGGGATTAGAGGCTAAGACTGCTCTAGTACAGGTCAGATTCCCAGTAGGAGCTACAGCTGCCTATCTAGAGGAATCCCAAAGCCAGAAAAGGCAGGGTGAGAAAAGGCTTTTCAAGCCTACATGGTTCTCAGGGTTGCTGCAGTACATCACCATGTGTGCGAGGCACGATGTGCCTTCTGCCCTTCCCAGCACACGATGCTCACAGCCCTCTGCTGAGCTGTATTCCCACAGACCAGTCACTGTCCCTGCTGCCCGAGGGAGGAACAAGCATAACAAAGGAAAACTGGAAAAAACAGGCTGATAAAATTGAATTGTGATCTGTAGCAATTGGCAGTATTGTCTACATGTTTATGCGTAGGGGTGACTCAACTTTTTTTCCTATTATTGGTGCATCAGACATGTTCTGTCTGAAACAACTCTGTTTTTGTATAAATTTTCTTTACATGTATCCTTTCTACATTGATTACATTACTCCAGTTGGGCTGGCTGCATTCTTAGAACTTGCATTAAAAATTCATTAAAACTTTTGTCAAGATTTTACCTGTCAGATACTTCTTTTCTCTTGTGATTAGCTGTCACTGAAATACTGTTTCAGTGGTTAATTTGAACTCTTTCTGACTCTTTTTTAATTCCTGCTCAAATGTTTATAATTTCATAGTCTGACAGTGAGCAGAACCTAATCTCTACCAGTGGGGAGATAATGTAAGTGGGCTTTTTCTGATGATGAACAATACTGATGAACAATACTAAGGAGCCCAAAGCAGAGATGTGTCTCAGAGTGTAGTGAAGCCATATAAGCTGCTGCCATGAGCTGCAAAACAAGAGTGTTTGAGGATACATTCAAAGAGGCATCCAGTTCTCAAATTATATATTTAAAATACCTTCATCAGCCACCACTCAATCCTGAAAGTGCCTAATTCCATAACTATTTACATTTTCATGTTTATGTTTTTGAAAGTGATGCAATGGAGGTGCATCCATCGCACTTTGCACCTCCCTCAAGGTTGCTCAGGTCTTCCCACGGTCAAATACCTCATTGCTTAAGGTGCATGTAAAATTCATCAGCACAGATGTACTGGACCTTGCTCTAGATGAGTTTCTTAGAGTTGTGATGATATTGCTAGAGGTTACCTGAAGGAGAGCAAGATCTAGATTATGCATCTGCCCCCTAAGTGCAGTGTCCAGAAACTGAAACCTTAAACTGTGTTCAGTTTCTTCTGGTTGATTATGCAGGCTTTTCTCTGGTAGGAGAGTTCATGGTTCCAGAGGGTTGAGTCCCAACACTTCCCAGCTAAGCTGAGAGCCTCTCTTTAGGAATTCAGAGTGCCAGGTGCATTTGAACTTACACTCATGTGGAAATGCTGGCTATTTTTTTTGCCTTAAACTGTCTTTCACAGAATCACAGATCTATTAGGGCTGGAAGGGACTCCAGGAGATCATCCACTCCAATCCCCTGCCAAGGCAGTGTCACCAAGACAGGTGACACAAGAACATGTCCAGGTGGGTTTTGAACATCTCCAGTGAAGGAGACTCCATGACTTCTCAGGGCAGCCTGATCCAGTGTCACCCTCAGTGTGAAGAAGCTTTCTTCATGTTGAGGTGGAACTTCTTGTGTTTTAGTTCATGGCCTCCTTGTCCTCTCACTGGGCACCACAAAAAAAAGTCCGGCACTATCCTCTTGGCACTTGCCTTTGAGATGTTTATGTGCATTTGTAGTCTTAGATGGATTTATGTGCATCTCTTTTCCAAGTAGTCCCAGCTCCCTCAGTCTCATAAGAAGATGCTCCAGACCCCTGATCATCTTTGTGACCCTTTGCTCCTTGGCTGCCTGGTGCTGAGAAACCCAGAACTGGGCACTCCAGATGTGGCCTTACAGGGCCAAGTAGAGGGGCAGGAACACCTCCCTTGACCTGCTGGCCACACACATCTGGAACCACCCAGGATCCCGCTGGGCCTTCTGGCCAGCAGGACACACAGCTGGATCATTGTCAACTTGTTACCCACCAGGATTCCCAGGTCCTCCTCAGCAGAGCTGCTCTTCAGTAGGGCAGCCCCAGCCTGAGCTGATATTTGGGGTTATTCCTTCCCAGGTGCAGGACCCTGCACTTGCCCTTGTTGAACTTCACTAGGGTTCTCATTCTCTCCACCCAGCTCTCCAGCCTATCCAGGTCCCACTGAATGGCCCTGTCTGACATAATAGCCAATATTTCATGTGTGAATTGTGGTGATCCTGCATGGTGCTAGCTCAGGCAGTAAGCTCTTCTGAAACCAGTGACAAGGTTTCGAGTGTCGCAATTACTAGGAAACGAGGCTGAGTTACGGTAAACCACAAACTGCAACATATTCTTTCTCACCTTCTTCAAGATATGTCTTTTTAACATAATAGAAGTTTAATTATCAGGGTATTTTGAAGTGGACTCTATGCCTGTGTCAGGGCTTGCTGATGCAGTTGTCACTGAGTAGCAGTAGCAGGTATCTACTTTCAGGTTGAAAGAAAACAAATGATAACAAACACACTCCCTAGTTCTTGCACATTTATTTATCAACATATAAGGAAATTGGTATCCTTCAATAAAATGAAAATATTAAAATCCTGTTGACAGCAGTATCTCCCAGCTATGATTTGTTGGATATTTATTGCCCACACTGATGGTTGGCAGCAGATGCCTGCTTTTTCATTACTGGCACCTCCCTTAAAAAAGAAAAATAAGAAGAAGCTAAACAGACAAAAACCACAAAACACACAAAGAAACAAGTAGATATTTAAATGAGTCTATAACACACTGATGCAACTCTTCGCTCAGGTTATAATTTCATGTGTTAACTAGAATAATAAACATAATGTCAGTATATCTATACCCCCTGTTCAGTGCTGAGTATTTAGGTAATTTTGTCATTCTCTTCTGCTAATTGTTTTGTGGCTCGCAGACTTTGAAATAGTGCATTTTCTCTCTTATCATACAAGCTGGAAGAGTGCCCAAAGCATATTAGCTCATCAGCCAACCATTTCTACCTGCTGCTCACTGTCTGCTACTGCTAAATATATGCTAATGATGCTATCTGAGCCTTAGGATGAATTTGTAAATTGTGCTTATGGCAGGGAAATGAATGCTACTTACAAAGGTGACAAAGAAAGCAGCTGCTTTTAGATGAGATGAATCACCACATTATATTTTACTCTAGGGTAATAAATTATATTTTCAGTTTTGAATTTCTTTTTTGGAAATGTGATTATAGGGCAACAGTAGCATATGAGAAACCTTTTAAAGTCTCCTGAGGCAGAATAAAGAGACTATAATAGATTTTTTTTAATGATCTGATATTTAAATACATACAAATCTGTTACAATATGAGTTTTTTAGAGGACTTTTATATATTGTGTTGCAATTTAAAAACTGCAGCCTTGGAATACTCTATAAGGCTTTTTTTCTTTTCTTTTTGTTACTTTTCAACAACACTGTGCAATGGTTGGTATGTCTGAATTACTTATGTATAAGATATATCAAAAGCAATTAAATAATATGAGAGCAAATCAAGCTAATTTGAAATTCCAATGTGCTGTAAAATAATGCAGCCTCTGTTAAATATGTTTGGTATGAAAGAAAAATAAGCCAACTGTAAGTACAGCTGGAGTTGGAATTGTTTAAACATTTTTGAAAGATTACTGAGATATTTAAAAGACTGTCTGAAAACTTGGGTTCTGCATTTCACAAAGATGCAGAGGAATAGCATTTTGGAAAGCTCTGCTGTTCCTCTTTATTTAGTGTTTTTGTAGTGCCAGGACAAGTCGTGCCAATGCCCTTCCAACATGCTTTTTCATGCCCTATCCCTCAAACCAAAACAGGAACAGAAGGGGTGAAGGGAATCAGCCAGACACACAGAGTGGGTATTTTGGCTGTCCCTGATGGGTGTCCTAGGGCACAGAGTTGCTCTCCCCTTGCCTGGCTGCTGGTCCCAGCAGTTCCCAGAGCCAGGCAGTGCCACAGGCTGGGCTGGGAGGCAGAGTCCAGCTTGGGGGAAGTCCTGCAGGAGTCTGCAAATGAACCATACCCACAGCTGGCTACTCACTGGGAGCTGGGCTGACCTCAGGTACAGGACAGCATGTCACCCTGAGGTGCAGAACTGCTGTCTCATGGGAAGACCAGCTCTAGTTCTTAAACCCTGTTCACATGTAGTGTCCTAAATGTGCTGGATCAGTCAGACTGATCAGTCAATCTGGGAAAAAACAGAGTCTCAATAATTTCTGAATAAGTCATAGAATTTTCTTTCATATGCTAAACTACTGGAAATAGAAACTTTTTAATTTGTCTTTGCTAAGGATGAAACAACATGAAAGTACTTTTGAAAATATTTCTATTTAGCCACAATAAAATACTTATCAAAAAGCAATGCCCAAAAATATGAGCAGGAAGTGTGACTGAGAAACAGGAAAAACATCTAAAGAAGTAAACTTAGGACACCAGGTATTTCAGTCACACAAACATCGCAGACCATGAGAGAACCACAGTGGCAGGAATCATTTTAACCCACAGTAATTTCTGGAGCTGTGCTTAACCTCTCATAGATAGCACTGAAAATCACCATGTGAGTTTTCACAGAATCACAGAATATCTTCCTCCCTTGTGGGAGGAACCCACAAGGATCATCAAGTCCAGCTTCTAGCCCTGCACAGCACCATCCCCAAGAATCACACTCTGTGCCTGAGAGCATTGTCCAAGTGAGCTCTGTCAGGCTGTGATGTGACCACTTCCCTGAGGAGCTTTTTCAGTGCCCAAACACAATCTGGGGGTAGAACCTTTTCCTAATAGTCATCCTAAACCTCCCCTGACACGACTCCGGGCCATTGCCTCAGGTTCTGTCACTGCTCACTCAGAGATGAGATCAGTGCCTGCCCCTCCTCTTCCCCTCCCAGGGAAGTTGTAGCTGCAGTGAGGTCCCCCCTCAGTCTCCTCTCCTCCAGGCTGAGCAGACCAAGTGACCTCAGCTGCTCCTACAACCCAGCAGCTTTAAAAGAAAACCCAAGCTTTCTCAGTCCCTTCACATACATCGTGGTTGGAAGATGACTGTGAAATGTTTTGAGTTCTTTGTGAATGTGTTCCTATTAGAGAATTGTTATGGAAACCTAAATATCTCCAGAGACAAGACCTCTCTGCTGTGTAAACCTGTAGCCCTGCAGTGCAGTACTGCCTTCCAGCAAGAACCCATGAGCTCTGCAGGAGCTTTCCAAGGCCTCGTGACTGAGACTCATCAGGTTCGCTCTGTCTGAATATCTCTTGACTTGCCTGCAGCTCTGTTTTGCTTTGTTTAACCTCCAGTTAACCAGGTGCCTGTGGCTAATTCCCTCTACTTGTGTTTATCCTGTACTTGTGTGGTACAATCGTGCTTTTACACAGCTGGCAGTAGCAAGCAGTGGCACTGTGTTAAATGAGATGTTTAAGGCTCTGCCACACAATATGAGGCAAAGAAATAGAGGTGTGGTATGACAGCAGAGGATGTGAGAAGTGGAGATACAGAATTCATCACAGACTTAGGGGGGTGGAGCAGTAAGAGATGGGCCACAGGTCTGGCACTTGACACTCACCGGTTGTCCATTTTAGAAATGTGGATCCTGATCTGGATTAATCTAATTTGACAGCTAACAAAGGGAACATGGAAATAATATCTAACATACATAAATAGTATTATATGTAATAAATGCATTTGTAAAATGAAGCCATAAACCACAAAAGAAAGGTAAAAAATTGCTTTGGAAAGCATTAAAAAAACCCCCTCTTATCCCAAGTGCATATCAGGAAGGAGGAAGAATCCAATGTCATGACCATCACATTCCTCATGGTGAGTGACTCCAAGGGCTATGGTTGATGCTGTTATTCTCTCCAGTTGGTCCAGAGTTCCTGAAGGTCCAGAGGAAAGTGGAAGGGTGAGCATATGTCCAAAGAAAGGGGTAGAAAATATTAAATATGTGCGTGACAATTTTATTATTGCTATGATTGAGTCTTTTCCTGTACAGAAGAGCTCTAACTGCATTCCTGGTCTCCTTTCTCCTGCAATAATAACATCTACAGTCTTGAATTGTAGATTAATTAATAATTCTTGAAGTAGACCATGAAGATTTTTGTTGCAGTAACAATAAATTCTTGGCTTTTTTTATGTATGTGTCATGCTTTCTCTTAGTTCACAAAGAAGATTTTGAACATCATGGTGTATTATTTCCCGCACAGAAGGCAAAGAAATGTTTATTGTCAACTGGGGGGTGCCTAAGACAAGGTAGGGCAGCACTCTGAGCTCATTGCCCAGTACTGACACTGACTGCATGGCTACACTGGAGCTAGCACCCTTTAAAAGTTGATTTACCCGGTCATATTTTCAATTTGAAAATTCTTTTGCAGACACTGTTTCCTGAAGAAACAAGATGTTTCCAGTCAAGGGCCTCTGTGGAAAGCAGAGGAAAGCAACATGCCTGTTGCTCAGTTTGGGTGAGCCCCTCCCTCTTGCTGAGTCCTGCCTGTCCCTTTCTGGCCCAGGTCTGTGTCTCTGGTCTGTCTGGGTCATCCCTAATGCTGACCATCAATCCTTGCCCATATCAGAGTAAAAGGCACAGGAGAAAAGGACAAATTTAACTTCAACCATTCTGGGAGGAAAGCAGGCTTGATAATAACCATGCCAGTGCCTGCCTGTGGGAATGGGAGGGCAGAGATTTAGCAGCCATGGGAGACCCCTGGCCTTGATCTCAGAAGGCAGAGTGTTTTGTCTCTTCCCTGGCTCTGTCTCAAGAGCTGTTATTACCCACAAAGTATCTCAAGGTAAAAATACTACTCTCTTACCATTAAAGGCGCCATGCTGAAGTCATGTTAGGGTCTCCAAAAGGAAATTTTGACCATGTCTGAAAGACTTGGACCTCCATTTCTGGAAATGATGTGTTTATATATTGAACTGAGGTTAACCGTGAAAAGCAGTACTGTGCAGCCATAAGCATCAGAGGACCAAGGAACAGCTTGAAATGTCAGGCAGGGAACAGTAGAAAAATCTTTACAGTTTTGGCAAAAGGAGATGGAAGTGGGAAGAGAGGTTTTTATTACAGATACCATCTGATGGTAGTTTTACCAGGAAATAACTGTATATTTATATTTTTAGAGGCAAGTCTCCAGCCTAATAATACTACTATTGCTGTCTGCTGAGAGTTGCTGTGCCTGTGAGAGTCCCATACACTGAGCAAATTGCCATAAAGCAGGAACTGTGCTGCTGTGCAGAAATGAGGGCTTCACTCAAACAGGTGAGCTCGGGTTGCTGTAGGTCTATGGAAACAAGCATGCACAGATGTTAGTAGGCACAGAACAAGGCAATGGAATAAGCCTTTATTTTATATTGCTTTTTCTGTTGTCTGAAATATCAGGACCATAATTTCAAGTTATGAATGCCTATGTAGTTACACGTGCATGCCTACATTCACATTCATTCTCTGTACTTTGAAAATAGATACTCATGCAAAATAAACTCTTGTGCATAATTATCACCAGAGGATGTGAACTACTCTGATTCCTGACCGCTTACAATGAAATGTCCTCCAGCATATTCACTGCACAAATTTTCTATTTATTTCCCTTCAAGTATACACTGTTTAAATCTTATACTGATTTGCAGTTTCCTAGATTCAGAAGTTAATTACACCAACCTATATGTTGCCATATCTTGTATGCACAGTGCTTTGAGAAAGTACCAGAATTAACAGCAGTATCTTCAGAGGCTGCTCTGAGTGTAATAGGTTTGGATGTATTTCTCAAAAAAAAATCCACTTGCTTGGCATTTGATGCAAAGGGTTAGAAGACACACCACTTAGCCTGAAGCATGTAATCTGCATCTATATTGACTTTAGAAAGGTTTTGTCTCTGAATTTGAGTTGCCACATCCAGGCACCTCTTGAACACTTGCAGAGATGGTGACCCCATCTGGATTGGAGGGCAGTTCAACTTGTTCAGGGACACACAACAACAGACCCCTTCCCAGATCTCCCAGGTCTCCACAGTGTTACCTGCTGCCAGCACCTGCTGGAGCCTGTGAAGGACTCCTGATCACAGTTTACAGAATACATTCTTTATTAATATAATAGAAAATTGTGGCATGTTAAAGTTCAAAGATTGATGGTGATAGTATTTGGCTGCAAAAATATATTCAAAGCAATAAGCAGACCAGCTCTAATCTCCAGTAAAAGTTAGGTCCAGATAATAAATCAGCATGCATGAAGTGCAATTCTTACCCAGTGGGCATTCCCATGGGAAAGAAGACATGTTCACCCTGTTGACTGATCCCAGAAATTATGATGGAGTTTTCTTTTATTTCTCCCCATTTTAACTTACTTTTATACCGGTTTTGCCTTTAAGGAGAGCTTGAGTGACTCATCATGCATCATGTTCACTGGGATGTGGTTGCACTTGGGAAGTGGGTAATCCCATTCTGGGAGTATCATCTGCATTTCACCCTATAATTTCTCTACTGTTATTACTTCTGCTAGACTGTGAATACAACTTCCATGTTTTCTCTGATTTTAGCCCCAGTCATTTTCCCACACCTCCCCTGATGCAATATAAAGACATTTACTCCATCCTTTCACTTAAGACATGGCAGAGGAGACTGAACCTGCCTGGCTATAACCTCCTTTCAGGGAGTTGTAGAGAGTGATAAGATCTCCCCTGAGCCTCCTTTTCTCCACACTAAAGAACCCGAACTGCCTCTGCACCTCCTTATAAGACATACTTTCTAGACCCTTCCCCAGTTCTGTTGCCCTTCTCTGGTCTCCTTCCCTCACTCCAGCACCTCAATAGCCTTCCTAAACTGAGGGGCTCCAAATTACACACAGCACTGGAGGTGTGGCCTCAGCAGGGCCCAGCACAGGGGGACAATCCCTGCCCTGGCCCTGCTGGCCACAGCATTGCTGATCCAGGCCAGGATGCCATTGGCCTTCTTGGCCACCTGGGCACAGCCTGGCTCATGTCCAGCTGCTGTCACCAGCACCCCCAGCTCCTTTCCAGCCACTCTGCCCCAGCCTGTGGAGCTGCCTGGGGTTGTTGTGACCCAAGGGCAGGACCTGGCACTGGGCCTTGTTGAACCTCACACCACTGGCCTCAGCCCAGATCCAGCCTGCCCAGATCCCTCTGCAGAGGATCTGCAGCAGATCAACAATCTGACCCAATTGGGTGTCATCTGGAAATTGATTGAGGGTACACTCCATCCCCTTGTCCAGATGATCAATAGCAGTAATAAACATGACTGATCACAGCACTGAATCCTGGGGAACACCTCTAGTGCCTGGCTTCCAACTGGATTTATTTCTATTGACCACCATAAAATCTTTTCTGCTAAGGCCGATGTGAGTGTATTTTTTATTCCTTACTGAAATAACAACCCTTCGAATTTACCTTTATTTAGGGCCTATTAGTGATTTCTCTGTGGATGTGACAGCCTGGTCAGAGAGCCAGAAAATGGGATTAATTTTCTCACAGTGGACTTGAGAGACTTTTTAGGGAGTTGTAGAGAAACGATGATAGCTTGTTAGTATAAACAACCTGCAGGTGGTGTTTTCCTGCTCTGTTTTTCTGTTCTTCTCAAGGACTGCTTGTGAGAAAGACATTTTTGTTAATTAGCCAATCAAGTAGAATGTGTCAAACCTATCTATAAAAGAAGAGAATTTTCATATTGAAGCTGCTGTTGTGCAAACCAGCCTTCTGGTGAATTTGTGTCATTTCTTGCTCAATGGTGACAATTTGTCTATCTGGACAGGTAAGCAATCACTGAATTTAAATTTGTATTTTAACCAAGAGACACAAAAATGTGATAAAAATGTCTTCTGTCCTTTTTGCAAATGTAATTCCAGGCAACTGAGATAAATGGCTTCCATGTATTTCCACTAGATTTGAAAGACTCATCACATACCCTAAATTTTTAGTCCCTAGTGCTGTTATTGTCATGGTGGTCTAAAATGATAAGAGAGTCAGCGTTCATAAATGTAGCAACTAAGATTTGGAAGAAAGGAAACAACATCAACTCATAATTTTTGGGACATGAAAAATCTTTCTCAACTGCTTCCTCAGGACATAATGGGGACAGCTGCATGCCCAGAAGCACACATTTGTCTCCAAAGTAGCATTACTTTGATAGAAGTTTTTACCTCTTCCTTCCTTCCAAGGTGGTTTTACACCTGGTTTATTTTTTGAAAGATTATTATCCAAAAGGTATCGATCAGTAAGAATTTTTTTTGTTTCTATTAGGTGTGAAAGTATTTGAATCTCAGCTAGAACAGAATCTGCACAGAATCTGTTCTGAAGCAAAAGACAGGGAGCTGCCCCCACATGATAATACAAAGTAAATCACAGAATCAAAGAATAGCCTGAGCTGGAAGGTCCCCATACTGATCATTGAAGTCAAACACCTGGCCCTGCACAGGGTAACTCCAAGAATCACACCATGTACCTGATAGTATTATCCAAGTCTTATGTGGGAGAGAGTGCTGGATTGAAATGTTGATATGCCATTCCATAAAGGTACAGCTGAGATGTATGGGAGTATGAAGAATGTTATGTTGAAAACAGATTATGCCTTACCATTCCATTCCATTGCATTGCTGAGCTAGCCTGTCTTTAAATTCATAAAGGTTTGTACTAGCTGGGTGTCTCAGTGGGTGTCAAGGAGATGAGGGTTCAACAGTGACCTGTTACACATATGCACAAGCGGGGTCTCCTTAAA
The DNA here is from genome assembly GCF_027579445.1 of Ammospiza nelsoni. NCBI lineage: Eukaryota > Metazoa > Chordata > Aves > Passeriformes > Passerellidae > Ammospiza > Ammospiza nelsoni. The sequence continues at coordinate 54,862,484 of NC_080669.1, read as the reverse complement.
CATGGTGGCTTTCCAGGGCCAAATACAAGTATGGTGTATGCCTTCTTGGTCTGAAGGCAGTCCCAAATATTGGGATGCTTCTTCAACCATGCAGAAATCTCAGGCTCTGCTCAAGGAACCTGATTTTGCTGTCATGTGAATCACTATGAGAAGAGGGCAAATCTGTCCCTGGAAAGGGAAACCTTGAGATTTATATGAGCTGACTCCAGTCAGAGTAGCTGCAGAGTAGCTGTGAGTGAGCATTATAACTCGCTCACAGCTGCAAACTGTCATAATAATTATGACAGTTTGCAGCTGTAATGGATGATCCCATGTGCCTTGTACTGCCCAGACCCTGTTACTCACATAATGTTAAAACTGTAATAGGCTCCTTAATATATAAAGTGGAGGTTGGTGTCTGGAGCAAGAGTGGGAGGTCACGGTGCAGGCTGAACCCCAGTGCTCTCTACCTCCTTGCCAGTGTATGAAAACTGCCATTTAATTGATGTTTTACTAAGTGAAATGTATTATATTTGATACTTCCACCAATGCATACTTGCAACATTTTTCCTATCAATATAAATATTTCTTGGAAATATCTGTGGTTGCTGTAAATAGAACGAATACACCAGATATAGCAGACTAAGGCAGAGTCTAAGTATGTGATGCTTTTACTGTAAACTTTGCTGAAAACTAAAATGTGTACTTTTTTGTGACTAAATAAAAAAGAAAAATGTGAGATCTTCACTAGTATTGCAATCAAAGTACTGGAAACATTTTAGTGGTACTCGAATCTGGCAGGGATTAGCAAATATTCTATACAAGTTTCCTGCATTAATAGACTGGCTGCTGCCCAAACTGAGGCTCTTCTGTTAAAATAGACACTGTTTTAAGGAGATTACTCAGCAAATTCTTAATTTTTAATAATTAAATTCTAATAATGAAATAAACAGTGTAGTCAAGAGACACCCTCCCAAATCTTTGCAATGTTCATGCAACAATAGCAGACAAGAATGTATGAGGGAAAATTACATTCACAGACACCAGCAATAACTAAAACGGGTTCCTTAATATACAGTTTTTTCAGCAGGAATTTGTATTTTGTGTGTTGGCTACTAAGAGAGCTCCAACTTTTCCCCTAATAAAGGGAAAATCTGGAAGAGTTGTGTTGTTTATGAAACATAGATTTGACTTTGTCTCCTAGACTGAAAATTTATTGCATGATTTGGAAAGGGACTGCACAGAGGTGGAGGAGGAAAGCAAGGAAAGAAAAAGGACAAAAAGAGATTCAGAGGCAGACATTATTCAAAACCACAGTCAAGGACACAGCAATAGTAGGTTAGATATTAATAGGCTGCTGGATAACTTCATTGCTTCAAAATGCCGGTTAAGAAATCACATTTTATTCTTGCCAGAAGTTACTTCCCACAAAGAATGTTTTCCTGAAACTTTTTCCTTACTTTATAATCACTGAAATAAGAAGAAATGAAAATAAAGAAGCAGGAACCTTCTCTTGTTGAGGTAGCTGGCAATATCTCCAAAACCAAAAAGTTAAATTCTCAGGAACCTGAATTTTTCAGAATAAAGTCCCCTAGCCAAAACCCCAATCTCAATGGTTCTTGTATTTTTCACACTTTAAACCCCTAATAATGTGTTAAAGAATCACTTCAAATTAGATGTTCAGAAAGATAATAGTGCTCAGTTGTATTGTGAGTTTAAAAAAGTCCTAGAGGGAATAATTTTCTATAAAGACAGATAAATTTCTGTATATCTTACTTTAGACAATTGCTTGTTTTCTCCCTCATTAGCAAAGCCCTATTTTGATATATAGATCAAATTATTGCCTGTCCACCTTTAAGAAAATCCTCCTCTTAAATCTGAGAGATAAAAAGTGAACTAATTGCAAACACATCCATGATAGATTTTAAAAGCTGGTGTTTGTTCTGAAAGTCATACTGCCAGGGCTAAAGTTATTACTAGAAAACTAGATACTTTGGCATGTATTTGTAAGAGACATTACTAAATCAAAACAGCTCTGGCCAAACTTGGACACTGCATTAAATGGCTTCTTGATGTACTCAAGTTGGCATAAGAAGGAATTCTTTTGGCTGGTTCCAGCATTAGCTGGGGGAAATGAAAACTGTATGCAAAAAGCAAAAACTTCTGCCCTTGCAGTCAGAGATGCTGTCTCAACTCCTCTCTCTCTGCTCCTCTCCCCAGGCAAAGCTGCCAAATATCAGAGGGAGCACATCGGGTTGCAGTGATCTTTCCACAAAGGGAACGAGCTGGTAAGTGTTAGGAATGCGTTGTTGTGGGGTAAGGTGTGTTACCATGCAGATGGAAAGGGAGCTGCGGGGTGCCAGGGCGTGCAGCAGTGAAGAAAGCGGCCAAGATGGGCCACGGACAGGGAAGAAGTAGATCAGTGACAATATGGTTCCAAAGCAGGCTGGCTGGAGTCAGGCAAATCTGCAGGTCAGAGTGCAGTCTGCCCAGTTTACGGGAACTGCTGTCAAAACCGTGCCAGACAGGCAACTTTCTCTGATGGCACGAGCATTCTTGTCCCCCTTCGGAGCAGCAGCTGGAATGGGACACAGGATGGGACAGCCAGGTTTGGGGGCAGCACAGCTCCTGGAGAAGTGGCTGGGGGGTGCCTTTCACACATCTGCTCACACAGCCCAGCTGCCAGGGGTGCCTCCAAATCATTCACAGAGTTGGTCTGAGCTCTTTAAAGAGAAGCAGGATGAGACTGCATGGCCTGAACAAACAGTGCTACCACAGTTTCTTGTCTCTTTAGCATAAAAGTATAAATAGGAAGAAAAAATAATTTATTTCCCCATTTACTTCGTTTTAGCAATCAATAAGGGAAATGGACCTGACATATAAGACAAGCCACAGTTTTCTATCTCCGAAACACACTCCAACAAGCCATAAAAGCCTGATATAAAGGAATGGATTTGGATCCCTGGTTATGTCCCAAAGAATTAAAAGCAAAATACAATTTTTTCTTAACTAAGTCTATCCTACCGGAATGCCAAGAACAACACACCCTTGCATAAATGGGGCATATGCAGAATTCCTTTAAAAGAATAGAATACTCCAGTGATTCAGAAACATTAAATTCATTGAAAATGTTGATGTACTGTTCCAGAGAATGTACTGGAAATCAATACCCTCACAAATGTATATTGGAAGAACAGAGCTGTAAGTCCAGGGACATGGTTTACTGATGTACTTGGCAGTTCTACATTAATGATTGGACCCAGTGATCTTAAAGATGATTCCCAAAGTAAATTATTCTATGCTGTTCTAATTATTTTCACCACAACTGTCTCAAAACAGCTCTAATGTGCTGAGAACATCTGCAGCCAGAGACATGGAGAAGTCAATAGAGTCTTGACACTAACACTTCTGCCAGAGATGAGTGATGGAAGAAGTGAGGAAGCCCAGTAAATTGGAGGGAGTTCATATATTTCCAGTTTGGAATAAACTGGAGCTTTTAATCTTTATGAGTAACTGGTTGTTGGCAACCAGTTTAAAGCTGATGGGTCAAGAGTGCCCCAGGATCAGATCTCACATGCAAGTGCAATCTCATTAAAACAGCTCAGCAGACCCAATGTGTGTCAGATTATTCCTACAGAGCAAGAATAAAGGCAGTAATTCCTTGGCTCTTCTTTAATGTCTTCAGCACTAATGAAATCCTGCCTACGGTAGACAAACCAGTTCAGCTGAGCAAAGAGCTATCACAGTCCCGGTGAAACTGCTGAAGTGTTTGTGGCTGGCAAGCCTAGCTAGCATAACATCTGGTATGAGAAGGAATCCATCACATAAGCAAAGATGAGGCATGTCACTGCTCAGAGACAGATGGGATCCATTTCCCCACAGACTGTGAAAGCTCTTTTTCAACAGCATTTGATTGAGATCACTTAAGTGGCAGTGCATCAGACAGGATAAATGGTGACCTAGCCGCAGTCTGCCACTCCATCCCTGCTGCCAGCTCAGCAGGTGAAGATGCAGCAGGACCACTCTGAGGAGGAAGGGCAGGTGTGGGCACATGCATCCAGCTTGCAGAGCTGTGGAGCAATGTGTCAGTAGGCTGCAGGGCTGCTCTCTCCCCCTCCATCCAGACACAGAGCAGGATGCTGCTGACTCAGGGATCCACAAGCAGCTTTGCATGGCTTAGCTGGTGTTTGTATTCTAAATCTCTCTGTTTTGCATCTGTTTTGCCCACACAGCAAGGCAGCAATAAATAACCATAGTAAAAATGATGAGCCATCAATCCATCCTGTTCCCATGTTCCACAAGGTGGAACAGGAGAAAGAGCCTGGTGTGAGAGCATGATCACAGACATGGAATTGGCTTGGCAAGGGCACCAGTGTGCACTGAGGCTATCCCAGTGGTGGGGAGGGGTCTCTGGGTAATGACACTGCTCCCACAGTACACCAAATTAGTCAAAGATCAAACAAAGCCCTGATGTTCCCTCTAATTCATACTCATTTAAAGGATGTTTCTGTGTGGTTTTGGAAACTAAGGCAATGAGCTGAATTTTGAGGAAGAACATTCTAAAATTACTCTTTTAAAGGACTTTATTGGTCAGGTTTTTATAATAGCACCCAGAAGAGTAATTAATACAGAACTAAATAGAGATTATTCAAAAAGAAGTTTGGCCAGGAATCAAAAAAGACTATCAGTTAACATTAAAAAAAGGCTGATTTATGTAATTGTTAGCATGGCTTGTGCAATGCTCCAAACAAATGAATAGAAGTCAGAATACAGCTGCCTTTTAAATCCATGCCCCAGATAGGAGACAGACACAGGGGATTTAGTGATTTGATCATGCAGAATAATAATCAGCTTTTGGCAATTGGATGAAATGTTGTTGATTATGTGTACTATTTGTTGAATGTTTGAGGTGTCCAGGGAGGGAAGAGTTTCCATGTAATTTAAATATGTATTGAATTGGTATTGGAGAAAATATATAAGAGAAACAGGACCAGCAAAGAGCACAAACAGAAAATTGCCCTGATGAGGAATCTGGGCTTTCCATTTCAGAGCAGATTAAAAGTATTTGTGCTCTATCAATTGAGAGTCTACAGAGGAAGATTTTAAAAGATGTGGAACACAGATTTGTTTCCCTGGAGCCACCCTTATCATACACAAGGTCTGCAAGCACATTTAGTGTGTAACTCCAGAAACAATACCCCATTACATAAACCCAGATGTGCAGTGCAGTGGTACCTTTCCCAAGGCAGCACTGTTCATCTTGGATAATCCACTGCTACATATCTGAATATCTCTGGAGATTTGATTGCTATTTGTGGCTACTCCAAGGTACAGCAGCTGCCAAAAGCACATAACAAGGCTGCTATAGCAGAGGCCCCCGTAGAATCTACACACTCAGGCATCCTCCACTGTGGAGAGGGATGCTGTGTGAGGAGGGGCAGCGAGGCAGGGGAGAGTTCTTGTGTGTGCTACACCACTGCCACTGCAGCATCTCCATAGCAGCAGTGGGGCGGTGCACAGCTGCCTGAAACCAAAGTTGGAAACCTGGGCAAAAAAGAGTGAGACAATGCTTGAGCACTAAATGAAAAACAGAAGGAATTGGGGCATCTCCAAGGAGTTTGTCTCAATTAATGTAAGGAATTAGGATATTGCATATCTTCACTTAGAATTATGTGTTAATTGCAATAACCAGTGTCCATAGCAATAGGCTGCCAGGTGAGATAACACAGATGCAAGAATGAGTGTGCTTTGAATCACACCTCATAAGTACAATCTGATAACAGAGTCAGTGAAATCCTAATTTCAGATTACTTTTGGTTACCGGGATGGAGTTTGTTCTCTTCACAGTAGCTTGTATGGGGCTGTACTTCAGATTTGTGCTGAAAAGAGTGATGGTAACACAGAGATGTTGTAGTTATTGCTGAGCAGTGCTTACATAGTATTGAGGCCTTTTCTGTGTCCCACCAGTGAGGATGCTCGGGGAGGGAGGGGCATAAGAAGTTGAGAGGGGACACAGCCAGGGCAGATGTCCACAAATTACAGGGATGTCCCATTCCGTATGGTGGCATGCTCAGCATATAAAGCTGGAGGAAGAAGGAGGAAAGGAGTGAGAAGTTCAGAGTGGTGGTGTTTGTTTCTCAAGTCACCACCGTGTATGTTGGAGCCTTGCTGTCCTGGGGCTGAATGGACACATTCCTGCCCATGGGAAGCAGTGACTTAATTGTGCAGCTTTTGCTTTCCCTGTTAAACTGTCTGTATCTTAAACCATGAGTTAATTCAGTTTTACTCTTCCTGTCCTCCCAACCATCCTACTTGTGAGGAGAGTGAGTGAAGGGCTGGGTGGGGCTGAGTTACCAGCTGGGGGGTCACACGTGGCATCCTTCACAAGGACTATTTCTGAAGGGGAGACAATAGGGTAAGGCTTTATGACACTTCTTTGCCTGTCAAAATGTTACTGAGATTGAATCACAAGGCCGAGATTCTATAGGGGATGAATCCAAAGGATTTCACGCCGAAGAAAGATAAGTCACACTCTGGTGAAGCCCCACATGGAAACCCTCATTATTTTGGATGAATAGAGCTTTACACTGTGTCTCCAATTGAGCAGCTGCTTATGAAGAATTTTACTGCTCCCTGCCACATGTGTAATACTGACAAGATACCTATGCTTTCATCTGGCATTGGTTTCCCATTCTGATTTCCCTTCTTTCCACATGTAAGTGGAATTTCCCTTCCAACAGGAAATCAGCAGAAAACCTCTCAGCAGCTGGAAAAAATAACAAAATAAGAGGACTAGAAAATTTGAATGTATGGAAGAATAAACTCTCCTTGTACCTGTTTACAAAAACTGACCTTGCACCGGTCTTCACATCCCATTTCTGCAACTTAAGTAAGGCATGGATAATACAACAACAGCCATACAAAGTATGAGATTCTAGTTCAGAAAAGCTTTTCATATTTTATAATATGACTTTATTTTAAGCTGGATAACAGCCAAAAAATTCTGTTTTCTTCTGAATAAAATTCCAAAGCATTTTCCAGGCTGTTTGGTTTCAATATAATATACTTTATTGAAAGCTGTTCCAAAACACAAAAAAGTTACATTTTTTCCATTTTTAAACAGTTCCCGTTTCCTATGTTCTCTTTATAAACCATTTTGTTGCAATTGTACATTTCAGAGTGATGTTATTCCATTAAGTCTCTCCAGCAAGCTATAAGCAGATCTTCTACCTCTCTTCTCATGGCTCCAGATTCCCCCAAAATGTAGTTCTCTGCATTTGAGGGGGGGGGGGGGGGAAGGGAAGGAAGGTGGGGGAGAAAGTATTAATTAATGGAATAATTTTAGTATTCTGGATGGCTGAAATAGAAACATTTGTATTTCTGCCACACAAAGAAGCTGCTGCCTTGACAGCCCTGGAGGCAGGAAGATGAGAACTGCCATTGAATGCTTCCAGTTTGGCTCAGCACATCCAGTCTCCAACCAGAAATAAAGGAGCAAATCCCCACATGGTGCAGGGGTTTTCAGACCCTCTCCATGCCACAGCAGACAGCAGTTGCATAGGCACTGAGGGGTGATGCTGAGCAGTGTGCAGCTGGTAGGAATTATTTAAGGGCACTTTAGTAAGTTAGACTAATGATTCAGATGAATTCACTCACAGTGGTTGGTGTAGCTGGAGGGCCAGAACAAGATTTTCCCCACTGGAGTGGGAATCCCAGGCCAGCAACCAGCTAAAATGGGACGGTGCTTTACGGAGGGTTCCTGTCAGAGGGCTCACAGGGGCAAGGAGAGAGGCTTGAACAGCAGGTTTGACAGGACTGGCACCCATGATGATAATACCTGTTGCTAGCACAATGCTGACAGATTTCCACTTGCCAGTGTGGTTAGATCTGTGGGTGTTTCGCCATTCACACCGTCGACGTTTGTCTTGCATTGATGGAAGAATAGAAAATAACTTCATCCCTGAAAGTATTTCAAACAAATAAAACAGCTGCCCATAAAGCCAGAGTAGGAGCATCCCATTTCTAATCAAGATGTGCCTTGCCTTTAGATAGGGAATGCTGTAAATGACTAAAGAGCACAAGTGCCTACCACCTCCTGTTCCCAGCAGCACAGCTGGCTGATTGCTGGGTGCAAATGCTTTGTTACAGAACATCTCCTGCAGTACAACGATAACTGTGTAATCTGCTTAGAGAGTTCAGTGATCTCATACAGGATTTTAGATGGGCTGGGCTGTAGGAAGACTGTGACCCAGCTAAGTGTTTACTTTAGCCTGTTTGATGGATTGCATGTTCCTGTGAGGTAATCCAGTTACAGTAAAATCCAGCTGGCTCAAATCTTTCCCTACTGATTAATTCAGTTAATATGTAAAACGGGCAAGGTAAGATGGAGTAGTGCTAGGAAAAAAAAAACAAACTGGAAAAATGGGGTTCAACACCAGTGAAAACAGAACTAGATAAATAACACTCACTCACTGACAGGTTTTATTCTGTTTGTAGAACTCACTTGCTTTTACAAAATTGCCTAAGCAATAAATAAATGTTTTTTCCTGAGAACTTGGACTTTGGTAGGAAAGGGCACCATCTTGTAAATGGAACGAAATTAGTCAGTTTTTATTGTTTGCTCCCAGAGAGCAGCCAGGCTGCACTGGCTGGCAGGAAGCCCAGGAGCCAGTCCCATTTTCACTCTGTGCAGCCGGGCTTGCCCACCCCTAGCAGGTCACATAGGAGTGTTGCACTGTGGCCCATACCATCATGCTGCTGCTTGACCCTGAATGACTTCTTGTTTCCCCCATTAGGCTCCAAATCAAAGGCAAGAATCATTTCACATCATTATTTGTCCTAAAGAAAGACCCATCCTGAGAAGAAGAAAATTTTCAAAAACATAGTAGCAACCTTTGGTTTGGAAGCCCACCCCTTTTCAAATCTAGGCTCACTACCTCAGACAAACAATTCCACAACATGTCATGCTGAGCTGGAAGCTGCCTGAAATTACTGCACTGAAATCACTGAGAATAAAATGTACCTGAAATTCCATCACTCCCCAGGGCTTTGGTGTTTGCTCCAAGATTCATTTGTAATGCTGCAGCTGCTAAAGAACAAGAACTCTTCAGAGGTAAAGCAGTTAAGGCAGAATTAATTTTTTATGTGGAGAGAGTTTGCTCCTAGGCAGCATATGGGTTGAAAACCAGACCTTGACTTAGAAAGGTTTGCCCCTCCAACAATGAATTCAGTCGGAGATAAAAGAAATTGTTCTGGCATTCTCATTCTTGAGCTTATTCAATTTTTTCCCTTTCAAAATAAGCTATTTTAAAAATCAAATTAAATATATACCAATATGTTATACATTGGACACAGGACTCAAAGGAATTCTAAGTTTGACAATGACACATAAATGGAGGGCAAAGAAGCCCTGCAGAGAGATCTCAACAATTAGAGGAATTAGCCATCACCAACCATATGAAGTTCAGTAGGGAAAAGTGCCAGATCCTGCACCTGGCATGGGGCAGCCCTGGATGTACAGACTGGGGAATGAGAGGCTGGGCAGCAGCGCCATGGAAAGGGCCCTGGGGCTCTGGTCCATGGCAAGCTGAACATGAGCCAGCAGTGCCCTGGCAGCCAGGAGGGCCAAGCGTGTCCTGGGGGCATCAGGGACAGCATCAGCAGCCAGGCAAGGGAGGGGATTGTCCTGCTCTGCTCTGCCCTGGGGCAGCCTCACCTCCAGTGCTGGGGGCACTCCTGGGTGCCACAATGTAAAAAAGATATTTTAACTATTAGAAAGAGCCCAAAGGAGGGCAACAAAGATGGAGAAGGGCCTTGAGGGGAAACCGCAGGAGGAGCAGGTGAGGTCACTTGGTCTGCTCAGCCTGGAGGAGACCTCACTGCAATTACAGGATCCTTGGGAGGGGAAAAGGAGGGCCAGGCCCTGATCTCTTATCTGTGTGACTGGTGACAGAAGCCAAGGGAATGGCCTGAAGTTGTGTTGGGAGGTTTAGGTTGGATATCAGGAAAAGGTTCTTCACCCAGAGGGTGTTTGGGTACTGGAACAGGTTCCCCAGGGAAATGGTCACAGCACCAAGCCAGACAGAGCTCAAGAAATGTTTGGACAATGCTCTCAGGCACAGGTGTGACTCTTGGGATGCTCTGTGTAGGGCCAGGACTCAATGATCCTTGAGGGTTCCTTCCAACTCAGCATACTCTGCAATTTTAGGACATTTTAGTTAATGAGAAATAAGGACAGCATAGTCTGCTTCTGCACTTAGTTGAGAACTGATGCATGTCTTCAACAAAGCAGCCACAGTCCCTACTCAGTCACTTCTCCAACTGACTTCCAAAACCAGAATCCTGCAATATCCTGCTGATATTGTCACCAGAAGCAAAATATAAGCACGTGAGCCTGATCCTGTTATGCAGGTCTCCAGCTGGACCTGCTGACACTTCTTGCACCCTTGATCAGGAAACCTGGCTGAATGGGCTGGGGGAAAGAAGAGACAGATGGCCACCTGGGACTAGTACATCCTTATGTGCAGCTTGTGTGATCCACAGGAACTTTGAGGCTCCCGGAAAAATGAGCTTTATCATCAAGTAGAAGTTGTAAGAACTGGTCAATATACAAGTGAGAGAGGGTATAGTCTACTAGTAATTGTTTTTGAGAGGTGTACTTCAAAAATCTCAATCTTTATTATGCCAGTTACAGTATGGATCATGAAATGATGCAGCAGAGCTACATGATGAGGGGTTAACATGATTTGATTAGCATGAATCCAAAACATACTTTTAAGGGTAATAGATACTAAGAAAGCATTTGCTGGAGGGATGGTAACACAAGCCACATAATTTTTCTCCTATAGACTCCACATTCATTGCCATTTCCACAAAAATGGGGAAACAAACAAAACCTTATTTTATGCTAATGTTTGACCTGAAATCAGAAGAGCTAGTCCCACATTATGCCTTGCAAAGCACCTTTTGCAACCCAACCAACCCCTAATCTTCTCAAATTTATTAAAGTCCTTATTCAAAAATATATTCAAGAAAACATTAAGTTTATCAAGTTAGGAAAAAAAGAAGGCTTCTGTAGTCTGATCATTTTAGTTAAGGAAGAATCACTGACCATTGCCTTTCTATTAATCTGTGCAAAACCAAAAGAAAAAAGAAGGATTTTTGAAGGATTTTGTAATTTGCAATAAATTTTCAGTTTCCTTTAAATGCTAGAAACGCCTTTTAACACCAAAGCAATGAATAAGTAAAACTCACTCTAAGTCAAGTAATTGCAAAAATGTGAGTTCAGGTACTCATCCTTTGCCTGCAAAGAAGGGACTTGTTGCCAGGACACAGCAACACAAGGTCTGATCCAATTAATACCTCTAATATACCTAATAATTTATTTTTCAAGTGTTAATAAAGGTGTTCTGTTTTCTGGAGCCTAGATTCACTGCGGATCAAGATTACTGCATCCTGCTGTTTAAACTTCCTACCCCAGCCCCTCTGAATCCACCTTCCCTCTATCACAGCTCCTGGCACAGCCCTACTGCTCTGTGCAGAGCAAATTACACAACTGCAGCACCACTGCCAGCTCAACACCCTAGATTTAACCTGCCAAACACACCTGGCAGTGGAGAGAAAACAGCTTTGATTAAATTCATGCCATCACTCTCCTCATCCTGCCTCGCTTTCCCCCTTAAATTGTCTCTGCACCAAAGATGACAAAATATTGGCAAGTATTAGACAGCTGGCATGCATAACCCATCCAATTTATTTTGCAGTCTGATTCTGCATTTCTCCAGGACCAAAATGAAGATAGAACCATGATATATGTTAAACCCACGCTGTCCCCACCTAACCACAGTGACGTGTGCCTCGGCTCCTGTCAGCAGCACGGGCACCTGGGGTGGCTTTCCTTTGGACATGTGTCAGAGCATGTCACCACACCTCCACTGCCTTGGTTACCCACAAAAATGGGCTCAGATTTGAACAGCCATAATCATATCTATTGCCTACTCTGCCTTGTGCCCTTCCAACTTCTGGGCCTCTTCTGTCAAATAATTTCAGAGGAGGAAAAAAGACCTTCAGCTCTTTCTTACAGGCTTGTATAGAGCCATGTACAAGGTTGGAGCATCTCAGCACTGCTGCACTATGAGCAGTGCTAACTAATTACTATTAGCCTATTACTAACTAATAGGCTCAGAACATGGCCATGAACAAAACAGCAGTGTGATTTTGGAAACACTGTCAACAAGGAAAAACCACAAATAATCAAGCTTAACATTTTCCTGCTGCAAGCCATTTATTCACATCTCAAAAATGTCAGGGTTTTGAATCCATAATACAAAATGCTTTGCCCTTGACAGCCAAGCTGAGAAGGCTGTCCTTTCAACTTAACCATGTGGGAGTGAGGGAGACAGAGGTCTTCAGTGGTCCCATCACTCTCCTCCATGGTTTGTGTTTTAAGGAGAGATGGAGAGAGAGCCAAATAGAGCTGAGAGGATTGTCTCAGCTCTATAGTCTCCAGAGGCTAGTTGAGAAAAACTGAAACAGCACAGCCAGCATCATAAGACTTTACATCTACCACATTTTTTCCGTTTTCTGAATTCACATGTTGTTCAATAAGCTCCCCACTAAGAATTTTAGCAAGGGAATACAGGACATCCTAATGGTAAATATATAAGCTGTGAATGCAACAACAACAAAAAAATCATATTTTACTACAATACATATAAAATAAGTTTGATGCTCAAATTTTGCAGCCCTCAAGCATAGTTTTTAACATAAGAAGCAATGAAATAGGTACCTATAAAGACTCTGAACTGGAAACCTCCCTTGTAACTATTCCTTTTAATTGGAAATAGGTTTGCTAGAAATAATATCAAATATCAAAAAGAATGAAAAGCAGGGACCCAAGAAGTCTGAAATTAATAAATCTCTGCTAAATAGCAACTAAATCCATACGGTAGCATTGCTAAGATGTAGCCTACTGTAAGATATTTCTGCTTTGTCCAGTAATATGTTCTAATGCCTGCAGAGTGAGAATTGTGCTATTTACTCACAAAGTTGTTTACTATACACCATAACAACTCTTATGATTATGGAATATATTTGCATGCATCTGACAAGATTTTAATTTATTACAATACTTGGTAAAACTTCAAGATTCAACATAGCTGAGTTACTTCAATATGAATATGAGAAAAAGTTATTTATAGAGCTTCAAAGATTTAAAAGACTTCAAAAGAATATCTGGAGTTCAAGAAGTAAGAAAGTAGAGCAAAAAGATGAAAATTTGAGTATATGATTAACTATAGGAATTCTATCATTCAGAAAAACAACCTTGCAAAAAAATTAGAAGATCAATCTAAAATGCAACATAGTTAATATCAAAGTCATATTACTAGTTCATAATTAAGGGAAGAATACTGGCATACTCAGTAGGTTCACATTCAGCCAGGCAATACCAGGATGCTATGTTACTTCCCTTTAGTAACAGCCTCATTACTCTCTTCACCGGTTAATTACATTAAAACCCTCCCATATTTCATAATGTTTTTACAGAAGAAGCCAAGTTTAAAGATAGACTTGGCTATCTTTAGACATCTAAAGATAGGCATTTTTTTTGTAAAAGCAGTTTTTATTTTCTGTTCTAGTTCTGGGTAAGGTTTGACCTATCACGTCAATTATATGGCCTTTCCATTACTGAAGGAACTGTTAACCCCTTGTTTGCCTCCTCAGTCCTATTTACTAAACCTTCATGAATAATAGGTGTTAAGCAAAAAAATAAGAGTTCATGCGTGTGACTAACTTGGCTGAAAACACCCATAGAGTAATCTCACTAAAAATACTGAAAGGTTTAGGTAATTGCAGAGTTGGCTTGAGGTCCCGAACTAAAAATTAGTCATAGATTTATGAAAATACTCCACCACCCCTAGGGAAAACACAGAAAAAGCACATGATTTTTATTTAAAATATTTTCTATCCCTGCCTTTTTCCTACACAAGACTACAATGTTTTTACCATCAGGACAAGTCTTCCTAGTTCCTATAGCTTGTATTTTTTCCTGAATATAATTTCTGATTTCCCTTGTGACCATCTCTCTGGACCTGGCAGCTCCTGTTCTTTTGTGTCAATCATTCCAATGTCAAACATTATAACCACTGCAGTTCTTCAGTTTATGATCTTCACTTATGATGTGAGGGGCAGCCTCAAGTCAGCTTCAGTCCCCCAGCTATTAATTTATTAAAACATGTGCTCACATGTTTAAGCCTTCAAAAGCTTCTGGATATTTTACTGGAGAAAATTTGACTAAGAGTAGTAGCCGTAAAACTAGCTGCTGTTTTGAGATACAAGGGCTGCCCTTTTACCTTGAAACTTTCACAAGTTGCCCCTTTCACTTTTGGACAGGAGTTTTTGCTGCTGGCCATGGAAGCAGAGCTCGAGCTGGGGCAAGGAAGCCCCACAGGGTGGTTGGCACCCCCTGTCACAGGAGGGAAGACGTGGCTTCTTCTACACTGAGGTTGAAAATGGAAGTCACAGTCAGCAATTCTGTCACAAGGACAGAGGGTGAGAGAGAGAATGCCCATGAGAATTTATGGCTAACACTGATGCAGTGTTTGTGGGTTTTACATATGCAATTTTCATAAGCACAACTAAATTGGGTGGTTTTCCACTTAGGCCTCTACCAGGTTTATATATAAGACACAAAAATCCTTGCAAATCTGTGCAATAGGTTAAAAATACTGCAGATTGACTTTGTTGACATTATGTCCTGTGAGCAACACCTGAGACTAGAAGGCATCTCTGGCAATTGTCCTGTCCAGCCCCTTGCTCTAGGCAAGGTCACAGGCTGTCCAGAGCCCTGTTCCAACAGGCTTTGAGTACCTCCAAAGGTGGAGACTCCACAACATCTCAGTAACTTGTTATAGTGTTTAATCACCTTCAGGTTAAAAGAGTTATTTTCCTGTATTTAGATGGAAATTCATGCATTTTAATTCCTGCCTGTTGCCTCTTGTCTTTCACTGAGCTTCACTGAGAAGAGCCAAGAATCCAGCTCCTTGATTCCCCCATCAGTTTTTTATCCACATTCATAAAATCCCTCTTGAGTATTCTCTTCTCCAAGCTGAACAGGCTTAGCTCTGTCAACCTTGCCTAGTTCATCAGAAGTTCTAGTTCTTTAATCACCTTCAAGGCCCTTTGCTGGACTCCCTCCTGCCTCTCTCAGGCTCAGGAGCCCTAGGGTGCACACAGCAATCCAGATGTGACCTCTTACCCAACTCTGGGCTACAGCAAGAAATGTATTCTTCAAATCCAGCCCCAGTTCTCATGAAGAGGTCAGTCTGAATGGAAGGATTTTGTGTTATTAAACTGATTTTAAGTATCAGAGCTGCAAAAACAAACCACATAAGCCCTTGGATGTTGTTACAAGATGAGTCAAAGGCTGTGCCTCTAAGCCAGATGCAGGAGGGCCAGGCGTCAGTCTGAGGCTGCTGGTGGGGCTGACTCTGCTGATCAGCTGCTGGCTCGCAGCTCTGCACAGGCTCCTCCTGCCAGCTCCCTCCACAGCAGGGCTTGCACAGGACCAGGGAGGTGGCTGACCACAAGGACCACTCCCAAAGGACAAGTAAAATGGGGCTCGAGAGACACCAAGCAACTTTGTTAGCTCTTCATCAGGGAACTCTATTGTTCAAGAACGGCTGGCATTGCATTTCAGACCACTGCTGGAATATTTGTTCACATCCAGTCTTTGCCAGTTTCAGTTTGGAAGCAGAGGGGAAGCTTAAAAACAGCCAAAGTGATGTTACAAAATCTGATATAACCTATCCAACACACCTGACAAAAAAAGAATAAAGAAGATTATGCTTCTTAGTCTAGACATGGTTGTCATAACTCACATCTAGTATCTTACCATCTACTCAAGGAGATTAAATTTTAATGAATTGCTAATTGCTAGTGACTGGTTTATAACTGATAATATTTATTCTCAAAGGAAAATTAAAATTAAATTTATCATTATGCCTTTATGTATGCATGTGCATTTACCCACATGTTTAGGATAAAATCATCTAGACCTGAGATATTTTTGGAACAATGTGTCTTAAGAATGTATGACAGGCATGGCATATAGCTTCTAAAAGACACTTCTGCCAGCTCCTGGTTTTTCAAGATGGTTTTTGATACTGAAAGGCTGGACTCAAAATAATGCTGTTGTAACTCCTTCCACAAGATACAATATTTGCAAAATCCATTTTCTGATTATGCTTTCAGATAGTAACTAAGTTTTGGTCCTTCACACCCCATGCCCTGTAGAAAACAATTGTTTTCTACCATTGCATTTAGAAAGACTGAAAGAAATGTTAATAGCATCAGGACTCTGAAAAAACAACAGGTATGAAGTGAATTAAACAGGGAACATTCTGGTGAACATGAATGTTGGTGAGGAAGGGAAGTGAGAAACCTTCTTCCTGATCCCTGCAGGGAGGGAGGGGATATTTTTGTAACTAAAACCACCGGTTTACAGAACTGTCATTTCTTTTAAGCCAAGTGCTGTATGAGTCAACAATTTGAAGGCTCAAGTTTCAAAGACTACCACTGTTAGCAAGCTCCTTATCCAAAGGGGCAGTGATTTTGAATCTTCAAAGACTCAGAACAGAGATTCAACACAGAGAAACTTTTTGTGGCATTTCAAAGAAAGTTTAAGACCTCACTATGTTGTAAATGCATGTAGAAAAAACAGGAAGGGCAGTGCTTCCCAACTTGGCAGTTTTCAATATAACAAGTACATTCTAAGTGGAGATTGCCATGAATAAACATCTTTCCTACATCTAGAGAAGCAACTGCTTACAGCCCAGCCTGGCCCAGCAGCCAGTAGATAGATTGAATCAATATTTCTCTCTGTATTGTACCTCTACCCTTTCAGAGGAGACAGCAGGACACCATTCAGGCTGGCAGTATTTCCCTTCTGTTTTTCACTTGTTTGCATTCCGGAACACAACTTCAAGCTCCTACTTTAAATACATCCCATCCAAGGAGCAATCACTAAGGACACATTGATATCATCCTGTGGATAGCCAGCCAAAACAATTCACACATCAAACAGTCCTCTCAAAATCATGGCATCTTAATCATCTCCAATCAAAGGGCCATGAAGAGGAGGAGGCATGGTCGTCCTTCCAACAAAGAGAAAGGTCACTCTGTGAGTCTGTGCCTGTAGCATCACTTGGCCAGCAAGGACCAGAAATGTGAGTGGGTCCAGCTATCAGAGGTTCAGTTTTCATTCAGAAGGAAAGTTCCCTGAATTGTTTGCATTCACAAGCAACATTATTTTAGAAAACATAGAATCATGGGATATTAGGAGTTGGAAGGGACCTTAAATTATCATCTAGCTCCAACTTCCCCCGTCATAGGGGACCCTTCCCATCAGACCACATTGCTCAACTCCTCCTCCAGGCTGGCCTTGTCTCTGCAAGGGATGAGGCATCCACAACTTCTCTGGGTAACCCATTCGAGTGACTCACTACCCTCACAGTAAAGAATTTATTCCTGTATTTAGCTTAAATTTCCCCACTTTCAGTTTGTGTCCATTTCTCCATGTTCTATCCTCAAATGACCTAAATCCCAAGGCAATAATCACCACGTGGTGTTAAAAAAGAACAGTCCGCTGGCTCAGGGATCTGAGCAAACACATACATTTGCAGTGAAACTTTGCATTAGATGTACCCAGCCAGTAAAAAGGCTCTGATGATTTCATTTGCAACAGGACACAGACACCCACAACAAGCACATACACAAATTTTATAACCAGAAAATCTGAAGAGCAACAAATGCCAAGGAAATAGAGAATTTGAGACAAATTTCTATGAACCAGTAATGAAGGAGGTTTAGGAAATAGCAATAGGAAATGAAAAATAAAGATGAAGGGGTACAGTGAAAATGAAGAGAGTTTGCAAGAATGAGAGCTGAAATCCTGCCTTTCCTGCAGGCCAGAGGACTTAGGTCATTGACTCCAGCTGAGCCAAGGAGTTTATTGAAGGAGCACTGTTAGAAGTCCAGGAAAGGTTTGATGAAAAACTGAAAGACTTAGTGTGTTAAAAGCCCCAAGGAGAGAAAAAGTATGTTAAGACAGAGCAAAGTTCAGCTGTGCTGAGGTTTTTAGGACTAAGAATATAAAAAACTATTACTGACTTCATCTCTATAATCTGCGGACACACCAGAGGGAGCTGAGAAAGAAGATCCCTGGAGCCTTTTGTTTTCCTGGGAACAACACCCAGCCATTGTGTGCCAACCTGGAATGAAGAGTTGGGGAAGGCTGTGACTTGTGAATTTCTGAAGAGCAGGCTGGTGGTTACAAAGGGGTGCACTGAGGGATTAGACCAAGGGTAAAACTGAAGTGTGTCCCTGTGAGTAACACCACTGGCCCTGGGGAAGGGCTGGAGTGTCATCAACAGCTGTGGCCAATGCTCTTGATTTATGGATGATGGAGAGCACTGGCACATTTTTGTGCAGCCACCAATCTGCAGAGGAAGGAGAGAAATTTCAGAAGGATTTTATGCCGAGTAATAAATGTCTTTCACAGATTTATGAACAACAACAAAAATCAAACAAAATCACTGGAAAGCCTGGGTAACATGGCAAACTTGAAAAGTTTCTCATGTGAGCATTTTATATATTTCTTTCAGTGTAACAATTTCTGCTGAATCTTTGACCTCTATTTTGCTATTTCTCAGAAAAAGATGAGGTTTTTCCACTATTTTGCAAATCAGCCACCAAGGATTTTTAAAACATTTTGAAAGTATTTTTCCTTTCCTTTCCTTTCCTTTCCTTTCCTTTCCTTTCCTTTCCTTTCCTTTCCTTTCCTTTCCTTTCCTTTCCTTTCCTTTCCTTTCCTTTCCTTTCCTTTCCTTTCCTTTCCTTTCCTTTCCTTTCCTTTCCTTTCCTTTCCTTTCCTTTCCTTTCCTTTCTTCCTTGTTAGCAAGGAGAAAAGAAAAATCTAATAATCTACCTGAATTGTGTGGAGTAAGATAACATCAGAAGGAAGTTAATCATTCATCATATTCCTACACTCCTAAAAAGAGACAAAACAAGTAAAATGTCAGTGACTTACAGGAAGATGCCAGTGAGAAACATGTTTGAGCAATAGGAAGATTTGACCAGAAAAATAATAGTTCAAATTATTACATTGATATAATAAGAAGATAATAATTAAAATTACAGCAACAACAGAAAACTTCTCTATAATAAAACAAATTATTTACCAGCCATACACATTATGGCTTTTGTTAGATTCACATACTGTTTGTGATATAATTTTTTACTTCAAACATTTTGTGACACAAAACAAATCTTGTGCTACTTATCAGACAGATTACATGTACTCTAATTCTTTTTGTAATTCTCATGTCACAATTTTACAACAGATTCTTTTCTACTCTATTGATCACAGTATCTCTGATGCATTATGGAATTTTTTTTCATTTTATGAAGTTACTGAGGTTTGGCTTTAAGTAAAAAAGGGGGGGTTTATGACATCTATAAAACATTTTCCCTTCTGTTTAACATAAAGTTTTACTGGAAGTTGCACTGAAGGAAAAGTTTTCCAAGCTAAGATAGGTGGCTGGCATATGATCTATACATAAATTGATGTAGAAAGATTGTTCCTTCTGTGAAAGGCGCAGCTCAAAGAATTTTAAGAGTTTCAGGAAATCTCAGAACTTTATAAAGAACCTGCTGTAAACATTTTGACATCTGACAGGACTAAAAATAGCATTTTCCCTTTTCTGCCTGTACTCTGCCTTTTGTTCTTGGAGCCTCCTCTGTGCAGACTTTGTCAGAGGAGCCCACCCAGAGGTGTTTTGGTAGGCAGCACTGGGGGAACCCAAAAGCTGCAGCCAGGCTAGGACTTGGGACAGACTAAACTGGAACTGAGTTTGAAAGAAGGCTTGGAGGGAAAGAGAGCTGAGTGGCACAGCCTTACTTGGGAGGGGCTGCAGAATGACAGTCTGTGCGATCCAGGAACTACGGGTTTGGGTTAAGTGAGAGTTAAACAAATTGTGTGAAAAATGCACACTGGACCAAGTTTGGGGCAGGGATAGGCACATTGGAGCATTGTTCATCTCTTATCACAATCTTCTTTCTAGCTCTTGGAAGCACAGAAACCTCAAAAAGAGGCTCTGTCACACTTCCAATTATTAACAGTTAATTTAAAAGCATTAGAATATTCAGAATGTTACATTGTTATTGCAATCCCAATGTGCAAATATAATCACAGTAACACCACCAATATAGAGACATCTTGTCTCCAAAAGCACTAACAATTGTATATTAAAACAAGAGGCTTTTAAATCCAGCATGAGAGTTGAAAACAAGTATCCCCACCGCTACTCCCCCTCTTCCCACGCACGGTCACAGTGCAATGCCCATCCTTTTTTCTTCCTGCTCTTGCTCTAATGACCTCCAGCAGTTTGCTGGCTTTCTAATAAACTGCACGGAGCCAATCCTGGGTCTTAAGGAGGCCTGCTTGTTCCGTGGATATCCCTCAGGCTTGGCACTGCCTTGCTGTGACCCAAAAAGGCCTTTACCACGGCTGCAGTGGATCCTGGGCTACCCCAGCTGAGCATGCCCAGGTCTCAAAGCACGCTTTGCTTTCTCTTCATGGTTTTATCTGAACCTATGAAGTGGAGCTAAAACTGGGCAAAGAGAGCAGCCAGATGCCCTGCTGCTCAGCCACGCCCTCTTAATGAAAGCTACCACATATTGCACACACATAAAAACAGTTATGATATTTCGTTTTTTCTGTTTATCCTGAAGTGTGGTGTATTTCCAGTATGCCAAGTCCCAAAAAATATTACATGGATGGAACCAAGCAACCCTGACAGCAAACTCAAACCAAGAAAAAATAAAAGCAACAACAACAGCAAAACCAAAACAAACAAAACAAAAAAAGCCATGCACTTACTACTCTGAGAATATTTTTGAAAGTAATGGTCACATCATACTGAGTTCTTGGTCATAATATTCGAAGAAGGATACTTACACAGCCATCCTGAGAACTAAATCATTATGGAAAAATTAAGGACTTCATAGAGTCCTTAAATTTATTTTAAAGACATTAGACCCATTGTGACCTCTCTGATGTCAGTCCCTGGTGTACAGGGTCCCTCCCTGTACTCCCCAGGATGCAACTGCACATTTATCTACTCAATCTAATTAAACACATGTAAAAGCAGTGTTGCAGAGCCTGCATTTAGTCTGTATTTACACACAGCTCACAAACCTTTCCTTGTGCTTCCTGGCTGTTTGAGGCTATGGGCAGCAGGACTGATGTTGCAGGTTGAGGGTTAGGGAAGAGCTTGTTGCAACCTCCCTGATCCTAACCCAGGGCTCTGGCACTCCTTGAAACTTTCCATAAGCTGATTAACCCTTCCAAAGGGGTTTGTTGTTTTTTTTTTCTTAAACTGGCAAATTACCTTAAACTATGTTTCAGGCATAAGTTGCTTTATTAGCACTGGTTTTTATTCTCCCTCCATCTTAAATATCTTACTGTAAACCTTTTGAGTTTAGATATTGCATCAGCAGTGGATAAATAGAGCAGCTCTTTGGCAATGGCAGGGGACCAGGATGAGGTCAGATTTGTACAGTAACAAAAACTGACAGAATTTAGGAGATGATTTAACAGTGGCAACTGTATAACCACTGATGGAGACTGACTGCATGCAAAGGCAGCTGTACCATAAGAGTCAGGACATTCATTTTCTTGCTTTTTGGCATACCCGTGCTTTAGCTCTTTATGTGCCACCATTTCTACAGGAGATTATTTCAGAGCAAATGCTCTGACTGGAACTAACCACGTGAGTGATGCTGTCCCATTCAGGACTTAACTGAAAAGTACTTTCTACTGTAAGGGGTGGTGTGAAATCTGACTTCAAATTGTCCTCTACCCAGATACACACCATGAAAAGAATTCTACAGTTTAAGTCTTGTCTTTATTTTTCTCCGGTACTGCTTTGGCTACTTTTTAGCATCCAGCTCAAGCTATACCATTCACAGTTTCAGTAAAAACCCACTGTGGCTCAGAGTCATTTGCATCCCCTACCTCTGCTGGCCCAACAGGCAAGCACAGTGCTGACATTGCACTTTGCACTTCCCAGCAGCCTTGTGATTTCAGTTTTATTTTTTCCTTTTTCAGGAATTTTTTTTTCAATAGTTTGGGATACTCCAATCCCTCCCAGCCTCCAATTTCTCTAGGAGCCAAGGTGAGTACACTGTCAGTAGGTACATATGGGCCTCCAGACATTTTCAACCAAAGTCCTAGCAGGGAATTGAGCTTTGAAGCTGGCAGCAGGCAGAACAGTGTGACTCACTGTGAAAGGGCAGGAGCACGAGGCCAGTTTAAAATAGTTTGTTTCCCTCAAGACTGGCTCTTCCCTGAGGCCAGCTGTGGTTTCAACCTGAAAAAGACATGTGAACAGATCTGGTTCAGTTTGGAGTCTGTGTCTGCATGCTGCATGTTTATTTGCTGCTTCTCTCTCTCCCAGGCTATATGTTTTTCTATCCTTTTTCTGGATCTTTCCTTTTCCTCCATCCCCTGTTTCCTTTTAGGCCTATGCTGGGGCAAGGACAGTGCCTGTGTTCCTGGAGATGTGACCCAGCTGCATCCCAAGCCTGCACCTGGGCAAGATGAAGGTGTGTCCTCCCTCTTATCCCAGAAAGGAATTGTGCTGTGGTCTCTCAGGTGAACCCATGGGGACTCCAGCAAGGATAAGGACTGCTGTGTGGACCTAAAACCTCGCTGGCCAAAATGTTTTCTAATTATAGAAGGAAGTGGCTTCTATATGTGTCATTGTGTCTGTTCTGAAATATTTTCCCATAGAGGCAGTGGTTGGTAGTTCAGCTGGAGTTAAGCAAGTGTTAGATTTTTTGTTTAATGAATTGGATATAACTAAAAAAAGAATCTGCTGTAAACAAGGTTGAGAAACAGTGCCTTACAGTTTGTTACTGTATTTATAGAGGTCAGTCAAGCATACCCTGGTAAAATAATAACTGTTTGGTTTGTACATAATCTTCTTGTTCTGGATTACATCAGTGCTTGCCCACGTACAATTAAAGTACCTGACACACCACAGCTAAAATTCTGCCAAAGGCCTCTCCCAATTTTACTTTACCTGGTGTTTCACACTGATCTAACTACAAAATGTTCAATCTGTCTCACAATCAGGATGAGTGTTTCCCATGCTGGCTGGGGTAAAACCAGTTCAGTCTGCAATGTACTTGGCTGAAACCCAGAAAGGTTTTTAGGTAATTGCACTGTAAACCATGGCATAGAGGTTAGCTTTCAGTGAAGGGCAGGGCTACAGCAAGGTGAAGGGCTTTGGAGAAGCAAGAGATGTTAATCCATAGGTAGCTTCTCTCCACTGGAGGCAGACAGTGGCTGGCAACGGGCTAAAACCTGGGCAGAGGCTTGAGGTGGAGAGAGGAAACAGTGCCTGGAGTTCTGTCAGGATTACAGAGCACAGCAAGCGCACAGTGCTGTGGGTCTGGTGAGCTGAAACATCTGCCTCCCTGCATTGCTGTCCTGTGGCCAAGCATGTGAGGACTGGGCAAGCTCCCCTCTCAGTGAACTACTTCACTGCCTCAAGCATGGGCCTTTAAGCCTTCAGGAGCAGGCATCAGGGCTTTGGACTCCTCAGTTTTCCTGAAAATCAAGGATGCTAATAGGAGGAGAAGGGAACACATTTTTTCCCCTGTACCATCTGTTTCATGGCAAAAAGCACCCCTGTGATTGTTTGCAGATGAAGCAAGAGGGTTTATGACTCCCGATGATGTGTTAGTGTGTAGGTGCTCTGCTCAGGCTTCCCTGGATTGGTCTTAATTTCTGGCACCCTAGTAATTTCTTGCTTCTACCTGCCTGGGCCTCTAGTGGGGCTGGATTAAGTCCTTATAGTTTGATTTGTGAACAGGAAAAGGATCTCCTGTGTAATGGAAGTTAAGTGTTGTAGGGCTTGGCTGAGTCAGGGCTAGCTCCAAAGTAAGTCAGTGAGATCAGTTCTTCCAGGGTCAGTAAAAAAGTGAGAAGGGAGAGAAGAACCAGGCCCACACTTTTTATGGATCTTTTCCTTTTGGCTGAATCTGTTAATGCCAGCAAAATTTGGGGTACTTCAAAAAAACAAAGCCACTATTGTCAACATTATTTTAGGGATAGCAGAAGCCAGGACAGGAGATCATCATTAAGCAATATCCTATCTTGAAAGACACTGCATAAGAAGGCAGTCATGATATTGATTCTGGCTTTCTTTCAAAACTTTAAAAATGCTATAAATGCTGATATTATCAGTGTTGTTCTATGATGTGAGGGAACAGAGAATTAGAACTGACATTTACACACTTGTACTTTGAGCAAGTCATGCTGTTGATCACATAAGCATCCAAACATTTATGTTTTATTTATAAAGAAGCCAAGCCTTTTCCAACTCACTTCCTCGTAAAAAGGCAGCATTCAAACCAGAGAAATCCTTTGTGTCATGTGTACTGCTCATTATTCTGGGAAACTCTGAGATGCCTATTGTACACTGAATTCTTTGTTTCAAGCTTCCAGAGGTTCTCCTGGGATGATTCCCCACAAAGTTACTGTGGCTGTGTTTAACAAGCACTTGAAACCCAGAGCATGTACTTGTAGGAAAATGAGAATATGTAGCAGCATGTTAAGTGCTATGGAAAACTGCAGCCTGGTTTGATTCTGGGGGAAGGGAATTTCTGCCATTGTCAGCAGGAAACTTCTGGAGGTCTGAAATAATAAGAGGAATAATAGAAATCTTAGGAATGTACGTACTTTTCCATTTAAGTATTGAGTACCTGTACCTGTACATTTCAGAGATTCTAGAGGTTTTGGAGTTCTAGAAATACATATCTATTTGAGAATTGATGGCAAATACTAGTCAAATAATGCTTGCTTTGGTGTGATACAAAATCCTGCCTGTTAAATTGCAAAGTTATTTTTGTGAACACCAAACCAGCCAGCTTCAGAAAACACCATATAACATCCATTGTGACATTAAATTTATGCCCCTTAAGAACAAGAGGAAATACAGTGGTGTTTTCCAGAGGCTGAGTTTTATAGAGAGACCGACTGTGTAAAACACCCACAGCAGCACAGTCCATAAAAAATTCTGACCCTTATTTCAGCATTTGTTTAGCAATTAGCCCAGAAATCACTGAGTCCTTCGTACATCCTTTTGTTCTGTCTTCAGGCAATATGCTCATCATAAGCAGAAGTATCTGCATCTCTCCCACAGGTGTCCAGAAATCTCACTGTACAATTTGCTGCATAGCCTCTGACCAGGTTCAGAAGCAAACACCAGTGACTGCATATGACAATTGCTGTGCCTGCAGCCCTTTATTGACTCATTTTAACAGCAGGAAGTGCATCATTTGTAAAGACCAGTTACTTTTCCCTCCATTTAGAATTCTCATTAAAAGTTCAGTAACTTAGAATCCATCCCTTTCACAACTTCTACAATTTCTATAAATACAGTGCATTAACACTGTATTTATAACGTGTTACATGGGGAAATTATAAGCCTGTTTCTAGATTGGCAATGGAAACATTTGTCACAGTATAGCAGTGTGATTTGGGGATCAATTTGGAACATCAGCTCCAGAAAACCACCTCAACATCTTGTCAACAGATCCAACATATTTGAGCCTGATTAAATTTTCTCTTACACTACTTCATTGCCATGACTTTTGCTTTTCCATTAAGGTTCGTGCACTGATTGTTCCTTTCTGCAGTTCAACAGCAGATGCTCACATTTTTCTCCTCCTGATGATGTTTCTGCGTGGAGCAAGAAACATTGAATGTTTTCAAGCACATTTCTTTGGGATCTAATTTCCACCACTGCAGAAATTAATATAGGACACTGTTCTAAAGTCTTGGGCTTTCCAAAAGTCGTTCTGCAAGGATGGAGAGTTGGGTAACAAGCTACAGTAAAGTCATGTGGTGAGTGTTTAGTTTCCTCTTCAATGAACTTTACAGTTGCTTTGCATTTTGCAGCATTACTAAAATGTACATTATAAAGAGGGAATGATGATATATAGTTTAACTTACTGTATTTAGCTGTAAATCTCTTTTGCCTGTAGAAAAAGAGATTTCTGTTAGTAAAAAGAGATCTACTCTCACACTTCATATAATGGCACATTGACCATTTTTCTGCTGAAACTTTTTATTTTTACCGACTGTGTTTTCACACTGACAGCATAAGAATGAGGTGATGAGTTGATTTAACTGTGTCAGCTATTATCAGAATGAAATCAATGGTGCAGAAATAGTGGTTACTAACTTAATGCATAGCTGATGTTTGCATCCTAGCTTTCCTTTTAATGGCATTCAAGTACATGGCTTCAAATTTGGATGCACTTCAGTTACAGAATTAATATTCTTATTCCCTCCAAAGAACTTCAGGCCTGTCCCTTCAAGAAAATGCTTATGATCTTAGAGAAAAATCTTTAAGATTATAACAGAGAGAAGGACTGACTTCAAAAGGATTTCTTACAGGGATAGGAAATAACCATTACCCTTCCTTTCTAAAATCCTGTGTATCTTTAGTGCTAACTGTGAAATTGTTTTCCTGCAGTTAAAAGCTGACTAAAATTCCCAGTGAAATAAGTCAATAAGCACCAGAGTGTCAAATCCAAAGAAGTAAAGGTAAATATTATTTCTTCCTGTCCAGGACAGAGTATTTTGCTTCTAAGATAAGCTGCCTAGGATCTTCATTCTTATTCATGAAATTCCCCAAGGAAAAGCCTTTTAAGTACACTTTCAGCTATTTAATTCAGAGGGAAACGTCATGCATAGCTTAGAGCTGATGCACATTTCCCTTGCTGGTTTCCTGCAAGTCTCTCAGTTCCTTCAGGGATCATTCAAGTCACAGCATATTCTATCGCTGCATCATTAATCACACAGATAATAAGGAAGAATATTGTATTTGAATATACCTATCTTTATCTGAATGTGAATCTTTCTGAAATGTACTTTATCACAAATTCCAAGCACTCATTGAAGTGTTTGCTACCCAGCAAGGCACTCAAGTAAGCATGCAGGGAAAAGATTTTGTTAAATTGTGTTTAACTGTGGTTGACTAAGGCCTGAATTTTTTTCTCTGAAAATGTTGTGGTACCAGTGAGTTCAGGTTGTCAGATCTGCCCCTAAACAGGTGCCTGTCATCCTTTCCAGTTTTTCTGGCTTTTAAACCAAATTCTTAAGAGTGCTGCCAGTACACTACAGAATGCTGTGATTGGAAAGAGTCCAGCAGCAATTCAGCTAAAAGCAGGAAGCAGGGAACATAGACACCATATATTCCTAGGCCTGCTGAGGCGTTCTTCCAGAGATTTGCTGCTGAACAGCAGGGGAGTGCAGCCAAACACTTTGATAAGTGACCTCTACGGGGAAAATTAATGTTGCTTGCAACAGGAGATAACCCCCCTTCTTTTAAAATACAGACCATTACCATGAATTTAGCCCATTACTTTTTGTAGATGTGTTTCCAGTCAGCACTTGTGTTTAGCATCCCAGCACTGAATTATTCCTCCTTTGCCTTCCTGGCATGTAAAGGGAATCTGTTTCACTGCTTTTGCTGATTAGATAACAAAACAGACTCTAATGAACATTATGAAGCTAAAGGCTATTTGTCAGAGCTGGTTGAAATCTTTCCAATTAATATTTCAGCAGGGTTTAATCTAAGATCCCCTTTCATAAAATATTTACAAACAATACAATTCTTCAAAAGGATATATGGTGTAAGTATCCTAGCAAAAAGAAATTCTTAAGGATTTGGAAAAAAGTCTAATATCTTGGGATTTTTCTTAATCTTTTTTTTCTCTTTCTAGTTCAATTTCCTCACCATTCCTGTTAGAAAATGTGTTTAAAATATGCAACATCTTAACTGCTGATTACTGAAGGTAAAAAAAGCACACAAAGCAGTCTCTGAATTGAACCTGACAGAAACCAATGAAAACTGTTCTGCCATGTAGTTTACCTTCTTTTTTTACTTTTTTGTGCCTCAAAGGAAACAAACTATTTCAAATCAAAGCTCCTTTTTCTCCTCAAAAGAATAAGATACTGTTAAAATATAATTAATTTTCTTATGAAGAATTACAGATTTACAGAATTTTACAGAATATTTACAGAATTTTAAAGAAAATGAGAAATAATAAATTCTCACAGAAAAATATGTCTCTCTGCTGTTTACTGTAACTCACAAGCTCCTGACAGAAGAGGAGGCTTTGCATGAGAGTGCAACCCTACTCTTCAAAGACAGAGATCCGGTAAACACAGGGTTATACCCAAGCCTCTGTCTGGATCCTTACCTCCATCTGTTGGCTTACGTTTTGTAACCAAAAAAGTCACATTTAGGTCTAAAAAAGTAAAAGTGTGCTAGTTAGCCTAATGCAGGTTGCAGGTTTTCCTGCAAGGAAATCTCTGAAAGTATAAGGTGTTATTAGCTGACTTTTAACAATCTCCAAAGAGAGAAATTTCATGTCTTTTCTGGAATGTGTTCCACTGCTCAATCACTCTCATTATGAGGATTTTTTTTTTCCTTTAAATCCAACTGCCATTTGGATATTTGTTTTTTGCCCACTGTGCTCAGGCTGTGCACTTCTGAGAAGGTCCTACTCTGCTTTTTCTATAACTTAACTTTTTTTAGTATTATATTAGATCTTTGTTTTCTTCAGGATGAGCATTGAAAATAATTTTCTACAATAGGTACACTTTATACACTAATATTATTCAAACATCAAAGAATAAAATTTTGTCTGTTTCATCAATAACCCAATTTTTTAATTAATTGAAAATTTCTTGTATAAAGTTTTCTTGAGTCTTCTTTAAAAAAAATTCTATTTCACTTGTTTTTCCATCTGCCTCTCACATTTATCTGAAACACACAGAGTGAGCTGAAATGCTCTTGTAATACTGAAGATTGCTCAGCACCAGTTAAAGTTTTTAAAACCCTTGCTTTTTCATTTTGATAGCTAGAGACAACTTTTTCTTTCTTGTCATCTTGGCTCATATGTTTTGGGCTTTTTACAGGACCTGTTCTACAGGGCCAATATTTGAAGCAGGCAAGAAGTGGCATGGCTTAATCACTAAACACGGACTGCTGTCCACAGCCAGTCTGCACCTTTGACACCAGTTAGGAAGCCATCTGAAGGATGACAAATCTGTCCTGGGCTGCAGAAGTGGAGGAGTTGCCACTTCTAGAAGTGTTTCAAGAGGCCCCTGGATGTGGCACAAGGGTTTAGGGTGACTATGGTGGGAAAGGTGATCTTGAGGGTCTTTTCCAGCACTGATGATTCTGTGATTCTATGAAAAAAAAAAAATATATATATATATATATAAGTCAGCATAAGTTACTCAGGCAGAAAAAGTTTTAGTTTCAGGACTCCCTACCAAACTTTCTGTGCATCATGCTAGCTGTTTCATGAAGCCTTGGAGCCTTTCTTATCCTCCACATACAAACCAAAAATTTACACACTTCCCTACCACACACTGCCAGAGCTTGGAAGCAGTCATGAGGTTTCTGGGAAACTCAGGTATGGCAGTAATTTTGGAAAGGAACAAAATGAGAAAGGAAAGGACATGACTCTTATATGCCAGAAACAGCAGGACTAATTCTACTTCATTGTAAAGCAGCTGAGCTTCCAAAAACTGACTTTATCTGAAGCTATTTCTGAACCACAAGAGTGTTCTGAGCTGTACACAATTTCAGATCCAGCACCAGTCTTTAAATGCATGGCTAAACCTGATCTTCAAAATAGAAAAGCCTGAGCTCGTGTTTTAACTATTATAAATATGTAACACAAGGAAAAAAAAAAAGTTAAATTATTTATGATGGTGGCATGGAAGTATCTCCTTTGTGTACCTTCTTGGGGAAAAGGCTCATGTATGGGTATGGAACCTAATGATGCCAGCAGGCAGGGGACTGGAGCTTCTGACTTAGTTCCCTTTGGAGGAAATCTGATAAACACATCAATAACTTGGAGGAAAAACACAGCAAATAGTAAAGAGAGAAACAAAATCTCCTCAAAACGAATTGCTAATACAGACACCAGCTGAAAGACATGTAAACACAATAGGTACTACTGTCTTTTTCCTGATGAGTTTCATGAGCAAACAATTTCCTTGGAAACTGCTACAGTTACATTTCTAAAAGGAAAACTCTGCAGCTTTCAATACTCCAGCCAGAAATACACATTTGCCAGGAACCAAATACGTAGGACAGTGATATGTTTTAGTTAAAAACTTGCAGAAGCTTGAATGAAAGAGGTCTTGGAGCATGACAGCTGCAGTCCTGCCTTCCTTGGTCACACAGACTGGTAGTCTGGCATTCTTGTGAGTACAAAATATGGAATTAACCAGCCTGTTAGTGAACAAATCTTTGGGCCAACTTAAATAACACCAACTTGTGTCACAAGCCCTTTTAAGTGTAGAAGGAAACAATGAGAGATTCTCTTGTTCTCTAGTGTTGTGTATATTTTGGGCAATACAGAATTAACTGCAGTTTTTGAAAGGAATTCCTCACACATATGAAAAATAGTAACCCTCTTTTTGTGAGTAGAAAAAGCAAACTTCCATTGGCCAGCCAATGCCATCTACCTGGACTTCTGTAAGGCTTTTGATGTGGTCCAAGGGGTATCCTTATCTCTAAATTGGAGACACATGAGTTTGAAGGATAGACTGTTTGGTGGATAAGGAACTGGCTGGATGGACACAGCCAGAGAGTTGCAGTCAATGCCTGTATATCCCAGTGGGGGTTTGTGATGAGTGCTGTCCCCCAGGGCTCTCTCTTGGGACTGGTGGCTTTTAATATTTTTATCAACGACACAGAGAGTGGGATCAAGAGAACCCTCCTCAAGTTTGCAGATGACACCAAACTGACAACAGAAGAACAAGACACAATCCAGAAGGATCTGGACAAGCTTAAGAAATGGGCTAACAAGAACCTCATGAAGTTTTACCAGGCCAAGTGCAAAGTGCTGCACCTGGTTTGGGGCAATCCCAGACACGGGCACAGACTGGAGAAGTCACTGGGACCAGCCCTGCTCGGGAGGACCTGGGGGTGCTGTGGACATGACCCAGCCATGGGCACTCACAGCCCAGAGAGCCACACGTGTCCTGGGCTCTCTCCAAAGCGCCAGCATCCATGCACTGCATCCCTGAGCAGCAGGTGAAGGGAGGGGATTCTGCCCTCTGTTCTGCCCCTGTGAGACCCACCCAGAGTGCTGTATCCACCTCTGGTGCTGCCAATACAAGACGAGGCCGCCAAGATGATCAGAGGGCTGGCACATTTCTCCTCTGAAGACAGGCTGAGAGAGTTGAGGTTGCTCAGCCTGGAGGAGAGAAGGCTCTGGGGGCACCCTGTTGAGATCCTTCAGTACTTAAAGGGGGCTTATGAAAAAAAGAGAGAGGAACATTTTACATGGGCAGATAGTAATAAAACAAGGGAAAATGTTTTTAAATCCAAAGAGGAGAGATTTGGATTAGATATTGGGAAGAAATTCTTTACTCAAAAGATAGTGAGGGCCAGGGAACACATTTTCCAGAGACATTGTGGATGACCCATCCCTGGAAATGTTCAAGGCCAGGCTGGATGGGGCCCTGGGCAACCTGATCTTGTGTGTGGCATCCCTGCCTGTGGTGAAAAACAGGAAATGGGTGATATTTAAGATCCCTTCCAGCTGAAACCATTCTACGATTCTCTGATCTCTCAAGGAAGTTTTGCAGACACACTTAGCCATGTATCCCCAGTGTGGTCAATTAAAAAAAAAAATCTAAGATTACCCCAGCACCTTAGGGACACTTTTGTGAAGATGACACAAAATCAGTGTATTCAAGTGCAGGGGCAAATTAACTGTAAAGAGAGAGTGCTGCCTACTGCCAGCTGGAGAACTGCCAGCTTTGAGACACCTCATTTTTGTGAGGCTTCCATGCTGTGTCATAAACTGCTACTGACTGTGTGAAACACTCCAATTTCAACTGCATCACGAGGTGAGAGCTTTCCAGGAGCACTGGATGATATCTGCTCCTTACCTGGGATTATCTTTGCTATTACATTGTAAATATATTCTGGCTAAGATTAGCATGAACCTCTCTTGACGTGGCTTCTTGTTATGAGCGAGATGTTTCTCTGTGCATCCTCTAAAGCACAGAATATAAGCCAAGTGTTTCAGAAGCATATTCATTGTTTCACACTGGGAATTGCCGCAGTAAAGTATTAAATACAGTCAGACTGAAATAATAGCTGCTCTAAAGGGCTCCATTGTGTTATCAATCAAATACAGATGGACCAATTAATATTATGCAAACTCAATATCTAGCCAGAAAAATTTCTCGCAGCTAGTGTCACAACAGAAAATGCTTTCCACAAAATGAAGGAAAATGAAATTAAGCTGAAAAGGCTTTTTTCCTAAGGAAAATCTGTAAATGTCAATTTAAAGTACAGTTTCATTGCAAGTTCTAAAATATTTTTTAATAAAAATATTTGTGACTCCTAATGAGCCTAGTAATATAGACAGATATTTGTTAGACATCATAAAAAAATTGTATGGTATGCAAAAAAAACCCACAAACAAGCAAACAAAAAACAAACAAAACAAACAAACAAACAAACCCCAAGAAAATCACCAAAAAAACCCAAAAAGGAGGTCAAACGCATTCATACAGCTGCACAGTTTAGAAATTCTAGTATAATTCAGGATTCATGTACTTTTTTCAGATCTTAATAAAACCAAGAAATCTGACCTCCATTGTGATATTTTCCTTGGTTGTTATCAAATTCTGTACGTGCTATCTCTTAAGCTTCACTAAAGACATGGCATGAGATGTAAATTTCTTTCTCCAAAGCAAGTTGAACATCCAATGCCTACAATGAGTAGGTCTACAGATGAACAAATAATCCTGAGCTCCTTTATCACACTAGTGAAGAGAAACACATTTTAGACATAACCCACCTTGCCCACCTTAGGAAGTAAAATAAATCCAAAATTTTCTCTTTCTACTCTGTCTTTATTGCTGTCAATACAGGGTCATCAACTCAAAAATGAGATCACTTCTATCAAGTACTCTGGGACTAGCTCAATAGGTTAGGGGATGGTGCTAATAGTGCCAAAGTTGTAGGTCTGATCCCTGTATTCACACTCCCAACTCTTTTACTTTTGAGTTGGACTTGGTGATCCTTCCAGTCAGATTGTTCTGTGATTCTGTGTCCCCAGAGGTTCAAAAGAATTACATCAAGCTTTTTAAAAAAACACATCTTAAAATAAAATGCATTCACTCACGGATTTACCTTCTCTTCCTATTATCCAGAAAATATCAATATGTCTCTTGACCTGATTTCAGCAGTTGCTTTTTTTCTCTGCTAGCTTTGACATGTAGGAATAACAGCCACTGGATCACAGAATGATAGAATGATCTGAGTTGTAAGGGATTGTGAAAATCTTCTCATTCCAACTCCACTTCCATGGGCAGGGACATTTCCTTCCTACTAAACCATGTTGCTCAAAGCCCCACCCAATGAGGCCTTGAACACTTCCAGGGGTGAGGCATCCACAGCTTCCCTGGGCGGCCTCTTCCAGTGTCTCCCCACCCTCACAGTAAAGAATTTCTTCCTGAAAATAATCTGAATCTTTCCTCTTTCAGTTTAAAGCTGTCGCCCTTAGTTCCATAAATTTCCTGTTAACAATATATCAAAAATGTCTCCATGAAACAAAAATTAGAAACAAGCCACCTTCATGAATACAGCATTATCAATATAAACTATATCTGGTAATACCAGATTAAAATCTTAGCACCTGCTCCAGTAACAAGAAGGAGAAACTTGCCTCAGGGTGGCCCCTAGGCCACTTAAGCTACTCACCAGTGGGTCCCACCTTGTTATAAACAAAGTTGGCTTTCGTAGGCAGAGTTATGAATTGTTAATAATGTAATTTTATTCCGAGTTGTTAATTAATGTAATAGATTGTTATACCTAATTTATGTAAAAAGTTATGAAGTAATAAGTTATGGAGTTAAATAGCACTTTAAATAGTACTGTAACCTGAGTGTGTGCCCACTAGAAGGGGGGGGTTCGTGAAGTCTGAGTGAGAGAATTTTCTAGAAAGTTACCTCATGAGCTGATGGCATTAATATCGACTGTGGTTGGAAGACTTGCCAGCCAAGGAATTCCAGAATGATTGGCCGGGAATGCCCCATGTTATGGACCAACCAGCCACCAGAAAAGGGACCGATCAACAAGTGGATTGGAAACGCACCAATCCTGCACCTCTAAGAGACTTTAAAACCCATGGATCCGAGCACCTCTTGTCTTTCTACAGTACTTTGTGTCCAGAAAAACACCTTGTTGGACAAAACTGTTAGTGTTACCTCTGGCTTTTGCGTAGGCCTTAAGCTTACCTTGAGGCCTCGTCCTCTGTTGTTCTTGGTTTTAATAAACAGGCACTTTTTCTTTTCAAAATCATCAGCCTCCTTTAATTTCTTTTTGCCTGTTTACCACAACCTGGGACCTGCTGTGATCCCACACTCACTTGCCCACGCTCACCAGCCCAGTGAGCAGGGCTCTGAGTCCAGCTGCTGAGCCCAGACCCCCATGTCCACACACACACACACACACAGAGTAAATTGAGATAGCACTGTGTGCCTCTGATGGTGCTAAAGCACTACACACACACACACACAGAGTAAATTGAGATAGCACTGTGTGCCTCTGATGGTGCTAAAGCACTCACAAATAGCGAAACTTTGCATGGGCTGTTCAAATCTAGACACTAAAATATCTAAATGCACTGTATTAGTAAACCACTACAAGTGAGGAACACGAATGGCCTTTTTTATGTGTTTAATTCCCAAGCAGATGGAGTGTTAGGTGCATAAAAAGGTGAGTTACTTAGAATGAATGATTGTTTGGCTATACCTAATCACAACCTTCTGAATTCAACACAGGCTATTATTATCTTTACAACTGGGTAATACTGTGGCTGCTCTACCAAATGAATAAGCTTTTCAAGCCTGTCACAAGAGCTGTAAGAAACTGGCCCTTGGTATCAGTCAGCATCAGCACCACTGATAGGCTGACTGCTCTTTCCCTGCCTTCCCTGCAAATCCACATTCCTCTTCTGCTGCTCAGCACAACAATAAAAACAATCTATTTACAAAGAGTAACAGCCCCTTTTGAGATATGCATGCAAAGAGGTGATAAAACTACCTGAGGAAGAAGAGTAAAACAAGCTCAGTAATCTGCTTGGCTTATTTTTTTGAAGTAGCTCCTGTTTCTCTACAGTACATGGGAGAAACAGAAATCTTATTCCCTATGGAAACATTTCAAGAAAACAGCCAATTTGCTTTGTGTATGTCTCACCCTGCAACACAGGAAAGGAACAATTTATGGATGTGTACACCTCAGTATTGCAATCAGACAAATAGCCTCTCAAAATGATGTGACCCTGCCCTTCACTTCCCGCCACTGCAGCAAGCATTCCCCTAATAACACAGCACAGCTGCTCTAAGGTGTGCTCAGCTGCTTGACCAAGTGTCACTCTAGAAATGGTGATTAAATCAGCCAGTAATGCATGCTGCAAACACTAAACTCAGGAGGGTTACAGCCATACAGTCCTGCCAATGCCAGTGTACTGGGCTGAGCTGTATCTTTCCTTTGGGAATCCGCCAGTTACATTCCATAGTTTTAGGAGAAGAGAGAGATTCTAATAAAACACTTTAGTTTCTTTCTCAATCCGTTTTATAAGCTGCCTCCTTGAAGCACTTTGAGATATACACATTCATCTTGGCAAAACGCCACAGTGGGTGGATTCCCAGCTAGACTCTTCAGGATTACAATGATTCGAGCTATTTCAAATAACCATAATGCTGCTCTTGAATTTTCATCTATTGTCATGAAATTGTTTTTTCTTCACACAGGTTTGTAGAACTCTAATACCAGGGTCAACATCCTTCTTAATGCTTTGTTCTTCTAAGTAGAATAATCCTCTTCCATTGTCCCTTTTAATGCTTTTTTCTGGTATTAGCAATATGCAAATATTGGGCTGAAGATTACTGTGCTCTATTTTTGCTGGCTATTTTCCTGAGAAAAGTATTCTATTTATGGCATATGTTGACACAGCTGATTCCAATTTTCCTTCCAGGGGAAGCCTGCCATAGTGCTGTATGTAAAAGCAATCATGCCAGGGCTTTGTTTCAGAGAGCACCTCAGACTATGGGCCCTCTCTGCTGTCTGGGGGGCAATCCTTGCTTTATTTGCCAGTTTGTCCTCAGCTTCCTCAGCAGATGTCTCCAGAACTATCACTGGGGTCATGGCCAAGGATAACACGGAGAGGGAGACAATGCTTCTCTGGCTTAAGGACTTTTTGTCCACCCACTATTCTGGAATGGGAGTGTCCACACATGGAGTTAATCAGGGATAAGTCCCTGTACAGACAAGCCCTTACACTTAACACACCACTCTGAAGGATGCTGAGGCTTCTATCCACATCCTGGGAATAAGATGTTGATCACAGAATCCCTCAGCACTGTGCCATGCACTGCAATCTGTACCTGAGCCTTCAGTCTTTGCAAAGATCAGAGAGTGCATAACTGCAGTTCTGCTATTCACTTCTTAATTAAGACTTTTTACAATGATTATAAATATGATGGCTGTCATAATTCACCTACACACTTAAAAAGCCTTTCAAAATAACTAATTCTTGTCCACAGTACAACTGTACAGCAAATTATCGCACTACAGATGTTTCACACCTATGTTCATGCGTACATTAGGAAAATCTGCATTATTTTTCTCTTGACAGCTGAGCTGACACAACACTGAGCAACTGAGCTGCTGCTGTTTGGGGTTGGGTTTTTTTTGTTGGCTTTGTTTGTTTATTTGTTTGTTTGTTTGTTTTGTGGAAAGTCATGGGGAGCAATTGGGAAAATTATTCAATGTGATGACCTTCTGAATTCCTGTGGGACTCCCTGTAGAAGGCATACTTTTTCTATTTACCCATTTTTGGACAAAAAAAAATTTAAAGGCAAAGATCTAGGTTCAATTCCCAGTTACTGCTGTGTAAAATTGGAGTACCTCCACCAAACCATGGGTATTAAACTAGATTTATGCTACTTTGAGAGCAGACTTTGGACAGCAGACTTTGTGGTCAGTGCTTGACTATAAAGCTTTTTGACTAGAGGCTTTTGTAATCACATTTCCCAGAATTCTTTACAAATGAACTTCAGAAGTCACTTTAACAATGCTGCATTTTCCTTTTAAAAATCTTTATTTTGAATAGTAAGCAAATGCACTTGTAATCTTATAAGTACAAAGTACAATAAAACTAGAGTAAGGAACTAGCAAGTCCAAGTCATTTTATTTACTCCCTTGTATTTGCCCCAATTTCTTTGGTGAGGCAAAGAGTGGCACAAAAGGCTGAGTCTAAGAGGGGATATAATGGCTTGTCCTACAGGCTGGGTATGTGTCACCCATTTGACTGACCAGAATTAAGAACACCATGTACATCATCAGCTATATCTGCAGCCCTGGTACCAGCCATAGGGAAAGCAATAATTAATGTTGTTTTGGGGTGATAAATCATCCAGCTGTACCAGTGTGCCTTAATCACCTCCCCATAGTGACAGGGCTGTAGATGCAATGTCTGTTTGTCTGTTCTTATGCCTTTGCACCAGCAAGAGCTGCATTCAGTAGCATCCTGCTCCTCTCCCAGGTGCTGGCTTATCACACTGCCCAACGATTAAAGCATCCCAAGGAGTGTAACCCAGCTGCTGCTGCTCTGTGCACAGAGTCATCACAAAGTGCTCCATGTATGCACTGTTGGAGCATTGAACAACAACTGTCACCGTGGAAGGGGTCAGATGTGTTATTGTTTTATTTTTTGTGGTCTTCGAATAGAATAGGGTAGGAAAATTATGAATCCCATTTGGGTTTTTAAATCTCACAAGTAGGAACCCAACTGCAGGTTTAATTTCTACTGCTGTGACAGTCACCATTCTTCAAATTTTTGAGCTGTCAAAAGCACTCCAGAGTTTATTTATACATTCCTTCACTCTTGCCCCCCCCTCTCATACATGAGTACTCCCAGATCCTGTAAGGCTATCTTTAAACTTGCAGGCAGTTTGGAGAGTTACTTGGAATCACCAGCTACTTTAATTTTAATCTCAAGTCTAAAAAAAACCAACAAAACACTGCAAACCATACTTTAGCATATCATAAGCTATGAAAAACCTGTGAGTATTTGTACAGTCTGGAGACTTGTGAATTTTCCTAAAAGCTTGAGCTGCTTAACATAAACTTTTTCTGAAAGTTTCACTGTTACCCCAGTCAGTATCCTGCTATGCAGTAACACCCTGCCAATGGAAATGGCAGGAGATTAACAAATCATGGGAAAGATTGGAG
This sequence comes from Ammospiza nelsoni, assembly GCF_027579445.1. Classification (NCBI taxonomy): domain Eukaryota; kingdom Metazoa; phylum Chordata; class Aves; order Passeriformes; family Passerellidae; genus Ammospiza; species Ammospiza nelsoni. The sequence continues at coordinate 54,824,082 of NC_080669.1, read as the reverse complement.
AATATCTCTAATGTGGAAAATGCAATAGTTCTTTGAATATGCACCACAATGTCCACACCAACTCCTGTGTTTAGGAATGGAGGAACAGGGCAGTAATGCCTATTGTGAAATATTCTATTGTGAAATCTTCATTCAGCGATCACCTCTACTCTTGAGCAATAGACATGTTATCAAAGATGCAGAGCAAACCAGACATTGACCTGTGCAAATAGACAGAGCTGAATCAACTTCTGCATGTTTATAGAATACAAATTAATTTGAGTAAGTCTTTTATTCTCCATATTTTCCAGCATGGGTACTATATTTGAGCCCTGATGTGGGCTTTTCTAACCAACATTCAAAAATTAACATGTACAGGGTGTATTTTGAGAACAACATATGACTAAGTGATTACATTTAGTGTCTGTGCTGAAAATTTTCTTTTTAAAGAGTACTGAGCATATAATCATGAAGATGATATCCACATCCAAGCTTATTTGGAGCCTATTCTATATTAAGGACATTGTCTTAGATTCTTGCTTCACTGCCAGGCTCCATCCAGCTCACATCTCCCTTATGGGAACAGATACTTTCTACATGTATTTTAATCTGAAGTGTTGATGTATGGTCTCATAATTTTAATTTCTTCGCTGTGAACTCAGTTTACTTCACCCTTTCTTTTTCCTCCCTGGGGAAATCTACATTTACATGCAACATCTGTCACCTATTGACTTCTTGGGAAAAAAAGGCTGATGTCATTACAGTTTCCACCCATATGTCAAGCTTCCAGTCTACTTCTGCCTGTCTCTCACCCACAGCTCATTTTCCTTTTTATGAGAGTTATCTGTTCTGTACCCTGCCACAGGAAGTGGGACAAATCCTTTGCCTACAACTAATGCAGCTATAGTCTGTGCGCCTCTTTCCCAGACACTGCCAGGCTGCCAGGACAGCTCCTCAGAGAAGGCCATGGGCCCAACAGTATGGAACAGTGTGTGCCTTCGGGCAGGGTGACTGTGAAGCATCCTACTGCGGCTGATTTCTGCTTATTGCTGACGGCAGACTGGGAGGAAACTGGCTGAATGCTAAAGCCTGAATTTAAAGAAAAGAAACAAACAAGACAAAAAAACCCCAAAACAAATCACCCCACCAACTCCCCCCTCCCCCCCCCAAAAAAAAAAACCAAAAAAGAAAGCATACAAAAAAAAAAAACCAACAAAAAAAAGACACACCAAAAATTAAAAGAAGATAGTTATGTTCATCAGCCATTTCAGTTTTGCTTGTAAAGCAGAAAGCTCCTTCAGATCCTCATTAGGATACAATTCTAAGTGTTTGTTCTTTCTCCAAAAGCAAATCTGTGCGCTACATGTGCTGCAAGTCTGTGTTTTACTCTCTGTCTCGGATTGTCCTCACCCAGGTGCAGCACCTTGAACTTGGTTTTTTTAAAGCTAATGAGATTCCCATAAGACCACTTGAGCTTGTCCAGGTCCCTCTGGCTGGCATCCCATCCTTCAGGTGTGTCAACAGCATCTCTCAGCTTGGGGTCAGCTGCAAACTTGCTTGAGGATGCCCTTTGTCTATGTCATTGATGATGATGTTAAATAACAATGGTCCCAGTACAGACCTCTGGGGGCACCACTTGTCACTGACTCAGACTCCGAGTCCTTGACCATGACCCTCTGGATGTGACTTCTCAACCAATTCCTTATCCAAAAGACGTTCCATGCATGGAATTCATCTCTCTCCAATTTAGAGAGCAGGATGTTATGAGGGACCATATCAAAGGATTTACAGAACTCCAGGACATTCACAGCCCTTCCCTTGTCTAGTGATGCAGTCAGTCCACTGTGAAAGGCTACTGGGTTTGTCAGACAGGACTTAACCCTGGTGAAGCTGTGCTGGTGTCTCAAATCACATTCTTGTCCTCCATGTGCCTTAGCACAGCTTCTGGGAGGCTTTGTTCCATGGTCTCCCCAGGCACAGAAGTGATGCTGACAAGTCAGTAACTCGCACTGACTCAAAAGGTGTGGGAAGAGATAAAACCTTTGAAGAGTGAGACAAAAGAGTTGTTGAGTATCTCAGCCTTCTCCTCATCTGTTGTTGCAAGTTTTGCAGCCCCGTTTATCAGGGGTGATACATTTTCCTTGTCCTTCCTTTTCTGGTAAACACACCCACTGAAGCTCTTTTTGATGTTCTTTGCATCCCTTGTCAGCTTCAGCTTCATCTTGGCCTTTCTCACCCCATCTCCACACAACTGAACTTCATCTCTTTGTTTGCTTCTTTCCCTTTAGTATTTCCAGCAGGACCCTGCTCAGCCATCCTGGTCTCTTGCCTTCTGTGTCCATATTCTTGCTCCTGGGGTTTGTCAGGTCTGACACTCTGTGGAAGATTTTCTTAAAGAGTTGTTCCACTCCGTTGGACCTGAGGGCAGGGTCTAAATTTTCTTAGGTGAAGTTCTGGATCCTAACTTTGCTCCTTACCTGACCCATATCCCTCAGGACTGCAGATTCCACCAGTGCATGATCACTGCAGCCCAGCCTTCCTCCAATCTTGATGTTCCCATCTAACTTCCATCCAGAGTATCTGTGATAGGAAAAAAATAGTCTCTTGGCACCTATGGTAATTTAAATTCTGATAGTACTTTTTGAAATCATAGATTTCTCTTCTTTCTGCGTCCAATTTCCAGTTAGACAGCATGCTGTTAGCTTTACTTTAGGTAAAGTTTTCTACAAATTGGAATCTTTTTCCTTCATTTCCACTTCTCCCAAACTGAACAGTTCCAGTACTTGCTCATGGTATCTGAGGATGACAGTAACTACTCACATTGCACATAGTCTAACTTGCAAAGTTTTATTCCTGCAGTGGTAGTACAATTTCAATTCAAATCAAACTTTCTGTCATATTAGCCCCTCAGGTATTAACCCCTTCATATAACTTGCCCACCTCCTACAAAATTTTCTGCTCCACTGATTTTTAGAACATTTTATTGTGGTTGTTCTTGCTGCATCCAAAACTCAAAGGCACGGTATGTAGTTGCAAATAAAGGGAATTACAATGTTAGGTAGGTCAGTTGAAGGTGAGATGAGTAAGTGTGTGATGCTGCAAAGCCACTTGCTGAGCTGGAAGTGGCTCTGATGAGCCAGAATAAGATGATCTGACAGTAAAGAAGCACATTTTCTCTCATGTTCCTATCTTGAAATGGTTTCTTCAGTATCTAGGTGTTGAATATGAAGATTATAGAGCTGAGTCCACATCATACCCCTCAACTGCCTCCAGGCCCAAAGAGGCAGCTAACATCCTTCTAATGGGTCTCACGCTCACAGGAATGTCCCAGGGTCTCATCAGCTTGGCCAGAAGCTCGCAGACTTCATGACTGAATATGAAGTGGTTTTGTTGCTCAAATTATATTGCGGTCTGAGAGATTATGATCCCATCAAAAGTTGATTATACTTCTCCAAAGTTCACCAAGGAAATAGATTTTTTTTTTAATGATGGTATGTAGCTGCTGCTGGTAGAACAGTGTCCATTTTCATCCATTGTGAAAATATGGATACAAAAGAAATCAGTTTGTCAGATATCAACCATTACTTCATTACATGCTTCTACCACTATCTCCAAATACCATGGTTTTATGGTTTTGCTTACAGACACTCAACAGTGACCTTTTTCTATTACTTTTTCGGTGCTTACCATTTTTCTGCTGGTATTATTCTTCCTGTTTTCTCTTGAGGCATTAGGTTATCTACACATGACTTCATATTATTTCCTCCTTATTCACTCCATGCTTATTTTAGCTGTTTGTTCCTTCCTCTTACTTTTTCTACCAACTTCCTATGTACATCTATGTATTCCTTGCTTTTTTCCCACACTTCAGGGACTTGCCTCTTCAGAAACCTCTTGTATTTGAACATTGTGATGTGAATGTGATTCGTTGAAAACCTTTAGAAACAAGAAAATTTTCAGCCTCGTAAACAGTGTTCTTATTTGATTATGACAACCACAACATTTGCCCCCTACTTCAACCATATCTTTTATCTAAACCAGAAAAACAGTTCCCTGACTCAGTGCAGCACATGGGAAGAAGTGGGGCAAGAGGAAAGCAAAGCCACCAGGAAGGGAGGCAGTGCCTCTCTGACCGGGTCGAAGCCAGCAGGGACGCCTGAGCCTAAACTCATAATGAGACCAAGGCTCTGCTCAAGGTGACCTTTTTGTGCCTTGTCATTGTCAGTAAATACATTACAAAACTGAGCTCCGGGCCAGGACTCTAACTTCTCAACTGAAAGTTTGAATAGTCAATACTTTGTTTCCACTTTTGTCCCTGCCCCAGTCAAAGCTGTACCCGCCTGGAGTTAGAGAAAGGAGCGGTCAGACAAAGTCAAACTTACAGTGACTTCTACAAGTAGACTATAAATAGAGTGTATGCATTACTTTCTCCACATCAATGCATTTTTACTCTGCCTTTCTACATAATCTTGCACTTATTTTCCATATTTACCTGCTTCCTCACTATAAATATGAAAACTTCAGATAGAACAGACTGAAATAAAAGAAGGAATGCAGAGTGCACATAAAGCAAATCACAACATTAGTAACCATTTTACCAAGCTGTCTTGTACTCTACACAGTATGTTAAATCACAACCACATGAAAAAGGTCCACCTAAATTTAGGATAAATTGTTCTCTTTTCTGTGATTTGATTCTGTATTTCAGAATTTCAATGTTCCATTCATGCTGCCCCACTTCACTGGCCCTGCAAAAAATTAGAAAGTGACACTATATCCCACAGATTGTACAAGAGCTTCTATATAGGCTTACTGTTTGCCTCAGAAGTAGAGTGTGAAAAACTTTTCTATAGTGTAGTGCCAATTTTTTCCCAAGGAAAACAGGCCATGTAAAGTATTGCAATACATCCACTCTTTGCTGGTTCCTGTATGCAACAGTATTTTTTAATATATAGCATTTAACTTCTTATAAACAAAAGTCATTCAAAAGACACCATTTCTTTTTTTTTTTAATGGGAAAACAGCTTTTCCCCCCTTTTTCTACCTTTCTAGGTAAAAAAAAGAAAAATTGAAAAATTAAGTTAACTATCAGATTATAGAGACCTTTTGAGTCACCAGCTAGTAAGAATGTTTAACTTTTTAGGTTAAGATTTCTCCTTTTCACTTGAGACCTTCTGCTAGCCTACTTTGCATTGTCCAATTATATACCCAGGAGAATCCTCCTTCCCCTATTTGGCTGTTGTCTGACACATTTTTTGTATTGTGCTATTCTTCTTTCAATTTGAGTAATTCAAATGTTTCACAACATATAAAAATTAGAAATTTTATTTACATTATTTTATAAGGGTTACTAAATTCATTTTTGTTATTGGTGGAAATGAAGGATGAATGCACAACAAGTAATATTAACAAAATATTAACCAAAAAAAGGCTATGCGGGAAGTGTGTACAATATTATTACCTAAGCAAATTCAGACAGCAAAAGTCCCCGTGTCAGGAAGCTGGAACAAACAAATATGCATGATAAATGAGGAAATGTGGTGGGTTTTTTTAGCATTCCGGATGGTAAATATCTGGAGGAAATTGTCAGGAACAGTGATACAATCAAATAAAATGATGTGTCCTGACAGTTCCCTGACTCAGTGTCCTTGCAGTAAGACAGGAATACTCATTGTCTACTTTCACATCCTACAGGACCAGCTAGATCTTCCTAGCTCCTGAGTGGGATAGCACACAGGCTACCTTGAAGTCAGCCCTCAGCCGTAGGGGCAGCCTCTGATCCTTGCTCTGTAGGACAGGGCCACAAACTTTGCTAAGGATTCATCCTACCGCCTTGACCTTACAGAATTTCTCATGTCAGTAAGAGACACAGAATCAGAGGTGCAAGATGAAAAGAGATCACTGAAGACATTACTGAAGAGGAGAACCTGGAGGGGATCTCAAAAGCAAAAAGCAGGGTTAGAGCTGCTCAGGGGACTGGATTGCAGCCAGGACATAGCCAGACTCTGTTGCATTGTGCAGGGTGTGGCACTGGACACACACCACATTCCCAGCCTCACCACATCTCCAGTCTCACAACATTCCCAGGCTCACTGCATCCCTGAGATTGCTTCTTCCCAATGCCAAGGAGATTAGCATAGCCTCACAAAAAGGTGTTAACTGAGTTCTGGGTGGGAATCCCAAGGGAAATGCTTGAGAGCTGCCAATAACTTAGGTGACAGCTACAGCCCTTTCTTATTCCAATAGAAGGGCTTCCTGTACTATCCACTCAATCCCAGAAATAGAGATAAATCTTTATCTTAGACATCAAAAATAGCAGATACTGCATGCATTGGGTCATAAATAGGGCAAAATTCAGAAAGATGCACAGGTTGATGTGCTATGTGAACCAGATTTGCTTTCAGATTATATCTTCTTTGCGTGGTCTGGGCTCTTAAGGTCTTTTCCGTCAGGGACACTTGATAATTCAATTAGAAAATTCACTTCCACTCAAGAGCTTATTTGTCTTTTAGAAGGAGCAGAGTAAATGACAGCCCCATGAGCCACAGCACAAGAGAGTGGCTCTGCCTTCCACCTTGCTCATTGATGGGACTGACAAAGCGCATCTGTCTCCGAGGTCTGGAGTTGGCCTTTGTGCCCCTGGCAGCCTGTCTATAGGAGTGTCAGCAAGAGCCAAGCAGCTGAAGCAGAAATAACACCAAGCAGGAAACAAGTAATTTCCATGCCACTGGATATGCATGGGCAGAGAGCAATCATGTGTAGCCTGCAATTGTGCTCATGAATAAAAATTTCAGCTATCATTCTTAATGCGAGGTTATTGTGAATAAATATTTCAGCTATCATTCATATGTATCATTCATAATTATCAGCTATCAATACTGGTTATTGCTGGCAGTGGCCTTGTACTGAACAGCGGTGTCACTGGAACTCAGTTTAGTACTCAAGCTCAGCTGAAAAATGACAGCAAAGCATGTTTTCTCCTAATTTTAATATGAGCTCAGCAATTAAGCAAAGCATTCTTTACAGATACTTCATTTGGGGAGCAGAGGGATTGTTTTGCAGAGCAAGTTAGATAATTTGGATTAGCCAGTAATGCATCTCTATCAGTAAACACATTTTCTTTTACAGGCATTCCCCAAGGGATAAAGCACTTGAATTTAGATGTTTGTGATGTGTCTTCATTTTCTAGCCATGACCAGGATTACCTGCTTTGAGGGTGACACACCCTCTAAATGCATTCAATATGCATTTAGACAAACAGTGCTATCCTACAAATAAGATCCTGACTGGACTCAGATGACTGAAAATACAGAAGGACCATATAGGCTGGGACTGGAAAGTGGCAAATCAGAAGAGATATTAAAGACATAGATAAGCTCATGAATACCATGAAGAGATTCAGAATAACACTCTTCTCTTTTTAAATATCCCAATGTAGTGCTAGTTATTTAGTCATGCACCACAGAAACTTACTTATGCAAAAAAAATTTCACATATGTTTAGGAAACAACCAAACAAAATAGCAGTAGAGAAAGCTAGAGAAAGTTTGTAAATCTCTTGATTTACATTTTGGGTAGGTATCCAATATTGGCCACTGGTGGACACAGGATAATGGAATACACGGACCTTTGCACCAGTGTGCAGTGTGGCACTTGTTACATATCTACCTTCTAAAATGTACTGGAATTATCCCAGTCTTCATGGGTTTGTAAATCATATATGGATTCAATGTGCACAGGACATCTTGAAAAATGGGTGATAACATGGAAGAAACAGCACTATTTTTTAAACTGTCTGTGGGAACTACACCTCCAAATGTCTTAAAACTCGTATCCAAGTGAGAAATTTTAAAACATACTATGTCTCTGTCACACACAACACATTTTTCTATAAATGAATCTGTTTACTCAGAAGGAAACACTAAGAAAGGCCTTGTGAATTTTAGAGCTAACCTAATTTCTGAGGAATACTAATGTTCAAGTGGCACCTTCTGCTTTGTCCATTTGTGTAATGCTTGTAAGGCAATATGTCACTTTGTCTTGATAAAGGTTAAGTGCAGGTAATGGACTAATTGGATTATTTGGTGTAATGAAAATAGTCCCAGAAGAGCACAGATGTAACGAAACACGAGCAAGATTGTGGACTACCAGCAACAGCTGAAATAACTTTTATTTCAGACATGCAGATCATGACCTGACTTTTAAGTGTAGTGATCCAGCATATGGTTTACAGTGGAGTCTTGGAGGAATAATCACCATTGGTGGTTATTTTCTGAAATGTCAAGGCAGATACATAACTCTCCCAGTATCATTCAGTGTGAATATTTCAGTCTTCCTGGATTAGCACCATAGCTTTACTGGCGATTAGTATGTCACAGTGAGCACTCTTTTCCTCATTTTAAGTAACTCAGACATTATATCCTACCGATGAAATGACAGAAGTAATTTAAAAGCATTTTACAATGCTCTCTCCTAGTTTATCATTTTTAATTTATGATCCGTAGACTATTACTGTGAGATTCACAAGGAGCAACAGAAAGCCAAGCGAATTGTCAGCAGGCTTAAATTTCCTCTAAATGAGCTGTATTTTTCCATGCAGTGGAAAAGACTGGTAACATCTGCAGACGAAAGAATAAAATAAAATCAACTTGTGCCATTTCAGATAGAACTTTTTAAACACTTAGTTTTTTCCAAAAGCAGTCCCACTTTTATAAAAGGCAACAAGGAACAGATTTATCAGTTAATTCAATACTACCACACTTCTCTGCAGAGAAGCAGAAAAGTGTGCACTGTGCTTTTGTTAAACATTGCTCAATATACGCAACTGCACATGGAAATTGATGCCTTCCCCATGTTTTAACTGTTAATGCATAAACCAGCACAAACTCTCATGACCTAAAGTCTGCATGAGGAACTTCTGTGTTCTCTCACTTCTTTCTTTCACATTGGGAGTCACGGAGGTTTTTTTGTTCACACTACCTTAAAATATCGTAACAAAAGGAAGAAGGAAGAAAAATCAATTTAGGCAGTCAGTCTAAAAGATTTTTTTCTTTCACACTTTTTGAAATGTCTAATGAATGTAGGGCCAAATTCTGAGCCTTTTAAAACATGAAGGCAGGATGAATAATAACAATAACTAACAATAGCAATAATTTAAAAAAATTTATTACTTCTATGCAGAGAAATTTCCATGTTGATCAGCTTAACTACTCATTATTAACAATTCATCCATTTCCATTAAATAACTTTATAACATTGAATCAGGTTGTCCAACTACCTCTCCTAGGCTACCAATCACACTAAAATTATGTGATCGTCTGCAATACTAGTTGTGAATATTTAACATTTAAATTTTAAAATATTTAAAAGTCTTTTAAAATTAAATCCCAATTAAGGATAGAGTAGCTAGTGTGAAATTAGAAGCTGAATGTGTATAAATCAAGTTCCTTCCACTGAGGTGAAATAATCTGAATTCCCTACGAAGTGAAGGTCTGTCTTCAGCTCTTCACTTTAAATGTGGGTTCTCATTTGTTTGAGCAGGACTTTTAGATCATAGTAGAGATGTACTCAGTCATTCAGCTCAGTGGTGTGCAACTAAAATATAAACCTTTCCTTGTTTCTTCCTGGAGCCATGCTGTCTATTCTCTTCCAGCTGAGCAAAATTACTCTAAAAAACCTAGTTTTTAGTACTTAGTTTGCCATGTTAAAGTGCACCTTGCTGAGAAATTGAATATAGGGTAGGCAACCTCAACAGGTTGGGATGGCTGATAATTGTAGGATCAGACCTTTCTTTCAGGAAATAAACCCCAAGAATTTTGACATTTCTTTTAAAAATATATCAGAGCTAAGCCGGTAGATTAGTTAACAGTTCCTGTTTGCTGGAGAAGAAATCTTTTCAAACTTACTCAGCACTTTGTGTCAGATGCTGAATGTCTGCGGTCATAATCTTAAATTCCTGTTTTTTTTCAGTCAGCTGTTTTTTCTTTTTTCCATAAAAACAAGTCGTTTCACAGGACTCAGTTTCCCCCAGATGTCATACTTTTCAAGAACAGGGTGTAAGCCACTTCTTGTCTTCCTCAATGCTGAGGTCATGAAAATCACTCTGATCACTCATTTCTCTCCCACTCCCCTCACATGCAACATCCTCTAGAGAAGATCTGCCTACTAACAGCTTGTTTCATAAACATAACCAGTACAAAAGCCATTCCCTTCGTGTTCTGCAGAATAATTCAGTGCCAAGAGAATCAGGAAGCCAAACCATACATATGAACACATATACTTTTTAAAGATTGGCTAACACAACTCATTAATGGAAGCTATATATGACAGTGAAGTCACTGGGATTCTATATTCTCTTACCATCCACTATCAGTTTAAGCATTTTGTCACTGCATTTTGCTGGTGTCAACAGTCTTTACACTTTTTGATGATGAATTGTGCCCCAGATTGATTTTATATGTGGAAATCTTTCTGGGGACTTTGCAGTCCCACAGAAGGTGGGGCTATTTTTCCACACGACAGTGCCAGAGCAGTGGAATATACAGCTGCGAGGCACAGGGGACTGCTGTACCTGTGCTCTCATCTCCTCCAGTGGAGCCTTCTAGTGCTCAGGGGAAGAGTCTCTCTTTGAAAGAGGCTTAATATTTTGGGGACTATGCACTTCTTTCAACATAAGGTCCAGGAACTGAAACATTGCCCAAAAAAGTGATGTAACATGGTGCTGCCACAAGCTGCACCACTGTGTACGGGGGATTAGCACTGCACTGAAGCTCAGGAACACAGTTATGTTAAGTAGCTCAGTGCTAAGGAATTGAACAGTACTGTGGGATTTGCCTAAGCAGTGACACTCAATGGTGTTAGATCACTAGGATCACCCTCAGCATGGTTTAGGTCTCACAAAACAAGCAGCCTCCCAAAACCTCCTAGATATGGCAACTTCCAGTTGCGGCCATCATGTTTAGAAATGTAAGTGGGGTTAACAAGCCGTGAGCTCAAAATTCTAAGAGGATTGGCCTCTGTGCCATTTAAAATCTGTTTTCATTGATATACAAGCATAAATGTAATCAACAAAGGGAACTCTTATTTCAATGATTCACTAATTGAGATCTTTGGATTTTATTATTACAGTAGCTGGTATCTACAAGATTTTAGGTATGGCCCCTAAATCTGCCCCAGAGCATGCATAGCACAGTAGGGTAAAACCCATGGTAGCAGTGCCTTGCTGTCTGCAAGACTCTTGACTTGACCTTGGGTTAAATCAAACTTTTCCATCTTCTTTCTGAGGCTGACACAGATGATGTGAGACCTTGTTCCGTGAGTATCTTTCAGTGGAAGTGATAACTGCACCAGCAGGACTGGGTAGCCCCAGTACACATCCTTCTGGACAGCTAACACAGGAAAATGGAACTTGTCTTTGGAAAAAAAAAGCACTGACAAGTCCTTGTGCTTTTGGAATGAAATTTAAAAGTAATTTTTTCTGGATGAGAAAAGAGAACAAATACCAGCAATAGGAGCTCAGTCCAAAGAAGCCAATAGAAGTTTTATTGTTGGCATTTTTATGAACAAACCACATATGAAATTACCACTCATAAAAACTGGCTGCTTTTTTTCTTAGTTTCTTAGATACAGTTGCAGTTACAGTTCTGCAAACTGTCGTGTTATCAACTTGTAATGTCAGAATAAAGCAAAAGAGCACAAGTTTCAGAAAAAGTGAATATCATGCAGATGGTTATATTTAATCAGTGTATCATCCCTCTAAGTCAGCAAGACTCCTATAGAAATAAATAACTTCAAAATAATAATAGATAAGAACTATGTTATTCTTTGTGCAGTTTGAAGCTGCCTTGTTATTTAAGCACTGGGACAATTACTTTTCCCACTATATTTTCCCCCTGTATTTCCCTTTCATTTTTTGTTTCTTCATCAGACCAGTGAAAAATAAAATTGGAAAGCATAGGTGCCCATGGAACAAAGGGAAAACCACGCACTGCAGGAGTGGAGGACAGAAGGGATCTGCAATAGTGGATTTAGTGTAGTTTGTAGTGTCATCTTTCCAGACAGCCCAGCAAGAGGCCAATTGCTCAACTCATCATGTTTCAGTGAAAGAGAAACCCATGACTATTGCAACCAGGAAATTTTGACATAATGGAGTTACTAAGAAAACCTGAATCTTAGTAATTCTCCATCTTAGACACATTGCAAGCAAGGTCACACAAGTTTTATGCCCATTAGTACCATCACTTTTGTTTTGTTTTGTTTTGCCTTGAAAGGCCTTACGATAGTCAAACAAAATGGTTTTGTTGTCAGTACACAAAATAAAATAGTGCTTTCTACAAACACATGAAAAAGAAAATGTCGAGCCTGTTGCATGGTTGTATCCTGTGAATAGATTCATTGCAAGGAAGGGGAACTGCCAAGAACTGCCACTAGGACAGATTCAGACATGTGTGGGTATCTGCCTCCAGTTGCTACAATTATTGCACTTTTAATGCCCTTGAGGAGACATTAATCATGTATTCAAGAATTCTCTCAGTATTGAAAATTCTGGACAATGAGCAGCCTATCAGACTACAGCATTACCCCATCACACATTGATGTGTGTGGAATTAGCCTTAGCTGGATTTACAGAAGTAGACAGTTAAATTCAGCTAAAGGGACCAATTCAACAATTGTAGGGAAGGGCTCTGTGGCATAGAGCAAGCAGGAGAAAGGCAGAGTTAGCTGTGTGATCTGAGCAGGATGAGCAAGGCACAGAGAGGGATCGACCGCCATGAGCAGGTGTGGGACCTCATGCCCTTGTTACAGGTGGGTTATTCCCACTGCAGTGGGAAAGGAGGGGGTGGATGCCACAGCAGGCACTGGCTGTCTGCCTGCTGCCCACTGGGGTGATTGGCATGAAGGGAAGTGAGAACACAAGTTGCAAAACATTACTAGAGCCTGTGCCTCTGCCTTGGCACCCCAGACTGCTGCTAAGTCCTTGCAGGGACCTTTCCTTTCACGCCACTTTCAGATCTCCCACTCCTATGTTCTCCTATTAGAAGCAACTCACTTTCCATGCTCTCCTCCTTTTCTGAGACTGTAATATGACTGAATTGCATATATTTAGTCATAATAAGCATCAAAAAATTATTTTAAAAACATTAATATGTAAACATTTGTGTCAAGTCAGCATTGACTTGATCATCATTCAAAGTCAATAAAATTTTTTGGGAACAAACAAAAGATAAGGTGTAGGTGTTTATTTAGTCATTGTTTTCTGATGCTCTTAATATTTAGGCACTGAAGATGTATGCAAATGGTCTCCATATGAATGAACTTCAGCTAAAAACACTGACTAAATCAGTGTGAATTACAATGCAAAGCCAGATTTCTAAAATCTTGACAGGCATATTTAGCTACCTCTTATTATCTACTTCCTCCTATTCAGAGCAAGTGATCACGGATAAACCACAGATCTGCACATTTTGTACATGGCATAAAAATTGTGGAAATAATTGAACTGAAATATGAGGAGCACATAGATAAAATTTTAATTGCTTGTCTTAATGTTCCTGCCTGCTGCTAAGCTTGAAATCTTGAATTCTCTTCAATCCTTGAATGCTCTTCTAATCAATACAGGAATATAAATTTGCCTTTTGTTTAGGAAGTCATGAGTATATCAACTTCAACTGAAGTAAGCAGAAATGAAATAAAAGTTTATATTTTCCTTCAAAATTGAGCAAAATTTACCAGTGGTAAATTCTGGGCAATAAAAGGGTTTTATTTCATGATAGAGAGATCTCAGGCAAAACCAACCACAAGTATGTGTCATTCTCTATTTATTGTGAAGTTAAGAGGGGAACACTAGTCTGCCTTTAACATTTGAAAGCTAAAAGTCACACTCAAAATATATGCAAGTTATTAGTAAAATTAAGGTCCTTACACCTGCTATAATTCCCTAAATACATACCCTGTTTTAAATATGTACCTCAAATATATAGTTCTTGCCATTACTAATGTAACCCAAACAACCCATTAAGAGTCTTTCTAATTGATTGGCAAACAGTTTCTTTTGGGATGGTATTACTATCTAATGGCCTTAAAAAGCATAAAACTACTGAATAATTGAATCTAATTTAAACTCCGCTCTGAGGCAGAAAGCCCACAACAAATCTGTTCTTGCTCAAAATAATCTTTTGTTGTTGAGATTTAAATGTTTAATGAATTTTCTGAAACCTGATTTTATTTATTTTGCTGATATATCATGCTTATAAGGTACTGCATATTTTTATAATGGGAAAGGCTCGTGTCATTTACTTCTTGAGTTGCAATTAATGATATTAAACCTGTTATTTCTTTGTATTGTAATAACTTTCATTGTTTTAATCCTAGCAATTTAGCTATTATAATTCAAAACAGTAGTGTCAAAAGACAAGAAAATGAGCTTTCTAAAAATAAATCATCTTGGTTTTATTTGTATTTTCCATCATTTAATTTAACACAAACATTTATTTCCTGATTAAGATCAGGACAGGCATACAGCACCCACCATGTAGGGCTCTGAGCAACTGGGTCCAGTGAAAGGTGTCCCAGTCCATGGCAGAGGCAGTGGAATTAGGAAACTTTAAGGCCCCTTCCAGCCTAAGCCATTCTATGATTAGAAATACAGCAATACAAAAACTTGGCATCAGGGTGTTTCACAAAAGTTTTGTCCAAGAAAAAACAAAGCCAAAAACCCACAAGCTCAACCAAAAACCTTACACAGTTTAACAGTCTAAAAAAGTTCATTAAGGAAAGGTTACTTTCCTATATCCCCAGAGATTCTGGCCTCTTTATCAATTACTTTGGTAATTTCCACTGATAAAAATACGTGTTCTGACTACTTTCCTTCCTTGATTGAGGACATTAACCAATAGCTAGGTGTTATACAATAAAAATACCTTTTAGGAATTTAAAAACAGAGTGAAAACCACATTTTCTTCATTTTTCCAATATGAGCAGTATACATAGTGGGAAAATGCAGGACAAAACATGTAGAATATTTTTCTTCAGTACCGTAGACACTTCCTGCCTTGCTCATCGAGGTAGATAGGTTCATTTTCATGCTAATGTCATTTCCTTTTGAAAAGGAATAGTGACTTTTCTGTTTAAACATGGGGAATGACCCAAAGGTCATCTCTGCATTGGTCAGTAGGAGAGCTGCTGTGCTCAGGGAGCACAGCACGGTGAAGACTGTCTTTGCTGGGCTTTGCACAGGCACCCAGCTGCAGCCAGATGGTTCCTTGACTCTTCCAAAAAAGAGTATTAGTTAACAAAAGCCTAAGGAAGTACAGGGCAACCCTTCCAGATTTGCTCTTTCCTTCCAAGCCTTGAACTTCCCTCCCAAACCAAAACTTGACTAGTCTTTGAGAAAAACATCTGCTAGGACAGAGAGTGAATGCACTGGGGCCAACATTAAAATTTAAGGTGGCTTTGATTAGACTCCAAAATGCCAGGCAGAATACTTACACCATAGATTGATTCCAAAAGGTAAAGAGCATTACCAAGAGGTAAAGAACTGTTATTTTAGGAGAACATTTGCCACCAGCCTGTTTGTGAGAGCAAAGTGTGTAATAGTCAAGACTCGAATGATCATCCCACCACTGCAGAAGTCCATGTGTTCAGGCAGTCAGTACCTACCCTCACTGGACCCAGAAACTGGAGACTGTTGGAATGGGAGAAAGTAGAGACAAGGAAAGGGAGAATTCATGTGCTGTGCCCATGAGAGTGTACTCAGGAATCAGGATAGGCCAGCCATTCATCTCCCCCTTCTTCAAGGACATGAGGTGAGTAGATCTCTGCTTGGCTGCTGGCATTCATTTTTACTTCATTCTTTCAGCACAGCACTTCATCTTGACAACACTTTACTCTGTCCTTGAGTTCATAATTTCTCAAACTTTAAGTCTGGTCAAGCCTGTGAATGTCTTCGGGTCTTCATATTTAAGAAAGGCTTAATTTGAAGGCTCAATTTGAAGACTTCCAAATAAACAGTAAAATTATGTTCCCATGTATGTTTTTACAATGCTTAAGCTGTGCACCAGAAATGTTTTCTATTCACTCTGCCTTTTTTTGTTACTTTGGTTACTTGTTAACCTACTACAGGCCATCATCAGGACAGATCTTGTTCATTTTCTCATAAAGCAAAATATTTGTGACTTATTAATATTCTCACAAGAGGGAGAAATTTGATTTCCTCAAATATCTCTCCTCACTATAACACTGGTCTAGGTTCCTACCTTTACAAACATGGAGATCAGCATCAAAAAATCTATTTCATTTTGTTCCTATCAGTGCTGCATGGATATAATACTTCTTCCTTAAGCTACTAGAGCCTAAGATTATCCTCTTTGACATAAAACTGGGCTGCAGACCAGGTTACACTGATCAGGTTTTCTACTGTCATCTGCATTTATGTGGAGGTCCTGTTCAGTGTCACTGATTTCCAGGAAGAGGAAAAACCTTCATTTTGGCCTTTTTTTTCTTCAGATATGGTTATGTGTGAATGCAGTTGGAGGTTTTTCCAAAGTCCGCTCTCCTTTTGCAAATGAAGGACAGAAAGAAAAAACAGAGTCAGAAGTGGAGTAAAAAAATAACCCAATAACTAAGAATACCACAGGAAGAAGAAGGGGAGGGAAAACTTTAGCAGCGTGTTAATAACATCTATCTTTGACAATCACAGAACATGTCTTAAAACACAATTCCTCGCTCTTCAATTATCTACAAATACCCATGTTACTAGGTACTGTCAGTATAGCTGTTTTACATTTCAGTCTTTCAATATAAGAAACATCGTAAAATTACTGAAATCTGAATTGTATTTCTTCCTTTCTAGTTTGTTTTTCCACAGGAACCACCCCTGTACCACCATGCCATCTGCCTGTCTGCCTCCCATCTCCAAATTCAGTGTAACATCAACCTTGAGCCAAGTTTGAGAGAGGTGCAGCATTCTCAAAGATGACAAGTTATTACAAATTCATTGGAAAATTAGCAGCCTAAAAGCGGAAAGAAGCCAAATTTAGTATCTCATGGTGAGTCAAAGTCAGATCCAACTCAATGTCTCTATTTGAAGAGGCAGCAGCCATCTGGCCAGCATGTAGGCACATTTTGGCTGGCTTGTCAAGACACAGAATCACAGCATCACAAAATAACAGAATTATTTAGTCTGGAAAAATCTCCAAGCACACCTTTGACTGATCACACCTTGGCAACTAGACAGTAGTACTAAGTGCCACATCCAGTCATTTGTTGAAGACATCCAAGGACGGTGATTCCACCATGTTCCTGGACAGCCCAATCCAACATTTAACAAACATTTCCATGATGAAATTTTTCCTGAAGTTCAACCTGAAACTCCCCTGGCACAGACTGTGGCCATGTCCTCTCATCCTAATACTTGTTACTTGGGCTGATTGAGGCCAACTCCCACCTGGCCACAGTCTCCTTTCAGGCAGCTGTAGAGAGTGATAAGGTCCCCCCTGAGCCTCCTTTTCTCCAGGACAAACACCCCCAGCTCCCTCAGCTGCTCCTCACAGCACTTGTGCCCCAGACCCTGCCCCAGCTCCATTGCCCTTCTCTGGGCTCTCTCCAGCCCCTCAGGGCCTTTCCTGCAGTGAGGGCCCAGCCCTGGACACAGCACTGGAGGTGTGGCCTCAGCAGGGCCCAGCACAGGGGGACAATCCCTGCCCTGGCCCTGCTGGCCACAGCATTGCTGATCCAGGCCAGGATGCCATTGGCCTTCTTGGCCCCCTGGGCATGGCCTGCCTCATGTCCAGCTGCTGTCACCAGCACCCCCAGCTCCTTTCCAGCCACTCTGCCCCAGCCTGTGGCACTGCCTGGGGCTGTTGTGACCCAAGGGCAGGACCTGGCACTGGGCCTTGTTGAACCTCACACCACTGGCCTCAGCCCAGATCCAGCCTGCCCAGATTCCCCTGCAGAGCCTACACATGTAGCTCTGGATCAGCAACAGGAAACACTGAATTTTTGTGTAAGACTGGAGGGAAGGAGCTGAAGGTGAAGCTGAGCAAGGGCAGAACCAGGGCCTATAAAACACACAACCACAGGAAGGTATTCTTGTTCCTGCTCCTCATCTCCCACCATTTAATATTCAAGAAATTACCACCTTGTTAATGAGAACAAGGAAAGGAGAAGCATTGATAAATTCTGGACTCAGTACCAGATGATCACTGGCTTTAGTTAGCCATTTCACTATAATAAGGAAAGCACAGACAAGACACTGGGAAATTCCATTAAATCCAGAAAACTCAATGAAGAGATGACAGCATTATACAAACACACCTGTTATGCCAGCTTTTCCTAATGTGGTCATCACCTCACACCATCCTTACTATATGCAAAAGATCACTGTGCCAAATGAAATATTTGAGCTGATTAAATTTTATATCAGCTTCCAATAAAAATCATTTTTATTTACACTTGATTGGGCCTTTAATTTGTGCCAATATTGCCCCTACCCTATTTGTAGCTTAGACACGTGTAGCTCTTTGTATTTCTTTCAGATAAGTACAGAACCACGTTTTGAAACCTGAGAAACCTGGCAAGATGTCACAAGGGATTCTGCAGCCTTATGATATTATTCCCACTCTCAAAAAGTAGCATTTAATAGAAGTTCATTCAGCAGCAAGTTTGGGCAGTGTTCTGTGAAGACTCCTGCATTTTTAAAAGCAAGTCAAAATAACCTCTTGCAAAGTGGTTCCAAAACAGCATGAGTTGATTTGAGTTGTACTCATGAGTGTGATTTTGTGTTGTACTCATCTGTGAAAGAGACTCTACCATGGTGAAATCACATCTGCTGTCAGCTGGGCCCATTTATTGGATGTTCGAGAAAACAGAAGATAGAACAGCAATTGGAAAACAATCTGTCAAGACAAAGAAGACATCATTGAATATAACCCATCAAAACTTGAAAACCAAGTAAGCATTGTTGCAAAAGCAATGGGAAAATGTGTCTGTTGGGTAACTGCTGTGTGGCAGTAAAATGTCTGAAAATTTGCTTTGCCTGGGACTGCAGGAAAGTGCGATGACATGATTTCTGTGGGACCATTTATGTGAGAACTGAAAATAACAAAAGAAGTCATAAAACAATTGGAAAAGAAAAAGCCTGAGTATTAACATCATTACAGGTGGTTGTCTGGAGAAGAAAATGTATGCAATGATGTTTTTGCAGAATACCTGAATACTTAGACAAAAACATGCTGGGAGTGAGTGGCTTTACGTAAAAAAAAAAAAAAATTACGAATAAAACCATCAAGGTAATGTGTTAGACATGGAGCATTAGATATTGGAAAAAACTTTTCATAGTAGCTACTGATACAGATCTGGAGCTCCCTGTGTCAAACCAAAGGAACAAGTCTGTGTCATGAAAGAGGAGTTGGTTTCCAGCTGTGGGCTGCAGGACAGGGCCAGTCTCCATTCACCATGGACTCCAGCACCCACCAGTCAGGGACTCAGGTAACAACTAAACCAGCTCAGCCATCCTCCCCAGAAGGCCCTGGAGAATCATCTGCAAGAAAACATATTTTCCCTTGCTTTTTGCACATAGTAATGGAAAAAGAACACTCACCTGGCTTAGAGATGTCTTGGTTGTCTGGAGAGCACCCTGCATGATTCAGTGTCCTCTTGCTCCTTCAGTATTTTTGCAAAGAGTCTGAATGGCTCACAGGTTTGGACTCTCTTCTGGGAGTGAAGGGGACATTTTCTCAGTCAGAGACAGAAGGTTTAAATCTGGATTTCCCCATTATTACATGAATGCCCCAATCATGATCCTTATCTAACCTCACCAAGACTTTCCCAGAGTATATGGGATTTGCAAACGTAGTGGCAAGATGTAGGCTAGAGCTGGATCACTTCAGACCCTGAACTGCCAGGCTCTCTCCTCCATCAGTCAGCAGAGTGTAAATCCCAGGCAAGCCCAAAGAAAGGCCATTCTGATTTCAGCACCTTCCAGTGAAACCAGGCACTGTCAGGCTCCAGCTGGGGTGTTGAAGGTTTAGTGAATGCTGGTGTATGTCATCAATATGCAGGTATGGTGATTCCAGGTCCTTGTTGCTCTTTATCCTCAGAGTGAAAGAGCTCACTTGTTATTCTTCCTTTTTATCAGTGGCTATGGCCAACCCAGGAGATTTCACAGGCTGAGCAACACCCTGGTGCTAACAGTGCTTGCTCCCATTAAACCTCTGTGTGAGATCCCCGAGCCAGGTTTGAAGGAGAAAATTGACAGAGGAGTCACTTCCAATCAGACAGCCTACTAGTAGATTTGCTGTGTAACTATCCAAATTTCCAGCATCCATTTTATTTTCAAAGAATGTAGGCGTCCTGTTTGCCTGCCCTAAAAGCAAGAAAGGCCATGCCATTTCCTGTGTTTGTGGAATCTTCAAAGGCAGTTTGCAGAGACTTTGAGTCAGGCATCTCCCCCTTTCCATATCACATGCTTGTGTAGAAGCCATTAGTCACTTGTGTCATCTATTCTAGCATGGGACAAAAAGCTGAGCTCAGTCAAATGCTTTGTAAATATAAGTATCTCCTAACAGGAAAACAACAATGTCCATTCCTCTATGGAAACTGTAAACAAGAAAACAAAACACCTTTTTGAGATACTTGCTGGATACTTGCTTTTGTATTTCTTAAGCATATGCTGTCAGTATAACCAGCTGGATGATTTACCCACACAGCATCCAAACACATTTCCAGTTACAGCTGCTCTGCACTTGCTAAAGAAAAGCAGTCAGTCTCAGTGGACTCTGCATTGGCTGTACAAACAAATGGCATCATCAGTTTTGCTTTATTTTATTTTATCAACAGCTAAGAAATAAACAGATCCATGTCTTGCATACCAGAAAAGAGTGTTTAGACAAAATAATTTTTCCTATTTATTCCAAATTATTCTACAGCTACCCACATGTAACAGGGTTGGTGTATTTTTTCCCAAAGTAGTAAAAGTTGGACAAGTTGTCAGCAGCAGCCAAGCTATTCTTTGAAATGCATATATCAGATCCAAGACGTCTGGAGTTACAAAGACTTTCAAATATTTGAAGAACAAGAAACCTTCTGTTCCAAAATCTATGCACAGGAACATCTTCTCATTTAACTTTCCCATAAAATAAACATGTATTGATGACTTTCAGCGAATGAGCAATTAAACCACATAACAGTTATCTAAGAGAGACATGTAAATTCCTAGGCAGTCAGACTTGTTAAAGAAATGAAGAATGACTTAAACTATCACTGAGGTAATGGGCAAAACATTTAGTATGTACATCCATCCTGTACAGCTTGTAGCACAAGTGCCTGGAAGCACTGTTTACAACTATTCTATTATCTGACAGAGAGTCTGATTTATAATATATTTTTTTAATTCATATGTATATATATATATATGTGTGTGTGTGTGTGTGTGTGTGTGTGTGTGTGGATATGTGTGTGTGTGTGTGTTTACATATTCTTCTTCTGTGTTTGTGTTTCTCAAAAGAGGTTGGTTTGTTGGGGTTTTTTTAATGAAGATAAAACTCTGAAGCAGAACACTACTGAGGTGTTTCTTAGCAAAGCACTGCCCTGATCACAGCTGCCAGCCTGAGAACTCCCCAGCAGGGTGGCAGTAGGACATCTGTGAAACTAGGTCAGGGTTCCACTGCCTGACGGCCCCTGAGAGCAAATTCTTCCTCTGCAGCTGCACTGAAGATGCAGGAGAGGGCATCTCTCTGATAGCAGGAGGAGTGCAGAGAGGCTGCAGTGACCTGCATGAGTGAAGGCTCTTGACCTCTGTCTGTGCAGCAGCCTACTGGGACATGAATAGGCTGCTAAATGTCCAAGGTCTGCCAAGCACAGCACAAGCTGAGCTTGGTGTTGAGGGAACAAGCTGTTGCTTCCTGAGCTGTGGAGTCACACAGAGGCATCATGAACCCACCATTTTACAACCTTTCAGGCTTTCTGGGGAACCAATAAAACGGAAAGGGATTTAAAGTGCCTTTAAGTTTAAATTGTGGGTTCAGATTAGAGTAGGCCATTACAGAGATCAGTGGTGAACAACCATTACCTCCCTTCTTGTTCTTGAATGGCATGCACAGAAGTACTTGTCTTCTGAGGGCAGATTCCATGATGAGAACCAAGGAGATGTCTCTGGATCCCAGAATCAGCCCATAGAGAAGACTAAATGAACCTAAGTGCTACAACCAGCAACAAGGTGACTTCAGGAAGGAAAATGGGCACTCACTGATGATTATATTACAGCATTCTTAGAAATGTAAAGGACTTTACATGGCTAATGCAGACTGAGTCAATATCTTGCTCAGATGGTTAATGAAGAAGGCAGTTCTTTGTTCTAGTTGATTCACCCCACTCCTGCTTACTTTTACACCTGATCTAATCTTATCCCCGTGCTGCTTTTTAACAGTATTTTGTGAAACCATGTGTAAATGTGATCAGCTCTCCAGATACGTTCATTTCTTCAAGGATTAAGCTCAGGTCCATGTTTGTCTGTGTAGTTAGCTCAGTGCTCAAAATCAAGACCTCTGCTGCCTTACTTATAAATACCTCTTGTATCTGCACATTGCTAGATTTAACATTAATTGTTAATTGCTTCCAATTAATATAATCAGTCAAAATCCAAAGCAAGTCCATCCTGTTCCTTTCTGCACTTTGACCAAGACACTAGGAACACTGCAACTCTATTTTTAAGGTAACATTCATGCCAACAGACCTAACATCTGAATTACATCCTAGGCAACTTAACTCAGCCAGTGTGGGTGGTGGTTATTTAAAGAAGGATTTTAGTGATCTGATCTGATGAATTCCACAACTAGACTTCTTGAAAAAACCCTCTTAAGTCAAAATTCAGAATGTTCATGTCATACATTCTTTATTTCTAATAGAAATAACAGCTCTTTCCAGCTACAGAAGGAATAAAAGAAAAGGCAAACTGAGCTTCCAGTTCTTGACACCCGTCCCTAAGCAGGACTCTCCCTTCTAGTAGGAGCAAAACTCTCCTAGACACTTTCCTTTCCCAGGCAGTGTGGTGGATCATAGCCTGCTTGCCTAAGGCACAGCCCAGCACGTCACCTCTGCCTTTCAAACAAACCCATGGATCTGCTTCCAAACGACCTTCCCATTTATAGAAACTCCATCTAATCCCAGAAAGCTTGCCTCTGTAATCCTCCTATCTCTCCCTGCCTCTCTAACCAGCTCCTTCCTCAGCACTCACTGCCAGCAAAGCAGCTTTCCAGGGGCTTTGCATGTCTCAAAACAACTTCCTACATGCCTCTCCCTAGGAGATTCAATTTCATTGATAAGTACTTCAATGTCTATACTTGTATATGAAAAGCAAGCTTTTGATTACTTATTTTTTATTCTCTCAAAAATTTTCTCACCAATGTGCTTTCATGCACCACATCTTGTACCTATGAAAGATAAAGTGTATGAGTTGGAGCAAATCACTCCACCACGTGTGATCAGTCACACGTTTTACATTGCATAAATTTATTCAGATCTATTGCCTGTGCTCTTGCAAGGAGTTTTGACGCTCCCATCCCAATTCTCAATCTGCTCCTCCTTTGTTTTTCGCCAACAAATTTATGTGAAGCAATGCCCCTCTCACTGTGAAGCCATGCAAATGCTTCACAGCTAAAACCTCAAACTGCAAAGAACTTCACGTCTAGCAGTGCCTACCAGCATGTACAAAGCATTCCCACAGAAACAACCAAGCAGGAAGACTGGAAATGAGGAAATGATCATGTACAAAGCATTCCCACAGAAACAACCAAGCAGGAAGACTGGAAATGAGGAAATGATCATGTACAGCAAGCATTTCACCATGCAGAATCTCCCTACAAATAGATGTGAAAATATAGATTTCACCAGTTGCAATGAAAGAACATTTTGTTCTGGGACTGAGTTTGGGATATGCAAGCTCTGGCAGGAATTACTTAGCTTGAAATGAGTGAAGATAAATTAATACAGTTTCCATTGAATATGCCAGGACAATTATTTTCAGCCTGTATAAAAATATTCACAGAATGTATTTCAACATAGCATCACAAGGACTGACTCGAAAAAAGTGGTGCAAAGCAGATTGGAGGCCACGTAAGTAGACTCTCGGCTGAATTTGGAATTGCAGAAGGTAGCAAAGGCTACTGCAGCAGAAGTTGTACCTGGCACTCATCCATATGTAAATAAAAGGAGAATGTAAAGGGTTTATGACCATTTCTGTCCTATTTTCTCTTCTTTCCATACCAGTATTTTCTGAGGTGTAGGAGGGGGACACAGTAATCTGTCACTACTGCGGACAGATTTCTGTGCACAGGGCACTAATGCATGGTGTACAGAGAGCTGCTCCCCAGAGCCACCAGCATTTCTGATGTCTCAAGAGGAAGTTCCTTACCTCAGTTTACAAGAACAACTGCAAACCAGCTAAGTTCTGATTGAGAAAAAGAATGCGGTTCAACAGTGCATTTGGAGCAAGGCTGGAGTGAGGGGGTACTTTCAATCAAGATGAAAATCAAAGAAGAAACAGCATTAATGTATTAACATTAATGTATTTAAGAACCTGATATTTTAAAATCAGATGCAGTTAAATAACAGAAAATCTTTCTGAAATAAACCCAGGGCAGTCCTGTTAGAACAAGTTCAAATCAATGTATTTATTTTGATGTTACATTCCTGCCAGTGCTGGACATGGCCAGGTTAGGTGCACAGTGAGAAGTGTCTCCTTTTCCAGCCACACACACTGAGAGGCACTGGGTACAGCACAGCGCACATATGTGCAATTTTAAAAATACAACACTAGAAAACTCAGAAGAACGCTGTTACTGGCAATGGGATTCTCTTCTGTCTCTGCACTTCAGAGGTCTTTATAAAAAGCGCAATTATAAGCATGGATTATAAACAAAAAGTTTATTGATTTAATATATGTTTTCAAGGCACTTTCATGTTGCAGTTTATAACTCCATTAGGTAAAAAGGGGAATCCTTCAGAAACCCCATCTCCACTAAAAAACCCACACAATTTCAAGGGCAAGGGAAACAACCAAAATATTCAACCCAGATTCTGACCAGAAAATACGTGTGTTCCTAGAATCTCAAAAGGATCCATAACCACAAAATGGGGTAGGTTTTTTTTGTATTTTTTAGATTGACTGTAGTTTAGGAAACCCAGTATAGGATTCATCCCAGCAAGTTTTTACCATCTCAAACCTAGACTAGCTAAGCCAGAGCAAATTTATCTATATTACATATCCATATATGAACAAGATAAACCATCCTCTGCCAAAGACTATTCTGCACTGTCCACAGGGAAAGTGTAACATAATCAGAGTTCTTAATTTTGGGATTTTTTTACCTAGGATTCAGGATGGGATTTTAAAGCTAAATTCTTATGCAGTTATCAGTTACAATATTGTCTCTGCATTTTGCATTAAACCAAGTAATCATTGATTAACAATAAACTTATATTCATAAAAAGTTTTCATCAGAACATTCCATATTATGGCAGGCACTTTGGCACAGTTGTCTCACAGCAGCAAAAACTGAGGAAGAAAACTGAATGCAGGCACACTTCCCTGATTAATTAGGTATTTAGGCTGATTTTAACTGTAAAAACAAAAGCAAAGCTGAAAAAAAAAACCTCAATGCTTTAAAAATTGAGCAAAATGCACAAGATATAATCCCATAATGGCTAATCTACTGGAAATTAACATCTCTTGTCAACCAAAACCATTTTGGAAACAGAGCAAGATTTCAGCCCCTTATGCTAAAGCCAAAAGAGCCAGCACAAATTCCACCACCTTTTTTGATGTTCTTATATAGTGCTTTTCTCTCCTACCATGCAAATGCTCGAACTCAAGAATGCCCATTGAATTGCAGAGTTATAACTGAATGACATTTTTTTTGATTATTATGTTACAGTCTCACTTTTTACATCACCAGCACTACATCAGCCTTATGTTCCATCTCCACCACACACTGAACACAACAAATTAAGGCACAGCTGTCTTTACACTGATACACTTATCAAAATCTCATAAAGTACACATTTAATTTCTGTATATTTGTTCACCCTGTCACAAGCTGACAGTGTGGATTTTGTCACCAGACTTCAGGAGTTTTCTGCAGTGCACTATTCTGGTATCAAAGTGTAGGTGCACTGCTTGAAAGGATTTGGAGCATGAGCTCTCTACAACTTCCTGAAGGGTGGCTGTGGTGAGCTGGGGGTCGGCCTCTTTCTCCGGGCGACAACAGATAGAACAAGAGGACACAGTCTCAAGCTGCGTCAAGCGAGATGTAAGTTAGAATTAAGAAGGAAATATTTCACAGAAAGAGTGGTCAGATACTGGAATCATTTACCCAGTGAGGTGGTGGAGTCATCATCCCTTGAAGAATTCAAAAAAAGACTGAATGTGGCACTTGCTGCCATGATCTAGTTGAACAGTTAGAACATCGCTGGACTTGATGATCTTATAGGTCTCTTCCAGTCTTGAACTTCTGTGATTCTGTGATTCTGTGATTCTGTGTTTTGCTCTTGACAGGAAGGTCCCAGAGCTAGAAAAATGCGAAGCAGGCTTCTTCACGGGTTACAAAAGTGCTGAGATTAAAGCTCTTTAGTCCTCTTTGGAGTGTGTCCTGGAGAAAGTGTAAAGGGATCAGGTTGCTGCTACTGTCTAGAAGGCATTGGAGGCAGGCTGCACCTGACAGCTGGGATCTGGAGGAAGTTGGTGTCTGCTCAGTGTTGGTAGAAGGGGTCCCAGGAAATTGCAAGAGACATACAGCTGTACCTCCACAGAGGGTGCAGGGGTGTCCCTGTGGTGGTTGGCAACACCACCTCTGGCTGAGAGCTGCTCAGAACAGTCCCAGAGACCTCCTCTGGGAAAGCAGAAAAGGTCCACCACACAGATCTACAGTGAGATACAGCTGCGACACCAAACACCCACAGCCCTTCACACTGATCACAGGCTTGAACTCCACACTGGCATCAGGGAAGACAGAGTAATGACAAATGTTAAAAACTGTGTAACAAGGTTCTAATACATTTAGTTTCAGCTTATGAAGGGTTCATACCTTTAGTCTCAAGTACTCTAATAACTTGATCAGCTGAAGACATGGCTTGTATACTTTCTACTGACATGGACTACTCTTCTTGGAGCAGCCTCTAAAAATGCACCACAATCATGTCTGCCCATGGCAGAGGTGAGAGAGGTGAGGACTACCCCCACTGCTCCTGTGCTCAGCTCCCAGAACACAGCAGTAAGCACACTTTACATCTGGCCCACCTTGTGGGTGAAATTTCCCATAACTAGAATCTATAAATGACAGAAACACTTAATCATCAAAATTTTAAGCAGCATCTAAAACAAAGTAGTATGAGATGAACAGCACCAAGGATCTTGAGGTCAGCAAATCCATTCTATAAAAGTGAAAACGGTATATAAAATTAGGCCTAAATAAAAATTATAGTCCAGTGTTTGCTGACTGGGTGCAGTGCTGAGACTGCTGAGAACAGAGTTTTTACAAAGACGCTGGATGGAACCCGTAGCAATTTAAAGGTGAAAAGTAGATGAGAAGTTCATAAGAGATTGTTAATAAGAGACTGGTTATTATCACAGTGCCATTCCCTTGAAGTCAGTTCATTCTTTGTAGTCAACAAAAATTATACTATTTTTTCTCAGTGGAAATAAAATTGGGCCTTAACTAGAGACTGCACATCACTACTGAGCTTGGATTTTCAAAAAGAGTGAAATATTCCCTTTGCACAGAAATTATTGCACATTTTATCACCAGAGCAAAGCTGGAGTACACAGTACTTGGTAGCAGTGCATAAGGCATATTTGTTCAGTGTTCTGGAACATGAGGGGTAAACTGTGAAACTTCCAAAGAGGATACATGCTACCTTGCAGGATTGCTTCTGTCAATAGCTTCAGGAACATGACAGTATGCAGCCCAGGCTTGATTCTACTGCCACCTGCTTGAGTACATAGATTCCAGAGAAGGTTGTGTTTGCTTCACTGGAAGCAGAATTTACCCCTTTCTCAGGAGCAGGAAATTTTATGCACATCCAGATATAATCTAAGCCTAAAGGTAATTGAGCAGACAGGCTGACTGACAGATACTCAATCTTTGCCACATGTGGCGTAGAGTTAAAGGATATATTTTAGCAGTTTTCAGACACTAAAGTTCAGTACCAAATCAGGAAAAAATAAACCAAAACAAAACCCAACAATATCTCACAGTATTCCACCAGAATCCTTATTCACTGCTGTACTGTTGTTGCTGAATTGAATTCTGGATATCAAGTTTAGTGACCTGTCAAAATATGCAGTTTTGTTTCTTTACTACTGACCTCTGAACAGCCTTCAGGTTAAAATTACTGAAATTATTGAAATTAGCATCATGGAAAAACTACTTATTGAAACAATTTGAAGTTCTTCAAAGAGAAGTAGTGATTCAGAAGGAATAAAAGACCTTTATAGCAAAATCAGTTAAAGAAAAGCCCAACAATTCAATAAAAATACATAATCCATGACAGAACATTCCATTTTACCTTTCATGGGAAATAAAAAATACTGCATACATGGGGTGCACTCAAAATCCACAAGGCCAAATTCCCCATTAAATTAAGTGAGAATTTTGCTGACATACCAACTGCAAATCTTCTGTCATGGCCACTGTAATCAGTATGATTTTTGTTATTATTATTTCACAGGTTCACAGGTATTTAGATTTCATCTAACACACAGTGTATCATTTAACCTATAATAAATGAGTGTAATAAAGAGCAAATTATATGTCAACAATATATATTCACTTTTCCATATGACATCAATTAGCATGACCAAACCTGGTCTAACTATACCCAGTACTGATTGTGCTTCAAAGCTGGGTTTGTTTTTCGACAACATTGGATCATTTCAGGATCAAGATTTAAAAAACTGTTTTTCAGATACCTTTCTGTAGTTGGAGAAGCCACTGTAGGAAGCAGCTGCTCATGTTTTACTGCCACAAATGTAGAGGCTGTACTCCTCTCAGCCCCCTTCAGAAGAGGAGTCACTGTGACAGAGGGCACAGTCAAACTCCGTTCCAGACATCGATCTGCACTACTGAGGATTGCATCTGTTTGACTTTTGACTACAGGTTTTGTCTTATCTTTCTTCTGACACATTAACAAAATGCACACAGAACTAACAGCAATAATGAGTAGGACAGACACCAGGACAAGGGGGATAATAATATACCAAGGGCTGCTTTCACCTGCCTGCTCTCTGTGACTCCTGGCATTAACCTGGTTTGTCATCTTCAACTCCACAGATGCACTTGTTCCCATGGCCTGATTTAGCAATGGACCTTCCTCATGTAGGTTTCCCCAATGATTCTGCCCTGGCCACATGGTTGGTTCAGTCCTCTGTGGTGCTATTGCAGGGTCTTCATTCTGTGAGGAGACTACTGCCTCATCCTTTGAGGTAGAGTGAGCCTTGAAAGTGGTCATGCTGGTTAGAAAAAGCACTTCTGTTGTAAAACCCTGCACAAGTGGAGGACTGTGTGGCACAATGGAATACTGAAAACAGCCAACAGCAGGCTGTACAGCATCTGCCCTGAGTATAAATGTAAATGAGTCATTCAACAGATTGATGCCCGTCATATTTGTGTCTATGTCTAGAAGCAAAACACCACTATCAATGTCAGCCTGGGTGAACGTCTGAATATCCTCAAACACTGCATCATTCACAAATCTTTTCTTAGCAATCCTCCCATGAGAGGGGGGCACCATCACTTCAAATCTAGGATTGCTGTTTGTCAAATTGGCTAGCTCAGAAGCATCCAGGTCACTGCTTCCAAATTTATAAGCTGCTTGATTTGAAATCTGCAGATCAGATACAATTTGTACTAAAGGCTTCACTGTGATGTTCAGCACTTGTCCTGTTAGATTGCCTTCTGCAGTAAAAAGCATAAACTCCAGTACATCACTGGAAGCAGTAAGATTTGTCAGGTGATAAGAGAGCCTTCCTGAGTACAAATCTGCCTGCTCAAATTTAGTAACCTGCTCATTTCCAATCATGAGGTGCCCATATTTGAGTGGCTGAGTTATTTCATATATAATTTTAGTGCTTTTTCCATTTGTGACAGCTGAAAGCTGCACGTCAGTAATAGTGACTGATGTCTGGCCCTGTGGCAGTGCAACATTGGTAAGGTTGACAAGGACGAGAGCGATTGGTACGACTTCAATACTGAACAGTTTGTATAAAGGGCGATGTTTACCATCAGTCACACTGAAATAAAACACCCCAGAAGACGAACTTCCATCCTGTACAAACCACACTTTACCACTGTCAACATCAGCTTGTGTGAAATCTTTTATAGAGACACTGAGATTGCTTTTCATTGCTAAGTAACCATTATTGGGGTTGCTAACAATGGTGTATTTCAGCTCAGCTGGAGCATTATCTAAGTCTTCAACTTTCAGATTCTCTGCCCCCAGCACTGACACATCTCCCTGCAGGACTTTCAAGTGCAGTCTTTTAGTCTTCAGTTCTGGAGATTGGTCATTCACTGGGAAAACAGTGATATTAAACATCTCTTCTACAACTTCACTATGGGGCTTTGTAGCAGGCTTGCTCTTCAGGTTCAACCAAACAGCAAAAGTGAAATTGTCATATAAAGATTCAGAATTATCATGTACGTACATAATTCCAAATTTGTCCAGTGCATATTGGGAGAAGTTAGGCTTTTCTTTGGTAACGTTTCGTTCTCCAACAACAATCATGCCATGTTGGGGTAAAGACACAACCTGATACCAGACTTCATACATGGAGCGGTGTACATCGGGTAGCTTAATCAATAGGTTTGAAGCATCTAGATTTGTTTTGTTGATTACTACTCTACCTCCTTCCTGGACTATGGCACCTGGCAGAAATGAAAAGAGAATCTTATAAACTGAACATTTTATAGTTGCACTATTTCAGAAACTACATATTAAACACTGATGATGCTCAAAAATTTCTATCCTTTGTGGTATCCTTGATTTCCATGTCATGGCTAAAAATATATTACCACTACTTGTAAAGTACAATCAGATATGAAAGACAATATTTTTGACTGATGCATACACTAAGATTAAAGAAATACAAGTATCTCAAAGCTTCTGATAGTGTTTTCCACCTACCATTACAGAAAACAAAATATCTTCTACAGCAGTAGGAAGCATCAAACCTATGTATCTATATCATTTCTAAAGGTGCAGTGAACGCAGCACTCCAAGCTACTACCCTGCAGTACTTTCTGTTTCAGAAGTATTCTGGTCACTGCTTACTGAAGAGAAAGAAATTTTTGATTTTCCTCCATTCTTCAATGGACCTCTGACAGATCCAAAACAATTCTGAGCCAAAACAGTGAAGCATTTTTACCTGTATTTGCTAGAAGATGACTATTCTGATCATGCCTGTCAATTTCATATGAAATGACAACATGGAACCTCTGGATATCCAGAGCAGATGGTGGAGAGGATACAGTAAATGTAAAGAAATCTTCTGCACTCCAGGCAGCTGACTCAGCATGTAAGTGTTCATACATGATCACACCTTCATCAACCTGTTCCAGGTAAAAAGTAGACATATGTGTAAGAGCAAGGTAATTATAAGCAGAATAGCGTTAAGGACAGAAAAAGTATCTTGAGAACATTGTTCAAAAAGACCTTTGTACCTTAGTCCATGCACAGAGTTTACAGAATCATAGAATTGTTTAGGTTGCAAAAGAGCTGAAAGATCAAACCCAACTGTTAATCCAGAACTGCAAAATCCACCACTAAATCATGTCCCAAGTTCCATGTCTTTTAAAATATCCAGTTGGTGATTCAACCACTTTTCTGGGCAGTCAATACTCAACTGTGTTTCACATTAAGAAAGGTGAATACTGGGTTCAATACTCAGCTGTGTTTCACATGAAGAAAGGTGTCCTGCTATTCCATTTAAACCTCCCCTGGCACAGACTGTGGCCATGTCCTCTCATCCTAATACTTGTTACTTGGGCTGACTGAGGCCAACTCCCACCTGGCCACAGCCTCCTTTCAGGCAGCTGTAGAGAGTGATAAGGTCCCCCCTGAGCCTCCTTTTCTCCAGGACAAACACCCCCAGCTCCCTCAGCTGCTCCTCACAGCACTTGTGCCCCAGACCCTGCCCCAGCTCCATTGCCCTTCTCTGGGCTCTCTCCAGCCCCTCAGGGCCTTTCCTGCAGTGAGGGCCCAGCCCTGGACACAGCACTGGAGGTGTGGCCTCAGCAGGGCCCAGCACAGGGGGACAATCCCTGCCCTGGCCCTGCTGGCCACAGCATTGCTGATCCAGGCCAGGATGCCATTGGCCTTCTTGGCCCCCTGGGCACAGCCTGGCTCATGTCCAGCTGCTGTCACCAGCACCCCCAGGTCCTTTCCAGCCACTCTGCCCCAGCCTGTGGAGCTGCCTGGGGTTGTTGTGACCCAAGGGCAGGACCCGGTACTGGGCCTTGTTGAACCTCACACCACTGGCCTCAGCCCATCAATCCAGCTTGTATGTACACTGAGATTATCCCGCATTTCGCTTTCTCTTAAGATGGACTCTGTGTTGCCAGATAAACACATGAAAGTAATGAAATGTTACTGGGCATGAATTTTTAGTAAAAGCCTTACATGAAGAGCAAAGAGATACATAACACTGAGAAACTGCCTCAAACTAGTAATGGTGATCATGTGCTCAGATGGACTGTATTTTTAGTAAATTAAAGTATCAAAGTCTTGGGTTTTCTTCGCAAAGACACTAGCAGGGCTGGATTATTTGTCCTGAAAAAGAATATGAAAGGCTGAAGGCTGAAGAAGGACTTTGATGTAGTTATTTCCTTCAAATGGCAAAAGACACTTGGTAAGAGACTAAGAAAACCTGAAGGAAGTGCGATGACCACTGATAGTTACTCTCACTTACAAGCAAAAAGGTGATGGAACTACACAGTGGAAAATTTCTACATCACAGCAAGACAGGGATTCCTAAAAGATGAGAAGGAATCTGGTTTGTCCTCTCCCTGCCTGCACTGACCTTGCAGATTGTCACACTCAAGGAATCTAATCAGTCCACTGTAAGTAATCAAGCTTCTAAGTATTGCAAGATACTGCAGTACGTCTCCAGAGAAACAAATGCACATGTAAGATAAAACCATTTTATCTCTTTAGACCCCAAAGCAAAAGGCAGCATTTTCAGATTATTTCTCACCAGCTGGAACTATACCTGAATTTTATGATCAATACTATAGTACATTGGAACTGTGATAGAATTCCTAATGATAGCAAGACTAGACTACTTATTGAATCTTATCCAGTAGATTCAGCATCTGGTCTGCTTGATAATTCATTCACTGCCCTGGAGAAATGACAGCTACACCCATTAAATCCTCGGCAAGTTCCCAGGCAACCGCTGACCAGACCTGCACATGTTAGTTTGTAACTGCCTGAGAGATTCCTGTCTGAGATGGTGCTGGTTTTAAATTTACTATTTTAACATAGTCCTCACACCCTGCAAACATCTTAAAGGGACTCATTAGTACACATTTCTATCATACATGCTTGAAAGATGTGAAAAAAGAAACCAAAACCCCCCTGGTGTTATCAGAGATGAAGTTTAAAAGTATAGAATCTGAGGTGTAAATACAGCAAGATTGAATCCTGAAATTACTGCCACAGCCCCCACTGAGATCACTAGGCAAACTGACCTTTCAAGGTCAGTTTTCTCAGCAGCCTCAAAAACATCCCAATTTTTCTCTAAAAAATTTAGACTAATGTGATTAAATCCTTTATGTTCATCTCCAGGTTTCTGCTTTCTCTATACTGATTTAATACTTAATGGCTATTATAGGAAAAACAAAAAAAAAAAAAATAGCAGAAGAGTATGTTACCTCAGGGTAACTTTCCAAAAACCTTTTCAGGACTTCAAGCTGAGGACAGCAAATTTTTGTAACAAATACAGGACAATACAAATCCTTTAAATTCAGCAGTGTTTATTATCCGTCTTAATTGGCTGGTTGTTTTGCAGTTTTTTGACTGCAAATCCATTCTAATGTCTGTCTAAGAACTGAATGCAATTGGTGAGGATTTCTGTGTTTACCTCTGCAATGACTCGATATAATGAAGAAGCTGTGGTCTAAGATATCACAGAAAGTACTGCAGAGAAAAACAAAACTCAAACATTATGTTGAAAAACTCCTGAGTTACTCAAGAGTGTTTAATGTGCAAAAAATTTTTTTATATTAGCTGAACAACATCTGTTCAAGAAAAATGCCTTGGAATGCAATAGTAATTTCTGTTTCTTTTTGCTGTTTTTTTTCCCCTTTGGCAACAAAGCAATAAACCACAGCGAATACAGAAGAGTTCAGCACCCCAGCAAAAGGAGTAACTACTTTTCCAAAGTGAAATTTCAAGTTCCTCAACACAGAATTAAGTCAATGAATACCCACAGACCTACACTAATGCAAAATGTTTTTCAATTCAAATCAGTTTTTCAAGCTTATTACCAAACAGAAACTAAATGCTTTAGTCTCCATTACATGGACAATGTACAATGTTTGTAACATAAATGCCATTTTCTTCACTCATATTTAACTCCCTGTGATTACAACACACTGAACTGAAAGCTTATTTAGGATCCCTTTCTCTCTCTTACATCTCACCCTCTACCAGAATAAACAGCAATCTTGTTTGGATACTTGAATTCCACCTGCAACAAGTCATTCAGCTCTACTTTTTTGAAATTAAAATGGCCAATAGAAATATCTCCAACAGACAAGAAAAGCATACATATTATTTGAGCCCAAAACCTTTCACACTTTACAAAGTTAAAAGGAAAGTTAGCTATAAATTACTAAAAACTAAAGCTACAGAGAATAAGCGACATGAAAGCTACAGAGAATAAGTGACATGTTATGACATGGTACTGTCCAATAAACACACATAATGGTCACATCCACAGGCAAAAGGAGTGACACTTCAAAACCTTAGCTGAAATATTTTCTGTCTAACATGCTTAATTGTTTCATTTAATACTCAAAAAAATCACATATTTTGGGATCAGAAGGGTAAAGTGTGATTATACAGTTGCTTTCATCAAACAAGACAAAACTCAGCAACTTCTGAAACAAGACCAATGGCATAACGGGATTACAAAATATTTTTCATGAAAACCATTCTTGATTTATAAAGTTCAGGTGGAGACCCATTCTACAACCATCCTTGGTCAGGTTGTTTCAAAGCCTGATGACAACAAATAAAAATGTTGTCCTTTTTCCAGGTTTTACTGCCCAAGTTCAAATTCTGACCAATAGATTATCTTATTCCTTCATATACTCAATCAAATAGCATTTTAAATCTGCAAAAATACATTTTTCCATGAGCAAAGTCAGAAGATTGACCCTCTTTTATCCCACTCCCTTTAATTTTCTGAGAATAGCTTAATGTATGCTAAAGATAGTTATATTCGAATTCTGCACACAGACAAGTAATTCCTTTTGCAGAAGAATTTTTCCATCGAGTTACATAAGCTGCCACGTTTTAGTAATTCAGTAAGAGAGCCTGTATCACAGTTAAGATACTTCACACATTTAGTACCACAGCCAATACAGTCAATAAAAGTCATCTTGGGGACAGCCATGAGGACTTTGTACAGCTGAAACAGATCTGATACTTGGACTTTTCATAGAGAAAAAGGCTGCTTCTTCTGCCAAAAACTAAAAGCTTCCAACCTCTGACTGCTGGTTAATGGCACCAGAACAGCTCTTCTTGACAAACAGTCTTACAAGCAAAACAGTGGGAATTGCCAAGACCCTGCTAGTATCCAAGCAGAAGGGAACAAAGGTTCCTCTTGTGTTCATTACTAGACGCCAGATATTTAATGACATAGCAAATCTTGGTGATTGCACTGATGGGTCACATATGCCTGGTTACTTAACAGATATAAATGGATCACACAAAGAATGAGCAACTGAGATGCTCTCTGTAGTAACAATCTACTCCTCAACTAGCTGTTAGAAATTAAATGCTTACCATAGACTGTGTAAAACTGAAGATTTCCTGAGTGGTATCATCAGAATCTACTCTAATCAGCCTTCCAAGTTTTGGGGAAGTTACGATCACAAAAGTTATAGTTCTGTTTCCTGCACTGGTCACATCATTGGTTACAGCTTTCAGATCATGCTGTGAAATAGGTTTCCTGGAACCTAAAAAATGTGAAGTATAGGAACAAGATTTACAACAGATTTTTTTTTTTCCAAAAGTCTAAGTTTTGCATGCACAACTCACACTCTCACCCAGGTATTCTACGTACCATTTTAATAGCATTTTATAAGATCAGCAGGGTTACTCTTTTTCTAGATACCTTCTGGTTAAAACTCTTCAACAGCTTTTTCAATTAAAAAGCCTATCACAGTAGGATGTACCCACATTATAAAAATACAGTTTTCTTCAGCACATGTAATCGCTAAATACTGGCTTCTGCAAAAACTACCTGAAGTATAGATCAGAGCACGTATAAGAAGTTCTGTTTCTATATCACATGTCTAGAACCAAATTCAAACTCCAATGTTTTTGGTATTCCCAGTTGCCACAGAAGACATAGGTGATTTGACTCAGAGAAGACTCAAAACGACAAAGTTTCTAATGAACACATAAACCAAAATCAATTATTAACAAAAGTACACTTTATCAATATGAAATAGGATTTTCATTAATAAAATTAAAACATAAGTACTGAATTAAACAAACTAGGAAGAACACCATGTAACAGAAGTAACAGCCTGAACTGAAATAATGCATTGTTTATTAAGATAGATGGAAACTGAGTGGTAACAAAATTCTTTTAGTACATAGCATAACGCTAACCTTACTAAGGTTACTACCTTCTGTCCTAAAGATTATAAAGAGCTTTCTGGAATTAGTCAAAGCAAGACAATTTTTGACACAGCTGGGGCAATAATTTCCTAGCTAGTAATTTCCTAAAATAAAAAAAAAATTGGCTTCTTTTTAATGCAGTTTCAAGGTACACAGTCGGCAAACTAAAATTTAAGCTCAATGACCATTTTAGAGGAGCAAGATTCCCATCGTCCTATTCCCCCTGTATACCCACTTCTGCCTCCATTTTCACATTTTATCTTCTCCTTGAGCAACAAGGTTTATAGGTTTCAATACCTAATTTCAAAGACTATATGGTATTAAATATACTTGAAATCTGAATTATCAATCTATCTCTTACAAGAATAACACAAACATGTATTATATACATATATGTGCCATAATATTCAGAAGGAAAAAACATTGCAAGGACAGTGAAGAATAGGGATGCTTTTAAAGCCATTATTAATACCAGGAGCCTGATTGTTCACATCTGCTTGTGCTCCAGTTCAAATAACAACTGCTTTGAAACAGAGCTGTTATAAGATCTTCTGTCTCTCCCTGTTTTCCCATTTTTACCTTCCCATTCTGTGTGCCCACTGTTTTGAAAAGTGAAGGAGTCTCTCCGGTTGAGAAAAATTCTCCCAGACAATATTTAATTCAAGAAGTCTTCCTCCTCTACCTCTCCCTTCTTTTCCTTTTTTTCCCTGTGACAGGAAGGGAGGGAACCATGACCTTTTGCATACAGCAGATGTGGCCAAGAATGTACAACTTAGCACAGCAGTTAATCAGACCACGTAAACGTGCAAACACAGTTATTTGCATAACTTGCTAGTTATGCAAATCAGGCCTTATTGCCTTAACAGACTAACTCTAAAACATGGTCACAGCATAGTGATGATGACCAGCATCTGAGCTGTGATGCTAAAAATCTGTCAGAGTGCAAAGTTCAAACCATCTGTCATCTGCTGCAATTTTTCTTGACCATACCAGGGTACCACACCACTGCCATCACAGAGCATGGCGATGGGGAGCAAGGGCATCTGTCACAAAACTCCCTCAATTCCTAGCAGACCTGACCTCTCTCACTGAACTCCACAGGCTGAAATACAGTCTAGAGACACAGACAACATAGTCTATCATGCCCTTCTGTAAATTAGCATCCTCCCCAAACTTAACCTTCTCCTTCATCCACTTCTCACTTGAGAGTTGAGAGCTTCCCTGGCACTCACAGTAGTTCTCAGGTCAAACACCTCAACAGGGAGAGGAAGGTTATTTGCCAGCCAGCAGACTGGGTGAAAGAAAATGAAGTGAGAACACTGCCTGTGTGTTCCCAATCACAGAAGGAGAGATCACAAAAACCCCACCCAAACACAGGGGACAGGAACAGACAGAGGAGGAAGACACACAACAAGAACAGGTGACACTGAATAAGGCCAAGCTAATCAATTCAAGTAGAGTGCAACAGCGTAATGTTGGTGCCTCATAATTTTGTTACACATTTTTACTGCCTACATTTAAGATTTGGAAAATCCTTTGGCATGAGCATTCTCCCTACCACTGCTGAAGAGTTATAAATCATCTCATCAAGACGGATTTGACAGCTCTGCTTCCAATTAACTACAAGTCAGGCTTAACTCTCCTCAGAGGAACTCAGCTCATTTCTTTTTTGAGCAATTGCCTTCCTGAAGAAGAAAATCCTTCCACTGTAGATTTCTAGCATACAGTAGAAAAAGCTAATATATCTAGCAGTCAGTTTTCTGACTATGCTGAATAAAACAAGCTTCTGTTAAAACAGAAAAAATCTATGAATTATATAAACATATCTGGTATAGCCAACACAAAAAAAAAGCAGTTCATGCTCTTATAAAATTGCAAAACAATATGCTTTAGAGAATAGTTTACACCCCGTCACAAAGACATGGTAAATTCTTCAAAATAAATTCAATTTTTACTACCCCAGAGAGAAGGTTTCTCAAGCTGGCTCAAAATGATCCCTTCTTAGTAGGGCTATAAAGTTTAACAGGACACTGGCTGTTGTTTTTATATATAGTAACCATTTGGCACCCTAGTTGTTGTAATAGTCATTTCATGATGGCAAAGTACAGCTGAAAGCCATACAGCTCCAGAATGTCTCTAAAAAATACCACAAAAAGAACATGTGAAAAATCTAGTAACACTTTATAACATCTAAAAGGAATTTTGCTAACCCAAAGTAAGTGAGAATGCAAGGAAAAAACTGCAGTCTTGGACGAATACAGTTTGCAGTGCTGAAAGAAATACTGTATTTTGTAAACGGAAGAACTGATTGACAGCCTAGAGACTTTGCCTTCTATGGAAGTATTAGGCATACTTTTCTTACAATTATCATTGGCTTAAGATAGAATTCCAGTAAATCCCTGGGCCCAAGGCAACAGTACACACCAAAATTGCAAGTTAATAAGCTTTGTAAGTGGATTTATGTGAATCCCATTTATATTGACTGAATTAGAAGATCATGCTGCTACAATCTCATTTTTTGTTGCCTGTGTTTAAGTGGCTTTTGCTGCAAACCTTTGTTTATGCACCTTATATTCAGGAAGTGTAAGAAGATAAAGTGCTCCTCTTCGATATCCAATTAATAAATCAAGGTACAGACTATAACCTCTGGATCTCTGCCAATTCTTAGTATCTCTCTGATTCTACAGATCACATTCAGAGAAACAAAAAAGAAGGCATCACAAACAAAAGTGTGATGCAAGATACTCTTGAGAGAAAACTAATCTTTATTTCTCCTTTAATCCTGCAATAAATGTTAGATTCCTAACTCAATGAGGGATTACTCTTGCCAATGCAAAGGAATAAATGGCTCTGATGAGACCTCTTAGCACATCAACTCCTTCAATGGTATGATTTCATTAAAAAATACTCAGCTGCTGAATCAACTAGCTACAAATGCACAAATATGAATCAAAGTTTTCCAGCCTTCTGATTCCTCAGTGAGTCTGTGCTGCTGTCTATAATTCATTTTAAACAAAAGAAAAGTGAACTAGCAATCTGGAAAATTTACACGTGGTATTCAGAATCTCATGGCCACAATCTTCATTCCTCTATTGCTTTTACAAGGCACTATCACAATCTCCTAAATCTCTAAATATCTGAATGGACTACAGAGATTTTACACAAACCTAAATAGGAAATCTCCAGAGCTTAGGCAGACAGTGTTATTATCACATTGTAGTTGAACATTTCACTGCCAGTTTCTATGACTCCAAGTATGCACATATCAAAAGGTTAAAGACTGCAAAGCAAAAAAGCAGTATGCTGTTTGAGAAAACATTAACCCTTTCTTAAAAAACACACATAAATATTCCCAGCCAGTTTTCCATAGTTTAGTCAGTTAATTATCTGACAAATAACTCTCTAGTAGGCAATATTTTCAAGTGGACAAAATAATGATCATCTCAAAAAACCTACCTGGAAAGACTCCGAGCCCTTTGTTCACTTCAAGGCTAATGACCAGCATCTGAGCTGTGATGCTAAAAATCTGTCGGGGTGCAAAGTTCAAACCATCTGTCACCTGAAAGTTGAAGCCTCCAGACATTGCTCCTGTGGAAATCAAAACCATAAATTTATTCTTATATTACTCTGTCACACAAAAAACATACACTGGACACCTTTCACTCCTGGCTACCGTGAAATATTGTTAAGCAACACATTCAGGGCAGGTAGCTCTGGGTGCAGCTGCAGTGGAGCTGTGCAGGTTGAGCTCTGGGCGGCAGGAGCCCAAGGCAAGCAGCCCTGAACTGCTGAGCCTTTGCATAACAAAGGGCACTGGGACCGGCTGCCAGGGGACCAACACTCAGAAACATGGCAGGAGCTGAGGACTCCAGACTTTGGTGGCTTAGACTGCAAAGCCTTTTGGTCAGGGTCCCCTGTCATGGGCTCCCAGCCAGGGCCGTTACTCTGTAGTTGCACAATAATTAAATTAAGGATAGAGGCACCTGAGATTCTGCTAAGGGAAACCTGAAGTGAAGTCAGTGAGGAAACCTTGTTTGACTGTGTGAGTGTTGGGTATGTAGACAGTCAAGCAAGGTTGACTGGAGCCACCAATGAGAAAGGGGTTGTATCTCAACAATCAAAGTCTTGGGGGTATCAGTGTGACAGTCAAAGTGACTTCCAGATAAGCAGACAGAGAAGTTTCCTTAGCAATATATCCAAGATCATCCTGAAAGCAACTTTTTATCAGAGCCTTTGTATCTTAATTAGAATTAAATAAATTGATAACGCAATTAACGCATTCCCCAGGGAAAACTACTGGCTGTTGTTTTCAGTGAAAGCCAGACACCCCTAAGATGAAAATCAGCAAGAGTGCCCCCTTCTCTTTCTTCACTGACATGGTGGAGCTGAAATCCTAAACTTGGGGAGAAAATGACTCCAAAATTTTCAACTCCATTTATGTCTTTGGAGGGTCCAAAGCACCTAGGCAATCACGTTTTGGCAAAGAAGGAATTTGGGGAGAAAGGTAACTTGAATGTTCTTTCATTTTGTTTTATATTTAAAGGTCTGAATAAACTCTTGGGTTGTTTCCTTAGCCTCTTCACTGAACTTCAGCTTCACTGAAGAAGGTATGTTGTCACAGCTTAAACTATTTCAGAGGTTATGTGTACTCATAATAAATGCACATTTTTCCCTTTAATCTTAGGACCTGTATTTACTTTGGCACAAGCAATAGCAAAATACCTCCAAGAGTCTGAGTGGATTCCTGTAAAAATACATATCTCAGAACTGACAGGCTGCTTTTAAGCAGAGGTTCTCCATGTTATTCAATTAGGTAAAAAGACCAAAAAGAAAGAGAAACATTAACTGCTGCAAAGAATTCTTGTATCTGCTTTGCCCAATTTAGCCATAAGATATTGCTACAAGAATACAGATACTAAAAGCCAGAGAGTACCACATACTTTCATGTAATGATCATCATACTTTGCCTAACTATAAATTAATGTATCATAAGAATCAAATGCGTGTTCTGAGATTACAGTTAAAAATAGATCTAGGAAATGCTCTTATATTAGCCAGGCAGCTGAAGAAGCTATGGAAGATATGATCATATTGCTTTTATTTTAAAAGTTTTTATTTTATTATATATTCTAACAAAAAAGAACCAGTTGCTGATTCAAAAAAGCATCTGAGTAGTCTACTATTTGTACTAAGTTGAAAAATAACCCCAAATGAACCTGCTTATGCAGCCTCTCTTGCTTTTTTGGCTAAGGCAGGTCAACTGCTTGATTGACATAGACGTTTTGTCATCAGCAGTCAGGAACAGAACTGCATCTTGAAGTTCTGGTTGGCTGGAGTATTTATCATTTTATCACAATTAATTTTTTAAAATTAGTCTGATCAGACGTGATTAAAAGGACACCAGAAAGAAGGTTTGTAAAAGCTGCACTGACAAGCACAAAGACTTCATCAGCAACAAGAGTTCAATTTATTACTGCCCCTAAGAAAAATACTGTGAGGGTTTAAGGGCAGGGCCCATACTGCAAAAGTGAGAGAGGAGAACCCTAGAGTGAAACAAGAGTGAAAAAGAGAAGGAATTCTTACGCTGAAAGAGGGTTACAGAAAAGGAAAAGTGTGTTCTAGTTTTGCATTTACACTGGTGATAGAACAATCAGAGATTATGGAGGAAAGAAACAAAAATCCAAGGGAAAACATGAGAAAAAGAGGAAGATTTGCAACTCACACCACAGAATAAGCAGCAAAATGTAACTCATAAGGCTGAGCAATGTGAAGGGAAAATTGAGAGGTCTATAATTTAGGGGCATAAAAGCAAAGTACTTTCATTGGCAGTAAAAAACACACTGAGAATGAAGAGTCACGGCCACGTACAGGTTTAAAAACTGTATACTGCCAAGAGGAGTAGCTGGAGGATGGAAGAGCTGCCTCAGCCAAGAAGAACCTGTGCTTTTGGAAAGGGTTGAAATGAGTAGGAAGAGTAGATGGGGGTACTTCCCAAAGGAGACAAAGTAGCCAGCACACACCTAAGAAGGAACAGAGGAAACATAGAGAAAAGGGATAAAAAGTTGAATGACAGCAACAACATAAGGAAAGGCCCCAGGTATAAAGAAATGCCCCAGGTAAGGCTAGAGGCAATAAGATGGGAGTAACAACTACATTTCCAGCAACAGGTCAAGATGAAGGAGAGAGGAAAACCACTGACCAAGAAACGCAAAGAAGCAAAATGATCAGAGTAGTTCGTGAAGCACTGGAGGCCATAAGGTTGAGCAGACAGCAAAGCCAGAGCAGCTGCAAGACCTGACACACAACCCAGGTAATTTTATGTTACAAATTTACTCTACACTCATTGGAAAAATTACTCCCAGTGATTGGAAAATGAAATTTTCTGTTCTTTTCACTTTTATTAATCAAGATTCACTCTCTAGGACTACATATGTGCATTTGCCCTTTCTGGAACACAGAGCAGATTAATTTCCCCACACTTACCACTGTCCTACAATCATAGGGCTTCTTACATGTCCAAGTCTCCCTTGGAACAATTTAAATAGCTTGGCTCACTTTTATCATGCTCTTGACCTTTTACTTCCTGACCAAATTATTTGAGCAGGATACTTACAGCTCACCAGCAACTGATTGTAAAGCAATTTCAGCAATATATATGCACCTTGCCAGACAGTGCATCATAAGGCACAGTACTTCAGCCTCATGAAGACACAGCACAAATCTGAAGTGACTTCTGCACCCAAGGGAGCACAGCCTGCCTCAGGGCCGGCAGGAGAGCAGTGTATCTCTTCTACCTCCATTCCAAAACAATGACTTATTCCTTCTGTAGCAACTCCTTTCTTCTTTCAACTCAGGGAAGTAGTAATACAGCTGGAGCAGAAAATAGGTAGCCATCACCCTGTGAAAGCCCTGCCTCTTCTGGCTGGAACCCCACTGGGAAGTTCTTTCCTGTGGCTTCCCATTACTGCCACTCAAGGATGCATGAAGCTGCCCCAACTTCTTTTATCCCCCACACATTCTCCCAAATTAAAATAAATCCCCAATCTCTAGCTCTGGACAATAAGAGAAAGAGTCAATGTTTAAAGCTTAATTCTTTCAGAACCTGAAAGAGACACTGACATCACACAGATGAACCATAACTTCATCATCCATCACTGCACTATGCCTGGTATCTGTGAGACTGTTGGTCCATGAACAGCTCTGCACTGTTGCAAGACAGAAAGGCTTCAGGAAATTTTCGATCACAGTAGTCAAAAAAACGGATTTCCTATCTCTGAAAGGTGCATGGAAATGTTCCCCTACTGCAAAACTGTTTTCAGAAAGAAGGATGCTATCTAATGAACCACAAGAACATCAAGGTTTCTCAGTGAGAACACATTTAAATAGACATCAGACATCTTGTTTAGTTTTAGAGATAATGTATAACCAGTGTATA
Source organism: Ammospiza nelsoni (assembly GCF_027579445.1). Taxonomy (NCBI): domain Eukaryota; kingdom Metazoa; phylum Chordata; class Aves; order Passeriformes; family Passerellidae; genus Ammospiza; species Ammospiza nelsoni. The sequence continues at coordinate 54,779,766 of NC_080669.1, read as the reverse complement.
AATACTTCACATAACCAGTGTTCCAAGATCTTTGTGACGTTACAATGGGATCTTTAATGGATTATAAACACAAATATACTGAATAGTATATTCTGGTATCAGATGTGGTATTTTTGAAATCACATACCATTGTGTACAAATACCAGCTGCCCTTTAATTATGTGAGTCTGGGTAAAAGCTAGGATGCTCTTGTTTGAAGAAGACTTCAGAGCCAAGTGTCCATTGCTAGGTGGAGTAATAGAATACACCAGTTCTGATGGTGAGGAGTCCTTGTCTTCTGCACAGAGGTCATCAACAGTTATTTCTGTGACTGAACCCACCCAGACCTAGAAAAGCAAAAATAATTTTAAAAATAAATAAAGCAAGAAAATGTATACAAAAGAAAATTGGAACAACAGGAGACGAGGGACAGGGATGGATGACACGTGACTCCAAGAAAAAAGAAAGAATAAAGATTTGTGCCGTGCAACACTCGGAGCTACAACAGGTTTCCTAACTGTCCATCCAAATCTCTAATCACAGACTGGCATAGCTCATCCTGGCAAATAGTCTGCAAAATACAAGACCTTGAAATAATACAAGCAAACACACCCTACATTAGTTAAGAGTTTCAGACAGTTGGAATGCAAGTGCTCTAAATTCTCAGAAACATAACAAAAATTGTATTATGATAACTGAGTAAAGGAACTGCTTTCCAACACATACACATGAATTTTAGTGTCATGCATTTCACAGCAGGTAAGACACTGAATATGTTCTACTTTCACCAGCAGAAAAGATGAAAGAAAAACAGCCCGGGGACAGCATAAACTAATACAAATAGAACAGTTCTTGTAGCTGCACTATTTTCTTCTAGCAAAATGCACCAGAGGCCCTTTTTTAGTGCACTAAAAAACCCAGAGACATTCAGAGCACTTAGGGAGATGAAACAACCAATGTCTCCAACAGCTGCCTACCATTTACAGTTTACAATTGCAGAAAAATAGTTAACTAGTTTTTAGAAAGATGGTATAAAAACCATTATTTACTTCTGGTAAACCTAAAGCTGGAGCACATTATAAGTCTAATTTCAGAGGAGAGCCACGAGATCAATAAAAGAACTGGAGCACCCCTTCTATGAAGTCAGGCTGAGCAAGCTGGGGCTGTTCAGCCTGGGGAGGAGAGGATTGTGTGGGGACCTCAGAGACACCTTCCAGTTCCTGAGGGGGCCTACAGGGAAGCTGGAGAGGGATTCTCTGACAGGAACTGGAGTGACAGGGCAAGGAGGAATGGGTACACACTGAAAGAGGGGAAATTCAGTGAGGTATTAGGATAAAATTCTTTACTGTGAGGGTGGTGAGATACTGAAACAGGTTGCCCAAGGAGGTTGTGGATTCCCAAATTCTGGCAGTGCTCAAAGCCAGGCTGGATAAGTCTTCAAGCAGCCTGGTCTAGTGGGAGGTGTTCCTGCCCACAGCAGGAGGAGTTAGATGATCTTTAAGGTCCCTTATTTCAAGAAGAAACGACTTCCCCTCTGGGTTTCATTCCTATCTGACTGGATAATTTCTTGTTTGCAAAGGATGAGCAATGGCCTATTTTGTTCTTCATTTCTGCTATATATATCTGGAAATACAGACAGAAGTGCTTACAAAGAACAATACATATTTATCTCAACATGAAGTGAAATTTCTAAAATATTCACTACATCAATATCAATTATTTTCATACATATTTGTAACATAGCGTAAAATCTTAAGAGCCTAAACCTTTAAATACCTCAGCTTGAGCTTCAAAACACACTGCATCATTCCTCCCTGTCTTTCTAGGTCTAAGTACACTTAATAAATATCTGGTAGTAACATCCCACCAAATGGTTGAAGGGGACACATGATCCTTTACAAAGAGCATTTTATCTATACCAAAGCCAAAAATCATCAATCACAATTCACTAAGCATTAATTCCATTTTTTAACATGAACCATGAAAGAAAACCTTTTAAGAGACTGAAATTTTTGCCACCACACTTCAACAGAGGAAAGATTTCATCCTACATTGTGTCACAAAATATATGCCATGGAAAAAGAGATACTAAAATGAAGTTTGATTTTTTTTCTAATCAGAAGAAGTCTGAAAAGTAAATTTATAATGAAAAATACCTTTCAACTAACAAATAGCTATTTTCTTCCCTGAAATATGCATTTTGCTGTAATGTAATTACAAATATTAAATTTTGATAAAGAATTACACTTACGGCACAGAATGACAACTAACAGCTCAGGGTGACTTAGCAAGTGACACCAAATAAGCACATCAGTTTTTGTACTGAGACCTTTTAATTTGTCTCAGTAGTACTTGCGTAATTATTCTATGAAGAAAATAAAAAGGTCACATATAGAATATACAAAGAAATAAAATTATAATGGACACATGTTATTACAAATTACTCACTAACTTCCAAGTTATTTTCCTTACTAAAGGAAAAAAGAATTAAAATTTCTAATTATAGAAAACCATTTTTTCTGTAGTGTCAATATTTAGTTCTGTTGTCTCAGCACACTACCACTTAATTCTTTTTAAAGTACTATACATGGCCTGCAACATGATCCTTGAAGAATGAAAGATCTAAGAGCTTAGAAGAACCACAGGGAAGCAAACACTGAGAACACAGCAGAGTGTTACAAGCATATTATTTTTCATACCTGAGATCAAAATCTCCTTGAAGAGCACCATGAAAACTGTATCTGAACCTCCATGATGTAGCATGACACTGATTTTTCATGTGCCTAACATATTCCACAGGCATAGTCCAAAAAAAGGTTCATGACCTTGCTGATGTAAAATAATTTATTCTGCTCTACTTACAGGATTCAGCTCATCAGTATCTCTTGCATGCCACATATTCCACCAGTCTGTATTCACATTTTAACATTTTAGAGAGCAATTTAGAGAAAACAACAAAAAAAATCAGTTTAAATTTGTGCTTTTTTAAAAAAAAAACTAATTCTAGGAAAATATAGCCCTCTTGTGGCAACAGGAGAATACAGTCATTTCATAGCATTGCCACCCATGTATTTAAACACGTATAATTGCAGCACATAATGCCAGAATAGTGATTTTCTTCAAAACATCCTTTTTCCTTTACCCATTCCCATTTCAGAAAAAAAGAAGTCCATAGAACCTGTGGAAATTTTAAGAAACTATACCTAAATTGCCAATAAATTAAGTTTCTAAATAAAAATACATCTCACAAATTTGTTGCAATGGAAAGTATTTAAATTAAATGGACTACAGAAGTTCTCAGGACAGTAAAATTTTCTCCATCTCAGATGTTATGTCATAAATTCTGAGCCAGGAAAAAAAAAAAACAAACCTAAAAACCGAAACACTTTAAACCCTCATTGACTTCTGCTTCCTAGAAATAAAACAGAGAAAAATTCCCAAAATGGTTGGATGTCTGTCACTCTGAAACTCCCCCCATGGTGCTCATCACATTGATAGCAACAGAAAAGGCTGTTTGAAGAAGGGATGTTATGGCTGTCTCTGAAGTGAGGAAGCTAGAGTTAGACTCATTCAGCACGTGTGCACACACCCAAAAGTTTCTTGGGTTTGGACAGAAGCCCAAAGGTGTAAATTAAATTCCACATGCCCACACCAACATCACTGGCCTCTTCACCTCTTGACACGTACTTCATCACATAAGCTACTTCTCAGCAGCAGATGCCATAACCTAGCCTGTATTTTTAATCATTCAGCATTTCTTTCTGACTCTTTATATTCTGATCTACAAAATTTCTGAGGTCCTAAACTTCAGTGAACTCCAACAGTTCTAGTAGACTCCTGTTTTCACAGTAGCGGTCAGTCATTTTATACTTTTGTACATTTCCAACTCTACAAAATAGATAAAAGAGCTACTGAGTTTTTAAAAGCAACATTGTCTATCATTCAGTATCTAACACTAGCAATGTTCTTGAGGAGCACAGACTATTTGGCTGAACATGGAGCCAGCCACCATCACCCTACACAGGAATGCCTCAGTATGCCTACTTAGTCCTCCTCAGTATTTAGGAGGACTAAGAAAAACCCATTTTCTTCCATCCACTGAGGTTGTGCAAGTTTGATTCGAGGAAGACTCATCTCAGCATATTCCTCCCATCAGATAACTTGACTGCCAAATTTGTTTTAGATTGCACATGAATCCACCATATGTGTACATAATGGCAGCCACTCACAACAGATATAAACTTGATTTTTCAACAATAGCTTTTGCATGATTAGCAGAACCACAGGCACAAATGCAGCATCCTGGTTCTAGTACACAGACTGCCTCCCCAGTAGACAGGACCAGCTCTGGGTAGGTGAAGCTTTATTAATCCTGCTCTTGGGAAGCCTAGATTCACAGATATTTTTAGAAAAATCCATAAGCTGCATTGCAGTGCACTACACAGCCTTAGATCTGTTTAACAGACTGCAATTCCAGCAGCTCAATGCCAACACTTTATTGCCATCAATGCACCAGAACAGAGACCCCAAAAAACTTGGCTGAACATGGTGCTCTCTTCTCCGTGACTAGACAAAGATTGCTGCATGCTGTGCTGATGTCTGTAGGGTGCCACTGTGGTTACTTAAACCTGGGAAGATTTTTCTCTGTGCCACCCAAACGTGTCAATGCAGTCTGCCCTTCTGTCAGCAGTCTCTGCACAGGGCAGGCTATCTTCTGTTGTGGGCATCTGCAGATTATCTGCCTTTCACTGTGAAGCTGTACAATACTTACACTACTGCTAATTTAAAAATTATGTATTTTCTCATATAAAAAAGATGTGAAATATACAACACAAGGTTACCATCATCTTTAGAGTAATACACTTTCCCTCTTCAATACACAATTAACTACATGCATGTTTTGGTACCACCCCTTTATAAACTGCAACACAGAGCACTGGGAATGACTGCAGCTTCAAAATATCCTGCTTATCTTCTTTCAAGCCTATTCCTAAACACCTTCTCCACGTTGATGACTTCCAGCTGGTTTACTGTGACCACTTAGCTGACCATGTTCATTTCATCCTGATCTTTGGAGTCACTTAATTTGCTTTTACTCATCAGATCTCAGATTGAAATTCTTTACATGTGGGGAGCTTTTTGGGCACAGTGTTCTTACTAAAATGGTTCTCATTACTGACTCCTATCATAACACAAACAAACACTACACAAATACATCCTGGTTTAAATACTATAAATAAACAAATGAATTAATCAATCTAAAAATGCATTGAAACTGAAGTGACACTAGTCTCTTCTGTAGTGGTAGGTAACTTTCCAAAGATCTGTAGATTAAAAAGTCAGCTATGGTCATTAAGAGCTAAAGGTAGCTTTAGATAAAGGTAACTCTAAAATTTTCTTCAGGATTTTCTGGGGGGAAGGCAGTTAAAAAAAGTTAACATGTTTTTTCTTAGCTCACAGTATCACACTGTGATATTGTAAAGTGATAGCTTCAGTGATTGGACTAATATTTTGATGACCCTAGATTTCCACAGACTGCATTATATTATTTGCAACTGTTTAAAAGGGAACCACTCCTGCTTTGTTACCCAACACCCAACACCAAAGTGATACCCAACACCTAAAAAATTCTCTCTTTTCCCATTCTACTGGTTACATGTTCATTTACAGCCCTCAAGACACCTCAGCAAACAACACAAAAATATAACAAACATCCAGGTGCAAGCCATCCACCTTCACATGCCCTACATCAGTCCAAGAGACTTCACATAACTTTAAGATTAAAAGAATGCTCATTCAGCCATCAAGATAATCTTTACAACAGCCAAAACAGTTCTCCATGTCTAAAATCTTCCTAAATACAAATAACCTATGTATTGCCTCCTTTCATGAGCATTAATTCCTCTAAACCCAAGGACTACTACCTATTATACTGACTATCCTACCAGACACAAGTCTGTTAATGAAGCTGCATTAAATGGCATCAGAATTAATGGAATTATTTTAACACTTCAAAAGGTTGACAAACATACCTGAAGAATTCTGTTTACTTTTACAACAGGAGCCTCATCATTTACTGCAGTAACAGTCACAAACACAGTTCGGGGTAAACTCTGTTTCCATAATTCCGTGTTATTAACTATCACAGTAAAACTGTCCATCAGTTCTTCGCTGTCATCATGAACATAGTAGATTAATTCTTGTTCCACCTGAAAAATATAACAAGCTGAAAAACTAAAGAGGCTAGAAGAAAATAAATGTCACATTGAAAAACATCCTAGTCGTGGCTCTCTGTATTTATTGTATGAACATTCTGTTTATGATGTAATATGATTGTACCTCTATCTTTGCTCCATTCACAACAGTAAATTTTACTGCTCATCTGTCCATTCCTCTAGTCAGAATATCTTGCCAGTCTTGGTATTCTTTCCTTCCTCCTGAAGGAAAAATGGAAATCCAACCCCACTGTATTTAACAACGTTTCCTGGAATCTATAAACTGAACACAGTGCTAGTAGTAGATGGTGACCTATGATACCATCTTGCTTCTTGGAGCTAAATTACTGAAAATTAGCACATTGTGCATATAGTGGCTATCTGTGAGCAAAGAAATTACCTAAAAAAATTACTTTTTTCCCCACTTTTCTACTTGTTCACTCTACATAGCACTTCCTCTGGTCTTTTCAAAATGCACCCAAAGTCTCACATTTCCAGAATATCTACAACTCTGCCTGAATGTGAGTGGCCCATCAGTCTGCTGTGGCTACAGTACATGAGTCTGTGCCAATAGTGCCATTAAGAAAGTGATTTGGCTCACCACGACAAGGCAGCCTCCCTCCCCACTCCAAATGACCAGACAGAAAAAACAGAAAGGTCTTTAACTCAAGGCCAGAATAAAGCTCAAACTCCTGTGTCTCACTACCTTTCACAAAATCTCACAGCTTTCAGCAAAGCAAATAATTAATCAACACTATGTCTAAGAAGATCTAAAGACATTACCTGTTTTCTGGTAAATGTGGCTAACTTTATTCCAGGGACACGAGAGTTTTCAACATACCCATGTTTTGGCTGCTCAGTTAAAATGAATTCACAGCTGAGTCCTGCAAAGTGTCTACTAGAAATTTTTAGATAGTCTTCCACCAGGGCTTTTGAGCCCCCTTCAAATACTGTAAAGTTCTGTACTTCCAGTGGAATCATTCTGGGGATGATGTCTACAGAGATCTCTATTCCACTCACTGTTCTGACACCATTGGTCACATCCAGAAAAAAATGGTCAGAAAGACAGTCAGAAACTGTCTGCACATACTGAACTTTGCCCTCGTCGACATCTTGCTGTGTGAAGCTCAAAGCAGGCCTTTGGTCAGAACTGAGATAACTTTCTTCCAAGGAAAACTTCCGAATGTATCCATGCACTGGAAGCTGTCTTACTGTGAACACAATCTCAGATGGAGGACTATTTTCATGAACAACCTTTAATTCAAGAACATATCCCAAAATTATTCAAATGGAAGTGGGAGAAATTCTATAATTCTCTTCTGAATTTTTCACTTTAAATTCTGGGATTGTCTACCTAACTAAACTGGCCTTTAGTTGGGTTACACAGTTCCCAAAACAATATAATGCTTTAAGCAGACACATGTTAAATAAAGGTTGCATGGGAGCCATTTTGCAACCCCAAATATGTTTTGTAAGTTTTTAAAAGGAACGTACTGCATAATTAACTACTGGCCTCACATCTACAGATCCCTGCCTGAAACAAGGAATTCAGGATTTCAGCAACATGCAGCCAGAGCCCTCTCGCGGTGGCTCCTGGAAGGCTACACACAAAAATTGGGCAGAGAAGAATTAATCAAACAGAAGTGGCCTCGGGCTTGTGACTTATTTTTTTAAAATTTTGGATGTCACTCTCAAACAATTTTTGGGCTAGCTCCAAATTAAATCAAAAAAACCCCTTTCTTCCTTGGCATTTCCCATCAGCTCAATTACGACCAATTACATGGAGTACAAATAACTGTCACACCTAAAACAAAAACATACATGCAGAATCTCCAAATGATCATTTTCTTATGCACCAATATGTAAGAGAGTCAAAAACTATGGCCTGTATTTTCTTTAACATGATCCATTTTCCTTCCTAAAAATGGAAGCTTGCTAGTGCCAGTTTCTCCTGAACTAAGCACCCAGAATGCAGTCATATTAGTGGTAATCAAATGGAGTTAAAGAAGACAAGACACAAACTAAAGACACTGCCAACAGCTAAAAAAACTGAGGAAAACTTGCTACAAGATTGGAGGAACGGACAACACAGTTAACCTACTTGCAGTTTTCCTTTACTGATTTTAACTGGTTTTCCTTCTTCAACCAAGAGATTGTTTATGTTCACAATCCTTGGTGGCTGCTGATGACTTTCTGAGTACACGCGAACCTGCAGTCCAGCATTGAGATGGACATCTCCAGCATTGACTGTAAAGTTAAAGGTGTCAATAAGGTTGTTGCTGTCATCATGTCTGTAGGTCACATGTCCCTTTAGCAGATCAAGCTGAGTAAAGGAATCCTTTAACACATTATTCACATATATTCTTCCATACTTTGGGAAAGAGAGTATCTTGTATGTAAGCTCATGATCATTTCTTATGTCTTGGTTTGTAGTAGCACTGAGGTTAGCTGTTGAAACCGTTTCTTCTTTCCCTTTTTGAACCAACAATCCTGTATTATTTACCAACTTAACATAAGGATCGGTGGCATTAACTTCCAGAAGCAAGGAAGTATAGTGCTTACCATCTGTCACAAAAAGCACAAAACGCCCAAAATCTGCACCATGGTGTATAAACAGGACTTGCTTTTGTTCCAGGTCCACTTGTTTGAATTGGTAGAGTCTATGCAAAGTATCATTTGTTAGCACCAAGTCCCCATTGGAAATACCACGTCTAGTATATAGCAACTGTCCATCATCAAAATCAGAATCAGGATCACGATAGCAAAGATCTGCCAAAGTTAATAATCGCTGCCCATTTCTCACTACGTCAAATACCTTATCAACTACACGAATTGGCTTCTCATCATTCTTCAGCTGGACGGAAATATAGAATCTGACTTCTACTGACAAAGGTTCTATTTCTGGATCAAAGTTTGCCCCCTTTCCTGACTCTTTGCTGGAAGCTCTGACAAGAAGTTCATCAAACATGGTCTCAGAATCATCATGCACATACATAAGGCACTTATCAGTTATATCTTCATTAGTGAAAGTTGTAAGATTGTCATTTTTCTCGAATGAACCAGAAAAATTAGTAAGTTTTAATTTCCCATGCTTAGGAAACTGTATAACTTCATATTGGAAAGTTTTATTATCTGCTGTTCGCACAAATAGTTTTGTGCTTGTTATTAATTCTCCTTCCCCTTCAACAACATTAAGGCCATTGTTAGTCAAAATAATGTTTCTGAAATCTGATTTGATGTAGACTTCAAAGTCATAGGAATTCGAATCCAGATACGTTGTAGAAATGAGAAATCTAAATGAATCATAGCCTTCATGGTACTGGCTGATTAATTCATATGCCACTTTTTGATCAATAATATCTTTTTGGCTAAAGACTGAACCTTCTTTCAAAGGCTGGTCATTAAGCAGTATCTGTCCATTCTTTGGTAGGGACAGAAGTTTGAAATGAAGCTCATCTTCAGGTATTTCTAGATCTGCAATCACAGCAAACAGATTATCAGAATTGAAGTACTTCTTTTTTGGTTTTTCAATTTCTAGAGGAGCATGTTTCAATAGATTGTACCTTAACCATTTCACTCTGATTAGAAATGTGTGCTCTTCACTGATTTTGTTTCCTACGCTAACTTTGAATTTAAATTGGTCAGTAATGTTTTCCAGCTGAATGTCTTTAAAAGTGCTACAGTATCTCACCCGATTGTGCTGAAGAGAGCGCTGAGAAAAAGAGCTGACTTGCTTCCATACCCGCCTTGAACGCCGCCTTTGGACCTGACCAAAGAGAGGTGGCTCTGTGATCTCATACCGTATCTCCAGTTCCTGGAGGACAGCATTTGTTTCAACTGCCAGATGCCTAGGTCCTATAAGAGCTGTAACACCTTGGAGGAGATTTATTCCTGAGTTGTTGACAACTCTGTAATCCAAAGGAACTGCCATGACACGTAACACGACAGTGTTGCTCACCTTCTCACCATCACTTGCCCTGAGAACTATCCTTGAGTTCCTGACACCTGTGTGGACAAAGAAAACAGTGCCTTTGTCTAACTCCTCATTAGAAAAAGTAGTGATAGCTTTTCCAGGATGCCTTGAATTTTCTAAAAATCCTGCATCTGCATTCAGATTTCCAAGCACTGAAAGTCTGAGACCCACAGAATCAGTATCTTCATCTAGAACCTTTATCAGGTCATTAGTCAAACGTTTCTTTGAGTTCTCTAAGAGAAGAAGCAAGTTTCCCTCAGGAAGTATGATCTCAGGTGCATCATTTACTGGAGTAACAGTAATGCTGAACATATGCTGCTCATTTCCTTGCAAATATGGAGGCACAGTCTTCTCACTGCTGGCAGAAATGGAGAAATTAAAATAATCAGAAGTGTCCTCAGAGCCATCATGAACATACAGAATCTTCCCTTGCCACACATCCTGCATAGTAAATGTATTTACCTCCTGCAATGGTTCAACATTCAGTTTCAAGTGTCCATGAGAGGGTGGTTTCTTTATATCAAAAAGAATTTGTGAGTGATTAATTCCTAATTTCTGAAAGTCTAAGTTAATTTTCATATGCTTAGATTCAAGTGAAGCTTGTTCACCCTCTAGCACAATCAAGTTACTCAGAACTAGAAGGTGGCTTTTGTCTTCCTTGCCCAGAGAAATCGAGCTTTCATGGGAAATGGCAAATAGAGGAGCTGCTTTCACAGGAGGGTTCTTTTCAGCCGTCTCTAAAGAAAGATTTGCTTTAAAAGAACTTGGCAGTTCACATCCAGCTGAAATGTCCTTAGTTACTAGAACATTCTTCAGTGATTTCTTTTCTGAGTTGGCTTTCAGGTTCCTTAAGCAGCCTTTGAAGGATCCTCCTGTGACATACTTCCCAGACACTGAGATTAACTTCATCGCTTCTGATCGTATGCTGTCATCTACACCACCTACAAAGAAAGATCCCTTCAGAAGAGGCAACTTGCTCTGGGGAGGTAATGACTTTTTCACAGTTTCTTCATCCAATGTTAGCTGCAAATATTCTGCAGTAAATTTCAGTTTGATGTAGTGCCAATGACTATCATTGACTGACCTATAAGAAGAAAGATGGGTTCTACTTCCATGTTTTCTAACATAAGCTTTAATTAAACCATCTTCCATTTCCATTGCAATGAAATCTCCTGCTTGCCCAGGCTGGTAAAGCAGCAAGCCACGTGCAGCTGAGGTTTGTAAAGCATACTCGAAGATTCCCTCGTTGTCCACATTCCATGATGGGAAAGAAATATAGGACCTGGAACTGAAGAAACTAATAGGTTCTTCTTCACCTGAAAAGAATTCATCACTACACCCCACTGAAACTTCATGGATGTTTTTGAAGCCAGGAGAAGGTCTCAGAGGCATCAGAATGTCTAACTGATTGAATAACACACCATCAATACATCCTCGGAAACTGGGTAGTGCTCCAGCAAGGTAGGGAACATCAAGTATACCAGGACCACCTATGTAGAATCCATAATCAATGTTTAATTCATAAAGAATTCCAGGCATTTTTACACTCGTTCTATCATGTTTATCAATTACCAATGTGACATTATCATGTTCATGATGTAGTTCAACCAGGTGCCACGCCAAATCATTCAGCTGAGATCTTTGCTGAGAATGCAGTACTCGTTCTCCCGCACCAAAATTAATTCTCAACTGCAAGAGACAGAATTTTAAGTATAAAAATCCACAATTATCTTTTTCACAATCATACATTAAGACATAGTTAATATATTAATTTTCATATATTTTCACACTAACCATATAATTTACAAAATAGATTTGAAAAAATAAAATCCCAATAAAATTCTGTGTAGGTTTACTTGTCATCACAGATGTTTGAATAACTGCAGAAGAAGCAATAGACTCCACTGCAATTCTGCTAGAAACAACAACTCCTGAGAGCTCAACTGAAAATGATCTTTCAAAAACTTACCTTGCAGAAATACAATTACTCAGATCCAAGCATTTTCTGTAATGCTAACATCATCAAATCTGAAATGTTGTCTCTGCTGAACCTCATGCTTTGAACACAATGATCTTATTTTTAAGATCTAGAGATCTCAAAGGCTATAGATATATAACTGTAAGAAATAAAAGCCATAAAATTATCAATTATAGTAAGTGATTTTTCAATTTCTCAGAACAGCAACTTGTTTAGATATCTTGTTATAGATAACAGCCTCAAGAAAAACTCTGATAAGCACAGGCTACGCATAATTTTCAGCTACAGTTACAAAGCATACCTGTACATATCCTGAGCGCAGCTCCATTAAACAATAATCGGTCTTCCCAGCTGCAAGAAGAAGCAGTCCCTGTGGCTGGCTTGTTCGAAACTGCAACTGTAAGGATGTCTGATGGGATGCCTCTGCCATGTTCAGCTCCACAATGCTACTACCATAAAACGATACTGAAAGAAATAAAGGAAAATAAATAGGAAACTCAATCACACACACACCCACAAAAAAAATCTGTCTTTCTCAATCCTACCCATATATATGTAAACAATTTATATTATTTTCTAGACACTTATTCACGTACAAATGAAAATAAATCTCAGATATCAAATTCACCTGTCCAAGCAGTTTAATAAGAGGCCAATGGCCATACCAGAATTGACAAGGGATGAATACAGGCCAGTTTTCTTATCTCCAAGAGTGATGACTGGAATGGTAAGAACAATGTAATTATACTGACTAATTTTTTTCAAATACTCCTTAATTTTTGTTTGTTTGTTTCAGGTCTTTTCCTGAGCTTGTCACACCCAGTCTATTTTGGAGTTGCAACAGAATTTCTCTATGAAGTATTCCTCTAGTTTCTCTTTGGACACACATGTTCATCTACAACATGCTCTTACATCTCCATCAGAGATGTAGATGTTCATCTACAACATGCTCTTACATCTCCATCTCCATCAGAGACAATCTATGTCATCTCTGCAGATAAGACCCACAAGTCTCCTGCCACCTGTGACATTTTCAGATGTTTTCATTCCTCTCTTCCAGGCATAAGGGCTGCTAGCAGCATGGAGCCGGCAGTGGGGGCTTCTATGTGGGCTTTAGGCAGACACAGGTGTAGGCTGTATAGGGGAGCTTTGGCTATGAAGGCTAGGAGGAGGGCCAGGCTCGCAGCTAGGCCTGATCAAGAAGAGTTTAATGTGGGGTGTTTCCAAGAGGAGTTTAATGCGGGGTGTTCCTCTTGTTTCCTGTATGCAACCACACCCCACCATCCTGGTGGCCACTCACTCAAATCTGAACAAGCCTCCTTCATCGTCTTCTCTCCTCTTTTCTGCCCTGAGGAACAGTAACATCAGCAAGAGTTTTCATGTGACTGCTCACTGCTTTTACCATCCCCATTATTGCTATTTTGAACAACACAACAGATCCAAAGACCAAATCCCCCAAAATTCTGCTGGTAACTTCCCTCTGACACATAAAAAAAAAATATATCAATCATCTACCACTCCTCCTATTTAATCAATTACTTAATATACAAAGCCCTGCACTCCAATGAATGCTAAAAAGCCTTTGGCAGCAAACTTTATAAAAAGTCTTTTGAAACTCTAAATCTTGGCCATCTTGCCACCTCCATCAAGAAAACTCCAAGGGGTTTGTAAGGAACTCTTTAAAGAGATCTTATAGACTCCTTCAAAATTGATCCATCTCACTTGTGCATCTTTTATTCTTTGTTACAATACCTACAAATTTGAGTTATGGATGTCAGGCTTACAGTCCCCTGTAAATATTATTTAAATACAAAGATAAAATCTGCCACCATCCAGGCTTCAGGTACCAGGCAGTTTAAGCATGAGATCAGATATTACCCTTAGTAAGCAAGTTATTTGATCACCAAGTTCTTTTAGGTCAACCCCTCTCCTCCCCTTCCACCAGCCCAAAAAGGAATTTCAGTTTGGGATCTTCCCAATTAGCAGTAAATGCCACTTAGTTTAGCTTCTCTGCAGCAGCCATGCCCTTTCTGAGTGCCTCTTTTATACTAGTAACTTAATCAACTGGCTGCATGGACCCTCTGCAGGGTTTTTGTTCTTGTCGTACTTAAGGAGGATTTAGTAAAAGATTTGATTCCTTCAAGCTGATCCTTGACCTTTTTTTTTCCAGACATATCTATTTTCAAATTCCATCTGCCAAAGTTTATGATGCTTTCAGCTGTGTTTGGATCAGCTTGTAAGAACACCACCAGTTAAATATTTATTTTGCAGTTTTTAGCTTCATTCTGCTTCATTTTAAAATCAAGCATTACTGCAGAGGACTTTTGGAGTTTAAATGTTCCAGTTCATATATTAGCTGTCCCCTTGCTTAATCTAATACATTCTGACAACTCCTATAAAGTGTGACTTTGACTCTGAACTGGATTCTGTGCAGAGTACCAAATCAAAGACCTAATTTAGTAGCTCATTCATGAAATAACAATCAATAATAGTATCTAAAAATTTGCTGCGGGATATATATATAAGAATTCTACCTAGCTTTCCCAAGGACAAGATTTCAGCACAACTCACAGCCAGCAACAATGTAATATCAAGTTATATTAAATACCGAGAGAAACACAGGAAAGATCTTTACATTACTGAAATACATCTGTTTCTTCCAAAGAAAGAGTCACCGCTGTGCCAAAAAAAACTGATCCCAAATCGAACAAAAAGGAATGCTTTCCCAGCAGTTTGCTTCTAGTTTAAAAGAAGCATTCATCAAAAAGCTCAAATATACCTTGCAGGTTTTAGATTAAATTTATAAACTGAGAGGACCTATTGTTGTACATAAAAATGTTATTCTGTGGGGTAAATAAAGACCTCCTCTTTAAAGCAAGCAGTGGAATAACATAACTAGAGAGAAATCCCCAGTATAAATACGGACT
Organism: Ammospiza nelsoni; assembly: GCF_027579445.1. NCBI lineage: Eukaryota > Metazoa > Chordata > Aves > Passeriformes > Passerellidae > Ammospiza > Ammospiza nelsoni. The sequence continues at coordinate 54,764,694 of NC_080669.1, read as the reverse complement.
AACTAATAAGACAGGAAATAGGTTAAATAATTATATTTTTTTTATATTATGCTAAATTCATATATTGGATTTTGGGGGAAGAAAACGCAGAGAGATTATGGATTACTCAGTGCAATTTAGAATAAATAGAATGAAGCTGTGAAGTCAATGTTTTGCAGAGTACCATGGGCAACAGTTTGATATTTATATTATAAACAAATTTTCTGGAAAGAAAAAAAAGAAATTTAAGTTAAACCTTCTGCCTTCCATAAAATTCCTCTCAGAGTCAGAAACCATCACTGAAGGTGGGGCAGGTAGGCACTGATCCACCAGTTAACAAGATTTTGAACCACCTATAGTGCCTTGGCATGATTTCTTTTACAGCTAGCAAAACCTTATTTTTAATTTTTTTTTCCTTGACACATTACTTGCTGCATCACAGGTAAGATCATATTCCACTGTTGAGATTGAAAAACATCACCATACATAATATGGTTTGCTTACAAATCTTACACTCTCCAAAACATGGTCCTGATATCTCAACCCACAGGAGTTGGGTTAATGAAGCTTTGTTACAAGGACAAATAGCAAAAGTAATGCAGCAAAATGAGAGGTGAAAAAAACCTCCAAAGAATCAAAAGAGGACACTTCACAATGAAACAACATTCCTCCAATTTTTGTCAGCTTATCTAAACTGATAGCAGATGATATCAACAGCATGTACAGACACAGGAAAAATGGAAGTGGAAAAGGAAGATGCCAGATTCACTGGGAATGCCCTTTAAGGCTAAATATAACAATTATTCAAAAGGGAATTCTCAGGGTTGATTCACATTTTCTCAGTGTAAAATCTAGTGACATTTTGAGGGTAAATCAAACACTACCAGAGTGTGTAAGCCTCTTACACTCACCTAAAATGGACACAATGAAGAATACCCCTATGCTGCACCTACAAATGCTTTACACACCAGAACCAATGTTTAAAGGTCCCTTCCAAACCAAAGCATTCTATGACTTCCAGATAAAGGACAGTCCTGTAGTTAAAGCACTGAATGTGAAATGAACAGTGCTGACGTTATTTTCTAGTTTTATTATAGAAACTCACTGAAAACTGAAGAGTTGAGAAAGTCACTTAAAACCTAATTTCAGTGCACTGCCTATAAGAAGCTCACGGATTTTTTCCTTCCCAGCCTTCAACTCTTTTGCTAGATTGCCTCTGGGTGAGGTTATAGCTGTAACAGCACCTGGAGTAAATGAAGAGAGCTGGATTTAAACAAGCTCTCCTCTGGTGGTGAAGTCAGTCCACACGGCCTAGCAAATCTCAGCTTGAAGGCAGCTCAAGCAGAGCATCACAGGTTGGTGCACCTAGAAGCAGCAGGCTTGTGTCCCTACCAGGTGGTTTGGAAATGTAGCATCTGGCTTTGCTTGCACTCCCGGCAGCGCCAGGGACGGACGACACTACTCCAACAACAAGCCATAAAGCACTGATTGGCCTAACACCCCCATCAGTAATATCCACAAAACCCTTTGTCATGTAATTTAAGACAATGCTACTATTATTGGAGGTTGCCATTTCAGTGGCACTCAAATCTTCTGACATCCTTGGTGTGTCTGAGACATCTCTATGAGCAATTAAAAAACTCCTCCATCCACTCTGGCTGCAGGGTCTTCACTCAAAAAACGGATGGACATCACTTAGAGCTCCATCACTGAAATTCTCTCATGGAAAGAAAAGACTGGTGTATTTAATTTACAGGATCTGAACTTAATCCTTTCATTAATCTCTTCATTGACTTCTGAGGTAAAAACTGTTTTTTAAGGTTACAATCAAATATTAGTTCATTTCTAACCTGTCTTCTCAGCTAGTGAAACAGATGTCACACAACCACAGAAACTGACCATTTGACATTTCTAAAGAAAGTTACAGCGATTGGTTTGTCTCATATGGGATTGCAGTGAGGAACAGAAGGTGGATGAAAAACCACACTTCTTCAACTGCATACTCATTCAATAGTTTTTAAAATATATGTAAGTAATAAACTTTACTACCAGTCTTTTAAGCTCAAATTGCAACGTACTTCATATTACATCTAAAGAAGAAACAGAATATGCAGATTACTTTTGGCTGTTCCAATGGTTTTGATGACTGCCCAAGACGCACACCTTAATGTGCATCACTGCTGGTGAGGTGCCTGGCCTGTCTTGAAAAGCCAGGCACAAGGCAGCCGAAGCTGTACGCTAAAACCCAAATACCTGCAGCTCTTGACTGATACTTATCATCGGGACTACTAGTTCCCACGCACGGAGCAGGGAAGGAATTGCACGGAATATTCCTGTTTCTACCTCAGCAATTTTCCTCATGACATACTAAAATTATGATAGGAGGTGGAGGGAAAAGGTTTACATCCACATTGCTTGCAAAGCATCCACGTTTTTATGAAGAAACGCCCTCACAAAATGCCCGCCGTCCCACCACTTGCGCGCCGCCAGCGCCGCCCGCCCGCCGTTCCCGCTCGCGGCCAAGGGGGTGCGGCGGCAGCTGGCCCGAGCACGGGGGCCACGCCGCCCCACCGGGCCGGGGCAGGGCCACTCCCCGTCAGGTGGCTGCTTTCGCGGGAACACTGGCGACAAGTCGCTCCAGCGCTACGAGCAGCCCGGAGCTGCGGCAGGGCCGCCCCTTCCTCGCGGGCGCAGGTGCCTTCCGGCCCCCGCCGCGGCCCTACCTGCGAGAGCGGGCCGGCCGGAGGCCAGCAGCAGCACCAGCAGCGCCGGCCGCAGCAGCGCGGTGGCCGCGCCGGCCATGCCGGAGCCGCGGCCCAGCTGGGCTCCCCCAGCGCGGGCAGCGGTGGGGCCGCAGCGCAGTCCTGGGGAGCGGCGGGGAGTGTCACAGCCCCGGTCCCTGCTCCCCGCCCGCCGCCCGGGACGGCCTCCGCCCTCCTTCCCGCCCTCCTCACAGCGCAGCCCCTGCGCCGGCCCGCCCCCGCTCCAGGAGCACCGGCCTGGGACGGGAGATGGGGCAGTGCTTCCCCATAGTCTCGAGCGCCCCTCACGGTTGTGGGTTAGTGCGTGCTTCGGGTGGACCTGCTGTCCCACTGATGTGGGTTACAAGTGTTGTCAGTACTCATCCACTGCGCACCCTGTGACTTCATGGCCTGCCTGTCGCAGTGGGAGGCTGCTCTGAGGTACCCCAAACCTTCCCGTCTGCTGGCTGGAGCATCTCCTTCCCTCAGAGTGTTTGCATGCTTGTCCATAAAGAAATGCATGACGCTGCTTTAGCAAAGAAACATGTTACAAGTAGATCAAACAAGTTGGTTTCAGAAGTTGAGATGATCGTAGAATCAATTAGGCTGGAAAGACCTCTGAAACTGTGGCCAATCTATGAGTGAACACCACCATTACATCTCTACCATGGCGCTGACTGCCACATCCAGCCTTTCCTACAGCACCTTCAAGAAAAGGTGACTCCTCATCTCCCTTGGCACCCCATTCCTATGTTAATCACCCTTTCTGAGAAGAAATTCCTCCTAATGTCCTTCCCGTACCTCCCCTGGCACAGCTTAAGACCATGTCATCTCATCCTGTTTCCTGGGAGAAGAGGCTAACCCCTACCAGGTTACAACATCCTCCAAGCTAGCTGTTATGAACAAAAATTCGGTTAATATTTTTTTGTGAGAAAAGGTTACAAAAAGGCAGCCAGATCACTGTCGGGGCCGAAGTTCTGCGTGTTTTGTTATTGTAATCACGGGTCGTTGTCGTTGATGGTTGTTTTTGTATTAGTAAAAGCCCTGGCTGGGGCGAGTTAATGGCCCTTCTCCTGAGACTGTAACGGGTGGGGACCTTCCCAAGGCTAAGTTGTACCTTTCTCATAGTGAAGACACCTGAGAGGGTGGGGGGGGGGGTTATGCAAAGTGACTCCCAAGACCAGAATGCTTTGTGGAACCCCCGACTCCAAACCCACGGAGAAACCCCAAAAACAAGGAGCCACCTAAGAGTTGAGAGACTGGAGTGATGTCTGGACGTGAGGAGCCGAGTGCTGAGCCTGCAGAGACGCGGAACACCTTCGGACCCTCTCGCCCTGACCATGGGAGTTGACCCCGGCGGTGAGACCAAGCTGACGGAATGGGAGGGGTAACGTCTTATGGGATCAAGCCCTAGAGGCTCCCAGGAGGATCTGATCCCCAGCTCTGCCCCTGGTAGACAGAGCTGTGCATATCCTGCTTCTCTGAGTCGCCTTGGGAGAGGCGACGGACACTGCAGACCTGTCGAGCCACCCAATCCTGAGCTGATCACTTTTAATAAAGGCATTAAAAAGGAGAAGAAGTCTCCTGGCCCTTGTTTATTTCACTAGCTATAGTCATAAGGTCTGATTATAACAAGTACAGGTCCTAAATTAGAAAAAATACGCAGTTCACACCTCCTCACTGCAGTCCTGTGCTTAAAAGCACAAAGCATCACTTTAGGAAACGTTTTTAAAGAGCACATTTCAGCCAGTCATTTAGAAACCTTTACCACACTTAATTCAAATATGCAGACATGCCTTAAGTTACATAAATGATCCGTGCCAGGAACTGCCTCGCAGTCATAAAATTTTCTGCGATTTTATCAGCTAGCAGGGTGCATTGCAATGTGTCTCAACAGGTCAGTTGTTTTTTTTAGCTTGTTACTCCTTTACACATAGGACTGGAATCTCTGACCTGAAATATGACACTAAGCAAGCAGATCAAGTAACTGAGATACCAAAACTGAAAAAAAAAAAAAAAAAAAAAAAAGAAGAAGAAAAAATGGTGATGGCATGAATATCTTTTCTGGGTCAGCTGTCTGGTTCTTCTCTTCCTTTGAGGTTTGCAATCAACATTTAGTCTAGATTTTTCTTAGAAAATTTTGGCCAGCTTTGCTATCTTTACAGTTTTAGAATAATGTGTGACAGCAGGGGGAATCTGTGACCAGATGGAAATCGTGGAGAGGGATCTTCCCCTAAATATCACTTTAAAACTTTATTAAAAATCTCAAAGGCAGAGGCCTGATAAACTTCATTCACTTCAGACTGGCATTCAGAGAAGATTTGTGAAAACCTGGAGAAGGTATTGCAAAAGCATTTATTTGAGATGTGAACAAGAAGGTCAGAAAGAGGATTTAATGTGGGATAACAATTTATGGTATGACTGATACTGGAAGAGCAGATCTCCAGATGTGCATCAACAAACCCCTGTGCTGCAACAGGGAAGCCTGGGGGGAAAGTTTTGCCTTTGCATCATTTACTTGAGTTACACAGGTCTCACTTAGCTTATCCCTGCTAAGTGCAGTGAAGTTTGCAGGGAAAGTCGTTGGATTATTCCTCAGAAGGGACAGCATCACTTGCCCTGTGGGTCTTGAGAAGTAGTAGTCAAAAAATACTGCAGCCAAGTGCTTGAATGAGGGGCACAAGGCAGGTAAAGGAGTGTCCCATATATGAGAGGGGTTTTGGGGCTAAACACAAAGACAGCGAGATAGGGAGCATGAGGGCTCTGGTATCACATGCACAACTGGCGAGGCACGTGCAGGAGGACACTGTGCAAGCAGGGGGCACGTCTGTGCTGGACCAGAGCACCACTGGAGATCTGAGTTCAGAGAAGGAAAAATAAATAAACAATGTTGCTGGGCTGAGCTACAAAAGCTTTGTGAATATGAAAAAACATGAATGAGACATATTTTTTAATACCTCATGATTCATGGTATAGGATGAAATTTGGGAATATGATGCAGTTATTTTAGGTAATCTATTTCACATTAGAGCAACCAGTAGAGTCGCAAAAATTTCATCAGTCTCTAGTTAGTAACGGCAGGAATCACTGAACTAATACTTTCCTTAAACAAAATAATCTTTTTTGTATGCTCATTTAAAATTTGCCTTTTGTCTAAAGAAAGGCAATTGACTCTGAGGCCAATTGACTCTGAGAAGGGACTGACAGAGCTGGGATTGTTCAGTCCAGAGAAGAGGAAATTCAGGGGAATCTAATCCATTATTCTATCAATATCTATGAACAGGTGATGGGAGCATGTTAAAAGAGGGAGTAGGATTGTTACAGGTGTCCAGGGAAAGTACAAGCACAAATTAAGCCCAAACTGAAATAAAGGAAATTGCATTTAAATACAAAAAATCCTCTTCATGCTTGGGATAAAGCACTAGAACAGGTTGCTCAGGCAGGGTGTCCATCTTTATTCACAGCCAAAACTTGAGAGGGCACAGCCCTGAGCAACATCTGGCAGTGGCCCTACTTGGAACAGAGGGGTTGGTGTGGACAGGCTCCAGACGTACCTTCCCACCTCAACTGTTCTGTGCTGCTGTGACTCAGAAATCTTCATGGACGTTTAAAACAAACATTGAGACTTCTGAAAAGAGAAAGGCCATATCTTGAGCAATGCAAGGCGCATTTTCTTAAGTCATTCAGGATTTTCCTACCATGGGTCATACTTGCTTTTAGTGGAACATAAGTTTCTAAAGAAAAGTGTTAAAGACTTGGATAAATTCTATTCCTGTTAAACTGTACTTCGTCATTGCTAAGCACCACCAATCTTCTTCCTTTTTTATTTCTGCTTTTCCCATATGTCTGTGATTTGGGGGTTTTAAATTTTTCCCCTTTTTATAATATTTAGCATATATTATTCAAGGAATTTATTATGTCTTAAAGGGACACCAGGATTTGTTGCCTACAAACCATTCCAGTCATGGAATGGTTTCTCTATGCCAGCTGCATATCCAGTAGTTGATCTCAGTGCTGAATAGTTCTGTGCAAATGTGTAAAATCATGCAACTAGTTGGCCAGTTCTTTCCTAATAATGATGGAGATCTGCTTGTTTGCATCTGACAGCCAGTATAACAGTTTCTTTTTATTTTAGTTTCTTTTTATTTTATTTGGTTGGGAAAAGGTTCCACTGAGAAGACAGGATTTTTAAGTGGTACTGGAAACCACTTTAAGGATTAGTTCCTATTTAATTTTCAATTAATAATTCTCTTTGCAAATTGCTGCTGCAGACAAGATTTTCTTAGGGTTGCCATAGGATTTCAGACAATTAGGGGGGAAAAAATACAAAACCAAGAACAAACAAACAAAAATCCCCCACCAAATGTCTCAACATGTTTTGAAACAACTTTTATCCTATTTCTTTGAATTTGGTTAAGTTACGCTGAAATTGCCATTGTGGGTAAGTTACAAACACTTAGCAGGTATGCCTGGATAAATATAATGGGAAAGATGGAACACTGGCTACACTGTGTCAGGTGGAAAACACTGAAGTTCAATTTCCTGAATGGAGGTGCAGAGTAGTGGAGCAAAGCTTCTTAATATCACAGACACAAAGTAGTTGTGTATGTATGCTCTGTTGTCTCATCAAAAGTAAGCGCAAGCTTTCAGTGGTCCATACAAATCCCCAAAGATATTGGCTGCAATGACACTAGAGGGAGTCCTTTTTTCTTGTAATAACTCCTTAAGTAAATCGTGCCTTACAAATAAAAATGTTGACATAGAGCTTCTGGGAAAAGTGAAGGAGCTTTTAATTTAGATGGGATCAAACAGTATTTAACTTCTAAATTCTAAGCTTCCAATGATTCATTAATACAATTGAATTTTTAAAAGAGCATTTTTTTTATAAAATATATCTTTTTTTAGTAAAGAGTAAATTTAAAGTCATCATTCAAAATTAATCTCTCACATTATTGTTCTGGTAATTTAAATTACAAGTCTATGTTCTACAAAGCTATGCTCTTCTCATGCTCTTCTCTTAAGATTGATAGGCTCTACATTTTCAAATTAGAGTAAAAACTTTTACTGAAGTCAATGGCAGTTGTCAGCTCTCAGCATCACATTCACAACAATAATAGGTTTCCTAAAAGCACCTTGGTGCACCCCACAAGTTACTGTGGTATCCTGGCCTATGCATGTTTCTAAACCACATTAACAATTTTGAAAACAGTAGGTATCTGAAAAAGAAATTCATGCACATGCAGGACGGGAAGTACTCAGTAGCTCACAATTATAGTTTATGCTGTGCCACTGGGATTTATTGTGATGTGGCAGATCCTAAATTGTAACCCTAAAGCAAGGCAAAGCTCTGTGCTCTTGATTGAGCTGGAGAAAGACATAGGCATTCACTAGGGATCAAAATGCTTCCTTTCTTCCCCATGCCTCCAACCAATACCTCTTAGCCTGCTTCAGGTATTATTCTTGTCCCTTCCAGGATATCACAGAATGAGTGCTCACCTCTTGCTCCTCTCCTGATGTTGAGTGAGCAATATTGGAGAGCTCTAAGATTGACTCGGGCATAGGTCATTCAGGAAAATATAATTATCTTTTTCTGCTACAATGGCATAGTCTGAGAAACTCAACACAAGTAGTCAGCACAGGAGGCTGCAACTGTTGCTGTGAGGAAGAGGTTTGGAGAACCCAGAGAAGAAATTGGCAAAATTACCCTGGTGGGGAGTGTTGCCCTTTACCTGCACAGCCTTTGAGATCAAGCTATTAAGAGGCCAGCCCAATGGAGATCCCCACTGTAGTGTTATCAGTGCAAGAGAAAAATCACAGCCATGTAAGCAGGCCATAAAGCAGACTTTTCTCCCTTAAGCTATTCATAGGATAAAGGTTTGCTCATACTCCTTTTTTCCTCTGTGGGTGGTAAGGCTCAATTACATCAGATTGCAGCTGTGCACATCGTCAGGCTGTGCAGTGGAGGATCTGCTGTCCTCACTTGCTGTCCTTACATTCATGACTTAATTGTCATGGCTGCTCAATTGCTCTAATAAAGGCTTTAGAGTTTTAGAAGAGACAAAGAAGCATGGGTGCATATTATGATGGGATGGCACAGAATCTGCCTTATCCCCTGTAAGGTAAATGCTAGCAAACACAGGGCACTCACCCTGTGATCTTTCCTAATTAAAGATCAAAGTGTTGTTATTTTCTAGCAACACATTTACTGAATTTACAGAATATAATAACTAGTATAGTAGCATACATATTAAGTATTATTGAAATCAATCTATTATTTTTAAAACAAATTAGGGAAGTGCAGGAAACAATGCAGAATCCTTAGCTTGTATTATTTTTGATTGCTTGTTCTGCTTCACTATGTGGAAAATGTGGTTCCTTATCCCAGGTGTTTACTGATTTACATATATGAAAGAGTCTGAATTTTCACACTGGCCTTAAAAGGAACCTTTCTTTGTCCCAAGTTCAGTGTTAAGTGTTGCAGTTTAGTGTCCTCTCTTCTGAAAATCTGTACAAAAGTCCCAGGTAATTTCTTTCTTTGGTACCTATTTAAAGCCTCCAACTCCCAAAGTGATAATCTTTCCTCAGAGATAATCTTTCAGGACTGGGAGTCTTGAAACAGACCTTCATTCTTGTCTACCAACGCAAATCAACTGTCAGTCAGCCAAAAGTCCAGCAAAGAAAAAAACAGCAGCTACAGCAAAACTATGCAAGTTATCTTTGCACAGGGAGGAGACGAGAATGCAGCTTTTGTACAGGTCAAAGGAGGCAGAGGAGCTCAAAGGGATGCTGCTAAAAAAAATTCTTTCATGCCCCTGGCTTCAGTACACTGAAACAGATAAAGCAACTCCCTGGAGAGGGCTTCACTTCCAGGGCAGTTGTGTATGGTCTTTCTCAAGATATTTGAAGAATTTAGGTTCTCAGGTTTTTGTAAAAAATATAATCTCATTCCGTTAAATGGCTGAATTAGAGGCTGTATAGGAATCAGAGAGTGAAGCAGATCAATTACAAGCAGTATGTCAGAATGCTAAATAAAAGTAGTTAAATAGGAAAAAAAAACCACTTTCCTACAGTTTTGAGTTTGGGGGCTTTTTTTCTGCATTGATTTGTGCAGTTCACTAATACTTTTTGGCTTTAGCAGGTTTTTATGCCACTTCTGCAAATCAGAACCTTCATGACTGTTGTTTGTACCCAGTCTCCTTTGGTTAGACACTTTTTCTTTAGGAAAAACACTTATATTTCTCCACACCAATCTGTTTTTCTCAATTCCCTGTGCAAATGGTTTGGATTCTTCCAGCAAGACTAACTCATCCTGGATCAGTGAGAACTGTCCAGTGCCACTGTTATTGATGTGGTGGAGGATCTTGTTCATATGCTGTCTTTAGCATCACTATAAGTGAATGGTGTCTTTCTAGCTCTCCTGCTCTGATACTCACATGATTCATTCCTGCTGCCTGTATTAAAAATTGCATTTGCAAATGTATTTTGTATGGCTTTGCTTTTTGGATTACTTATTAAACTGCAGTTGTAGTAAGTTCATACCATTGCTATGCAGAAAACTGTCTCATTGTCTAAATCAATACCCTCTGTTGATATCTGGATGGGATTCCTGTCTTGCACAGATGCTGCTGCACTAGCTAAATAACCTCTGGCTCATGCTAGCTATTTTCACAGCCTTGACAATTTTGACTGTTTTGTTCTTACTAAAGCCCTCACATTAGGAGAAATGTGATCCTGCCTTTTTTTTTCTGTTAGCCATGGTTACAGAACTATGTTGGCTGTTGGTGATAATAACATAGGATAGAAGGAACCACCTGTATTATTAAATGAGACCTTCCAGTTACTGCAAACATTACCTCATGTAATAATCACTGTTACTCAGTTATTGAACTGTATCTTAAAAGCATTCAGATGGCTTGGACTTATCCCTGTCCTTTACCTAATGCAATTTTTGCAAAGCCTCCCCTGAACATGAATGAAAACTACCCATTTTCAGCTGAAGTTCTTTATGGGCCATTGATATCTCATTTTTGCCAACATTACTTTTGAATCAAACAAACTCTATGTGCTGACGTGCAAACTCTATGTGCTGACATTTTCTTCAATGTATTTGTAGCTAGCACTCTTTTTCCCATCAGCCCTGGCTGGACCAACCTGCTTTGTCAATCTAGCCTCTTCCAGCAAGTTAAGTTCTCAGTACCCTCACTGTTGTTTTCAGCTTTCTCCTCCTCCTCCTTTGCTGGTTTGAAACCACCTTTCAGAAACAGAGGTGAACAGAATAATGTATAGCCACTCAAATTTGGTCACAGAAAGGCTTTGTCTTACACTTTCCTCTCATAGCTTCAGGTGGTCTGGCTCTTAGACAGTGGACCAGACTGTCAAATCCAAGAGAAATCCATACACCTCAATCCTGGCAAAGGAGGGGACAGCTGCAACATCTGGCAAGGGAGATGGCTACCACCATGCTGCTCTCCAGAGGCTCCAGATTTCTCTGGAAATTTCTTTAGCTTTCTGATAGCAACCTCTCAGTGATGGATCAGACCAATGGAAACACTGGATAATAACTATGCTCCCCATGCCCCATGTGAGGAGCATGGCTGGCATTGGCCTTGTGTCTCAGCAATGTTTACCACATTTATTCCAACTTAGAGCCTGTGTACACACTGTATTAAATTCACTATTTTAGCTTTTTAACCCCTATAATTATGTTGTTAATTTCATGCACCTTTTAGAACTTGTGTTCTTTTAGTTTTCTCATCTCTAAACAAGTTGCCTCATTGCAACTTTTCTTGAGAACTCCCTGCCAATTCTCTTTTGCTGCATCATTGTTATTTATTTGTCTGGGGTAATATAAGTATTGTACTCCTCCCTGCCTGGACAGTTTAAAAACAGTCACAGCTCAATAGTTTAGGAAATGGGTCTGATAAACAACGAGAAAAGAGTGAAATGGTGGACCTAGGTGTGATATGATGACCAGGACTGCAAAGGCAGCCTGTAGGTTTTTAATACTTTGTTATAGTGTTACTGTAATGATTAATAGGGTTAATATTTTATATATATAGTGTAAGTTTTGCCACAGAGTTTGGAAGAATAGAATTTGAAGGCTGGGCTGTTGGCTTGGTGCGCTGGTGCTTGGGAGCATTGCATCAGATTCTTATCTGATGTATGTGAAAAAGTACAGGAGAGTTTTTGAGTGAAGAGAAGTTGGAAAGATCATCAAAGCTACTGTACTTGATGAAGCAGATAACAAAAATTCAGTGATGTATGGCCTTGAACAGAAAGACAAATAGTATTACTGACCTAAAGGCCTGCTAGCCCTATCAAAAACATTTGCATTGAGCTTCACAGAGCTAGAATTTAATAAAAAATATTTAATTTAGTACTCATAGAAACATGGAGTCATGGGAGGTCTCGAGATGACTTGTTCACCAGTAGAAGTGGATTCTTAATGGCTGTAATTTTTACAGACAGCAGGAAAAAGTTCCGACATATCTTCAGTTTTTGTTGCTCTCTGGCTAACTTGTCATGCAGCCAGGTTTCCTGGTGTCTCCCAGCCACAACAGTTTCTTATATGAAGAAGAGAAAGATTGCTTTCATTTTTAATCCATTAATTTCGTTAAGAAAGACAGTGTGGATTCGTAAAGCAATGTCTGGACACTTTGGGTATGTTTGACTCATCCTGTCTGGCTGATCTCTCACTGCCATAACAAATCTGGTGTGAACACTTTGTTCTGGTGTGTGGTATTTCAACTCTGAGGTTACATTTTGGAAGCAGTCCTGTATCCCACGCCATTGTCCAGACCAACTGAACTGGAGCCAGTTCACTCTGTGCTGTTACTACCAAAGAATGTTTCAGGGGTTTGGGTGGCCCTGTGGCAACTGGGAGAGAGAAAGATGCACTCTGAAACCAGCCACAGGCCTCCCCTGCTGTAAATGGTGTCCATGGTGCCTACTCCATTTTATCAAGTGTTTTCACTACTCCAGGTCATATGCTTGTAGACTAATCTGTAGGAGGTACTGGACTTCTACTGTCTTCCCTATATGGTGTATAAGTCATCCATAAAACTGACCATTTGCTCACCCATTGGCCCTGCAAATAGTCCCACAATTATTGCACATGTACCCAGACACCCCTCAGGGCCTCCAATATTGGTAATCCAGTCACCCTGTGCTTTTTGTCCAGCTGTTAGACCTTGTGCTAATCCTGTATACCTCTTTTAGACTGATCACTGATGAAAGTTTGTTTTCTTCATGTTTTTTAGGTAGGAAGGCTCAATACAAAAGACACGGATGGCAACAATCATCTAAAGATGTTGATGACTTGTGTTCACCTAGGACTGCTTGTAGAAGAAGAAATATGCATTTAGGCCCTGAGGAGCCACAGGTGTCAGCAGGGTTCATCTGCACAGTCTTTCAGTGCAAAATTTAAAATGAAATGTTGTGAGAGTTCGTTTCTCCTTCCTGAGAAGTTTTGCTGCTTCTCAGATCATCTCAGATCTGTGTAGTGCTGTTGTTCATCACCAGGTGCTTCAGGCTAGAATGGGAATTATTTTTCTCTTCAACAGTTTAAAAATGGCAGATCTCATCAAGGCAGGCTACATCCTTGCTTTCCCACTGCCCCTGGGGCACTATCAGCACTAGCAAAACCTGTGCTCTTGTTGAAGAGTGGGTCTGGTGATATGGTGTTTGAAAGCAGTAGCTGGGCTGGGAGACCGTGGCAACTTACTGAACCATGGCATCGTATAAACGTGTCTGAGTTGGCTTTGAGAGCAAAAATAGGGTCAGATATGTGGAGTGGCAGTATTACTTTCCAAATTATATCCAGGCTTCTTTAAAGATATGCCCACTCTGCAGGGAGTTTCAAAGTAGAAATTCTTCACTGAGATGAGTTGCTTCAAAACAGAGATAGCCTGGATTCTGGTGGTCAGTCCACCTTCTATCTGGGAGACCTAGAAAAGATTGTGGGAGGTGGATAAAGAAGACAGAGAAAGGAATGTTGGCAGAAAAGGAAAAAATGTGGAAAGGAAAGAGAAGGGAAAAATGTCTCCCTTGCTGTCTCCTCTGCAGGTGGTAGGTATGTGACTGGGATAGAGATACTAGAAAGAAGAGTGTCGTAATGAATTACAGAAGAGGTTTCATTGACCATTTATTTTTACAGTCCGTCAGTGTTTCCCCTAAAGCTAGGATAATCCAGAGACCTTAAAATTACTTCACAGGCAGAAGCCCAGGCTGCCAATTGCAAATTGCCGATTCTTGTTCTCCCTCAAAAGAGAGATTCTCTCTCCTTTTTTTTGTGCTCACAATGAAGGGTGATTTTCTGAGGCTGTCCATTTGTATTCTTTGCACAGAACAATACTTTTACTGTTACATACTCTGGCCATGCTTCTTCTGCAAACACTTTAGCTTTTAAACACAGCATGTCTGGTTTATTTTGGCTTCCTTTCTCTTTTTACCCAACATATTAGAAAAACAGATATGTATCTCCACGGCACTCTGTATTCACAGCACACCGATCTATGCCATTTTGCATCTTCTGCCACTGTTGATCTAGTGTGATTATTGAGAACCCTTTGTGGCAGACGTTGACCAAAACACTCTAAAATTACGAAAGCTTTATTTTCCCAGTATTATCCTGATTTTCTCATTAAGAGTGACAGAGCCAATCTAATTCAATTCTTGCAATGAGATCTCAGGACTAAGTACTTACCTAGCTGTTTTCTGAAGAGAAGACTGCCTGCAGGGACTCCTGCTCCATCCTCAGCCCTAGTGATGTGACACCACTGAATCCAGTGAGAGTTTGGAGAATTTGGAGTTTTGAAAGAAAGCAGTCCATTGCCTTCCTTTGTGTGAATACCATGTTTCATACAGAAAAAACAGGATTAGTCATTTGACAGCTGACATTTGAGTCATGTTGTGTTGCAGTCTTTTCCCCTTAAACACAATGCTACACAAATACCTGTTGCTCTGACAATCAAAATCCATCTATTGTAAAAATGTCCTTAACATTTGGGTTTGCTTGAGGAGGTAGCTTTAATCCTCTGTCTGACAGTCAAACAGGAACTTTTCTGTTATGCATAGCCTAGGAACTATATTTCGCAGCTGCTCAGCCTTCTTTGAATGCAGCATAACTTCAGAAATAGACCCATTGAGAACACTACTTTCCCTTATATTTAATCTTCTTTATAGAATATTCCCCCATCTGTGTAGCAGTAATCAAGAGGGAAGTAATAACATAAGGGAGAAATTTACTTCTTCTGTTATTCTTCTCCTTTGACAGAATCACAATGCAGAGTGTGCATGGCTAAGCCCTCTATCCTCCAGCAGAAAGAATTTCCTTTGTGCTTCCAGTCTTCTTACCTGAGGTGAGCATTCAGCGCCTCCTTCCAGTTCCAAAACAAACTGCTTCATGGCCAGTTGTTTTTAAAAAGTTAACATCTTGTTCGCCTGTCTAGGAGATGGAGTTAGGATTTGTACACATTTTAACCAATCATCTTAAAATCTTGTCCCTGTCTTGAAACTTAATATTCCCCAGTTGCTGCTGTTTTGAATGATCAAATTAAATGTTTAACACTTCCTTCATTATGTTCAATTTCAGTGGAAAGACTTGCAATTAAATGTCAGTGTTGCCAAAGAAACCACAAAGTCACCAGTTATTTCCATCTGTGAAATCACAGAGTAGCTCTGTAATCTTGCCTGTGCTGGCTAGCAAGGATAGGCACATGCTAGCACCAATGTGGCAGACACCACTGCAGTATCGGGCAGAGAAAACTTCTGAATTGTGAAAGGAGATGCCTTGGAGACCATTGAGACTTAGAGATGGATGTCCATTAGTTAATCACTGGAATTTGAGCATTACAGTAATTTGCTTTTCCACAGAGAACTTGTGAAAACTTACAACAGACTAACTGGATCCCAAGTCCAGCTGAGATAGAAATTGCCTCAGTTCTGCTTCAGTGATTGTAGCAATGATGATTTATACCATCTGAGCGTTTGAGTTCATGTTGCTGTTTGTAACCATGGTGAGAAAGGTATATTCCAGTGAGCTGAGTAACATAGCATGCTGGAGTTTAATTATTTTTCTCTTTCTAGTTCCTCACTTTCTCTTTGTCTTATTAATGTTACAAGCAACAGCAAAAGTAATATGAAAAATATACAGAAATTCAGATACAATATTTTGTAAGTAGCTTTTACAAACTTCACTTGCTGATATAGGGAGACAGTAAGTTAAATTTATTTGTCTGCAAATATTTTGTTACATTTGGAAATATTACACACTCTTCTTGTCAAGAGATCAAAATCTTAGATTAATTTTCCAGTGTGAATGTGATTCATTCCTGGTGTTTCTGATGACTCATCCCCTGTTCTTACCTTGTCTTCTTCAAATGTAAATGGGAAAATATATGCAGCCTCTGTCTAATTATCAGACCTCTTTTGGTACATAGGTAAAACTCACTATATGTTTTAAGACATTCTTAGGAAGCATGCAAGGCAGTCACATTGTTCTTGCAACAATGGAGAATAATGTTTGGATTAAAGTTATGGCATCATTGTTTATTATCTTTTTTCTGGACACACCAAGGATAGTCAAATAAGCAGTTAACTCTGAGGTGTCTGAGTCTTAGTTATATTCTTGTAGGATGGTGAGAATGATTTTATCTTTCAATTAGGGAGCAAACTGATGTGGAGTATTTTGGATATAATTTGGGAAAGAAAGTGTGGTGAAATTAAGTATTTTATTAGATCCATTAATATAATGTTTATTTCATTTTCAGCAGTGCTGAAAAGGAAGAACAGTGCAACAGAGTTTGCTTGCATATAGGCAAGTGAAAATGAGTTTGCCCATTTTGTCACAACAAAACTGATTTCTTCTTTGTCAAGGGATAGTAAGGGAAAGAAGAAGGCTTACAACTTTTTTACTTGCCTTTAGCTGATCTTTATCTTAAACACATCTTTTGACTTTGATTTTTAATCCTTGTATCAATTGAAAGAACATCTTTAGGAAGTTGTCAGCCAAAAATAGCAGCTCCATTGCCAACACCTTCTCCTCTTCCCATCTAACTCTGGCAAATGTTTCCCTTCCTCTCTTTCTCTTTATATCCAGCCATGTCTTCCAACAGAACCAGGGGCTGGGATCTGAGAGTATACAGGAAGGCAGCTGGGCAGAGAAGAGATAAAAGCTTGGAGAGGACAGAGATGTTTTCTCTTGTTCCTTATATACTTTCTAAGCATCCTGTCTGACTTATAGAGAAAAGAGACACCCTATCTGACAACTAGCTTAATGTCTTTTAAAGTGACGTCCTTTTCCTAATCTGGTATTTGGAAAACAGTAATGACAATTGATTGTCCTGAAGTGCCATTTCAAAAGATCATTTGAAATAGTCTATTTGGAAACTTTAGAATAACGTGTCTTGAGTTTTCTAGAAATACATAAATGGTCTTTTTCTTACTCTGGTTTACAGAATTAACCTGATCTGTACTGCTCTCTCCATCCAACCCCAGAAGTGCCTTTTTTAAACAAACTCAGTGTCTGTGGCCTGCTCTAATGCATTTTCAGATCCCAAATATCACCTGCCACCTGCCAGCCACTGACATACATCTTGATAAACAGTGTTTTTCATTTCATGTGAACTAGGTTGTTCTTGTTTACACCCAGCAGTATAAAACAGCTCCTATTGTCCATTGTTCCCTTATTTACTCTCAGAAAACCTATTTGTTTCTGGCAGCCTTCTCTTCAAGGAATGTGATGCAGAGTACAGATAAAAGTGCAAGCATCTGTTAAGATGACTGACATTATTCTGACAACAGTGTAGAAATCATCTGTTTGGATAAGGCAGGCAGGCACAGACAAACAAAATTGACTGTGGCTTCATTCTGCAGTGGCTATGATAGAACATATGCTTTAATTCCAGGAGAATTAATGCAGCTGTGCAAAGCCTGCTGCTTACTTCCTAGGCTTCTTATTCATGGCAGGTGTGCACACAGTGATTCCTTCAGCAGGAGCTGACATTTACATAGATCCTAAGCTCCAGCACACTTTTAAGGAAAATAGTCTGGATAAAGGCAAAAAAAACCCAGAGTTTTTCAAATGTTAATTGTTCTTGGAAGCTTTAAGGAATGTTTGCAATCCTAGAAGCTGGTACCTGACAGACTTCAAGTCTTGATGCTTTATTTCATCCCTGAGTGATAGAGGAAGGTCTCTCCAGTCATCAGTGCTATTTCAGGCAACAATAAGAAAATTCTTGATGTTTTCCAGTTCAAGCTTTGACCTTACCTGACCCTGCTTAACTTTAAAATCTGACCAGCAGGGTCTGAATTTTTTTTTTTTCCTGTATCTAAGGGTTGAATGCTTGCTTAAATGCTTGAGGCCTCTACTGTCAATATTGGTCCTCTGATCAAAGAAAAATTGTTCTATTTGACCTCTACACAGCTGATTTTGTCTTGGCAGCCCTAAAAATATTTCTGAGGGAAAAAATTACTGAACTCTGAGATCCTATGGGGCTTTTTATTTCTCATTAAAATATATTTTTAATAAGAACCTAAGAATCTTCAGTGGTGTCTGCTGAAAGTGGTGTTTGCTTCTCCGGTGTTATTTTTTTTTCATTATTGCTGGCTAGATTCAACAAAATAATGTTCTTAAAAGAGACCAGCTATTACTGTTCCTTCCATTCTATCCTTCTCCTGTTTTATTTTCAGTTTTTATTATGCAAAATGCAAGGAATTCCTCTGCAAATACAAGTGTCAAATTCCCTAAACATCAGAAAGCAAAAATAGCCATAGAGAATCTTCTGCAAGACCCCAGCACTTTCATAAAACAATCAAAATTAGATAATTGGCATGTAAACCAGGGAAAGACTCTCTCCCATCACTGATGTTTCTCTGGGCTGCACAGGGATATCAGGTTGATACTTTGATAGATTCCAACCTGTTTTCAGCAGCTGACCCAGACATAACATCATCATTTCCTGATTATATTGATATGTGTTTCTATTATTTGCTTATTTTGCGCCTTGAGAAACAATTCCTTTTTGTTGTTAAACTGTAAACAGCATAGCAAGGCCTCATATTAAATCATAATTATTTACCATGCTGTTCACGCACCTTTGTCCCTGGGGAATGTGGTGACGTGAATTTACAGGAAGATCGGGGTATTTCTCACCAACAGTTTCCTGTTATTGATATGCTTTTGTTTAGTTGTGATCTTTTTTTTACTCTTTCAGGTTCTCAGGGGAAAAATAAACAGGCACATGACATTAATCACAGTCCTTGTGTATCGTATTGGAAGTCTCAGAAATACTTGCAATGTGGAATTGTGAACTAGGTTTGCATCTTTGGAAAACACTAATGACAGCTTATTGTTTGCTAGTACTTGCTCCCCTATTCTGATAAATGATTCTAATATTTCTTTTAAATTCTTTTGTGATTGTGTTCCTTTTTAGATGCCAGAAGGGTTCAAAAGTTTATGAAGACAACCTTGAATAGTTTGCATCTGTGTGTAGATTTACATAATTGGGCTGTTTTCATTTGAGAGAAAATACAGAACACATGAGAGATACAGAGGTAATTCAAAAATCCAGAATCCTTTCAGCAAATACTATCAAACATGGCCTAAAATGTTTTCTTTAAGATAGTTTACCAAGTTTTTTTCTTTAAGAATATATGAAGCTTATATTCTTTCTGCAAAATAATTTTATTATATAAATTGTATTTACCAGTGTGTCAAATGTCACCAGTATAATTATCAGGATATCTAACATATCTAAGATATAGCTTCTAAATATTTTTCAATGGTTTTGGCTATCCTACTTTTATGTCTGTCTCTATGGATATGTGGTACACTCCTAGCCAAAAAGCTTTGCAAAATATCTTGATTTTGCAATAAGGAATTGCAGTAGAATGACAAAGAAAGTTAGTAACAAAACAAACTTTGGGAGGTCTAGATAATTTTTCTTCCAAAGCATTGTACAAATATTGTTGTTATAGGCAAAATGACATTGTGTCCTAGAGAGCCCACACCAGGAAGGCCACCAAGAGATAGATCTGTTGGCTAAAGTAAAGTACCATTAACGTAACTCTCAAGTAATGTAGTAGCTATTCAGATTCATTACCAAATTCTCAGAGTTTAATACTTTTGTTTCATCATTGTTAAATAGCGTCTTGCTTAGCGCCTGTGCTGTAAGATTTAGAGAAAAATCTCAGAGTCGAACCTACATGTCCACAACCTATTTGGGGCTGCAGATTTATTGTATTTGGTACTTAGTACTTCAATGCTGCACTGAGTGTGTGACACTGTTGTTTTCCTTAATTTCTGCTGCTATTATTAAGGACTAAGAATAAGCTCACAAAAGCTGTATGTGATATAATATTAATAAACATCGTAGGATCACAAAATGGCTTCATTTGGGAGGAACCTTAGAGGTCATCCAGTTCAAAAGGGACACTTTCCAGTATCCCAGGTTACTCAGAGCTCCATCCAGCCTGGCCCTGAATAATTACAGGGATGGGGCATCCACAACTTCTCCGGGCAACCTGTGCCACTGCCTCACCACCCTCACTGTAAAGAATTTCTTCCTAATATCTAATCAAAACCTTCCTTCAGTTTGAATCCATTCCCCCGTATTCTGTCACTGCATGCTCTGGTAAATAGTCTCTCTCCATGTCATATAACTTCATACCAAGATTTTTAACCACCTTCTCCTTCTGAAGTGTTTAACTTCTGTCAAAGCAGGCTATGTAGTCTAAATGACTCTGTAAAAAGTTGTTCAATCCTGCTCCCACTTGATTTCTGTGAATTTGTCCTCATCTGTAGGCTCAGCCAAATGAGATCTGGCTGCTTTTTGGATGAGGAAATCCTAAGAAATCTCAGGTTATTAGTTGTTCTAGTTGTGACATTTTATCCTCTGGACTTCCACAACTTGAAAGCAAATTCTGGTTCCATTACTGGTTCCTTGAAAGCAAATTCTGGTTCCATTAAGGACTAAGAATAAGCTCACAAAAGCTGTATGTGATGTAATATTAATAAACATCATAGAATCATAAAATGGTTTCATTTTATTCATCATCAGATGCACTTCCTCCCAAAGCTATCAGTTTAAGAATTCACAAACTAGCCAAAATACCTTTCTCTTTGTGGTGAAAAAAATTACAAAACCCACAAATTATTTATTAAGCAGGCTATGACAAAGTTTTCTATCTGATGTTTTTCATTAAGTGCAAGTACCTGTCAAATCATAAAAGTGTGCCATCCCCCCAAGTCAAGTTTTTTCCATTCCAAAAGAAGCTCGGGACTAACAGATGAAGTCCCTAGCACAGCAGCAAGTTCACCTCCCACTCTCTCATATCACCCTTCACGACCTTGGTGTGTCTCCCAGCTCATAGTCCTCTAGAATCCATAAAGTCCCAAAGTCCCTTGTTTTTTTCAACACATTGCCTTTTTAGCATCACCTGTTGGGGTGTCAACTCCGAGTTGTGCAAGCTGTGCCCTTGGTTGCACCTCAGCAATTGTGTGGCCTGAATTAAACCATGGCTTAATACTTTACTCATACAGCTGATGTATTCTTCAACCTACTGCCAGACCCAGCTGATGTGGTGAAGATGAACTCAGATAACATATTTTGCATATTTAGGAAATGCCTAAATCCCTACTCATATCCACAGCGACACTCTGAATGCACAGTTTTAACACAGTTCTTCCTTCCTCAGTAAGGGTTTAAGATACAAATCTGGATCTTCTATTTAAGTACCACACAGGATGGAAAGTAGTCAGAATTACCTTTTATCCAAAATATTTCAGATTCTTTACTCCTACTGGTTTGGTGTTTGGGATCACTCCTCAGGAGAGAGGAAGAAAAAGGATCTGTCATTTTTCTGAGTCATTGAATATTTTGTTGCTATTGTTTCTCTGTAGTTCTTGCTTTCTGGTATTTACCTCAAGAGCCATTTCCAGATGGTGAGATGCTTGCATTTTGTTATATCTCTCTGAAACCTCAGTAAGTGATCTTCACATGTTTAACATCTCTCTCAAGATCTTTCTATTATTATTCTTTCATTCTACAGGAAAAAGTTATTTCTTTTGTTGTTAAGTGCCTTTTGAAAACAGAGGTATTAGTCATGATCATTACAGAATTATGACCCTAAATCAGAATGCCTTTTCTTCTACACGGATGCTATGGCCACTTTGATTTGTTTTATGTTTGACTAACAGATTGCTTTTGTATTTGTCACAATTAGGAGGACAAATGTCCAAGATAACATTCAAAACTAAATATTCAAAGGTCAATGTTAGGTAGAAAAGCTTATTCACAAACCCTGCCCTGCTTCCAGAAATATCCAAGTTCTAGAAAACTAAACTTTATCAAAATCTTGTAAGTTTCTTCTGTTTCCATAGTTCAATGTCTTAATGGAAAATTTTATTTTCAAGCAGAATATGCACTTATTTATTCAATCAACAACGATTTTACATATTCTTCTACCTCCCTCATGACAACTCTATTTTCTTCCTTTTACTTCATACTGGTCTAATAACAATAAAAAGGTCCTTGATTTCCCTGCCACTGCATTGTAGGTTTGTGTGAGATGGTTTTTGTAGATCCCTTCCAACGGAAACAATCCATTCCATTCCATTCTATTCCAACTTCCACTCACCAACTGCCAGATAATGTACATCCTTGGGACTATGTTATGGTTCCTTTTATCTAATATATATATAGCTATAAGTACTATTTAACACAGGGTCCAGAAGAATGCTGTGCTATTTATCTCAGCTGAAAGACTGAGGTGGTGTTCACCTCACTTATCTCACATAAGTGCAGTGCAGAAAACTACTCTTTTTCTGTGAGTCCTTTCCAACCCAGAATATTCTGTGATTCTGTATTCTGTGATTCTGTGATCTCCTTAGATTCCCTACATAATTTATAGAGAATAATAAGTTATTCGAGACAATTCCTCTCACCCTCTAAAGAACATCAAGAGTGGGTCAGATGAGTGTGTACAGTTGTGAATGACTTGGGTTTACTATTGTAGAGGTTTAGAAGGAAAGCAAATGACTTTACAACTGTATGAGCGCTTTAAATAAGAATTGTGTAAGTGGTAGTTAGAGGGGACAGTGGAGGGCTGGACTCCAACCTGCCCCTCCAGGTAAGGCTGCATGAGGTCAACCACAGCTTTGTGGCCGACAACACAGCCCTGTGTCACCTCGGCACTAGCACACACTAACTGGCCACACCATTAAGCTCTCTTAGTCCAGAGTGGTGGTGCTTGCAGCGTATCTCCTTTTGATGTGGTAAGCCCTGCTCAGAGTCCTTGTACTGCATAAGAGTCCCCTTCTCACCTTGAGAGCTTTTTATCTTTTTGGGGGGGTTAGCACTGTTCATTGTCTGGGTGTGATTTACCGGTGAACTCAAGCTCACAAAGGCACACACTGGGGACACAGATTGTCACTGAGCTGTGCAATGAATGCTCTGAGGGCTTAGCCACTGTTACAAGGAATGGCAGATGCATTCTGGCTTTGAAGAGGCAGGATGCAAATGCAGGTCAGCTTTAGAGAGGACTGTACACTGTCCTAGATTCCTAAACAACATACCAGTTTTGCAATTAAGACGTGTATTTTTTGCTTGAGAGATCAATTACACAGGTGGGATTTTAGTTATGCAAATGCCCATGCATGAATTGTGTGCATCTCCTACCTGCTGTTTTGTTTGCAAACAGAGAGCAGCATCCCTTATTATGAAAGTCTGATTAATTTGAAGATAAATTTAGTCTGGGACATGTGTAAATGCTTGAACTGTAATCTCTCTGGCCAAGGCAGTATAAGATTTTGTCTAACATCACCTTGGAGGCAGCCTGGTCCCACTGAGACATTGCTCAAACCCAATATATAAAGGAGGAAGGAGAATTCCAGTGACAGAATCACAAGTCCCCAGAAATATCTCCCGGAGATCTGTTTGTCCTGAGTGGTCAAATGGCATTTCCAAACAGTTTTGATCCATGTTTTAGCTAAGAAAATGTAACACAGTGGTAGTAGAGTCTAAGTCCTGAAGTCCTTTCAGCTGTGATGATGTCCTCTGATGACGTACTTGGCTAATGAGAGCTGAGTCACAGCAATCAGGAGACTGACAAGAAATGGGAGTAATTGTGTGCAGACAGCCTCTCCATTTATCCCAGCGATAGCTACAGAATCCCATGAATCTCAGTTGTGTGTCATGTAGGTAAATTTCCAAGTGTTTTAAAAGCTGCATGATGGAATAGAGTTTACAGTATTACTTATATTCCTAAATTTAAATACACCAGGCAGAAATTTAATTAATTTAAATTTAAATACACCAGCTCAGTTCTCATGTGAGAACTGAGCTCACAGCCAGTGAGGTCTACCACAGAGAGTGCATTTTTAAGACATAAAACCCCATTATCTTTCCTCTTGAAAAATATTTATTCTTTCTTTTCCTAAGCTATGTTTTTCTCTGGCATTTTTCAGATATTTGTGCCAATATCATTTTACAAAATTTTTTGGCTCAGAATACAACATATTAAACTCTTCCTCTCCACACAAAACAAACAAATGAAAAGAGAAACAGAAAAGCCTTTATCTGTTATCTTTTTTTCTCCCCAGAATTAAATAGTTATCCATTGTTATGATAACCAAAAATCACTCATTAATGTTACCAACAACATTCTGGAGCAAATGAAGAATAATATAGATGTCACTTGATAGTTCTTAGTTTAAAAAAATACCAACAACATAATATGTTATCATAACAATTTTACTCATCAATTTTACTCATAATATTTGATGCATAATAAGCAATGATTTTACTTAGAGAACTTAATTTTAAAGTACAAAGTGCTTACTTGCAGTTATAGTGGACTATATATACATATATATATGGCATGATACTAAGATGTACGGTTTTCATTATTTTTTATCTGGATTTTACATAAAATTTACCAAGCTACAATTTAAAACAAATATTCAGCAATATCCAAACCTGCAATATTCCCAAAGCACTTTGCTACTGCTTTAAGGAAAAAAACTTAACACAGTAATTCTTAAAAATGTCCAGGTTGCATAATTTGTCGATTCTTTATGTTATTCCAATTGGTTTATTGCACTGCACTTTTAACTCCTCAGATTCCATCCAGTAAAATCATATTTAATTAAGAGATTTAGATCAGCAAGAGCTAAGCAACACTTTTTCAGCCAATGGTAAAATTTTCAGGTGTTTGACTACAAGTACAATCCCAGTAAACTTTACAGAGGTAGAGAAATTATTTCTTTCCTAACAAGAAGTGAACAGAGCACATGGCTCTTTTACTTGAAATCAGGGTTCTTTGACATTATCCTTTGAGCAAATAGCCACTCCACCAGCAGGCTGGTGCATCATGGTAGTGTTGGCTGTGAGTCTGAAGAAAATTGCCAAGAAAAGTCTTAGTGGCTATGAATTTATTCCCGTAAAAGAGTCTCCTGTCAGTTGAGTTTCTTCCACTCTGAACTGGCTTAGGCAGCGCCAACAAATGTACTCTGTTGCTCAGGTGAAGAAATGTTGGCAGTATTGCTAGAACAGAAAGTCTTTTGCGTGCAGACAGCCCAACAGTGTGGGTGTACCATGCCCTGCTGGTGCTGCACAGCTGCCAAGATGGTGGGTGAGCCCCGCTTGTCCCCCTTTGTCTAAAAAATGGATTCAGATTGGTGGCAAGAGCAGCAGACTTCAGAAGGACTTGCCAGGCGGCTGCCAAGCTGCTTCTATGGATCCTCAATCCCCTAGTCTGTACGTGCCTAGCCTGTAGCAGTATTACTGGTCATGCTCACGTTGGCCCTCAGGGGCAGCATCTCCAGCTGAGGAAGGACCATGACTGCAGGTTTGTATTGCAGGTCTCCAGGGTAACCTCCACAGGGCCCATATGGCTCTACCCAGAGCACCTTGAGGCGGGCTGTGAATGAGATGCCTGAAAAAGGCGTAGGAAATATGTAGCACTCAGCAAGGAGTGTGCCTGAGACGAGGGAGACACAGCCTGGGGGAGGACCAAAGCACTAGAAGAGAAGTCACACCCTGAGGAATGAAAGAAAACAAGGAAACCAAGGTGGAGAGAAGTAATGAGACAGACAGGATCTGAGTAGGGCACAATCTGCTAGGCAAGACAAGGCACAGCTTTGCAGTAAGCATTGCTGGGTGTAGGTTTATGGTTTTCTCTTTCCATTTGATTTATATTTTCTTGCTTTTATTTCTCCCTAGAAGATTGAGTGTCTGTGTGAATTCAATGGCAAGGACCCTTCTCCCAAACTCAGAAGTACTCTACAGTATTTGGAATTTAAAATTCCAACTTGGCATGAAGAAAGTTATTTTCTGAAAATGATGCCTCGTTTTGATTTGAAAAGTAGTAGATAAAATTCTCAAGCATAAAGAGAGATTTCCCATACCTCTGGTAATGAGTGTCTGAGTTTTAAAAAGATTTCTGGCTCTTTTAGAAACATACTTTATTAGTAATAGACTATTTCTCAAATATAACTTTTGATTGAATAATTTTTTTCAAGCAAGAAGACAGCACCCTGTGGCTGATGAAAACATTTGCAAGTGCTAAGTGTACATATCAGAAAGAAAAATATTTACTTTTCATGAAGGCATGAAGGCAAGGAAGAATTCTGAAGACGTTTTAAGCTGCTGCTTGGAAATTTGACACTATGGTCAAGGGATCCATTCTTGCATGCTTTACACCCGATGTATGAAATCACACTTGCCCTTCTTTAAGCACTCATTGGGGAGGCACTTAAGAAACAGTATATTCATCCTCGTGGGGAGAACCTTAAGGCATAAGCTAGATGGCAGAGTGACAAATTATTTTCAATACCACAAGGATTAGCTGGAGACCTAAGCCTGTTTCCACTTCTCCCCCTCTGGTGTGTATCCTTGGCTATATCACATAGGTATATTGAGTCTTACTTTCTTCATTTTTATACAGGAAAGGGAAATGTGCTTTAGAGATAAGGATGTTATCATTATGAAAGGAATAAATATGGCTGTTTTTCTAAATCACAAGTATAAGGCATAGTCATTTCTCTACAATGCTAAAAGCTTCACAGCTCTCAATATTGGTTCAATATTTCTTCTATTTTTTCTGTTCTCTTTCTTACATGTTTCAGATCATGGAAAGAAACTTACCCTTCCAAGAAGAACTGGACAGAAATAGTATAAAGTAAACATTATAAGTATAAATAAAGAAAACTATTTAAACCTGTTGTGTGGGAAAGGGAATAGATAACAGGTTTTAAAATGAGAAGTCATTTTGTCTTACAGAGTTGGAGGAGAATGAAACATTCTTTATTTGAGAAACAACTTTTAACAACTGCCACGTGGTAAAATATCTGCGGTGATAAAAATACATAGACTAACTTTTTATAATAAGAATTTTTTTTTAAATTGCAGTCAGGAAGAAACCAATTAGCATAGTAGTGAGGCTGAATGTGCAAGATTCAACAAGAGAATGCTAAATAGGAGCTCAAAGAGCTACTTTAATAGAGACAGGAGTGTTATAGAATCACAGAATGGTTTTGTTTGAAGGCAACCTAAGAGTCATGTCTTTCAAACCCCATACAGCCTGGACTTGGACACTACCAGGGGTGCAGCATCCACAGCTTCTCTGGGTGACCCCCTGTTTTCCACATACAAAGTTATACCACTTGTCTGATCCTCCTTCTATGTAACTTAAGCCTTAGAGTCATAGAGGAAATAACAGAGATATTGAAATTATGTTGTGAACTACAGGTGTGATACATCACTGTAAACACTGTACCACTGTTAACCATAGCCAGCATCTGAAGTCGAGGTGTTTGCACTTGTGCATACATAGCTGCCTGGCTCTAGATGTGTGTGGTTTTTTCAAAGCAGTGTGGGGCTGCACAGTCCCACACGGTACTGGGACTTCTTTGTACTCTACTCTGTGTAAGTTCACAGGAAGACATGGTCTTTGTCCCAGAGCATTTTAATGTCCACCTAGAAACAATGGCATGAAACAAAAGGAGGGAAGCAGAGAGGGAAAGGGACAATGAGGTCTCAAAGTTACGTGAGTCAACTCCACATTCAATGGAATTGACCTGAATCCTCTGAAAGGCTCCTGGGGTAAATAGTTTTGCTGTCCTGGTATGTGTCCGGGCAGCTGGTGCTTTTACGCAGCTTTGATGGTCTGTCTATTCAGTTTCATTCTGATGAGAAGGATGTTGTTTCCATTGTAAGAAAAGAGGGCCTGGTTTTGAGGAGGGAAGCAGGACTTCCACATTTACATGCCACTGAAATGAGTTTGGGAAATAAAACCTAGGACATACAGTGTTTTTGCAGCATGTCTGAGAACTATAACAGGAACTGATATTTGAGTTATCTGTCCTTCTGGACTTCAGTGCTTCTACAGTCCTAGCAGGTTCAGAGAGATATGTGGGCAGAGGCTATGGAGAGGATCTTCCTGTGATTTAATTTATATTCCTTGAGAAATTTATAAAATTTAATTGCAGCAGGCAGTCAGTATAATTTATGTGCACCATCTGTCTTATATACAAACATACTTGTGTGAAAAAATGCTAGTTCCCAAAATACCTGTGTGAATAAAAATGTTTTCACATGAGTCTCTCTGGAGAAATGGTTGTAAAGATGCACAAGCCTGCTGGATGCAAACATCTGTCCAGAGACAGAGAAAACATTCATGACTGTTGAACAAACTTGCAGAGTTCTGATGAGTAAAAAAATTGTAGCAGTCTCATGCTCGGAGCTTCTTCATTAAAATTGTTAGGCTTTAGGATACAGAAGAAGTACACACCTTGCACCATAATCAAGTTTTTCCATACCAAATTATAGCAAAGAGAAATAAAGCTAATTGACGTTCCTCTTCATATTGAACCACAAGATACCTGAAGGTGTGCCTTGCAAGTGTTTAGAAAGCACTTCATGAAAGAAGATGATGCAATAGGTAGGTCACTGGACTGGTACCCACAACAGCTGGCGAGAGAGCCCTGGCCTTGGCACAGAGTACCAGTGGGGTCCTGGGTGGGAAGCTTGGCCTCCTCTTCCCTCTACTTGCTGCCTTCAGTGCCTGTAGTACCTCTCTGTCTGTGAGTGTGGCCATGGGAGCACACTAAGGACGGCAGGATACTTGTGAAGTGGCGGAGGAAGCAACACATAGGGACAAAAATTTTGTGTAATACATGTTGTTGTCTGCTGGAGAAAAATATTCTTACCTGCCTAACACAGATTCAGCCAAGTTCCTACAGACATGGCATCTGAGCTTTTCAGAGAACAAAATCAAGAGGCAGCTCATCTGCTATTTCTCTGTGTGAGCACTGCCAGCTGAATTCTCAATGTTTCTGTCTCCTCTCTTACTAAGGGTGCTATTTATAGCCCCCTCTGGCTGCATTCCACCTGAAGGTCAGATTGTTTACAGGGAGTAAGGATATATTGTGTTTTTTAAATAGAGAACACATATTTTAATTCATTAAAAAGAACACCAACTCTTTTCCCTGCGCAAGATAATAGACAGACCCTATTCCTTACTCACAACAAAGACCTGGCTGCAAATCCAAAGCATTCCAGAGGGCAGAGATGGTTGAAAAATTGGGAAACTTCAGTAAGGGCTTTCACATGCATGCAGGAAAGTGAGGAACATCCAACTAATAAACACAAATAAATAAAGATGAATGCAATGGCATTTCAGTCCGTTGAATGCTTAACCCTGGTTTAATGTTTCTTTTTCTTGCAGTGACTCCTGGTCTGCTGCTAAACAGCATATGAAGTTTCATACTCTCCTGCACACTTTCATACTCTGCAGGCATGGTATTATTTATTTTCCTGTCACAGAATTCTTTACTATTTCCTTCACTGGAAGCAGGATTGGGATTGGCTCAAAAGTTTTTGGGCTCTACTGACCCAGAGAAAAAAGGAAAATGGCAGATATTGCACATATAAACAAAATGTTATTTTAGATATATATTGTATATTTTTTTTTTCTCCGAATTTCATATGTCATACTGAAGTACTTCATGTCCTGGTGAAACAAACAAGTTCCTAAACATGACATGTTACGGTTCTCACCTTTCTTCACTGCTTTGTAGTTCTTCATCTTCTCCTTGTCTAAATACAACAAGGGGGAAAATGTCACAAAGATAAGAACTGGTCTCTCCATTCAAATGCTTAAAAACATAAATAAAGAAATGAGCCATTCTGGTACTTTTATAGACCAGTCCTTTGCAGCATAAAAGCACATGGAACAGGCAGAAACTTACACGTGGACCCAGGTAATTTACATCACTGAGCAAAGAGAGCTATTTTTGGCAAATAGGAAATCAGGTGTCCTGAGAAAGAAATCTTATCCAGCGTATGGTAGAAGAGGACAGTGTATGGCCAGTGAGCTGATTATAGGCTCAGGCTTAATTGGAGAAATAAGGTCTTCAGCCTCTCCTCTCCTGCTAATTCCAGCCACTGCCATGTCACATGCAGTTGCAGCAGTACCACCTGCCCCTGAAATGCAGCCTTTCAACAGAACTTTAAATCTGATCTCCTCCTTCCATTACTGAGACTACTGCAAAATTAAGAGCCTAAGGAACAGGATGAAAAAGTTTAAAAACAAAATGGTTTAAATTTAAGTGATTGGAAAGGGCTGTGTCATACCTACCACCCTGTGAAGGCATCCAGGGAATTGGGGTTGGAGCAGGGTAGGTAGGTCTGGCTGATGTCTGCCCAGGCACATGGCAATGGTGGCAACTCCCTCCAGTACATGAAGGGAGCATGAAAGCCTTCCAATACCTGAAGGAAACCTACAGGAAAGATGGAGACAGGCTTTTTAAAGGACAAAGGTGAGCTACTTTAATGTGAAACAAGGTAGGTTTAGATTGGATATTAGGAAGAAACTTTTACTGTGACAGCAGTTAGGCATGGGGACAAGTTGCTCTGAGAAGCTGTGGATGCCCCATCCCTGGAAGTATTCAAGGCCAGGTTGGATGGGGCTCTGAGCGACATGGTCTAGTGTAAAGTGTCCCTGCCCATGGCAGGGGGTTGAAGCTGGGTCATCTTTAAGGTTCCTTTCACCCCAGACCATTCTATGTAAAGAAAAGATGCAAACTCCACAGCTGAATTTTTTAAAGTACTGTGAACAGGGAGGCTCTCATGGCTCAAGTCAGATAATGAATTCTGTGGACCCAGGACTTAAGGTTGGATGGTGCTTCTTAAAAAATTGCCTGATATAATAGAAAACCATAGAAAATTTGTCTTATTTCAGACTAAAAGAAACTGGAAGGTGCAGGTGGACAACAAGTTCAAGAAGTGATTAAGCTGGGGTCTGCCCAGCAACTCTGTTCACAGATGAGTCATTCGGCACAGCACAAGTATCTCTGCTGCTGGCACAGTTTGAAGTACAGAAGAACAGTCTTGTTGTTATTATAGATTTGGTCACTAGAAAAAGCTGCCAGATGCCAAGGAAGTCCTGAGAAAAACACTGTCTAGTTTGATGGCTGTTAGGGAGCTAAAAGTCACTATGAGGAATATATTGGGCTAGAAGAACCAATAGGACTCTTCTCCCTCCTTATGTTACATTCTTACTGCAGCACTGGATAACTCTATCTTATCATGTGTAAGGGTTGAGCTCAGCAACCACATACTTGCTATTTGAAACCATCAATTTCCAGGTGTCCCAGTATTTGCACACTTGAATCAACTGAGGCTGATCTCACCTTCTTCTACTTTTTATGTGTCCATCCTTGACATCAATAGAAAAAAGCCACCACGCTATGATTATCTACTTAGCTACTTATTCAAGACAAAGCAAAGCTACCTACAGACTTGAACACAGGGAGAGATCAGGACCCAGCTATAGTCCAGGTCACTGCATTGCTTTTGTGTGGCCAGGTTTGGTGGAGTGAGGGGACTAGAAGAGTGATTTCTGTGAGAAGCTGACAGAAGCTTCCCCAGGATCCAGCAGAGCCAATGGGCACCCACTGCCAAGTGGACCCACCACTGGCCAAGACTAAGCATATCAGAGAATATAATGACAGTTCATTAACATATTGAAAAATTGACTTATTTTAGAAGGAAAAAAAATATTTTGCAGATGTAATTGCACTAACAGAAGAACGGAGTGAAAATATATGAGAGGAACCACCCTGTAGATGCCAAGGTCAGTGCAGAAGGAGAGACAGGAGATGTTCCAGGCACCAGAGCTGAGGTTCCCCTGCAGCCCCTGGTCCAGACCATGGTACAGCAGTTCCCCTGCTGTACCCCTGCAGCCCATGGAAGTCCCCTGGGGATGCAGAGATTTACCTGCAGCCCCTGGAGGAGACGCCTGAGACAAGGCTGTGACCCTGTGAGAGGCCCATGTTGGAGCAGGGTCCCAGAAAGAACCTGCCCACCCATGAGAGAGGAGCCCATGCTGGAGCAGGTTTCCTGGTAGGACTTGTGACCCTGCAGGGAACCCACACTGGAGAAGTTTGTGCTTGAAGGACTGCACACTGTTAGAAGGGACCCACACTGGCGTAGCTCCTGAAGAACTGTAAAGCATGGGAAGGATTCAGGCTGAAGAAGTTCATGGAGAACTGTCTCCCATGGGAGGGACCCCACACTGGAGAAGGGAAAGGACTCCTCTCCCCAGGCAGAAGCAGGAACAATGTGTGATGAACTGAGCATATCCTCCATTCCCTATCTCCCTACGCCACTGCAGTGAGGAGGCAGCACCCAGGAAGGAGAGAGAGATGGGGACAAAATGTTTTTTTAAGATTTGTTTTGTATTTCATTGTCCTGTTCTCTTTTTTCATTGGTAGTAAATTCTAATAATTTCCCCATGTCAAATTTGGTTTGCCCATCATAGTATTCAGTGAGTGATCTCTCCATGTCCTTTACTCATGGGTCTTTTATTTTATTTTCTCTCCACTGTCCAGTTGTGAAAGGGATTGACAGAGAACCTTGGTGGTTATCTGGTATCCCTGGTAATTATTGTAAAGGCTTGATAACATTTTAAAATAATTTATACCAACCTTATTAACTTAATTAATGCCCAGGGCATTTGCGCATAGTTTTCATCAAACACTGCTTTATTGGTTGCTTTAAGCCCGTTGTGGTGGTAAAGTGTTGTGGATGGCAGTGCCAGAACTCCCACTGGACAGGGCAAGCCAGACATGGCTTGACATGGCCACTACCAAATTTCAGCAGTTTGAAGAGACTTTGTAAAGTAGAGAAGTGAGAGAATTAGGGAAGGGAAAGAGGTACTCTGCTGTTAACTGTGATTGGTTTTGTACTTTCTGTTGGACAGTGTCAATATTGCCAGCCTCATGCTCGCAGCCTCTTCTGGGAGCCAAGTCCCAAGAAATCATGACATCAGTTTTAATGTGCTAAAGGATTTAGTCTGGGCTTTTTAGCAAAATCTCTTGGACTGAGCACATGGCTGCTGATTTCTGCGTCTCTGAGTGCATACAGGCAAGGAAGTGCATTCCCCTGTAGAGAAGTTCATTGCAGGGTAAACAAAAATTTTCCCCAAAAATCTTCGTATGTTTTTAAACATCAGATGAGATGCCTAACTAATTGTTTGCAGATAGGTCCTAGGCTGCTGGCAAAGCATTCAGTCATGACACAAAATTCGTGGTACATTTTTAACAGGTGTAAACATCCTCTGTTCTGTAGATAAGTTACTTGGCCCTATAAGATTACAAGTACTTCAATATATTAACAAAGGAAGAGGGGAAAGATGCAAAACTTCTTTATGATACAAAGTTTCGCCAGAGCTCATTTATATTCCTTTTCTTATTAAATGCCAGGCTGGGAAGTTAAGGTGAGACTGGGTACTGCTGGCTTCCCAGGTGGAAAGTGCAGCTCATACTTGCCGACAGAACAGGCTAGAGTTTTCTTTATGTGCTGCTCTTTTCTTATGCTTATGAAGCCATAGTATGTTAAAAGCTGAGAACTAGCGATTTAAATTTCCTAAATGCCTTTAGAAAACCAAGAACTCAGCCACTGCCAAGAGAAACATGACTTCCTGAAACTGGACAGCATTGCTTGGGTTTCCTTTGAAGAAAAAAAAAAAAAAGAAAAGGAGGAAAAAAAAGGAGAGCCAGCCAAATGCCTGAAATATGTAAGACAGAGCGATACAGAGTTAAGGGGAAGCTACATAGGAAGCAAAGCAAAGCCCAAAATAAAGGGCAGGAATGGAAAACTAAAAATAACAAACAGGAAAGTGTGACACAGCTGCAAGGGCTCTGGCGCATTCTCCCCCAGCATTGTACCTTTTTTTTTTTTTTCAGGAACATACTAATAGTGTGTTTGGATTTCAATGGCATTCCAAACCATTATTTGTTCTTCAAAAATAGATGTTTCTCCTGTGAGGAAGAAAGATGTTTTCAAGTAATGTTCATAGGATTTCTGTTGTTTCAGTTTATCATAAATCACTTTAGTTAGGCTCAGTGTTTGCAGAGCAGAAAAACTGCATCGATTATGTAACTTTTTGAAGAATTAGTCTGTCTCTTTAGAATAGTGAAGATAAGCTCATGCATAATCAATCAACTGCTGCCCTTAATTTCAATTGAGTTTTTTTCTTAATAGCTTTCAGAAGTAGGAAGGGATCAAGCACATGAATCTGAGATCCAACCACTTTGGAAGCAGAGTGAATGGAAGAGGATCAGGGAGGATTAGGAACACCATGTACTAATAAAGTTAAAGGAAATCTCCATCTTTCTCTTCATCTAAACACAAGTTTGTTTATTTACACAGAGCATTTTGTGGGACCAGGAAGGCAGCTCAGGGGACGTGGGGCTGCCAGAACTGTGGCTGGATCTCCACTGGTGCCTGCAGAACAGCCAGTCTCCCCAGGCATGGGTGCCGCACACCCACCCAACCATGACTGAGGTACTCAGCACATGTACAGGTGTGCATTGGCTGCTGCCAAGGAGAGGGCAAGGAATACTTCAGCATTTGCATGTCTTGCTGTTTTAACACCTATTTGGTCATTAACTCACCCATCCTGAAATAATTAAGCCAAGTAGTTGAGTTGTGCGTGGTTTCTGGCCACCCAGAAGATAGATGGTGCCACTTTTGGAAGAGAAAAAAAGCCTGAACATATCGGTTTGTCAGCCACAGTTTCCTTGGACAGTGACAAACCCTTGTGAATACCATATTTATACAGGCCAAAGTGAAAATCATGATGTTTGTGAAGTTATCTGTCCAATTTGTGAAAATACTATTTTTGGCAGACACAACAAGAACAGGAAATATTTACCAATTTTGCAGGTGTCAGGAAATATTTTCAAAGTGCTGCTGTGACCTGACAGTCCATTTAAATAGGTAGCAAGCATGTACATATATTTTCATTTAAAATATATACTTTGATGTGTTTGCTCCAATATCTTTGTCCTAGCAGGTTAGAGTGGCAAATTCCTATTGTTAATCACGCTGTAGTGATAAATCTCACAATACAAGTGTGAATGCTTTATATCATGAAATCATACATTAGGGTACATTAGAGATGTTTCTCATAGTTGATATTGATAAGGCTGTTTTTCATTAAAATTTATTTACACTGGAAATATATTTCTTACATATTATTTGAATTGTGGGTGAAATACATTTGAATATATTTTAGACTTTTTGATTCCATGTATTTCAGACACTGCTCTAAAACATTTGATTATATATTGTTTGAACTGTAATGGTGTCTGCAACACCCTGTAATAGAGACTGTAATACAAACTGCATTAAAGCACAGTTCTTATCAGTGTCATCACACATTAGATAAAAAATGAGAGTCTTTGCATATATTATGTAGCTTACAGTTCAGCAGCTGAGAAAGTAACAGCTACCTTCCAAAAATGAGGCCTATTTGCCAAACATGTTCATACTGTAAGTAATGTATGATCCCACTAAAACCAAAATAAATACTAGATGACAGGACCACATTCTGTGATGAACAATTTCACTGCTTTTACTTCAGGAGTAGTAGTGGATTTGGCAGTGTCAGGTTAACAGTTGGACTCAAACAGTCTTAAAGGTCTTTTCCAACCTAAACAATTCTACTATTCTATGTCTCTATGATAATTTCCATTATTTCTCATCCTGGTGTAGTCCCATTGTCACTGGTAACAACAGATAAATTTTTCAATGGATAAAGGATAAAATAAAAGGATGAAAGACTCTAATTTCATCTTGAAATCTATTCTGTGTGTAACAAACTATCACTGAAGCAACTAAAGAGATACAAAAGCATTTTATAAATTTGATGAAAAAGAGTAAAAATCATCCAAAAAATGTTTTCAAGGCATTCCTCTCCATCTCCTCCTTTCTCCTGACTTGCCAGTTGTGGATTCACAGGTTATTCCTCTATGAAAAATGAAAGAGCATCAAGGAGTTACAGGCTCTGCTCCAGAGCTACATAGTCCCTGGCATAACAATGGCCAGGCCAACAAGAAAAGACAGCTTCCAAATCCTTCCTGACTGGAATTGGCCAAAGAGTGGCTGCTCCAAGTAGGCAGCTAGGATCCAGCCACCTTGTTTTGAAGGTGGTTGAAGTGGTGGATGTGGGACACCAGTTATTTTCTGCAATCATGAACGGTCCCAGAAATTTGCTGAAATAGATGCAGATGTCATGGAACAGTTTCTGTGGATTTGAGACCAAAAGCATACCTAACCTGCATGTGGCATGGCTGTACCATCACCAGCAGGCTTACTCTTGACAAATAGACACAATAGACAGTGATGCTTTCAGTTGTTATTTTTTGTGAGTTTTTTATTGTACAATAATAATATTACACTCTTTAAAACCAACTGACTTATTAGATTTACATCCAAGAACTCATAATGTCATTTATGACACTGTTGCAAAATATTAATAATGTATGCAGTATTTAGTACATTCTTTAAATATTTCTCATCAGTCTGCTGGAAGACCAAGGGTTTGATCCTGCTCTCACTGAAATCAAGAAAAAAATTACTTTTGATATCAGTAGATTAGAATCAATTCACTTGCTAGTAAATAGCCCAAGAAAACATTATTCCCTCTCAGACCCTAACATTCAATACGGGTTAAAATGTGGTGTTATGCTAGTTTGAGATTTATGTTTGTATGTCTCCAATTATCATGGCAAGAGAATCTGCACTTTCATCGTGACATTTGGATGTCTACTGCTGTCATCATCCTCTTGTTCCAGATCAGCAGGATTCATGCCTGCTTTCCCAGGTGAAAGCATCCTACTTTCACAGATGTTGACTTTGGATCTCTTTAAAGGCATCCAACTTTCTGTTGTTCATAGTTTTGAAAGCATGCTTTTAGATCCTGAACTAAACTCTGGCTGTTGTACTGTGTGTTCTTTCTTTCACTGCAGTCATTGTCACAGCTCAGGTTGATTTCAAAGGAAATGTTAAAATCAAGCCACACTTCCAAAGAGAGTGCCCTGTGTTACAAGGCTCTTCCTAAACTCATGGCATCCAGGCTCACTCTGACACAGCAACATCAATTTTTATTATCTGTGGATCTGGTCGTTTTCAGGCATATTAGCAAGCCTTTCTTGGTGGTGATTTTTTAACTTACGCAAATATCATCCAGCTTAGGCTGAATGAGGGGCTGCCCATTCCTGTAGCGCTCTAACACGTGTAAGTTTTTCTCCTGGCTGAAATGGGATCCCTTGCTCATGCAATTGAGAAACAAAGGACTGGGTACCAAAATACGGTAGTCTGTGGCCGCACTATCACTTGCTGAGGGTTCAAGACTTCCCTGGTTCAAATAAACGCCCTGTGAGTCACATCTGGGCCATAGCCAGCAGTGAAGATGGAAAGCATGAAGGTCCCTTTGCTGGCCTCTCACCATTCTTCCAGAAAAAATGCAGATATTGCCTTAATGACACCAACTAGCTGGTTTATAGAAACATATATACTTAAATAATGATAAGCAGCTTCTTTTGTTTCAGATCCCCTTCTACAAATTGGTAGAATTTACCAATCTGCTGTTTTTCTGTACAAAACTTAAC
Organism: Ammospiza nelsoni; assembly: GCF_027579445.1. NCBI lineage: Eukaryota > Metazoa > Chordata > Aves > Passeriformes > Passerellidae > Ammospiza > Ammospiza nelsoni. The sequence continues at coordinate 54,727,014 of NC_080669.1, read as the reverse complement.
TTTAGAAATTCAACTAAATACAAAATATGTCTGCAGTGTCTTGCCTAAGTTATTCACAATGTATAAACTGAAGTGCTGGATGTTTTCTCTCTGAAGAAAGGCATATTTGTCTCTCAGGAATTGTCACCAAACTTCCAAAAACTAGAAAATTTTTAACAACTTTTGTTCGTTTATTTAATTTACCCCGTTGTGCTTTTGCTGTCATTATTATTATTGCACAGGGGTGTTCCTTCCATCTGAGGTGTTGCTTATATGTGTTTCTTTCACAATGGTTCCACATCAATAGTATCACTCACCCAAACAGTCCCCTTCATTCAGTGAGACCTTTTCCAGCATCAGGTTGGCAAGAGTCAGCCTCTGGCACTATTTGAATGATCATGTTGGGTTTTCAGTATTACTATACATTCAAAAAGCCACAATACATTTCTCTGTTCAAATACTTATCAAAACAAATATCAAAAGTCATATACACTGTACAGTCTATTTTTAAGTAAACTTTTTTTCATTAAAAACAGGTCACATTCGAGCTTCAGAGATTACATATTCATACATTATAGATCTACTTTGTTTACTTAAAGTGTGTTGTTGCATATTCAATAATCTGTGAGAAATGCATTCACTTGAAAGTCTTACAAGTGTAAGTAAATATCAGCGAGGATTTAGCCATTTCATTACTGGAGAGCGAATAACTTTCTCTTTAACGAATTCCTCTTTTACAGAATTTCCATCCCCTGATGCCATGTCACTATCTGAAAAAAAACACAAAAATTAAGGTGGATTTCATGAACACAAGAGCTTTAAAATATTATCCTGCAGCATTGTTGCTGGTTTATGAATACTTCAGAAAATCCTTAACTGGTATGTTTGCAGAAAACTCAGTAAATTACCTCCAATTACCTAGCTGCAAAATTTCTACCAAATTAAGGCACAAGTCATATCTGTTTTCTAATAGTTCAAGCATAAGGCTGATGAGTTGACTTCAGTTTCCAGTTCTGACTGTAACACTCACTCCAGTGTGACACAGAACCAAGCAACACATCCTCAATAACTACAGCAGTAAATTAAACTCCCTTGCAGCTATTCTCTGACTGAGGCCAGCTGGCATGGAATAGCCTGGTGTGTGCCACTAAACTCTCTTACTCTCCAAAAATAGGTAAAAGATACTCAGTTTGTCAACTGGAAACAGTCCCTGGCTGAGGCTGATTCCTAAGCTGTCACTGGGGTTGTTTGGCACAGCTTGCTGGCTGGGGACACAGTGTGCTGTCCACTGCCCTCTTGTCTGACCGTGAAAGGAGTAAAATTGCAATATACAGCACCTCTGACACCTTTAAGTTTGTTAGGCATATGTAGGCATAGACATAGTGTTTTGTATAAAACATATGGGTCAGAAACTTGCCTGTTTAAAGCACAGAAGCATTTACAGCTGTTTTAATTCACTGATGATCACTTAGATGCTATAGTTACTTCTGAAGACCCCTTTCACATGAAACCCTGTGTGACCACCCCATGCAGTACTACTCATAGTGTCCCTGATCTGCTAACAGTGACAGACCTCTGAGGACAGAAGTAATTGGGAAATTTTGCAAGGGTAAATAACACTGTTTGTTTCCATGCAGTGGATATCTCGTCCTGGCTGGGGTATGTCAAGCAGTTAAACATTGAGGCAGCAGAAAATCTGGGACCAAAGGCAAGTGGGGAAGAGAAAAGGGGAGGAGGAAATTATGCAAATGGGCTGTCTGGGAAGGTTTGGAATATAGGCTAGATACAGAAAAAAGCAAGCACACTCATTATTTTGACACCCTCAGTAATAAATAGAAGAAGGAAAGACAAAAGAGCACAATCATGCTGAAAAATACAAAAATATCAGAGCTGATTGATCTTGTAAGAGGTTTTTTTGAGATTATTTTAAATGCGATATAAGCTGCAGAACTTTGCTTCTATCTAACTTTCTCTGAGCAGAGAAAGAGACAAAGATAAATCTTGTATTAAGACAGAAAACTCTACACAGTTTAATATAACAGAAGAAAATTAAATATTGCACACAAGCTGCAGTTGGAGAAGAAATGAAATCCAAAAATCTTTAGTGAAACCCTACAAAAGATCCCAGTAGACCTAGAATCAAATCTCTGGGGAGGTTTTCTGACTTCTACACATTTGCATTTATTTTGGTTTCTCTTTATATTTAGAGTAAGCATTGTTCAGTCAAACATACCTTAGTATCATCAGGTGGGGAAAAGGGGGAAAAATTTTAATCCCACCTCTAAAAGCTTCAGTGATCTTTCCTTGGTGCATCAAAAACACTCCAGCTTGTCACACTCCCTTTTTCCTTTTTTTCCTTTTTTTTTTTTTTTAATTTTAAAAATTAAATTCTGGACAGATCTATTACAAGCTTCAGACACAAATGTAAAGGAAATAAATTATTCCAATGATACTGTGACAAATGACTACAATAAAACATTTAATAAAACCTTTCACTGACAACTGAAAACATATAAAGCTCTGTCCTCATGGGGAAAATGAAATTCTGGTTTTACTATGCATTAGCTAACACTAGTAAATGCAATGTAGTGAAATCCTGAACTGACATGCAAACCCTAGCACAGCCTCCTGCTGCACAGGTGAGGCACTGCTAGCACAGTTGCAAAATATTTTAAAATGTTTCTAGCATATGTTGCGGCTCTCCTAATTCCTTGCCGCATGTTAAGGAATAGGAAAAATAAACCTACCTTATGTTATTAATCGTTTTCATAGCTCCACCAAAGTACCCACCACTCATACACAGAGTGGTAGTAGATCATGTGCAAGGTGTTTTCTGCCAAAATCATCTGTCCCACAAAGTCTCACCTGTGTGTGAAGATATTTTTCGTCGATTTGGAGGCTTTGAAGCAGACAGTTGAAAAAACGGGAACTTCAGACACTTCCCTGTTACTCTGTCACAGATGCCAGAGGGACAGTTGCAGGTTTTCCTGCATTCCATTCCATAGCTACCATAGGGACACTCTGGAAAAAAAAATATAGCAAAGCAGTTTTCAGTGATCCAAGTCAGCTGCTATCTTAATAGCTGGTCTGCTTGAAAGTGGAAAACCTTTGAGTGGAGGTCAGCTAGACCTTAGCCACAGGATTTCAGCATGCTGACTTTTTTTTTACAATATCTTCTAGTACTAACAAATCTTGACACACTTTACATACATCATTACATTTCCTGTAACTTATTTATACAATGTGCTACTGGTAATCCTTCTCTGAAACACTCTTAGATTTAAGTGCATTCTTACATTACATTGCCTTAGTTAAAGGCAGCATGAATATGTAGGTATATAATTATAGATGATTTAGTTAAAGGGCTAGCACTGAATTTAGAAGGGAAGATGACTCCAGAAGTTCCCTGAACTCACTGTGTGGTTCACTGTGATATTATCTGACTTTGATGACCATTGATATTTAGAGCTGCAGTCCGATGCTGGTGCGGGGCTGCTGTGGCCTGGGCCAGCAGCCTGGGAGGAGGATGCAGCCTGACCACGAGGAGCTATCCAGCAAACTCACCATCCACCTGGAGATGCTACTGGGTCCTCGGGAATAGCCTCCCACCCAACACCTTCTCAGACAGCCAGGTTCTGCCTTCCCATGGCAGACAGCTCACCTGCATCTCCAGCCTGAAGAGTGTGGATGGTCTAAAGGGATCTCTGGCACTAAGGCAGCTCCCTGGTTATGCTGCATCTGGGCACATAATGCCCCTATTCAAACCTCACATCCCTGAGCAAGCTTGGGGAGGAGCACTACAAAGCAGTTGCTAGGATGGGAACAAATGTTTTCCAAAGAAAATTAAGTCAGGAACAGAAGATTTTCCCTATCCCATAGCTGACACATATCACATGCTGTGCCATATAACTTCCCAGAGGGTTTAAAGTAGGGGCTATGGCCCTTGTCTTCATCTGCATTGCTGTTGAATAGGATACCTTCCTAAAATTATTGCTGAAGAGGCTGAGACTGGGAAAATCCATGTCTAACACGTCCTTTCCAAACCCACAAACAGGTGATCATTCCCAGGAGAGGTTTGAGATATCCCAGGAGAAAGGCTTTTATGTTCAGACTGTCCTTGCCAACCCAAGGTACATGGTCACCTTAAATGGCAAGGTCTGGAGAGCTTCTGATTCACCTCCTAAGGGCAGATGAAGGATTCAGGGCTGGACCAAGGAACCATCTAGCCCAAGCCTCCACAAAACTCATAAGGAGGGTGGCCATAGTAAGCACAAATAATACCTCTCCCCTCATTTTGTCTCTCCTTTTCAGCTATGAGACCTTCTATCCAGACATAGTTTCTTTGTATATAACACCCCACAATAAAATCACCTTTTCAGTTTGTTCAGTCTCCTCTTGAGTGAAATGCAAACTTTTAGCTTTGCCATACAGCCTAGGTAATATGAAAATCAAGCTATTGCACTACCATTATACAGTTATAGTGTAGCCAACATTTTACAATTCTCTGTGTATCAAATGGATTTATGGATTTATAAGAATAAATCCATAAATCCATTTCATACAGAGAGAATTGTAAAATGTTGGCTACACTATAACTTAATTATTCTTCCTGAGGACTAGGAAGAAAATTATTCTTCCTAGCCCTCAGCGCACTCCCTTTCCCAAGAATGACTCTTCGATCTGCTGCTTGTCCACATAAAACAAACGCAAAATCCCACCCAAGCAGAGCTGTTCTTGTGTGCATACCCTCCCTGGGAGACAAGCAAAGAGTACACACTAAATGGAGCATCAATCTGCCTTTTACAGGTGCTCAGCCTGGAGAAGTGTGATGCAGAGATGCGCACAACAACATAGAAACAAGTCTGAGCCCAAAGCACTTGGCTCTGTATGGAATAACCTTGACATTGGTGCTGCTTTTTACATTTCTTGACACTGACAACTGAGTAAATTTGTAATTTAGAAGTTTTTTGTTTAATAGGATTCTGCTCCTAAATAAATTGCAGATAGCTCCCAGTGGTTTAATAGAAGCAAGGGCACCAAAAAGTATTTTGCTTTGGGCTGTAATGACATTGCTATTGATAATAGCACAATGCACTGTCCTAATAATAATAAAAGTATCCCAAAAATTTGTTCTGGAATATATACGGCCCATTTTTAAAACAAGAAGTTGAAAAACAGAGAGTTCAGATAATTTTTGCAGAACTTCAAAGTAAATTGGCAACAGGAAGCCAGGGAGAATTTAGCCATCCTGCATCTGTCAGTTATTACAAACATGGAAGTTATTAAAATGAGTGAGTGACCTGGTATCATAGCTGCACATGGATATATAAAATAACAATATCTGACTCCAAGGAGAGACTGTACTATCTCAGAGCTGAGACAAAGAAAGAAAAAGAATTCAAAATTACACCTATAATATTTAGTGGAAATAAATATATGGGGAATAGAAACTGTAAGCAACAATTTAAATTTGAAGCCAAGATATGACTTTACTGAAATTAATGAGAGTTTTTCCACTGAACGATTGGGAAAAAAACCCAAACATTTGATTTTGCATTTTCTACAGAGCACCCAAGATTCAGCTGTGGGGATTCAGATCTCAACTCCCATAATATTTCTTTTTTCCCATTCAAAGGGTGCTATTGCTAAGAAATTCCTATGAGGAAAGTGAAAAGTACACACTAATTCAAAACAATTGTTAATGGAATTATAGGCAGTATCTCGCACTGTGATTTTTAATAAACTGAAGATCAGTCAATTATCTCAGTAAAATATTTTCCTGGTGAGTGCACCAAAGATATAATCTTTATGTGTAAGTTCTACTCATTTGCAATAAAGTTTTGGGTTTCACACTCAACCATGCACATGAGTTTATTTTAAATAAGGTAAATAAGTGTGTGCTGTATGTGAATCAACCGAAGTGATTTTTGCAGCATCAGGTCCTAAGTCATTACTTTAACTAAGTCTGTTAATACTCCTGATATTTAACTGCCAAGTTATTCCCACTTTTAAGGAAGTTATTCTAAGGCTTATCTGTATCTACTTACTGAAGTGGTACACAAACACAGCAAGACCCACTGCACTAATGCTTTGCAAACTCTCTTTTAAAAATAGTTTATTTTTTAAAAAATTCACCCTGCATCTTACAAATAGAATACATTGTCACCCTGTAAAGATTGGCCTGTTTAAATGGAGTGAGAATAGCTCCTAAAAGAAAAGTGTGATTATAGCTTCTGACTAAAGAAATCAGCATGCAACATACCTGGAATAAACTGAACGCAGTGCCTGTCTGCTCATCTCACAGTCAGCTTCTGCTCTGTTATTGCCATCCTTCAGGCAGGAGGGTTTCTGTTTGCCTCCCCTGACCACATCCCTAGGATGACTGAGCACCTCAAAGGCAGGACTAAATTAAACAGGACAAAGTCTCCAGGCACTCAGGCTGTGCTGCCTTCTCCACCCCCCAGACCCCAGCGTGAGTACCTGGTCACTGGGCAGGCAGCCGGCAGTGCCAGAGGGAGCATCACCCCCAGGAGTGTGCAGCTGCCACGGGGACCCTGTGACAAGGTTGGACTTGCAGGATGAAAGTTTTTATAATTTATAGAGAGCCACCCACCAAATCAACAGAAAGAACAGGACTAGTGCCTGCGTGTCTCAAGCTCCAGTCAAAAATCTCATCTCCAAGTACACCCTGTCGGTATTTCCTTACACATGTCCCCAGGTAATATGTAAACAATATCATCACATTAATAAACCTGCCCCAGTACATGTAATGCCTTCTAATGACAGCAAGTATTTTTTCCATTTTTCCTTGGCTAAGGGATGAGCTGTAAAAATCTCATTTTACTCCTTTCAAGCAAGAAGCAAACTCTGCATGTATGTTGCTGTCAGATTGCCACAGTGGGTACATACAAAGTGAACATCATTACCTTTGCAGATACCAAATTCATCACCAAAGTCATCCTCCTCAGTGTAAAACTGGCACTTCAGCCCAGGGCCACACTTGACACCATCCATACCTGAGACAGTACGATAGCAAGTCTCCCCCAGTGCAGCTGCACACACTCTGCAGCAGCCACAGTCATCCAGCACCGTTCGCTTGCAGCGCGCGGTGCTTTTGCATGCGTTACTGTCACAGGGATCAGGGCAATCTACTGCATATTTCGCACTCCAGGCAGCTCCAGCAGGCACGGGCAGCAGGAGGAGGGTGAGGAACAGGAAGCCCTTCATGTCTTGCAGGGGTAAATGCTCCATCCCAGAGAGCAGGTCTCAGTGCTCAGCCTGCTGGTGCCTCTTGCCGAGGGAAGCAGCGGTACAGAATCCAAAGTGGTAGCTGCACACATCAGCCTACAAGTTTATGAGCTTTATAAAGTGTGTTGCCCACATGTTGCACCGTCGTCAGCTTCCTCAATCCGGCAGCGCTGCTCCTGCCAGCCTCCCTTGTTTCAGTTTATGAAATCCAGGATGAAGGTTGGATTAGCACTCTGCTGCCATCCAGGAATTGAAAAGCCTGAGCTGATGTAATCTGTTATGTTTAGTTGGTTGTTTTGCATGAGGACTAAAAACTCTCTCACATCCGTTTCAAATGCTCAAGGACGTCTGCCAAGAGTAAAAAAAAAAAGTAAAAAAACAATCAACCCCGAGGAGGTTGCATACCTTCCTGCAGGACAGGGATTGCTCTGACGCTGGGCACACTGCTGACAGGAGAGCTCTGCCTGGCTATCACGGCATGCATGGCCAGAAGAAAATCACACTGAATCATCTCACTGCTGAAAGAATAATCTTTAATTGAATAAACCTTTGCCATACTCTTTTAGGGGATGTGGATGGTTATTTTGGGGAATTAAATGAGATCATGTCATTCAATAGCCAAGCTCAGATTTTTCAGTAGTTTTTCCTGATTACATTGAAACAGTACTTTCTAATCAGTATTTAAGTGGAGGTGAATTAAACATTTCACTCAAAGATTACTGCTAGAACTAAAAACTGGTCAGAAAAAAAACATCATTTTGTGGGATCTTCCACAGGAAGTTCAGGAGAATGAGCAATGAGCCGCCCCAACTTCACAAGCAACGGGGAAATCCCCATCCATCATCAGCACTGTCTGCACAGCGTTAACATGGATCCAGGGGGCTGATTCTTCTCCCTCTACACCACTTCTATTCTGACAAACTCTGTGGGATGCTCTGATGCTGCTCTTCAATGAAGCTAATGTAAATAAACAGAAAACAAATCTCAGCTTTCCCTGTCTCCTCTCTTAGACTTACTTTATCCTGCCAGAGCCTTGACAAGAAACAGCAAACAAGTGGAGTCCAGTGAAACTGATGAGCCACTGGAGAGATGAAAATTTCTGCATTAAAAAAAATCTACAGGAAAGGAAAAGAGGAATAAAGCTAGCCATAAATAAACCTCTGAATACCAAAAGTTGTTGCCAGTGAAGTTAGTGGGAACAAAGCAAACTGAACTGAGTATGACCACCTTGTCACTTGGGAGTCTTGTGTCTTAAGTGGGCTAAGGACACTGCTAGTAGGCTGCCAAATAAAATGAAGGACTAGACTAGAAACACAGGAGACCAAGAAAGCCTTTTCTTCATTAACGCAAATGTGAATTGATAAACCCAAAACCAAAATGCTTAACTCTTCTGTCTCTCCCTCATAAGAACACTTTTTAAGGTGTTTCTGACTGGCCTAGTATGTTTGGCACTTGTCAAAAGTCAATGTAAAAAAAAAGAAATAAAAAATTAAAGAGTTAGGTTGAGGTCTCATGTAAACCAAGGCAGTACTATTGGTAAGCATGAGATGACACCAATTAGTTCAATTAGCAGTAGACAGCTTTATCTTCAAAATGCAAAGCAACTATCCTCTAAGAGGTGAAAAGAGCACTCCAAAGATGGAAATGAAAATTGCAGCCAAAACCAGAGGAGAAACGCAAGTTTAAGGTTACAATGAGGAGATCAATCAGAAATTTATGTCCTACCGCTGACCTCATCACAACTGGACTATTGCAAAATTCTGTTTAAAAAAACCAACCCAATATTTCTTCCATGGTTCTCAGGTCAGCAGAATAGTGTGAACCACTGTCCATGTCTGCTGGCATAGAATCTACTAAAACTGACATTGTTTTATATTTATAGGTCAGGCTATAACCCGTGGGGCTGAGGAGCCAGCGTAAATCCCATAGGGCAGTCCCTCATGTGGGTGAGAGATGCTAAACGTTCAACCTGGAATCAGGGAACACAGCTAAGGCCAACAACCCTCTCAATACCCAGGCCAGACCTGCTCCTAATGGTGAAATAGTCCAAAAAAGAGCTTTGCACACTTGGTGCATCACAGGTCTGCAGCAGTAAGGAGCAGTTAAGTGAATTAAGTTAATTCACACCTGCACTTCAAACTCATACCTGCTTGCTCTCTCAGAGGAGATAAGAGATGATGTGTAGTGTGCAGACCCATCCACACATATACTTAGACATTTATGCCTGGTATTAACTACCAGCTGGTAAAATCCTATTCTGTAAATATTTATAGGAAATGCTCCTTGTCTAAAACACCAAATGAGATCTTGAAGGGCTATATGTTACAATTGGGCTTCTCACAGGAAAAATGTCCTAGAGAGATGATAAATAAAACAATTACACACAGATGTGGTGAGGAAAAGAAATCGTAAAAGGAATCAGCACACTCCCCTAGCAACTAGCCAATATTATTTGGAATAAGATGGAAACTGTATCCTATGCTTGGAGCTAGAGGCCAAAGTAAATTATTACAATGGATTAAAAAAATACATGTAATGGAATAAAACAATATGAACGGATAAATATCTGGATTATATATGAGTATCATGGAGGAAATAAGGATACTATGATCTTCCACACTGTCCATTGATTAAATAGTGAAATAAATCCAGTGTCACTCTCTTTGGTTTTAATGTTTCTCTGTTGTTTTACCTGTTGAATCCATTAAGTTCTCCTTTTCAGTGAAAAGTTTAATCCTATAAAACCCTGAACTAAGCTCTTCCATGAAAATAGATGCAAAGGGAATTAATGAAGCTTCCCCAGTCATCAGCAGCAGAGAATTTGCCACCACTATTTAACTTGTGGTATAAACATATTTCAAAGGTGGAAGACCTTCTGGATCAGATCAGGGCTAATTTTTTTTCCAAATTTACAGCACAAATTGTCTTTTTGCCAGCTTATGTCATAATTACATCACCATATATAATGTTTGGCACTTCTTCTAGAAGCAGAAAAGGTTTCAACCCTTGGGTTCCATGCTTTACAGGGGACCAACAATCTAATATCAGTGAGTTGTGTTTCCAGCAGAATACTTCTGAGAACCATTTTTGCATTTCTTTTGTAAATAATCTATTTATCAAGCTAAAACAGTGGGACTGTCTTGAGGTTGCATTTATACCCTCTGAAAAGTATGACCACACCTGTTAAATATCCCCATGAAACAGCAATCTTCATGATTCATTATTAGTCTGTGCTGGTATATGGGCACAGAATCCTCACTGAGCTAATAGGCTTTGTTCATTTCACTCTGTAGATAGAGAAACATTCACCTCCAGTCTTCTGAATTTAAGTGTTCTGGCCACCGTTGCTATCCAGTCTTTTGAATGTATGAAGTTGGGATAAGCAGGAAGAACTAATATCTCTTTAAACATAGGAAAATATTTAATGCATGACCCTTGTTGCTCATTTCTAAAAGACAGTCCCTAAACTAAAAATATGTTACCACACATTCCTGAACAATCCAACCTTTTCCCAGGCTTCCTCTTCAAAAGGCCGTAAGCACAATGCTATATGAGAAGCAAAATTTCAAAGGGAAACACCGAAAGGAAGCTGAGCTGCAAAGTCCAAAATAAAAAGCCAGAAATAGGAAGTAAGAGATAAGAATCAGGAAAGTGAGATAGCGGCAAGGACTCCCCTTTGTATGCTTTCTTTTCTTGTATCTTTTCAATGAATTGCTAATTACCCTTTGTTTCAGCTGTAGCATAGCAACTCCACTCTGGTAAAAATAGGTGCTTTGGGACATTTCCTACTTGCTGAAGGCAAGAGATGTTTACATGCTTTCTCCAGGCAGACCAGGTGCTGTGCAGAGAACTGGGTAGGCACAAACTGCAGGAGCCACCGCAGAAATTACTGGATGTGCTGGGTTACCTGCAGAGAGCCTCAGGAATGACAGCGGCAGCTTCCTTAGAGAACTGCAAAAGTGTGTCCACGTGCAAATACGTCCACATGCAAATGTGTGGCATGTTCAGCCTGGGAGCAGCTAGCCAAAATTACTGCATATGATTTATGCTCTCTGAGTTTGCCATTGAAATAGGGCTGCACCCTGTCAGGTCTGTGCTGCTGGCTGAGCCCACGTAGCAGAGTCCTGTGCTTCCATGGGCTCCAGTCACGGCTGGCTCTGACTGCAGGACCTCTGCCCTGTGTGGCCTCTTCACAGAACAGGTATTCCCAGTGATTTTGCAATCACCATAATAATCTGCATAGCGTAAATCTCTGGCTTTCTCTCAATTCGGTTACAAATAAGCAAAATAGTTCTAAGCTTGGAGAAGGTGTTCAAGAGGCAAAAGAAGTCACAGAGAGGTGTAAAAGTTCTACTACATCGCAATAAGGGTAAATTTTTTTTCCATGGTGGGAAAGTCTGGGTTTGTCACACCCAATAAATATGTAGTTGATTTAAAGAGGAAACATGATGAAAAAATACATTGTGACTCTGTTATGCTGAAAACTTTTAAATGCTTTCAAGACATCTACATGTCCAGAGCAAGAAAGGTCTTTCAGTGCCCAAGACCTCCAAGATCTATACTAGGGAATTTCAGAACAGTATGAGAAAGTCACATACCTTTTCTATATTTCAGGAAATCTGCTTCTCTGGATACGACTGGCCACTCACAGCCCAAAACTCTGCCTTCAAACACACACCTTATCAATACTTTTGTCAGGAGGTGTGTCTTTTGTGACACTTCTTGTTTCTAGAAATCTAAATCACCTCAGATAAGTCAAATGTAAACCTAAGCAGAAATAAAACCTGTCCGTACAGAAAAACATATTTTCCGGTCTGATCTTCAGATATTCTGTTTCTTTATCAATAAAAAACTCCAAGATGTGAATGATGGTTCTTTGCATGTTCTGCATAGAGGGTCGGGTGTCCATAGGGTAAATGGCTTTAATGCTGAGAAAATGTGCCTGTTTCATCCTTCACTGTTTGACATAGTTAACTGATGTAACATGCACTCATTTCTCTATTGTCACAAAGCCTCTGCTCTCAGTAGTTCTCTGCAGAACTAGAATAAAATAATTAGATTTGAAAAAGCATTTTCATCAGGTTTTTTTTGGACATGAACAGTAACACAACAGTCAGTAAAATCACAAATACTGTATGGATTTTATCTTTTCTCTATGCGATCCAAATGGTAATCATACTCCAATTCTATGAGTCCCTGATAACTAAGCCAAATTCCAATTGAATAAATATTTTTTCTTGGTACCTGTGCAGAATTTGAAAGTGCACTGTTTTGGTTTTCCTAGATATAGATATTAGAATCAGATAGTTTAGGATTGGTGGGAAATATACTCTTCCTTGCAACTCAAGTTAATTCTGATCTCCGTTTTTAAGATTAAAAAATTGATAACTCTATAGACCTTTATGGAAATCAGATAATATCTTAAGTATTAATGTGATTTCTACTTTTCTGAACTAAAACATGTCTTTTGAAACTTTCTTGCAGTTAAGTCATGCTATTGTCTTACAACATTTCTGCAAATGTTTTAGCCATGTTTTATACATAGTTTGTACTGGACTAAGTAGCTATTTCCTGTAATGAATGACTAACCTATTAAAAGCTTGTTATCTTCTTGTGCTCTGTGTGCTGCTAACAAGCAAATCTGTAGTCATATGTGTGAAAGGTTGAGTTGTTTAGGTTAGGGTTATGTGTTTTCACAAGCTAATGCTTCCATGTATTCTTTGCAATATAGCCAGGATGATTTCCATTGGCAGAGAAAGGCAATTTGAAGTAATTGACTTAGATATGCAAGTATATCAAATTTATATCTATCATCATTTTTCTTTTAGGAGAAATCTCTCCATTTCATAAGTACTTGTCTTTGAAATATAGAAGTTTTCCAGAATAACTAGGTGATCCCAGAAAGGCCAGAGGAGAGCTTCTGCATTTCCTAAGTAACGCAACTTCAGGGAAGAACCAGAGAAGGTCTGAAAGGAGTAGGGACACCAATGGGAACCTTTTTTCAGATTTTTTTCCAGTGTTACACATACTTTCTTTCCTTGGGATGAGTGGCTATTTCATTCTTCCTTCTCTCTGCCACACAATCTCTCTGGCTCAGCCTTAGTCCTCATTATACTCTTTTACTCCTTCATTACACTGTACTTTCTCTCTGATCTATGTGCAAGTTTACTTGTGACACACACAAAAAGAACCCTAAAAATAAGAGCTCAGCAGACTATATTCCTTTATTCCATCTTTATTACTTTCTCTTGTTCACAGCTCTCACACTCCATCCATATTGTCTATCCCAGCTGAAGCCTCTGAGACTTTGTATTAACAGGAGCAAAGCCTCGTTAAAGGAGACTTTTGACAGCTGGTCCTTGGGAATTTCTGTGCTGTATGAATTAGTATCTACCTCAGTGAACAGGTTTGGAAACAAACTGAATTAATATCTTGGCTTTTCCATGTTCCATGGAAAGAGACACAGTCAGGGTCTCCAAGAACAATGCAATTGGAGGGACCTAACACAGGACCATTTGATTCCCCAGTGTGGCAAAAGGATTTTCACGCACGTTTCCTACATCCTTTTTCCTTTGTTCCATAGATCATATGGCTCTGTTTGCAAATATATATATTTTTTTTTCCCTGGAGCACACATATTGTGGGTGAATGCTGACCCCAATGACATAAGGGCTGTGTCACTCGTTTCAGCTGGGTCAGGATTTCACATGATGCTTTCAATGTTTTATCATCTCTGCTGTGTGTTTTTTGCTCAAAATTTGGAAAGGAATGTTTGCAAACAAGCTCTAATCAGAAAGCAATGAGCAACATCTGCATATTTCCTGTGACAAATTTGGTCTCATTAAGAAACAAAACTGCTAGAAATCTTAAAATTATAAGCTATAAACCTACGAAGAGCACTTCCAAATCCATTTTGCCTTGTATTTCATTATTTTCAGCTTTCTTAGTGTATTGATTAAAGAGGTGTAATAGCTAGCAATACTACAAGTGCAGAACACAACCTTGCATTTTTACTGAGAAATGTGGTAATTTATATGCCCCATATACATTCAGCTTATATGAGAGAACAAAATATAATACATAAGTAGTCTTTTTTAAATTTTATTCATTGATCAATGTTCGTTATTTGATCAAATCTTGATGGTAATTTTCAGTCATTTAACCAAATGCCCACAAGATTTATTTTTTAAGAAAACTACCTGGGAAAAAATATTAGTGAAATATACAGAGCTGGAGCTGTGTATATCCAGCTCCAGCTGGATTCATATTCACAAGTTGTGAATCTGACAGACTGAATATGTGATATCTCCATAATGGCACATTATTCTTCTTTTTTTGCTTTGTCTTCTGAATTGTCATGGACTGAGCATGAGCTATTTTAGATGTTTCCTTGACCATGATAGAATATGCTTTTTAAGCCAGAAATATTTCTGAAATAGTTCACAATCAGATGCACTTTCTGAGATGATTTATTTAAAACCAGATAGCTGCTACTCAATCCCATGTTTTAATTGTGCCCTGCACTGTATTATGGATCCTCTTCCTGCGCTATAATGTTCTGGACTGCGAACACTGGCTGGGTGCTGGTATCTCACCCAGACTGTAAAGAAGCTGCAAAGTGAACAAAGAGGAGGTCAGCTGCAGATATTTGTTGACAGTAGGAAACAGCCCCAACACCACTGGCTGTGGTGTACAGCATGTTCCCTCCTGGATCCCAGGAGGCCACTTGGGCCAGCACTGGGCAGAGTACCTTCAGTGCTGGCTATGGTGGCTTTTTCTGTTTTATAAAACTAGAAATGTTTGGTTTTTTTCATTTATGAAGCATTGGATGTAAAAATAAAAAGTCCGTTTTCAACAATCAGCATAAAGGGAAGGAGGTTTTCTGTTTGCCTATTGCTTAAGATAAGTGCCTGAAACAGGACTTGGAAACCACTGGCTGTGCAGATGGAAACCCTTTCCAAGTCACTGGAGGCATTTGTCTGGGCAGACACTTCCCAGGATGGCTAAACTGCAACCAAGCGCCATGAGGAGGGAAAAACCCAACCCAGCACTGCTGGTGGAATAACAAACTCTTCTGGAAATTGTCACCCAAATATGAGTAGCAAAAGGGGTAACAATTACTGTGACCCTGCCTTCAGTAACTGGATGCAGGAAAAACAAGGGAAAGATAAGAGGTTTGGAAGAAAAACAATTTACATATTGCTTTAGAATTCAATCTAGCTTTTGTGTTTTCTTACCACCAGCAGTCCTCTCACGTTGTTCAGGTACTCTCAATCTTTCTGATCAATGAGGCAAAGACCGCTCGATAACATCATTGTTCATAAGACAGAATAGTCTGTTATAAAGTAAGGTGTTTTTTAATAATTCAGGGCTCTGACGTGCAGTCCCTGTCAAATCTCACTGTGGCACTCCCTGACTGATTGTTTCTGCATAAGTCTCATTCCACAGGGCAAATTAACTTCAGCCATCCATTTCTGCTCCTCTGTGAATGTGGTAGCTTCTGAAGCTGATGTACCTAGAATCACGAGCACCACAGCACCCTGCATCTGCATCACACCACAGCACTCTGTATCACCCTTTTCAGCACCCTATTCTCACCCTCCTATATTTGATTATAGACCCACACCAAGAAAACTAGCTTAGAACCCACCTAATATTGCCAGAAGAAAATGAACAACACGTTAGTATCAGCAAGTTTCTTCTCTGTCTCTGTCTGTGCAATATCTTCAGTGATGCAAGCATAATTGCTGCCTCCACATTATTCTTTTCATTATGGTGTGGATTGTATGTAGGAGGAATTTGTTGACAAGTTCTGGCTGGACCACTTTGAAAGATAGGACCTCTCACAACCGCCAGTGAAAGGGAGAAGTGCAAGTTTTTCCACAGTCCTCCACCAGCATGCTCAAAGTTCTGAGAATAATTGTGAGCTCAGTGCAAATATTTGTTACTTAAACTCTGTTAAGACCCGTACCCAGACAGGACTGTGGCTTTTGACAAGGGATGTGCATGCCCAATATTTTAATCAGTGAAAGCCATGTCACTGTCAATGTGATCCATTGCCTTTGAATATATCACAGGTTTTGCACACATTCTAGGCCAAAGTACATCCTATTTTCATGCACCTACTTTCAAAGCATTTCTACTTTTTTCTGGTATCAGTTTTTTTGTATTCTTTCTCAGCTCAAAAATATATCTGCTTTAGTTTCTGTCCTAACTGCTTGAGACAGACTGATCCTCTACATTGCTTCAAGATAACCTCAACCAACAGCCATGTACCATTTTTCCATTTAAATGGAAATCATAGAATCATATAATCATATGGATTGGAAAGGGCCTTAAATATCATCAGTTCCCACTCACCTGCAGTGGACAGGGACACCTTCCACTGGATCACATTGCTCAAATCCACACCCAACCTGACCTTGAGTAATTCCAGGGACAGGGCAACCACAACTTCTGGGCGACTGGTTCCAGATCCAGTCACTATCCTCTGAGTAAAGAGTTTCTTCCCAAGATCTCATGCAAACCTACGCTCTCTCAGTTTGAGGCCATTCTCCCTTGTCCTGTCACTACAGGCTCTTGTAGCAAGTCCCTCCCCATCTTTCTTGCAGGCTCCCTTCAGGTACTGGAAGGCAGCAATAAGGTGACCCCAAAGCCTTGTCTTCTCCTGGATGAACAATCCCAATTCTCTCAGTATTTCTTGGAGTACAGGAGAAGGGCTCCTTCCCTCTAATCATCTTCATGGCTCTTTTCTGGACTTGTTAATTAATAGGTAACAAAATACTCATACCTATATACTTTTTAGAACAGGAATTATTAAGAGTGAGTAAAGTAATATTTAATTTTTTTGTTTATTGATATTGTTTCTGCTCTAATTATTCCTATCTTGATTTTTCTATATGGCTGCAGAGAGGCTTGTTTTTTTGCTGAAATAAAGGCACTGTAAGAATGTGTTAATAGGGCAACTTTTCTTGCTTTTTACCAAAAAAATGTATTAATAATTCAGAAGAATTAAGTCTCTGAAACTCTATTGTTTATATATTTAATATATACCTTTGTAAGTAGCTGAGGTATATAAGTTCCTATTGTATTATTATATAAGGGCTTTTTTAACAAAGGCTTTTTTGCTTATCTTTCTGTGGTTCCTTGCTTTGAAAACAACCTGTGCCATCTTGTATTGAATTGTGATTAAATTAAACCTACTTGTAATCTGTTAGACATTAACTATGAAATGCAGAAGTCAATCCAAAAGAAGCTCTTTCAGATGATTGTGGAGCTAGAAGCATACCAGGGTAGATGTGTCTGAACCAGCTGCCTGGTCAATAAGAAGATTATGGTACATTCTTTAATTTGCAATCTGTAATTAGAAGATATAGCAGACATATGAAAATTACTTGCTGTGATTTGTCTGACTATGATGAACTGATTCTTCTGGCAAGTATTCCAAAAAAATTATCTTGAAAATCTGATGGCTTGTATGTTTTAGTTCTATTTTCTAAATGTTTCTTCCTGGTGCCAGATTGCATTGCCCAAAAGGAAGGTTACTTTTACAGCTTGCTAGATAGCAGACAGTTCTGTGGTCAGAAGATAAAACAAAGGCTTTGACTAGAAGCTGTGGAGGCAGTCCATGCTCCAAACACACCACCACATTTTCAGGAAACAACAGTTGTTGACAATAGATAATTACACCCTCTGTACTGAGAAGTAGAACCTTGTTTAAAAAAATAAGTAACAAAAAATTGAACAGGCAGTGCATTACATGTACAGCCAAAAGTAAAGCTGTAAACACCAGGCCCTACTGCCCAGCACATGAGCAGTGTGAACCTGGGGACCAAACCTGACTGGCCTCTGCACCCCAGTGTGATGTGTATGAGCTGTCAGTGCCCTCTACAGATAGAGGCAAGGGCTGTGTGTCAGCCCTGTGTGCTCTGCTCAGTGCCACACATCACCTGTCAGTGCCACTTGTCAGCTCTTTGCACAGCCTGGTCAGCCTTAGGGGCTGCTCTCTGTGCCCAGGCATGACTATGTGACAGGCAACAAGCAAGGCAGACCTCAGAAAATAATCCTTAAGAAATATTGCTTACCTGGAAGACCTCAGTAAAAACAGATAGAGAGGCCAAAGTGTGACAGAGAACTCAGCTCTGCAGAGACAAAGCTGAAAAGTGTGAGCATAGACAGGAGCATATGCCTGGCCAAGGGCAGAAGGATTCGTGAGGCAGGATCCCTTAATCCACTCATAAATTTCCAGTGGGGACAAAAATGGCACAGGAGAGCTGGTCTGACAGAAGAAGCCAATGTTTAGGAGCTAGGAGGTACTGCCCAAGGGGGCACCTCACGGGCACCTGGAGATTAGTGCTAAGGCATGTTGGGTTCAAAGAGACAAGACTAAATTTCTGTCACTGAGTAAAAGTAGAATTTCAAATGCTGTATTATTATGTTTAGTAAACTCTGCCACAAGCTGCTGAAAATTAGCTCTTCTGAATCTGGTAAAGAATGTGTTTCCAGCTTAGTTTTTTCAGGCTTTGTTGGTGTCTGTCATTGCAAAACTGTAACATACATGGAGCTACTCTCTGTGGCTTTCCTGCTTTGATTTCAGTTCTGAGAATCAGCCCAGCAGTGCTTTTAGCAGTAAATGACACCCGTGGAACTTTCCTTGGACCTTTCTTCTGCCCATCTCTGGCTGCAGAAACAGTTATCCTCCCACCATGTGTTTGCAGAGGTGCTAACAAAGTCCAGAACTGTGGGACACTTTGCAGGACTCCTGCCACTCTCCCTGGCCCAAAGTGCCCCTCCTCACACACAGAGCAGGCACTCCCTCAAGACACTGGTGTTTCAAAGCTAGCAAAGGCTTCCCTCCTATTACACAGGGATGAAGCAAAGCCTCAAGGTGGACAGAAATTGAGTCAAGGCTGCTGCTTGATGCTGGGAGAGGGGCTGCTGGCCCTGGGGGCTGAGATGGCCTCTGGTAAAGGTTGGGGGGGAGCCACAGGGGCTTGGCAGGAGCAGTCAGGCCTAGCAGTAACACCCTTCCACGTGCTCCATCACCCATAAACATAAAAAAGATGATGTGAATGAAGCAATTGAAGGAGATCACACACAGGAAGCCCAGCATCTGAACTGTAGTGAACCTGCTGTGTTATGGTTTCCAGATTTTATCACTCACTTTTTTCAGTCAGTGACAGATCAGCCACTGTTCACATGAGTGAGGGAGTGAAAGTCTTGCCTTCGCCAAGCTGAGCACACCATTGGGCTGCATGGTGTGAAAAGTCTCCAGTCATTTACCTCACAAAGTTAAAAGGGACTAATTTGTGTTGCAGCATCCTCTGAGACCCCCCAGCAATAAAGTCAGAACAATGGTACATTATTCTTTCCACTTTTATATATCTTTTGCTTTTTTCCCTCAGTTTTTCACAGTTTTCTCTGTATTCCAGTACTGAGCCAAATCCCACTGACATCTTCTAAGATCTTCCTTCC
The DNA here is from genome assembly GCF_027579445.1 of Ammospiza nelsoni. Taxonomy (NCBI): domain Eukaryota; kingdom Metazoa; phylum Chordata; class Aves; order Passeriformes; family Passerellidae; genus Ammospiza; species Ammospiza nelsoni. The sequence goes on along the minus strand of NC_080669.1, from coordinate 54,707,313 downwards.
CACAACCTTGGGCAAGAACTGGGTCTAAGACCCCCCACACCACAGTGACAGGTTTTATTGCACTATGGTCAATGACTGACCCAGTTTTGTGGTGTTCGGTTGCTTCTTTTCTGCATATATATTCTCTATGAGCTTGTTCTGCTCTGCTCAGAACTGTGGCATGGCTCCTGATCAATAATCAAGGCCAGTAGATTGTTTTTCTGGAGCTATTTATTCATGCCTCTGCAACATCTCAAATTTTACAGTACTTGGTGTGTGTTACTGCAATAAGCACAGAAGCAGAGAAACTCTGCAGATGGTCACTTCAAAACTGTTAGTTAAAAAATACTGAGAAAATATTTGGAGGGTGATGGAGTACAGCAAGCTAACCACAGATTTCTTCAGAAACACACCAGGTCCTTCTGTTATTAGAAGTCTGTTGAAATCCATAGCCAGAGTCCTGTTTGTTTTGACAGATGTTAGGAGCTGTGTTAAAGAACTACAATTACATCTATTACAGTCAGTATTTATACTTTTTGAGTGAACTATTAACCGAATGAATGCGATTATGAACCAAGCTGGGAGAAGATTTAGTTGATTTGATCAAGCAAACAAAACACAAACAAACAAACAAAAAAACAACAGACCCAACACCCGCCCCCCCTCAAAAAAAGAAAAACACATGCACAAAATTTAAAAAAAAAAAAAATTAAAGGAAGGAAAAAGAATCTAGGGAAAAAACACAGACATTCTTTTTATCTCTATATTTGTATCTTTATAATAAAGACTAATTGGAAAACTGTTTCTCTCTGTTTAACATTTTAACTCTTTGAAATTGAATTGAGATAGACATTGAATAATGGTAAAATGAAGTATTTGTGGTTTAGTAATATCACAGATAAATATTTGAACATTTTTAAGCTTTTGTCCTAGTTTTTCTCATTCTGCGGACCTCTTATTCACTGTAATTCTGAAACTGAATTTTTGTGCAAGTACACGTTAACAAAAGTTGCTTTATCCCAGGTGCAATGATTACTTTCCCATCCTAGTAAGAAGTAGAGTGAAATCCAATACAAATTATGTTTTCTACGAGGAAGTTTCCTGCTAAAGCTTAATAAAAGCATTATCTGTACAAATATGGATGCTTTGAACTGTTCACAAAAAGCTGTGGTGGTGTCAGCAAAGCTGTAAAGCTGGGAGGTACATTTCAAAGGCGGTGCACTAAAGCAGCAGCATCCAGCTCAAATGCACAGCACAATATTTATTAAAATGCTCTTGTTTCATGAATCTGTGTAACTGGAATTCATTCTTTTTACCCAGTCAATATATTCTTCAGTCAGCCACTTATAAACTCCAGGTGTGCTAGTATTTTTACACATGCTTCTCCAAAAGAAACAATCCCCCAGTACTGACCAGCACAGATTAATGGCTCACCTGAATCTCCCTGGAGGATAAACCAGAAGCAGCTGTCAGTGTGTCCATTTCTCACCAGAGCAGCATGCAGTGCCACCTGCAGTGCACAAGCATGCTTGGAAATGTTGTCTCCAACCTTTTCCAGCCTATGAAATGGAGCAGTTGGCTTACATCATTCGTGGGAATTGGGTGAGGAATAAAGAGAGGTTGCTTTTCAAACCTAAGGGAGCCTTCGATGAAAATGCTTTGGAGCAGCAGGGTGCTATCATAATTCTATTTCAAAATGTATTTTTTATTGTTAGTATAAATTGATTCTCACCCCTTTATCTAGTCCCAACCTCCCTGTAATTTCACCCCTTTATCAGTTGTCTCTTCTGGATTCAGCACAGAGAGCATAAAAAGCAAGATCCAAACAGCTCTTTTGAGTATGCAGTTAATGCTGTACTACTCAGAGGTTGACTTCTGGAAAGGATCAGATAATTGAGACCCCAATAGCTCTGCTTTTTCTTCCAAAACTACAGGTGGTGCCTAAGGAGAGCACTGTAGCTATTGAAATATACCTGAAGTTAATAGATAATCCCAGCTCACAAAGCTTTAACAAGTCTTTTTCACAGCAATAAAGTCTTTCATAAATGTCGCTAAAATCACTTAAAACATGATCATCCTCCTAAGATGTCTGACACTGCTTTGTCCCCAGTGAAAAGGGAACCATTGTTAAATATATGTCCCCCCTTTGTAACTTTGCTTCTTACCCCACAAGTATCACTCAGATATAATTTACTTTTCCCTGTAGCACACACTACATGTTGTTGGTTATTTTTGGGTCACCAGCATAATGTTTGTCAGAGATTTTTCTATTGGCAATTTTAAGAGTTTCTTCCAGAGATGTTTCAATGGCTTTCCTGGTGATTTGTCTCCCCAGCCAGCCACCTGGCAGAGTGTGCTAGGTTCAACATCTTCAAAAAAGTCAGGCAGAGGAAAAGTTGCACATATTTATTCAGCTTGGCAGTATCATTCAGCTAAAAAGGAAAAGGAAAAAAGAAGGAAAAACAAGGAAAAACTAGATTTCTTATGCAGAAAGGAAGGGAAGCATCACATAGTTTCAATTATCATTTAGTCTCATTTTACCAACACCTCCCTTAAAAATCACTTTTCACTACTTAGGAACTGATCCTAAGCTTAATTGTCCCTTTGAAAATTTACAAAACTTTCCACAGTAGCAGTACAGCAATTTCCCATCTATGGTAGCAGTAGTGAGTGCAAGCCCAGATTTCTATTGGATACAGTGGGAAATGTAAAATCTACATGGGAGTTAGGTTGTTGGATCCATGTCCTGTTCACAAACATTGGATCTATGTCCTGTTCATAAACCTAACTTGCCACTAAACTTTGGTGTTGAAATCAGATTCTGGTGCTTGACTGACACAAAAGTCTCAAACCACAGTGCGATGTGCTCATGAACAAAGATGAAAACAAAACTATAAGCAGTTAGACACAAAAGCAGCAACATAATGGAGGAAAAATCAGGTCTCAGTCTATTCAGACTGCCAATTTTTGCTCTGAGACATTCTAAAGGGGTTAAATGATTCAGACTGTCTGTGTTTTGTTGGCCTTTGCCTGACAGATCCATCCTTCAGCAGAGGTCAGTAAATGAAAACACAGCCAAACCCTGACATATATCCTCAGTGTGCTTGGTAAGGGCTCACAGGTACTGAACAGACATTTTCAGTCTTATGATCACTGCACCATGATTCATTTCACAGGGTGCTGTGTGGTTCTCAGCTAAACAATTCTAGCTTTATACGTTTCAAAAAATGCATTCCAACAAATCAAAAATTTATTTAAAAAAAAAAAAACAACTTTGTAGTTATTCTTGCCAGTGCTGTTGGAAAGTTCCAAAGATGGAAAGCTTATTCCAAGCCATTGAATACTCCATTGCTGCAGAAGTGTAGAGATGGGAGGTAAGCTAGTATTATCCTTGCTTCTGTATCAAATTCAAAGGATTTTGAGATACCTGTATCATTCTGGAACAGAGCTGTGATTTTCAGCTCCAGAAATATTATTTCCTAGTGATCTATTTTGGTTTTGTGTTCACAGATGCCCTGGTGCTCCTGACAAGTGGCCACAGGAGAAGCCAGTGAGATAAGCCTGGTCTATGCTGACAAGGAAGCAGGAATGGAATGCTCACTAACACCTGGGGGAAGGAGCTCCTCAGAGATGAACCATGATCAGCCACAGATGCCTGTGGGTGTTCCTGCTAGCACAGAGAGGGACACGGTTACCTTCCTCCCCATGTCATTGCTATGTCAAATCAGTGATGCCAGCTAAACACTAAATACCAGGTTCTGGTCAAGAATAATAGAATAATAGAATGTCACAGTTGGAAGGGACCTTAAAGCGCATCTAGTCCCAACCTCCCTGTAATTTCAAATTCTTACAGCTCTGCCTCACTTTGGCATCAGAAGATAATGTTGGCAAGGACATTTTCCATGCTTCATTCTGCAGTGTCCTGAGCCTACTCCCCTTTGTGACCAGTCTGTGCTCCTAGAGCTGAGTCTGTATGTCCTGTATTATCCACACTTTCACTTTACCTGCATACACCAGAAAATTAACAGTAAGTTTCATCTCCATTTTTACTAACTTAGTCCAGCACAAGACCTAATGCTGGGATAGAGATGTGAGCCAGACTGTATTGCATACGTCCCTTCAGCATTGTCTTTGAAAAATTACTGGATAATGTGCTCTGTGTTTTGGAGGGGTTGCTGCAGTGAATGGATTAAAAAGAGGGTTTTTTAGAGCACAGAATGGGCTTGAAATATCATCTCTGCTCACAGAGCCTAACTTCATCTAGATTAATACAACCAAAAATAGACTGTTCTGTGATACTGTTATCTAAACAATGTACTCTTCAGTACCAAAGAGTAGCCAAAACGATCATCAGCAAAATTCCTTTCATAAAAATACAGCAGTAATTAAAACAATACCTTGAGGAGCATTATGTCATTATCAAAGGGAGGGTGGTCAAACTAACAATGAGGAAAGGTTTCCATAATCCCAAATATCTGCTGTTCTTCTTCAGGAATGGATGTCCAATGAGCTCCAAGAACAGCTGTCTTCCAATTAATCTATTCTGGAACTTATAGAAAATATAGGAAGAGAAAGTCACTACAGGAACGGAACAACATTTCTGAGGACAATCAAAAGACATTTGATCATGTTGTTTCACAACAACATGATTAAAACAGAGCAGCAATATCATTAATTTCAATGTTTTGACATGAGCTTCTTTTTGCCTCTATAAAATGATGTTTCTTTACTGAAAATATAGTTTAGTGAAATAATCATGTGATAACTGACCTCCAGAGATTTTCAGAATTTGGAATTAATATTATGAAAGACCCTCCCATCTTTATAAGGGGAACTGCTACTGATGCCTTTCATTAATCTCTGAAAGGTCTCCTTTGGATTTATGACCTAATCCTACAAAGGACTGAAATTTGCTTGCATCAGTAGCATGTCAGAACACACATCAACACTCAGTGCTCATCCTGAGCATTATGCATACAGGTAAATGCTCTGATAAAGTGAGTATCTTTAATATTAGTAGGCTTTTTGTCATTGTAAGGATTCAGCACATTAAGGAATAAGGATGTATGTTGCCTAACCCAAGATATCCCAGAAGTGAATACTAAAAAAAAAAGGAGAATATTAAAATTCAAAGAGTTATACATTCACTTCCTGCTAATAAACATTAAGAGTTAAGCAACCAATAAATTCCACTATGTTTCAAGCTCTGTAAATACCATCAGAAATGTATTTATTAATATTTGTCTTTCTTAATTTTGCCCAGCCCAATTATTTGACATGGCAGAACACAGACTGCCAGTTTCCTGTGCTTTATTCAGAACATAATCTCACTATAAGTAGGAAAATTTATTCCAGCCAGAACAAAGACTTTATCAATACAAACTATAAAAGAACAATTTTCTTCATTCAAGATGCATGTGCCACTGAAAGACATAATTCATTCATTTATACATGAAAGTCTGTTTGTGAGAATATCTGCAAAGGCAGTGTTGCAGTCCAAAAATGTCTCTTTTTATCTACAAATGACATGTCCTCAGAGAGCATGATATGTCTCTCAAAACTCCATCTCTGTGACCCCCACAGGTGGTTCACGGGCCCCATAGAGATTCATGCTGCTGAATTCATGCTACTTTGCCCAAGAAAAACATTATTTCAGACATTATTAACACATGAGATCCATTAATTAAGAAGTTTTACATGCACTGCAATTGCACCAGGCATAGAACAGGTGTTGGTGGGTTTTGTGTGAGCACTGTCTTACAGCTCAGGAGAAGGAAACCAGGCTGGTTCAGCTTGCCCCAATAACAAAGACTTAAAGTCAGACCAAAACAGTGTGTTGTAAGAGACCCAAATCAGTTACCAGAGGACATTCTCCATAGGATCAGAGACAAACAATGCCCTGTCCCCTGAACAGCTTACAAATCTGAATTTTTATAGATGTACCTGACTGGCTATATCTGACATATTGACTGAAGAGTAAGAGACTCCAGATCCCATTAAAAAGTCTCTAAATTCCAAAAAGGAAGACTTGGTTATGTTTTGTAAATTTGCTAAACAGAGAATGCTAGGAATGAATATTTCTACCCTTACAATCAAACCTGATTCAGCTGAAAAATTGTGAAAGTCAAATTCACTCTGAAGAAACTGTGTCCTCTTTCAGACTAACTCACAGAAGAAGGCTGGCCAACCTGCCCTGGCTGTGTTTAAGGAGGTCAGGTTTGCTCTGGTTTATTGTAACTGTTTTCCTTTTAGATAGTCAATATAAGAAGGAAAAATTGCAGAACTAAAATGCAATTCGGGAGCATTTGAAGAAAAACAGGGCATTTTGCTTCCTAATGTGAACAGTAGATGTCTCCCTTACCTTGAGTCAGCTGCTCAACAGCAGAGCATCCCACCGGGGGAAGAGGAGCTTCCGCTCACATTCAACTTGACAAGAGGACAAGGTTCCTTGTCACAGTCATGAGTGACATTCTGGATTTGTGAGCCTAGACCACTCAAAATGAGAGCAATAGTGTCCACACCTAATTCGAATTCATCTCTCAGCGTATTTTGAGGCTTAATTCCAGTCATACACCTAAGATTTGTTTAAAATCTTTGGGACATATTCCCTTCTCCAAGACATTGCTTTTTCACATGCATAAAGAATTAATTTGGTCTTTTAACAGCGCATTATTTATGCTGTAACTTTGGCAGGATCTCACTAACAAAGATAACTCCGCAATGCAGATCAGTGGTTTATGGCAACTAAAAACAATGGCAAGTTCTAGGATCATTCCAGGGAGAGAAATGCAGCTATTAACAACCTATTAAAAAAAATCCATATGCACCTTTCTTCATTTGGAGGCTTGCATACCATGCCTCACTTCAATGACAAAGATACTTACTCACAAGGTGCTGTTGTCAAAACCCATTGTTTTTCCACAAGAGTTCCTCCACAAAATAACACCTAAATTCTTGTCCTGGAAAGCTGCCATATAAGGCCAGAAACGAGGATGCACTTCATGTCCTCCAACAACGTCCATGCAGCCACCTGAAGTGCAACAGAAGTGCAGTTACATTATGTGTTATCCAGAGGAACTGAGGATTTGATTTTTACTCTTAGGTGAGTATTTACATCTTGTTAGCAGGGTAACAACAATTAAAGAGAGCAGAAGAGCAGAAGAGCTTCCAGGTGTCATAGCTGCTGCTATTTGCTGTCAGGGGCACTGTAAATTGCTATGCACTCATTTGTATTCGAATGTCCCCTACAGGAAATGGGTTTGAAAGTTTTTACTAATAGCTCCCTTGCTTGAAATTTCCCCTTACATTGTTAATATTGTGTTGTTTTTCTGCAGATTGATTTCTCAAGATTCTGTCTTCCAGTTTCTTTAAAACTTGCCTGATTCTTGAAACTCCTAATAAAACCAAATAAAGCCTAATCCCCGAATAACACCTACATGTCTCAGGATGTTTAATGTGCTTGTTGACTTCAAATAGAAAAAAAAAAGAAAAAGAAAGGAAAAAAAAGTGAGAATTAAACTGGCCATCTTTAAGCTGGTGGGAAAAAATGGGAGAATGAATGTAAGGGCAACCTGAAAAGGCTTCAGAGAACACCAGTGTGAAGGACTAGTCGGGCATGTGGAGTTCAAAAGTTGCTCCTAAACTGTGGACCCAGGTTGAGAAAACTTGGGGCGCATAAAGTACAAAAGTCACTCCTGTGGACCAAGGTACATCAGCAGCCAACAATTGCTCCACAGAATTCCACTGCCCAGGTAACATCTTCAGTTGAAAGACTGAAAATTTTCATATATAAATTAACAAAAGCTACTGAGAACTGTCAAACATCTGTTATTTTATGAGCAATGGAATATAGGATACAAAAGACATGCCAAGACCAGCCACACACATGTAAGATAAAGCAATTTGTATTTTATTGAAAATAACTTTGTGAGGAGCAGCTTTCAGATACAGAAAACCCTAGAGTCTGAAACTGCCAAACACAAAACAAAATCTAATCTGTGGTCACAAAAATAGATAAATTGGTGAGAAAGACATTTCTATATTGTAGACCTCTGTGTCTGCATGCATGTCTTGCATACCTTGCTGGTAAACCACTACAAAAAACCCTGTCTGCTCTTGTGTGAAGAAGATACAACACTTGCTACCATATTCATTATGTTTAGAAATAACCTGAAATACAACCTGCCCAATATAACTAGCTCTCATTTTTAGTCAAGAATTACAGAATGGCAGCTCTCAATCTCATTGTTGAATGAGATTGTAGCGTAGAAATGTTTATTTCTGCATCACAGAATCTTATTAGTTAGAACCCAGTTTGAAAACATGCATATGGTGCAACACAGTTCATGTTTCAGAGGACTCTTCCAAAGCTCTTTTAAAAGAAAACAAATTACTATTAGAATTCATCAGCTCTTAAAACAGCCAGCTCCAGTTCCCCAAAGTCATTCTCCATTCTCCATCTAATCCCAGAATTATTCACCCACTGGAGACTCTCCACAGGTAATCTCTGCAAAGAGAGTCCTAAAGGCATAATTATGTTTGTCCTTTATGGCTTTGCCCTCCCAATAAATTGGAAGGGCATAAGAGACCTTATTGGATTGGATTGGAAGCCAGCATAAGAGACAAAATAGGAAACAGATTCATGCTCTGGCCAAACAATAGAAGGCTTGTGTTCCCAGAAAAGAGTATCTAATGCTGGATTCTTTCTGCCAAGTATAAGCTATTGGAATAGGAATCCCAATATTACCAGTTAGATTGTGCCTGGGCCAGTCTGACCCTCGCTACTAGGCCAAAGGCAGCAACTGCGGTGTATCACCCCAGAGATACCTTGGCTTGCTGGAGATTGCAGCTGGGCACTGAACAAGTCCAGGCTTGTTAGGAACCCTGTTTACCTCAGGAGGAGAGCTTCAGGCAATGGGGAAGAGAAAAAGGAAATGGATTCTGCTGGAGGGTTTAATGTCCAGAGGTTTATTCCATGGTTACAGAGGTCTGAACATGAGCAACTGCTCCAACAGAATCCCGGCCGCATGGTCTGATCACCTTTTTAAGCTCAGGGACAGGGGAAGGGGAGGGAACAGGTGAGCCACCCAACCAGGTGAGAGGGGCAGGGTCTCAGGGGGGGATGACACCCGGACAGGCCAATGACCCCCAGGCCTGAGGGGCATCCTTTGAACTTGACCAACCACACGACACCTTGCTGGAATGTTAAGCCTGATTGACAGGACTCGCTCAGCATGGGAGCAAGGGGGAAGGGAGAGAGGTATAGGCACACCTGGGGAAGGAAGTTTACAACACACTGCAACATCTCCCCCTAGTTTTGTTTAAAAAGAAGAGGGATGTGTTTGTGGTGCAGAATGATTGCCAAACCATGGTTGGTAAATCAGTTTTTTCTCTACACGAGGGTCAGTGTTTTCCACTGAGGCTTCTAGGTCATCCATTGGAGCACTGAGGGCTTCCAAATGGTAGACCTCAGGAGGGGGAGATGAGCTTGAAATTAACTTGAGAACCATGCATTTGATTAGTCCAAAAACAATGCTAACAACTACAAAACTATAGAAAAATAAACAGCACTAAAACACAGTTTTCAGAATAGATCCCAACCAGCCCGAGAGTCCCCAGCCTTTGAACAGTCCATTCAGCCAGTTGTCAGTTTCTCTGTTGATGTCCGAGAGCCTTTGTAAAGGTAGTCCATATGTGGTTTGGGCTGAGGGACTATGCAGGAGATCACAGGTGGGATGATCACAAGTAGGACGAGAAGCAGGCTCGGTCTCATGGCGTCTCGAGGCTACACACGAACAGTGGGATCTAAACTGGTACAAAAACTTGAAACAAACATATATTACAAACTATTCCAGATAGGAGGCTTAAATGGAATTTCCTCCAGAGAACGCGTGCGGTGTTTTCTTCTCCAGGCAGCATGAGCAACCTGGGGTGCTTCTGTAGATTTCTCTGAGACCTTGGGAACATAGGGCTTTACCCATTTGGAAGGAACCCACCTTAAACCAGAGGGGGTGGACACACAGGTGTATCCACGTCCCCAAGTAACCAATTTGTAAGGTCCCACCATTTTCCAAGTCTCAGGGTCCTTTACTAAAACCAGAGGTTTTCCTTTCATCAGCCTATGACTGCTCCCCCCAAAGTGGCGTAGGATGGGTGGGTTCAGGCTGTCAAAAGAACAATTCAGAAAATTTATTGTGAATAGCCCCCTGGATAACCGGATGTGGGGAGGTTCTACTTTCAGAACCTGTTGTTGCTGGTCCAGAACCCTTTTAATATCACAGTGAGTTCTTTCTACAATGGCTTGACCTGTAGGGCAGTAGGGGATGCCAGTTTTGTGCTCTACTCCTCATTGCTGCAGGAAGCTCCCGAATTCCTTGGATTTGTAAGCAGGCCCATTATCAGTTTTCAGCTCCTTGGGGATGCCCATGAAAGAAAAAGCCTGTAAGAGGTGCTTAATAGCATCAATAGATGATTCTCCTGTGTGGGCAGAAGCATAGACCGCTCCAGAAAAGGTGTCTACACTAACATGAACATATTTCTGCCGTCCAAAAGACTGTATGTGTGTTACATCTGTTTGCCACAGTTCACAACTGTTCAGTCCCCTTGGGTTTGCTCCCGTACTCACTGTAGGGAGTGCATGTTGTTGGCAATTTGGGCATGTGGCCACAATCACTTTGGCCTGTTCTCGAGTGATGTTAAACTGACGAACCAGGCCAGGTGCATTTTGGTGGAAAAGCTGGTGGCTGATTTTTGCCTGTTCAAAAACATTTGGGAGAGTGGCCATCACTGCAGGTGCAGCAAGAGCATCTGCCCTTCTGTTGCCTTCAGCGATAAACCCTGGCAAGTCAGTGTGTGACCTGACACGCATCACATAAAAAGGTTGCTCTCGGTGAGTGACTAACTTTACCAGTTTTGAGAGCAATTCGAAAAGTGCAATGTTAGACACATCTTGCAGTATTGCTTGATCTGCCCTGGATACTACTCCTGCCACATATGCAGAGTCTGTAATCAGATTAAATGGTTCTGAGAACCTTTCAAAGGCCCTAACAACCGCAGCCAATTCAGCAACCTGAGGTGAACCTTCCACCTCAGCAATGTCTGTCTCTCACTGCTGGGTTTGAGGATCCTTCCAAGTCATAACGGACTTGTGGGACCTCCCGGATACATCTGTGAAGACAGTTAGAGCCCTTTTTAAAGGTCTCCTACTTAGAGCACTTCTCAATTTTAAGGTAAATTGAACATCTTGTTCGAAGAATTTGTGAGCAGGCCGTGCTACCGAAATTTGTCCTGAGTAGGAATCAAGAGCAAACTGCAACACTTCATTTTCTTGAAACAATTGTTCCAGTATTTTCATAGTATTTTGACCTGATTTTAACTCAACTGGAATGTGAATGCACTTAAAATCACATCCTGCTAACTCCCTGATCCGGGTCGTTGCTTTCTGGATCAGTTCTGCTACCAGCTCCTGAGGCTTTGTCAGTCTCTTGGACCTTTTGTGACTGAGAAAAACCCATTCTATGATCAAGAGAGGGTCCCTCTGGTCCCGGTCCTTTTTTGGTGTGTCCTTTGCCTTAGGTGTTTGTTTTCCCTCCCACTGGAAAATAATTCCATGGAGGTGTGGCAACTTACCTAGGATGATAAATTTGAATGGCAGGTCAGGCCGGCATCGGTTGGCCTGTCTTGTGGACATTGCAATCTGAACCTTTTCTAGAGCTTTCCGTGCCTCTGGGGTAATAGACCTAGGAGCACCTGGGTCCTCTCCCCCTTTCAATAAATTGAAAAGAGGGGCAAGGTCTTCGTTAGTCAGACCGAGCCATAGTCTTACCCAATTCAAGGACCCACACAACTTGTGGACATCCGCAAGGGTCTTGATCCTTGGATTGATTTCTAGTTTTTGAGGAACAATGGTCCTATTTCCAATTTCTAAGCCCAAATACTTCCAAGGTGGCATCTTTTGAATTTTCTTTTCCTGGAGCTCGAACCCTGCAACAATCAATGCATCGATCATTAGGTCAAGCGCATGCGTGAGTAAATCATCATTGGGGGCACACACAAGGATATCATCCATATAATGATAGATGATGGCCTTCTCTGCAGCTGCACGCACTGGGGAAAGCAGGGAAGAGACATACCACTGGCAGATAGCTGGAGATACCTTTAATCCCTGAGGAAGAATGGTCCAATGGTACCTTTTCATAGGTGATTCCATATTAATGGAAGGGATGGAGAATGCAAAACGCAGTGCATCGTCAGGGTGCAAGGGGATTTGGAAAAAACAATCTTTAATATCAATAACAGCTAATTTCCAGTCTTGGGGAAGCATTGTTGGGGATAGCATACCAGGCTGTGGAGATCCCATATCTTCAATTACATTATTAATTTGTCGGAGGTCGCAGAGGAGCCATCTCTTTTTGTCAGCTTTTTGGATCACAAACACTGGAGAGTTCCATGGGCACATGGTCTACACAATGTGGCCCTTTTTTAGTTGCTCTTCTACTAGTTCCTCAAGCACCTTTATTTTTTGTTTACTGAGCGGCCACTGTTTTACATCAACTGGTTTGTCTGTTTTCCACTTCAGTTTTTGGGTGGGGCGCTGTTGTTCAATGACTGCTGCACAAATATGCTGTGGAGAGTCTGGAATATCAATTGTGACACCCCCACTGGGCCATTAAATCTCTCCCTAACAAAGGTTCCAAATAATCCAACACAAATGGACGGATATTTGCCAGTTGTCCGTTTGGTCCCTCAAACTGAATAATGCTTTTGGATTGTCTTGCCAATTGCAGACCTCCTACACCTCGAAGATGACCTGCAACATTTTGCAAAGGCCAATGTGCTAGCCAGTCTTGTACTGGAATCACTGTGCAGTCTGCCCCTGTGTCTACAAGCATCTCAATGCGTTTAGACTCCCCACCCCCACTGACATTACACCATAATTTGGGTTTGTCTTTCCCAATAACTTGTACTCGGGCGACTGTGGGCCCTTGTTTTTTGATATTTTCAGGTAAAGATGGCACAGGGATAGCTTGTGCAACAATTTGTCCCTTGGGAAGAAACAGGGGTGGGTGGAAACAGTGCAGGCCGAGAATTAATTGCTCAGGATCTGATGTTGTCATTCCTGGAGCAGTTTTGATCTCTTGTGGTGTGTGTTTGGTGTCCCCAATGACGATGTACTTAAAATGAATTCGGTTCCAAGCACCCTTCTGTTCAGGATTGACAGAGACAAAATGCCAGCCAGTGTCCTCCAGGTGGAGTGACTCTGTCAGCTGCAACCTGTAAGACTCATTGACAGAAGACGTGGTTAACACAGGATCACCTAAATCATAACAAGGGTTATTTTGTTTCACTTTCAACAGTGCACCAGCAGACTTGGTCTTTAAAGCACCTGCTTCAGTTACGCAAATATTAATATTATCGCGCGCTTGGTTTGTTTTGCTACCCTTATTCCCTTGGCCTGCTCTTTTTGTGTCTGCACGCCTGGCAGGCTGGCGTTCCCTTTTCAGTTTTTTTGTTGTTGTTGACCCCCAGGGAGGGCATGTAGTTCTCCTCCCCCGCCATTTCTAAATTCATCAAATTCCCTTTTCAGGGGGCACTGGTTACTCCAGTGCCCTAGGTTGTTACAAAGCAGGCATGGCTTTGTGGGCTCAGCCATTGCTGGCCTTCGCTGCTGCCCAGGGCACTGCTGTGCTGAGGGAAAAGGCGCAGGGCTGGCAACGGCGACATGCTGAGGTGGTCTTGGCAGCAGCCTTGGTCTGGTGTTTTCAGCCACACTCATCAGAGGCACTTTCCTGTTACAGACTAGAAGCATATCTTTTAGCGTAGGGGGAGGTTCTATAGGAAGGCTCAGGATTGCCGCTTGACACTGTTCATTTGCATTTGTAAATGCCATTTCCTCTAAAATTGTTTCCCTAGCATTTTCTTTTTTAACTTGTATTTCAATGGCTCTAGTTAACCTTTCTACAAATTTCAAAAAAGGCTCTGATGATAGCTGTTTAATTTTACTATAGGGCTCAAAAGGCCTCTCAGGTTGTAGGGAAAAGAATGCTTTTTCAGCTGCTTCTTTTACTTTCTCAAGTGTTTCTGCAGGAATTGCAGTAGCTTGGATTGAGGGAGAAAACCATTGGCCCTCACCACAGAGGTGCTCAATGGTGATAGGGTTACCACTGTTGTCTTTCCTGTGTTTGGACCAGCATGCAAGCCTGGGAGAGCATCATTCAGCATTTGTTTCCATGCTATTTCCCATAATTTGAATTCCGTGGAGGTCATGAGACAGGAAAAAAGCTGTTTTAAATCATGTGGAATCACGACAGTCCTACTCAATTCAGAATTTAAAAGGCCATGGAAATATGGACTGTGTGAACCATATTCTTTATGAGATTTACAGATCTCTTTAATCAATTGTCGTCCAAAAGAACTCCAGTTAGCAGTTGGAGCTGCTCCCCCCTGAGCAGCAGGCTGAAAGGTAACAGGAGCCAGTGAGAACATGGGACTATGCATTGAATCTGCTGTTCCCTGCTCTGTATCCCTTGAATTAGAAGCATTGGGATAACAGATACAGGTTTGGGGAATGGCAGTGGGTGTGTTCCCACCGTGGGAACCCAGGGAGGGGGCGGGGACAAGGGGCTGGCAAGGGGCGGGGACACTGTGGGAACAGGGGGTGGGGTCAGGGGGTAGGCAGGGGGCGGGGACACCATGGGAACAAGGAGCGGGGTCAAGGGGCTGGCAGGGGGCGGGGATACCTGGTGACATCACGTCAGCAGACGCCCCCTGGGGGTAGTAGAGCGGTGGAGCTGAGTGTATTGCAGGAAAGGGAGGGGGAGGGGGAAAGGTATCACGAGGAACAGGAGGAGAGGGGGATGGGGCTGGAGTTTCGGGATGCTTAAGAGGATTTTGGGAAGAAGACCAGGTTTGGGAAGATGCCACGTGGCATCCACCATCTTGTGGACCGCCTAGGGACTGGGGGCCATTTTGGGCATCACTGCTCTCTGGAAAGCTGACACGTGCTGTGGGTTTCAGAGGAGGGACACAGGGGATTGGGAAAGGTTCCACACAGCCTGGCCAGGGCCTTGTGGACAGGGCAACTCAGGCATTTCAACAGACTCTGGGAGTCGACTTCCCAATGAGTGTGCTCTCTTTAAAATACCAAGTTTTGGGGAAAGAGGTGTAGGGGTTTTAGAGCTAGGAGAGGGAGAAACAGGGAGAGCAGAGGTACATGGTTTTACATTTGGCTTTTTCTCCATTTCCTTTTGTTTGAGCAATGCTGTTCGAATTTGTAAACTCCAAAACACAAATTTAGCTGAGGGTGCATTGCCAGATTGTCCTAAGGTTATCAATTCATTCCCAACTTTATCCCAGAATTGAATATTGTGGATTTCTTCAGGGGAGATTTTTGGGAAGTGGAGGAAAAGCCATCTTATAAACTGTTTCAATTTTCCCTTTGAGAACTTAACATTACTACTGTCTAAAATGCTAACAATATTATAATATATCCCTTTTTGTACAATGCTGAGTTTCGAACCCATGTTAGATGTAAAAAAGCAAAGTACTAAATCTGGCCTGACCAAAAACAAAGCTAAAATCAGCTACCGATTTCTAAAAAAAAACCACAGATAGGAAAGCGATAACGAACAGGCAAAAGCTTCACAATGCAGGTGTATATACTGCTTTTAAAATTCCCGGGCAGCAGCAGCAGGGCATGCCCTGCCGAGCCGAGGCAGACACAAAGCCTCCCCCGCAGTGGAATGCAGCCCCCCCGCGGAGCTGAGCGAGCAGCCACGCCACGTGGCAAGCTGGTACCGGGGCCGCCCCGCGCCATGTGTACCGAGAGCCCCCCTCCCCCACACAGAGAGAGAGATCCCCCGGCCACGTGGAGAGCCCCCCCTCCTCCGCACAGAGAGAGAGAGAGAGAGAGAGATATCCCTTGACCACGTGGAGAGAGCCAAGCACGCTGCGCTGCAGAGCCGGGGGGAAGGGCAGAGAGCACTCCCGCTCCGGCGCGAATTCCAAAAGAGAGTAAAACACGCAGCAGAAAGCTAAAAGCTAGAACGCAATGAATTCCCGTCTGTGGGGCTGCACAGCCAAAAATGCAAAGGCAAAAAAGGAACAGAACTCACGGCAGAGTCTGTTTTTGAGCTTCTGCTCCACTGAGAGCAGAGATACTCACCCGAAAGGGAAGCTGTAGCTGGCTGGGGTCTAAGGCAGGTCTCCTCACCGGAACAGGACCTCTCTATGGGCGAGAGAGGCTCCCCTGTTCTTCCTCCGGAAAATCTGCTCACCACAAAGGAGCTGGGCTTTCCAGAGGCGCCGAACAGTCCACGAAACTTCTTCTGGGAATATTCCCAAAGTCTCTAGCTGAGGGTGTTGCAACCAAAGCCCTTTTCAGCTGGATGCACGGCTGCCAGAAGCTTCTCCGAGGTACTGCGAGTCTGTCTCGGGCTGCAGAGTCACTTAGCCCGCCTCAGGGACGCCAAATATTGGAATAGGAATCCCAATATTACCAGTTAGATTGTGCCTGGGCCAGTCTGACCCTCGCTTCTAGGCCAAAGGCAGCAACTGCGGTGTATCACCCCAGAGATACCTTGGCTTGCTGGAGATTGCAGCTGGGCACTGAACAAGTCCAGGCTTGTTAGGAACCCTGTTTACCTCAAGAGGAGAGCTTCAGGCGATGGGGAAGAGAAAAAGGAAATGGATTCTGCTGGAGGGTTTAATGTCCAGAGGTTTATTCCATGGTTACAGAGGTCTGAACGTGAGCAACTGCTCCAACAGAATCCCGGCCGCATGGTCTGATCACCTTTTTAAGCTCAGGGACAGGGGAAGGGGAGGGAACAGGTGAGCCACCCAACCAGGTGAGAGGGGCAGGGTCTCAGGGGGGGATGACACCCAGACAGGCCAATAACCCCCAGGCCTGAGGGGCATCCTTTGAACTTGACCAACCACACGACGCCTTGCTGGAATGTTAAGCCTGATTGACAGGACTCACTCAGCATGGGAGCAAGGGGGAAGGGAGAGAGGTATAGGCACACCTGGGGAAGGAAGTTTACAACACACTGCAACAATGAGCAACATCATAGAAGGAGTGCTGATTTGCTGCAAGGCCGTGAGGACTCCCCAGGTTTACTACATCTACTATGATTTTTGTGCTACTACATTTTCCACTGATATCACATAGCAAATAAATGGAAACAAGGACACTGAGTGGATAGCTGAGGCACAAAAGACAACCAGGTAAGTACTATGAGGCACTGGTACTGGAGAAGGAAATAAAATAGGTATGGCCCAGCATGCACTCTGCCCTTTCCCCAGCAAGCATGCACTCTGCCCTTTCCCCAGCAAGTCCCTGGGAGTTTGCCTCCCAGCCACTAAGGGATGTGTTCAGATACACTGGGGTGGGATTGGGGATGTGGTAGCCCAAGGAGAAGACCGAGAAAGCACGGCAGCTCTGCCTTGCTGTGCTCCTGGCAGCTGCCAGCTCTGCACCTCTGTCCTGCCCTCCCTTCCCAGCTCGAGAAAACAGCCCTTCAGCTGAGGTGAGACCGCCTGAACTCAGTTCAGCAAACCTGGAAGGTTTAGAGGTACAGTTTAAATTGGTCTCCTGAACCGGTGTCCTAAAATCACATCTGGTGCTCACCTCAAGCACCAAAGAAAGCATGAAGGAAAAAGGAACAGAGTCACTGTGGAAGAAAAAGGGTCAAAATGACAGAGTATAAGACAAGGGATAGAAGACCTCAGCACAGTAATGCACAGAACTGGAAGTGATCCACTGAGCCATGGGCCTGCAGCCCATAGGAGCCCTTCCCAGAGGCAGAGGCTGGTCACAGAACTGCACACACACCTTTACTCAGGCGGTGGTTTCTGCAGGGTGAGTGGCTCTGCTTTGTGAGTGCCACAGGGAG
The DNA here is from genome assembly GCF_027579445.1 of Ammospiza nelsoni. NCBI lineage: Eukaryota > Metazoa > Chordata > Aves > Passeriformes > Passerellidae > Ammospiza > Ammospiza nelsoni. The sequence continues at coordinate 54,689,443 of NC_080669.1, read as the reverse complement.
AAAGGACAGAGTGTTTTACTTACAATACCTCTCTCCTCTTGGAGACCAATTAAGTAAGCAACAGAGGAGCTAATAAAAGAATTTTACTTGAGAAGGAAGCTTTGCTTTGGGGTTTCCCTTTAAATGCAAAAGGCCAATAGAATCTAAACTTCACCATAAATTAAGTTATTGCCATAACCAAAGGAGCCCAGCCAACTAATTGCACACCCTCAAATTTTATGTCAAATTTTCAGCCTTAATGATGTAAATTACAAGAGGAGGATAACTCTCTGACAAAACATTTGGGTACAAAATTGGTACTGGTTATATGCATATCTATCTGATCTTTAATACCTGTGCCATCGGGGATTTTGCAGATTGTCAGAGAGGTCATTCAGGAGCTTCCACAGAAAGTCATCAATTGATACTGAACAATAGTTTAGACTCCATATTTCTAATTCTTATTGTCAATGTCAATAGATCTCTCAGAATTGGAAAGGATTTTTGAAGAAGCATGGATATGCTAGTATCTATGGAGTTTCAGAAGAAACATCTTTAGAAGTATGATTTAGAAGTAAATGGAAGTACAATTAGAAACTGAAAAATAGTATATACAGGCCATAGAAATTAGGTTTTAGATAGCAGGCATAGATTTACCTGTATCTATTTACTTGGAAACCATCTAGGAACATTTGCTAATGTTTTATTCCATGTCTTTCAAAACAGATCAGGCAAACATAGGATGAGACATACCAAACCTCTTTTTACTGGCCATTGCTCCTCACATAGGACCATCCAAGGATGAATCGTTGTAGCACTACAAGTTTAATCACGTCTGAGCACACAGGATTTTTGCTTACAAGTGTTCATCCTGATCATGCCTCTGCATAGTCCAGACAGGAAACAGCTTCAATATTGTAAGAGTGCTAATTAAAACATCATAAAATCAGACTTTGTCAAATAATTGTGTCTGATAAAAGAAAGAATTGTATTTATGATACCTAGTGTCCAGGAGAACAGTGTAAAAAAGAATATCAGTGCTACAAAGTGATCATCATTACGGGGAATGTGCTAGTAATGAAAAGAAAAATTTAAGAAAATTAAATCTTGGTAAATCTGAGCTTTAGCAATGCGTGGAGCTGTCACCTTGCACATAGGTGACTGTGTCTGAACAAAGACACATCAGTGACAAAGAGCTCCACAGTCTCTAAAATTACATCTACACCTGCCAAGTTATCCTCTGTCCCAGAAGGGAGAGCAACAGCAAATTTGAGCAAAGTCTGTCCAAGGTCTTCTACAGGTGAAACTCACATGGTGTTGGGACAATGAGCTCAAGATATGATACAGCAAGAACTCTGCAAGAAGATTTCTGCAAGCTCTTTATTGTGGGCTCCTTTCTGCAGGTTGCCTTTTGTGGGGCTCAAGACTTCAAGAAATCTTCCATTCTGCATGACAGTGAAATTTCACTGGTCATAGAATATATAGGTTATAGAATAGTTGATACTCCAAATGATTTAATATTGATGCAAGGTTTTGGGTTTTTTTTTTTTTTTTTGGGTATATATTTGCAAGAGAGAAATTGTGCCTTTACAAGGCCCTAGATAAGACTTATTTACAGAATCACAGAATACCCTGAGTTGAAAGAAGCCCCGCTAGGACCATTGAAGTCCAACCCCTGCCTCTGCACAGGACACCTCAAGAATCACACCATGTGCTTAAGAGCATTGCCTTGAGCTCTGTCAGGCTGGTGCTGTGACCAGCCTCTTCCAGTGCCCAGCCACCCTGAGTTTTCAGGATTCAATTCAGTTGCCTGAAACTCAGCGTTTAGTCACATTTGAGATACTGAGGGCTTTCCAGACACAGACACAGAGCTGGCAAATCTGACACAGCATCTTCAGAAGACTGACGGCCTTCTGCACCAGATCTAAAACAGTTTAAGATACTTTAAATATCATCATACCCTTAGCTATAGGCTATGAAACCACACTCAGTGCTTTGTGAAAGCTCAGCCAGTCCAAGCCAAACAAACCTAATGAGGTAGGAGCAGATCCTGAAATGAGGAAATATCAGATTCCTTGGCCTTGAGGGTCTACTGAACAGAACAGATATTTCATTAAAGGAGAATGGACTGGAATCCATGTCTGACCTGGAAGCCACTTGAGGTGTCTGGGATGAAAGTATACAACTTCATGTGGACAACTGAATCAGCCTAAATTTATGTGAGCTGAGTCCCACTGTGTTTCACCCCTATACTTGTACATGAGTTCTGTGCAAATGCTGCAGACAGAGCACAAAGTGGGGTGGAGCCTGCTTTCACACCACAGCAGATGATGCAGATTCTCAGTAACACTTCTGCTGTAAGGTACATCTCTGGGGAGGCTTTCCTTGTCATGGTTACCCCCTTAAGAGGAAAAACAAAACCCACATCCTCTTCATTTATGCATATATATTGATAGATTGGTAGATAGACATATATTAAAGAGCAAACAAGAGGGAACATCAGACAGAAATCATGGGTGCTTTCCTCCCTTGGTACACCTTCACTGCTGTCATTCTCCTGGCTATTCATGGAGGTAAGTACACCATTTAATACTTTTGGAGATAAGTCCTGACATACAGAATTCTAATTAAGCTAACATGTATTAATGTAAAGGAAGTAATAACAATTGTTATTTGAATTCTTATAATTAGTTCCTCTCAACTGTCAGCATGTTTTGGTCTTTCACACAAACAAAATAATTTCTGAATGGGTCTTAAGTAAAGCTGCAAAGTCTGAGCTGTTTGGAGGAGTTCTGAGTAGAAAACATAATGATTATCTCATCTTTCTTTTCAGAGCCATACACATACCTTAACTGCTTGATTTTCTCTTTTTCTGGAAAACAGATTCACATAATGTGGTTTATACTACATAGTCTAGTTTCCCTGCACAATATTTAAGATATGGGAAATATGGGGGATTGTTACTCACGATGAAAGCTAATAAATTAAACATATCAGTAATGTCCAAGAAAAGAAATCTTGTGCAAAAGCAACAAAACTTTGGTGTGGGGTTTTTGCCCAAGCTCACCCCACTGATCTTGTTTCAGTATTATTGAAATGTAATGAAATAATTCTGCTGAGCGGTTTTAAAATTCTACCCTGAAGACCATCATTGTGACATATGTGCATATTTGTGTGTCTGTATCCTTTCTAATTATAACAGCCATGTTTTCTAAGAGACTTGGAGTGTCTTACAGTATTTGTCAGCTCAGCTGTGTGTCTTGTGGCTTACTTTTTTAGATTTGTGTGTGGATATCATTGGAGGAAATGAAGTAGCGCCACACTCGAGACCATTCATGGCCCAAATCAAGGGACGAAGAGGAATTATTTGTGGAGGAGCTTTAATTAAGGAAAACTGGGTGTTAACAGCTGCACACTGTAACACGTAAGTTCTTACTCTGATTCAGAGATTGCCCTTAGAGGGTGTCTGATATCTCTGTTCAAGCAGGAGAGTTAGTTTATCTGGTAATTTTATCCATTTATCATGACCATGATTAAGTTCTAATTACTGTGCATTATAGGTTCTATCATCAAATTTGTTATAGTGAGTAAAAAAATACAACAAAGTATACTGATCATATCTGTTTCTGAAGAGATATCTAAAAACTTCAAGCTGCACATTAGCATAGAATAGCAATACTGAAGCAGTGAATTTGGGGAAAAGTTTTATCCCTGTTTTCTCAGTCAACCTGTACACTAGATGAGAGGAGTGTCCAGTCTAAACTGCTGCTCTGAGAAAAAAAATTAATTCTTGTAATTTTATTCTATAAGAGATACACAATTGACTGCAGAAAAGACAGCATGGGGTTAACACAGGAGCAAAAATCCTCCAAACAGCTGACAGGAGGCACTGAGAGATCTCTGCCTTGCCTGGTATGTTGGCTGGGCAGACATCTTTCTTCTCCTGCCCAAATCAAGATGCAAATGGATATTTAGCTCTAGTGAGTCCTTCAGCGAGGCAAGAAGTGAGTTTTGAATTACATCCCACCCCTACTTGCTTTTGTGAGGAGGACTGAAGCTGCTATTGAGCCAGACCTCACACAGGTTCTGTCACCAGGACCAGTGAGCCACTGGACTCTGCAGACACCAGAGAAATGTCCATCTGTCCTGTCCAGACAGGGAGATCTGTGGGACCTACTGTAAAGAGAGCACTGGGCCCAAAAACTGTGTGTTAACAGAAAGTAAAGAATGTTTCCAAATGAGATTCTGTTTAAGAGAAAATACAATTAATTATGAACCTAATGATGGCTCAGTCAACAGACAGCTCTCAGCAGATGAAAGAAAGGAGCGACCGCTTTCCAGGGTTGCATTTTCCACAATAAGACATGAATGAGTGCCAATATGCACATCTCCTAGAATATTCTCTCATTGAGCTGTGGGATGTGTTGTTTGCCCAAGAGCAGCTGTACCTGTAGTCAGGCAGTAATGTCTGCTTGACCTGCTTGGCCAAGGAGTGCCAGGCTGCTGGTCTCTGTCAGAGAGCCACAGCAGGCGCAACTCTGACACCACTTGAGGATCTTGGAAGCACAGGAAGTTGCAGAAAAACCTAGAGAAGAGGAATGAACTGTGTCTCACACAGATTCAGAAAGTGGTGTTGAAATATGTTAGAGTAAAGCAATGGTACATTTCAATACAGTCAGGATATCTGAACTAACACTGCTGTGGCCTATTTTCCTAAATTTTCAGAACAAATTATAGAGGACACTGTTGGTGAGACAAGTGCCCACAGCAAATCTGGTGCATCCACCAGATCCACCACTCATTCAGTTCCCAAAAGGGAACAACAGGGATGGAAACAGCGTCAAGTACCTGAAACTTTTCTGTGCTCCTGGGAAGCTGAAAATAAGATAGTATGAAGTTTGATTCACTGAGTCATATTTTTCTTTTAGCTGTTGTATGAACAAGGTCATCTTTTTGATATTTCTAGTTACTGTTCTTTTCAGGCACAGGAAAAGAGACTGTAGCAGCTGGTCATTATAGCACCACATTATTACCAGCAAAAAATTTAGGGTTACATCAAAGTGAATCCAAATAACTATGTAGTCCTTTCCTCAGGAAAAAAAGCAAAGTTATTCTTGGAGCCCATTCATCAAAAAAAAGAGAAAAAGAACAGCAAGCTTTTCAGATTGCAGAACATTTTCCTCATCCATGCTACAACCCCAGTACCAAGGAAAATGACATTATGCTGCTTCAGGTACAGATTTATATATCACTTATGGAATATAACACTACACTGAACTATTTTCTTCCTTCATCTCATCTAGGGAGATGAGCCAAGGGAGTTTCTGGGGCCTTTTTTTCTGGAGTGATATTGTCTGGTCTGCTAATCCAACAGCCTGGGGAATTGGGGATGCATTGGTAAATAAGGCAAGCAACAATTCCTGTAATTGTTGCCACGGCTAGTATACACATTCTGGAGCTTGATCAAGACATTTCAGTTTATGGCTTTTCCATACAGGAATAAAAACACATGCAGATAAAACATTTGGTTAAAAGCACTAACGTTCTGTCTGAAAAGGAGTTCTAATTAAAATGTCTGGCTTTTCTGATCTTCAGTTTTGCCAGCATCAGTAATTACTGTTATTTTGTCTTCTAAATGGTCTGAGAGCCAAAGAAGTAAAATAAGATGATTTTTAGAGCTAATAGATTATCAAAGTGGGTTCTTATGAGACAAAGAATACTCATTTTCCCACTCTTACGTTGATGACATAACTACTGTCACAAAGAATTGAGGAATCTCAGAAAGGGATTTCTTTAATTATCATAATGGGAAAGATCCAATGGTTAATATGCAAGGGCCTCTGTTAGACTCTGTGCCATAATACCTATTTTCCGTATCTTCTACAGCTTCGGGGAAGAGCAAAACTTAATAAAGCTGTGCAAACAATCCCCCTGCCTCCTTCAGATTATGATCCCAAACCAGGAACAGTTTGCACAGTAGCAGGATGGGGTATGACTACAAGTCCTGTGAGAAATCGTCCAGGCAATCTCCCTTCTGCCCTGATGGAAGTCAATGTCACTGTCATCAGGAGGGAAATATGCAACGATAAAAAGCATTATAATGGCAAACCTGTCATAACAAAGAACATGATATGTGCAGGAGCTAAGAACAAGGATTCATGTCATGTAAGTATATCTACTATGACTGCATAAATCGTATAATAAAAATAAAATATAATGTACCAGCATTACACATTCACGATCTCTGTCTCTCTTAAAATCAGTGAAGAATTTTATCAAATGTCAGTGAATTTACTAAAGCTTGTTCTTCCAAGCCTTAAAATCAAAACTTAAGATGAGTAAATTCACCTTCACAGCCTTTCAATATTGCAGTTGTGTCCAGGCATGGCAGATAGCTATCCTCATCTTCAATAAAATGAGTTTAATACTAAAATATCCACAAAACAGCTTACGAGCCCATTTGCAAGTAGATAATCTCAGTGGAACAACTTATTTGATGTCAGAAGACTTTGAAATAGGTTTTGCTGAAATGCTAAAAAGCATTTTAACAGTGTTCCAAGTCAAGTACAGGACTATGTAAGAACTGCCACATTTTAAAATATTTAAATATTGCATTTAAAAGAGTTTGAATTTCTGGAGGCTTACACTTTCCATGAGGAACGTTTTCAGCTTTTTTTCTTTATTTGCAAAGAGACTGTTTCTTCCCTAGCTAGATTCATTCCCCATTATACACACTTGAATGATCAGATTGAATTATATTAAGTCTTTTTATTCATTTGTTTTGCTGTCTGAAATCCTAATTTCCAAGGAGGAAAAAATGATCCTTAATAACACTGGCTACATTTTTATTTTCTCCATCTAACTAGTGAAAATTTTATTTAAAGGAAACATTTTTTAGCTTTTGTTGATTTGAATGACTGTATTTTCCCTTTTTTTAGGGGGACTCTGGTGGACCTTTAAGATGTAATAATATTATGAGAGGCATCACTTCATTTGGGAAGAAGAAATGTGGCAATGCTGATGGCCCTGGTGTCTACACTCGACTCACCAAGCAACACCTTAAATGGATAAGGAAAACCATAGGGGGGGCCTAGCAAATTGGGTTTGGGCCACATGGTTTGTGTAAATGGGCTTTTAAAAACAGCTTCAGTAGTCTGGTAAAAGAGGTATTCTCACACTGAGTTTCGGCAGCTTGATGTAGTTCTGCTACAATGGCATTTATAGCTTACACTGTCAGCCATGGAGTCATTGGGGGTATTTGGGGCTGAGGATTCCAACATCCCTGTAGTGCATGTTCACACTGAGCTCTACACGGACTGGTATTTCAAATCAAGAATCTAATCCTTGTTTGGGTCCTCATTCCTTATTAAGTATATATAGCACTCTTTTGTACCTGGATTTCTGAAAATTAGTGGTGTGCTATGTACAAGTACAGACACCTAAAAACGTTTTAGGTTTCTCTGCAGCAAAGCTCTTGGTTTTATAGATGTAGTGGATTGTAAAGCTTCAGAAAATTTAATTGCAGCAATTGTGGGACATAGGTATTAATTTTCTGACTGTCTTGTATTTGAAACCTCTAGATTTTATCCCTTTATGTACTTTGCATTTAATAAAGCAATGGCAATAAAAATCTGCTGCTTTCAGCTGTCCATTTATGTGGAAAGCGCTGACTCTTGCAGCATAGATGCTCCATGTACTACCAATAGGATCTGTTAACTATCTGTGTAATGTTCCATACATGTTAAATGTTTGCAAAACATACCAAAATAAGCAGCACTGTGTTTAAAAAAATTTCTGAAAGCCCACGCTTCAGAGAAATGACATGACTGTATCAATATGATACAGCACTGTTGATAATATAAAGCACTCTTAATTTTATGATGCCAATAGTGCTGCTTCAGACATGCAGTGAAATTTTTAAGGGCTTAAACAAGTATTTGTCAAGCAGCAAACAGACCTCTTGTGAAAAATGTTTCTGCCTGCTTCTGTATTAACAGACGAGCATTTTCAATGCCATGAGCACCTCAAAAAGGGCTTGGATTTATCTTGTGTTGCTTCAAGAGGTTTTTATTTGGAGGTAGACATTAGCTAAGAGAAAGCAGGGAACATTCAGTGGTGGAGATATTTTGCATTGATTTTAATTTCAAAATTACTGCTCCATCCATCCTTGGTAATTAAGCACTACTTACAAACACAATGAGAAAGCACAAACTAAAACTTTTTTACACAACTGCATTTACCTAATGTCATTAAGAAGAGACAGTAGTTTTCTCATTAGAGAAGATAAAGAAGGCCTGAACTACAGGGATCTCTACTGGAAGTTCAGATGATGAAAAACATCTTTTTTTCCCTGTGTTACAAACATTACTCAGTCAGAACTTTCCATATTCCTATTCTTATTCATAAATTGTTTTTTTCACTCTTGGTCTGAATACACAATGTGTACACACAAAGGGGGACACAAACACAGAAGCAAAGCAGGAGCAGAGAAAAAGACTCTCAGACAAATAAGATTGCATCAGTGAAACTGAGAAGAGAATTTGACCCACTGACTGCTACCAACAACCAAAGCAGTGACTTGATTCTGTGTTTAAACACACAGGAAATAAGAAATTTCAGAATTTTTTATTCTTGCAAACTACCAAACCCCTGCTTAGGCAAAAACTAATTCTTAAAACCTTCAGGAAACAAAATTGTCCTTATTATCTTGCAGCTCACCTAGGCCTGTTTCACCCTTCCCATACATTAGTCTTGCTTCATTTCTTTGTTCAGATTTTCACTGCCTTTCTTTCCTCATGCTGTTGCATTATCTCAGCATTCTGCTTCCTCTTCGGCAGGATTTTTCTTTCTCTCCAAAAGTCACAAACAGCACCCTTGTCAGTGGAAAATCCCTCTCAAATCCTGTAATTCAAGTATTTCCTAATTTTCCAGATGGTGGTTCTGAGCCAAGTGTTGGAGAAGCCTTAGAGATCAGGAAGGATAGGTTCTGACCAAGGAGAAGTTTTTAATGCATGAAGAAATGTGTTGCAGAAAAATGTGGAAAACGTGCAGCTTTCCTCTTGTAGTCTGAAATTTAGGACCTACCCCAAAATACTTTTTAAATGGTGTTTTTTTCACATGGATGTTTTTAGTGAATTGTGCAAAATAAGCCTGTAGAGTTGGACTTACAGGGTAAAACCAAAATTTTACCTTCTGTCACTACTGCCAGTAGCATAAACCTGTAGAAAAAAAGAAGCAGCAAGAGAGAACTGCATTTTCCTCTAGATGGGGAGGTCTCTGCTCAAGAGGCATGATATGAGCCCATTCACCACAGAGTTTCACCACTGTGGAATGGAGCCCACACTAGCTAAGAAAAATGCTATGATAATTTGATGTCCCTGTTTTCTTCTCAGTCTGGCTATATAATTGGAAGGAAGCAACAGATATAAACCACATCACAGAAATTCACCTAACATGTATGTAGGTAGCATCAAGTCAGGTCATGTAGGGGCAGAACTGGGCACATCTGCCCGACTCAGTGCTTTTAAGTGTGGGAACAAATGGATTGCTCAGTCATTATACTCCAGATGATTGTTTTGTCATATTGATATACCTGAGAAGAAAGACACTTGTACTGTATGAGCAATGAAGTTATTCTTCAGGCAAAAATTATTTTTGACCTTAAGTTTTGGGTTCTATATGTTGTACAGTGCTCCACCTTGGACAGGACTGTAGGGATGAAAATCTGATCTTAGTCAACTCAAATTTTCTCAAACCTCAGTGCCACCCCTGGAGACTCAGCTTTCAGTGGATACAGACCACAGACAAAGAACAAGTTGAGTTCTTAGAAACAGGTTCTGATTTCTGTCCATCCTGGGCCTGAGCAACATACCAGGCGTGTAACTGACAGTGAGCTAAAAGAATGCCATATTCTATAGGGAGGAAGTCAGGATTTCAAATTTTGACCAAGACTTCATATGTTAAGACCTCTGCACTGGCAGAATGAGGAACCTACGCAAGAATGTGGCCAGCTTTCAGCAGCTTTACACTCTGCACATTCAGAAAAAAGCACTAGAGTATGCATTTAATTTCACTTCAAATTAGTTACAGTCTGGAATGCACACTTGGATGTCTTCTCAGACATGGTCACATAATGGATCGACAGGTCACACAAACAAGGTCCTCTCGTAGTTATGGGCTTTTGAAATCAGTGGCTTTTCCCACTTTTAGATATTGTGCTTAAATACATCTTGACTAGTCATCTTAAATACAGCTTGACTAGTCAACACTGAGCTGTAAGTAACTAAGATATGAGAAGTTCTTAGGCTAAGAAACAGCCTTTCTTATTTTGACAATTCAGCATCCAACAAAATGTGCATGGTTGGTATTGGTCAGGTCCTTCCATGCTACAGCCTCCCATCTTGTGTCATGCACCTCCTCCTATACTGGATATAAATGATATAAATATAATTTAGGTGCTGCCAAAGGAAAGAGAGGATTTCTGGGCAAATCAAAAAATGCATGAGCAAAGAGACTAGTTCTACTCATTTATTTAACATTCAAAATGGGGGAAAATGTTTTTTACTATTCCTAAAACATTTTAAATTATTTAAAATACTGTTTTGAGTATTTAAATCAGATTCTAATTGTCTGATAAAATCTCTATAAACAAGCTTGTTCATATTGGAAGATAAGCACAGTATAAGCTATTTCCCACATTTGGGCATCAGTTTCTTGGCAGCAATTTCTCAATTGACAACCAGTATTACCATTTTCTGATCTTCTTTGAAGACCACATGAGATGACATGAGAACCCAGTAGCTGAGTAGCAGGTTTATTGCAATCTCTTACTAGCTAAATTACCTGAGGGGTCCCAACCTTCCAGAGCTAAAGTTAGCGACCACATAACTTGCGAGCAGCAGAAGATGAGGTCTTAAAAATCATGAGAACTAAAGACATGATAGTTTCACATTCATTTACAGAGACAACTTATGCCCCTGTCTGTTTCTTTTCATGCATTTGACCACAGTGTTATTTTTCATAGACTAGCACTGCCCTAGTCCCCTAATATCCTAATCTTTCCCAGCTACAGGAAATATTCTAAATAAATTTTCAGTTGTGAAAAAAAAAATTAATAAATAAAAGGACTCCAAACAATACAAGTTTCTGAGCTCAGAGGGCTTTTAATATAAAAATGCAAGAATGAATCCTTATCCCTTGCCTCTGATCATTCCTAACAATGAAAGCAAAGCTCCAAAGGTGTTTGTAGGCAGAACACAATGAATAGCACTACTCATCTGTATCTGAATACCTTCTGAGGCCCTATCTTGCAAGGCAAATATATGTTAATGTCCAAGGGTTTTATTCCTTGTGAGCACTAAATAAAATTCACAATATGATGACACCTGCACTATTTGCTGGCAACCAGAATTGAATTGGCACCCTTATGAAATGAACTAACAGTTGTGTTCAGCCCAAACAGCATGCTCCTATGCCCATCTGAATTCTTAATTAACTTATTACATAACTATGCATAATAATAGAATTATTATGCAATTTTTTGTATTTTAAATCACTGTCAAATATAGTTGGTGGGTTTAAGGAAAGGAAGCAATTAAAAATCTAGTTAAGACATTTTCCTAATTATGTTAATTATCATTACCATTATGAAAACAATAAACAATTCCCTGTAAATAATTTCTATTTAATTACATACTTAAGGTAGAACTCAAGGAGTATTTAGACAGATTCCATAAGACAATTTATGTGATACAAAGAACAAGGCCTGAACTGGTCTCTGCTCATCATAGTCCTTGAATAATTCAAGACAATATATATGAATTAGTATGTGGTTACCAGTGGGGATGCTAAGGTAATGTAAAATTTATTGCAAGAATCAAAGATAAAAGCAGGACCTAACACTTTATGCTAGTGCTTTGCACAGTTGGATTCCTTCTATGTTTGCTAATATAATTGAAATATACATTACATTATTCTTCAGAGTTAGGATATTTTTCCTTTAGGTTAAGACAAGCTACTAACATTTCACATAATAGACTGATAAGAAAATTTTGTTCTTTTAAATAAAATTGTACTGTCCTTTGTCATGTTTTTATTGGAAAGAAGACATATATTTTGAATTATTGAATGGGCTGAATATATTAATCACTGACTTTCAAGAAAAAAAGTCACAAGAATGAGCTCAAATAACTGTTATTAAAAAGCTTTGTTGCTGTGCATGCTCTCCCCAGACCCATGTTGTTTCCACAGACAAGACATCCCATCCACTGCCACAAAAATGAACCTACTCTGATCGGAGCTCAGGGTTATATGCAAGACTTTCCCTTTGTTACCTATAAAATAAAACATGTACAAAAGAAAAGGAAAGTTACATCAGAATTCTACACTGATTATGCCAGTCATTTTCACCACCCACACTATGGCTTGTTCCACTTTACTGCAGCAGAGAAACATTCTGCATAGGATGTGGGAAGCTATCATCCTCTATTGACTGTTTTCATATTAATAAGGAGCCAAAGGAAATATATTCTTAATAGGGAGTAGGCTTTACCTGTCTGCACCACTTTGAGGAGACATTTCTGCCAAAGGAACACATTGAACCTGAACTACTATTGTCCATGCATTCACAATGTCAGTCTCATCTGTGCTTGGTAATGTCTCTCACTGCTGAGCCTTCCCATCTGGCTGCACAGGCCTTGCAGACAGCTCACAGCAGCTGATCCAATAATGAGATACTGTCTCCAGCTGCTCAGTTATCACTGCTAAAGAGATCTTATAACAGTGACTCCACTAAGCCATTTAGTGGAACTGTGTTGTCAGTTTGTCTGCAGTTGTAGTAAATCTTGGGAGCTACACATGGAAAGCAGAAAGCTACCCAGTCTAGCAGCACAAAGAATGTACCAAACTCATTAACGTGGTTGTTGAAAAATCTCATCCACAAGCAGACACTGAACTTGAACTGAAGGCAGGAGAAATCTGTAACTCAATTGAGACTCTCAAGAACTGCGTTTACCTCATAGACTTCTTGTACCTTTTAGGGCTATGCCAATGCCAGGAAAATGCGTGAGGTTTTTAGGCACATGGCAGCAAGAGAAATTTGAAGCTTTGTTCCCTGAAGTTACTGGACTTTGTCTTTTCTGGCTGGGTCAGTTACTGGCAGTCACACTGGTAGGCTAAACCCCCAAGAGAAAAAAAATCTTCTGAGTAGTAGTTTCTAAAGCAGAACATATAAACCACATCCTAAAAGGAAGCACGAAAGTAAGAAGTCATGTGTGACGTGCTAAAATGAATGTGAGCGACCTGTGTCCTCCCATCACTCGTACCTGAGTTCCCCATGGACACAAGAGAATGGCACTCTTCTAGTTCAAGATACTACAAGGACAAACATGTGAGGAACTGTGCAGCCCTGTGACACCTAATGAAGGTCACTGCTGCCAATGCAACGTCTGCCCTTAAATTGTGAAGCTGATAGAGTGGCTCACTGGAAACACTATGGCTAAATGAAAATACCTGCTGTCCTGGTGCTGAGCTACATGAGTTCCTGCTAAACTTCTTTATTTTAATTTCAACACCACTAAATTATTTTAGCAGAGATCAATTTTCTAGCTTTGCTCCTTCTTAAGTTATTGAAATATACAGAATCTTTGTCAATATTTAGGATTGAGATTTTACAACTCGGTGAATTCCTTATGCTGTGTCTGTTCAGTGTCTGTAACAACTCTGAGGGAGGATGTTGAGTTATAATCTTTGGAGGCACCCAAAACTGTCCGTAACACTGATTGAAATTTAATTTACAGTTTAAGTCAAAAAGTAGTGGAGGGCAATAGAGACAAATCAGACAAGCTGAAATTACTCATTTGCATGGGTTTTTGGGTGGAGTTTTCTGGGTTTAAGTGCTCAACTGGTGCTGATAGGTCCTCATTCTTAGCTGGGGTCTTCAGCATTTGCAAGAGGTTTATAAAATGAAATTCAGTTACAGTTTGTCAGATCATTTCTGTGGGTGTAAAACTTATGTGGTTAAAAGTGTCTGAGGTTGATTAGAACCATCTAAGTTGCAATCATCCACCACAGCATTTATTCTGATTGTATCTTGATACTTCCACAATTTTTCCCTGTATTTAATTTCTTACAGTGAGTTATTAGGGGTCTTCATAAGCAGGAATATGTCTGTGTAGCAATGATCTGGTCTTTTCTGTTCATGAATAACACCAGAGACGAGGAGGCTTAGCAAGAAACAACCTCTGCATATGATGTCGCCCTACAGCACCATGGAACAATACAGAGCTATAAGGAACTCCAGTTTCTCTGTCAGGGTGCAAGGGAAACACTCTGCAACACATTTATTCACAACAAAATCCTTCATCAAAGCACAGACATGTTTAAATAATACATGGAGATTTGGTTTAGACATCATTTGAAAGCTGGTTCAGTATCCTTACATCATGAGATGCAAAATCATCTATTTATTTAGAAGGGCCATTTACTTGTTTTCAACTCTTCAACGTACTGTTGCTTTATTGTTCTATCTAAACATGGTAACTACCTATTAGTATAAAAAAACCCTCAAAACACATCCTTAGCTACGCTGTAATAGCTCCAGCAAACCAAATTATGCTGCTCCACTACAGCTGAGAACCTGTTCCTTTGTCTCCTAATATTCAAACTCCAGAAAGCAGATGTTTTTTCTCTGACTCTTACACCTCTCCTCACCCTAGTGCTCTGGGAACTTTTCTTCCCCTTCATCATTCTCTCTGCATTTAGAGTTTTGGCCAAGACTGTCATTGCCAGCAAGGAAAGACGATGAAAAGTGTCTGGCTTCAAAACTGTCTCCTCTTCCATCACTTCTGCACGGAGACAGAAGTGGTGAATGAGAAACAACAAACTGCTTCTGAGTCAATCACACATGGTGGAGCTGAGAACAGCACAATTGCACATCCAGAGAAAATCCTGCTGTTCCTCTCACTGCTGAACCACCCTCAAAGTCAGTGGCAGTTTGCCAAATCAACACAGCTATACAAAAAGAACATAGCCGAAGTATGCAGACATTTCATCATTTCACCTGTGAATCTGTAATTGCACTTTGGATGATTTTCTCACAATTCATATGCCAGACACTCAAAATCCCATCTTTCATTCCACCTCGTGTAGCAAGGACTTTCGACTGCCAAGGACACCAGGTCATAACCTAAACAATAAAAAGAAAACAGATGCCAGAATAGATTAGGAGGTCAGATGGAAGAATAGAGGCATTTTAGCTTGGAGTCTAGCTGTTAAAATGAACTACTACAAGCACCCAGCATCTACACTCTGGGCAGAGTAGAATCCCAGAACTCCCAATGCTGCTTCCCTTGCCTTTGTTTCACAGCCTACACTGTTCCACACACCCTCATGAAACTACAACTTCTCTGCTTGCCCTTCAGAGGCCACAGACTCACACATCAGAACAGAAGAACCGAGTAGGATAGAGTCTTGCCTAAGCCAAGCCGTCACAGAAGTCTAAGGAAAGTGGCCTACAGGGCTTACAAGAGAACTGGTTTCTCCCAGGATATTTCCAGGATATGTCTAAGGCCCAAAATCTACCTGAAGAAAACTTCTCAGAGCTCAGTTTCACATATTTCAATAAATTTCCCTGATCCTTTAACCCCAGCACTACAGTCCAACCTCAGATTCTTTTGGGAGAACAAGCATCTTGTAAATACTCTACTCTTCTGCCTCTTAATAGTATTACCTGACCTATCTCCCACACAGACAGACACTACATAAAGAATCTTAAATAATTTTATTTAAAATTTCCTTCTTCAGATTATTTGTCACCAACAATGGCATGAAAACATGGTCAGGAGGGCAAAAGTAACCTCATATATTAAATTATTGCAGCAGAGGTAGTTTTCCAAAACCCCAAAAATCAAAATATCTTGTTTGCAAACTTGTAAGCATTACACCACCAAACTTTTCTGTGAAGATACATAGATACAAGAAATTGTGATAAACATTATTTCTGTTTGGCAATATATTTACAAAGGCCTACTAATCCAGTATCAAAGCCCTAGCAAGCTTACCTACTAAGAGAATTGGTTTTAAAATTAATAGCATTACGGACAGAAGACACTAATAGACATCAGTGAGATAATTTGAGATAATTTGCCTGAGCAACATGCCTTCTTCATATGCTTTAACTGCTAAGAAAGGACGTATGGTTTTCAGTGCCTGCAACTGCAATTTCACCCCAGGGCTGCTAGGCCAGATATTCAATGTACCGCCTCTAGACCAAATTGCCAGCAACATGTTGGCTAGTGAAAATTTCAGGCTGCAAATGATTTGTTTGTTTTGACAAAGAATCCCAACACGGTGCTGAGCACTCTGAACTTCAGAGTGAAGGGCAAATCCTAGTAGTGAACCACTGCAGACGAGAACAGACAGCATAGATTTAATGGTAATGGAACATGAAAAGCAACTCCATCACACCAGTGTTTCTTCAGAAGCAAACCACATCAGAGTGAAGCAGCAGAACAGCAGTGTTTCAGTAAGAGGAAGCACAGAACAGCCACCAAAGCACACCCTGGCTGCAGAGGTGCCTGACAGCAGGAAGGAGCCAAGCAGCTGCCCCATTCCAGCCAGGTGGAACACCTGCTGACTCTCACGTTTCTTTTCCACGAGCACAGTCTATGCCACTAATCTACACTCTGTTCAACTGCTGAGCCATTTGATGTAAACTATTGCCTGTTCTCCATGAAAAACCCTTTCACTAGGTGATTTTTGCCAAAGCCAGGTGTGACTCCATGCCCAACTGAGAGGCGGTGTAAAACTGCATTGTTCTGCTAAAGGGCTTTCTGGCAAGTTACCTGTATTCTTTGGTTCTGTCCCTTCCCTTGCCTTGTTTCTCCCTCCCACTCCAAGGCTTTAGAAAAATCTGCACAGCCTGACACTGCTGCACCAGCTGCTTGCTAGGAAATGGATTCACAGTTCTACAATATCATCAGTCTAATACTCTGTTCCAGTGTCAGTCTACCAAAGTCAGGAAGGAATACCCTGCCTGGAAGCACTGCTACTGACAAAGTTTAGCTCCTAGATATGGCTTTTGCACATTAATATGGGAGTTGAACTGAAAATACTGAAAATACCTTGCAATACATTTTGCCATTTTTTATGAATATTACTTACATTAATCCTATGACAAATCAGAAGAGATTCCTGCTGAAATTCACACTTAAAACTAGTACGATGCTGAAATAAAATCACCAAGTTCAATACAATCCTTTTAGGTATCTGAGAAACAGGTATATGACATTATTGCAATAGATTTATTTAAGGATTTTAATTATATTAATAAGGGTTAGTAACTGGAAACTTTCCCACAATGACTGTTAAAGGTTTTTCAGATACATATTGAATTACTTAGAAGCACTGAAAATGCACACACAAGCCTGACTTACTGCAAGATATGTCCTTGTGTTGTGCTTGTGTAATGGACTTTATGGTACTGAAATTTATTTACAGATTCATGATGATGCGCTGTTGGACTATTTTTAACCACAACAATTACAATGTAATCCCAAAGTCAATTGATACTTTGGAAACTTCACAGCGAAGTTCAGTGTAAGAATGTTGCTCTAATTTTAGTAATAATTAATATTAACTCCATGTACTTTTTTTTTTTCTCCTTGTGCAGTTATTTTAACTCTGCACTAATATTAGAATTATCTGGTTAATTTCACACCTAGTAAAATAAAACCTAAGGCATCAACCATAACTGTAGTTCACAGGTTCACACTGAATTTTGTCATCAATTTCTGCTCCGAAGTTCCTGTTCTTTTCACTGCTTTGGCCAGGAGGAAATGTGAACCCAAACTATTTCTTACTGCAGTGAGGTTATGCCACTTGGCACTGGCAGGATGTTACACCTGCATCCTTGTAACCTAACCCACACAGCACAATTGCAACTGCAGTTTATTAACTGTTTGTTCAGGTGGTATGCCTGTACCTCCTTGCACCTCCACCTTGCAGACCTCATACAATCACAACCAGAACATCTTGTGAAACCAAACATAAATCTACCACTGCTGCTCTTATCAAGAGATACTAGTTTCATTGTGAGTTAACAATAAAGTCAGCCTACCCTCGCTATTATCTTTCTATTTAAGTAAAACAGAACACTAACATATGATTTTAAAATCACAGAGGTATTCATCATGCACAAGTCTCTCCTCAGCCCCTTCATGTGAGAGTCAAAGATCTGAAACAGAAAGTGGGATGGAAAAAAAACCACAAGAATACATCTGATCTTTGTCATCTGAGCCCACATACTGAAATGATACCTAAATGCAAAATATTCACCTGCTACTAAAAATACACCCTTGACAATGCAAAGGTCAACCATTCCATCCCTTCTTGGGTTGCAGATAGCAATGAGCTGGCCTTTTGCTTGCAGAGAGCTAGAGAGTGTGTACAACTAGAGAGCTAGAGAGATGTGCAGCTCCTAACAGCCCTGCTCTGCTGTGCATTTGGGAAGACAGATGGAGTCTTGATATCAATGGTGGGGCCATCTAAGTCACACACTGTTTCCCCAGCACTGGGCAGGCCATGGTATTTGAAGTTCAGACCCACGGGACACAAAACGATTTCAAGCTCGGGCTTTGCACAAAGCCAGTCACAGTTTCCAAGGCATAGTGAAATTCTGCAAGTGGTGACAGATTTTTGGGAAGAGAATAAGAAACAGAGACTGCAGAAACAGGTTAAATCCTCTTTGGCTGCTTTCCTGTCATATAAATCTACTACTGATTTCTGAGATGGGGGGGAGAGATGGGGGAAGAGGTAAATCACATTTGAACAAAGCCAAGAAAATCAGCTAAAATGAATGAGTCATCTGCCTGAGTAAAAGCAGCAGGGCTCTTTCTGGGAATAGACTTTACTGTTCACCTGCTCAGAACACAATTATTCCAGCCTCAATTACAGACAGGTGGCCAAACATATTTCTCAGCCTCTTTCTGGTTTCAATGTTTCACAACTGCCAATCCAAAACAAACAAGAAATAAAAAATTTGACAGCAGGAAGAAAGAAAAATTTGTTCCTTTCATTTGTTTACAATTTGGCCACTCCCCAGTTATGAACTGACATAATGAAAACTTGAAGCTCATTTATTTCACAAGTAAGACCATGAGTACTTCCAAATTTCAATACCTTTATCAGTGATGCAGAAGTCAGACTGAATTGAAGAGGTACATACCTGTGAGTTTAAAGCTATTTATTTACATGTCAGTCTTTGTGAGTTCATACATGGAAGCACTGTACTTCAGTGCCTTCAGATTTCTGACTCATGACTGCAGCAGGTAGGGCCAGGACTTATCTTAGCATCTCAGCTACAGGCACAAAAAATCCTCTTTTTAGTAGTAGTGTCGCATAACAGTAGGCACAGATAAGTGTGTATAATCAGATTGAAGTCAAATTCTCAAATGTGAACCTATAAGGAGTGTTTTGGATTGAACTGTAAAGACATTGACAGCTAGAGTGATCTTAGCAAAAGACATACAAGAAAAACATAGCCTGTGCTAAACAAAATAATTTAATGGGAGTTCCTCTTACTGATGGAAAAATAATCTGACTGTCACTGGAAAACTGCACCATTAATTCAGCCATCAGCTTTTTTTGTTTTAGGAGCTTCATTGCACGCAGCTAATTCTGGATGTCACTAGGTGTGGATGTTCACTAAGGTAGGTTATGACACTGGGAAGTGCTACATATGTTTTCAGCAGAGTTCTTCCATAGTCTAGTCAACCTTCTCAATTTGTGTCCATTAAAAAAAACCCAGTATCAAATAGTTTGGTAGCCACTTTAGCTAAAAATGGAGAAAGACCAAAAAAAAGTAAGTTATCTAGTACTTGCACTTCTCAATCACTCATCCAAAATGCAAGGGATATTCCTTTTCATCCAAGCCAGACATAAAACGTGTTTGGAACTGGAATTCAAATCAATGCTTTCAACAGCTTTCAAATCAAGAGTTTGTCCATTCCAGATATGTGCAGCAGGTCCGACAGGCATAGGAATGAGATTCTCAAGGCTCCAGCCCAGCATGTTTAGCTCTAGAAGAAAGCTACTAAAAATTACTGCAAAAAACCAGTAGATAATAAGCTGGGGTAAGGGGCACTATGTTTGGGGGAGAGAGACTATGGAAAAACATCCAGAGAATTCTTCTACGAAACCTTTACTGGCAAGCATTCCACTTACATGAAGGAGAATACCTCTGACAAGCCCAGGTCTTTGTAAGTCTAATCTCCTCAAATGTATATGTTTACACAACAGCATCTGAGTTACAGTTTACCCACTAAAATTTTTTAATCTCTCTGCCACATCACTCACCCTAACTTCTTCCACCAGAAATGAGACTCCTTCTCCAACAGATACAGACCCAAAAACACCCTTGTTCTAAGGTGATTCTTGTGACTGACACATAGGACAGAGTCTATATGATACAGTTTGTCCACCATCTTTGAGTTAATGATAACATTTACCCTGCAAATGGTAGGGGAAAATGCAAAAAGTTATTAAGGAAACTCTGCTCCTCATCTTCAGGGCTTGCTCAGTAAATGGAGTGGGAGTACTGCCTCCATTGTCCCTGAAACAGGGCACACTGCACTTGCAACACAAATCTCTGTAATAATTAGCTTCAGAACACCCTGTTATGTCATGTAAGTCAGCAGCAGATGGTGTACGACATTTAATACCAAACCAGAACATTCTCATTTTGCATGACCCCAAAGCAAAGGATGTGCTACCATAATCCAAGGTCTGGCATCTTTTTTTGGTGACTGAAATTTCTCTGGAGAGCAGCTGAATCCATCAGCCTGTTTAATTATAGACCTGACTGTTGCAGCAGAAATCATTTCTGTAGACCACTGTTGTTAATGTTGTCAGTCTCAGCACCTTGTGCATTATCAGTGTATTCATGTATATATCAGTATGATATATACATGAACATGAACCTTTATCCTGTTCATGGGTATATATGGGCACTTGCAAAGCTATGCTGAAAAAGTCTTCCCAGAGACAATTATAAATGCATATACATAAATAGTTTGTTAGATCTTATGAAGTACTCAAAATCTTCAGACCTAAGATTTACGTGTGTAACTTTTGAGTGTTTAATTTTTGCGTCCTCTCCAAAAAGACATGAGTGAGAATTTACAAGGTGTCACCCAAACCACAAATGTTGTCACTGCTATCTTCCAAAAAAAGATATTTCAAAGTCCACTCAGTGAAACTGCTGCTGTGGCTACTGGCTGCTAGACAGCCAAGGCTGATTGCTGAAACATTTAACTTAATTTTAAGTGGAGGTAGATCTATTTGATTTAAAAGCTGTATTGAGATCTATAGCTGAAGGAAGGTGTATGAGAGTTACATCCTGCTGCTTTTCCATTTTATGTGAAGGGGACACATCACCATCTTTCTTGAAATACACAGAAGAATTCACAGTCTGTGAAAAAAACTAACACATTGGAGGAATTAACTTAATCATTGCAGTCAGTAGTATGAAGCCTCACTTCTTGCTCCAAAGGTGTGGATGGCTTCATGGTGGTAACACTCCTCAGGTCATTTTGGGTCCCCTCTTGACATCCTGCATTTGAAGATTCACCACACATAAATCAGTAACACAAAAAAGCACCACCATCTTTTCAAAGGCCTAAGCCTTTCACATTCTCATTATATTTGCCTCTACACACCTCAGAGGAGGCTTGAAGGGCCTAATTCATTCTGGGTAGGCTCAAAAAACTGGACACACTAGACTAGGGAGAAGCCACATTTCAACAGCTTTTTGAAACCCCCATGCATTTAGCCAGGTACAGCTAAGAATAGGCTCCACTGTATTTTGTTTAATAATTAATATAAAATATGGTGGTTTTTCTCTTTTTTTGCCTTTTGCAGAATTTGCTAGCAGCAGAATTGTTCCTGTGCGCTGTCCTGCTCCAAAACCCCTTATACAGTAATTTATTCTTTTACTCTCTGGGCTTTATTTCCCCACAAATGTCTGCCCCACTGACACCTAACCACAGGAAAAGGTTTTTAAAGCAAACGCCCTTCGGTCACACCACAGTGAGCTCATGACAGCACAGTAACGAGAAACAAAAGCCAATACAGGTGTGAGAAAGAAGAGTCATCTTTTGTGGTCACTGTCTACATTAGGCTGCAAAGATTCCTCAGCACTATGAAAAAAAGCCAGATCATTAGTGTTTTTAACAATTTAATGCTAGATTTTTATGTGTAAGAAATTATATTGCTATAGTATATAGAGCAAAATGCTGAAGACCCACATTTTTGCAATTTTCTCTGTGTTTTACTTTCCTTCTTCAAATTATTCCCCAGAAAGTAGTAATTACAATGAAACTTAAAAGCTTCAAGGGCAGAATATTATACTTATCTCTACAACTAACCTCTCTGGTTCAAAAAATAATTCAACGCTGATAAAATGTTTGTACTCTGTAAATATACACATACACATCCTACATAAAATTTCAGTGACAGTTGTGGAAAAATTACATTATAAATCCCTTCCATACTCTGTCCTTAACCTTATCCCCTATTCCAAAATTCAATTGGACAGGCTGCAAATGTTTCTCCTCTTAGTTGTAGTATTCCTTCTTTCTAAAGATGAGCAAGTGGATTACAGTAATTTTCTTATGTGTCTAAAATTCTGTGGAGTTAATTAAGGTTTGCAGGAATGACCTCAGGTCTGCACAATGGGCTTTGTAACACTGCATTCTAACCCTAAAAAGGTCTAACATTACTGAAATGAAACTTTGCAGTACAGAAAAAACTGTATTTCTAATATCTAGATTTTTTTATTACTTTTGAAAAATTTTCAAAGGCTTTTTCTGAATCCCAACAAGTAAAATAATTCATAAAATTTAGGGCACTTAATTGTAATATTCAATGAATAGTCACATTTCTGAAACTCTGTATACAATTTTCTTCTTTAATGCTGGTAGCTGGTAATATGGAATGAGACAGTAACAGGTTAAATCGTCTCTAACTCATTTCAGCATTCTCTTCTCTTGTGAGTAATTCATCTAGCCCAAATCATACTGGTTACCCTTTCAGCTTTATCCACCTACTTCATGGGTACATTAATATGCACAACAGGCACGTTAATATGCATAACAGGCATAAGTTAACAGGCATTTCTGAGTGGAAATTAAATTTCATTGTGCCATTTTGTTATTTTGCCTGGATAGTGGTGAATATCACTGACTTTTGGTAAGATTTTGGCACTCACATGCCTGTGTCAATTCTCAAAATGAAACTCAGGAAGTGATAAGTTGTCAGTACTATCCCATCAAACTACTCAATTAACAATAGGTGGGTGGCATCAAACCTGATATTCTTAAAGCCTGTATTCATCTGTCATCAAGAGAAAAAAACACTGGGATTTTTCCTTGTACTGTTGCTATTAACTGCTCTGAAATGAGGCTTATTTGCGCTGAAGAAAGCAACAAAAGAAAATACAAATCTACCACATAAACCCCAATTTCTTCTACAAGGGGTGAAATCCAGATTGATAAAGAGAAATAGCCAGAGCACCAAAACAAATCATCTTTCCAAGGCAGAAGACACCAAAATATTATTCTGATTTTTAATGAATGGTATCACACTCAAATAAGTATGGGAATACCTGTACAATTTCTTTTCAGATTCCCCCTGTTTTCAAATCACTTGATCATTCACACCCCCTAATGCCCAGTCAATCATAGGTCATTTTATGTAGTAAATCACCAACTCCTCCACAGATGAAACCAGCAGCAGTGCTAGGGAAAGTTTGGCCTTTCCCTGCAGGCAAGAGCAACAAAACTCCAGTACCTTTGCATGCACTGATCTCAGGTACTCCACAGTCCATATAACATATATCCCCTGCCCCTTCCACAGCACAACCCTATACTGCTTGTAGTGTCCTGAAACAGAAAAGCTAAATGAAATTAATGTTTTAGGACCACCAGTGTATTGGATGTGGGCCAAAGGAGAGCCAGGTAAGATGCTAGGAGTTAACCACACTGAAAAAGCTGGAATACTGTGTTCAGAGGTTGTGAGAACTCTAGAAATAGCTGTGGGCAGGTAGCTCTCAGCCACTTTGTATTACTGGGTAACACTTACTGGAAGAGGTAGATGCACTTGCTTTTCCAGTGTAGATGCAGACTGTACTGTCTTATTGTTCAGTATGCCTGAAAATTGGAAGGTATCTTTCCAGATGCAACTAGTATTTTCCCAGACCTTCACATCACCACTTTCTGCAATGCTATATCCAACCTCTGGAACCATTTGGAAGCTAAGCTGAAGTGAAAATTTGACTGAATTAAGAAGTCAGTTGAAAAACATATTTAAATATTGTGGACAACACCAATCCCATCAGAGGACTCAATAGTCATTACATAAAAGCCTCAAAACAGCCTGTCTCTGGGATGGGAAATGAATAACAAATACAGAATATCAAATCATGTTCAAATCATATTGCTGTAACCTGAAAGACTCAAGATATTTTTCCTTCCATAATACATGGTTTCACTGCTAATGATCACACACACTTTAACAAAGCTCTTTGAACAAGGCCACCTTAGCAGTGGAAGAAGGTCCAAACCTGGATTACTGCCTGGGTTACCTGTCAAACCTTAGTGACCTCTTGTCCTCTTCTGAACTGGCATTTGGGCTACTGTTATGAGCTTGCAGGGACATTTCCCGGATGCAGTCAATAAATGTGTCTGTGAGGGAAGAGCAGTTCTGTGGTGCACACACTGCAGGGCCATTGATTACAGCATCACACCCCCTGGATGTCAGAGTCCTCCCTCAAACCAGGCCCACAGACACTCCACTCCATGATCCCATTCCCTAAACCAGGGCTACAATATAAAGTGGAAAATAGCTACAAGGTATGTCTGAGGAATATGACCTTAAAAATTACATTAACATTTCCTTGCGTATGAAAGAAAGAGATGATGCAGCAAAAATAAGGAAAGAGATCTGAATCATTACATCTTTAACCAAGATTCAAAGAATCAGATCCGCTCACACAGGCAGAAATATCTTCATCAATTCCTAATAATATGCATTTCTTCACAATGGTCACTGAGATGACTCCTCTGATGTCAACTTTCTGCTTGTTCTGTAATTATTTATACATAGTAATGTGGAAATGCAGTAGATATTTTTACCAGCCATTCAAGATTAGTGAATTCTTTCTCTCCAATGTCTGTGAAATCTGCCCTTCCACGCACAGTCTGTGTCACTCTTCTTCAACACCCTGCTGCAATCATGACAAGAAAGGTCTTGAAAAACATAACTGGAAAATAGAAGTGTTTCTCCTTTATATATTCCAGCTGTTCTACAGCAGGCTTTCAGCTTTGAGAGGCATTTTCTGTACGATTTATACAGACAACTTGGCAGAAAGCTAATCACATTGCTTGGACACGTGTCCCTCTAAAATTAGTGCAGACATTTCTGTGGAAAATTGATTGTGTATGCAAGGAAGTAATATTCTGTCCCACAGAGAGACCACACACACTCACTGGTATGTGAGAAGATTCTGTTTTCAGCAGACTATTCTCAACAGATCCCATTCCTTTATACTAACAGGCTGCACAAAGTAAATAGTCATTTATTACTGTATTTGAGAAGATAAGTAGATTTTCATATGGATTTAGCCAAGACAGACTTTCAAATGGGTTTAGGAAGAACTTACATTTTGTTCATACCACAACGTATTGCAAAGATGCCCATATCACAAATTTAGTAAAAGGTCGTAGTCCTGGATCTAGAACTCTGAACATGTTTGCTCTAACTCAGATTCTACATATAAGTCACAGCATAAATCTAGGTTTACACAGAATCCACATGAACCTCGTGAGGTTCAGTAAATCCAAGTTCAAAGTGCTGCCCATAGCTCAGTATCAACACAGGCTAGGAGATGAACAGATTGAGAGCAGCCCTGCCCAGAAGGATTTGGGGGCATGGATGGATAAAAGCTGGACATGAGCTGGAAATGGGCAGTGATAGCCAAGAAAACCAATTGTATCCTGGGCCACACAAAAACCGTGTGGCCAGCAAATTAAGGGAGGTGATCAGCTTCTCTGTTCTGCTCTGGTGAGATCCCATCTCAAGTGCTGTGTCCAGCTCTGAGGCCTTTAACACAAGAAAGACCTTTTGTGGGTCCAGAGCAGACGCACAAAAGTGATCAGAGGGCTGGAGCACTCTTCTGTGAGCACAGGCTGAGAGAGATGTGGTTGTTCAGCCTGAAGGAGGGGCACTGGGGAGTCCTTAATGTAGCCTTTCAGTACTTACAGGGGGCTGATAAGAAAGAGAAGTACAGGCCTTTTAGCAGGGCATGTTGTGATGGGACAAGAGGTAATGGTTTTAAATTAAAGGAGGGGAGATTGACACGAGGTATAAGGAAGAGATTTTTTACAATGAGGGTGGTGAAGTAGTGCAATATGTTGCCTGAAGAGGTGGTGGATGCATCATCCCGGAAAACATTCAAGGCCCAGTTGGACAGGGCTCTCAGCATCTTGATCAAGTTGAAAATGTCCCTCATCACTGCAGGTGGTTTGGACTAGATTATATTTAAATGTCACATCCAACCCAAATAATTCTATTACTCCATTTGAACAGAACAACACATACTCATCTTCTAAAAGATGTTCCATTATAAGAAAAAAATATTTTCTGTACATAACTTCATGGAAAGAGTTTATTATCTCATCAAAAAAGAGCAGTTACATTCAATTTCTCTGTTGGCTAGATTGACCTAAGACTATTAAAACAATTGGGTTGTTTATCTTAAGAGTTAAAAAATTTACTGATTCTCCAATCAGTTGATGGAGGGGAGCGAGAGCAAAGAAAGCACGGTTTCCTCCTGAAAGGGAGAATTTCAAGACTAGTTTGTTTATTAAGAAAATTAAGTAATTGTCCCAAGAATCAGATTTCCCAGAATAGTATAAAAGCATGGTCTCTTTCCAACATCCAGAGATGCTCAAGAGTGCCACTATTACAAAGCATCAAACAACCCTAATTAGTCCATCAATGCTGACATCACCTCCTTTTGTTAGAAGTTCAGCTTAATATCCTCACAGCAACTTCTCAATTATATGAATTAAGAATTATAAAATGCCATGAAAAAGACTAGGTATGCATTTCTGAAGCAAGTTCACTCAATAGTTATGGTCAAAAGAATAATTATGGGAAAGCAGCTACTAACCTCTTCATATAACTTTGGAACTGGTGCAATCCATGGAAGAAAAGGAGAAATTGTAATCACTGACTAAAAGTTTTCATCTTAATATTTGAACAGTCACAAGGAGATAGCAGTAAAGTAGAGATTTTGTGTCATATTATGGTAATAGATTTTCTAATGTGAGTACCAATGCTTCACACAAGAAGTCAATTTTGTACTGAAGAGAAACTTTTTCACTAATGAAGGCAGGTAGCTAAAGCATAGATTTATGGTCCAAAAAGGCATGGATACTGCCTTAAAAAAAGAAAAAAATTGTGTGCCAGTGTTCACTACAAAGAATAAACTGATAAAATATACAGCAATAGAAAATAACACCTAAACAGGAAGTGTTCTGAAGTCTTTGTTTCACATGTTAAGCAGATTCCTTGTGTTCTTTCAGCCTTGATCAACATCTGGCAACCTATTTTCACAACAATATTCTCAGAAAGGTACTTTTGGGTAACTTTTTGGTATTTTTTTCATAGCACCTCATTCTATCTGTGTGACAAAATCAACAGCTACATCCTGAAGAACTGAAACAATTATCTCCTACAGACACAGTCCTTGTTAAAGCAAGTGGAAAACTGAGTCATTCATGTTCTTCATGGATATTTATTTCAATATATGCTTTCTCTCAGAGGTAACAAACCCATTTTGGGGGCTTCATTAGTTTAGTTTTGATTTTAGTTTACAGGATAACAGCCTAGAGAAAAAGAAGAAAAGCTGAATCAAATAAACAACAAAAAAGTTATTCCTAACTTTTCTCCAGCAGACATTTCCTAAATGGACCTTCTCATGTTACTGTTATCCATGTCAATAAGGCAGTACCCTCGTAACTAATTCCAGGCCAAAGACAAAGCAAATATCCTGTCTGTGCATTTGAATATGGCATAACTCACCTTTTGTGTTTCAGCTCTCCTGGTATTCCTTCCCTCCAAACCTGTTGCAGCATGACTGCTAGTAGAGTAGTTTTTGTCATAGAGAATTTCTTAGACATCTGAGGTGACACTGTAAAAACAGTTTTAATGGAAAAAATTCCTTTTAAAACTGTGCATGGGAATATATGTCAAGCACTTTTTAGAATAGCACTGACTGTGTAAGAGAGTACTCAGAAAGCAGATCTGCACAATAAGTGGGACAGCACCAATACTGACATTTGGAGCAGTCACCCTGCTGTCCTTCTGTCAATGAGAAAAAGAGATATTTCTACAGCACTATTCATCTTATCCTAAAAGAGATTATTAAACAAGATCAGATTGATCACTCCCTTTATAAAGAATACCTGCTTACTACTGCAGCTCGTGTCTGGCCTTAGGTTTATTGACTAGTTACAGAAAATCCTGCTTGTTAGAAAATTAGCATCTGATTTCCCAGGACCACACAGGCTTTCGGCACTGCTTGTGGAGGCAGCATGAAGAACTTTCTGCTCTAGAGGACAGAAAGACTTCAGACTGTTTTAGAGTCAGAGTTTCCTAGACCTGAGCATGCATTACTGAAAAGCTCTGGTATTCTCCTTAGTAGAAGATAGAATTACACTTTCTGACCATACTCTTAGGAACATATCCAGAGCACGTAGGAGCATCTTTTATTAGTTTTCTAAATATTTCGATAGAACAATCAAGGAGTCAACCATGTAAAGTTCCCTACGTCTTCCAGGAATCCCTTTGCGGACATGCAGCAGGCAAACCCTTCCCCACTTTCCCCTGGCGCTGCTGGAAGCAGCAGCCAGCACTCTCGGGGCTCATTCGATGTTCCGTCAGCTCCCTCTGTTGCTGACGGAGAGAAGCAGCCTCCCCTGCAATCGCCTGCCCTCCAGACCGACTCAGAGTACTGCAAGTTTGATCTGCGCTCCAGTAGATCCCTTCCAGGGTGAGTAGAGTGCGGGTGAGCCCTGGGCAGTGTCCCTTTGTCAATTCATGGAGCCTCAGGCTTTTGAGAGGAAAGGGGCCTGCTCCTCCTGCCGTGGGTGCGCACCAGGCGAAAGCCAGGCCTCCCTCCGGACTGGCCTGCAGCTGTGGCTGGGCCTGCAGGAGCCGCACACACCGTAAAGGAGAGGCAGAAGGAAGCCAAGGAGAGGCCTGCATGAGCTCTCCTACCCTTCTGCCAGTTGTTGATAGCTTTTCCAGATGTAAAGGTGCTGGTAAAGACCCTGTGGCCTCTTGCAGTCCAATGGAACTTAAAGCCATTCCTGTGTGTCGCACATCACAGCAAAAAAAGGCTGGTGTGCCAAGGACACTTCTTGGCTAGGGATAAGACCCGTTTTTTCATCTTTCCTTTCATCCTTTCACCCCACTCAGTGTTGGCTGTCTGTACGGCCTGCTGCCCTACGCTGTCTGCATGCTGGAAATGGGAATTGTGGGTACAGCTCTCCTTTCACGACAGCAGCATGCTCCTGTGAGAAAATCACAGAATCAATTAGGTTGGAAAAGACCTCTGAGATCATCAAGTCCAGCCTATAACCGAACACCACCATGTCAATAGACCATGGCACTAAGTACCATGCCTAGTGTTTCTTTAAACACTTCCAGGGACAGTGCCCCCACAGGGCTTTTGACGATCCAAGGCACCTTCAGCCACATAGCAATGTAGGTTTAGGGGTCTGGTGGCTCCTGAGAGAGGGACTGGTTGTCTGCCTGGAACCAGGCAGGTTCTCTGACCTCCACCCATGAAAGAGGACTTAGATCTCTTCTGATTCCTGAACCTTCTCACCACCGCTGCAGCTTATTCATGCCATTATACTTTTTAATGTTATCTTGTATTTTTTATATATTAAGGGATACTAAGTAAAGATTAAATTGGTTTTTTTATTTGCATTTGTTCAAATTCATTTATAGAGCAATTCGAGTCAGAAAACAATAAAATCTGAAAAATTATTAAAATGTAAGAGCCCAGACAATATTAAACAACATATTTTGGGTTTCAAACAGATTTTGAGCAAGGTTTTAGTTGAGGTTTAGTTAACAAAAGGAGACATAGTTAATATAATGTGCTTCTGGGTAATTATTAGGAACACCAGTATTATAATATATTAAGGGGGGTTTTGTTTGCTTTATTTTGTTCTGAAATAAATAGATGCAAATTGCAAACACTTGAGATGTGGCTTAGACATCAGGATGTTACATGGATTTTCTGTAACCAAACACTTTTGTTCTTGCCTTGAAGGTCAGCATTAGTCACCTGTGCTTGCTTGTTGAGTACAGCTTTGCTCATTTCAGCACACAATTATGTGTGTTTTCTTCCTCACCATCAAAACACCCTGCTCACAGGCCTCACGGCCAGGCAGAGACAAAGCCCAACATGTCCTCATATACAAATACTGAAATTTCACAGTGTTTCCCAAGCATCTCTCTGTTTTGTAGAAAAGTGTGAAGCTCTCCCTATAAACTTGTTAAACAAAATGAATGTGGATTTTAGCTATTTAGAGATTATAGAAAGAGTTGAACCCACCACTATGATATTGTACATATGAGTGATACTGGTAGTAGTACTGAAGACATCAAAAGGAAAGAAACAGACTCCAGGTTTTACGTTCAGAAAAGCCCTTTCTATTGCCATCCCTTAAAATGCATCATCTAAGTGCAGCAAAAGATCAGGGTGATGAAGAAAACCAACTGAGGCAGAATGACTCTTCCATGGTGGTTTGCACTGGGAGAGAGAGTGAGTAAGCAGAGACTCACAAGCAGCAAAACACCACTGGGGCTTGGCTTAGATCTGAGACTTTCAGCTAATTCTTCTCTCATGCAGACCTTCAACCTTACCATCTCAGTACAGCTCATTGCCAGGTAGCCAGTAGCAATTAAGAAAGCAACCCATTTTCCATTATCATCCCCACTCTCAATGCAAAAAAAAAAAAAAAAAAAAAATCCACATTATATTATCTTCCTTTATTAGGACAGCCTATTACCAAGGAGTTTTTCTCTGCTCCATGTGCTGAAAAGAGTTTTGCACAGCTGTCTGTGATCCCACAGCAGCTGATGAGACGCCGTGCTGAGTTTGTAAACAGGGTGGTTTCAGCCACCCTGCCTTTTTTCTACCGGAACAGCTGTCCCCCAAAATGTTTCTCCAAGTCTGCCTGATAACACAGCTGCCTCCTGCAGAGCAACTCCCCAGATACATCTGCGGGCCCAGGGGATGTGCTGGAGCTGCGCTACAAACTCAGTTTTGTGCCCAGCAGCTCTCGTGACACTGCAGACACACGCTGGAATATCCCACACAGGTCAGTTGCACAGAGCAAGCAGCCTCCTTAGGTGATGGTTACACCCTTTTCACTCATTTCTTCTCCCCGCTTCCATCCCTCTTCCCCCCACAAAAGATCCCGAATACTTTACATAAGTGCTCAGAGGCCCGGTAGGCGCTGTGATATGCAACAGCTCTTTTGTAATGGGGACAAAAATGAGCAGCTTTTTCTTTCCGGTCTGAGCCGAGAGTCTCATGTTTCAGCTCCTCCTTCTCATTCCAGGCCTGCCCAGGCTGCTCTCCAAAGATTTCAAAAATGGAGCCTCTCACAAGTAGTTATCCTCTGAAATACTCAGTGCACAAAGCCAGGATCTTTGTTGTCTTCCTGTCAATGGTTTTGTGCACCACCATTCTCTGCCTGCTGCAACTCAGGTTTTTTAAGCCTAAAATCAAAGATTTTTATTCTTTTGAAGTCAAGGATTCACGAGGAAGGATTATTTCCTTGGAGAAGTACAGAGGGAAAGTAAGTTATTCTTTCACTTTTTCTGTCTTGAATCCATACTGACAAAAAATGTGCGTGTTTCTAGATAAATAAAAGGCTTGGTTATGGGAGGTTCTGGCAGAGATTTTTGCTAAATTCCTGTTCTTCATACAGAAAGCTGGAGAAAACTTATTTTATCTAGGCCTGTTCCAGGAATCAAGTATTAGATCTAGCAAATCAAGAAAAGAAATTGTATTATATAGCACAGGGCAAATTGGTGGATTTTAATCTTAGTTAAGAATGTTGGTTTTGGATTTTGGAAGTTTATCTAGTAAATACGATTTTAGTGCATGTCCTAAATATCTGCTTTTTTAAATGCTTATATATAAACAAAGCTGTAAGATTAAGTTTATGAGTTTACTATATATTTACAACAGATTGTCTGAAAGCAAATCTCTTCAGCTGCTTTCATCTTTGTCTGTTTAATGAAATGATGATCAGACACATTATGTTTAGCCTTCTGACAGGAACCATCATGATAATGAGAAATGTCATTTTAAGGTTTAATTGTGATCTTTACAAAATCTATAGGCTTTTTCCTTACTAGACTAAATAATAGCTAATAACTAAATAGCTAATCACCAATAACTGAAGTTATTCTAACTTTATTTTTCTGAAGGCAACTTTGGTTGTAAACGTGGCCAGTTACTGCCAGTACACAGACAAAAATTACATCGCACTGCAAGAGCTGCACAGAGAGTTTGGTCCCTCCCACTTCACTGTGCTGGCGTTTCCCTGCAACCAGTTCGGAGAATCAGAGCCTAGCTCAAGCCAGGAAATAGAATCCTTTGCCAGAGGAAACTATGGAGTAACATTCCCTGTTTTCCACAAAATCAAGATCCTAGGATCAGAAGCAGATCCAGCCTTTAAATTTCTAATAGGTAACTGTTTTCTTTTATGTACCAAGCTGTCTGTAACCTTGGTAATCTCACTGAATCCAGGCTGCATGTTTTTGTCAGGAAACATTGAAGTCTTCACAAGCTATGGAGACAAACAGGCATGTAGCATACAATTACTCTCATTTTAATTTGGATATCAAAAATATGGGCTAAAGAATTGTGTCCTGAAAACATCAGTTTCTCCTCACTGCTTATAAAAACAGTCTGCTCTGACCAGCCCAGCTAAAAACATCCATTTTGCTAGAAATGATAGAGCTAGAAACTTCCCCTTACAAAATCCTATTTCAAAGTACATGATTTTTATTATAAAAAAGACTTTTCTTATGGACAAAAATGTAGTTATGGGGGCCATAAAATTACCAGAAGATTTTATATAAAAACACATGCAGATGAGATTTTTAGCTGGGTGCTACATCGACCTATATGTAAACTGTGTTGTAAAGCAGGTTTACATATACTAGTTATATATAACCACTGATTTGTATTAATTTGTCGTGTGAACTTCAGGACCTAGCCTGCAAAATCCTGCATGAATACAGGGAGCATTTACAGACTTAGAACCTCATATTCTGTTGAGCAAAATAAAATTCTCTCTCCCTTCAGTTGACCAAAATTTCACAGACTCAAAGCCACCTTGAAAAGCCTCTCTGAATTTTCCTGAACTTTGATCAGGTTTTGAACCATATTGATATATGAAAGAAAAAGAAAGCTTAAACATAACCCCTTTCTGACACTCCACTTTGCCCAGAAAATAAAGTAGCGAAGAGCCCAAACGCATATTCCATCTCCTTGCCTTCCGAGTCCATTTCACTCTCTCACAGTGCTTCTTGTTAAAGAACTATTTCAATACCTAAATGAAATCTTTCCCATAACTCTTATGTGCTATATGCCCCAAGACAGTTCCTATGTACTTGAAAATTGTTTTTATTGAGGAATCATTTAGGGTCAACCATTGTCATTGTAACTGTGTTAGTTCCTACCTCCTCTTAGGCATGCTAGTAAAAGCCTCATGTAACTTTGTTGCCCTGAGTTGCCAGATGTCCTGTGGAATTATTGAGTTTTCTCTCAGTTCTTTATAGAAAAGACTCAAGCACAAAGGCACCTGCTCTGTGTGATGAATTCCAGGTTCTAAATATCAGTGCCATCAGTGTTAAACATTGGTACCTATAAAGAAAATAGTTCTACTCAATTTTTTTATTTGACATGCGGTTTACCTACAAGAAGGAGAAAGATCTTTTGGTACTTCAATATTCTAAAATAAAGTTTTTCTCTTCCTGCATTCCTGAGTTTCACATTAAATTCCTGTGCATTTTCAATTAAATTACCTGTTTTATTCATGTTGTTGTTCTGACAATCAGAAGGCTGAACATCATGCTCTACCACCCTTTTGTGCCTGTGACCACTAGCAAGAGGATGGCAACAGCATTGTGCAAAAATCTAGTGCAAAATTAGCCCACTTGAAGCACAAATGTGGTGCCAAAATTCAATCCATTGCTTAAAAAAATCTGTTTCGTGTTCAGCACCATTCCCAACCAAACACTTATCCTCCAGTCGAAATCTACTGGAGCCTTTTTCGAAAGAAGCCTAATTAAGCCTCACCAGTACAACTTCCTGCTCCCATCTCACTTCCCAAAACTGACACCAAAGTAGGAGTTCCCTGAATAAATATGCAGCCCTCCTATCTTCTTCCCTAGGAAGTATAAAACAGTCAAAGTAGGAACTCTTTAACAGTTTTGCAGGAATAGGGGAGCATCACTGACTTCCAGCTTTTCAAATCATTAGCACATCATTAGCAGCAATCAGTAAATCCATGCCCAGGCTACTAGCAAAGAGTATGGTGGGATTACTTCAACATAAATAGTCAAAGAATCAGTGTGGAGCCTGGAGACAATTCAAGATGTAAGTCACTAAAATTACCTGATTTCATTCTTACAGATTCTTCAAAGAAAGAGCCTCGATGGAATTTCTGGAAGTACCTTGTTAGCCCTGAGGGTAAAGTTGTGAAATTCTGGAGACCTGAAGAGCCAATAGAAAGTATCAAACCAGAAGTAACATCATTAATCAGGCAGATTATCATGAAGAAAAGAGAAGACCTCTGAAAAAACCATTCAACACCAGGGGTGTACAGCCTTTCTATTCCTGAGAAATGTTGCTAGAAGCTAAACCATCAGGTGATTTTGCTACTCTTTAACTTTGGTGTTTGCCATTTGTCTGCTCGTTCTGGAGTGGCTCCTTCAGTGGCCTCGAGAACAGCGGAGTTACTGACACAGCGAGGCACTCAGTACACTGCAGTGAGGGACCAGCAATTTGCATAGAGGGTTTATGATTTCTTTTTCTGAATTGCTGACAATAGCTAATTAAAATTGTCACCAGCCGGTAAATAAAGAAGGTTTATTAATAAATGGTGCATATTTACACAAGTTTTTTCCCCCATTATACCAGTAACACAAAGATCTTATACTCCATTAACACCTAATTGCCCTGTCATGAAAGACATGGGATCCAGAGACATCCATAGCAGGGTTTCACATATGTAACTGAAGATACCAGTTTTGTAATATCTTCTCAAGGAAGACTACTGAATTGTGAAGCTGCCGGTTGCAAAAAAAAATGTGCATTGAAAATAAAATTATTAAAAGAAGAAAAAAAAAGAAATAAAGTTTGCTTGCTGCTTCGTATTTTGCATATTTTACATTTCAGTTTTCCTACACCTTTAAAGTCTTAAATCTTCTCCATAGATTTGTGCTGCAGTACAGTGCCTCAGATGTGAGCTCCTCTCCTGCAGGGTTATTTCTCTTCTGACTGGATGAAGGCAGGGCCTGTGTAAATATTCATGGTTGCTTACAGAAGGATTCAAGGGGCAACAAAAATCAAGAGCCTGGCACTCTAACAGACATCTTTCTGAGGCTATTGAAAACAATGCTCCCCAGCCACCCATCCACCTCTCATCTCTAGAATAAAATGGCAACCTTCAAGGAGAGGTAGAAGAAGAGGAAGCAGGCTCCAGGCTCAAGCCCCACTCTTCCCACCTTGCAAACTCCCCAGTCCTGCATGTAACTGCTAACCCATTTCCAGTTCTGTTCCACTCTTCCATCACAAACTGCCAAGAGTTTTGATTTATCTGAATGAAAGGAGATAGAAAACTTGAGTAAGAAACCTCACTCCAGGTGTCCATGCCTTGAAGAAGGGCTGAGATAATAGGAATGACAAGAACCTGTGTCTCAGTAGAATAGTGAAATTTTCTGTATGAAAAGGATGGCTAGAATTAGTGGTGTTCTTTTCTCAGACTAACACTGATTGAAAATACCTGAAGTGCTTAAAAACATTTTCCATTAAAGACAGCCAATCAACTGTATAGAAAAGGTGAGAAATTCAAGAACATTTTTTTTAAAAGAGAGGGTTTTTTCATTCACTTATTGAATTAATTGAGAATATCACAAAAAATCTATGAAGATTGAGTAATGATACTGATGTGGAAGATTAAACAAAGTCACTCTCAATAGTGGCAAACACCTTTTTGGAAAGGAAATTAAGTTTAATGCGTGACAATTTTATCCATCCAAAATTTCAGAAGCCAGTTAAAGACTATGTAAAAGTCTCATTAGACCAAACAAGCCTGCTGCTGGTGTTTTAGACTAGCCTCTGCACTGCTTGCCATTGTCCTGTAAGATCCCACATCAAATCTGTGAAGACCGTGCCTATTTTTATGCTGAGGTCCTGCATTTTACTCCTATCTCCTCCTGCATGTAGAGTGTGAGAATGCATAGTGGGACATGTCAGGTGATTTTTGTCACACATCTCGGCTGCTTTGATGGAGCAGGAAGGGAACTGAGATATGGACCCCCTCCCCTCGCTGGGGGCAGTTGATGGTCCATGGAACTAAGTGTCAGGACACAGTGTTTTGCCCATAAATGGTGGATATCTTAATTTGAAAATGTACAAGTCTAAAACATCCACATCTGTTCATGTGAACTACAAAAGCTCCCTGGATTTTGTATCACTGAATAAAAAAGAGTAGGTATAAGGAAATGTTAGGTGATGTTAGTGGAAGACCCAAAACCATGCCTGTTTTAGTCCTGGTACTGCCTGAGAGTAATTTGTCTTATGGGAAATTTCACCTGGGTCCTTAAACACTCAAGATAAACAGTGAGGCATGATTTTCTTGTTTGGAAGGGAGCAGGAGGGAAGCAAATGTCTGTACCTTGTTTGTGACTCACTCACTAAAGCTCATATTGTTTTCCAGAGGACACAGTGTAATCTTGAATGTCTCAATGCCAGCATTAAGATCAAGTGTCTTTCCTGGTATTCAGAAATAGCATGTGATATTAGCAAACAAGTGGACAGAATTACTTAACTCACGGCTTCCTGAATCATTTTCACTCGAGTCCTAAAGAAAGAAGATTTTGTCTGAGAAAACAGGCATGGGTCTTCTCATTCCACTATTTAGTCGCAATGCAGTGACACAACCATCTTCTGAAGAAATTTCAGTATAGGTACCGTTCAGTCCTGATTCTACACAGTTTAAGTTTTTCAAAATTTACTGTTAATTAACATTCCTCAATAAATTAACATTCCTCCTTAACAAAAACTCTGTATGTTTGTATTACTTATACATCATGAGACATGCCAGCCCTTGCAATATAATATTTAGGGCAGACCATTAATAAACTAATCACCCCTTTCTTAAAAGTATGTTACAAGTCATCTGGTAAAAATGAAGCATCTAATGGCCAAATCTACACAAACTTGGAAAAGCAAACAAATAAAATGAAAGTCAGAATATGTTATTCAAACAAGCATTTATCTATGGTCAAAAGCCAAGGAAGTAGTGTGAATGTATGTCCATATAAATACCCACTTAGAATTAATTTAAAATACAGCATATAAAACTATAAACTCCAACATTTTAAAAAGATCGAAACCTATTTCTTGGATTCTTGAATAAACTCCCCACTTTAAGATTAAACTTCTCTCCTATGATGCTTAACAAATGTCAGTCCATGAGTATTAGAGTTGTTTTATTTCTATTTGAGCATAATTTATTGCCTCTTTCTTCCTAATCCTTCATACCCATCTCAATCTTCCTTCACTCTGTCTGACATATCCCTATTTTCTAAAACAAATACCATTGAAATGTGAGCTTCTCTTTCCAAAAAGTTGTCTTGACAGTGAAAATATTCTAAATCCATTTCAGTCACCAGTAGTATATGTTTCTGTAAACTCAAGTGAAATACTTGTTTGCTAAGCCAACATGTCAATGTTTCTTCAATATTTAGTGATGTAAGAGAAACATACTCATATAGGGTTCAAACCTGAAACTGTAACTTAATATTTACATAATTCAGTAGATTGTTTATAAACCAGGTGGAGTTGCTGTATAACTGCGTGAAATACAACTACATTTACTTCGATACTCTCAGTTACACCTCATTTTAAACCCTGCATTCACTCAGTCTGCATAACCTAGCACACCTCCCTTAGGTCAGGGGAGCCAGGCAGGCACTGGACCAGCTAGGGACCATCGAGATGTTTAAACAGGAGTGTTTATATTCTTGTCTGGACTGTGATGTGCTAATCTGACAGTGTAGTCAGTTGCTGGTGCGTGAGGAACAGCTAACTAACAATACACTGCCTAATCACCACACACAGCAGTGGGACGGCAGTCACTCTGCACACCTTCACCAACACGGCTGCTCTTTCTCTTCACGGTCCATGGCACGGACAGCAGCTCCTAGATAAAACAAGAAACAGCAAAGAGTGTCTTTGGCACTCTGTAGATGCCTAAAGGGCCAAGATGAGGATGAAATTAACACTGATGGCTGTGCCAGCAAATTTGGAGAAGCTCACAGTGTAACATGAATCAAAAAGGTCAATGTGCTTCCAGCCTTAATCCTTCCACATGTAGTGCTATGTCCTGTTCACACTGTTTGGTTTGTGAGGCTATGTGCAGTTGTTTTAATGCATTAATGTTAACAAATTAAGTTATCTGGAGAAGCAACAAGAGAGGAAAAACTCTAAGGCTGACTTTTTAAATCATATACAATGGAAAGGTAGTTATTTTTCAGATATAGTATTTAGAAAGTTAGTGAAAGTGACTTTAAGCCATTGAGGATTCTAGTTACTCGATTAAAAACAAACAAACAAAAGACACCTCTCAAAAACTATCAAGCTGCTTTTGTCAAATAATACTATCAAAAAAATTAAAATCAAACATAAAACATACACAAAGTTTTTAAGTGTGCTGCTTTTGCTTTAAATAAGCTCCCAAGATTGAATTTAAATTCTTTAAAATATTTGAATTATACCTGGTTCAGGTATTTAAAAACTTCCTATTACTTTGGTATCTAAAAGTAGATAAACACTAGAGTCTAAATAAAGAAAAAAATTCTCACTGTTGTTAGAATAATGGAAAGATGCAAGATACCACTTTTATTTACCTGACAGTCAAAGAAAGCAATATTCAGGAGAAACAAAAATATTTCTTATACAAAAGTAGTAGCTGTCCATTTTGATGACCAAGGTATGTGGGAAAAGAAAGCAGCTGCATGTTAGCTGCTGTCAGAACTTCAAGCAGCCAACATACACTGCCATCCCATCACACACAGCTGCACCCCCTGCACGAGTTCCTGCATGAATCCCTGCACCTTCCAAGGGAATTGCCTTGGAACAGCGGCGAGCCAGCCCTGCAGCTGGTGACAGTGTAGCAGTGACTGCTGCATTACGTACAGCAGTCAACTAGCAATACACTGCCTACCAGACACAGAGCCCTTATGAGGGAGATGCCTCCTGAAATAATATGCCTGGAAACATTTCTTATTTTTGACCTAAATTGAGCAGTATTTGCCTGTTTCAAGGTTCATGTTTCATATGTATATATGCACAAGTTCAAACAGTATATAGTGTCAAGAGGTAAATGTCACAGGTAGGTGTCTGACTCAGGAAGACCAGAGACTGAAGAGCAATAGTATTAACCTCCTGTGGCGTTCCCAGGCTGTCCAAAAGGAACTGGATAGTGTTGCAAACAGTTTCTTGTCGTAATTGTAGGAATATAGATGTATTACCTCTACATAATTTGTATCATGTAGACTTATTCCAGTCCTTTTGTCTGTGGGACATTTGCTTATGGCCACTGTTGCAGCCCTGCCCTTAGACTAGATGAGCCCAGATTCAAACACTGAGTAGTCAATTTTATTTTAAATTAGAATTATCATTGGTTACTCCATAGTCCAGCTTACCTGCAGGTTACAAGCCACAGCATACCTCTCTCTACAGCCACCTAATGGAAAACAAACAAAGGTTTCAGCACTGAAGCTTATGAATTTAGTCTAGATGGAGGTAAGATTTTACCTCCAACATCCATTTTGATTGAAAGTCCTTTGAAGTCTCTCTGGAAAGGAGGTACTGAGTTAGACACCGTATAAAAGCCAATTAATATTGTATTTGAAGCCTTCACTTTGTTTCTTCAGAATTGGTCTTAAATCACTCAAAATAAATCTTAACTCGATACAAAACAAAACATGAAACATTTACTTCCTTGAGTGCTGCTGCTGTTAGCAGCCGCAGAAAGTACGGGCTAATTGAGTTCTTCTTGTTCCACAGCAAAAGGCGGCCACCTCTGAGTTTTCCTTGATGCTTTTGAATGAAACAATATGGAGTGCAGCTAGCAGCTGTGGACACATCAGGGACAACAGCCAGCTAACGTGCACTGCCACACTGTTACACTCTCTTCAGTTTTGACCATTAGCTCCCCTTCACCACCAAACCCAAAGTTTTGTCTCCCAGAGCTCAGTCGTTGCTCACTTCAGCAATACGGCTTTTCCCTGAGGGATCACTTACATAAAATACATATATTGAAGCAACATCCTCAGCATGCTAGAGATTACATTTCTATGCTGTCACATCTAATGGCAGAATGAGTTATCTTCTGCTTCAGTGTTTTTCAGTATGGTCAATCCCAAAGACACCTTCACTTCCCACTCCATCAGTTTGCATGCTACACTCTCACCTGGTTTTGTGATTCAAGTCAATTTCTTAAGGCACAAGATGCCTGTATTTTACCTATTGATTACAGTGCAGCAGTTATTTTTGTGATTAAATGTTTCCTACCTAGGTTCCTACCGTACTTGAGAGCTCTTTGTTGTGTCCCTTATCATATAACACCTAAATGTAGGTAACGGAGTTTGCAGTGCCAATGGAAAGAAGTTCTGCAGATCTATACAACCCCTTCAAACAGAGCAAGTAACTTTTGCTTTTGAAGAATAAGGAGTCCCTCTAGTGCACCAGGAGAGACGCCCGAAGGTGTTTTTGTTTCCTCCCCTGAAGGGATGTCTATTGACCGTAACTTGTGTTTTTTTGACTTTGCAGATACTACGCTCGAGAAAGTGTCATATAAGGACTAATAGAAAACAATAGAAATTACATGTTGCGGGGGGTTGTTCAAAATCACCTACTTTCCATAGTTTCCTTCCCTCCTTCCTCCCTCTGTCCCCCAGAAAGGCGCAGTGGAACTCTTAGTTCAGCGCGTACAAAGGAGTGCAAACCTCTGTGCCTGTCCTTACCTTAGCTGCTCTCCGTGGGCTTTGCTTTCTGCTCCACTTCAAGTCCTTTCCAATCGTTCTCTTCGCGTCATGCTTGAAAAAAACCACAGAGACACAACACTTAGCAACCGCGCAGCTCAGTTTATTCACCCTAAATCACCTTCCCTCCAGCCTCGCTGCTGGCGAGGCTTCCCTGGGAGCCGCGGCCCCGGGGCCAGTTCAGAGGCGCCGAGGAGGACCGGTCCTCCGGAGGGCACGGGCAGCCCCTGCACCCCACGGGATGCTGTTACCAAAGCAAGTCCTCGTCCCTCCTGCTCGTCCTCCGGCGGGTTTTTCTAATTTCCGCTCCGTCTCTGCCGGGGCTGGCTGAAGCCGCTGCCGCCGCCTCAGGGGAGGTTTCCTGACCTGGGGCAGGATCCCTCCCGGGGCGTGGGCTCCGGGCAGGTGCGTGGCAAGCAGCCCCGCTCACGGCAACCCGTGCGGAGGGAAACTTATAGCCCGGCCGGCCCTCGGGGCGCCGGTCCCCGCGGGGAGGCGGTGCCAGCTGCCCGGCCGCCCACCGCACTGTTCCGTGGCGCCGCACGCCGTCCTTTAAGCATCCCGCAGGCGCGCCCGCCGCGGCGGGAAGCGCGGTCCGTCCCGCCGGCGGGCCCGGGCTGCGCGGCGGCGGTGCCGGCTGGCGGCAAAGCGCCCGGGCTGAGCGGCGGGGCCGCGCTCCGCGGGCAGGGCAGGGCGGCGGCCGTGCCAAAGACCCCTGGCTCGGCATCGGGCACGGGCAGCCTGCCAGACCGACGGCCCGGGCCGCCGATACCTCGCCGAGGCCGCTGTGCCACCGCCCCAGCCGTGCTCCCTGCGGCTGCCATCACTCGGCCGTGCCGCCGTCTGGGGCTACCATCATCACTCGGCTCCTTCTGCCTCGGCAATGGGGCTAGGGCAACAATTTCACAGAATCACAGCTTCACAGCATCACAGATTCAACTAGGTTGGAAAAGACTTCTGAGATCATCAAGTCCAGCCTACAAACTAACCATACCACGGCACTAAGTCCATAGCATCCAATCCATTTTTAAACACCGCCAGGAATGGTGACTCCACCACCTTCCTGGGCAGTCCGTTCCAGTGTTTAATTGCACTTTCTGTGAAGAAATTTCTTCTAATGTTCAGCCTAAACCTAATGGCTTGAGGCTATTTCCTCTTGGCCTGACACTGGCTGCCTGGAAGAAGAGACCGAGCCCCACGTGGCCACAGCCTCCCTTCAGGCAGCTGTAGAGAGTGATAAGGTCCCCCCTGAGCCTCCTTTTCTCCAGGACAAACACCCCCAGCTCCCTCAGCTGCTCCTCACAGCACTTGAGCTCCAGCTTCACCAGCTTTGCTGCCATTCTCTGCCCTGCTCCTCAGCACATGCTGCACAAACCCCTCACGTCTCACATCAGCTGCTTCCCACTGCCGCTCCGCCTGCACGCACGGGGAGCCAGGTGTGCGGGGCAG
This sequence comes from Ammospiza nelsoni, assembly GCF_027579445.1. Lineage (NCBI taxonomy): Eukaryota > Metazoa > Chordata > Aves > Passeriformes > Passerellidae > Ammospiza > Ammospiza nelsoni. The sequence goes on along the minus strand of NC_080669.1, from coordinate 54,646,582 downwards.
CGCCGTCCTGAGGCACCCCAGCCGGGCTGTCTGAAGCGGAGGGCTGAGTGCAGCGCCGCTTCGTCAGACGAGGCTGAGCAAACGGCATCGCAGCCCTGTACACAGCCTCCTCCAAAGCAGGTCCCCAAACCCAAAAGCGAGCCAAAGCCGCGCTGCTTCACCACCATCTTACACTACCAGATTCCAAAAATAACCTGCTATCATTTGCTTTTACGTGACAGGCAAAGGGAGAAGTTGTAGGAGAAAGTGTGAAACATCGCTTAATGCCAGCAGGTGAGTTGTTCCTGCATGTGCTTTATGGAGTTCGCATGCCGGAGGGACAGTACATATTCTTAGGCGCTCAGTTCATCTGAGAAAACCTGAGCACAAATTTGATAGGAGAAAGGTAAAACAGTCGTTTGTTTTGTTTTGTTTTGTTTTTAACGATAGGGTTTAGTTAAACGAAAGAGGTAAAAAGAGAAGAGTTACTGAAACATGTAATATGGGTTTTTCCAAAGTAAGTTCATAACCGTTCTTTTTCAGTACTTGTCATAATGTCAAAATTCGGGGTGTCACCATCTAGGTTTTCAAGAGAGAGATGCAGGCGGACACAGAGCATGTAAAAGAGTACATTTTCCTATTTCTAGCTTTTGGATGTTAGAAACAGCATTAAAAGTGTTCTTTTCTAAGACTAAGAAATAGAGTACCACTTTTTAAAATATGCTGAAAGTATTCTTCATTTTCTTACTGTTTCTGGAAACCACGAGAGATTTTTCTAAATTTTACAATGAAAAATAATTATTTGAACCAATAAAAAAATTATTCTGCAAAAAAGTTTCTCAAATAATTTCTTATTTCCTACCTAATTCTATTTTGGAGCTGCATGCTTCACATCTGCAGAAAAAGCACCGTGTAAACAAGATGGTGGAGGACTATACTGATGCATTTGTAATAAGCAATAATTAAATATCAGTTGATGGAGTTGTTTTGCCAAAACAAAGTAAAACTATTTCAAAAACCTGCCACCTTATTAGCTCCCTTTGTGCTGGTAAGGACACAACAAAGCACACCCAGCATACAAAGTGGCTGGGTCACTCAGCACCTCCTTAACGCTTTCCGTAAAACAAACAGCACACAAGGCGCTGCTAGCATAGCTTCACAAAGGGCTGCTTGCAATGCTTCAGTTGCTCGTTTAACTGAATGCGAATTTTTTTCCTACAAGATTCAACGTTTAACGAGAGCAGCCAAATATCGCCACCCCGCCTAACAGCAGCCTCCGGCATGCGCTGCAAAGCCAGCTCGCTTGAACACTCAATAAATCAGCAACGCTCTAGTGAAGTGTATTGAACTGTTACCTATCAGACCAGCGTTTGAGGCTCTTGACAAACCTCTTTCTCACACTGAAAAGTTTCTTTCAGGTGAGAAAACCTGTAACCGTGCAGTTTGTTTGATAGTGGGAGGAAAGAGGTTGCAGTTAAGAACTTTATGGCTGTAAACTGGAATAAAAGTCAAAAGTCTTTCAAGTCAACAAGGTTTTGTTTGAGTGAACTAGAATTTGGATTAATAAATGCTGAGCAAATCATTAAAGAGGAAATAATATGACCCACTGCAACTGGTGTTACAAGCAATGTTTCCTACCTGGGAACCTTCAGCTCACGCATGCACACATGCACAATGAATGGATTATAATAAAAGATCTGGGGGTTTTTCTATAAAATTTCTACTGAACACTGATTAACAATGGGATATATGCCAAGATATTACCTTTGGTAGCAGCCTTAAGGTAAGTAGCTCCCTAAGTGAAGTCAGTGGTAAATAAAAGTAAGCAGTAGTGCAATGGGGAACTCTGAACTTCTCTGTGTTTTTTGAGGAGTATGTGTTGAATTGTCAGGAAGGTATTATAATACCAGGGATATCCTTAATACATTCTTCTTCACTTGAAGCACATGATATTCTGGAAATTATGTGCTAGATAAGAGATTTTTTTGTCACTTTGAGATTGCAACTTAAACAGAGTTTTATTTTTAAAAGTTGTACACAACTAAGTGTATCATTTCTATAATGCTTCCAGCACCTCACTGATATGTCTACAAAGTGAAATTAAGTCACTTGGGTTAAGTGTCTTCATTTCTTTCTCACCATGGATTAATTTTAGGCTCCTCGTTATGGAACCTATACAGCCAACTGCTCATTTATTTCATTTAAGTACTAAAAACATGGCTAAAACTTTGTAGCTCGCGGCAAAACATTCCCAAACTGTTATGTAAGAAGCCATGTAGTTTATCCTCACTGGCAGCAGATGGTGCTGATATGTTGTGCCCGGTACTCCTTTGAAAGATGTTATTCAGGTTATCAATACCGTCATAACATTGATTTTTCTCATCCATTATCCCTAAGGTCTTCTACTATAAAATTGCTGTCATCATCATGTGCCAGAATTTATCGAGATAAAATACAAGTTTGTAGTTTGAAGGTGAAGTTTGGACATCAGCAGTAATACTCATAACAATTAAGCGCTGACTGAAACAACACTTTTCAGGAAAAGTTGGATTCATCACATCCAGGCTGCTGGACAAGGACCACTAACACTTTTACGACCCAAGAATTTCTCGGCATGAAAGTGAGGGTGCTCCTTGACAAATGACTGCTGACAAGACATGGTGGCAGCTTACACCTGATCTGGGCAAGCAGGGAGATATAAAGGGCAGATCACAGAACACTGCCGTAAAAGCAGTAGATGGCAGATTGTCTCCACGACAGAGAAAGAGAGAAGTGAACAAAAATGGTCTTTTAAGTAAGTTTTTAAGAAACTTTTGCTTAAATAAAGGCCTACTTTGAGAAACCTGGCTAGCTAAGGAGCACAGGGACTTAGATATCAAGGGCGTATTGGATACTTATCAGAGATGATGTAGTCACTGCCTGTGACACCCAGGACAAACCAAGAAAGGTGTAACAAATTGTGTTAAGAAAAATATCACCATTTACAGTGTGAGGAGTCTAATTAAGATTTATCACCAGTTTGAGTTTTGAAATAGGTGGGAAAAAATGTTGAACATACAGAAGTGAATTTTTTTTTCCATTTTGCAGGAGAGATTTCTGGGAACCAAAGCCTTCAACTTCTGCCAAAGCAAAAAATTACGTCCCAGCTTTGTTAAGTGCTCACTGAGCAGAGATCCTGAGACATGAGAACATCTCAATATTTCTTCCTGTTTTTCTTCACCATTCTCTCTAGATTTTCAGCCAGTATACAGAAAGATCCCATGATTGTTGCCTGCTCTGTGCTTAAGCTCCTCTGAGTGGGTTAGAGGAACATTTCTCACAACAGTATGGACAAAGCCCTGGGCCTTTCTAAGTGGCTGACAGTTGTACTAGATGGTGGTTCTCATTTATTAAAGGGGGCTTTGACCCTCAAGTATTTCTACCTGCAACAGAAAGCAAAGCAAGCAAGGGGAAGGAAGGAATCAGGAAAGAAATGAGGACTCAATTCATGTAGCTGTTCTCATCACATCATTTCACACTGCAGTGAGCAGCTGTTGTTTAGACTCCAGAATGAAATATTGTTGACCAGGTAACTGGAATATTCTGGCAATGAACTCAAAGCTTCCTTTTAGCTGTACAAGGAACTCAAAGCTTCATTTTAGTTGTACAAAGGAGAGGTAATTAAGAGGACAAGAGGACGAAATAGTTCCTGCGTCTTTGCTGGGGCTTTCATTAAAACCAACAATTAACATCTCAGTCCAGTACTCTGCTCATTAGAAATCTCCCATTACATTTATCTTTGCCTGCACAGTAAAAGTGACTGTGAACATAAGATTACTATCCACTATTACTCTTCAGATGAACCCCAACACTCAAACATTAAGGAAAATTACATCTCCTATGTAAACAAGTGAGAAAATAAAGAAAAAAAAACCATGTAACTGTTAGTTGTGTGCTGCATTATGTCATAATAAGAATGCATTATGTGCATAGACTGTCGTATTGACTACTGGCTATATACAAATATTTCTGATTCTTGTCCATTTGTGCCACTTTTTCCTGTATCTAGATACAGGAAAATAGATACTTTTCCTAGATACTTTTTCCTGTATCTAAACTTCTTTTATTTTCAACACTAAATTTAGTAAAAATAATCCTGGTTGACAAGTATATGAGAGTAGATCAAAGCTCTGTTTAGCTCAGGGAAGAATTTGTGTCACCTGTTAATTTCTGGCTTTATTGGTTTAAAAAGAGAGAGGTGGAAACAAAAAACACCAAGCAAACCAGGGCACCAAGGGATAAGTGCATTTTGATAAATTGTATTAATTTTCATGTAACACACAGTTGACTGCCAGGATTTTCAGTTTTGATGTGACCTTCAGCTTTCATAAAACAATAGTCTATTTCTTCATCAGCACCCTACAGTAATTTCCTTGTTTTGCTTTTCCATGGACAGATCAAAAGCTGTCCTGCTAAGTCATTCATCCCAGGCCTTTCTGCTGAGTTTCACTCTTCAACATGTTCTCCCTTTTTTTGTGCACATTGCTTATCCATTTCAACACACCACTGCTACAATTTAAGTCAAGGCTTACAATATGCTGGGATCCTGGACTGGCATTAGAGCGCATACAAGGTAAAGCTACATTTTGTTTAGCCTATTTTGTTTAGATAAACTCCAACTGAACAAAAGAACCTCTGGGTTCATTGCCAGCAGCCAACTGTGTGGCTAAATAATATTTCATCCTGGAATCCCGAGAGTCTGGATGAATAAACTGCCAAAACAATACTCGGACTATGAGTGGTTCTTTCCAAAGCTTCCCTAGCAGCTTCCATTGATAGCACAATACTTATTTCTACATTACTAGTACCAAACTGTATGTTATTGTACAGTTAAGTATTGCAAAAAGTAATTACAGCTCCAAATAATTATGAATTGCAACTATATCCAAGGCTTCAGGCACCTGCTGCAGGTGATTCCTCTCATGTTGTCTTGGACTCAGGGCAATGTATCTAACACTCTTTCCTGGATAAGGGTAATTCACCATACAGTTAAAAAGCACTGTCATCTCTCAATGCAAGTAATTGCTGACAGGTTCAGCTTCAACACCTATGAGTTCCTGAAATGCTGTTATGATTTCAGGAACTTCATATGACTTGCCATGGAAATAAGTCCCTGGTTTCACTTCCAAAGACTAATATTTAGAGAATCATGTCCAACTGTATTTTCAATATAGTTGAATGCACAATCTAAGTTTTCAGTTAAAATGATTTTTTAGGTTCATTTTTCAGTTTCACTCTTTCAAAACTGATTAATTTATAATCATAAGATCAAAATAGATCTTTACGATCTACAAATTTACAAAGATAATATCCCTCATCTCCCTATTGAGATAAGGACTTCAGCAAACCAGCTGTGCAGTTTTTAGTTGAGATAGGTTAAGTCATATTCTCAGCACTTTCAAACTTAATGTTGAAGAAACCCAATTTGTACCTCACTCTGTAGGAGATGCTCATCTATTTCAAGTCTTCCACTTTTTTAGGCTCTAAAACCCTTCCTTGATATTCAGGGTGTAGGTATAGGTCAAATAATCTCTGTCAACCCACAATTTGTATAATCCCTTCCCCTCACAAGAGATACAAGTCCATTCCAGCTCCTCTCAGAGTTATTGTGAGTCTCTAGTCCTGCAAGGGCCTTGGAACTGCTGGATTCCTGGTCCCACTCAGAGGCCCCCTGAGACAAAGGAGACTCTGAATTTCACCTGGAGATACAAATTTGACCACAAAATTAGAAAGAGAGGAGCACACTACAAACATACGAAAAATTGAACTACACTAGAGACAATCAGACCAAAGAAGAATAAAATGGTATAACTTTTTTTTTCATAAGTATCTCTGTATCTGTTTTATTAATAATACCTTTTACACAAAGAGGCCATTGTGAGACATTCAGCTACTGATTTTACCCTCATCTTTTCCTTTCCTGTTTGTTTTGTTGGCAAACTACTACTTGGTCTGCACTGCACACTGCAGAATATCCAGAAGTATTCGTTGTCCATTGCTCCAATCATTGCTTCAGTCATGTGAAGGCATATTTGATAGTTCTAATTAAAATTCTGAAGAATGGTGTATGGAAGTGCTGGGTGCCTACCTCTTATCACCTAATGCAACCACCCCTAGGGCACCAACCAATTGCAAAGAAAATAATACCAAGGAATTTCCTAAGAGAAAAAAGACCTCATTTAGGGCTATTAGAAAGCTCAGCAGTGGCATGTCACGGGTTCAGTAGTGATTGTTTAGCACTCTTTACCACTCACCTTGAAAAACAGTGCAAAATTTCCCAAGGCCAAAAGCTGTTGAAAGTCAAACTGAAATATGTTAGGAAAGTTCCTGCACCTTTTTCTGCCTGGGATCCACATGAATTAGGGAATTACAAACATACAAAGCTTTAGTGACAGACAGAGAAAGCCCATTAGATCACAAACCCTTCGATCATGTCACATTAAAGAAGAATGATTTCAGATGGAGTCCTGAGCTACAGCAAGCTTTTGAACACATGAAACAGGAGATTGTTCATGGAGTAGTCCCCGGGCCAGTTCAGGACAGGATAAGATGTGAAAAATGTGCTCTACACTGCAGCCAGCAAAATGGTCCTTCCTGGAGTCCCGGTGAAATGTATCCAGGAGACTCAGGGATGAGCCCTGGAGTTCTGGAATCAGGGATGCAAAGGATCTGAAGCTGTCTACACTCCAGCTGAAAAAGAGATCCTTGCAACTTATTATGGGATTTGAGCTGCCTCAGAGGTGATTGCTAGCAAAGCACAGCTTCTTCTGGCACTGCCAGTGCCGGACTGGATGTTCAAAGGGAAAGTGCCTTCCACGCATCATGGCACTGGTGCTATGTGGAATGAATGGATTGCTCTGATCACCCAGTGAGCTCAAATAGGAAACCAAATCACCCAGGGATCTCGAAAGTCATCACAAACTGGCCTGAAGGTGAAACTTATGGATTATCATCGCCAGAGGAGGAAAAGGTTGAACATGCTGAGGAGGTCCTACACTACAATCAGCTGCCAGAAAATGAAAATCAACACACTCTCTTCACTGATGGTTCCTGATGTATTGTAGGGACAATTTGCAAGTGGAAAGGTGCTCTATGAAGCCCTGCACTGTTGAGGGACAAGGTGGATCCAGTCAGTTCACAAAGCTGGAAGCTGTCCAGCTGGCTTTAGATGTCACTGAGTGAGAGAAATGGCCAGTGCTCTGCGTCTACACTGACTTGCTGATGGTGGAAAATGGACCAGTGGAAAAAGACAGGCAGTGCAAAGGGAAACCCGTCTGGGCTGCAGAAGTGTGGCACCTCTGCCCAGGTGGAGGAGCTGGCTGTAAAGTAGATCATGTAGGTGCACAATACTCAGGAGCTGGGCTACTGAAGAATATCAAAACAATGGAGAGGTGGATCGAGGTGCCAAAGTTCAAGTGTCTCAGGTGGATCTGGACTGGCAACAAAAGGGTGAATTATTTCTACCTCAATGTACCCACGATGCCTCAGATCTCCAGGGAAGAGATGCAACATCTGTGATTGATGGGGGCACTTAACCATGGACAGTCCCTGGTTACCCCAGACTGTGGCAGATTGGTTACATCACACTACCACAAACCCACCAAGGCAAGCTTTATGTGTTTACAGTGGAAACAACCAGTGGATACCCCTTAGGGAAGACATTTTGGATTAGTCCTGCCTCAAGCAAAGGCAAATACATCCATGGAATTGTTTTTGCTTAAGGACGTGGATGCAGTTGGTGGGTAATGCAGAAGGATGGAAATATGATGTGCCTCAAGGAGGTTTGATTTTGGGGGGAGAAAAGTCTGTAATACTGAATTGTATAACATTGCGGGCAGAATGACACTGCCACTGTATGCCATAACTACCATGGGCTGCAAGGATGCTCCAGGTTCACCAATTGTGAGCTGATGCAGCACAAAACCAGCCAACAGCACACAAGCCCTCCTGCTCTGGAAGATGTCTAGGGAGGGTAAAGCACACAATCATGGGCTACACAAACTCAACAGGCATCTTGTAAGTATGGCCATTGACTACAGAAATAATACCTTTACATGTACATTTTTATCTCTGTATCTATATAGATAGACATATGTATGTAAACATATACATATATATATGCCAGAGCCATGTGGATGTCTCTGTCAGAGCCATGTGGGTGTGCCTGAGTTTTTATCTGCCAGGTAAGGGGAAGCAAGGGATTCTCACGTCCAAGAAGGAAAGGGCTGTGGGTGCTGTATTGGTCTCCGTCTGAGAAAGCTGTATGACACTGGGTCTGCTCAGTCAGACACCATGAGCATTTTTTGTGCAATCACCCTCTTTTATCCATTGTTGTTAGTATGTATTGTTGCTGTTACTTTTCATTCTCTTATTTCATTGTTGTTTCCAGTAAATTTTTATCTCAACCTATAATTCTGCCTTCTCTCTCTCTCTCTCTTCCTCTCTCTCACCAGCGTGTGGGTGAGGGACTGGAGGACAGGGATCATGAAGTTTAACTTCCAGCAGGATTTAAATCATAATTCTCACGGGCAATCACAACAACAATTTACTGGGTGAAAAAGGGAATAGACTCAAAATCCAAGTTGATTTGTTTTAGCGAGTGAGTTCTAATCATAGCTGCATTATCCACATAAGAAATCTGGAGATTTTACCAAAAATGAATGTTTTCATGTGTTTTACCAACACATGAAAAACCTTGAAGGCTCCTACTGATTTATTCTTTGTAGTATTTTATTTAAGATATAAAGTAAATATTGAATATAAATAGTCACTTGCTATCAGAGTGTGAACAGGTGCTAGGTGCAAGTCAGACTTTAAGACTGATTTTGCTGCAGCTATGAAATAGTTGTGCCAAAGCAAACTACAGCCTCTTTTGACCTCATTAGCTTTAGTTGTTTGTTGAGGCTGTGCAATGCAAAATGCAAATAATGGCTGCTGACCAGAAGTCAATGTTTAGAAAGGATGAAGAGTGCTGCTACTGTCATATGAAGAGGACTGAAAAATGCTTGCCTTTTCCTTGAAGTTAGACACAGGGGTATTTTTATTTAGAAAAATATTCAGGAAAACAAGGGAATGAACGTCAGTGAAATTCAACCTCTCTGCAATTGCTGAAGGGCCAACAGGAGTGGTTTAGTACTGCTGCTGTCGCTGATAGCCATGTTACAGTCTGGTCTCTACATGATCACCAAATGCCCGAGCCACCTCAATGCTGGCCTGCCACCACACAGGATCTGTGGCAAACTGGCAGGAACATCAATCAGTTGCATCTTTCTGACGGAATATAGGTGGCAGTTGCCTGAGCCTGTGTGTTTCAAAAACAGTGAAAAGTAATTGGTGAAATTAAATTACACCAAATGTTTGCCTGTGTTTACATACAATTTGATAATGAACATCAAAGCAAGAACATTTATACTACTGGCATGTGGAGAGTAGCTCAGACTTGTGAATGGGCAAAATTTTGTCTTTATGATCCATTGAACAGCCCTAACAAGCCCTGAAGGAAAATACCATGCTGACACTCAGTATTGGATATTGTCTTTTGATCAAGGGATGAGCAAAATTGCTGATTAAAAAAGGCTTTCACAAATTCTAGCTATAACATCTTGCTCTCATTAGCCAATTTTCAGCCTTCTGATTAATAGATCTTCAAATTAAATAGACTTAAAAGTACATTTATGATCATCTTCTACTACTTTTAGATTACATCTCAAAATTAATCAAGGATCCTCTTACCATGGAACACTATGAGTAAAAGTAATCAGTGGAAATGCCATAGCCAGTTCACTGAAAAAGTGGGTGAAAACATATTTGTAATTCTGAAAACCTTGAAGTAGCAGCAAGATCAACAGCAGTCACAATCTAACAGGGTGGTTATTTCATTTTTGCATGCACACTTTTACCGTGTCACTTAATTTCTGAGGAATTAATATTCTTATGAGCATTACATAATTGTACATATATATATATATGTATGTGTGTATAATTGTACATATATATTTTTTTTTATGCTATCTTTTGTTATTAATCTATTCCCTCCTGAATTCAGTGCAGACAGAAAGATTTTGTCTCTTCTGTCTGCTGTCAAACCAGAGCTCTCATACAGGATTTTGGCCAAAGTGGGAAAGGTCTTCTGCAAAAATGTAAATGTCTCTGAAGTCATACCAGGCTTGAGGCCACAGCATCCCAGAAAGGGCTTCAGCATCATTCTTGCTGGAAAAATGTCAGTGCTGCAGACACAAAGGACCTCAGATACTCAATGACCACTTTTGTGGTCTCCTAGCAGCCATACCACTACATATTGTGCTGGCAACAACAACCACGCGCCTTCCAAATACATCATGCTTGCCACAAGCACAACAGCTTGTGCAGGGTTTCAACTCCCCTAGGAAATCCGCTGAGGTGATGATGTGATGTCAGCTTAACCATAACAAAGGCCTGTCACAGGTGGACTGCTGTTAATGTTCATGGACCCATGCAAGGACACTGGAAAAGCTGAATGCTGAAAAAATTATAACTTCACAGGGAGAAAATCCCTGCCCTGGGTGGAGCAGCATGTCACTTGTGTGCCACAGAAATATAAAAATATCAGGTACTGTTACATGAGTGTTATTAGTGGCTTAGCTTTCAAACTGGTGGGTGAAAGGAAATGTTTCTCAGTGAGACTCACAGGAGCATCATCAGACACACAGATACACACTGATGAAAAGTGTTTGGTATGCATCATGGTCATGGTGTTAGGCTATAAACATATTTCTAGCAGTACACTTTGTACATCTCCCTTGATCTGTTACTCTTTAACATTTCTCTTTATATAAGTTAGTACCACTGTCTAATGTTAAAAGTAGCATGTATTATTCCAAACATTTCTCTTTATATAAGTTAGTACCACTGACTAATGCTAAAAGTAGCATGTATTATTCCAGAACTTTACATCACTATTCTGTCAGAGATGCTTTCTGCTACCTCTGCTCTAATTAAAGTAAATATGCATACCTGCTGCAAAATGAAGTCTACAGTAAATCTGCACAAACAAAATGGCAATTTTAAGCACCATTTAATCATCATAACAAGTACAAATATACACGTACAGTTGCACACATGAACGATACAAGTTTACTTTGTAAACATTGGGTGTAAAATTCCACGATGCTGCATCATGTTTCACCAACTGGGACGATCCCTCTGCTTTCACACTGGCCAGCTCCAGCCACTGTCCTGTCAGCTACACTTGTCTGCTCAGCTGACTAAAAACCTCTGGATGAAACTGGGCAGATCTTCGCTTAATTTCTACTTCCATTAGCGAGCTACTGATGGCAAGCTGCCGGGCCAGGGGCCCGTACGGCGGCGCGGCGTACGAAGCCTGCGGCGCAGGACCCTCGCTGGGGCACGCTGCCTCCGCCGCGCTCTCCCGTCGCTTCTCCGGCAGCCGGGGGGAAGCGCGAATTCCCCTTTTCCAAGAGAAAACGGGGAGCGTGCGAGGGCTGGGGGGCGCCGCAGCGGCCGCGCTCCGCCCTGCCCGGACCCGGCTGCCGGCGCCGCGGGCTCTCAGCGCGGCACCCATCGGAAGCGGAGCCCGCCGCCGGCCGTGCGCAGAGTGAAGGCGTTTCCCTGCGGGAATGCCAGGGTGCGGATGGCCCCCGCCTCGCCGAGCGCGGCCCGCAGGCTGCCGCCCCCCTCCAGCTGCCCCGCGGCGGGGCGCGGCGCGGCGCGGCCGGTGCGCAGCCCGCGGAAGGCGCCGTGGAGGCGCGGGCCCGGCCGCGGGCGCTTGGCCGCGGGGCTGCCTCCCGGGCTGTGTCCCGGGCTGCCCCCGGGGCTGCCCGCCACGCTGTCCCCAGCGCCGCCCCCCAGGCTTCGCAGGGCGGCGCGACACTTCTCCGACACGGCCCGCAGCATGGCATCCACGCCCTCCGCATCCTCCGGGCCCGCCCCGGCCGGGGCAGCGGCGGCGGCGGGCGGAGGAGGCAAAGGATGAAGAGGAGGAAGAGGAGGAAGGACTGTCCCGTCGGCGCTTTGCGGGAGCATCAGCGTCTGCCGGCGAGAGGGAGCGCGAGTTCCGCGATCTGCACCGCACAGCCCCGTCCTGTTTCGCACCACACTGTGCTCCCCTGCTCCATCCCACACCGCACGGCCCCCTCCCACAGCTCACCGCCCGGCCCCGAACCGCAGCACGCTGACCCCTGCTCCACCCCGCACTGTACCAATCCACGCCGCCCTGCCCCACGCTGTCCACCCCACACCGTCCTGCACCACACAACTCCCACAGCCCCACACTGCACAATCCCATTGTACACCTCCCCCCATCCAGGCCCTGTCGCACCCCGTGCTGCCTCACCCTGCACCCGACATCACACTGTCCCCCAGGGACAACCTGGGCCGCAGGGCAGCCAGGCTGGAATGGTGAGCAGCACTCACGTCAAGGACAGCAGCCAGCTGCCTGGCCTGACTTGCCAGTTCCTTCAGCTGCACGTTGCTCTCCCGCAGTGACACCAGCTCTTCCTGCCTCTGTGTGAGGGTCTCCTGCAGCTACGAAGGACAAACGGGGAAAGGGGTGGTCGAGACAGCCACACTGTCCAGGAGCCAGGGGATGCTGCACACCAGGGCCCTCCAGTCACCTCAACAGGATGTGACAGAACACAGCACAGCCTAGGGAGGGCTTTGGGGTCCCTACCTGGGTGTTTGCCTCCAGGGCATCTCCCAGGGCTTTCTGGTGCTTGTCTGCCAGGTCCCTCCAGCATGGCTCAGGGGAAGACAGGTTCTGTGGGGGAACCTGCACCAGCACGCTGCTCTGCAGCTGTGGGGTGCAGGGGCCAAAAGCCACCTCCTCACCAAGTGAGAAATCATAGTCAGTACAGTCCAGTGGTGGTGGCACTAAGGTGGATACATCTGGAAGGAATAGCCACAAGTGTTAAGTGGAGGTATTCATGTCTGCTCCCCCCAAACCTAGCACACCATTCTGGTTCTAAACATCACTCTGGAGGTTCCCTCTGGACATGTCCCTCTGAAATGCTTTTACTCTACTGTGACAGCTGTGCATCCTGAATCTAATTTGTCTCCTGTGGGAGAAAGCTCAGTGACAGCTCAGGTCTCTAAGGGGGTGAGCGAGAATGCGCTTCCTCACAGACTGTCCCATGGTGGGACAAACATGCAGTGAGTGGGCATCCAAAATTCCAAAAGTAAAGCAAAAAAAAAGAGGAGACCAAATGTAGCATGACTGCAGATGTGCACAGGTACATTTGGCAGGTACATTTGGCTCACGTAAGGAAAAATATCTACTTACCAGGTATAAAATCACCAAGAGTATCCCTGAATTCCTGGAAAACAAACTCTGGCCCATCCTGGAAGCAGGGACCCTGGCAGGGGTGAAAGAAATGATCCAGTGAGCCGGGCCCAGGGCTCAGACCTGCCCACACCACTGCCCATACTGTTTCAACAGTGTCTGCTGCCTGTGCTCAGCACCTTATGACAGTTCCAGCATCCCCAGGTGCCATCCCCTTGCCACTTGCAACCCATCTGACACACGACACAAGACGCTGTCCTCTGCTGTGCCCATTTCACAGGTGGGAAACCTGAGGCTAGGGAAGTTGCCAGCACCCATCTGCTTGAGAGAGCTACCCCTTCAGGTGCCAAGCACAGCCTAGGCTGTTCTGAACAGTAGGTTTACCTGCTGCAGGGTCACAGGGCCAGCTGGGGTGGTGGGAAAAGTGGGGGCAGAGGCTGCCAAATCCTGCCAGTTGATGGTGCTGAGCACTGGGGACAGTCAGAGACAAAGGTGAGTAGCAAGGGCAGGGGTAGACAGAGCAAATGGGGCATGCCAAAATGAGAAGTACGGCTGGGGAACATCTTCGATGTGCAACGCCAGGTAGTGCAAGGCTGGGAAACGGGGTGCAAAGGCACCAGGGGGGATACAGCGGGGTTCACGGAGAGAGGTCATGGCCGGCGGAACACAGTGGAGGGTAAGGTGGGGGTATCACGGCTGGGGAGCACGGTGGGCAACACCAGAGGGGCGCAGAAGGATGAACGGGGAAGGGTACGCGCCTGGGGGTTAAGGCTCTCGGCCGCAGGCTGACTCACCCAGGGCGGGCGCGGCGGCGGCCGGCGAGGCGCCGCTGCGGCGAGCACGGGGCGGGGGAGCCCGGGGGCTCAGGGCGGCCGGGGGCGTCCACGCCGTGTCCCCGCCGGGCCGGGCCGGCTTCTTGGCCGGGCGGGCGGGCGGGCCCTGGACTGTGTTGGGGCAGATACTGCCGAAGGCTCGGCGGCGGCCGCCCTGCTCCATGCTGGCGCCGCGGTCCCGGCGCCGGCCTCGGCTCCAGCTCCGGTGCCGGCGGGCGCCCTCCGCCCCGCGTCCCGCTCGGCGCCGCCCCGCGAGCAGGCACAGCGGCCATGGCGGGGCTGCCCGCCCGCCCTCGCTCCGCCGGGGCGCCGAAACCTCCCGCCGCCGCCCAGCCGCTCCCGCGCCCGCGGAACCTTCCCCGCGCCTGCGGAGCCTGGGCGCGCCGAGGGGCTGCCCCGAGGGAAAGGCGAGCATAGCGCTGCCCGCCCCGCCAGCGCGGCCGCCCGGCCCCCAGCAGCTCGGTGCCGCGCTCAGCCCCGCGGCTCTCTGCCGGGCAGCGCGGGCGGCAGCCTGGGGGCTGGGCTGGTGTTTATAATGGTGTTTGTTAAACCTCTCTAAGGAACGGGGTCCGTCTGCGTTGAGAGCCACGGGGGACGGCGGGGGGGGCGGGTGTGAGGTGTGTTATGTAGGAGAAAAAAGCCCGTCAATGGAATCTTGAATGTAGCGATCTGCGCACCGGGAGAGGGTGCCCTCGCACCGGCAGAGGGTCGCACCCGCTGCTACGGCATGTCCAGCTGAAATCACCGACGGGGCTGGCGGAGGTTGAGCTGCCCTTTATTCCCCCGTGGTGGTCCTGTAGGTATTTTTTATAACAGCAGCGTGGACAAGGTTTCCTCGTTCTGCCTCCACACCTGAGGGCAGGCAGGACTTGGAGCGCCGCCCGGCGTCCGGGTCCCCCCTGCGCTGAAAGGTGAGCACTCCCGAGGGCAGCTCCGGGTCTTTTAAAACTGCTTTTGTACACAGATACAAACGAAGAAAATGAAATATTTTACAACACTATGATTGTTTTCTGTCTTTGATTGTGCCAGCCTGCTCAGAAGCGTGCCTGCTAGAAAACTAAACAAACAAACAAACAAACAAGCAAACAAACTCAGCTGTTATTATTCCACACTCTGTTTTCCTACACTTATGTCAGTGTGTCTATTTTTTTTTTTTTTTTTCCTGAGCCATGACCAAGCCAGCGGTGGCAGTTTGAAAAGGGTGAAATAAAACCCCATAGACTGGCTATAGAGCAGGTATTTTTTTTTATCGCAGCACTGGAGGTGAGGGGGATTTCTTCATCTAACCCACCCACCTTTGTCAAGTGCTGTAGTTTATTTATACAGTAAGTATTGCTTAATATTGCTATGTCGTTATAACATCATCATATATGCACTGAAACTTATTTACATAATGCTATCTCATGGATATAAATAGTTCTGTACTGTGGTTGTGCTTCCCCAATTTAGGTGGTCTTGGAGGTCTTCTTCAATGAAGGCTTAAGGTGTTCCTCACAACTGAACTTTTCAACTTTGTCTTCAGACCATGCACAGTTATGGTGTTCCTCGGTCTTTCTGGATCTAACTGGTCAAAATTCTTAATTTTGTGGCTAATTTGCTTTACATTTGCTAATTACTAATTAGTACATTCTGCTGCTTCCCAATATAGCTATACCTGTCTATTTTTGAAACTATTCACCTGGCGAGTTTCTGTTTATTTAAGCATTAAGCAACTAGTTAACCATATACTGGCTCCTACATTGTCTAGAAAGTTATGATTCGGGTTATATTGGTATCTTATAACTCAAGATGTACAAGCATCTTGTAACTTTTACTCCAGCTACATAGGCATCACAGGGAATGGCACTGTTGGGCGTGTTTATTTTGTGAGGGATTGTGTTAACTGACAGGGTGAATTCGTTATGTGCCAATGTGTTTCCTCTCCCAGATGCGTCTGCCTGCTGCCAGCCAATAAAGGTATAGATGTAACAAACAGAAAAGAGTTTACTCAATATTCAGTTGGTCCTTATGTTATCTTTATGGACCACCCTCCATTTAAATAACACAGTACGTGAGATTCAGTACAATATTTACATGCTTGACTTAAAAGAATACAGCAAAGGGAATGTGCAGATAACATGACACATAAAATCCTTTGCAAATCGCCATCTAAGTTTTAAGCTCCAATGACACTAAGGCTTAGTGGATCACACTGCACCGACTTTGTGGAGCACAAACGGCGAGCCAGAGCCGTCTCCACCACCACCCGCTGTCAGCGGTCATCTCCAAGCCAGGGGCACTTCTGGGCCACCTCCGAGGGCAGGAGGAGAGACAGGGACCGCCCGTTCAGAGACACCAGGAGCTGAAGCTGGTCCATGCAGTCCCGCAGGAGCCCTTCTGGGTAGCCGCTGATTCGCAGGTCCAGGGGGCTGCGGTGGCGCAGGAGCCGGTCCGCAAGCCCCAGGCTGCTGGCGGCCAGCAGAGAGGGCGCGTATTTGGTGAAGGCATAGTCAGCCAGGCTGAGCTCCGCCACGCCCGCCGCCAGGCTCCGGGCATCGGCCGCCTCCCCCGCGTCGGTCCCCCGCTTCTCCAGCCGCACCCGGCTGAAGTGCTCCAGGAAGAAGCTGACGGTGGGCGCCGCCAGGTCGAAGTCCAGGCGATGCAGGACGATGCACTCCAGGTTGCGGAGCTGCTGGCGGGTGAAGGCGTCGCAGCAGAGGGCGAGGAGCTCTTTCACGCTAGGAGGGTGCACCTCCACCTGTGGGCGGGGACAGGAACAAGAGCGCTGCCGCCGGGAGCTGGCGCGGAGCCCGGCCTGTCCAAGGCGCCCTCAGGCCGGCCTCAGCGGGCCGCCACCCCCGGTGCGGGGCAGCCGGGATCGCCCCTACCTGTTTGCAGGCGATGAGCAGCGCTGTAACACCCAGGAGCTGGAAGCAGTCTGCGGCCACCGGGGTAGTGGCGAGAAAGCGGTCGAGGATGTTGACGGCCAGGCAGAGAGCCTCCAAGGAGAGCCCGAAATGCCGGTGCACGGGGATGAGCCAGCTGATCAGCTTGCAGCGCGCCTCTGCCGTCACCTACGGCACCGGCAGTGGGGATCAGGCGGGGCCGACCCCGGGCTCCCCCGCCCATTCCCCGCCGCCGCCGGCCCCGCTGCCCCCACCTGCGGCTGCCGGGCGAGCGGCTCCCGCGGCTGGAAGCGGCTCTCCAGCCCCTTGCGGGAGCGGTACCAGCTCTCTCCGTAGTCGCGGAAAGCCTGCAGCTCCTGCGCGTTCTCCCCCGCCGCCGCCGCCGCCCCGGTCCCCGGGCGCCGCCGCCGCACCGGGCGCCGCGGACAGCCCCCAGGGGAGCCGCCGGGCCCCCGGCGCTCCGGAGTGCCGCCGCACCGCCCGCTCGCCGCCGTCACCATGGGGTGGGTGGCCGTGCCGGGTCCGCTCCGGTCGCGGCACTGGCTATTTGAGCGGAGCGGGGGCCCCCAAAGGTGTCACCGCCCGCCTCCCGGGCACCCCGCCCCGCCCGTCCCGTCGTCTGGGCACTGAGGGGATCACCGTCTCCAAAACAAAATCCGAGCCACTGAAACGTTTGTCTCTTCTCTGCCGCTTGCCCTCGGGCAAAAAGGCTGTGGAGTCGCCATGTGCCCTCCCGACCACAGGCTCCTCGCTCTCCCGCGGCACAGACAGCAAACCAGACAGCTGTGCCGTAAACCCACAAATGCGGCCAGCTGAAGCTGCCGCCTCGATTTTGCCATTACCAACGCAGGCGTCTCTCCAGCTCCTAGCACTTCAGCTCAGAACCTCGTGAGCTTTAATAACTACCCATCACTGCCTGTACATAACACTTCCAGTACAGGTCACCAGAAACAGCACAGGAGGACAGCAGGGGAGAAAGCCAAGAATGCTGGAGCTCGTGATGCAATCTGGGTCTCAGTTATGCTTTCATCCATGGACTATTTATGTGATGGGGCACTATTTTAAACAGCTGAATGCAAGGAAATTAAAACAGTTCTGCACTCCACCCATTTATAGTGTGCTATAGATGTGGAAAGACCAGGAGAAAGAAAACCTCTTCTGGGTTAAGCACTGGGAAACATGGCAGTACGAAACAAGAGCTTCAAGAAGCCAACGACACAGAAGAAAAACGAGAGGAGGTGGGAAGTCTACAGCGAGAATAGCAGGAGGAGGAACTCCTCTCCAAAGTGAGGACAGACACCAGGAGAACATGCTGCCTTTAAAAAACAGAACACATTGCCGACCACAGTTAAGATTATGGTGACAAAGATCCAGAGATACTGAATGGTCTTGTGTCTGACAAAAGCTTTGAGAAAAGTAACACAGAAGTGTTAACAGAAGTCTTGATTAAATAAATAGAGCAAAAGAGAAAATTCATCCACCAAAAAGAATACAGGCACAAAAGTTGCTCATGTATACTGCAGAAGCAGAAAGTCAGTGTAGCATCTATTTTTGTTGTTTCCTGGGTTTTTATTTTTTTTAGTTTTTTCTTTTAGAAGTTAACTGTGCTTAACTGTACACCACAGTGTGAGACCTCCCTCATTTGTTTTACAGAAAACACAGAAGATCATCCAATTTCCCAGTTATTACAATATATCCCCTTAATTTATTTCAGTTCTTTATTTAGAAGATTACAAAGCACAGCATGCTAGAGAAACACAAATAATAACTCTGAGTTTCAACATTACCACCTATAAATGGAAAAAACCCTCTCATTTATCACAGTTGGATAAGGGAGAAGAACTCAAACACAATTCACACTTTCCCTAGGATTTAACCATTTAAGACCAACAACTCATTTGCAAAATTCAAACCCAAAAGAAAGAGCAGCTTGCTAATAACTGAATTACTGAGATATTTTTCTATTTCCTGTTTCCAAAGGATACAAAAAAAACCATCTCAACCAAAACATCAAAAAAGCCATCTCAACCAAAATAAAACATAGGAAATTTGTTTAGGGTACAGATTTATTTTATATCTTCAATGAATAAAATTTGCAGGTTTTAATTTCAGTGTGGGAATACTGAAGACAAAGTTGAGATCATAAGATCTAAGATCAAAACTTCCTGTTCAAATGCTTCCTTGCTAAATGGTGTTGTAAAAAAACCCCCAAAAGTTACTTCCTGTCTCCTATGAAATCAGGACTGCCACTACATTATCATAATGCATAAAAGAATAACAGATATGATCCCCGTTCCTTCAGAGCTGTTAGCAAAAAGCTCTCCTCTTCAAGAATTGGTGCAAGCTAATGTGCACAAGCTGGACAGCAATACCAGTTCTGCTGTCATAATCTAAATGGATAGGCTCCATGTATTTTGCATTTTTATGCATTCAATTTCCTGAATGCCCTTCCTGTACGTGATTAACCTCTGCTGTAGAAAATCTTTATTTTTCAGATTAAACAAAAGTTGTCATCTACACTGTGCTTCTGTCTGTGAAGACAGTTCCTATTTGACTGCAACTGTTTAATGGCAGATCCTCCCCACCAATATATCCCTTATTCTTGAAAGCTAAGTTGGCAATTTAAAACTGTACTTTATAATTAGAAATAGTATGGATAGGTGGAAGGTGAGACCATCTGATTCATTAAGCTATTCAGTTAAGGATTATTCAGTATTAAAGAAACAAGAAACAAAGGATCACACAGACATCCAGTCATTGTGAGCAAGTAGGGTAGGAGAAAACTGCCACTGGAAGTTTCCACTAGGAACTTCTCTGGTATTTCCTTGAAGAGGGTCAATGTGAATTTTGATCAATAAATGGAGAAAAACCACATGATCATCTCTTGAAGGGGGCCTGGAGAACTATGCAAAACTTAACACACAAAAAAGTATAATAAAAGTTGCAGGAGTTGCAAGGATCAGGGTAAACAGGGAGGAATAACTGTGCGAAGAGGCACATCCCCCTCCTTGGGAGGAGCTGCTGGTCAGTACACATCTCGCTGAGCACTCATTCACAGCAGTCCATACTATCATCTTATAGATGCTTATAGAGCATCTTCTCAACACAAATCATACAGAAAAATTAGGAGTTCTCTAAGATGTCTTGGTTTAATACTGTAAATTTAGTTTAAAAAAAAAATTAATCACTTAGGTAACCCATATGAGAAACATTTGTCTTTTGTTTGCATAAATGGAATTCTACTCAACTGAGATTCAGGATCGAATCTTCAATCATCAGTACACATTGTACTGATGGTATGATTAGCACATTAAGTTAAAAAAGAGAAATGGCTGTGAACAGTTCATAGTTTGTATTACAGCGACCTGATGAGGTCTTCAGGGTGAGAGAAGTGGACGAGAATCTTAGTTCATGATCAGAAGGCTGGATTTATTGATATATGATATATAATACATTATTACTATACTAAAAGGAATAAGGAGAGAAGTTGCAGAGGCTGCTAAGCTAAGAACAGAATAGGAAAGAATGAATAACAAAGTTCTGTGTCCAGCAGAAAGCAAGGACAAACTCTCCTGTGAGTGGTAAGCAAATCCAAACACTCACAGAAGACCAATCACCGCTGCACCTGTTGCATTCCACACCAGCCAATAACAATTGTTTACATTCTTCTTCTGGGGCCACAGCTTCCCAGAAGATGAACAAATCCCAAACAAAGGATTTCTATGAAAAAATGTCTGTGACAAGTTTGAAAAAACTGCTTGCAGTTATCATTCGTACAGTCAAGACAAATGGCACCAAATATAGTGTAAAGGCTAAACATATTCAATATTCATTGTAAAATTGATAAAAAGAAAGGCTGATCCTATGCAAAATCATGCATTCTATCCCCATCGTGGCTGAGATCAACCACACTAAGAATTTAAATACTTCCAATTAGTGTTGGAATGCGTATTTCCCCTGCAATTACTGAAGCTCTGATTTGTTACTGATTTCTGATTTCAGTTACTGTTTTCTGTTTTTATCAGCTCCTTGATGATGTATAAGACCTTGTCATCTAGAAAAGAAAAAAAAACACAGTGTGAAAAAGTGCAACTTGATTCTGAAAATGCCAAAAATTGTAAGAGAAGTCCATCTCTCGGCAACTTAAAATTCTAATGTTTTAGGCTATGCCAGAATCTAAAGCAAAACAAGTGATTACCATTTGGCAAGCAAAAGGACAAACAGTATGTACACAGTACGTCATCATAAAATGATCTGATGAATTGCTGATAACCATTTCAGTATTCCACAAGAGATTGGGAAAGTCTTGGGTTAACTCCAGCTACATCAGCATACAGAACTTCCTTTCTTCCCCACCTACAATATGCTCCTGAACATCCAGTGTCCAAATTTTAAACTGTGCTCTGCTATCCCTTACTTTTGGGAATCAACATGCCATTGGTTAATATTGATTTTGAGATAACTTGCACAACACTTTGAAATCATCTATGCCTAGGATTCTTCACACATAATCACAATTTTATTTTGAGATGCTTACCTCACCATTACTACCACTACCTTGAATGCTGTTACCAGGGATGTCTTTAAAATGGCAGTTCTGCAGATCTTTGTACATCTGAGGTGAGCCACACAATACATGCAGGGCTAGTAATGATTTCTGGAAGCCTCTTAATGGAACTTTCATGTCACACATGCTACTGTGTGAGGACACAGTGCACTAACTATTCCTCAGTTTTGCTACAAGGTCCATTTAACAAAGAGTACTGCCAGCAATAAGTTACCTTCAAGTGACATTTTGGGATTTTCAAGCTTCTTTTTCAAAACAGACTCAATGAGAACTCTCAGCTGTTTGAAAATTACTGCTATCTTAACAGGAGCCTATAAAGAAAAGACAAACATTTCATCATCAGACATTTCACACTAAAATATAGATCAAAATTTTACCCTACATATAAACAAGAGTTTATAACAAGATTCTTGCAAACATGATGCACATATGTGATTTTTAATGGTAATGATAATCATGATATATAGTGTACTCATTAAATAACTGCCCTTACATTATGCCATAGCTTTAGGCACCAGTTGTTCATGGTATCAAAGCCTGAAGAACAGCAGCTGAGAAGGGTAACTTAGAATGTGTTCCCACACAACTAGCATAAGAGGAAATTATTACTTCACCAATAAGCTGCCCAATTATTTGCCTTTTTACTCCCCAAGGTAACAAAGTTCAAATTACACCTATATCTGAAATAAAACAGCTATGCATTTGCCTCTTGGGAGGTCTGCCAAGGCAATCACAAGCCTTTTCTATATCTCACTATAAATTTGGATACCTAAACATGAACCTGCTCCCAAAAATATTTAATTTTATCCTTTCCTCCCTATTTCAATCTTTATTTCATTTATATTCTGCCTTTGGTACAACAAGTAGTTGCTACAGCAGAAGTGCAAAACGCAAGGTATTTTGCTTAGCATCTCAGTAGAAAAGTAGAAATCCTGAAACACTGTAAGATGTGATTAGCCAAGCAACTGCATAACTATAGCCACCCAGGGACCAGAAAAAGAATCTCTAACAAATCCACAAGGGACCTGCTTGCTAAAATTCCTTGTTCATGTAAATCAGTGAATTAAATTACATGACTGCTTACTTGGATCAACAGACTGCAAACAATTGTTTTTATTACAGTTGTCTTTGAGAGTAGCACAAGGACCAGAGCACAGAAGGAGCACAGAAAATTATAACCATGTAGCTGGATAGCATAACTTGCCATTTATCAAAATTTACAGAGGATCTTTTTATGACAACTATTTTGTCTGCAAAAATAAGCTAGGAAAGTGCTCTTAGTTTTCCAGTTTCCAAGTAAAACTTATACATGCAGAAAGGAAAAAATCAAATCAATAAAACCAAACACCCCAAACCCAAGTAAGCAGCTATTTTACAATTTGGATTTTTTTTTTTTCAAACAATTCTGTCTGCACTACAGAACAGTATATACAGTAGCGTGCTAAAGATAAATACGTAGTTACAAGATTTTAAAATTATAAGAAAGGATAATATAAAAACAGTACACTCCTCTGCTTTTAGTACAAGCTTTATAAAAAAAGGTTTAGTCTGCACCCATTTTTAATACCTTTTCTGAAAAAACACTTTCTTCTTGAAGAGAGAGGGAACTGATTTGTTGCACACCATGTATGACAAGTCTATTCTTTTGAGTGTGATTTATTAAGATTTCATTAAGTGTATATAAAATTTCCCATAATTATCTTAAATTCTCTCCCCTTTCTTCCCTCTTGTCTCCATCTCCATTGTCACCGTATGTACGGTGATCTGAATCAAACTAATGTATCAACTATGTAGTATAAAAGCTCATGGAATCACAAAAGGTGATTAGATATAACTCCAGGGCACCTGAAAATGGATCCAACCATCAACTGTCAGGAGACGCTCACGATGCTGGACTTCTATATCCCCACCAAAAAGCAAAATGGGAAAGGGGGATATTAAAGTAGTTTCTCTCAAATACACCTTGGCATACCTCACCTGCATATAAACAAACACAAACAATTAAAAACTTCAACAAAAAATCCCAATCACATAACATTCTACAACACTAAATTTGATTGCTACTTCTACAAGCAAGAAATACACTTTTTCCTTTTTCAAGATGCAACCAAAACAAGTTATTGCAATCGATAGCTATCTGTCTGCCTTACACCACATTAAAAAATTCATTCTAAATAAGTGACAGGTTTATATGCCAGAAGCTAGCTAAAGCCACAGTAATCTTCTTAAAGCTCAAACAGAGACATAACATTAACCATAACATTAGCGTAACAGCAACACTAGAAGTAGTAACTCTACTGAAGCAAAAGGCAGGCAAAGCTCTTTCATTATACATTCTTCTTGGGAACTGTTTTATCACTTTATCTATATCAACATATGCACATGCATAAATGCGGTACACACAGACACACACACTGCATGAAGTATGGGGTTCAGCATATGCTGATTCTGGCTTTGGAACATCCCAAATAAAGACAGAATGGGGTGAAATGAGTTGTAGTAAGAAGAATGGATATAAGAAGAGTGCATCTTCATAGAAAAGTGCAGGCTTAGTTTGCCCCAATCTTCATGGAATAATTTACCAACCTTAGCTGCTGTCTTGTCATCCCACTATGATCTTCTTGGGCGTCAGGAAATATTTTCAATTCTCAAAAAATACTATCACTCTATATGCATTAAAAAGTCTAATACTTTCTGCTTCTCCACAGTAAATCTGACCATTAAACAACTGTCAAACTTTTGTTGTACTGGAAGTATAACTAAATACAATACAAACACTTCAGTTTAGCAAATAGCTGACAAGATTTTCAATTGAAGAGGAAAGAAGTTAAAAAAAATACAACTCACTTAGGGAGTTTAGCTGTTCATTACAGAATTGGCTCTTTTATTTTATTACTGGTGTATGTCAGTACCAAGTTTCAAAACCTCAGAACAGTAACAAAGCAGACTTTGAAAAGTTACTATTACATATTACTGTGTAAAGTGCTAATAAAATCAGTAAGACTGTATTCAAAAAAATCAATAATACTATTAAGTTAAATGATACACAGAAAATGCCTTCCATTTATAGCTACCAGCTTCACCATGAACAAATTTGTCCATGACCTTCAGCTTCACCTTCTTTTTCTTCAGCACTCAGTTGATCCACTTTTATGGACTTTAGGATCATTAGATAATAAGACTCTTTAACATAAAACGATATTAAATAACATACACTAGTTTGAAGTATACTAGAGGCAGAACTCCTTTACACAAACTACTAGCTACATTCACTATCTTCAACTTACCTTCTCCTGGTAAAGCAGCCATCCATAAGTCTGCAAGTCTCGATTTACAGAAGAGGGATGAACTTGAGCTTTACCCTGAGCAGTTTCTACTGTGCAAGCCAGCTTCTCTGTAATATCCACAGACTTTGCATATAGTATTTTTCCTACGTTGTCATACAGCCCTGCAGTCAACACAGCTTTAAGAAGAGCTATTTCACTGAGAGACAGGGACTGTGTCGCTCCATTTCCATCCCCTCCACAACGTGTTGAAGGTGCTGTAAACCCTGCTGCTCTGACCACCCGTATGAGTTCTTGCTTCACATCCTGAAATTAGGATAGTATTAGTCAAGTTTTGAATTAAAAAAGTTACATACTCCACCTCAACAGCAGGAAATGACACTTCATCTGAATGATTCATGCTCTCCAGGGGAAATGCCTTACTAGAATAATCACTTGTATTTTCTGCCGCCACACTGGAATCCTAGCTATTTCTATGATAAAATCTCTACCTGCAGTTAAAATGAAAAGATACATTTGCATAAAAAGATCCAATTCTGCTTAGAAGTACTCAGTAAACCAAACTTCAAAGATCAATAAAAACAATTTCTCGCCAAAAAATAAGAGGCCATTCATGTGCGTTTGTGGCTCATCTTACTGTTGTTATTTGATATCAAGAATAATATAACTATTTTAATTCATGAAGTTTTGATTCTCTGATGAAAGTAAGTCCTAGCTTTTCCAATAGCAGTGACTACAAAGCTGTTTACCAAAGTGTGCATATCCAAAACTCAAATACATACGCAGCTACCTTGATTTAGAGTGTGCACTTCATCAGTACCTAAATTCCATTCGCTTTTATGTTGTCCAAATAGTAACTGCCATGTATCATGTCTTTAAAAGGGAATGACATTTTCAGAGGGAAATTTTAACAAATATTATGCTCTGTACTCATAAAGTAAAGTTTTACCTCCAGAGTTAACAGTGAAGTCCTATTAAGGAAATTCCTTCTGCAATAAGTCATTTCAGCACGATATCCCCCTTCTTGTCGGGCCCTTTTCCACCTAAAGAAAAAATAGGGAATGTCTTATTATAGCAAGAAACCCATCAAGACTGCAACAGAAGAGGCACTAAGTTAAAAAAGAAAAACGTGCTTCAAAATGAATTCTGCTGGTCTAAGAACATTCTAAAGAACACAACTGAAATGTAGATTTGACAGATACAAGGTGATTTACTCTCAACCCCCACACATTTCTGTCTCTCTGGACAGTCAAAACAAAATTCAGACTTAGTGGTAATACCCTAAAGAGGAAAAAACCTGTATGTTATTTTATACATTTGTATATCCTTTTATACATTTGTGCTTTATCAAATACAAAATATTCTGGTCAAAATACCACAAACAGCAAACAAAACACTAGGATAAACTGACACAGTAAACTTCTGTATGTAAGCAGGCACAGTTAAAAGGTATTGAAAACCAAAACACTAAGCAAACTGTCCCTTTGTGTTACAGTACTTGGCAATCTACTGTTACTCTGAACAGAAAAAACTTGAAATGAAAGCATTTCAAAAATATTAAGGATTCTTTACATAACTGTATTATCTGTTATCTGCTACTACTTATGAGCATAGGAGAATCATCACTTACCCCAGATAAGCATTGTAGATTGTTATATGGTCTGAAACCGCCATAGTGAGAGATGATTTTGCAAGATCTGCTTCATCTTTTCGACCAATAGGTGTAGTAAATGGGGATTTTTCTGTCATAACAGCAGCCAAAGTTGCCTGTAATTTTTCAGGACACATCACTTAGAAAATTTCAGGCTATTTTTGTGTTATAAATCTGTAAGCTTATAACAAAATTCTTCTTTTATCATTATCTTAGAATTATGGGCTTGGGTTGCAAGGGACCTTAAAGATCATCTAGTTTCAAGCCCCTGCTTTAGGCAGGGACACCTTCCCCTAAACTAGGTTGCTCAAAGCCCCATTCAATGCAGCCTTGAACACCTGTAGCAATGGGACATCCACAACTTCCTGGGCAACCTGTGCCAGTGTCACCACCCTCACAGTAAAGAATTTCTTCCAATATTGAATCAAACAAAATGCTCCTTTAGTTCAAACCCATTCCCTCTTGTCCTGTTACCATATACCCCTTTAAGAAGTTCCTCCTCAATGTCCTTCAGATACTGAAAAGCTGCAACTAGGTCATGCTGAAGCCTTTTCTCCATGCTGTACAACCCAAATTTTCTCAGCTGCCTCAAAGAAGAGATACTCCAATCCTCTCTGATCATCTTTGTGATAAACTCTGAACTCACTTCATCAGATCCACATCCTTTTTGTGTTGGGGCCACCAGAGCTGGATCCAGCACTGCTGGTGGGGTGTCATGAAAGCACAGCAGAGGGGAAGAATCCCCTCCCTCCCCTGCTGCCAGTGGGCTGCATCCACAGCGGTGTGGGCAGCAGGGGAGGCATGGGATTCTGGACACGTGTGGCTCTCTGGGCTGGGAGTGCCCATGGCTGGGTCATGTCCAGCCTCTCAGCCACCACCAGCCCCAATTCCATCTCCCCAGGGCTGCTCTAGATCTGTTCATCCCCAGCATGTGCTGATATCTGGGGTTGTCCTGCTCTGGTGCAGCACCAGCACTTGGTCTTGTGAGCTCCACATCTGCCCACTTCTGAAGGTCCCTTTGGATGACATCCCATCCTTCAGATGTGTCAACAGCACTACTCAGGGGTCATCTGCAAATCTGCTGAGGGTGCAGTTTATCCCTTTGTCTTATGTCACTGATGAAGATATTAAATAACTCTGGTCCCAGTACAGACCCCTTGTCACTGATGGCCATCAGGACACTGAGCTCTTGACCACGAGCCTCTGGATGGGACTGTGCAACCACTTTCTTATCCACCTAATAGTTCACCCTCTGAATCCATCTCTCCCCAGTTTAGATGGGGGACCATGGTAAAGGCTTTGCAGAAATCCAGATAAATGAGTATGTAGTCTTTCCCTTGTCCACTGATGTGGACTCTCCACCATGGAAGACTATTGGGCTGGTCAAGCAGGACTTGCCCTTGGTTAAGCTCATGCTGGTGTCTTAAATCACCTTTCCTCCAAGTGCAACACTATATTTCTAGGAGGATCTCTTCCACAATCTTCCCAGGTAGAGAATTGAAGCTGACAGTTCAGAAGCTCCCAAGGCCCCATTTTTCTACTTTTTTTAAAAGAAGACAGGTACTACGTTTCCCTTTTCCCAGTCACTTGGGACTTCACCTGACTGCCATAAAAGTAGTTGCCATTGATGACTGAAACAAAAAACCTGGAGAGCAAGCCTCATTATCCACTGTGGAGAGTACCTAGGAATTTAGAATCACAGAACCACTTTGAGTTGGAAAAGACCTTAAAAATCATTGAGTCCAACCATACAGAACACTTATATTATTCCCCTCCATGATGTCTAGGTGCCCTCACCCTAAAGTAAACATTTTAACTTGCATAATCTTTTCAAAATACCACATTACAAGAAATTAGATAAATTGCAAAGAATTAATAATTTCTATATTAATAATTTCTACTCTATACTTTTTAAAATATCATTTTTTTTTACTCACCACAGGATCCAAACAGCCAAATATAGCGCCAAATATAAGCATTTTGCCAATCTTTACATTAACAGGAAGGGCTGCAAGGTGCTGGCCCAACGGAGTCAACTTGGGCTCGTTTAACTGACAAGCGCCAATCTTCCTCAAAAGATTCATTGCATTACCAATTACTTGCTGCTGTGGGGGATCTAATGCTCTAGAAAGAAAATCTTCAGGAGAGCCAAGATTGCATTTCTGTGAAGTAAAGGGATGTATATTTCAATTAAAAAAGTTATTATAAAAAGTTAGCTACACAGAAAACTGGAACACTGATCATGCATCAAAAGTTCACATTCCCTCCCGACCAAACAAACATCTTGCTTCCTGGAAGGCTGACACGCCCCACATTAGGTTAACAAAACTTCACTGTTTGGAAAAAACTTCATATGGCATGACCACTGTTCAGAGAAGTGTGTTACCAGTGATCACTGATGTGCAAGGGACTCTCAATCCTGATGGGCTGCAGTTCAACCCAGCACTAATTTGCCAGGTTGCTAGTTTTCCTATGCACATCCTAATCACTTAAGACATGGAGACAGGTAATGGAATTTCTCCCTTAAACAGAAATCAATTAGAAGGCTATTAACAGAGTTTAAAATTGTCACTCTGAGGCAAACTGGAATCATATTCATAAGCACTATTCTGTGAACAGCATGCTTGTATTTTACAGCAATCAAGTGCTGAGTATGTACATGTATGAGAAGCCCCACTAAGTAACTGCATTGGACTTGGTTTGTAGTAAAAAACCTTTTCAGCTATTAGGGTCAGTAATTCCAAAACAGACAATAGTATGAAGGCATAATTTGTCCAGAGGCATGCATAGTATTTTTAGCTAACAAGATGTACTGGGCTTGTGTTGCCAGGTTCAGGTAGTAGGGGCTGCACGGGTGAGTTTGGTGGGAAGCTGAGAGAGCAGCTCTCCCTACATCTAGAAAATGCCAGGTAGCTCCAGGGCAGACCCACTGCCCAAGACTGAGCCAATCAGTGATGGTGATCATGCCTCCAGGAGAAGTTACTGCACAGAAACAAACTGCAGCCAGAGACGATGAGGTGAGAACAAGTCTGAAGACACTAAAAAGAGTGAATAAAGTAGGGGAGGAGGTTCTCCAGCTGCTACAGTCCATGGTAAGGAAGGCTGCTCCCCTGTAGTTCATGGAGGTCTTTGGTCAGTTCATGGAGCCCCAAACTCAAGCAGGTGGATGCCTGAAGGAGGCTGTGACCCTGGAGAGAGCTCACAATAGAGCAGGTTCCTGGCAGGATCTGTGGCACCATGATGAGAGGAGCCCACCAGCAGGTTTGCTGACAGAACTTATGACCCTGAGGGAGATTCCATGCTGGAGCAGTTAATGTAAAACTACAACCTGTGGGAAGGATTCACACTGTAAAGGACTGTCTCCAGGGGAAGTGACCCCAAGATTGAGCAGAGGAAGGAGTCCTCCCTTTCTCTGAGGAGGAATCAGCAGCAGAAATCTGTGATAAACTGACCAAAACTGTCATTCCCTATCTCCCTGCTGATGGAGGATAGGAGGTAGGGAATTGGGAAATAAAGTTAAGGCCAGAAAAGAGGGAGGGGAACTTTTCACTTACTTAACCTACTCTAACTTAATTGGTTATAAATTCAATTGATTTCCACAAATCAAGTCTGTTTTGCTGGGACAGTAACTGGTGAGTCATCTCTTTGTGTCCTTAACTCTAGCTATGAGCCTTTTGTTATATATTTTCTCTCCCATCCACCTGAGGTGGAGGGTAATAGAGGACCTTTGGGGCCACCCAGCATGCAGTCATCGTCAACAAACCACCACACAAGGTTAGCAATTCTAAAATCAAAAATTGTACCATAATATGAAGGCATAATTCCTCCAAAGGCACACGCAGTATTTCTGGAACAGAATATTCCATGAAGCTTTCAAACCTGCAACATCACAAAATATATATTCAACTAAATCTTTGAATTAAACTTGTAAATCTGGTTTTTACGTAGTCATTCTTTGCAGTTTTTCTCTTGAGGGGCAGGGAAAGGAGTAGCATGGCCAAGTCCTTCATACTTTGAATTAAGGTATGTGTTGTAGCTTTGAAAACAAGTTTTAGAGAGAGAAAGGCAGGAAACCCTGATTTTCAAAACAAGTCTGTAAAATGCTTTCAAACTGAAAGGCCTTTTCGGGGGCTAAAAGGCACACACTTCATTGGTTAGATCAAAAGATTTTAATTTTAATTCTTTCTCAGCTGTAAGTCACTTTAGGTTTTCAGAGAAGGAGGAAAAAGATTATTCCACTGCAGTAACAGAAACTAATTCTGCAGTGCCCCCATCTCATCCATAGAGATTACCTCCTCAGAAGCCTACAGATTTGTCTGATAAAAAATTCAAAGTTTAGGAGGTAAGGTTTGCACACATTTGATGTAAGCCAATCAGGTGTTGTAAAAAATAGATGTTCTACAATTTCCTGTGCTGCACTTTTCCTTTAATTATGAACTTTTTTTAAAAAACACACTACAGAAATATTAAGATTAAAATTAACTTTTTCAAAAAGTGTGAAAGGCTACTCTAACAATTTACACATGTGATACTCAAATTCTTGTTTTGGTTGAGTTTTTTCCAGTTTTATCTTTCTGATTTGCAGTAAGTAAAGTGATTTTCAACAAGAATTCTTGGATTTGCACAGAAAAAACCCCACGGTATTGATGTGATTTACAGAATTTTGCTAAGCTCACAATACCTGTCTCTCGTGTACATTCGGAAGCAGAACCCATCCCTAACACGGCCAGCTCTTCCTTGTCGCTGCAGAGCACTAGCTTTGCTAACAAAGGTCTCTTCCAGGGAACTCATCTGACTGCTTTCATGATACCTTAAACATTATAAAGCAGATACAGATTTCAGAAATGAAATTTTCATGTATGTATTACCTGAACATCAGCACACTGACAATATATCTAATGAGCAATTTTTGAAAATACATTTAGTTTTGAAAACCAAGCATATCTGGGAGGAACTGTATATTATAATACCTTGAATACAAGTCACTAGTGAAAGCATAAAAACTGGAAAATGAAAGCTTTTTTGTTTCATCACCTTGGCAATTCAGAACCATTCTAACACATTGTGTAGGGATTTTCACATTTAAAGTGAAGAAAAATAACTTTCAAAACATGAGATAGCATAAAAAGTACTTTCTTCATTTTTAAAACAGTACTTGATCATAATTATCCATACATTATATCCATTATCTATGAACTTCCCTTGCTCTTCTCACCATTTGAAACTTGAAACATACATCCCAAACCTGTACCCAAACCTGCAAGCTTTCAAATGAGCTCAGCACATTCCTGCATCCAGAACTCTAATTAATAGATAATTACAAAAAGGATTGTTCTAAGTTAATAAAGATACTACAAAATCCTTGCAGCTCTATCCTCCAAATATTTACAGTAATCACAGTGTGACTGATGAAAATCAAACTCTCACCTATTTTCTTTTGTTCTCCCAGTATCAATTACAAAGACAACATCTGGTATTGTGATACCTGTTTCTGCTATATTGGTTGCCAAAACAATCTGAAAAGAGTAACATAACATTAAAAGAAGAACTGGAAAGTGCAACAGGTTTCAATCTTTACATCACTGTTATGGAGTAAGTCTGGTTAAATTTTTTTTACCCAGAAATGTTTCCTTAAATAATCTGACAATGAAAACCTACATGACTTGGAAAATGGTCTAGTTTTCCCCAAGGAGAGAAATTAAAAGTTAAGAAATAATTTCACATTCACATTTTGCTTTATAATCCACCACAATTACTGCTTAGTACCTGCCAAAATTGATCAATATTTAATTACATAGTTTGGCAGTAAATAAAATAGTATTTCTCCAAGATAAAAGCCATAGTTACTGGCTAACAATAGTTAATATACAGGTAAGTAATAATTAAGGAAGATTACAGAAAAATTTTAGGTTTAAGAATTTGTCCAATACTGTCAACATTTCCACAGCATATTATCTTCTATCCATTACAGACCACTAAATCAGAATTGTTTTTTGCAGTGAGGAAATTCTAGGAACACCCAGCTGTTGTTTAATTCTGTATGATAACAATTCAGAGTTGCACCCACAGAAAATTTCTCTTTTCAGTTGTGAACTTTGTGAATATTACCTTTCTAATACCAAGGGGAGGTATTGTAAATGCAGCTGCTTGATCTTGTGTTGAAAGAACAGAATGCAAAGCTATCAATCTGTGCCTAGAACAAGAAATTGTAAAAATAAATACACATTTATCAAATAACATGGAGTAAAAATATAAGACCAGTATAATGACAACATGTGGAGAAGGATACACAATCAAACGAGTAAAACTTTGTATGATTACATATGAAAGTCTGCTTCATTGTTTTATTACAATAGCTACAAAAAATAACCTAATTAGTTCATTGGGATGTTCTCCCATTCAGTAAAAATAGTAACGCAGAACTGCTTGTTACTTTACAATAACAGTCTAGCAATAAAGGGAGCTACCTGTTTGTAAACCCAGGTTCTTTAAATTGTGCTTCCGAGAAAATGACCGTAACAAATACGTGCAACTTTGAGTAATAGAGGTCTCTCATTGAGACAACCACAGAGACTGGTGCTTTCCTTCTCTTCCAGACCTTTACACCTCAGTCCATCCACAAATATTTAGCATTTGACTGCAATTGTTCCTTTTATGCAGTTGTGCTGCTAACTTTTAGTTATCCCAAAAAAATTTTGAAATTATCTGTCACTACAACCCTAGGCCATTTCTCTTGGTAGATGCAGGTGCTCTAGGGCTCTTCTCAGGAAGTAGTCACTTCCATGTAAACAGTAAGCCACATAAATCTGTATCCCAGGTATGGCAACTTCCATACCCTAAGAAGTGGAAAAGAAGTAGTCAAGTGCTTTTGATTACATAAATTTGTTGAAGAATAAAATAGAAAGCAATGGAAGAAAATGTACCATACCATTCCTAAGTATCTGTCATTGTTGCTTGAATAACTTTTAGACTATAGCAGTAAGAGTACATTTGCATTGTAGTAGAAGTACATTTGTAGCACCATTAGCTCAGAGGCATAACTTTCACTTGCCTTTTACAAGAATAGCAAACATTAATGTATATGTTTGTTGTGTTGTAACATAAGAGTATTAACTTTATAAAAAATATCTGCATTACCTGTCGTGCAAGTTAAATCTTCTGTCAGTTGAAATGAGATCATACAGCTGCTGGATATGAGCAAGGCCTGGTAAAAAGATCAGCACAGCACCTTCAATATTCTTGAACTGGGGACTTCTATCTGCAAAATAACAGTGCAAGCACATAGATAGGTAAAACAAACATGCATGGCAAGCAGTTTCACAGAACAACAGGAACAAATGCTAGGCCCCGTGGTTAATGCTTCTTAGGATCTTTCCTATGACAATGAAATCAAGTACTTCATTATAGAAGTAGTAGAAAGCAGTGGAAAATAAATCCAAAGGACAACCCCAAGTACATAAACTTCTTAAGAAGTGGACTAGAAGTACCTAAGTATGCAAGCAACTCCAAAATAAGTTCAAGGTTGATCTTGTAAGGGTTCATATATAAGATAGCCTGCTGTGTACGATTGCTATACTTCGCATAGTAAGTAGTCAAATTGATACCAGATCCAGACTGGATTGGGATATACTCCTAAAAAACAAGAGTAAGCAGAAAAAAAAAATCACATTCTTAGTATTTTAGAGGAACATAAAGAGCAGAAGGTGAATTTGCCACTCACTTGAAACAGAGATTGGGATAACAGAAATTTAACTAATTTCCCACCAAAACCTGTGTGAGTTAGATTAAATCACAACCACTTACATAATGTGTAGAAGTATCTACAACTGTTAAAAGACATTCCAGATTCTAAGAAAAGGTAAATATTAAAGTGTCTCCAAGAGGTAAACAGTTCCCGGGTCCATATCTGGCATTCAACTGGTATCAGTTCAAACTGGGATAACAAGATGTATACTCTTCTTTCAAAACTCCTAATTTGGGGTGTAAGAAATTCGTTTCACCTTTTCCCTCTCCCTTACTTCACCCTTCTCAACTAATGCTTGCAAGGAAAATTAAGAATGAACTAGGTGGCAACTCCTGCAATGTTTTGGTACAGGAAAAGAGTTAGCAGGAGAGATATAAATTTGATTTTTTTCTAGACATCTTACACACCTAGTTTCTAAATTAACTGGCACTACTGTAAACTACTTCATTGTTACTCAATACACTTAAGGAAGCTTGACACCACATATCCTTCTGTACTGAAGGAAAACAATCAGTAGAGCACACCAGACTATTTTTCAACAGACATGTAAGTGCTTGATTGTAGCAAGCTAAATTTTCAGAAGTTTTACAAAGCAAATCTTTGGTATCCTCCAAAAAATACATAGTCTAGATTAACAGCCTAAGTTGCCAAAGTCAGATGGCACTGATAGAATTTCCCCTTAAAGAGTTTTGATCCAAAAGCACATACAGCTGTCACTGCAGAGTACCTAAAGATTAACCATAACCTGTTAAACTAATGAGGTCTATACAACAATCTCAGGTAAATCATCTCCTTTGGCATGCCAAGTTGGAGGATCTTGGGAGTCTTTTAGCTAAAGAAGGATAAAGCCTTTTCTCTTCTGTTGTTAAGTCACTACGTAGGAGAATTCTTCGAGGAAAAAAAAATGGTTTCCCTGCTGCTGCTTATACACCCAGAGCTGGTAATCTACAAGAGACCTCAATGTCAAATACAATGTCAGCAAAAGCAAGACAACTATATAGGAGTTGGAGCAAAAAGGGTGAAGCATTCATAAATATTAGTAGGAGTGCCATTGTGTCTGTTTTTTATAAACTGAGTATCAAATATTCATTTGGTATTTTACAATCCAACCACAATAAATTCAAAGGAACTAAAATGATTAAATAATAAAAACTCCCAAAAGGTTCCAAGACAAAACTAAAAGTGCCTGTTTTACCTGGTGCTTTGTAGTGCTTCCTCCTTTACCCGTAAAATTTATTGTTACTTCCTCCTCCTCCTCCAAGAACTTCTGACAATATTCTGAGTCCTTCTCCAGAACATAGCCAGTTGCTTCAATTACATCTTCAACATGGAAAATCTTTAGTGAAAATTCAAAGAAAAAACATCAGGCACATAAAAAACTAATCAGCAACTTTTTTCATTTTTTAAATCTTGTGTAACAAAGTTGACCAGGGCCTTAATGTTGTAATAAATCTTGCACATTTCAACAAAAACTGTCATGATTTTTGAAAACCTAATCTTGGAGCTGCTAAAAGTTTGTTAATGGGCTTCTCCACCTGATCACTACATAACCTTTACCATAACCTACATAATACACATAAGAAAAACTAATACGTATTATAACTTAAAACTTATGCATAAGAATGCAGTCACAAAGTTACAGGGGGTGTGAGAAGAATTCTTTAATGCTTTCCTTTCTACCTAAGTTGAACAGACAAAAATCCAAGCGTAACTGAGGGACTGACTGTAACCAATAAATCCATCGCAAAAAATAGTACAGTTATGTACTCCAAAGCCCTGAAGCTATTCTTTATTTCCATAAAAGAAAATGGACTACAAGTCCTTGAAATACTTATTGTAAGATCTATATTTCTGGTCAAAAAAAAAAAAAAAAAAGTGATATATTATTTAGATACTAACTAGGCAAACACTGTATACATATATACAAAGTATCCTGCATAATCAAAATAAACATCTACCTACCTCAACTGGGTAGCTTCTCCCCGAGATCCTTAAAATGGGACAGTGTGAGAAATAGCTGGAAAACTTCTCACTGTCTACAGTGGCACTCATTAAAATCAGGTGCAGGTCTGAGCGTTTATGCAAGATCTCTCTCAGAATAACTAGCAAGAAATCAGACTGGACACTTCTTTCATGTACCTAGAATTACAAAAATAGATCTATAGCAAGAATTTAGTACAGATCAAGGCCCAGAATAACTGTAATTTCTGCAGAATAGTAAAGAACTGATAACCTCATCAACAATAATATGAGATATACTTGACAGAAGACCATCTTCTTGAAGTTTCCGAAGCAGGACACCTGTTGTACAGTACAGCAGTCTGGTGGCTTCTCCTGTTCTTGATTCCATACGAATTTGATATCCACACAGGGAGTTCTTAAAAAAATACATTAAAATATAGAATAACTGAAAATAACATACAAGCTAACAACATTCAAAATTAGGTGAAATTTAATATCTCTCAGATTCAGATACTGACCAAATTTGCTAATTAAGTAGTATAGTGAATGACTGCCACACTTCCTCACAAGTACTTTACCTTGTTGAGAAAGGAAAAAATAATGAAATTTATGCAGAGCGGCAAAGAACTGATAAAATCAGGGTTGTTTTCAGGACTCTGACAATTTCACAAATATTTCCGTACAAATTGCCCTAACATATACAGCCCTTCGGTTTTCATCAAGTAACAAAATAACTTATGCTGGAAAGGGCCCCTCTCAAAGCAGGGCTCCACTCAAGGCCAGACTGGATTGTTCAGAGCCTTATTTGGGGGACTTTGCTTCATCCCTAGTGGTAGTGACACAACAGCCTCTGGGCAATCTGCTCAAATCTTTGACCATTCCATATATGAAACATTGTTGCTTTACATCAGCCTCTGAAGAATTCAGGAATCATATACGGATATCTACAGGTTCACAGGTGACAAGAGAAAAAGAAACAATGGACATACCAAGAAGTCCTTTTCAAGAGAAAATAACATCTATTTGTTTGGTTGTATAAGAAATAATGTTCTCACTTTTTGCCAACAATCCAGCCCCCTGTATTTGATCAGGACAAAGGAATTAAGACACTTCTTACTTTTCCTCCTGGTCCTGATTCACAGCCTAGCTCTTCACAAACCCTTGTTGCCAGACTCACTGCTGAGATTCTTCGGGGTTGTGTGCAAACAATGTTACATTTTTTTGATCCTTCATCTAGCAACAAGTCTTCCAATAAGAAATGGGGCACCTGGGTACTCTTCCCACTGCCTGTTTCACCAGCGACAACAACTACTCGATGTTTTTTAAGAGTTTCTACAATTGAGTATCTGTGCTTAAACACAGGTAACTCCTGCCTCTCTTTCAGAAGCCTCTGGTATCTAGAGGAACTCTGCAGCTTCCTAAACAAATTCCTTGAAGGTTCCAAATTATCTGCATCTGAGGTCTCAAGGGAGAGACTGCTGAAGTCCTCATCAGGAACCAAGTTTTCCCAGGAATCTTCAGGACCCTCAGATAGTCTTGGCTCGTTTTCAGACTGTAGCTGCTGCTGCTGTTTCAGTTTGTTTAACAATTTAGCAATAAAGGTATCACGCGGTTTGTTGGTTTCTATCTTGCTTTCCTCTTCCTTTTTCTTTTCAATATCCCTCCATTCTAGCCAGACATCTCGGTAAGTAGGAGGCAGCAACTGA
The DNA here is from genome assembly GCF_027579445.1 of Ammospiza nelsoni. Lineage (NCBI taxonomy): Eukaryota > Metazoa > Chordata > Aves > Passeriformes > Passerellidae > Ammospiza > Ammospiza nelsoni. Next base: position 54,608,656 of record NC_080669.1, on the reverse strand, counting down.
TGAACTGACTTCCAGTGAAAAAAGCAGAAAAAATTATGTTATCTACTACTTAGCAACATCACTATTTTTAGTATTTTATGTGTAAACAAACTCAAATGTCAAAAGATTTGACAAAAAACAAATAGGAAACCATTCTAAATACAGAAACTATGAAAGCAGTAAAATAAATGTCAACAATATGTCTTTATTAGCTTTCAGTTTTTACAAGTCTGAAAGTATAGCTTTAACAAAAATATCTTTTCTGTATGCTGCAAAGCATACACACAATTAGATAAAAACATGAGATGTGTATGGAATGAGAATATGTAATGGAAGCAAAGAATTTAATGGGAAATACTACATGAAACTATTTTTACAACCCAACTAAAGATACTATAGCAAAAAAGTGCAGAAGCAGATTTGAGGCCAAGAACAGTAATGCTGCTAAGAAACTTACCTGTCCTTTGGTTAAATGGTAGAGTGCCAAAGTAGCAGCTAGATGTTGTGCTTGCATACTATCTTCTGTTACGATTGTAGGACACATTGCCATTACATCATCTGATGACTTCATAATCCTGACCCTTAAAGAAAAATTTCAAAAGCAGTTATCTCAATTTTCTGCAACCAGTATAAACAGAAAATACCTGCAATGATGTTACATTTTCAGCAAATATTCCAGGAGTGAATTTGTGGGTTTTTTTTATATTTTATAAACATCTCAATTTTCTTCAAGTCAGAAGCATTTATATATATAGAGATTGCCACTAAAGTTAGGTGCTTTGGAAGAAGGACCCAATGTAACTAGTTAGGATAGATCAAGATGACTTTCAACAGCCTACCAAGATGCAAACATCTGTTTAACAGATAAACAGCAGTCAGAGCAGGAGCAAAATTTATCATATTCTTAGGGATGGCAGTCTGTTAGTAGTTTTCAGCTTGAGCAAGAAAACAAGCTCTTTCACTTGGTTCCTTCAAGAAACATTGCTTATTTATAACTTTGTGTCTGTTTTATTCATATATGGTAACATTCTACTCTACAACTCTGTATTTTAGACTTGATTTCGAAAAAAAAATTTAAGATACTGCACTGTTTTGCCCATAAATTTATGGTACCTTTGACACAAATTTTTAACTTCCACTTTATTTTAAACAATTTTCAGAAGGGTTTTGGTATTCATAAACTTGAATCTCTGATTTAATATTTTACTTTGAATAAGAATACCAAACATAAATTGTTCAAATCCATCTCATAAGGGTGCTTCAGACTAATCTTTCATCCAGCAGTACACAAATAAAAATAAGATTCTACTGAATGAACTCATAAAGCAGGAATAAGGGTTTTTTGTGATTTTGTCTAGGCTAAGCATCATTTCTGCAGAGCTATCCAGAGTAAAATACCTCCCTGATGGACTAACAAAGAGTTTGGGTTAAACACTGTATTGATATAAATCTCTATTAACAAGAGAGAATTGCAGAGATATTTTATTTTCAAATGAACCAAAAGGCAAATGTAAAGATTACAGGAAATACATACCTACATTTCCAATATTTTCCAACAGGAATTTTTTCGAAAGAAGGATTTGGGCTCTTTGGAAAATTCTTTCTGCACCAGTCAATCAAAAACTGTTTTGGAGATTTACCAGTCCAGCTTCGAGCACTATAATCAAAATTTCTTATATCTAGTGGATCTCTCTTTTTCACTGTAAGAGCAGAAAAATACATTCTAAATCCTCCTAAAATCTATTTTACAGTCCTTTGAAGTAATTTTTACCTTTTATTCACATATATTTTACTAGATAGCACAATTTTCTGAAATATTTTGCAGAAATACAGGTATTGATGCTACATCACAGAAACTTCTGCTTTTCCTACAGAAGTATCTGGCAGAAAATTAATTACAGTATTTTGTTAGCTTTGATCATCCAGTAATTTTAGAAGTTTCATTAAAGTCTGGTTATTAGAAAATATTTTAATAGTTTGAAGATTTACAATGAAAAGAGTTTAAAAATATGAGAGTGCAACTGAAACAGCAACTAGCCCTACAACTGAAAAAAATAAAAAAGAAATCTAATTTTTAAGACATGACAGCATGACAAAAATAGCTTTCAATGTAATCTGCTAAAACAAGTACAGATCCTTTAAAGTCAGCTTGGTCAGTGAGACAGACTGTATGCAGATGACACTCAGTAGGGTGGGAGTGTTGATCTGCTGGAGGGCAGGAAGTCCCTGCAGAGGGATCTGGGCAGGCTGGATCATGGCTGAGGCCAATGGTGTGAGGTTCAACAAGGCCCAGTGCCAAGTCCTGCCCTTGGGTCACAACAGCCCCAGGCAGTGCCACAGGCTGGGGCAGAGTGGCTGGAAAGGAGCTGGGGGTGCTGGTGACAGCAGCTGAACATGAGCCAGGCCGTGCCCAGGGGGCCAAGAAGGCCAATGGCATCCTGGCCTGGATCAGCAATGCTGTGGCCAGCAGGGCCAGGGCAGGGATTGTCCCCCTGTGCTGGGCCCTGCTGAGGCCACACCTCCAGTGCTGTGTCCAGGGCTGGGCCCTCACTGCAGGAAAGGCCCTGAGGGGCTGGAGAGAGCCCAGAGAAGGGCAATGGAGCTGGGGCAGGGTCTGGGGCACAAGTGCTGTGAGGAGCAGCTGAGGGAGCTGGGGGTGTTTGTCCTGGAGAAAAGGAGGCTCAGGGGGGACCTTATCACTCTCTACAGCTGCCTGAAAGGAGGCTGTGGCCAGCTGGGGTCAGTATCTTCTCCCAGGCAACCAGGGAACCATTGCCTCAATCTGCATCAGGAGAAGTTCACGCTGGACATTAGGAGGGATTTATTCACAGAAAGGGTTGTCAAGCATTGGACTGGGCTGCCCAAGGAGGTGGTGAAGTCACATCCCTGGAGGCATTTAAGGAACAAATGAACTTTACAGCCAGTGCCATAGTCTAGTGGACACGATAGTTCTAGTCCAGAACACAGGCTGGACTCAATCCCAGAGGTCTTTTCCAAGCTAATTGGTTCTGTAATAGTTCACAATCCTTTCCCACAATCAGAGCTTTTTCACTCAGTACTGCAAACCTAGCAAAACAAGAACTAATTCTAATTCTGGAAATTTGTGGTATGATTCAAGCTCATACTGAACTACTTCCAACGCACCTTTGTCTTCCTTTGCAGCACCATCAGGTTTTTCAAGCAAACTCAAGTTCAAAGTGGTCTCCTGAGGTTGAGATGAGGGAGTTTTTTTCTTTTCATTTTGCTGTTGGTTTGAAATCTTTATAGCTGGGTTAAATACTGGATGTTCCTCAAGTGCTGCCATTTCTATCAGAGAGAACATAACTTATACCCATGAACTGCTTAAGAAACAACTGTAATAATTCATACTGAGTACCCAAAACCAGAACTAGTGAAATTTTACTGGCTTTTTAGAACTTGACCAAGAAAGAACAAATTCAGAAAAGCCTTCATTTCACAAAGTGGCATAAAAGGTAACGAAATTATCTTTAATTCAACTTGACTCCAAGATTTAATTGCCTAACAAACATGCAGACCAGAAAAACACAGGCAACTTGCATAGCTCTACCTTGCTGAATTCTTCTTATTTTTTCTTGTGCTGCCTTCTGGCCTTGCTTGTCTTTGTCTTGCTTGGAGATGCTTGCTTGTTCTTTTGCTTCTGAAAGCTTGGCAGACAGATGTATATACCTCTCATTCTATTTCAAACAGAATTATTAATTACAAGTTGAATATGGTATGCTTGTCACTTTCAATGACCTTCATGACAAAGTGCAGGTTTTTTACCCTTTATACCAAGCTTATGCAATTAGTTTTTATTTAATTAACAGTCAAAATCTCCCAGAATTTGATAGTAACTCGCTCAATCTAATGGAAATGCATTTTAAATTTTTCTTTCCCAAACACGACATTCAACATTTTCAACGCAGTACAAATAATAAGGGAAAGGAAAAACAACTCAGAAAAGAAGAAGCTTCAACAGGTTTTCCTTCAATACCGTGATACATTACTGGTAACATAAAAACATTTTCAATCCCCAATTTATAACACACAAATTTGTAACAAACAGATCCACCATTTGCAGATGTACCAGACATATCAGTTTTTAGAAAGACTCCCATGAAGTATTATTCTGTCTTACTGGGTCAAATTTTTCTTCATCTGTCTCTTTCACAGACTCATCCTTCTCTTCATCACTCTGTTGCTCGGCGTACTGCAAAATCCATTCCTTCATAGTCAATTCTTTCCCTTTCCTCACATTTGTTTCCTAAGAGCAATATAAGTTAAAAGTAATGATAATGTAAGTGAAAGCAATGCTTTCTTCTGCCAGTACCTAGGAACTACTATAAAGGTTTTATACATACATATATATATATATATATATGACAAGAAAGAAAGCTTTCCCAACCAGGGTGAATATTGCACTATACATCTAAACAGATCTTAACACTAGAATAACTATAATTACAATAAGGAATGAAACCCTTTGCAGGGCATTTGTTTTGTTTTAGATTTAATCTGGTTTAAGATTAAATGCCCACAAAAATTGAAACACTGACAGCACACAGGCAAACTTAAACCCTCATAAAATCATATAGAGTGCCACATATACATAAACAGAATAAACCCATTATAGGAGAAAATTAGGAAATTAAACAATAGAATTATAGAACGGCTTGTGTTGGGAGGGACCTTAGAGGTTATCAAGTTCCAACTCCCCTGCTATAGGCTGGGACACCTTTTACTAGGCCAGGTTGCTCAGAGCCGCATCCAACCTGGCCTTAAACACTGCAAGGGATGGGGCATCAGCAGCTTCTTAGGACAACCTGTTCCAGTGTCCCATCATTCTCACAGAAAAGAATTTCTTCCTGATACCTAATCATAATCTCATGAGATTCCCTGCGCTTTACCACAAAAATGAACTATGAAGAACCTTCTAGACTCAACAGGAAAAATACCTTTAAATTGCCATTCCACTAAAATTAAAATGCAGGTTTACAATTATTAATCACACAACATTTTCATAAGCTTTCCACATCAGCACTGGAAATCAATGCAACTCCTGTATTTTAGAAAGTTTTATTGTCTCTTCCCTCACGACCCAAGTAACTACCGATTAGATTCTCAGATTACCTTAGTTCCAGGGCCATTTTCTTTCTTTTTGTTATCTTCTAAGTGAGGTGGCATTCCACACTTTGACACAGAAGAACAAAATTTTGCTCTAGGTTTCTGTTCCTGTTCTTCAAATTGCTGGCTAAAACCTTCAGGCAAGGCATCTTCAAAATAAAAAAAGAAAAAACATGTCACAGAAAATAATAATAATTACAGGAAAATACTTTAAACTCTGTTAGGAACCAACTAGAAGAACACAAACTCAAATAAAAGTTAGGTTTTAGCATTTATATAAAATAGTTTATTTGCTCGTTGGAAATTCACAGAACTCCAAGTGTAGGAACGGGAAGACCACAAGACTTCCTGCACTAGAATACAGAACCAGTCAGCCGTGCATGTAGGAGAGGAACACTGTTGCAACTACTAGTCTTAGAGGAACATTGTATTTAATTACTATTGTGAAGTAATAATGCTACTGCTTAGCAGGTCCTATATCTCTTCTGTAAAAAACTATTTTCTGTAACCATACTCACCATTGGGAAGGTTTAAACAAAGCCAATCAAGTGCAGAGTGAAGATCACCCCCATATAAAAGTGTATTTTTCATTGCTTCTTCAATGTGTTCAGTCTTGAAAGAGAATCTTTGTAAAGCCATGTATACATCCTATAAATAAAAGAGCTAAAAAGATTAGGATTTAATCTAGCAATCTAATATAGCCTTCCAAAGTTCTATTTCTCACATATCAGAAAGCCAGCATTAAAGGGAAACAAACACCGTGCATTAATGTAACAGAAAATTCTGTTTTGCATAATTAATATTTTCTTTTTAAATATGCAAGCATAGGTATCAATAAATCTAGATTCCTGCCTCTCTCTCCACAATGTGTTTTCTAGCTAAATAAAGACATACCTCCAATTTTCCAGGTACATAGAGTAAAAAATGTAGGAGACCTAAAACATTCAGATTAAGTATTATCCCTCTATCTTGTCTGAAAGCTCTTGATTTTAGTTCCTGAATCCATAAAAATGTGCCTTTCTTAATAAGCATACTCCTTGATTTCAGTGACTAATCATTAATACAACTACTGAAAAGCATGCTGTATTGGCTTGTGCCACACACAATACAATTATGTAATACACACAAGGGGAATACGACACTTGACAAAAATTAAAAAAGACAAACTATTCTAAATGAATAATGAAAAACAAGATTTTGAACTGTACCTGTAGTTTCTTTGCAGTCAGTCTTTTGGAAATCATTCCCTTGTCCTCATTTTGGTTTTTATGGTTATTAATCACATCGATAATCCTTTTCTCTAAACTACCATTTATCATTACCTGCAAAGAAAAAATGAGTTGATAAAAGTTAAACTTTGGAAGTTTTTATGACATGTCAACGCACTTCATTACTAAGGACGTAACAATGCAGAAATCCCTCTGCCATTCAAATTCCAATATTTCAAGCTTTCTGTAAGTGGCCTAAACTCTCACAAAAAGGACACTTTTTCTTCTGCAAGTTATACACTTTCACTTGAAATAGAAGAGTTAATTCCTTATTACCAAGAAAGCCAATTTACCTTTTAAAGGAAATTTAGTATGTTAAGGGAAATATTGTAAGCAAAATAAAATTTTACCAAAAAAAAAACCAAAAAAAACCCAAGGCCTTTCTCCTCTGCTCACATAAAGTAATTTGAACATCAAGATGCAATCTGTGACATCCTCCTTCCAAAACACCTTTAAAAACAAATTTAGTATAATAATTCTTATGTTTGAAACTTTTCTAAAACATGAACCTATCTTTAGTTGCTACTAAGTTTGTTATATAAAATCTATATTCCTTCTCTGTCAGGAAGAAAGATCCATATGCACAGCAGAAGCCCAGACCTAACTCCTAAAATAGTCTTGCATGCAAAGTATTATTTGCTATTTTTTTAAAAAAAGACATTATTCTACTGTGGTAATTTACCCCTATTGCTTAAAGGACACTCAAAACCCTAAACAAAATCAAACTCTCAATGGTCAATTGTCTCATATATTAATGCAGTTTACACGCACAACCTAATACTGAAAAAGATCTGAAGAAATATTTACTCAGCTAAAGCAGTACTATGAAAATCAAAGTTGTTTTATGTAAAGAAGATACTTGCCTTAAGAACAGATTTATCTAGATTTGCAGCAGCATTGGAATCTGTTGTTGAACCAAAACTGTAAGTTTTTGGACCTGCAAATTGCAAATAACCATCAATTACACAAATCCCACAGAGAATATTGTTTAACATAGCTAAAGCAGACCTAACATAACACAAATAAGTGCAAACTGCCACATTAACTTGCCAGAAACTTGCAGGTACTTAACAACAACAATAATCAAGAAAGGCCTTGAACAAGGAATAGTGAAAAGGGCTATGACAAAATATAAAATTCAAAGGGTATAATGTGAGGACATGGGATTGACTGCTCACTCTCTGAACACTGAAAAAGAATTGCCAAATAGGGAAGCAAAATGATAATTTCAAAACAAAGTAAATGGTAGCTTCAAAACAAGCAAGGCTGTTGAGGATTTTTTATTACAAAGTGCATAGCTATGTAACAGAACCCTTTGCCACTAAAGCCACGGACTGTAGATATTTACTGAGGTCCAAGGGCAGAGAGAACAGCTTTGCAGTGAAGAAATCAAGTGACATGGGAGAGCATTGAAAAAAGAATTACATATGCTTCAGGGAGGCCCTACATGTCTGATTTGTACTTACCTAGGTATCTGCTTTTGTTCCCTACCTAGGAGAGAGCACTGGCTTACAGAAGCCTTTGGTCTGCTCTGGTCATTCCTAAATACTTTTCATTTAACAGGTATTAAAAAACCACACTCTAATTCACAAAACTATTTATCGTCATTAGAATGACAAGACACAGCTTGCTGTAGAATCCCATCACTTTCAGAGCATGTGCACTGCGTCTGGTGCTGCACAGGCAGAAGGAAACCGAGCAAGGCCATAGCTTCCACCCCTCTGTGCAGCTGCACGCTGCTCCAGGAGGCACAGCTACCTCCCAACAGGTGGGCTGGCAGCTCATCCGTGCTGGCCTGCCTGCAGAACAGCTCTGGAAGGGCTTTGAGACCTGCTTTGAGACCACACCAGGTTTTGGTAACTGCGCTTCAGAAAAAGTACGGTCCCCTCTAATCAGGAGACACAAACAGCTGTCAGCACTCAGGATCTACTCACTGGCACTTACCAGGGGGCTCTTTAAAATATACCAAATTAGCTTTCATTTACGCTGACTAATTTTTCACCACAACCTGAGAGAGAAGCAGGTTATTTTCTGAAGAGGACTGAGCACCGTGGCTATTGGAGGAATGGAGGACACAAGAAATACAGAGTCCACATTTGTAAAAACAGAATGCATGAATAGGTTCAGGATGCTTATATGACCAGATTACAAGACTCTTTAACTGGTGGGGAACTCAGATGCCCTGGCTATTGCATGATTTGCCCATGTCTGCAGCAAAAGCTGTTCTAATGTTATATGGTATCTGAGCTGCTTCTGACAAACTTGGCTTGTTAAAAACAGGCATCCCATAGTGCTTCAGAATAATAGTTTTTCAAACTGCACTCAGAATAGCCATCCCTCATCTTATCTAACACAACAGAAGTGCCTCCAGCCCTGTAACAGGTCTTTCAAGGCAGAAAAAATCACCCAAAATAAATCCCCAATCCACATTATATTGACTTTGATAATATACAAAACAAATACATCAGATGCTCTGGGAAAGTGCTGTCCAAACAATTGCTTCACAGGAACTGCTGATAATCTAATAACAAGACTTTCTGTAATTAAACTCAACACATCAATCCCACCAAGACTTATCTGCTCAGGGACACCCCGAGAGCAGAACCACAGAATAGCTGTAGTTGGAATGGACCTCTAGAGATCATCCAACCCCATATGGCAGGATCACCTAGAGCAGGGGACACAGGAATGAATTCAGGTGAGTTCTGCATATCTCCAAAGAGGAAGACGCTGTGACCTCCCTGGCAGTCTGTTCCAGTGCCCTGCCACCCTCAGTGTACAGGAGCTCTTCCTCCTGTTGAGGTGAAACTTCGCATGTTACAGTTGTGCCTACTGCTGTTCATTCCGGGCACCACTGAAGAGAGTGGTGGCATCATCCTTTTAGCACGAATCTTTGAAATATTTATATACATTTCTGTGGGCCCCTCTCAGTCTTCTCTGCACTGGCCCAGCTCCCTCAGTCTCTCCTCATGAGCAGCCGCATCATCTTTCACTGGACCCCTCGCATTTGACCATCATCTTTCTTGTGGGGGGAGCCCACAACTGGACACAGACACCAAACGTGGCCTCATTAGGGCCAAGTAGACGGGGAAGAGTCCCCTCCTTTGACCAGCTAGACAGACAAGGCAGGCTGTAGCACAAGAGGAGCGGAGCAATTCCAGCTGCCTCTCCCGACGCTGGCAAACACCAGCCCCAAAGGCCGGCCCCTCCTGGTAACGCCGCGGTCGCGGCAGCCGCACCCCCAGGGGCCCCCTGAAGGCACTGCTCCTCCAGCCACGGTACCCTCAGTCCCCCTCTGGCACGGCACAGCGGGGCACGGCCGCTCCCGGGGCTCCGCGGGTCGCGGTACCTTGTTTGACACGCGGTTCCTTGGAGGCGGGCGCTGGTCGCGGCGGGGCGGTGCGGCTGCCGGGCTCCGCGGCCGCGGCCACCCCGGCCTGCGCGGCGCGAGCGCGAGCGGTGGCGGCGGCGGCCGCATGAGCCGCGCTGCCCGCGCGCTGCTTCTTGTTGCGGCCGCCCATGGCGCCCCCCCAGCTCTGCGCGCGCGCACATCCGGGCACCGCGGTCGGCGCTCCGCCGCCGCCTGCCATTGGCCAGCGCCCCCGGCGCACGCGCGCCGGCCGCGCGGCCTGCGTGGCCTGCGTCGGCTTTTCGCAGATCGCCTTCCGGGGGGGGAAGGGCCACGTGTGCGCCAAGGGGGAGCTGCGGAGGGGTTCGGCATCGGGACCGGGACCCAGACTCGGGCAGAAATCGAGATCGCCATCGAGCACGGGCCGTGTGGGCGGCTACTGGTGCCAAGGCCGACGGGAGCTCCCGTCACCCCTCAGGGGGCGGGATCGGAAGCGCCCTTCTCGCGCGAAGTGTGTGCCCTTCGCGGGGCATTGTGGAAGCGCGGCGGCTAAGATGGCGGAGGCCTTTGGGGATGAGCTCTTCAGCGTGTTCGAGGAGGACGCGGCCGCCGCTGCTTCTGGCGCCAAGAAGAGCAAAACGGGCCCCGCCGAGGGTGCCAGGAGGCCGGGGTAAGTGGCCGCTGTGGCGGCGGGGTGAGGGCTGTAGTGCTGGGCTCGGCTTCTTCCGGCGTGTTTGAGCTGCTGAACCCCTGGGGACTTCGGGAACGTGTGTCAGTGTCTGAAGGGAGGGTACTAGGGGGATGCAGCCATGCTCCTGATGGTTGTGCCGAGCAATCTGACAAGAGGTATCAGGCCGAAACTGATGCGCAGGAAGTTTTACCTGAACGTGAGGAAAAACTTCTTAAGTGTGTGGGTGACTGTGAACTGGAACAGATTGCTCAGAGTTTGTGGAATCTCTCTTACTGGACGTATTTAGGTCCCATCTGGATCCGCTCCTGTGCCATGTGCTCTGGGAGCGACCTGCTTGGGCAGGGAGGTTGGACCAGATGAGCCGCTGTGGTCGCTTCCAACCTGAGCCATTCTGTAATTTTGTGACCCATTTTCCCAGGATCCCTGGCTCTAAAGCTGTAGCCAGCTCTGGCTCTGTGGCCTACTGGGGAGTGTGGGGACCTGGTGGCCAGCTTGTCTGGGAACTGGTTGGAAATCCCACAGCTGTTTTTGTGGGTTAGGTTACCTGGGTTGTTCCCCAGATGCAGTGGGATCACACTTGCCCTTAAGAGTTTTTTTTTGTTGACAATACGTATATGAAGGAGGCAAATTTAAAATTTCTTCTGGTTTTTGTTGCAGGAAAAGATTGGAAGAAAAACCTTCAGTACCAGCTGCAATAGTCAAGCCAAAAAGGGAGGCTGAGATTGATAGTACTGAAAATGTCATTTTGGGGAAAAAACCGAAATTTGAAGATGTTTTATCAGATGATTTTAAGTAAGTGCTCAGCTTAATGTGTGAGGTAGTCCTAGCAAGCTGCCTTGACTAGCCATGTGCCAGTTGAGAACAGCTGATATGAAGGAGTTTTGCAGTGTTTTCCTGTAAAAAAGATGAATTTGTGCAAGTTTGGTTTTCCATTTTCTGTTTAAGTGAGAAAATGCTGCTAGTGCAGCCTCAGCAGTGATGAAATCTGGGTATATGTAAAATTACACTGCACACCTGTAGGCCTTTGCAGTATAAAATGTTCATGACTTTGTAATTACTCATTTGAGTCAGTGGTTTGTGGTCAAAGGCATTGTGTTGATTTCACACAGAGCAGGAGACGAGCTGGAAGCACATGGTAAGAGGCATGTGTTTGCTGTGTACCATGAGCTTGAAAGACATAGTTGGCTTGCAATACAGGAAAAAAAATTGGCAATTTGACAAGGCTTTTGAGGCATGTAAGGTGATAACTGCATTATCATTTGGTCTTTCATATAACTTTTGTAAAGTTCAGTGTCAGATTTCTGTGAGAAGTTCATGAGAAGACTTCTCAAAACACTGTAGAGAATAAGTGAATAGAAGCAAAACAGAACCAGAGCCAATATTTTACATAATTTTCTGTGTTAGTGGTATCGGTATAATGTGTACATCAGAAATCAAGAGTTTCATGGAAAGGGAGTCCAATCCCTTCTCATGGTCACAAGAGAAGGACCTGGTAAATGAAAGAGGGGCCTTGTCCTCAGGCAGGTGCTTGGGATGCTTTAAGCTGCCCTTACTCTGTGTTGACTAGTAGCATGAGTACAGGTCTTGAATTTTGTTTCATTATATCTTGAAAAAACTCCTCGTTTAATTATAAAATTTTATGTAAGTAGATGTGACTCAGGCGCGATTTTGTGGTGCAATTTTTGAATCAATAGCTACAGTAGACTTATATGGTTGCAAAATTTTAACTTTGAGGTAATAGTCCTGGTAGTAACCTCTGCAGCCTGTCTATGCCAAGACTGCATATCCGTTTTTTTATGTTGCAGTTAAAGCAGACGTGAAATTCAACATGTTCAGTTTTATATAAAACAGTATTTTTTAGTAGTCTTTGGTAATCCTAATTCATATCTTTTTAGTCTGACAGATCTGATGCCTCAGGTAAAGGTGCAGTCTGTGGAAACTGTTGAAGGTTGTACGCATGAGGTGAGTGCAGTGAAAAGTACATGAAAAATACACACAATAAGTTATAACAAGTCTGTATCATTGCCACTATAATAGTATTATTTATTCTTCTTGCAGTTATTATGTCGCAGAATCATAGAATTTTTTAGGTTGGAAAAGGCCTTTGAGGTCATTGAGTCCAAGCATTAACCTAGCACTGCCAGGTCCTCCCCTAAACCTTGTCCCCAAGTGCTACATTTACACATCTCTTAAGTGGCTTTAGTGATTATAACCACTTTCCTGGACAGCCTAATCCAGTGCTTGACAACTCTTTTCTAATGTCCAGTCTCCGTGTTCACAGTTTAAGGTCATTTCATATTCTCCTTCTGCTTGTTACCTTGGAGGAAAAACTGCCCCCCACCTGGGGATGCCTCAGTGCTACAGAGTTGTTGTGGCCCAAGGGCAGGACCTGGGACTTGACCTTGCTGAATTTCACACCATTGGTCTTTGCTCATTGATCAGTCTGTCCTGATCCCTCTGCAGAGCTTTCCTGCACTCCAGCAGATACAATATTTCATACAGTATTTAAGACTGCGAGGAGTTTGAAGTCTGTATCTGACTGAGCATGCACAAAATGCACTTGGAAAATTAGTAGGGTATCTTACCAGAAGGAGTTTCAATCTACTTACAATATAGTGAGTGATTGTGAAAGAATTGATGGTAATATTGATAGGTTTCTGTATTTGTAAGGTACCAAGAGCATTTGAGAAGAAAAACCTACTGGTTGGTACAACGTGTTTTTCTCTTTGTAGTGTGATCAGTGCATTGAAGTATTCTTCTATTCTGGTTCAAGTATGAAAGACTTTCTTCTAAAGCTGATTACTGTTGAAAAATACGTTTTGGTAAAAATGGAAAATTACATTTTTTCATGTGCAAAGTAATAAAAGCTGTCCATTTTCAAATTGTGTTGATGGACATAAATACAAATGTGAAAAATGCAAACTATTAATGCTTTCTTAAATTAATGTTTTCTTGAAGCATCCTGCATCCATATATGACTATCAGAAAGAGTTTGTGTGAAAATCAAATGTGTAAATTTTAACTCCCTTGTACTGTTATGTCTTTTTATATTCTGTGCTATTTTCTTGATCTAGCTCAAGCTAGTTAGGGTCACATTCAAGGGCTCTGTATCATCAGACTTACATAATGAAGGAACTGTATATACACTTGCTGATCAGGGTTCTAAAGCTCGTGTGTGTAAATTTTTTGTTATTTTGAGATGTCTGTTAAAGGTTTGCCATCACTTAGTGACTGAAGAGAGCTTACATATTTAAAGTGAATAAATAATAGATATTGGCTTGGAATGGGAATGTTACCAGCATAAATAGTGTATTTGGAAAGGGATTATCAGTGTGAGCTCAGTAATTGCTTCGAATATCCACTGGCCAGGGCACTTGATGGTGTTTTGGCTGAAAAGCTACTGTTACAAGGCAGGTGAAGAAAAAATGTCTCTGACAAGACAGTAGGGCTATCAGAGGAGAGAGAGAAGCCGTGCTGCTTAGGTAGGAGAATATAAAGATTGATTGAAAAGCTCTTGAGAGGAAGGAATAATCCCTTGACACATGAGCTTGTAGAAACAGGATAACAGAAATTCAAATTGATTTTCATACACTTCACATTGCCAGAAATGTCACTGCTGTGGACACAAAAATCTGCAACGGTTTTTATTTTAAATATCTTTAATAGGTTGCGCTTCCAGCAAATGAAGAATTCACAGGTCTGAAGCCAAGAACTGGAAAAGCTGCAAAAGTATGTGACAGATTCTATTTATTTTTCTTTTTGTATGTGCTTTACATAGTAAGTGAGAGTAGAGGGAAAAATTATGTAGTTTGTCAGTAAGATTTGTAAAAGATGGTCTGTAAGAAGCAAAATTCTTTATTTAAAATTTGGCAGAAAAAATTATGTGTTTGAATGAGGTGGATAGGCTGTTATGATATTCTTTCTGTAACATCAGGCAGGGGCAGCATTCTGGTTCTTTTCCTAAGCTGATAAATAAGTGAAAATTCAGTCATCAGGGCAAGATTTTTATTTGCTATTACAACAAGACATAAGCAAAGATCTTAGCTATGATATAAAAATACTTAAGTACAAAGTCATTGCATAGTAGTGGGTTAAGATCAGCAGAAATTACAAGTGTCTCCAGGATTTAATTTGACTCTTAATTTGCACACTAGGACAGTCAGAAGAGTAGTTAGATGTAGGTCTGTCTTAAATTTCTGTAATGTTTTTGCTTTTTTCTTCTAGGAGTATCCATTTATTCTTGATGCCTTCCAGAGAGAAGCTATTCTTTGTGTAGATAATAACCAGTCTGTGTTGGTGTCAGCTCACACATCAGCTGGTAAAACTGTTTGTGCTGAGTAAGTACTTTTCTAACAAGCTCTAATGAAAGAACAGTGTGATGTCCCTTCTGTCACTTTCTTGAACCTTCAGTAGCTGTTGTATTGCAATTTCTTGATGCAATATTTAGTCCACCAGTGTTAGAATTGAGTTGTCTATTCTTGATTATCAAAATTACATCTTCCGTCATTTAGTGAGTAGTGGAAGGCTTAATTTGTGATTAAGCTTAGCTTTTATTTTTAAACTGTCAAGCTGTAACTGTATAGATTGAAATGGGAGTTTCTTCAATACAGATTTCTGTAAATCTTGAAAAAATACCTTTGTTTTCTAGCTCCTGGCTAGAAGAAGTCAGGACTTTCTTCTGTGGTTTTTTTTTTGCTTTGTTAGAAGCAGTGGTTTGGTTTAGTCAGCAACTTCTCTGTCAGGATTTGATTCAGACCTGAAATAAGAAGTGAAATGTACATGGAGATATATTAGAGCATGGGTTCAAATAATAATAGTTTTGTTGTGACACAGTTACAACTACATGTACTCTTGTTTCCATAAAAATCAGCTGACTTGGTCTTTAAAGAGCTTTCACTCGGCAGAGGTGCATGTGTAGTTGCACTGAATTTAATAATCTGGATAGGAAGTGCTAGATGTATTAGACTATGGATTCAAATGCTGTGTATCATTCTCTTGGTGTTCTGAATTGCACAATTTATTTTGTTCTAAGGCAAAGTAATACACTCTGTCTTCCTGACAGCTGTTAGTACGGATATTGCAGCAGTTAATATGGATATTGTTTGAATACAGGTATGCGATTGCCCTGGCTTTGAGGGAAAAGCAGCGTGTGATATTTACAAGTCCAATTAAAGCTTTGAGTAACCAGAAGTACCGTGAGATGTATGAAGAATTTCAGGATGTTGGTTTGATGACTGGGGATGTCACCATTAATCCTACAGCTTCTTGTTTGGTAATGACAACTGAGGTAAGACAGGCATTAATTCTTGATCAATGTTTTCTTCTCTTTTTGATTGGGGATGTCTACTTTTAAAAGACTAAAATGGCCTAATTACGGTTGAAAATGTTCAAAAGTTCATTATGACTCATTTGAATGTTTTAACTTTTGATTATTTAAAAAGTTAGGTAAATCTCTGTGAATTTGTGGTTTTGAACTGTAAGTTGGGAACTTCTGATTGTAATGTGGAGAAAGTCAGAATTTAATCTCCTGAGTGCTCAAGACACTGAGTCTTCTGTCGATGTAAAATGCTGAAAGTCTGATTTCCTAAATCCTGTGGTCAGTATTTTGTTCTAGAAAGGCAAAATAAGGAGGGCAAAATCATTGAAGAATAGCTGAGTTGTTCCTGGTAGGTGCTAGAACTCTGGGAATAGGTAGCTTTTCACCTTTGTTAACAAAGTATTGTTTACAGAGCTTTGTTGTATTTCTGTTGTAGAAATGCAGCCATGAGTTGAAATTTTCCTCTTTACCTCAAAGGAACAGGCATGACTTTGGTAGGGAAATATTAAAAAGATTGAATGATTTGATTTCTGACAAAAAATGTCCCCTTAATCACAGGGAGGTTATCTGTTAGGATGAATCAAAAAGACGTCTTGCCAGAAGTAGATCTGTAGAGCTGTAGCAATTACCTGACAGTGGAAGCTTGGAGAAATATGTTGTCTCATTCTTTCACGTTTCTCCTTTCAGAGAAACCAGTTTTTGTCAGGTAGTGAGATTGTTAGATTGGAATGAACTTGGAAAGCAATCTCAAAACCTATCTTTAAATGCTTCTATGTTTTTTGAAAGATATGATTTCATACATCCATGTAAAAGTGAACCAGAAATTCTGGCAGTTTCTTACTGATGTCCATGTAACATGACTGCTGTTATTTCACATGGAGGGACTAAACTTTTACTTCCTTTTCTAGATCTTGAGAAGTATGCTTTACAGAGGTTCTGAGGTTATGCGTGAAGTCGCATGGGTTATTTTTGATGAAATTCACTACATGAGAGATACAGGTATCCTGTATATACTATTTTTCTTCTCAAATCTTGGTATTTTTTTCCCAAGAACAATTCCTTTTTCTTTTGAAGAGTTAAGTCTAATTTCCCCTTGTAAAATCTGTCATCTTTTTGTATAAATAATTCATAATTTATTTCTGGCTGAATTGACATAATTATTTGTTGTAGTTTATATTTTCTTCACCAAAGCAGAAATTACTTTGATGCATTTGATATATCCCACTTGTGTAAAGAAGATTTGTTTTATTTTTTTGTCTTAACTTGTTTTTAAGCATGCTTGCTGTTCTTTGGCTTCAGGAATGAGAAATTGCTCTGATCACATACATTTCCCATATGCTTTTCCATTTTCAGAACGTGGTGTGGTTTGGGAAGAGACTATTATTTTGCTTCCTGATAATGTACATTATGTGTTCCTTTCTGCAACTATTCCAAATGCCCGTCAGTTTGCTGAATGGATCTGCCATCTTCACAAACAGGTGATATTTCCAATATGCTGTGCCTCTGTGCTTTTTGTCTTGTGGCTTAATACTGTGTGTTTGGTTGATAACTGGGCCTCTGAGTATCTTTTTAGTAATTTTCGTGCTTTCCTGGCTTCTCTAGCTGTATTCCTACTTTTGCAGGTGTACTGGCTGGTTCTTCTGAATGGCAGCATTAGAACTGTTTCTTAATGTTTATTTTCCACAATTATCTAGGTACCTGCCTGTTTTAAGCAAACATTCTGAATTATGAAACATGGTGAACATGCAGTGATTTTCTGAGGGCTGATAGACAAGAGGTTATTAGGTGAATTTGGCTGAGGAGCTCTGTAAAAGGCCATGTAGGAATCAAAAGCAAATCTTAAATTCATGGGAAATACTATATATGGTTGCAAGCAAGTGAGAGAAGTGTTATTTAAGAAATCTATCTTGTCCTGTGACCTTTAGGTTTGAAATTCTATTCCATTTTTTTTTTCCTAAGATATGCATTTATAGCAAAGACTTTGTGAATTGGAACTGGGGAATTTCTTACCAACAGGAAGTTGGTCCAATTTTAAAAGTATTCTGGCGATTGATCCTTATGTTGTTTGTAATGAAGGGAGTATAGTATAAAAAATGTCTTTTTAAGTTTGGCGCAAAGCCTTGACTTTGTTTTGCAGACCATTAGATTGTGGGGTTTTTAAATGCAGATTTGTGTAATATTTAATATTTTAAAGGAAGTGGGTTTTTTTTGCCTAAACAAGCTTTCTTAATGCATCAAAACCTTAAATGCTCCCAAAGGTCTACTGT
Source organism: Ammospiza nelsoni (assembly GCF_027579445.1). Classification (NCBI taxonomy): domain Eukaryota; kingdom Metazoa; phylum Chordata; class Aves; order Passeriformes; family Passerellidae; genus Ammospiza; species Ammospiza nelsoni. The sequence goes on along the minus strand of NC_080669.1, from coordinate 54,590,661 downwards.
GAACCTTTCTTAGGTGTTTCAATGATGCTTCAGGCTTTTTCTACAAAATACACATTAACAGGTTTTCCTTTGGTTTTAGAAGATGTTAATATTTCTAGCCTGCTTAGTAATGCTGAAAGAAATACTGTCTGTCTTTACTTTTATTAATGAAACATTTTTGTAGCCAACTTATATTCTAAAACATTTGTGAACTTTCATTTTCTTAAGCTATGTCATTAGTACAAAATGCATAGTCAAGAAAGAAAATTTGTTATCTTAGTTTCTGAAAGCCTTACTTTCTGATTTTAGGAGATTGTATTTTAATAGTAATGTATTGCATTTTTCATCATGCAAGTGATATTGCAGTGCAATTATGAAATATTTATGTGAATTTTTTTCTTTATAGCCTTGCCATGTGATTTACACTGACTATCGACCTACTCCACTGCAGCATTATATATTTCCAGCAGGAGGAGATGGACTCCATCTGGTTGTTGATGAAAATGTAAGGAATGCTCAGTTTGTCTGAAAGATTGTTTTCTTCACTGAACAGTGAAAAGCTTGAGCTCTTGCAAAATTTGGATAGGCAGTATAAAGGATGTTTTTGTTAAGTATATCTCTGAATTGCTTTTAGATTTTTGGAGTCTTACACAAGAAATTGGTTTTGTATCTAATGTCATGCAATCAGCTGAGTAATACTTCCCTGATATGTCTTAAGTGCCCACATCCTTGTTTGTTTTCTATAATTCATACTGCTTTCTGTAAATTTGCAAAGTGGTTGAAGTTCCTTGTACTGTGTCTCACTCAAAAGAAAACATAGTGGCATGTAAATTTGACTTTAGTTGAGGGACAAAATATTTTCGTTTCTTTAGCTGTTTTTGAACTAAAAACTTGCTTAAGATTTATCATTAGCTCACTCAGCAGTTACTAATGCTGCAAACAGTAGTGCAGCATTTGAAAATACTCCTTCATTGGGCAGTGTAGTTTTGTGTGGACATTCATAAAAGTCAGTTTTAGTACTGTGCCATTCAGCAGGTCTGGCACGGCGGGTAGAGTGGTGGATAGAGCAATGAGCATTAACTTCAGAGGCACACCAGTGCAATTCTGAGCTGTGACACTGGCCTAGTAAACTCTCTTGATACCTTATGCATTGTTTTTGCCTCTTACCTGTGTATATGTGGGGTATTGGTACTGACTGTGCAAAGCACTAAGTATGTTTAAGTGGGCTGTGTAAGTAACTATTTACAAAGTTTGTGCTTTATGTCTAGGGAGATTTCAGAGAAGATAATTTTAATACAGCAATGCAAGTGCTTAGAGATGCAGGAGACTTAGCAAAAGGGGATCAGAAAGGAAGGAAAGGAGGAACAAAAGGTGAGTTGGAACCCATTCTGAGGTAATTTTTGGTATGAATTTTTTCAAAATTCTATGCAAATTGTGCTTGTGTCTCAGTTACTCCATAAGATACTTTTTGTTGTAAAATTTAATTTAAATTAATGAAATCTTTCTGCAGGTCCTTCAAATGTTTTTAAGATTGTGAAGATGATCATGGAAAGGAATTTCCAACCTGTGATTATTTTCAGCTTCAGTAAGAAAGACTGTGAAGCCTATGCACTTCAGATGACAAAGTTAGATTTTAATACAGGTACAGATAAATCCATTTGCATTCTATTCACAGATTCAGTTTGATGTGAAATGCTACTTTTCCTGTTGAACATTTTGTGTAGAACCAAGAGGAAAATACATACCACTTTTTTCATTTATTATGCTGGTGCCTTGAGCTGCATTCTATACGAAGGTATTGCTGCACAGAGTAATTGGTCATCATCACAGTGTCAAACTGTTCTTTGGTTTTAAACTCTGTTTCTTGCTCCAGTATGCCATTTATTGTATAACACCAGAATTCCTAGAAGATTCTCTCTGTAGTGGGAAAAGACTGATCATAAAAAAATATTTCCCAAAATTTTCATGTTACATGCATTAGAAATTATCCTCGCAAAGTCCAGACAACTGTATAACAAACCACTAGTCTGTTCTTTCTCAACAATGCAATCCAGTTTTCTTTATTTCCTTCTTCCCCTTGCTTCTCAAAGTAAAAACCAGAATATAAACAAAGATGATTTTTTAAATTTTGGCTAAGACCAAGCTTTGCAAGTAAGTTTCAGCTCAGTGCTTCTTGGAAATCTAGAGTTTTAACAAAAATAAGGAATTTTTTTGTAAATTTGTTGTACTGTTTCATGTTTGTGAGCCGTTCAAGGTTCTTGCCTGCTTATTTGCTCCAGTCTTTGCACGTTTTGGTTTGGTGTGGCAGAATAAGGCAGGTGTTTCTGTCAGAAAATTTAAAGATATGTGTAAATGCAGAGGTGTGTTTTCATGTTTTCTTCAGAAGCACACCTTTGAGTGTATATTCTTGATATTCATACTACTTAGTGGTAAGGGTGTAAACTTTTAAGAGTTAACAGGAAAGAGTTTCTATATCCATGCAGACAGGGATTAGTAGGTAGTAGAGGAACAGGATAGATTTAAGAAATAGGGAGCACATAAGACTGATAAATCCCAGGCTTGGAAGTGGCTGATGTTTGAACTGTTATGAAAGGTTTGTTCTAGTTTTCTTTTTCCTGATATTCTGTTTCTGGTTACCATCTGACTCCTCTAGTCTTATTGAAGTCTTGATTGCCTAACCAAGTGTGGGTGGTTTTATGTAGACTTCGCAGTATTCCATTCAATTTTTATTGTACACTTATGTAGATATTAGAATGTGGTACCACTTTATTTACATCTGGTATTAGCCTTCTTCATTTTGTAACAACTTACAAATTGCCTTCTTAGATGAAGAAAAAAAAATGGTCGAAGAAGTCTTCAATAATGCAATTGATTGTCTCTCAGATGAAGACAAAAAGCTTCCTCAGGTGAGTGGAGTTTGAAAAAAATTCTTTTGAATAGAGTTGAACTGCTGCTGTCCTGTTTTCTGCAACTTGTAAAGTTGTGGGTGTTGTGTAGGGGGTGGGTACAGAAATTATAAAACTGGATAATCTAATTCGTCTTCCCAGGTTTTAGTATCTCCTGCATTGCTTTTTGTCATTATGAAAGAGGTGATAAGGATTCCTTCCACTTGCAATTCCAGCAGATGATGTATGTCAGAATTAACAGTGGAGTTCCTACCCCTTGTTTCATTTTTTCCAATTATGTTGAAATAAACATGAGAGTTTGTAAAGAGGTAGACCAGGGTTTAAAAAGTCTGGAAATAGTTCAAGTGGAAGTGCTGTATGCCCTTACCTGTTACTGATTGTTGAGGCTTTCAAAAAGCTGCATTGCATTGATGCATCTCCAATCTAATTTATCGTATCATGCCTATGCATAGTGATGTTTTCCCATCTCTGCAGTGGAAAAATACAAGCTTCTAAGCAAAATACTACAAGATTGAAGAGGTAGTTATTTTATTTTAAACTGGGGAATAGTGAATTACATGAATGCTAAGGGCAGTGTTGAGGCTTTCCATACAACTTTTAGTAACAAATGCTAAAATTTCTTTGCTGATCTTTTGTATCTTTCTTCCCAGGTTGAACATGTGCTTCCCCTTCTGAAGCGAGGAATTGGTATTCATCATGGTGGTTTGCTTCCTATATTAAAAGAAACCATAGAAATCCTTTTCTCAGAGGGCCTAATAAAGGTATTTGTCAAGTCCATCTGTAGTTTGTTGTGAATATGAAGCTGATAATCCTGAAAATCCAAGCATGCCTTAGCTCAGGGTATATGCTAGTATAACGGTAGAGATCTACACAATTTAAGCTGTAGTTTTAAGTGTTCCTGCTTTTATTTACAAGTATTTGAACTTTCATTGTCTAACTTAAATACTTTCTTCAACTATTTTATGTTACATCTTTCTCTTGTAAATGACTGCAGACATTTACCAAGCTGATTGTTGGTTGTACTAAGGACAAATACTCAAAAAATGTAACCTTAGGTGAAAGTTGTGGTGTTTTTTTTTGGATAGCTAACTCCTGTTTTCTTCTTGCAAACTTGAATATTGAAATTAATTACTATTATTGATTAATATAATTTGCACTCCATTATGTTTTCTTTCTGAGTTTTTCACATGGACCCATCTATTTAGTTTTTTTGCTTTCCCAGGAGAAATAAGGAAAAGCAGAAAGATGGTTTGTGTCCAGTTTTTAAGTATTGAATATGACTGTGTTCCCTGTATTGACTGCACATCTGTGATGTGATACATTAAATACATGTGATACATTAATCTGATACATTAAAATCCAGAGAGGTTTTGTGTAGCAATCTCTGACTATTTTCATGTTTGCTTGAGATCCTCTTTTTTGCTTGCTTAACTTCAGTCTGTTTATTTAGGCCTTATTTGCAACAGAGACTTTTGCTATGGGAATTAATATGCCAGCCAGAACTGTGCTGTTTACAAGTGCCAGTAAATTTGATGGAAAAGATTTCCGATGGGTAAGTGATCGAGAGATTCTGTAGAATAATTGAATTATTTAAACCTTATTAGGATTGAATTTACTCTTAATGTGTTCACCTCAATGTAGTAGAAAATACTTTTTCTTTCAAAAATCTTTGTGTCTCATCCGTTCATAGTTAATACACAGATTTAGGAAAATAAGGTTCCTCAGATTATCCATAAGGTTGTTTATTAGATACATCAAAAGAGAATTAAATACGGTTTAGCAGCAGTCACTGGATTATTCTAGGACTTCTGCACACCTTTTCCAAAACTGTAATACCCAGATATTTTATTCTGTATCAGAGAACTCTGAAGAATAAATGGGCTTCATGTCCTATCATAATGATCACTAATATTGACAGACTCAAGAAAAGAGGTCATTGACTTTGCAAGAATATTGTTTTTTTACAGCAGGATTTTTTTGCATAATTACAAAATTTTAGACATTAAAACTTGGTATGTGGTTTACTTAAAATAAAAATGAGGCCTTACAAGTCATCACAGCGAAGCTTTATAAGAACGTTTTTAAGGTTCATCCTTCGAAGGTGGGAAAATTGTTTTGAATGGACAATTGACCTGTGAAAGTTATGAAATAAATATTTCTTCAACCTTATTTTAGGCTGTTCAGTTTCACTATTCATTTTGACTGTGTGTCTGTAAGATCTGTATAAGACTGAGTTTGCTTTGAGATAGAAGAAATGTGGAACTTCTGAAATTATTTAGCACAGTTTGCTTAAGTAGTTTTTAAAATCTGACCTAAGGTGAAACTTGAGGAGTTGTTGATAATGCAGTTCCACAGATGACAAAACCCTTGTTTTATAACTTGCTGAGACATAGGTAAACAGTTGTAGCTGCCTCTTGTCCCTGTCCCAGTTGTTTTTAACTCTTCAATTTCACAGTTAGAAGGCATAAAAATACTTTATGCTTTATGCTAAAGCATCATGTAAAAATACATGATGCTTTAGCAAGTATCATGTATTAATGTTACTCTTGAATAACCTGAATGAAATTATGCATTATTTGAAGATGACTGAGATGCATTATCAGTATGTTGAAGATCTGTTGTATCTCCACCATCCTCAGCAACCTTTCATTATAAAAGACATTAGTAAAATGGTTTTTGTGCTTACTAAAAATGGTGCCCTAGGATACAGAGTTATAAGAGTATTAGTTAGCTTTTACTGCTGACTTACATTGTTCATAGTCATGGATTTATATTGTTGTTTCATGGTAAGTATGACTAATGAAGTCTATCTGTGATAACTGTTTGAGAACTGAGATAACTCTTTTTTTTGTACATCATGTCACTTACTGTGCAATGGTAATCAGCACATTATGAGTTCCTGCTATTTTTTTGATGTTTGTTAATTTCTTTTTCTCATTTTATTGTAGATATCCTCAGGTGAATACATTCAAATGTCAGGTCGCGCAGGACGCCGAGGTATGGATGACAGAGGAATAGTAATTCTTATGGTGGATGAAAAAATGAGTCCAACCATTGGCAAGCAGCTTTTGAAGGTAGGAGAGACATTGTTTTGTTTCTGTTCTCCCAGAAGATTATGCTCACTTGAGTAATGATATGTGGAAAAATTATTCACCTGAGACAAGAAGATCATGCAGGTAGAAGATGACAACTCCTAAAAGTAGCTTTTAGTGAATTCTCATAGGAGTTAGTATTGTGAAACAAAGTCAGAAGACTAATATTATCCTTATTTCTATGAAAGTAGTATCATCCTTCTTTGTATAAAAGGGCTATCAGGCAGGACAAGTAGAACTCTGTGCTGTTTTCCTGGTGATAGGACTACTACTGAAGTAGTCTGTTTCTTGCTGACTGCCATCAGTTTAAGGGTTATGATGAACTAAGAAAAGTTTTTAGCTTTCATGGGAGTTACTAAATTATTTGGTTCTATGATGAAATAAAACTTTGTTAATGGACTGTCATTGTGATAGATGAAATGGACCAGGTCACGCAAAAATGAGGTACATAGAATAAAGAAGAGTGAAGTAGCTGTCAGTGTGCAAAAATCAGCTTTGGAGAAGTTGACAGTTCTTGCAGAAAATATTGAAGTTTGGAAATTAAGAGGTTGAAAAAATCACTCATGGTTGAGATGGGCATTAAATTACAGGACTTCCCCAAACTCTCATGGGAGTTGTTACAGATTACCGCGATAATACCCTCTTGCTTTATAATTTAAATATGAAACATGGTACTCATTACGCTTCTGTTTAAATTCGATGGCAAAAATAACCACAAAGAAATATCTGTTGTGTGAGTTGCCTGTCCTAGGCTGCTTACATTAATTGTGCAGACATGCTAAAATTAAAAAACTTGGGGAGTTACACTGCACTCTATTTAGGAGCTTGTAGCCTTGGTGCAAGTAGCAGGTCATTTGTGTTAAAACAGCATTTGGAGTATTACTAGACTTAGTATAAATTGTGGGAATCATCTCAAATCATCGTCAAGTTATGTTAACAAAAGGCATGGAGTTGTTGCCAAAAAGAAAGGAGATGCAAATGCTTTTTTTCAGGCAAATAAAGAACAAGAGAAAAAGTACCTACGTGGCTGCTGTTAATTATGCCGATGTGGATTCTTTGTTCTGTCAGTGCTACCTGTTAATCCATATTATAGTATATCTGAAAATATGTACATTACATGTACCTTCTGTACATCAAGACGGTGGTATTTACCTCCTTAAAGTCTGAATTTTCATGAATGCTGCATTATAGCTAACTACTCAGAAATCAGTAAAATAAATTTTAGAAATATTCATAGTATGGTAGGCTTAAATTTTTGTGTTAATTTCTTGTCGTGATTTAATTTGTGTTTTGTCAGTGGACTACCTACACTTATTTCTTCACATGCACTCTTAATGCATGTGCACATCTCTGAGATGTATGAAGACTTAAGTTTTTTAACTGTGTTTTTGTCAGTTTTTAAGGCTGTTGAAGAAAACAGACGTAATTTTTTGTCATACTTACTTTTAGCTGGAAAAGAAAGAGAATATACAAAACGAGAGAAGCAAAAGAGAATCTTTATAAATAATATTTATAAAAAGTCCCCCAAAAAGGTTAATTTATATTAAATAATTGATAATGGCTTAAGAAAAAAATGGTATTTCAAGTATTTATCTTCATACTTTAAGAGATTATAAGATCACCCATTCAGAAAGTGGGGTTTTTTTAAAGTTTGAAAATTCAGTAGTCTGAGAACTATAGAACTTGATTTGAGTGAGTTAAGATAGAGGAAGAAGGAGTAGATCGCTTACTTTATTTTTATACTATTTTTGTCTAGATTTTAAGGAAACAGCAAACAATATTTCCTTCATTGAAACTACAAGACCTTTGATTTTTCCTCTTTTTGCATTATAAGGAAATAAATGGGAAAAATAATCACTTTTGCTATGTTAAATTTTGCTTCTTCCCCAGTGATCTAAATAAACGAATGTATTTCATTAATTTTTGACACTACTTCACTTGTAAGAAAAGATTGACTTTTAGAATTTTCTGAAAAAGGTCACAAGTGGCTACAATGAAGATATTGATGTTTCTGTAGCTTCTGTAACTATTTAGCCAGTTGCTATATAGGCAATAAAAGTAAGCTTATGTGAAATGAGCAGTATCACACAAAAAAAACCCCCTCTTATTTTCGTTCTTAAATACAAAGCATCTAGAGGAAATTCCCTGTCAAACAGGCCAAGAAAATCAGTACAGGCTAAAGTTACATATTATACATTATATTTACATAATACGTACAATTCATAGTCATCATTAAGTATGTCTCAGATTTTCCTTACTGATGGTATTTGTTGGTAGTAAGATCATGGTTATGGCTAGTGGTAGTATTCTGCTTTCAGGATAAGCTAAAGATTTATAGGAAAAACTCCAGAAGAAATAAATTAGCCTTCTTGAGAGTGACAGAACATTTAGATAGAACATTTTTGTCATAGCTCTTCAACCCTAATGTGGGGGTGTCTGATCCAAACCATTTCCTGAACACTAGAGCAAAACATCTAGGAATCGTGTAGTCAGCTGCCTCCTGCTGTGGTGGGTGAAGTGAGAGCTTTGAGCGACTTGGTACCAGCAGCATTGCTGCAGCTGTGCTCCTTGGCTGTGGCACTGTTCTTGCGACATTGTGTACAGTACTCCAGACTTAGATTCAGCATTCCATTCTTAGATGGAGTCCTTACCAAGGGAGTTCTATAAATATTTCTTTAACTCAGTAATGTACGTTTGTCTTCTGCAGTGTAAGTAGCTTTCTTTGTTTATCCTTAGCATGTAATTGACCACTGAGTAGTTAGTAAACTGGTGGCTTGCATGAATCTGTAAACTCAAATGCTTAGAGACTATTGGGGCAGCTTTCTGAAGATGGTAAATTGTAATTGTACATTTGCATGATACTAAGAAGTATTCAGTTGGAATTTTTTTTTTGTTTCCTTTCTTAAAATCTTCTTTTCCTTACTTAAAAGCTGCTTAGGTAGGAGGTTATTGTGTTAGCTTAGGCAAGAAGTTTTGATGCTAGATAGCCTTTGTAACCAGTGCAACATCTCTCCTATTGGAACTTGGCCTTGCTACAAGGATGCATTCCTACAGACAGAGTTGAGTTACTCAGCATTGGTAATTTGTTATGTCTCTAAAAGACAAATATCTTGATCTTAAGATTTTAGCATAATCTCTAATCATGTTATCAGAATGGGTGATTGTACTCTGAAAATGTTGTACGTAAGTAGGTTTTTGAACTTTGAATTTGAGCTATCAGTGCATTGTATCCGCTTACCTTATCACAGGAAGAGAAAGATGGACTGAAAAATTCAAAGAAAACTTAGAATCATCAAGGTTGCAAGAGGCCTTTAAGATCACCACGTCCAACTGCCTGCCCAGCATTTGCCAGTGCAAGCCCTAAACCATATTACCCAGTGCCAAATCCATATACCTCTAGAACACCTCCAGGGATGGTGATTCCACCACCTCCCTGGACAACCTGTTCCAGTGCCTGACCACCTTAACAGTGAAAAAAATTTTTTCTAATATCTAATCTGATTGTCCCCTGTCTCAGTTTAAGACCATTTCCTTGGGTCTCCTCCCTGTAGGCACAGTAGAAGGTACTGGACCTCACCTTAGTAACAACCTCCTTTCAGGCAGTTGTAGAGGGCAGTGAGGATTCTACTGAGCCTCCACTTCTTGAAGATAAACGCCCTTAACTCCCTCAGGTGTTTCCCATAAGACATGACCTCCGGATGCTGCATGAGCCTTGCTGTCCTTCTCTGGACATGGTGAAGCACTTCTAAATCCTTTTTGAGGTGAGGGGCTCAGAACTGAGCCCAAGACCCTGAGGTGTCACCTCATCAGTGCCAGTCCTTTCCCCAGCCCTGCTGGCTACACTATTTGTAATACAGGAATGCATTTGTCTGCCAAGGTAAAAAATACTTTAATACGCTTTCTTGTCTTTTGTGTATGGAACATTAAGTGCCCCAATGCCAAGCTGTAGAAGACACTCCACTAGATACATCTAGTTCCTTGGCAGGACCTTCATTTTATAGAGCTGGCTGTACTGGCCTTATTTGGCCTCTATGCTGCTGTATTAGAAGTCTCATTGCATTTTATTTTAATTCCTAAATAGTTTTATTGTACCAGACAAATGAGCTCGACAGCAGTTCAGATAGTTCAAAAGTTTTCTGTGCAAACATCAGCTTAGCATGCTATTTAATTGTGCTATGGTACTTTGGTTTGACTCAGAAGTTACTTCTAGGGGGGAAAAAATACCTCAGGAGTTGAGAAATTTACCAAATCGTACATCAGGAGAGAAATACTTCACCTGGAAGTAGGCACTAATACTGGTTGAAAAAGACACTGCAAAATCTAAAGGAATAGATTGTTACTAGTGGCTTGAGGACAGTAAAATATTCTTCTAACGTTGTGACATGCATGAGAATCGCAATGAAACGTATTTAGGATACTTTATAAAATGAATTTAGATAAAAATAATGCGAAGTAATTGTTTTTAATGTAAACTGCCAACCTTTTCTTATCCTTATGAAGCATGCATTGCAGGAATTTTCCAGGCTTTGATTCGGGAAGGTATTTAAGTCTAACCTTAATTTTGAATTGCCTTAAAGTCAACAAGATGCTAGCATGAAATCACAGACATCAGAGAGATGGATAATCCAACACCTTTGTGAAGAGTCACAGTTTTGTATATAATTATGCAAGCCAGCAGATGGAAGAGAACAGCAAATAGCTGTTCTTGCTCATGTTTGCAATCAAAATGTAGGAAAGTGAGGAGCATCAAATGGTGTGTAAAATGGTTTGTCATTCTTTATTGAAGTGAAGGGGAGACAACCATCCTTTAATGCATCGAACTCCAATTTATTGATCGATCAGTCACTTTATATAACAGTGTTAATTAACTTCATGCATATTTCAAAATCCAAGCTCATGATAGGCTAACAGAGAAACTCTAACCACTCCTTTTGTTTTACAATACCTATAATTGTTTATTAAAAACAGAACCAGTGTTCCCACTGTGATATGAAAGGTTCCCAAAACTTCCATATCTGTTCCCAGGGTGCCATCTTTTCCCAGAGAGGATGTTTTGCTTGTTATGGGAAGACTGTCTGAGAACCTTATTGTTTATAAAGTGATGCATGAGAGAGCCTAGTTGTTTATAGAAATCAAGCCTGGGAACTGCTTTACAACTACCTTTTTACTTTTCTCTCAACTGTATGCCTTCATGGCCTTTTTCTTTAAGCCATGCTTGAACTAAACTCTCCACAATTCTTGAACTTCACCTCAGGATTTTCAAGAGCCTGTAGGACTAAGCTAATAGGTTATATTTATTAATTGTGGTTGCGGCTTTAATACCACAAAATACTTCAAGTTTTATTAGTTCAGTCTGTGGAAAGCAGTTTTCCTCCAGATTTTTGGAAAATTTACTTTGGTAAACTCATCACTGCGAATGTGAATGCATTTTGGATAAACTAGATTGTTTTCTTTGCCCTCATATTCTTAAAACAAAAAGGATAGGTTTGAGATGAACAGATGAGAAGGTACTTTTTAAAATTTAATTTGATATTAGCATTTTATAGAAGTTGGTAGTCTTTGCTAGGGTACACTTTTCCTTTAAGTTAAAACATGCTGCATATTTACTGAAGTTGTAAAGTGTCATAAAATAAATATGTCACTGTCATGATAGCTATAGTGGCAAATATGTTGAGGATGTCAGCTAGTTTGTTCTTGAAGACTGAGAGATACTATTTGCTTTTTCCAAAAACAAGGAGATGACCAAAACTTGGAGTTACCATCCTGAAGTAAAACTAATGATGGCTACAACAATAGCCTACTGTTTGAGAGGGTAAATGACTAAAAATTTCCATCATTCAAAACTAACTTGAGAAGGTAGTATTTGGAGGTTGGAGAAACAGAGTTATATTGTTTTCCTTTTAAGTCTCTTGTTACAGCTGGAGCATTTGTTGAAGGCCAGCCTGAGGTATTTTTGCCAGCAAAGCCTGCAGGAACAGTATTTTGCCACCCACAGTGGCTTCTGTTTGTCCTGGTGTAACTGCTTTTGGGGCAAAGCAGTGAGCCAGATTGGTAATAAATTTGTGTTTAAAATAGCTATGTACCACTGTCTGTTAAAAACAAACTCACAGTAGAGTTTTTTATTGATTTTACTGTTGTGCTAATGTACCTCAGGGTAAATCTGCATCAGTGTAACTGCATAGGGGTTTTTTGTACTTCTGAGAGAGACTGAATACTTGTGTGATTATTTTATTACTGATATATGGAAAAAAACATGTTGCTGTTTCACAAGAGGTGTTTCTGTGTCTTACGGGCATGTCAAGCAGTCACTTTCTATTTAATAAGTGTTTTAATAGAAATTTGTGATGGTGGCTATTACAGACACCTTAAGTCTACCTATTTTCCCCTTATGACAAAAAAAGGGAAAGATCTTTTAGTTATTACCAGTTTGTTCTGTTCTTTGCTTTTTCTGTGAAGTGTTTTTGTTATTTTCTTTCTGGAAACTCATTGATTCCATTTATTTCTGGAAACATTGATAAGCAAATGAAACTGTCACTGGACCAAAATGGTGTCAGTTATGTCCTATATTGTATCTTATTTCATCATTTTAAAAGATACTTTATTTTGCTTTGCAAATTAATTCGTTTCAGACAGTATTTGCCATTTGATGTTCCCATGACAGGCTGGAGAACAAGAATGTTATGTGGAGAATTTGTTCCTCGGTCTTCATGGGAACAAATTTAAAAATGTAAATATTTTTCTCCTTCTGTAAGTGATAACAGAAGGAGTAACTCTTACCAAATGTATGTCTTGCTCAACACTACATGCCATTGCAGCAATGACAGCTCTCACATCACTAGTGAGACAGAGCTTCCGAGTCTTAACAGTAAAAAAGGAAAAAATACTGTTTGTATCAATTCCATACACTGATCTTCTTCTTCATCCCAATCCTTATATCTTTCTTTATGTGGGCAAGAAATTATTATACCAGTATGGAATCCCCTGTTGGATTGTTTGGTTGTGTTAAGAAGAGGATTCACTCTGAAATTATTGATAGCTAAACAGTGAACGCTGTATGGAAGCTATAGTTTTCACATTCTCATCCTTTTTTTAGCTTTTGGCTAAATTATTTTTTGTAGTGAATTGTTTATTATTATGTTCCTGATTTTTAACATTATCAACTTAACCCTGTCATTCTTTTGCATACATCTAATAGCCCAAATCTCAGAAAACTTGAAAGGGTGCTTCTGTTAAGTTAGCTTAAAATTTTATGAGAAGCGGTTGCATGTGCAAAGGGGATCATTGATTTCTGAGAACTTTAGTTGATATATGGCAGACTGTTCTCATGTATCCAGGCAATTGTCATTCAGAGGGATGGAAAAAGCTTGCAAAGTTAATCTGCTTTCTAAAAACTGTTCAGAAAAATAATCTCATGCTGCAGTCTTGTTAAATTTTTGAGGTGAGGGGGACTGTCCTCTATGAAGGAATGAGAGGCAGGATTACTTGCAGAAAAGGAGTCTGGAGAACTGGAATGGTAATTCTTCAACAGCAGTAAGTCATGGAGGCAGTGCATATTTGAAAGTGATCTCTTGATGCCTGTTCAAGGTAGTCTTTCTCTTCAACTCTTTTTGCAGCTCTCATCAAGTCAGGCTTTTACTTGATCTTCTGCATTGAGTGGTTGATGGTTCTTCCTTTCTCTAATGTGGAGCTTTGTCTATGGAGACAAGGGTGAAGCTTTCTCAGAGACAGAGAGATGTTGAGGCAGATGATGGTGAAGAGAAGGTCGATGTATTTTGACAGGAGGCCCTTTGGTAGAGGATGAACTAAATGCTTCACAATATTTTTAAGTAAATAAAGTAATCAGTCTGAGAGCCAGTGGCAAAAGTGTTGAGCAGAAAAAGGGGTTTCAGGAGGAGATAACCATCATGGAGAAAATGTAAGTTAAAACTGATTCATGTCTTATTGTATCTTGGCAATAAGCAAAATACAGCATAGTTGAACGCTTTATACTGTGAAGACTTGTTGAAAGTAAGTTAGGAAGGAAAAGCCTACCTTTTCCATTTTCCTGTCAGTAATAAATTTCATCTTCTCTCCGCTCCTGTTACTTGCTTCTCTGCACCTTATGTATCTGACAGGTGACTTTAGGTAAGCACTGTCTCTTCAATAATCATTGCTGTCTTTAGTGTTTGCCATAAAAGGCTGATGGGCTACTCATGCCTTGAGTGTACTTAGTATAGAAGACCAGCTGTATTTTGGTAGGTTTTCTAACACAGCTGCAGAATTTGGATGTGGCTGCTGAGTAAATGAAGGAAGGGCTTCATTTGATTGCTCCTGTCACTGGTAGCCTGGGGTAGTAGGTAAAGACTAATGCATGAGGCAGAACTTGCTGGCTGTGCTGAAGGTGTAATACAGTAGAGCTTCTTCATATTTCATTTGAAGAAGTAGCAGTTTCAGTTTTCAGATAAAATAAGCTTATCAGAACTCTTGATTTCAAATATATTACTTAGAGAACACTGAGAAGACAGGAGTTTCTGAAACTTGGAGAAAGATGTGTTTATGAGATGATGGAACAGGGAAAATTCACCATTTTTGCCAAAACAGGATTTGTGTTTTAACTGCTATGTGTTAATAGAATGAATGATCATATTTTCAAATGGTAAAATGCTGATCATGTGTTTAAAATTGCCACATCAGCAGCTGGCTCAAATGTCACCTTTCAAATAAGGCTTATGTAATCTCTGAAATAGCTGGCTTTTTTTTGTTTTTAAATCACTCCTTCATATTTGAACTCTGCTGATTTTAAGAAAAAGTGTTTAAAGTGAATCTGCAGAAATTGTTTGGTCTTGGTGTGTTCTGTGTATATATTGTAATTGTGTAAATTGCAATATATTCCTTGTTTTCTCACGTAATGATCACATTTAGGTGGGAGCGTCACACAGTTCTAGTCTTTGAAATAGTTTGTGAGTCTTGCAAGCACAGGGTGAAGGTTTTCCCTCCAAGATGTCAGGAATGAAAAGGGGATTTGTTTCATTGTGTGATCAGAGCAGTCACACAGGAGCATTTTGCCAGATCTCTAGTGTCTATAGCATGCTGGTGAGTGTATTCCAACTTTTTTAGTTGATGCCTGAATATGGCAGTGGACATTGCAGTAGGAAAGAATCTGACCACTGTTAGCTGACACTGGCATAATTGCTGTGCCTTCTTCAGTAAATGCCATTCTTTAAATGGCATTTTTTGTTATAGAGAGGCAAGCTTTTTATGGAGTGATAATTTCTCTTTCCCAGAATAAATAATATATTTAGAAAAATGGACAGGAGGTTGGTATATACATAATCCTTTCATCAGGTCTTAAAAAAAAAGCTATGCTATGTATTGGTTAGCATCAGCAACAGAAGTTCTGTCATCTTTATTTGATATATCAAACCAGAGGCATCTGTAGAAACTTGAGCACCTCAGCTCCACTGTTGATGTTGTAATTAGTGAGACATTTCAGTTAGTAAAAACCCATCTGTGGTGGTTTCAGAACGGACAGTATTATTTTAAATACACATTTCATGGTCTAGTTAAGAAGGTACTTCTACTCTGAGATGCAGAACACTTGAGGTAAAAATGTAGATGTGAATTTATGATCCACTCAGAGATGTAATCTAGAATGATTGAATAAGTGGTCATGGGAAGCAAAACATTAGAACATGATTTATCCAAAACTTGTTTTACATGTATTCATGCTGTACTTTCGCAGTATAAACATATGCTGAAAGCTTTTCTGTAACAATTGTGTTCTTTTCTGAGGCAAAATAATGAGGCAGTGAGTAGGATTCTAGCATTTTTAAGGTAATCTCGTAGAGCTCTGTCTCACTTAAAGCAAATGGGGTTTCGGTATTCCTAAATCTTTTACATGTGAAGGAGTTTTGGATTCAAACTGTCTCTTACTCTGATATCAGTGCATAAATGGATGTGGGATCTGAATTCCTGCCATTACCTTTAAAATTGAAAGAAAAATGTGTGCATTGTATTATTGTCATTTAAAGTCTAGTACACTTTGATCTGGAAGACCACTGGATTTGAATTTCAGCCTTTGCATATATAAACAAATCATCAGTTAATTTTTTTAATACCCAGTGATTTTTTAAATTCGGTATGACAAGGAAATATCTGCTCATAAAGAAAAGCAATTAAATTGGTTGCAAGAAGATAAAAGGTTTAGGTAAAGCAATTTTTGAGCTTACTAACGGCACAGAGTTGCATGCTTTCTAAGGTCAGCCTTTCTTAGCTTCCAAAATGTCTGATAGAATATGTGCAACTTTAAGAATCCTGTAGTTGCATGAAAAATATATCTTGAAACATACTTATTTTCTTGTTAAATTTTAGTTGTTATTTAAAATGTTTAATCATAACTAAATTTACTCATAGGCCTTGTTGAAATGACAGTTCTTGTTTAGTAAATCTCCTATATTTCATATATGCATTATTTTAAGAGAATAAGAGGTACAAGACCATTGCAAACTGTTGCCCATTGTCTTTTATTATACTTTCAGATTAGATTTCACTTGCCATTTTATTCTTTGTCATTTGTTGTTTGTGGATAGCTTCAGACATCTAGTACAATTTTTATCAGACCTTGCTGTTTTTCTGTCTTTGCTTTTTTTACATTTCTTGTAAGTCCAGCCCTCTTTAAGTCTCTGGGAAATTTTGTTTTGCAGAACAATGAGATTGCACTTGTTTTCTGTTTAGGAATTCACAAGAGTTTAGTTTTTAAAAATCATTTAAACACTTAAAAACTTAATTATGTTACACTGTTGAAGATGAGTGTATTGTCATAAGTGTTTCAGGAATCAGGGAGGTATGGTAATGCACGTACTTGTTAACACCTTCAAAGAGCTCTGAAATATTTGTGAGATCTATCTTGGTTTTATAAAAAGCCTGTTTATGTTGCTGTTCTGCTATATTCTGTCCAGCTGTCTGTTGCTTCTGTTTTCCTCTGCTTTAGTTGCACACAAGCTTTAATTTTCTATTTCATAATTCCTGAATTTCCCTTTTATCCTTTCTGAAGGACTGTCTGATACCCATTCCTTTGGAACTAGCTTGGATGAAAGGTTATATGACTGTGGTTGGGCAGTTCTGTACTTCAGAAATGTTGGATCTCTCTCATCTGATTTCAGCAATTTGGTGTATCAAGGTGGCCTTCTGTGCTGACATTTAAGTGAGAGACAGTTTCTCAGGCTTGCCCTTTCTTGGAGAGGCTGTGTGTTCAGCTCTTCTAGATCTTCTTTGGACACTGTTCAAATGTTTTGTTTGTTCTTTGAATAACTGGTTGTTTTAGCCCATATCAATTAAATGTTTACTCTTTCGTAATAACAAGGTTGTCCTCTTGGATAGAACATAATAACAGCCAATGATGAATCAGAACCAAAGATGCATTTACTTAGTACAGTAGTCTTTTTTGACAGAGGACAATAGTAGACATTCTTAAAAAATAAGAATGGATCAAGAAGATAATGGTTCCCTGTAATACTTTCTCACCATCTTTTATTCTTAGGTTGATCAAAATACCTGTACATACTGCATTGTCGAAAAAAAAAAAAATTAACTTCCCAGAATCCCAGAATGGTGGGGGTTGTAAGGGACCTGTGGTGGTCATCTTTTCCAAAGCCATGGCTCTGTCATCTAGAGCAGGGTGCCCAGGACCATGTCCAGAGGAGAGTTCACAACTTCTCTCAAGCTACCTGCAAGTTACATTAATTTTATAATGAGACATAATTCAAGTTAAAGAACTAACAGATTGTCTATTTTTGTACAAAATTCCCTAGATACCAATGTAATCAGTATATCTTAGGACTTACAAATAAGTGATTTTTTAGTGTTAAAATAATAGATTCCTTTAAATAGCTAAGTAACTATTACTTTCAAGTTAATATCATGGCATCCAAAGTGTAAACTACTGGAAATATCTAAATTTTTTACCTGTCCTTTTCATTCAAATATAATTTATTATATCCTAGCTGTGATATGTACCTATACAGCACAAATACTTTTACATGTTCAGCATTGTTTAGGATTTTATGCAATATGTAATCTAAATTTAAGAGTAATTGTGCAATTAATCAAAGCAGCTCCTCATATGAAATACTGCATTGTGATTTATCCAATGTGTTCTTATATGCAACAATTAATATTTTTTTCAAATTAAAAATGTTCTTGTATCTTTTTCAGGGTTCAGCTGATCCCTTAAACAGTGCTTTCCACCTGACATACAACATGGTATTGAACTTACTTCGAGTGGAGGAAATTAACCCTGAATACATGTTAGAAAAATCATTTTATCAGTTCCAGCATTACAGAACTATTCCAGAAATAGTGGAAAGTAAGTATTGCTGCATATGCTAATGTGAGTAGGCATAATACACAGTAAAGTTGGGTATATTTATTATGCTTTGTTATGCTCTTAAGAGTTTTTACCTGTGCAGTTTTGTCTTCCCTGCCAACAGTTGCCAGTGCACCATTTGTTGCCATGTTATAGTTTCAGTAATTTCCTCTTGTTCTTAGGACCTCTACTGATATGTTCCATCAGTTTATGAAGAGAGCTTTCCTCTGTGAGTCAGACAAGAATGGTTGTCACATCACTAAATTATAGGGTGGGATGAAGGAAGAGCAATTTAAAACGTCCCATGGCTCATTCGAGATGCAGGGAAAAAAAATCTTATGGGAGAAAATCTTTCACCTTTTCGTATCTCAGTACAAGCTGTAAAAAGAACTCAAGTGCACTGCATTCAAGAGTAGTATAGGTGAGAAATACTTAATTATAATACAGAGAAATAATACAGAGAAAAATTCCGAGAGATCTGGGACTTTTAATTGCACTCCACTGAGTAAGTACATTTTGACCTATAATCCTTGAATAGTGAGTTTTCATGAGCCAAAGTCAATGTCTGGAAATTTCAACCAGTGTTTGAGAATGAGTCTTTCAAAACTTAGTCCAGGAGAATCTTAAGAACGTGAGAGGTAATTATGATTATTGAGCAGTTTATCTGTTCATTTCTTAATTGAATGTTAAGAGAGAAAGTGTGCATGTGCATGTAGCTTTGATAGCCATGCAGAGGGAGGGTTTCAGTTATCTTTCTGTTAGTTTGCAGGTGTAGTAGTAGTTAAATATAGTATTTATTTCCCTCTTCCAGTTGGCATGTCTGGATCTTTATTCTGTCATTCCAGCATTGATGTTTAAATAGAAGAATGGAGCTGAAGAACATTTTTCATAGCTCTTGGACAGTTTCAGTTTAGGCACCGTACTGGGCATTAGAATTTTGTAATCCCTTCAGCTGCAATTAAAAACACAAAGGAGAGAATTGGCTATTTAGGCTAAGGAAGAAAATATGCCATGAGTATGAATGGATGGCTTATTTCTGTTAAAAATTGGTAGGTGAAAATAAGGAGCACTTCCCCGAGTTGTCTCTCAAGTCCCAGTGAAGTGGGACTTCCAGGCCACTTACGAGCCTTCAAAAGCAGCATGTAGGAGGATGAGTTGGTAGAGAGGAAAAAAAGATTTTTTTATAGTCTGTTCTTAGTTTTTGTTTGCTGGTGATAATACCAGAATAAGAGAATGAATCATAATGTTTAGAATAAAAACTGATTTGCTTAAATAAGGCATAAAAATGTTGGAGGAAGAAAATACTGATTTTCAACTGATAAATCAGAGCTGAAAACAAGTTAGGAGGACCATCTTCTAACAACTTTCCTCTTGTTGAAACATATCTTTTTAGAAGATATCTTTGAGCAATCTTATTTCTGTAGGAGGAGATAAAAAGCAGTGGTAGATCTTTCTACAAAATCATTGCAAGTTTTGATGGGGCTTCTGTGCAAACCTAGATCAGTTATTCCTGGATAATTGGGTGCCAGCCTATGCCAGTTTCTCAAGCTTGTTTATTTTAAGAAAATAACACTGGTATTTAATTCAGTGGACAAATTTACAGATTTCTAGCTTTCCAGAGAATGGATTATCGTAAGTAAAAAATTAGTACTAGAAGTGGTCACAAAATATTAATCATGGAGATCTGAAAGTGAAACACTGATTCCTTAATCTGTGTGCAGCTATTAATTTTCATTACATTTTCCTTTTCATTATAGAAGTCAATAATTTGGAAGCACAGTACAACAAAATTGTAATTCCCAATGAAGAAAATGTGGTGATATACTATAGAATCCGCCAGCAGCTTGCAAAACTGGGTAAAGATATTGAAGAGTATATTCACAAACCAAAGTACTGCTTGCCCTTTCTACAGCCAGGAAGACTAGTAAAGGTAATTTGATTTTTCTTTTGTTTTGTTTTTCATTTCTACCTATTTGTGAAATCTGCAAGGTTCATTTATGTCTGCTAGTTTACCTACATATGTCACACTAAGCACCAATTTTGACTTGAGTTTCTTTGCTAAGCATTCAGTAATGCATTAAAATAAATACTGTTTTCATGATTATTAGTAGTCCACGACTGCTATTGTAAATACCAAAAATATAAAATGTTGTGCTTGCCAGGATGTTGTTATATATGTTATGTTATAACATCTTGTAATATTTCCAGGTGAAGAATGAAGGTGATGACTATGGATGGGGAGTGGTTGTTAATTTCTCTAAGAAATCAAATGTTAAGGTAAAATACACATTCTCTCCATTACCAAAATATATACCTGACTGTTTTTTCTGAAAATAAGATAAAACTTCTATTTATTTATACTTCTCAAAGGCAAAAAAATTTCCTTTTACCCCAAATTTACAAAAAGCTCTGAACTTCTTGAAGTGAAAGTGTAAAGAAATGAAGCTGTAGAGGATGAAGGAAACTCCAAGTCTGGTGTTCAGTTTTTAACTTTTAATATATTTGTGGAAGAAATGCTTGCTTGTACATACCACTGAAAACGTTTCAAACTAAGTTGTTTCCGAAATGTTGCCAGTGCTAATTTAAGCTGTTCATGAGAAAGATACTTTAATGTTTTCTTCAGAAAATCTACAGAAGCCCTAAGAGAAGGCTGAGAACAGTGGGAGACTGACATTTAGCTCTATGAAGAAGGTTATCTTAAACTGGCAAACTTTGCTTTGAGTCCTAATTAGGACATGAAACAGGGAATAGCTTGTCCTCTGATTCGTTGCCATAAACTTGGAAAATTAAAATACAAAGAGAGCAAAACAGTAGAAATGGATCTGAGGACATTTGGAAGAAAAGACAGGGCAGTGATGCAATAGAAGCCAGACTTCCAGAAATGCATTTTCATAGTTGGTCTCTGTGTAACCCTTAGATGATATGTTGGTCTCCCTTTCAAAAATGTTTTGACCAGCTACTCAGCTCTGTAAATGAAAACCTAAGTTACAACCATATTCTTCTGTGATAGCATTTTGGCTGTAATTTTAGCAGAGCATTGGCTTTATTTGCTAGATCTAAATGCAAAGTTGTATCTGTTAAATTCTGGTGGTGCCTGTTCATTGTGGCACCTTTTGGTGCTTTTCTACCATATATTCACTAAAGAGGAAATGAGAAAAATGTGTTCATACAGAACTTATTAGAAGAGATTCTGTTTTGTTTTCCATCTTCCTTTTGAAAATCATATTTCTTTCTTTTTTTCAAGTTGAAAAACTGGGCTGTTACTGCTGCTGCTTAAATCTTTGGTTGTGGATTGCTTTTCACATAGAGACACACAGCAATAAACCAGATTGTCCCCTAGTCCCAGCTTTCTCTGTGAAATTGCCAACTTCTGTGTCACTTGGAGGCATTTCTTCTATCTGTGTCATATTTTATTCACATATATATTTGCCTTCCCTATCTGGCCTGTGTCACTGTTATATGAACCTTTGGGCTTGAATATTAGCTTTGAAATTATGGACTGTTTTGTAAGAGATGGATGTGACTCCAGCAGCTCTTTTTTCATTAAGTTGTTCTAGCAGCTGGATTGAATTTTTCCTTCTGAGTGTGTGGATGGAAAGAATGACAGTAGGTGCTGGGAATTAAGGAACAAACTTAAAGCTATGTAACTTCTAAAGTCAGTATGAAAGACTAGTTTCTGTGAGCAGAGGCAAAACAAATTACTTAAAGAAGGTATTGTTTACCCGTTTTAGTGTCTGTTCAATGCATTTTTGTCCTGAGACACAGATGTCATTCCCCTTTACTAATTAAAGTATACCAGTATACTTATTTAGTACCAGAAAGATATTACTTATGCTGTATCTTTAGACCTTCATCTGCTTCTAAGAGCAGTTCTTTGGGTTTACTTTTAGGAATTATGTTGAATTCAGTCTATATCACTAGTTCAGTTGCAAAATTTTCTTTGCTATATCATAGTTCCTAAATCCTTTTTTAAATGAGAAATCTGTACAATTAATAATGAATTTCAGGTTAAAGTATGTCTGTATTTCACATAATACTCCTTCTTCTTTGCACTGTGAAAGCAAATGCATGAGCTATGTCAATTATGTTTATTATTAATTATGTGTAGCTGCTTTTCCAATATGATTAGACAAATCAGTGTTCCATGAAACTGTCAATACAAACAGCACTTTCCTGTCTACTGTTGTTCGGAATAGAATTTGTCTCAAGCAGAGATGCTTGCTATATATCCTGCATTATAGTAGGCAGCACAATAACTATGTCCTTTGGAATTTATAAAACCCCATAAAAGTTTTTGAGTGAGAATTTTATTTCCACTGGATTGTGTCACCAGTGAGCTTATGCTACTGTTGTGCTCTTGATGGTATTATTTCATCGCTGATTCTAGACATGAAATTTTTGTCTCTTAACAATTATTGATAGCAAATTTTGAGATGCTGCAGTTCTATCTTCCCTAGATTATTATAATCCTTTTATATTTATAACGTTTACTACATAAACATCTCTTTTAGTGCTGTGTCATGGTCATTGAATTTTCCGTAAGTTTGATATTACTTATCTGGGACTCTGAATTTGTTATTTGTTCTATCCTTCTTGGTTCTGGGGCACAATCATCCTTCTTATTTTGTTTTGTTTCCAAACACTTGAAGTAAGAGCTGTTTCAGGGCAAATCTAAAATCCTAAGAATTTAAATAATTCTTCAGTACTCTGCTCAAAAGGGCTTAATTTTGTTCTGTGAATTGATGCAGCATGAATTAAAGAATCATTTGAACTTGATATTACAGAGAAGTCTATGGCTAACAATTGTTTTAAAGGTTCTAGTCTCCTCTTATTCTTGCATATAGAAACGTCCATTGCTGTTCTAGGGTGTAGTGGTTTTTAGTACCTATACTGTTGTAAGAAACGCATGGAAGGAAACAGTACACGTTAAGAAAAGCAGTTGTAGATTGACTCACATCTAGTCAGCATTTTCTCAAGGATGTTGGTGTATATAAACTTAAGGAGAATAATATTAGCAGCAGCTGTTTATGATTTTTATACTCCTGCTTTACTAGTAAGTTTACAGTACAATCACAGGTAAAAATATTTTTTCCTCTCTTTTTAGACATTTTCTAGACATCTCTAATTCTAGTATTTTCTGTAGCACATTTGTGCAGCTATGAGTGAGCTTCATTCAAGTCAGCAGTACCTTTCCTGGCTTTGTCTGGATAGTGATCTGGTAGATGTGGGTGTTTTAAAATTGTAATTTAGAGGGTGGCAGTGGTTTGGATCTCCTACATTGCTGTGAGTGCTTTCTGCAAATGTAGAATATAACTCAGAGGAACAGTTTCTTCCTCAGCAAGTAATTGGCATTTCTTGAAGAAATAATTTAGCTTGTACAACAGGATAACTCTGTTTTTCTCCTTAGTTTATGATGGCACTTTCTTGTAGCAATTCTGAGAATATCTTAAAAATGCCAGCTGGCATGCAGTGAAATAAAATAGTATGTTGTAGATTTGTAATGAATAATATTGCCCAGTAAAAGTGAACTGAGTTAAGATGGGATTTTGAAAATAATGTTTTCTTTTCCTCTTGTATTTGGAAGCAAAAAGCTTACACATGGTACTTTAAAAAAGACTGGCAATAGTTATTTGGATCAACATGCAGTAGGGTTGTTCAAATACACTCCTACTATGAGCAAGTATTTTTAGGACTTCAAACAGAAGAAAGTTATAGGCCTAACACAAAAGGCAGACATCACCTTTTAAAGCGGTGTGTAAAAAAGGTTATGGCCTTGTGAACAGTAGTCTTTAATCACCACATCTACATGTTTGTGTTCTTTAAATGAATGTCGGATGTTATGGATACAGTTTGGGTTGTGTAAAGATGCACCCTGCAAGACGCTGCTTTCTGCTTGCCACAGACACAAGCTGTTATGTTTGAAAGATTTTTTTGCGGTCTTTGTTGTGCATGAAAACTTGAACCTGCAAACCTGCAAATTAAAGAGATCCCCCAAATTTTGGTGGTTTTTTTTTTCAAATGCAAAATTCAGTACTGCTAGCATGATGCAAATATGCATTACAGTTTTAAAGCATACTGACTTACTTCAAATGAGCTACATACAGAAGAAAATGCAGATGCAGCTGAAACTTCAATCAGACTTTAGGCTACTCTGGCAGTATGGAGGAGGGCAATTTTTTCAAGTATATTTTTCTATGGGGGGATCTTTCAATCAGTTTACCAGATGTGGGTTTTGAGAATGTAGTACAACACTGAGCTGATACTCTGTAAGAGACATAGCTAATTTTGTACCTTTAATGTTGGAGAAATCATGTGTTTTTCATTCATTCCTGTTTGTATTTTAAAATAACTGCTACAGACCTGCTCTTTTTTTGTACCCTCAACAGCCAAATTCTGGTGAATTGGACCCATTGTATGTAGTCGAAGTGCTCCTGCGCTGCAGCAAAGACAGTTTGAAAAATTCTGCTACTGAGTCTGCAAAGCCAGCCAGACCTGATGAGAGAGGAGAGATGCAGGTTTGTTACATGTTTTTATTCTCAGTAGTTCCTTATAAACTTTCCCAAGTCTTCATTTCCAAACCATTTGCACACTGGTAAAAGAGGGTCTGATGCATTTAAGGAAGAGAAAGGCATACAGATTCTAACTCTGCCTTCTTAATAAATTAAAGTAATCAATTTTTAGTAGTACCGTTTGACAGATGCTTTTTTTTTTAGCAATATCTTGTCTCTGGAATAGAATTCCTTTTTATTTATGAAAATTATTAAGACTGGAAAAGGTTTTCAAGATCATTTAGTCCAACCCTTGAATGTCATCTTATCACTTACATTATAGCACGATGTGCCACATCCAGTTGTTTCTTGAACCCTTCCAGAGAAGGTGACTCCACCACCTCTCTGGACAGCTGCACAAAACTCATTCTAAAAATAAATTGATTTTTTTTAAGTGAAAATATTTGCACTATTTAAAATTTTCAAATTGAAACCCTTGATATTTCAAATATCAAGACAAACAGTTACACTGCCTTGTAATTTGTCTGCAGGTTTGTTCTCAGAAACTCCATTTAAACCTTGGAGTTTAATGCAGTAGTGATTCTTCATGGTGTCATGATGGTTTTCATACTTAGGAAGATGTATTTTCTGTCTTGATGTTCTCTGCTGGTAGCATTCTTAGTTAAGTATATGACAATAATCAGTCTGCTTTGGATCAGAAGAGGTATTCCAATAAGTAAGATGCAAGGTAATAGAAAAGCTGCTGTTTTGTTTTCAGTTGTAATCTTTCTCCACATGTAACTGCATTCAGAATTTTCCCATTTGGACAATTACTTTTCTTCTTTGTGAATGCTTTAGGTTATTGGTCGCATTTTCCTGCTTTCTGATATTCCTTTACCCGCTACTGTGTTCTTGAGCACTAAGTCTTCCTTTTCCCTTGAAAAGGTTTTGCCATGAACCAATAATAAGAGGTATGTGTTTTACTGATTTATGAGTTACTACACTCTCTTTGATAGGTTGTTCCTGTTTTGGTGCATCTTGTCTCAGCTATCAGCAGTATCCGCCTCTACATACCAAAAGACCTGAGGCCTATTGATAACAGGCAAAGTGTGTTAAAATCTGTACTGGTAAGTTCCACTAGACTGTGTAAGTACTCTGCTCTGCTTAGTGAGGTACTCTTAAACCCAAGGCAACTTGTAAAGAAATTTGTGTAAAGTTTCTGTCACACCCTTATTCTTTAAAGGCGTTGGCAGCCACAATGTCAATTGTTTTTCCTTGTCAAGTAATTTTAAACAGATTTTGAGAACTCCTGAAACATCACATAACTTTAACATTACAGCCTCCTGTGTCTCTATAGTTGTGCCAGCTAATTTTACTGTTACTTATCTTCAAAAAAAAAAAACAAAACTTTTTCATCATTTTAGGAGGTACAGAGACGTTTTCCTGATGGAGTACCCTTACTAGATCCTATTGATGACATGGGCATCAAGGACCAAGGGTTGAAAAAAGTAATCCAAAAAATAGAGGCATTTGAGCATAGGATGTATTCACATCCTCTTCACAACGATCCAAACTTGGAAACCATATACAAACTTTGTGAAAAAAAAGCACAGGTAAAGATACAAACCAAATTACTTTGTGTTTAGTTACAGAGGGGGGAGGGAGGTTGTCTTTCTACTTCCTTTTATTTTTATTTGCAAAGCCCAAATCAACTCTTTTAAATTTACTGAATCTCACTAACAAAATGGCTGAGTTGGTAGTATGCCCTTCCTTGGTACAAATGTACGTCTGAAAAGAAAGCTTCAGAGGAAATTTTCAGGAATTAGAAGGTTACAGGGGTTTTTTTCACTGATTAGACGTAGCACAATGCTGTGTAGGAAAAGTCTTCATAGATAATTTTAATTGATATTTTTAATACATTTGTGCAAACCTAAGTTGAATTGATGGGGCTTATTAGCTTGAGTAACGCACCAGAGAAATCATTGTGCTTCTGCTTCCTGAGCTGACTCTCAGCCTGGAAGCAATTACTTGTTTTGTATAGAGTTGTACTGTCTTAGGCTGAAATCAGTTATGCATAAAACCAGCTTTCATATTTTTCTGCTGCTTGAGAAAACAGGTTCTCCAGGAGCCACTTCACAGAAGTGAGGTGGTTCTGGAATGGGCAGCACAGAGTTGCCTGTGGTAAGACCTGATTGACCGAGCAGCTTTTTGTGAAGGTGTCTGCTGTATGGATGTAGATGGTGACTGTGATGAACTGCAAGCTACTGGAGAAGTTCTAATAGCAGAAAATTATGCCTTACATTTCATTGAATAATTGGTTAGCTGAGACTTAGTATAGGTCTTAGAAGATGAGTGCTCACTTCTCAACAGAGAATTTTTTGTCATTTAGTGTGGACTGATTTGGTTTGTTTCCCACTGTGGGTAAATAGCTTAACTTCCCAGGCTTACCAGGTAAATGGAGCTGACTTTTTTACTATTATTATAAAATCAGTTTTAAACCTTCCTCTTAGAATTCTTAGGCAAGTCAACTTGTGAAGTAGTATGTTCATATACCATTGTTCTGAGGCATTTATGTAAATTAAACAATGTCTTTAAAACAGTTGCGTCTGTTAAACCAGCAAGGTGTAATTCCTCTTCTTCTGGCCCCCCACCCAGATTGCTATGGATATTAAAGTAGCAAAGCGAGAATTGAAGAAAGCCAGAACTGTCCTGCAAATGGATGAACTCAAATGCCGCAAGCGTGTTTTGAGAAGACTGGGGTTTGCCACGTCTTCAGATGTTATTGAGATGAAAGGACGGGTTGCTTGTGAAATCAGCAGGTAACTGGCTTCTGTGCAAGCTGTTCATTGTCGTGTATATACACATTATTGTCCTTGCTAAAATTAGTACATTATGTTTATATTTTAAAGTTTTGAGAAAATTAGAAAAGGATTCTTTAAGAGACTCTGTTCTGTGTAATAAATATAATATGCTGATTCAAGCAGCGTAAGTAAAGTAGCAACTTAAGGACAAAATACAATAGGTTTTAAAATTAAAATGTAGACATGAAAATGGCAAAACAATAGGCTTTTTGTGCCTGACTTGCGTAGTAGCATGTGTTTTCATGTAATGTTGTACATTGCATGAGGGGAAGGTCTTGATTTCTGTGGTTGACATTGGACCAGGATTGTTGGTACAATCACTCAGAAATGAGTGTAGCAATGATTGTCAGCAGTTACCAAGTCACTGACAGGTTTGCAATAGAGCGAAATTGCTTCCAAAGGAATCTGTGAAGTGATGCATTTTACTGTAATACATTTATCAGGTACATATATATTGAAAAAGGTGAAAAAAATCATGAATCAGACTTTAATATCTTACAGTGTAACTCAGATTTTGATAGGATTTTGTATTTTTCAAAGTCACAGTGACTGCTGTACTCCTTGTCTTACAGGTAAGTTTATTTGATAGCTAATTGTCTTGCAAAATCTGATACCAAGTAGGGAAGCTGAATCTGAGTTTTATCTACTTCCTGACTGTCTGGAATGGTTTGAGTTACACATCTCTCTTTTTAAAAAATCATACGTTGTTTTTCTCCCATCCTATACATTTTTTTTTGATTACCCCAAAAATAGAGGTGTTTTATCCAAATAAATATGTTTGGAGTTTGTATCTGCATCATGTAGTTACTTTTATAATTCATGATTAAGTCTTTATTCCTCAAGTAAATTGAAGCAAGTTTGTTCCTTTCTTCAGTATTTTGGAAATATCCAATTGAATTTTTTCTAAGCAGCAACAGTACTAGTTTTAGTCCTTTTCTGAAGTTACCTAACTCCCTAGTTCTTTCTGATCTCTTGATATTCTGTCTGAGAGAAACTGACTAACTCAGCTGTTCATACTAACTCATATGATCTGTCAGGAGAGTTTTATTGTAGTCCAGTAAGTGCTTTTAGTTTATTTAAAATACTGTTGCAGTCTCTTAATCATTAGCATTCTGCTTAAGAGGCTAGTACACTTGTTTGTGTGTATGTGTATTTTGTGTTCTAACAGCAAAATTAAGATGCTGGTTTTTTAATCCATATCCAGTTGCTTCAGAAAACAGATTATTAGTTCTTCATTTAAAAATTACATATCAGTAAGTCCTTCCCCTAAGCTTCATTCTTTTTATTTTAGTGCTGATGAACTACTCCTGACGGAAATGATGTTCAATGGTCTTTTCAATGATTTGTCTGCAGAGCAGGCAACTGCACTACTCAGCTGTTTCGTGTTTCAAGAGAATGTGAGTTACTTCTTCAATTCAAGAACTCTAGACATTCCTGTCTTTTAACAATACTGTTTTTAATTCAGTTGCAGAAATTGGTCATAATAGTATGAGCCATTGCACATTTTTGATTGCTTTCTAAGATGTTTGACATGAACTCCTGTTGAATTTGGCGAAAACATTTCAGCTTCAATGCTAAAGTCTCTTTCCTCAAGAGACACCCCCAAGGTTGTGTTAAATTGCAGTCTTCCTCCTGCAATGAAGCAGTATCATTAGATTGTCAGCATGTGCTGCTATTAATACACACATACCCCTCCATATAACTGAAAATGT
The DNA here is from genome assembly GCF_027579445.1 of Ammospiza nelsoni. Taxonomy (NCBI): domain Eukaryota; kingdom Metazoa; phylum Chordata; class Aves; order Passeriformes; family Passerellidae; genus Ammospiza; species Ammospiza nelsoni. The sequence continues at coordinate 54,561,280 of NC_080669.1, read as the reverse complement.
AGAATGATCATCTCAGGAAGATGCTCAGCAATAACTGCACCCTGCACTCTGGGATGAGCATATATTTAATCCTCAGACATGCCTGTGTTACGTTACATGGTCAGTACCCTTGACTATTGATTGAAATGGCAGTACCATATGGAATTGATGCCCAGAAGGCTGTTAAAATCAGACCATATGTTTTTAAAAGCATGGGCTTTTAATACCAGATGTTACTGTTTTCCACCTGCAGGCTGTATAAAAGGGTAGTATCACCCCAGAAAATTAGTAAAAATAAAAATAAACTTCCATATGAAACACTTTTGCAAGTAGGTAGCAAGATGTAACACTCAGGTTGATTCTAAATATGGAAAAACCAGTGGCAGCAGATGCTAATGCATTCAGTTTGTTTTTAGAAGGGAAACCAAGGTAAGCCATTGTTAATTAGAATATTGGGATTCACTCAACAATAGTACTTGAGTCTAAACAGCTAGGGCATAAAGATAATCCTGTGTTTTGAAAAGCCATATTTTTATATATTGCCACTGATGCTTAAGTTATTAAAAACATTTTGTATTCTTAAAAGCTTGTAATTGTCGAAGTAGTTAATAGCAGTTAATTTGTCAATTGAAAACTATGATACAGCGAAATAGAGGGAATTTTGGAAGTATCCAGAAAGCAGGTGCCGCATTTCATAATGTTGGTATACTGTACAGAAAGATTTTGTTTTCTGGTCTAGTTTGAGGAACAAACATTCGGGGAATTCAGTAATTTAATATTAATTTAATATTTGGCACTCAATATGTTAAAGAATTTATTGGAATTATGTAGAGTGGCAGTATCATGCATTGAACTTCTGCTTTTACATTTAATTTGGTATAGAGCAAATGTATGGGAGCACTTGAGATTGTTTATTATCTTCTTTTTCAGTCCAGTGAAATGCCAAAACTGACTGAACAGTTGGCAGGACCACTTCGGCAAATGCAGGTAATTAGAAATCTGAGCTCAAGGTTAATGTTAACACGAGCAAAGCTCTTAAGTAATGTATAATAAGTGTGAAGACCTAATTTTGCACCATCAGTGAATTCAGCTGGCACTGCACGTGATTTTGCAATGTGTAATTAATAATACGTTATATGGTGTGCAAGAAATCTTTATGCTAATTTAGAACATGCCTCTAAAAGTTTTATAAGCTTGCTTGCTGCACTGTAGATTCTTAGTGTAGGCAGACTTCATGTAAAGAGTGGTTTACTTTCTGATTATGAGTAATTTCACACTAAAAAGAAAACTTCATCCTGTAATGCAGTACCTAATAATGTGCATGTCTTTTTGTTACTTAAATTCTTAACTCTGGTTAAGTATAATATAAATACAAAATATTTTATTTTAAAGGAGTGTGCAAAAAGAATCGCCAAAGTGTCAGCAGAAGCAAAACTGGAAACTGATGAAGAAAATTACTTGAATTCTTTCAGACCCAACCTAATGGATGTTGTGTATACATGGGCAAATGGAGCTAACTTTGCTCACATCTGCAAAATGACAGATGTCTTTGAAGGTACGCTAATCAATTGTTCTTTAGAAGGTATGAGTTGATAATTTCACAAGAGGGAGTGGTAATACTGAATAACCTTATCATAAACTCAGATGTATTCAAGCATCTGTATGGCTAAAATCAGGTGGGGAAAAAATCTTTACTATATATTTAAATTTATACTTACACACTGATATGATTTAGAATCTAGATTCCCTTTTTAAAGGGATATCTCTGTATTCTAAAATCTTTCTATAAAACTCAGAAATTCTAAGCATTACAACAAAAGGTAATGCTTACTTTTTCTAGTTAAAGGGAAAAACAACATGTTCCAAATGCTTGTCATCAGGAAGTACAGGTCTTGCATTTGTCCTCATTATAGTTAAGTTTTTTTTTCTTTGGTATAACCAGTTCTTCCTGCTGACTTAATGACAGAAGTGAAAAGTGGTAACCAAGTCTCTCTTTTGAATAGTTTTGCACAGAAGTGCAATGGAGATAGTTGCAAAGCCTAGATATAACGTGTCAGGTGGATTAATTTGGTTCCTAGAGGTTGTCAAACAAGAACAGTCAACACTAAAGGTCAGGCCAGAATGAAAAACCAGCCTGTTGGAAGTTGTGAAGAGCAGGGTGGATGCACCACTCTTAGGAGTCTTCGTTTTTGAAGTGTTAGTGTCACTGTTGCCTCCCTCAAATGCCATTTTCTTCTTCACAAAGGTTTGCAGATTCCCTTATAACAAGGGAATTCATGCACATAATTTATGCATGTAATCCAGTGCATAGACCCAGGAATTTTCTGAAGAAAGTTGCTTTTGAGCAGTACAAATCCTGGCAGTCTTTGCTTCTGCTGTCAGCAGATTCCTCCTATTTCAATGAGTATCTGAGCCTTCCATTTGCTATGGAAGCACCCTGAGTATGTGGAACATTGAAGCAGCTGGCTTATGTTTTACATTGACACTTTAATGTTCAGAATACACTGGGCCGTAACATTTTCCATTTACCATATTTGTACTAAGACAGTCAGCTTTGTTCTACTCAATAGTGCCAGCTTCCTCAAAATGAGATCTTAGTGGCCTGTTTTGAGATCATCTCTTTTAACAGGGGTTAATGCATGATTCTTCCCTTAACTTTCAGTAGGCTGGTTTTCCGTGCTTTCTGTCCCTATCCAAAATGAAGGGAAGCACTTCAGGCATCCATTGTTGGTTATGTGTCCCTTAAGTGGATTGTGTTCCTAAATCCCAGAGTAGTTTTCCTTGGTTATCCAAGTAACTGTAGTGATTTAAAAGAAAATCAGAATACAAAATAAGCCTAAGTGTTCCAAGAACAAGTGTGTTTGCCACAAAGTGGAGTAGCATTGATTTGCTTATGAAAATACCTTGTCTTTAAGCTGAAATATGTGGTGGGAAGAAATAAAAATAAGAGCAGCTTTTAAAAGCCATTAGGGAAGAACTCTAAACAGAGTTAAATGTCTTATGTGTTAACTGCAGATCAGCTCCTGCTTTATGGAAGTATAAACAATAATAATTAATTTTAAAATTGCCATTTTCTTGAACATAAAACTATGTGTGCAGCAAGCCCAGCTACGCTGCCTGTAATGAGTACTCCCTGGAACGGCTGTCGTGGTTGGCCTTGTAAATGGAGACGAGCAGGATCTTTGACAGCTGAGCCAGGGCTGCCCCAGTGCAGCACTGCCATGCTCGGGGCAGCTGCCCTCAGGTCGCTTGTGTTGGTGTGTGCTCTGTGCTCAGTAGCCTATGGGTGGGCTTTTCCATCTCCTGTCATTACAAACTGCTGCTCTTACACAAACTGTTCTCACTGTAGAAACTGTCATGGCCTAGTGAGCCCCTATGAATGCTTTTTAGAAGAGAAGCATTAACTTTATCATGTCCCATTTTCCCAGGAGCTATGAACAATGCACTTTTCATACTCTCTTTTTTTTTTTCCCCAAATATTATATCTTAAGGGGTAGTAAAAAGGTTGTAGAAACCAAACCCCCTCCAGTGAGCAAATCCCCTAGATTTGGTTGCTCAGAGCCCCATCCAACATGACCTTGAATGTTTACATGTATTGAAAGGTCACAATAAGGTCTCCCTGGAGCCTTCTCTTCTCTAGGCTGAACAACCCCAACTCTCTCAGCCTGTCCTCAAAGGAGACCTGTTCCATCTCTGATCATCCTGGTGGCCCTCCTCTGGACTCGCTCCAACAGGTTGATGTCCTTCCTGTGCTGGGGACCCCAGAGCTGGATGCAGCACTGCAGGTGGGGTCTCATGAGAGCAGAGAGGCAGAATCACCTCTCTTGCCCTGCTGGCCACACTGCTTTGGATATAATTGGCTTTCTGGGCTGCAGGTGCACATTGATGGGTCATATAACCTGTCATCCAGCAGCATCCCCAAGTCCCTCTCAGTAGGGCTGCTCTCAAGCCCTTCATCCCATATTTACCCATTAACAGTTATTTTGCCTACAGTAATTTTGACTGTTGGAGATGCTGCTGGAGGAGATGACCAAACAGGATGCTGTTTGCTTGTGGCCAGAAGAGCAGAAGCATTTAGAGTTGTTTTGTGAAATTTGTAGCAGTGGCTTGGGCTGAGCTGTGAGGAAAGTTCAAAAAGGAGATAAATGCATAATAAATCATAAGTGGGTGTTGGTTGCAGTGTAGGAGCTGTGGCAAGATGCTTATGTGTGTCATTGTAACCATGCAATGGCTTGGTAGAGTGGTCCATGGACTCTTGAGTAGCTCAGGATTGGTAAGATAGATCACGTACTGTTTTACTGCCTTTGCCAACAAAAGAACTAAGGCTTATAAAAAACAATCCCAAAATAAACCTGTGGTAGTTCTTGAAGCAGCTAAGTTGTGAATCTCCTATTGGTCTATGCTTTTTGAGGAAGTCTTAACAAGTTATTGAAAGAACAAGTCAGCTAGGAATTACTCAACAGCCCAGAAAGTAGTGTGATTAAATATTAGTTAGAGAATGTAAAGACAGTAGAAAGGACAAGCATTTGGAAACAGATTCAAGCAAATGCCTCACAAAGAAATTTACTGTGCAAACAGAAACTAAGTTTAAGATATTTGGCTTCTAGATAAACTGAACAGGGTTGTAGAAGGAACAATTACTTTGAGCAACTCAGGACCAGTTACATGATGTGGCACAACGTTGTCCCTTGCTCTTTCATACAGGTAGCATAATTCGTTGTATGAGGCGGCTAGAAGAACTGCTTCGGCAGATGTGCCAGGCTGCAAAAGCCATTGGGAACACAGAACTGGAAAATAAGTTTGCAGAGGGTATGTACTTCACTTTCACAGTACATTAAGCAATTTTAGAAGGAAAAGTGATGGGGCAAGGGGCTGCACAGATTGTGAGGACTGAAGGTGAATAGTTTTGAAACCTTCTCATGTTGACATCGTGGTAAACAGCACCATTGCTGTTGTATTTCCAGATAACATCTTTATTACAAAGTTTGATTTAAAGGGTGGCTAAAAATGGATGTACAATGACTTCCATTTAATAACCTGTAACATGCTTTTAACTGTACTTTAGTGGTTGTTACAGTTAAGACTCTTCAATATTAATTTTTTTTTTCTTCTTAATAGGGATTACAAAAATCAAGAGAGATATTGTGTTTGCTGCAAGCCTTTACCTGTAACAGCAGATGTCTTCCAGAAACTATACTGACATGATGGAACAAATTCATCAGTGTCACATGTGGCTTCCATATCAAGTAATTCCTTTTAATGGTGTTTTAAACCACAGTTGATTCAACAAGGCATGTACAAACAGCAGTGTATGTAATATAACTTGTTACAGTTTTCAATAAAAATTTACAATTATAATAGCTTTCTTCTAAGCAAGAGCTTGAACCAACGGAATTTTAAAGTTTAGATGTACAATAACTGTGGTAGATGTTACTATATACAGGTAAAGTGAGCATCCAAGAGCAGCAGCAGTCCCTTAAAGGCAATTACTTATATTACAGAGTTAGACTTGTGAAATTGTTTTCATTCAGAGCAATATAGTTGATATGGGTCATTCTTCATGGTTGATGATTGCTGCCAAAGTGATTTCCATTTGTTGGAGTCTCATGTAGGGTTGTATGGGAATCTTCTTTTGGTTGAAATGTACATCCTCTCACTTTGAAGAAGTCTGACACATAGACAACCTAAGTGAACAAATTAGTGTTAAGCGTTAATCAGTGTTAAATTATTCCTGCACTCACAAGTCTTTGAAACAAGGGTTCTGCAGCAGGCAAATTCTATGATTGGAACTAATAAAAAGCTTAATGAGTTTAAAACATTAAAAAATGGCAGGGAAGTCTTGTACAAGATTCAGACATCTGTTCTTTCAAGAGCTTTTTCACCTTGCCATTGACGATTTAGTCACTGATGGTTTAAGCCAAATTCAAGGCTTGTGCTAACTGACTGCCTTACCAGGCACTGCTTCATTACAACAGCCATTGTTTAAACAGCTCTAAATGAAGGAGCAAAATGTGCTTTTGGAGGGCCCACAATGCAAGTTTAGTTAAATTTTTTTTCTGTAATTTAGGTGGAAAAGAACAGGAGACATGGTGCTTTAGCTGGACCCAGCACTTGTAAGGCCAGCTCTACCTATGTAGTTCCTTCCTGCAGTCTTTTAAACACACCACCTCACTTCTTCACAGCTAGGAGACATCTCCCTCACTACAAGACAGGTGGTTGATCCAGTTCTGCAGCTTGCTGTCTTCCAATGCTCATTTCACCAAGTCCCATAGCAGATGTGCTGGGCACAGTGCTACCTGGAGTGCAATAAGTGAGAGCCTCACATGATCCTTTCCCTTACTGTATTGTGTCTTCCCCTCCCACTGTAACCCCGAGAACTGCAGAACACTTGAATGTCCATGGCAGAAGAAACAATCTCCCACCACACTGGCAGCTGGCTGATGATCCAGCACACTGCTTTAGCCACAGACCAGGGGAGTTTCAGCTTCCACTTAATGCCAGATTCCCTCAGTTCAATTTAGTGATGATCTGTTTGCAGTTGCTGTGCAGCTATGCTCTAACCTCAGCTTGCTGGTTTTGGAGAGGAACTCATCAGTTCTTTCAGATAAGAGTCTGAGGGTGGTGGTTGGTGCTAGTGTATATTTTTTAAAATAATTTCCTGACCTTTCAACTCTACTCTCTGTAATGCTACTTTCTACTCTTTCTTGTATTACCAAGCACCTTCTGAATCATCCGACATCCTTGACTAAACTTGTTTTCCTAATAAAAGTGTCCTCACCTCTTTGATGTTTCTTACTCTCTGTACTGTTTCTTAGAAAAAGGGGTAGGATTATGCCAACATGTTGCCATTTAGTAACAGCTAATGCAGCCTGTATGATTTCCCAGAGCTGCTCCAAGATTTGATTATTGATTGCAACTAGTAGACAGCTTTGTCTTGAGCCCTTCTGACCTGAGAAAGCTGACAAAGCATTTATTTTGGAGGTTGTTCTTCTCAGCTGAGCCTCAGTTCTTGATAACTGAATCTGTCAGTAAGACCTCATTTCATTCCCATTGATCCAAAATTATTTATGGATGAATTAGCCATTGCATTCTGGTGATACCCAGTACAACTGTTGTCACTCAGACAACTGGGCCTGCTGTGACAAGTTTAGGCAAGTGTCTGTTTCCTGGGATAACTTTATACTCATCAGTACAGCTGAGCTTCACATGTTTGTTCCTTGTTGTGAACACATTTTTAGTACTAGAAATGCACAAAGAAATGGTGCAGAAGGGCTTTAGTTTCCCATCAGACTGAAAAAAACACTGTGTAAGGTGGCAAAGGCAGACACTTTGGTGCTGTACTCATTCAAGGCCTTTTCCCCCGTTTACTGTATAAAACTTACTTTATATTATGTTCTCTGCTATTGTACTTGGGATTTCAAATGTGGCTAGAAGCAAAATGCTTGATTTATATAGAGAGGCCTTGGTTTGCAGTTACCATTTCCATCTTAGTTATTTGAAAAGCTCTTGAGCAGAGGCTATGTCATGTTGTCCAATGGCTAAAACTACAATTTATCTCACTCCCCAAAGTATTACTGCTACAACCAGTTCAAGGAGTTGTTTCCCTGTTTCAGCAATTTCTGAAGCATTAGAAATACAGGTTTGCTTTCCTGTGAACACAGCCTGCAATTCTAAGGTGCTGTTCATAAAAGCAGTATTCACACCCACCCACCCCCTCAGGAATTACTTACAATGAGTACAGCTACCACTGCACCCTGGATAAGTCCTGTTAAAACATCACTCCAGTGATGCTTGTAGTCAGAAACACGTGACAGACCCACATAGATAGATGCAGCAATAAGACCAAACTGTAAAGTAGGACGTACAAGTCTTGCCCAGTCTCCTTTCATTCTTGCCTGAAGATAAAGCTGAAAGAAAAAGAGAAATTAGTTACAAAATGCAGAAAGCACAGATGCAGTAAAATTGTGTTGGGTCTTTTCAAAGAGTTGATTGAAATTTTACTGAAGTAATATTCACAGCTGTTCTAGGTGCTATAGTTGTATTTTAAGGCTGCCAAGGCAGGGTTTGATAGTTTTGGACTTTAATTTATATATAACACCATCATATTGTTCCATTTGTACCAATATGACAAATGAGTATTTTGAGGATAAAGGTCCTGGTAATACTAGAGCCACCTAAGGCTTAAAAAGAATCCAGTGGAAGTCAAACCAGTATTTTACTCCAGCATGAACTACATGTAAGCCTTATACACAAAATAGTTTATATTTACTATTCATAGAGCTGACAAGTTTTTAAACTTCATTCTCAATTCCAGTTACCTTTAGTATTACCAGCTTTTAGCATAGCATTGCAGCTGTAGCTAAGTATCAGAACTAACTTGATGTAATGATAGCATTTCTCAGTTGTCACTGGTATATTTCACTGAGCTGTGTTCCTCACCCTTTTCAGCTGCCTATTAACCATACTACCGCTCTGGTGGATATTTCAAGTTCCCATGTATTTTCCCTCCCCTCAGGTCTGCTTTTGTTGTGTATATCTGTGTTTTTGATGTATTATCTAAATTTTTCAGTATTATTTCCTATCTAATCTAATCCAAGACCCCAGCTCTGTTTCTTCTGTGGTCTGTCTAGGATCTGTCTGTCTACGTCTGTCTAGCTCTCTAGTTTCTCCAAATACATTCTGTAAACATAATTGAATTTATTCTGAAACTTAATCCTATCACCAAAGAAAGCACCATAGTTACTGCATTCACTGACAAAACAATACATTTGGAAGTTATATTTAACATTTCAAGTATATCTTCACAGAGACACTTAGAAACTTCAGGCCAAGGACAAAACCTCAGCTGACAGTCTTGAGTAATGTAGAAACCAACACACAAGCATCAGGCACCAAGGCAGCACTGGTGGCTGACGGTAAAACCCTCCACTGCCAACTTCAAAAGCCATGGCTAACCTTGAGAAGCAGTACATTTACCGTGTAAATACAGGCATAGAGAAGACACTGTAGATGCAGAGGTGATACTTTCCAAAGTTAAACATTTGGGGAATGTTTCTCTTAGTAACTTACATCATAATTTTGGCATGCTGACATTTTCAGCTATAAATGGAGCATCAAAAACATCAACCCTATCCATAAACAGTTTTCTTTAATAGCAAGGTCAGGGTAGAATCAGCCTCTAAAGAAGCTACATCTAAGACTAAACTGAAATAAATTTTTCCCCTTCAAATTGGTGGGCACTGCATATTTCTGTGGGCCTCAAACTCACCACTAGGGAAAATACAGCTTAGCCACTTCAGAAATTATCTGTCACACCAAGTTCTTTTAACAAAAGGTGTTTTAATGGACTTACTGTGATACTACTTCTGGATTTACCAACAGTAGACCAGAACACTACAAAGTGCCTGATGGAGCAGAGGAAGGTCCCAGGAGCATATGCTGGTAGCCTGAAGAGCTGGCTGATGATTTAATACTGGCTGTACTTCTCTCTTTCCCTATTCCCACTAAATTTTCCTGAAGGCAGTTAAAATACCTTGCTGCAATGAAGTTTTTTTCCATGTAAACATTTTTGGAAGTTTGCAAAGGGTATATAGCTGTAGTAGGAAAAAAAAAGGGTTATGCAACCTTTTTGCAGATATGTGAGAAAGTAGGTTTACCTATGAACACAAGAAGAAAATGGGGCAAGGCATGCAAATGCCAGCTTGGAAGGATGCCAGCTCAGTGCACGGAATGACCAATAAAGCAATCTTTGGCCTTAGGCAAATTCTTTCTGCTTGAGAAAGCATCAGACAAGAAATTTGGATTTGACATCTACATGAAAGCTTGATTTCTGTACTTTGAGAGTAATCTCCCATCATGAAGATCTGGAGCTGTTCTGTCAGCTGCAGAGCATAAGCAGTTGGCTACAGACTTCACAAATTCTGGGTGATTCTTCACACCATCAGCTCCTCTATCTGTACAGGAAACAGCCAAAGGTCTTCTTGCACCTTCTATAACAAATAGATTCACAGTGTTTTAAAACTAGGTATGAAAAGGGTGAGAAATGATACCACAGATCAGTCTTAGGCTGACTGGTCAATGCTGTGTTTAATTTCAGAAATAGCAGCCGTCATTCTGGTTACAGTTGGGTTTGGGTTTTGGGGTTTTTTTTTTGTTAAGTTGAAAATAATTGCTTATTAACCAGCTGCTGCAATAGCAAATGCCATATTATTTTTAAGCAGGTAGTTTCAAACTGATACTGCTTTTAACAGGCTCTGAGTTGTGCTACCCTGCCAAGCTTCTTCCCACTACTGTGACTTGCTCTTAGAAAAACAACAGCAACATGTCTGGCTGCAACAGGCATCAGGGCCACGCAGGAAAATACAGCAGCCAAGGAGAGGAGGAACTTTTGCAGATGATTCCTTAAATGTAAATCAAGGTTAACATTGGAAATATTCCAAATTTTCCTTTATATAGTATTAGCCCTTATGTAGAATTAAATGCACAATATGGAGATGTCCTAGCTCCATGCTGTATTAACTCTTGCTACTATTTTGACCCTGTTGACTAACAGAGTGCAATGGCTTCATGCTATTGACAGAACCTCAGAACCTCCTCCTTTATGGCATACACTTCAGGTTCCTTTGCTCCTCTTTGTCACAGAATAGCCTCAGAGAAAGAAAGCAGAAGCAAATCCCTGTCTCTCCACCCAAGCCTCTTTTCTAGAAAGGAGTAAGTATATAAGAAAAACTTGTGATCTGTAGAAGCCACAGGAACTTTAGGAAATCTCATCTGGGAATACTAATGAAATGCCTCCTACCAGCATTTCTCATATTGCAGAGAACAAATTTGTGAGCCTATGAACACAGCAGAAGCATCCCAAACTGCTCTGGTAGTGACCCACTCCTGTCAGCATTTTGACCATGCCAGCCTCCCTCCACACTGTTCTGAGCATTCTGATCCTTTACCAGTTGTCTTTTAGCTATGCTCCATTGCTCTCCATTCCCCCATCCTGCTGCTTCTTGTGTTTGCTTCGTTCATTCCTTTTAAAAGTGCAAAGAGATTTCACAAGACTTCTTTTTAATGGGATTAAATAATCTTGAGGTTTTTTTCCCTACTGGTTTACTCCATAATGAAAATATGTCCTCTGCCACACACGTCCTGAACGAAATTTCTTCTTAATCTATGGTCTAGTACTTCATTTCTAAAAATACAGACAAGCAATGAAGAGAAACTCACAGCTACTTTGTGGCTTCTTGCAAGAAGCCACAATCATGAATGGAAGGGTCTCTGCAACTGGAGAATTATTTGCTACTCCACATTTCTAGCATGGCTGTTGAGCATTTGCTCTTTCAGCAGAGCAGTATTAATTTACATAAACACATGCCTACTTAATTTGGAAGTACAGTGACTTGTGTTTCCTACATGGGCTTCGGGAGGTGTAACCATGTGGCTTCACAAGGAAGCTTCCTAACAGCTAATATAATACTTCTTCAGTTTAAGGCCACAAAATTCTTTTAAATCTACCAAAACCTATTCAGTTCACCAACCAAGGTCATATTTCAGATATTTAGTTTCAATATCTAGTACTCCTTGGTTATTTTCATTCAATACCTTCTCCTATTTTTTTCCAAAACCCAATTATACAGAAATTCTGCACTGCAAAATAAATTTGCCTGTTAAGGTATGGGAAATCCTCCTTCACTTCTTCAAGAATGGATGTCAAAAGGAAAAAATCTGGAGAGGAGAGGGATTGTGGTGGTGTTCCCCCACCAAGTAATGGTACTACTTGTACCAATTGATTTGTTCTGATACTTTTCAAAAATAGATTTTCTTCTGATACCAAAAGACCCCAGTAATTTTATTTCCTATAGGGGTCTTGTCCTAAAGAGTAGGAGCAAGGCAAACCTTTCCTTTAGATATTTACCTATTTTCACTCTTATTTCCATCTCTCAAACCATAGGGGAATCACTGCATCATTAACTTAAGAGAGAACAGTGAGGGAAGAAACAGTTTCCAAGACAGAAAACTCCCCTGTGACATAGAGAAATGAAAACACTTCTCAGTTTGTCCAAGTGCAAGTAAGACTCTGGAGACAAAACAAAGTTGGAGAAAATCAGTTCTCATGAAATAAATCCCTTCTTTGAGAGATCTTTGTAGCTGATAGAAGTTTAGAAGTGAGCAAGTAAATGGAATGTACTTTCCTTAGCTTAACATTTACTATTAGTCATGTCTGTCTTTGGTTTATGGTATCTGCCTGAGCAGTACAGAAGAGCCCTATGGCATTACTGTCCAGGAGGCACAAAATACTCCTGTGGTTACAGTCACTATTTGGATCCATTACTGGCTACTGTTAGCAAAGCTCATACTTCAAAGCAGGTCTGCTGACCCAAAAAGTCCCAAGAGCCACAAACCATAGGGATTCTTCCCAAACCAAGAAGCTCTGATTTAGAAATGCTTAAGCACACTCAAGTCCACAAGTATATGGTTTGCTTTGGGATTTCAGAGGTGGAGGGAGTAGATATGGAGCTAATGTGTATGGGTGGTTTTGTTAATGAGGCAGGGGTGGAAGGAAGCAAAAGCACAGGAAGCACCAGTGTTTTGAAGCCTTCGCAAAAACAGCCTTTGCACTAATATGAAAAGATGGGGCAAAATTTTTCAGAAGGCCTGGGATTAGGCATAACAGCTGAGAATCCAGGCACATTTGTAAAATAGGAAAATTTCATTTTTATATATATCCTAAGGACATCCTTACAGGAGACAATACCCCCTTGCCTAAGACTGCAAAGTCTTCCATTGGGAAGCTGGGAAGATGCACAGAGTGCCAGAGTAACTATTCACCCTCCAACTCCATCAGTAAATACACACTGTAGCCTTTCGTGGAGGAGAGGGCGGTGCAGTAGTCACACTACAACACACTTGCACCAGACAGTTTGCATCTGAGCATCTTTGATAACAGCCCATATTAAAATATGATCCTCCAAGAGAAAAGACAAGCTGAGACACTCAGGATAGATTCCTGCATAATGTTATAAAGCAACTGAAACCAAACATTTAGACAGATACATAGGGATATGGGATACAGGTAAGTGATCTGCCATCCCTGTTATAGTCCTGTTCAGCAATCCAGACACCTCTTCCCTGCTCAGACTTAAGGAGAGAAACAGCAGAGAGAAAGGCTCCCTTCAGAGATTTTCAAAGCTTTCTCCTACATCTATAAATGTTTGCTGAATAGCTCTTGCCTTTCTGCTTGTTATGGGAAACTTGAGAGATGCCTTCATATAAAAGCTAGTTTGTATAAATGCTGTTACTCAAATAGCTTTGTATAAGAATTATTAATCATATTTCAGCTAGTACAAACTCTGGAATTCAAGGAAATATAAGAAATCCAGTAAACAGTTTAAAAATTGCAGTTCTGAGCACAAAAGAACCACAATATGTGTGTCATATACAATCTTACACTTATACAAATATTACAAATTAAAGTGCAACACTTTATTTTGTACCTGGAAGCACTGTATCTATGAATAAACACAGAGCTATAGGCATCAGCCAACAAGACATATTTCTGCAAACCAGAAATATGGATAATGTCTCTCCCATCTACTTTTAAACACAGCAGGCTCACATCCAAACAGAAAACTGTATTCTAAAAGGAATACAGAGCCACAGAAGAATTCATGAGTCACTCATATTTATGACCCTGCCCAATCTGCATTATTATATGTATTTTGTTTTATTTTAATTGGGCAGAAAATAAAGAAAGAAGCAACAGTTCAGAATTAGTTCTTCCCCTTCCAGTGAGGGAAAAAGATACAGGTCTGCAGTGCCTTCAGCGTGGTGGTATGCCTGAGCTGCTGTTCAAAGGGGTGGTATATCCCTATTACTCTGACCGTATCTGTCTTCCCTGTGTCAGCTCTAATGTTTGAACAGCCCTACAGGGAACTGATCTATGGGAGAGCTGAACTGGGGGGAAACGGCTGAACTACCAAGAAAAGGCAGAATATGTACCAGTCTGGGCTCTTTAAGATAGCTGCATTCTGCTGTCAAAGGCAACTGATGTGCAAAAGCTGCCTCCTAAGCAATGGGCATAAATTCCTGTTACTAGTAACAGCTCAGCTTTCAATTCAATATCAACACTGTAATCAAATCTGTTCTAAACAAATACTACTTGTCCAGTGAGCAATGAGGTTTATTTGGGTTTTAATCCTCCGGCCTCAATTTGGCTGTACATTGCCAAAATAATTTCACATTGACATAATTTTTACTGTAGAGCAGGATAAACAGTAACATTTTATTTTGTTGTAAATTGGAATACAACATTTACCTCTTTTCTGATAGGAAAAAACCACTGGAAGTTAGTACTTTAACATTTACTAGAAGAACTAGAGCACTGCAATGTATTGCTTTCAGCTCAGTCCTAGAGGAGCCAGTTCACAATACTGGAATTTTTACTAGTGGCCCTAACTTTCAAGCAAACCACAGAGAAATCAGGTTCTTTTGTTTCCTTACCATAAAAAGTCTAAATAACAATATTACAAGAATACCAGGAGCACATACAGGTAGAAGTGTGAGTGCTTCCATACTTGAGCCTTGCAGCATGACCAGTTACCTGTTATTTTTTAATCTGCTGAAAGTAAGGTACTTGATACTATGCACAGCTACAGCCAAACAAAGCATTTTCAGTAAGACATGTGTTTTCATTAGTTTTGGAAGACTGGTCCTCAACTTTCATGTGGGCAAGAACACAATAAAGACAGTTCTGTGGCTCTAGTCAAAAGCATTTGCAAAAGTGAAGAAATGGGTGCTGTGCAAACAGACATAGCTAAAATACTATGCTAAAGACTCTTGTTTAAGTACTGTTTCACTCAACCTCCCATCCCAACATAAACAATCAAAATCAGAGTTTGAGAGCAGAGGTTGACTGGCACATTTGGGAGCATTGAGTAACAAAAGCAACCTAAAGCCTGTTTTCACTTGTGTTTTTCCTATGATCTCTCTGCAAAAGAAGGCTGCAGCCTTTTTCAGTCCCAGCCATTAAAACACCAGTTACCCTCCTCATCTGTAATTCCATGTGACCTTGGATACATAAAATGTTCCCAATGACTTCTAGGAGAGCCACTCAAGTTACATTGTGCAAGATTCATCATCCCTTTCTGTCCCAAGTCTAAGCAGCACAAACGCGTTGCCATCCCCAGAATAGCAGTGCCTCTTGGCTGGGTTTGTGCAGCCCTGTTCTTCATCCTGGGATAGGTGTTGGCAGGGAAGTGCCCAGGCCAGCTACAGCCAAAACTGATTCTCTTACAGAAACAATCCTCAGGGCCACACCCATTTCTGCCAACTGTTCTCACTATTGATGGCAGCATGCATTTAGCATTTTAATTTAAAATAACTTTTTAAACATACTTAACTAGAAAAGTCAAAGCAAAAACTGCCTGCGGCATCCCCCCCTCTAGGGCCAAGGTTTAGTTTGGTCACATAGACACTGGTAGAAGAGGTGCTCCACTATACTTGCTCTCCCATTTCCAAACCAGGATTCAATAGTTTTGAAACAGGAGAGGTCATGCCAGCTGTTTAATTGTGGAAAAAAAGGAGCAGCATCAGGAGAGGACAACACAGATAATTTGGGATCCATCATCTGTTATTAGGTCACTGGATTCCCACATACTGCTGCGGTCAAACTCCCTCTAGCTTGCACACAAAGCTGCTGTTGGCAGAAGTTCTTATCCCAGAGATACCAGCTCTGCTTGGACCCAAACTAACCCATCTAGCTCTGCCAAATGAGTCTCAAAATACATTCTCCACCATAGCTTCCTAGACTGACAGACTGCAAGCAGGTTTTTTTCTGGGGTTTCATTAATTCTATGTTAGGAAACATAAGAAACTTAATTTTAACCTGGGAGCAGGCTGAAAACTCAACCTTTAAATTTGTCTAGCTTGACACAACAGCTTTTTTACGGGTGCAATGACCTCTGTGCTTTGATGTATACTACTGCTTGTTTAAACAGATGGATAATATAAACTATTTAACATTTCCATGCAACAAAGAGTTAAAGTAGAGGATTTGATGACTAATACAGTGAGTTGTGTTTCCATGTGTGGCCTCTGCTATAAGATGGGACACACAGCATAGGATTATGTTCAAAATTGCAGCTTTTTCTCCTGATACCAGCAAAGCCATGCAGTCAGGACTCAAATAATTTTGGCAATCTCCTGGCAAGAAGAATGGAATACTCCTTTACCATAATTCAGACTCTTGAAGAAGTCCAAACGCTTGCCAAGTCAAAAATGTCATTGAATCACAGAATTGTTTAGGTTGGAAAAGAGCCTTGAGATCATTTGAGTTCAACTGTTAACTCAGCACTGCCAAGTCCAGCACTCATTTATGTCCCCAGATGTCACATCCACACTTCTCTTAACTACTTCCAGGGATGGCAATTCCACCACGCCCCCGGGGGTAGCCCGGTCTAATAGTTGACAGTCTTTTCCAAGTCTTCTCATCCTGCTGCTGGCTGCCTAGGACCCCACCTGGCTACAACCTCCTTTGAGGCAGCTGTAGAGAGCTGTAAGGTCACCCCTGAGCCTCCTTTTCTCCAGGCTGAACCCCCAGCTCCCTCAGCTTCTCCTCCAAGGACTGGTTTTCTACAGTCATGGATTCACCTGACACATACTGCATTCAGCAGCTACCTTTTAAGAGCACACTTTCTGCAGTACACATCCACACACACCAGACTCCTCCAGCTGCCCCAGAAAGCAGCATGCTAGCGTCTGGTTATCATTAACACAGCTTCTGAGTAATGCCACATGCTAACAGCCTGTCCTGCTGGTGACTAAGCCCATGGCTGCAGAACGGGTGCAGGGCACAGATGAAGCCAGCATCAGAGTTCAGAAAACAAACAAGGCATCAAGTCCTGCAGGTTTGGCTTGGAGCCAGCTGCAGCACTCTGCCTTGCCACATGGGCAAGTGTGTGTGTGTGTGTGTGTGTGTGTGTGTGTGTGTGAGTGTTTTCTTCACCCTCTGGCACTAGCTGTCCTTTTGAAGACATCTGAACTCGATTTGGTTTCTTGGTATACACTAAGGCTATGTAAATCAGCAAGACAAAAACATGCCGCACAGGAGCCATTAACCTTCTTCTGATGGCCTCCCTACAATGGCCTCATGACAGTTTTTATGAATAATGAATAATCTTATTATCAGACAGAAGGAAGTAGAAATCTAATCTGCACAAAGCCTCTTATTTTTACTGGCCAATATGGCTCAGCCAAAGACAAAAAATGGGTGCAGAAATAGACAGGGTTCTGGAAACTCATAGACTAATTAATGGAAAACAAAGTCATTTCCAGTGAAACACTTCCTGTCATCTTAGAAGAGTTAAAGGCATTTGTACCCCTCTAGTTTAAGGATGCTACTAAGCAAAGCCATGTTTTGCAGTTACTACAGAACTGAGTGAACACAAGGACAGCTCTGAGCACAGCAAGTGTCAGAACCAGGACAGACACAAGGATAGGATTCATGGTATTTTGAGGTAGTTTGCATAGGAAGGGTTTGATTTGCACTGACTTGACACCTGCCCATGTGGGAGGTTGCCAAGAATCAAACTCATACACACAAAGCCCCAAGACAGCTAAGGCTCATAATTTCCTCTTCAAGAACTTTCCAGACAAGCTCTTTCCATGGGTTCAAAAGAGTATGCCACAGGCACTCCAGAAAGCATTATTCAAGCTACATGAAGTTAGTAACTTCAAAATAAAGAACTCTTTACTTTCTTGCCAAAGGCTGAATTTTTTCCAAGTGCAGTAGGTTAACTAAACAAGGTCTTAACTCCAGGCTGTTCAAGACATCTTCTACTGTCTTTTATGCATCTAGAGAGTTGTATTACCTAATGTGACCCATTACCTTCAATTAATGAGTTGAGAATTCTCCTGACCACCACCCTTTACCCAGGCTGCAGAAGAACATGCCTTACATGGGACAGAGGTAAAAGCTCAGCAGTTCCAGATCTCTGACAGGCAACTGTAATCCAGTCAGTATGAATTATAAACAATACACATTGCTACACACCTACCAAGGTTTTTCTTATCTCCAGGTTTGTCCTTCTGTGAGATTTAAGTATCACATTATCAAGTTGTTTAACAAAACCATGTGAGAAGATGCTGGATGAGAAGGGTCTGACTGAGCCCAGAGGGGCAAGTCAGTATTAGGGTGCTCTCTGTATAGCAGTAATTGCTTCCCTGTACTATGGAAAGAGTGGGTTTGGCTTTGAGGCACTATTATGAGTGGACCCATAAAATTTTGGAGATTACCAGTCATAATGAGCAAAAAAACTTTAACAGCCAACAGGAAGTCATACCACCATATTTGAGTCAAACCCAGGATATAATACTTTTATGAACTCTTTGTATTTACATTAGATAAGACTGGTAAGCAGGGGAGACAATCTGAACAGGTTTAGCCATAAAAAAACCTGCATAACAGATCAAAACTGAACATCAAGCTTCTGAAATAGCTTTATTTTAAAATAAAGCTTAAAAACCACCTAAACCATACTCAAGAGCCACCTCTTCTGTGTGTAGTTGTAGGGGTTTTGTTTAGTTTGAACAATTGGTTCCCTCACAGTGGATGTTACACTAATGCCTTGAGAGAGTGAAAAAATTAAAATGCAACAAAGACAAAAAAAGAAAATTTAATCTGAGGTCTGTAAAAATCATGGAATGCATATATGCTATCATGCATATATGGACATGTTAGCAATTTATGTCCAGGACTAGAGTTTAATTTTCAACTACATTAACAACAAAATTCCATGAAGTTGTTAATGCCTTCTATGTTACCACTTAGCAAGGTGAGAACAACAAAATCAGTCTTCCCTAAGAGTGAAGATTATTTGTCCTAGTTCACAAGAACAATTTCAATGAAAATACAGTCATCCCTAAATGAAGCACTTATGAATTGATCTTATCACTAATATTTACTGTCCCCTTGCTTTCCTCACTCTTGCCTCTCTGTCCTTAAAAAATAAGGAAAAATAAAAAGGAATTTGAAAATTAAATTTGATCTGCTGTTTTGTGTTTATGGGCCCAGACATACTTGATCTGTGTTTAAGGGTCTTTGCTTTATTTTAAAATAGGCTTTGCACATCTCATTAGATCAGATATGTTTCATTAGATATTTTTATAAGGCTTATAAATTTAAAAGTATTATAAGCCTTATAAATTTTATAAGGTTTATAATACTTAAATTTAGTTACATTTAAAGTAGCATCGTCATTTCAAAACACATTTGTCACTTGGGCTCATTTGAGACACGGCACACAAGCCAAGTACCATATTAAGTATTCTTAGGCATACTGAACATCATTCTACTTCTTGTCCCAGTATCACCACCCTTACAACTCCTACTGAGAAGTCTTTAACTGTACCAGACAAACATCCTACAAAAGCCATATGCATAGCAGCCAAGTAAATATTCAGTACTGGGTAGCTAACAGATCTTTTGTTATCACTTAGATGGAAAGAGCATACTTACTGCTACGAAGAGCATACAGTACATGGAGAATGAAGAATGGCCAGAATAGAATGATAGTCTGGAAAAGAAAAGATCAGACATCATCAGTTTCCTTTATACAAGTGAACTGGTAAAATGCAAACATGTCCATACCACTCTTCAAGGAGGCTCCCTAGGCACATCACACAGATTTTGACCAAGAGTACAGACTTCAGCAGTTATCCTTATCCAGAGCTAAACAGATCTCTACATCAGGCAGTAAGTACTAGACTTTTGACTGAAGTTTGAACAGCAAGGGAACACATCCTCAATGAACAAGTGTCCTTTAACAGTTCATCTTGACAAATGCCAGAATACTTTAAATGTATTTACTTCTTAAAAGTCCTTATAGTCACAGTATATGTATGAATACAAATTACATTAATCACCCCACAACAATCACTTGCATTTAGTCACCATCAAGAGGCAGTAGTTAACAACTAGTATCTAGTAGTTTATATTACATTTGTACACCTTTGTGAAATGTATGATTCACACAGACCCTAATTATTTATTATTGAAAGGTAGGGGAAAGGCAGGAATGCAGTTTGCTAGCCAGTCAACTGCAAAGGATGACACTTCATCCGATTTGTAGAAGTGATTAGTACTTGGTGATCTCATTCAGAGTGTCAACATTGCCTTCAGCTCCCAAAGGCTTGACAACTGACACTGGCAATCCAGGATTCCCCTGGCCAGGTCTTCTCCTGCACAGCTGGTTCTGTGAGGAGCCACAGATGTAAAATAAATATCACCCACCTCTTCAAGAAAATAACGCAAAATGTGAAGACAATTTTGTCTTAAGGAGGGAGATGAAAGAACTGTACTTGGCACTACTTTTTTCCATTTTATGTACAGAGCCTTGTAACAGTGCTGCTCCACAGGCCACCAGCCAGGTTTCAGCCAGCCTTCTGTGCAATTTAACTACACAACCAGAGCACTCCCCCCTCAGCATGTTGGCATACAAAAACATGCCCGGATTAATAAAGTTTCATAGCTCTGCAGTCTGACCTCTACCATATCCACCAGGTCCCTTGTTTTGGTGCCTCTGCCAGGCAGAGACCCTGGGGCCAGGAAAACTCTTAGTCAAAGGAAACATTTCCACTCTTTGGACTAGGAGAAACAAAGTCAGCTCTGCCATGCAGCAAGATAATGAGGTTAAAGATGCCCTGCTCAAATACCACAAAGAAGGCAATGAAACTGTACTGTGCACAAGTGAAACTGCAAAACTTCCTGAATTATTTGGCATGCATAACATTTAGAAACTGCATCAGAAAAAGTCCACACAGGTTTATTCCAGAGGTTTTAGAGCTTTTCATTTATGGTTGATTTAAAACACTGGCAACAGCTTTTGGTTTCAGAGGTACTAAATAAGCAGTCTGAAATAAGATGACTTTTGTTCCATTGGTATTTTCCAATTAGCTTCTTAAAAAGAAAAACTTTGACAATGTACTAGCTTCAGATGTTTAAAGTTCAAAACCATTAAGACTACACTGTAGCTAGAGATCCCTTTTCCACTCTTGTACTCAAACACTTAATATTTCTGGGCAAGAGTCCACTATGAAAACCAACATAAACATTGTGAAGAGTCCTGTCCTTCAAACATGTCATCTGAGAATGCAAAGCATGCTGTTCTACAGAAGATACAGAATAAGGAATTATTGACTCCTGTGACAGTGCTTTATCCAATAGCTCTGGGGCTATTCCTCTTGGCCATGAGATGATATTTTCTACAACTATTGAAAGCTGAAGGAATTTAGAAGACTAGTAAATGATAAAAGGAAAAAATACCATTCTTTAAGTTTATTTTGGAATTCCTATACCCTTTTAAATGTGTTCTTGACTACTGTATTTTTTATTTCAGGAATTTATTAGCCTAGGGTACATGAAGAATACCTTGTCCCAGGTTGCATATTACAAACTTTGAACGCATTTCTTATCAGGCATAGATAAGTATGTTGTACATGACTGAAAATATTGTGCTTAGCACATGAAGTATTGCCAGAAATACAACTGGGACAAAGTACTGATCCAACTTGCACATCGTGCAATCCCAGTGAAACTGCTTGGCAATACTGCTATCTCTAGGCTTCTTTAAGAAAAAGACATTTTAAAAAAATCTTAAAATCCTTTCAAAACACTAAGATTGACAATGAAAAATTTCCCAACAATTCATCAGCATATAAATCATCTCTTTTCAAAGCCAGGAGAATGTAATGGCTATCAGACCAGCCAAGCACTTGGCTTCCTTGTGATCCTATTGCAAGTGCTGGTTTGCATGAGCCAGCAATAAAACAGTATAGGCAACTCTCCAAATCCCTACCTTTCACCAGTGAAAGAAAGGCTAACTTATCCCAATAGAATTCACACATCAGATTCCAAAATATCCTTTTCAAAATAGTCTTAGAACAGTATCTGGTGAAATTGAAGTATCATGAAATAGAGCTGGCAAGTGCAGTCTTGATCTGATTGTTTCCGAAACGGCCAATTCTGGCATCAAAATAAAAGTTTTTCAGAGGTCTACGTCTTTCATTCCATCAATACCTACCTCACAGATCTCTTCCTATGTCCAAAATTTGGCTTCATTTTAACAGGAAAAAAGCATAAGCTTTAATTACTTCCACTTGGACAACATATTCCCAAGTTAGAAGAATGCCTTAAGTAGAACCATAAAACCAGTTTCAGGTATCAGTTGAGGTTTAAAGTATACTCCTAGTTTCCAATGTACATAGTAGAGCTGGACATCACAAAAAGGTCTTAAAAGAAGGTAATTTAAGGACTGTTTTGCTTTCTTGAAACTTAGCTTCATCATGAATTTCACATGGTTTCCAATAAAGACAAAGACAGTAAAGAAGTAAAGACACAGTAGTTCTTAAAAAGGTTGCCATAAGATTGACTACAATTTATCACTATGGTTCATTACTGAACATCTGCATTTTTAAAGAATACCTGGAAAAATAATCAAAGTACAAACAATTCCTACAAGAAGCATATCAGCTGA
Source organism: Ammospiza nelsoni (assembly GCF_027579445.1). Classification (NCBI taxonomy): domain Eukaryota; kingdom Metazoa; phylum Chordata; class Aves; order Passeriformes; family Passerellidae; genus Ammospiza; species Ammospiza nelsoni. The sequence goes on along the minus strand of NC_080669.1, from coordinate 54,538,781 downwards.
ATGACTTTGTTATTTTAGGCAGGATTTCTAAGCCCAGATAAGCAAGACTAAGAGAGATTGCCTTGGAGGACTTGACACTGACAACCTTCTATTACTTTCCACACACAAAGCCAGCTTAGCCCAGGGAGCAGAGCCAGCCTGACAGGTTATGTTTCTTCAATTAGTAGAAAAATTGAACACAGTACACAGCACATAAAATGACCATTTTTCTTGGACTGTGACTTAGAGGAAAATGCATGTTTTAAGTAGTAAGTTCTGCTTGATATTATTTTGTAAAGTACATTATTTCTTTAGGTAAATATTGACACTGGAACTCAGTAAACAAGCTTGATGTCTTTTTTCATTTAATATTTTCACATGAACGCCTGAATGTGCAGAAACTTTAAGGCAAATGCAGGAATCTGTCAGGGAAATTAACAGCCTTGGGAAACACAATACTAGAAAACAGCTAAACACATTTGGTACAGTGGAGCATTAAATGGTGAGAAATTAAAGTAAATGACCGTAGAAAGAGATATTCCGCAAGAAAGGGCATCCTGTGGTGCTTCAATAGACCTATCAGAGGCTGATAAGGAAATCTTCCCAACATAACTACAGAATTATGAAATGATCTCTTAGAGAAAAACAGAAGGCTCAGCAAAACATTATGGACACTCCCATGTCAAAGCAAATAAATACACCCCACTGGATTAGCCAGCATATCCTTTCCATCTTCACGTTCCCTGGATTCTACCAGTCTGACTCAAAGCTTCCACTGACATTTGTGTTACCCATTCCATGATCTGGAAGGGAATAAATGCCAGAGTGCTGCAGCTCAGCATGCCTGTGTTGAGTAAGCCAATGCTTGTGACAAGCAAGCCACATGCCTGTCAGTGAAATATTTCTAGTATTTCAGTGCCATGGTTTTTAAAGTTCTAATTCTACACTTAAACACCACATTCTTTAAAGTCAATTTTCTCTGCATTCAACAATCAACTTGTTCTCCCAAGATTCACCCTTTCTTCATGTGCTGGACTTGCACCACTACAATTTACACGATCAGTGGGAGTGGCTAGTTTTGAGGACTCTGAAATTAATCCCTTTTGTCATTACTGCGAAGAAAAGTTGAAAGAAATACAAAAGCAGTTCATCTACTGAACAACATCAAGAACTACTCAGAAACTCATGTTCCCAATTTCTCCACTTTTTTCCTTGTCTGACAGTAATTATACCCACACTTTAGTACAAAGCCACACATTTCCACATAGGAGAACGCTGCTAGAGTCTTTCCAATTCAGTAATCCTCCTCTGGAAAATTTTATTGACAATTTTTTCAACAGGAGACCTAACATTTACTAGCAAGTATCTTGCACAATTCCATAACCATATCTGGGGTGACGGTGGATCCACTCAGCTCTGCTTTATGCAGCAGCAGACAGTGAGGAAGCTGCCAATGTAATGTAATGACATGTAATACACATGATTTGATACTGTGACCATGTTTTTGCAGACTTTCCACTTTTTTCCTTTTGCAATCTATCACACACAAACAAATTTCCCTGCATATCCTACTGACATAAACCCAATCCAACAGGTTCTAAGAAGAGATAGGTATTTACCTATTTCCAATCACCTTCCTAACCATCAGCCTTTGAAACAAAGGCTGCTGATTGTGCAAGTATAAAGTAAGTTTTCCCCAAGCTCAGAATCAACACGAAGTTGTTTTAATCAGCAGTACAGTACTGCAAGGGTTGTCTTAAGTGCTACATTGACCAGATTCTGAAGCTGGTTAAAAGCATGATTTGTTGGGGGTTTGTTTCTTTACACTCCGGGAATTGAAGAAATTAACTGATGATACATTCAGGTGTGCAGATATTCTGTAAATTTTAATTGAACAAAACTATTACACACTGATGGTACAACCTAACAAAGCAATGACTACCTTAAGTAGCTATTTTGCATCTGACAGCAGAAGTTTATATCAATAGCTACTACCAGGGAAATAAACGTGACTGTAAAATAACCAGTAATAAAAAAAAATTCATACTCTTACTGTTTTTTTCCTTTTAAAATAAGCAGCAGTCAATCTGCACGTGAACTTCCAATTTTTTATTTTTTTTTAAGCAAAGGGGCAAGCAGTTACCAAATCCTGTCATTTATGCCACACAAAAACATGTACATTTTGAGCTTTCAATATTCCAAAGTCCAACAAAATTCCATGCTGCAATTTTCTCATGCACATTGCAAAACTATTACAAAACAAGTTATCTTTCAACAGTTCTGATTTTATCACTCCATTTAACTTAATGGAATAGAACAAAAGGAAAGTTTAGCTTTCCATTACATTTTCAGGTAGCCTCCTCCAATAAGGAAGAAAATAAAAATTATGACTTTGTTTACTTCTCTTTGCAATAATTCCATCTCAGGAAAAGACTAAAAGTGAAAATGGCAGCAAGAGGTACTCAAACCAACATTTTTAAAGACTAGTAATTTGCTCTCACATGCACTAGAACACTCCTATTCCATTTATTGAATCTGCATTACTTACCCACAATATGTTTTTGATTGGCAGCAGTGTTATTTTCCATAAAGGGAATGAAGACAGAAAATTATAATCTCTATTAAATCAGGGATTTATGTGCTATTCCTTCTTAAAGGAACTACTTTGGGTAAGAAGCACTTGACAAGTATGCAGGACACATCCTTCAGCAGACTCCTGTAATCTTCAAAGGGGAAAAGGAAAGGAAGTAGTGGAAGAACAGTTAGGGGGATACCTGTTCCTGCAGTACTATGTGGTTGATACAGTTATACACACCCCAAGTTTTATCTTATGAGACTTTTTCCTCCTGTTACCTTAGATATAAGTTTTGCAAACCAGTGAAATTCTGTGAATGAGAAGATGCATCTACTTGCTTGACTGGCCACAGCTAGCTTCCAAATAATTTTCAGGATGCACTGAACACAGGTACGTATTTTAATTTCAAATTACCTTAAGCATGATAAGCTACTGAAACAGATTTCAAGCCCAGCTTAGTCTGAAAACCATTAAAGGGGAAGGGTTCTAGTTTCAGTCATGAAAATGAATGTTACCTATCACTACTCAAAAGGTCCAATTCACACTACGGCAAAGGAGATGTAAGCTCAGAAACAAGACCCAGATTGCAGAACTGCATCTCATTTCATTAGAGCACTTTCACTTTCCAGATTCAGTTCTCCCTACCACCAGTCAGTTTCTTTTGCAGGCAGCTCCTTTTGCTCTCAGATCAAGTACAGCCCCATTTCAACATGCACTACCAGCCTAGAATCTTCTAAGGCTTAAATATTTAAAGGCTTTTATTCATTACCACGGCTCATTTTTCCCTCCATGTAAAATTATGCATAGTTGCCCTAAGTTCTTTCTCAAACTTCTCAAATATGATTAATAATTTCACTAGGTCTGCAAGTGTTCCCAAACCAACCACATTATATCTTGAATAGTAACGGCATAAGGGTGAAAGAAGTGCTTAAGGAAAAAGCAGCACTACCTGAACAGTAGTAGTACATGTCTGGACTTCTATTCCTTTCAAACGCCTTGGTATCCAAACTGCTTCAGTTGTTTTCTGCGGGTTTTTTTCTGCATGTACGTTTTCAGAAGGGAAAACTAGTAAATCAGCCTCTGATGAAAACTCCTATACATGGAAATTTCAGTAGTGTAGAGCACTTCACAGTTTGAAAGCTCCACAAAAGAAATAAGCAGTCCTATATATAACATACCAGTATGCCCCTAGACATAGTAAGTCTCTGGCATGTCCAATTTCTGATTCGTGACACTGATGGAAACTGCCAAACGAGAAGTAATCCATTCAGTTATGCTTGAATCATTAAGTGCACTTTGGTTTTCAACAGAGCTTTAAGAAGTTTCAAAGCAGAATATTGGTACATTCTATAAAAGCCAAGTAATTTTAATGCAAAATAATACTTCACTATAGAAATACTCCCCTTACTGACGAGCAGGGAGACAGATAAGGAGAGGGACAGACAGGTCATTTAATAGAGATAGGTTAACTTAATGTTCAGACTCTTGACCTAATTTTAAAAATTCCAGAGCAAACCAGCTGCTATCTAATGAAACAAGGGAAAACAAAAGCATTCATTTAAATAGAAGTAAATAATTCACAAACCTCAGAAGTTTTGCTAAGGTTTTTTGGACTCGTTTTTTGTTTTAACACAGTTACAGTTTTGAAGGGATACACAGAACAGACAACACAAGAGTTTCACAAGTTTGGTTGAACTTCAAACAAAGTTGTATGGGTCAGTTCCATACCAGCTGTCTGGCAGGGGCAGCCTGCTTCTGGAACTCCTCAGTGATTTAACTTCACTCACAGCTCATGCAGGGCTACAAACAGAGAAGGAGGTATGAACAAAGCTGACAAATTCCTGGCACATGATTGGTAAAGGGCACTACCTTGGCAATTGTGTTGAAATAAATTATCAATGTCAAAACAGTCAGCTCTAATTTCCTGAAAACTTCCTTTGAAGATTACATTTTGAATTTGCAATGGCAGACTACACACAGCTTGCTTTGAGCACAGTCAGCATAGGAGCAATACATCAACTGAAGCAGGGAACTATTTTTTCCTTTAGACATCTGAGTTGTAATATGAATCTGTATATTAGTAACACAATTATAATTATGAACCTTGACAGCTGCATTATCCGTTACCACAAACGGAAAACTGACAGACTGAAATTAGAGAGCTACAAATATCCAAAGTTAAGTTTAACTTAAAACACATACACATCCTTGCTAGCTGCGCAAGTGTGCTTTTGGGGGGACAACAAAGCTCGGACTGCACAGGGTGTCTGAAGAAGCAGCCTTCTACAATATGGTGTAATATTTACCCCTTCAGGTTCAAAGGTTTAATTTCTATGCATGTGCTTAGTAAGCTGACAAATAATCTAGGAAGGGAAGTTTACTGGACAGATCCCTTGATCTGCTTTGGCATAAGGTTTTCAGTGTTGCTCCCAGCCCAGAACTCTGAACTTTTAGGTCTCACTGCAACATCCATACTCAGCAAAAGAAGCGAAAAAAAGTATTATCTAACAAAAAGTAATATCTAACAGAAAGTAATCTGGAAGTTAGCTATTGCATTAATGTGACAAACACACACTCCTCAGCTAAAATGTAGTACATACTGCTTTCAAGAAAAATTTGAAGTAAATTTGGAAAGCCTAAGCAGGTAGAGGACTGGAGGACAATTATATATAGGGGAAAAAATATTGCACTGCACAAGAATTTGTACTGAGGAGAATTAGTTTGACCATTGTTAAAGCAACAAGACACAACAAACTGCACTGCAAACTGCAACCAAATTTAACATTTTTAGAAGAGAAGGCCACTATCAACCTGTGTGAATATGCTGGCATTCAGTTCACTTTCTAAATATTCATACCATGCTCTGTTCTTTCTTCATATTCACCTGTCCCATTAAGGGAAAATGTGGATTTTTGAGAACAATAATGATTTTGTTCTAACTTCATTCTAAAGCTCTGAAATATTAAAGCATGTTCTCCGAATTGATTAACAACATGACTCAAACTTCAGCTACAAAAGGCCTCAACAACAAATTCCTTACAATACATACTAGAGAAGATAATTACAGCAACCACTTTAAGTAGATCCACTGTCAGTATTCATTTGCAGATCACCCACAGTATTGCCATGTGTTCAGGAACAGAGGTTAAGCAAAATAGAGTATGTGTGTACACAAGCTCTGCATGCACACACTCTTAAGTGCTCAGTTAGAAACTTGCCATCATACCTAGAATTATTTGTTTAAAGGGCTAGTCTTTCAAAGGACTGTTTAGACATATTTTCATATCCTTCTAGAAAATATCTGGACTTCCCACTCCCAGCTGTGCAGAGTATTGACTAAGGAAGAATGTGTTATGCTTATAGCCTCCCATCTGCTACTGTTCTGTGTCTAAGAGAGGACACTCAAGCACTTTACACTCCCGGAATAAAAAGTCTGCTTGGTTTACATGATGAGTATAGAACTCTGATAAGTAGGGGATCCACTTTCTCCATCTTAATGGGCATAGAATAACTGGGGGGGTGAGATGTTTGCTACATGCATCTTCTTGCCCTAATGAATACTGCCCTCTCCACTTTCAGAAACGGAAACCTGAACTGTCTCCTTGTACAACACTGAAACGCATTCTTATGGAAGTAGTATATCAATATATCAGTTCCAAAATGTGACATGAGTTTTGGAAGTGCGTTCCTGAAGACTAAGTTTTATTATATTTTTTAAAAACCCCAAAAACTGGACCCAGCAATTACCCCGGTTTGAAATTCAATCCAGATTTTTCAGCTGCTTTCTGAAAGGACAATAAAATTCCATCACAGGGGGACAACCAGCATTTGTAAGATCCAGATCTTATATATGAATGTAACAATACCTCAACAGTAGATTTTTTAAGAGACGGGAGGCCTCCAAATCTACACCTTAAATGAGAGGTCAATAAATAAACCTCAGAGTAAAAGTCAGTGAACTGAAGATTTCCAGAAATTAAACCATATGTTGACCCTTCTCCTTTTAGTTCACCATAACGAACAGCTAGAGAGGCATAAAAACAAAATGCAAATTCATTAAAGAAGGTCAGCAATTAGAAAGATCTTTTCCAGCCTCCCAGGTCCTCGTGCTTAGTAGCAATGCTCAGTGAGGAGAGGTAGTATCCAGCCACAGAGGATCTTACAAAGATTAGTAAAAATCCAGACAAGCCCATGAGTCCATGAGACACACATCCAGTGGTGCTGAGCAAGGCAGATGATGCCATGATGAGGCTGTTGAGATACCTCTAAAAAGCCATGCAAAGGAGCCAGCGTGTCCTTCCCATGGTTAAAAAATGGATGAGTACTCACAGGGCTTTGTGAAAATTCCACATTAATGAAACATTTAACCCATTCTTGCCAATCACTGTAACAACATCTCCAGAGTCTTCAAGATGATGTGGACATTATAATAATGGGGGGAAGGTAACTCAAAAGATATACTCAAAAGGGTAGAAAATGATCTTTTAGGAGAAACGAGAGAAGCCTGCACATTTATTTTCTGGAATAACTTAATCCTCTTTATGATGATATTTTACATAGTTTTTTTTAAAAAATAGATTTCACCATCATTGGTATAAAAATACTTATCTCACATTAATCCAAAACTATGAAGAATACACCTTTATAATCCAATACTCAGGTATCTGAATTGATTCCTAAACTTGAAACCCATTGAGTGGATTTGTCCCAGTTAGCCTGTTCCAGAGACTTACATACCCATTACAGCACAAAAGAAAAACAGGAAGAGGAGGAAGAAGGGGAACACATAAAAAATAAAAGCATTTTGCTTTCAAGGGTTGTCAAATCAACACAGCATTAGCAAATTTGTGTTTCTCATTCCTTACTGAATACAGACATTGTAAACTTGTTTTTTTTCCTACATTCTTACTGCAGGAAATTATTTTAAAATGAGAAAATTAAACGAAGTACACTCTAAAGCTTAGAAGTTCTAGGGAGGCATCATTTGCATGAGCACTAACTAGTACATTATTACACCCTGGTATATTATCATCCCTGTGAAATTATTCAGCAGACATTGATTAAGAGTACAGCATACTGCATAGCCAATACTTATTTTTAACATTTTGTGGATAAAATGTAAGTTTAAATAGCATCAGACTCGATGCACCTGACCTTTACACAAGGCTTTAAAATTCACATTGTACAGCCAAGTTTATAAAATTATATATATACACACTCACCAAAGTGACAGCACAATCCTAAATTAAGTTCTAAAAATAATGTAAGCTCTATACAGTACCTTCTACCTTGTTTGAAAAATAAATAAGACTAACTCAAATATTCTTTGAATCACACACAACTTGTCAATACCAAGAGCTTGGTTTGGGGGTTCCTTCATAGATTTTGTAGAGTTTTTGTTCAGTTTTGATTCTTTCTTTGCTGGGAAGGCTTAGGGAGCTTTGTTTGATTTTGTTTTAGTTTTTATTTCTTCTAAAAAGAACTTAATAAAACTGAAGACAAACACCTATCATCATTACTCAGTTCTCAATCACCTCAAAAAAAAAAATCAACAGAACCTTTATTTAAATCTTTAAATGTAATTTTTTTGAGATTAAATTTTACAACCAAGAGGAAATACTCATTCTTTGCTTAAGATGACAACTTACACTGACCTTTACCAGGTTCAGGTCCATCTAGTCAAGTGTGTTTCCTGGATTTCAGATCCTGCTTTCTGGGGATTACAAATGCTTATCTACACAAAGGCAACCAATGTTGAATTAGCAATTCCTGATTGCCAAAATGAATTGGGAGCCACCACTTAACATTGCCACACCATGGTTCAGTACATCCCAATGACAGAGTCAGAAGGCACACTATCACTGTCTTGAAATCTTGAAGCAGGATACATTTCAGCTTAACTGAACAAATATCTAATAAAGTTGGCTCTTTTCCCCCTCTTCCAGATGCTAAAAAATAAGTATATTCCATACTAATCAAGTGTTACACACTAGAGGAAAAGAGCAGCTCTTGATGGTGTCCTTTGTTACTCTATGAGACTCTCAAACCTCACTGTTCACACACTCATTTCAGACAACCAGCAACTACAGCCAAGTACACTCACCAGAGGAATACTGAAATACCAATTCAGAGCTGCTGCAGAACACCTGTGGTTTCTCCTCAGTCTTTTGGATGCGGGAAAGCTAACAAACAGGACATGTGGCAATCTGCCATGGACTGGTTAGAGCAGACAGGTTTGGGAAATACGCCTTAGCTAACAAGAACCAAGGGAGTAACCATCCTGTGTCCTAGCTACCTACTGCTCCTTGAGAAATTTCGGTATTTTGCCAATCCACCCAAGGCCAGGCCAAAGTATGCAGTGGAAAGCCAGAAGAAAAGGAAGAGGAGCAAAAATGAAAGCTGCAAAAGCCAAAGAGATTAGAGATTAGTAAACACTGTTCACTCACAGCACCACTTTATCAGGGCTATAGCCTGGCACACCTACCTATTTTACTGAGGCCTGCTTTGCCTATTTGAAAGGGGAAACAGCCAACTGACTAGTCATTATCTTTACAGGTGCTAAGGAAAGTATCCTAAAGGCAATTCAGCACCACTAAAGTATATACCAGTGCACTAAAAGTGACATGCTAATTGCAAGCACCACTGACAACAGAACACCATGACTTTGATCTCCCTTCATTTGTAGACACTAAAACTTGTGCTTCCACATCTAATTTAATTTTCTGTAACTAAAACAAGCCAGGTCAGGTGTCTTTATTGAGTAACTGCTCTGAATATTTATTTAGAAGGAAAACTACATGGCTCCACACAAAACCAGCTGACAGCAAACCTAGCAACATCTCCATAAAAGCTTGAGATGGCACTTGAGTACAAGTCATTCACCTCAGGAAAGTGCCATTCAATAGCACACTGCAAGCTTCTGTGCCTAGCTTAAATTAAATGACAAACACTGCCTGAGGAATGGATTGCCTTACAAAGAGGCACAGAAAAAAAGGGCATGTTAATATTTAACTAGAATTTTTTTTTACATAACCAGTGATTGTCATGCCTACTTTAGAGATCTTCAAGTGCTACAAACTTGGATGTATATGTGCCCACTCTCACATGCATCTTTCAACAAATATGACTCAGATTTACTAAGCACACCATTGTGTTTGTGATCCTCTGATTACTGCTGCTGGCTCAGCAAAACAAAGTGCATACCTACTATAAAAGTTGTCAAGGAGAGCCTAAGGTATTTAAACCTGAAAAGGACTGGATTGCCTTCAGCATGATGTATAGCAAACCAGATGCTTCAGTCTACAAAAACTGTTTTATTAACCTCAGGTTAGAAAAGTGAAACGGTTATAAATAACTAAGTAGTTGTTAGCTTTTGCTGTTCTGTATTGGCTTTTGCAAATTATTATTAACGATTTTGATATAGTACCGTTTGTAATCACATTTAACTGCTTTTGATATGGTATAGTCTTTTTCACTCTACAATCAAGCACGAATCTTTTAAAACATGCAAATATAACCTCAAGTTTTACTACTACAGAGGAATAATAGGTTCAATTTAGAATATATGATCTTACATGCAACACTATGACTGTCCTGTTCTCATTCTTCCCTTACATTTCTACCAGCCTATTTAATCTATGCAAACAAAAAGTAGATGGTACTAGGTGCGCCACAAAAAATTTTGTCAATTGATATAGAAATTAATCTCTGGGTTACAGCTTGAGAGACAACTGACCTCTTTCAGCTTCCTGTAAAAAACTCCCTGCAATCCACCTCTCTCCTCTTAGCGGGCTATTAACTGAAAGGTTAATGCCCTTGGGCACTTGGCCTCTGTGTGGGCACAGGGCCCAAGACCATCAGAAACCCTGGAAGATTTACTGGATCACTGCATCCAGGTCATACACCTCTACAGCATAATATCCCACCTTAAGCTATCCTACCCTTCTTTAACCACTTGCTACCTTCTTGTTTGCATCTTCCTGTGCGTGCAAAAGCCTCACCTGACAGCAGAAGCCCCAAAGGCAAGCACACGCTCAAGTGAGCACTTCAGGGCAAGCTCTGATCAAACAGCAGAGCCCTCTCACATCAACTCTACAGGGGAAATAGTACCAACAGAAAAGGAGAACATGACAGTAGCTAGAAATACAAACCTAATAGCTGATCAGTCAAGAAATGACAAAAAAATCTTGCTTCCAATATAGAAGTCTGAGATGTCAAAAAACAGGGAAGAATATGAGGTAAGCAATCACTATGCCATTGCTCCCCCATTCTATTCTCATATACAAAAAAACTATTTTTTTGTTTAAGCATAAGATAACACTTGTTTTTCCAGCATCCCCAAAATGCAGAAAGACTATTTCAGGACCATTTCAGTCATCACAAGCAAAAGCAATTCAAATTTTGTCCACACTCCTCTTTACAGTCAAGAAGCACTTTTAGAGTCTTGAAGAAGTTAAACTGAATACTTGGAGCTGGCTGGCTGGCTCTGTGGGACATAGCAGCTTCTCTAAGAAGCCACCCCTGTATCCCCTGCCACACGTAGCCAGTGTACTATTCTACTGCCTATCCATGCACTTGTTCCTCTACCACCAAAGCCATTCACATTTCATCAACATTTTCCTACAGCTACTGAAAAATACCATGCATGCTACTGGAAAATTATAGGGAACACATGCCAGAAGAGCAAAGGAGCACACAGGACAGTGAGCACAACTACACACATCTACTTAAAAACTACACAAAGAGACATGTTCTAACTAGAGATGGTATATAGAACTTCTGGAAAAAGAAGTCTCTGTAAAGGTAAGGTCACTCAAGCCACTCAAATGACTCAGAACATGCTTCTAACATTTCCAGCAGCACTCAAACACTGAGTTTATAGCACGACGACTACAGTTTGAAGCGAATAAAGAGGCTTTATTCTTGTTTCCACAGTATCTTGCTGCAACTGAACTGGCAGATAAGTATTTAAGATTAAAAAATTCTTAAGAATGAGAAAAATTGATAGCGTGATTTTAATAGTCCTGCATGTATTTAAATGCATGTGCAGGTTGTTTTGCTTTCATGCCACAACTAAAACATTTCCTTCGCTATTCTACATCCAATTTCTAAGGTAGATTTCAAATTCTTCTCTTCATTGGGATGCAAACATTTTAGAAACACAAATAAAAGCCAATTGAAACTGAAAAAAAAGACAATCCCCCATAATGAAAATAAGCATTTATCTATACATTAATCTAACAAGCTTTCACAAATTGGAAAAACAACCAAAACCAGGGTTTAGACAGGGTTTAATGTTTAAAATTCATTACAATAAGTTTATTCTAGGAGAAGCACAAAAACTGCAGCAGCATTATCAAACTCATTGCCCCAGGTTAACAAAATTGTTATACAACCAAGTACACAAGGTCAGTCAGACTCACCTTCCCTCATTGATTTTTGCCTTGTCCCCGTGGCAAGTGAAGTTCTCGATGTAGCCCAGGCTGCAGTTGATCCGTGCCCAGTCGGGCTGGCACACAGCAATGAAGTGAGGGCGCAGCCGACCTATGGAGTACTTGGCAATGTCTGTCAACGACTGGCTAGCCGCTGCCCCAAAAATGAAGGTCCCAATGCCTTTGTAAATAGTGGCTATGTAGTTATTTCTGACAAACGAATTTGAGTGCAAATTATTATAAAAGACCGAGAGAGCCTCTCCTACGATTATCTGAAAAAGAAATAAGGAGAACAAGTTAATGATAATAACATTAAAAGAACAGTATTATGCTATTTTTGTTAATACTCACACATACAGTTTCAGAAACTATTTTTTTTACAACATTAAGCTGCAAATTTAAGTTTTCCAAGAGTCAGCAGTAACCATGTCCAAACATTATAAACACTTTCACACAGAAGAGAAACACCTTTCTACTTTACCCTACCTCATGTTGAACTTAATAATATTATTTTCAGAATATTTATTAAAACAAAGCTTTCGCAGAATAACATTTAACCATATTATTTGGTATGGCCCTAATTAGAAACATTTTCTCCTGCGTAAGTTCATTCTACATTGAGTCTTCTTCACTTACTATACTGAGTGAAATTTTTCAAAGCTTGTTAGGTTTTTCATGAAACCAGAAACGGTTCTGAAGGGTTGAGACTTTATATCCAGATCTGAAAGGCCAGATGTTTCAACCAAGAAATTTCCTATTCCTCATGGAAATTAAATCCTTTGGAGAGAAAAGAAAACTAATGAGGGTAGGGAAAGACAGGTCTTACTGAGGTAAGATTTTTCATCCTACATGTCCAAGATACATGTATCAAGTGCTGGCAAGAAAGCAGATCTAATTTTGTTTTCTTGCAACTTCCATCTTTTGCAGAAAGTAAGTTTTTCCTTCTGCCAGACACAGAACTTCACTCCAGATAATTTGGATATTGAACCAATTGGTCCCATTCTGTACAGAAAGGGTCAATTAATACAGATTGTCAGGTATGCGGAGGATTGGATGTATACATGTAAAGTTACCTTGAAAAATCATATAAAAATTAAAATTATGTCTCTGTCACTTGAGATGCTGGGTCCTGGACCCCAGCAAAGCAGAGCTGTGGTGAATGAAGCCATTACTTAGACACTGCCACCCAGGCACACGGAGTGACAGCTTGTCAGGGGCTCTGCATGTGAAGGCAAACAGACAGTACTGCCAGATGGGTGACAATGAAGCTTTACACCCTCCACCACACCCAACATGGGCTGAAGCAGAGAAATACCAGAATATGGACTAAAGCTGAGAAAGTTTTCAGTAAAGTTAAGTTTTACTTCAGTAAAGTACATAGACACCTAATCCAGAATGCAGCCTCTTAAGTAAGATAACTGAGCACAAATAGCCATGACAGATAAATAATGCCTCCCTTTCAAATAACAGTGCTTCAAAACCTGCAAGAAGGTCACTTATCTCAGGTACCAAAAAATTAGTTGATGTCAGTGCAATTACTATACTGGACAGACATCAAAGAATATTCATCTTCAATAATCTGACTAAGCATTGAGTAAAGGACACCAATATTTGCTTTTACCATCTGACTATGAAGCAATCTTGACAGAAAAGCCTGATTTCACAACTTAAAGATATCCCCTGATGTTACAAAAGAAATTTAGTTAGCTAAATATTCATACAGGCTCAAATGAAGACTGTATTAATCCAAAGGGAATACATCCATTTAAAAACCATATGTAGTGGAGCCTTTTCTGACTCAGAAAGTCTCTGAGCTGCAAATAGCTGGTAGCCAAGTACTGAGGGCAATACATCAATCTTCCCATGCTCTAGCCTCTTCTTCCTCACTCAGCTGTTTTGGCTGCTCTAGAAATGAAATAAGCTATATGGGCTTCAGTTGTGACCAAGCACTGATGCTCTCAGATTATACTGACTACCCAAAGGTAGTAACAGGGTGGGAAAAAAAGTCTTATCTTAAAAGGGAGGATCTTTAGCATAAGCCACTTGCCAGTTAACAAAACACACAAACCCTTCCTCCACCCAAAATTTCATCTGCTTCAGAAACATTTCTCTAAGTTTTTAAAGCAGCTTTTCCAAGAAGAGGGAAACCAGGCAAGTCACAGCTTCAATTCTCAGAACATACTTCTACACTTGCAAAAAAAATTCCATCCAAAAGCAAATATGAGCTGAAAGTTGACCTTTATGCTGGAACCTTGATAAAAATCCATGTAGTCCCTATGGAAGGCAGAGTTAGATTATCATAATATCCCTCCTGACTGAAACCCATTAGCCCAGAGAAACAGCTGGTCAATACTGAGGATTACCTTTAGCTGTGCCTTTTCATTTTTGGCTCCTAAATATACTTGAATAAATATTTATACGGCTAAAAGTCTTATTTGGCATAAGGAAGTTTTAACTCTGTTCAAAGTGTGGCTCTGATGAGTTTGGATGCCACCCAACAGAACCATCAGTGGAGACTGAATCTTTTTAGCACATCTTGACAGAGATCTTGAGGCCCCTGTGGAAGGGCCATGGCAGGAACTGCAGTGCAGCCCCATCAGACTCAGAAATGGGTAACTCAAGAGGCCCAGCTGCCCCCTCTGCTCACAAGGACACCTCCCAGCTATTTTCTGCCCCAGCACTGGTGTTCCTCCAAGAGCCATTTGCACTCCATCTAGTCAAGGAAAGCTGCTGTTTTCTGCAGGCTAAGGCATTTCACCAGCTGACCCCAGCTCAGACAAGCCACAAGAGGTGGCAACAGACAGGGTAATAGCAGGACCTCAACTTTTGTCCATACGTAGTAAGATATTAGGTTAGCTCAGCTGACAGCATGTCATTAAATATTAGGGATAGAGAGTCCCTATATTCTTGAGACAGTTCAGCTGACCTAGGAGCTGTGGTCACAGAGAGACCCCAAACTGGCAGTCACAGACAATCTGTCCAGCTCACTGATCTGGCGTGAAGAGGAGGAAAGAAGAAAAGTACCCTGTTTTCAGCCAGGGTAGGTGCAGTATGAAAATAATAATGCAAATGGGCCCAGAGTTTTATCCTGATCTTCAGGGAAACATCCAGGGGAAAACTCCACACCTATTTCTTCTTTTTATTCTATTTATGCTTTTGATAACATCTGACAGGAAGCCATAATCTTTCTCTTAAATAGGCTAGTATCTGTTTTTACACTTCCACACACAGAAGTTTCCCAAAGATTTTGTGGCAGATAAATACTGACTTAATAGGTCATGCACAATGATATACTGAAACTAGCAGGTCCTGAAATAAAAAAAAAACTGCGACAGTCATAACACATTAGTGTTATTTTCAACAAATATGGTAAGAAGTTTTTATCTCTCAGATTATAGCATTAAGCCATCATAGTTCTAAGGTAGTATTTTTCTGTTCTATAATTCTAGCTGTTTGACTTCAGTTAAAGAAAAGCTTTTAGTTAATCTTGCCAGACCACCATTTCTACTGCTTTAGCATCTGACCTAAGGACATTATTTTAGGGTTGAGAAATCTTACAGATTAGTTTTGTAAACCTGTATTAACAGATTACCCCTCCTCCCTCTTCCCCACCCCCACTGAAATAAAAAGCAAGGAAGAAAAGTTTAACTTACAACAATTACACTGAAAGGAATAATTATTCCTGCTAACAATTTATAAGAAATGGTGTCCTCTTTGTATGGATACCGGATGGATTCATCACTACAGAAAACGCCTCTCTGGAAGGGGGTACGTCGTGAACTGAGAATTGCAAAAGGTAAGCCAGCTGGCAAAAAGGAATACAAAATACATTATAAAACCAAAACAAACTGGCGATGATCATACTCCCACATTTCCAAAGAGATGTGCATAAAGAGGAATGGGCATGCAGGAAGTTAGAAGGTTATGCACTTCCTTTGGCCAATGACTACTGCCTTGACTTTGTAGCTTCCAGGAAGGATTGCTGAATGAAGGAGAGCAAGGCAGGACTCCTCTCGTCTTCATGTTTGTGGCACTTCAAGTGTGGAACAATGCCAAAACCATGACTGAGTAAATAGTTCAGTGACAACCACTGAGATGCTCAATCTTGTGCTACTGGCACAATTATCAAATTTTTCTTTATATTCCAGTGAGCAACAGTTGCCCCTGTACACCTTCTCTGGACAGCTTTACAAGTCGGAAGAGCATAAATTGCATTTCATGAAAGCAGAAAAGGAGGTGCTTTCAAGGGAGTGCAAGTGCAGAGGGAATATTTGGGAATATGGAGAAAAGGAAATTACACATGCACACGATTCCCTAACTTCCTCACACACTGGATGTCTTCCTAGAAAGACCTACAGCCTCAAGGCATGGAGATTTTATTCCCACCTCTTCCACCAAAGAGGATGCCTTTGGCTTAATCTAATACTTGCAGGACACAATACTAAGCTGCACAATGCTGCAAGCTATTGGTACCCACAACACAAACCAATATTAGTCATTTGAACAGCAAAGGTTTTTTCAAAAAATTCAAAATAGGATGCAAATTACCATAAACTGATAGAATCTCATTTCTAAATCCTATTCCTCCATCCTTAATACACATACAACATCTGCACAATCTGTTTGTGTACAGGGATGACTACTCTTGGAAATAAAAGGCTGCATGGAAAACAAGAGGTGGAGGACCACAAAGAATGTCTAACAAAAAAAAAAACCAAAAAAAAAAAAAAAAAAAAAAAAAAAAAAAAAACAAACCCCAACAAAACAAAGACAAAAAAAAAAAAAAAAAAAACACCACAAAAAAAAAACAACAACAAAAAAAACCACAAAAACAAACAAACAAAAAAAAACAAACACAACAAAACAAAAAACCCAAAAACTTTAGCTTAGGCATGTAGAGCCCAGTAGCATAACCCTTGACTTTATGCTCAAAATTCAGCTGTGTTGTACATAAAATGCATACCACTTTAAAGTTACACAACAAAACCTATCTGGAAGAGACACTCCCATCCAACATTAAGGGATCAGAAAGATGAAAACAGTCTCCATCCTTCCTTCCCAGCAGAAATAAATGTTGCTGAAGTCACAGTTCTCTCCTCAAGACCTCTGGGCCAAGGCATAACCTACCTCTTCCTTTCCGCATACACAGCTAGCCCAATAAGCATGTGTAAATAAAACTGAAGATGTAAAGAGCAGGAGAAAAAGCGAGCAAAAGAAGATGCCAAGCATCAAGAAAACTGTTAGGGAAGAGACCTAGGATCCTGTCCAATCCTCTTTCCCTCCATCCATGAAGTCCTCCAAACTACGCCTGACTCCTGGGACCATCACAAGTGATGTACCTGGGATTTCGCAAACAATTTACCATCAGTTTTGCTCTGCACACTATAAAGTGCTTAAAAGAATACTTCCATTTGAAAACAAAAAAACAAATAACAAAATAATGGCTCAAAAGGAGAAAATTTCCCTGAGGTGAACTCCGATGAATGACACAACCCTATCCCTTGATCAGGCAGTTATATATGGGCCTACTGTGTGGGGCCTTACATTCCAGCTCAGCCTCTTGCAAAGAACCAGGTACCCTCTGTACTGCTGCTGCCATGAAACCAAGAGCATGCAAAACCTCCCCCCAAAAGTGGCAGAAAAAGACCCCTGTCATTGTCAAGACGGGTTGTTTCTAATTCCATGCCAGCAGGACTACAACTGACACAGCTCTGGAAGCCATCCAAGCACACCAACAAAGCAGGAGGACAGCAGGACGGGCCAAGAGCCAAGCCAGAGCCTCACCAAAACACTGCACCATTCAGACACCAGCCAGCACAAAGCCTGGGAGCTGGACTCCGCAGTACAGTGCAAAAACACAGCCTTTCCTATTAGGAAAAAATTCCTCTACCTCTCTCTTAACAGAAAGAAGTTTTTCAAAACACTGCAGATTATTTTTTCTCCTCCCCTTGTGTTGGTATTGTGACAGATGTCATGACACACCATCAATTGTTTAGTATTTAGCTGACTTGGATCAGGGTTGAGGCAGAAGCACGTGCAGTCATGGTGAGGGAAGGTGATTTGTCAACATAATGCTGTGGTGTTTCCAACACTATTTATCCTAAAATAGGTATGGAATGAAAATTTCATCATTTGCCCTGCACACACCAACATTGCAGACTGAGAATTTGAGAAAAATTTATTGCTTGGACCTCCAAGTGTAGAGAATTAGGCATATACAGATAAGAGTTTCTCAGTTATTTACACGGTTACTTCAAAGCAGTTGTTCACAAAATTAAGTTCAACCCAAAAAAACCTTATCACAGCTTCAGCACACTGCCACAAACACCCGTGGTTACAGTTAGTGTCACTGACATTGAATCACTAGCTCTGCATCACCCATATTAAAGACTTGCTCTGTGAATAATGGTGTCATGGCACCTTACTCCTCATTTCCTCTAACCCACACCTGGATGTTTCAGCTTCTCAAGATGAGAGACTGGAAATTTTCAGGATGATGGGGTTATTCAGGGGGAGCTTTTTAAAATGTAACTTCCATCTACTAAATCAGAAATAAAAAGGGGTGTGGAGCACAGGAATGAAGTCTCTCAGGCAGTGAGGATCTGTGTTCTTACATGCTGAGTGAAGCTGCTTGAAATGTGCATGCTCATTCTTCAGTAATATTGAGATTATGATGTAACTATCCTGTAATTGCACCTTCCTGTATCCAGATCATGGAAACAAAATACCAAACCACCCCAAGTTTGTTTTTGTTTTGTAAGCAAGTATGAACAGCTAAAATAAAATTGTCTTCTCTTTCATAATTTCTTTCCACTTCCTTTACTTTGAGTCTTAAAAGTTCTGGGTATCTATGTGGCAGCCATAAAGTAACCATTAACTGGAAGAGCTAAGCACTGAAAAATATAGTAAACATAACAAATCTTTCTTCAGTTTCCCCCAACTGCACAATAGATTTGAGAAGTAGTTCTACCAGTCATTTATCTTATTGCTGTTCTCAGCATCTTTCAGTGAATGCTCCATGAAAGCTTGAAAGAAAAGTTTTAATTTCTAAAAAACAGATTACAGTATAACTGATCAGATTAACTTAACACTGTTAAACTGTAAACTGAAGTCACAGAGTTACAACATCCGTAATTTACCTATGGCTCAATTCATGGCAGTCATCAGCCTGAAAAATCATGCTAGTAGGGGCTTTTGATATCTTTTTGGTTAAAGTATTCTCCAATGTCAATACCTAATCCCTCAGAACATGCTCCATGGAACAGGTTTAATTTACTTCTTTTTAACGTGCATGGATTGACTTCACTATTATTAACTGGTGGGAGAGAGCAAAAAAGTAGAAGTCAAACCAGAAGGGCATCAAGTGTTTCTGGCATGTGAAGCCAGTAAGAGAACCTTCTCACAATACTGAGGGTTCTGTTCTGTTTTAAATAAATCTGCAAAATAAATAAATAAACCCACAAATCTGCTTTTGTGGGTTTTCAAGGCATTTTAATTTCTAAAATAAAATCAAAAATATTTCAAATATATAGCTTAAGTATTTTTTTGCAATGGAAGTTTCCCTTTAAGACAATAAAGGGACAGAAAAAAACAGTTTAGCTTTTTCACTACTGCAAGCAGAACAAGCAAGCAGAACAACTGTCATTAAGTGATAAAGAGCTAAAGCTTCTTACTCTACCAAGTAAAACAGTGGAGTTTCCCTACAGTTGGGATAGACGTTACTTTTTCACCCTTACAGATATCATAATTTCAGAAGACAGGGATAAGTTTTTGCATCACGGTGGCAATTTCCCTAGCATGGAAGCTCCTGGCACAGGTGGACAGGACATGACTGAAGATACCAAATGATACTTGTCTTTATCTTTACCACCATCACTAGTGTCAATGTCTTTAATATCACAGATACAACTGAGGAAAAAATGTTTACTGTAGTATAGGAAGCACTGTACTTTGACAGCAGATTTATTCACACAAATATCTAAAGCAGTTTCTCAAGAAAAAGTAGCAAAGATTCAACAGCAGATCACTGAGAAGAAATCCTACTCATCTGCCACAGGCACATTACCACATTCAGTTAAAAGAAAGGTCGTACAATATCCTACAAATACTCATTTTGTTCAATTTTCCCTGAAAGCAGTAGAAATTGGGGAGTTTAAGTACTCCTTTTATGTAAGAAGTGGAGAGAGCAGAGGAGCAGTAAAGGCTCTGTATTGAATACTTCTCATATGATAATTCCAAAAAGCTTCCCTGATGTACACTTCATCTTCTAAGCTAGTTATAATACAGTGAAGAAATTGCCTAAAGGGAAAATGACAACATGTATGTGAGGAGGAATTATACAGTTGGGAAGAGGTTACCTATAGGGTAATCTCAAGGATAAAGCAAACAAGCTGGTGCTATGCAGTGCATATGCATTCTTAATGAATAACTAGCAAATGTACTGCTGACAGAGCTGGCAATTCTTTGATACAGTGGAAAATCAAGGCCAGCCAGTTCTGCCTGCAAAACAACCCTTAAAGACTGAGGCAAGCGAACATATGGAGATTTGCGCAGTAATGAGTTCAGAGTCATGCATTTGGAGGTTAAACAACTCTTGGGAGCTTGTCAGTTCAAACTAGGAGGGGGAAATAATGTACTTCTTGCGGTAGTTGTACATCAGTATAATAGCATGACCATTAGACAAGTCTTTTCAAAGGCATTAACACTTCTAAGCCATTTGACAAATTTCCTCTGAAACAGTATTCAGTCAGAATTGGCAAATGCATTTATGCATTTGGTTTTAACTCATCTGTCTTTAGTGCAGACAGATATGGACTGCTAGGATACATCCCTCATGATCTCAAAAACGAGAGTTTGGTTTTGCCCAGTTCAACAGGGTCTAAGGGCTGTAAATCAGCCAAGTGCATACACAGTAGATATTAGAAAAAAGAGCAATACTGACCCAACAAGCAATTAAGGAACTACAAACACAATCTGTAATAAAGGTATAAGGAGAAATGCAGGCTCTGAAATGTTTCAGTCATAATACACGGAGTAGAAGCAGAAGTAGCTCAACTGATAAGACTACATATTTTAAACAATTACTATACCCTTGTCCAAAAGTATGACTCATACAGTAAAATGGATTAGATTTCCTCATAAGTTGGAGTGATTTCTGACTGATTATGTTAGGTTTTTTTCCATAAATATCCTGTATTACACAGGTCTATTTCTGTCTAAATTTCTAATCTTGGTTAGGTTTCTTCACTGGGCATGAGGCTGTTCTCTCCACTAAAGCTGGACACATTATCACCCTGCAGAGAGAGAACATCAGATCATACACCTCCCTGGAGCCATCCTTCCCACTCTGCTCAGGAAGGACATCACTTGGCGTTTATCCACGCTGTAGTTCACCAGCTATGTTACTGCCATCTTTTGTATTTATTGCTCTGAGTTGCCTACTTTGCTGCCTCACTACACATGCTCTCTCTCCTCCAGGGCATTTATGACTACACTGAACAGGGCAGACAACCAGACAGCTCTACTCAACATCTTCCTTCCCGGCAAAGGACACGGAGCACTTACTGCTCCTGCTCACTTCTCACTGTTAAGTGAATTATTTGCTCATTTCAGGGTTTTCTCCAATCTCATAACTATTCAGTTTCTTAATATTTGGTTGAAGTACACACTTGAATATACACATCTAAATAATGAGATTTTCTAAAAACAAAAGCTGCTTTAGCCTGAGTTTCCTATCTTCCTCATTTATCACAGGGATTAAGAAAAGAACAGATGTTCTAACACCAGGAAACAGTGACTATGTTACTGACAAAGTAGCTTTCAACATTTGTGTTTAGGTGCTATAATCTGTGTTAGGTAGTAATAATCTTTCTCCAGAGTTCTGAAACAAAACAAATTTAAAAGATTTGGTTGTCTTCTCTCTCAGCATCTGAAAAAAAACCTGCCACCACTTTTGTGCTGTTATCTACTGCCAGTTTCATTGCTGTAGCTTTAAACTAGAAGTGATTCCTACACTTACTTTTTAAAAAGCTTAAGTAATATTTTGAGGTTCAAGTCTCTTTACACCAAAAGTTCAGATACAAAGTAGAAGTTAACATTTTCCTCAAATATGCTCTAGATATTTTGTTACTAATTTCATCAGCAAAAAAATCCACAGTATTCATTACAACATTAGAAATACTGCCTGGAAAAACACCCATTTTGCAAAAGCTTAGTTAAAACTTTTGAGCTGATATTACTGCTCACATTCTGTGAAGGTTGGGGAGGATGTCAAAACCTCTTTACAGATTAAGATAAGACTTTGGCTCATACTTAGTATAAGAACAGGGCTACTTTCCATTTGTCATAGGAGTTTTACAGTTCAGGAGAGCACCTACCAAGAAATGAAACATCATGCCACAGATCACTAAGTTCCATAGTTCCATTTTTTGGCATTCTCCTGAAAAGGGGGGTAAAAACCACCTCTTTCCATGAGTATTTCCCTCCACAAGGCAGAAAGAATGAGGTACAATAATGTGAGCCTGAAGAAGAGAAACAGAGGAGGCAGCACAACAAGGAACGCACTCTGCCTTACTTTCCCTGTTGCTTGTCTCTGGTTCCTAGTGGTGCTGCTTCCCTTCTCTGACACCCCCTCCAGTCTCTGGTCTCAGTCCTAAATGTCAACAGCACAATAGTAGAAACTATGTGTCAGACTTGAGAGAAAGAAAAATCTATGCCATAGACTGTTTGGGTTTTTCCTTAAATTACAAGACTTATCTAAGTTGCAATTCCCTCTACCTACATTTCTCCCTATTCCATTTTACCCTTTTGTATATTTTACTAAATAATACTTCAAAGCTCCCTCTATACCAATGTGACTGCTTGGCCTTCTCATAGCTGTGACCAAGCTTCACTCACCACTTTAAAAGCCCTTGAATGGAGTTCCTCCCACTGTCAAAATGCCAATGCTTACTCAGACACTATGTGCATTCTCCATCACTGTACTAAGAAATGTACCTGAAAGGCTGAGGAATGTACAGTACCAAGTCCACAGGGCTAACATGCAGGTTGCTACAGTTTATTTACTTAAAATACAACTGCACTCAGTAAGAGTGATTTGTACAAGTAACAGAGGCAAATGGTGCTCCTCAGATATTCTCTCACCTGATTTCAACCCCACCAGAACACACACACCTTGGACACATCAAAAAGTGAAGCCAAAAGCTGGATGCTGCTCCT
This sequence comes from Ammospiza nelsoni, assembly GCF_027579445.1. Taxonomy (NCBI): domain Eukaryota; kingdom Metazoa; phylum Chordata; class Aves; order Passeriformes; family Passerellidae; genus Ammospiza; species Ammospiza nelsoni. Next base: position 54,515,579 of record NC_080669.1, on the reverse strand, counting down.
TCTCAACATCTGGCCCCACAGTATTCATCTCAGCCAGGAATTACCCATCAATTCAACAACTCAATAAAGTGCATTAACCTGACATTAAACCTTTACAGAGTAAAACCATGGATTATTATTACTATGTTGCCTTTAAAAAGAGAATCGAAAAATTAGCAGTTTATTCCTCAGAATAAGGTTGGGTTTAGAGATAATGCTGATCTGTAGTACAAGATGAACAGTTAATGACAAGTAGAACTCATGACAGATTATGAAGTTCAACAGCATTGCCCAAAAAGTTTCCAATGCTACAAATACACCAAAACACAATGAAGATAAAACATGAGCATCTTTTAAAAAAATTTACCAGATAAGAGGCAGTCTTGACAGAGCATAATAAAACCTCTTACAAGTAACCTGAAACTTAAGAGTCAAGTTGAAGTCCACTCTAGGGTCAAACAACAGTTTTAATTTCAATTAGTTGCAAAACTAACAAGAGTGGGTCATAAAGCTTTGACACTGCTGAAAAAGTGAAAAGCACATCTACCAATCAACAGCCTACAACAGGTTTCATTAATCCCCTGATTTATTAATCTCCATCACAGCAGTAACTACATTTGTTCATGAAGACATATGAAATTAGCTCAGTAAGTACTTATATTGGTCAATCTAATAGCTGCTGTCAATAAAAGTTTCCCTTCAAAATGCATCCATTTCATAAACAGCATTAAAGATCAGTTTCTTTTGCCACAAAAGAAATCAGTAAAGTGCCTTCAAAGTATGATTGCGCTAATCTGTAGGAGGGAAAGTTTCAGTCAAAACATTGTTACACATGCAATAAGCAGACATTCCCAAAAACATTAAGCCTAATGCCTAATATGTTAAAGATGGCACAGGAGAAAGCTACCTAGGTCTCTTTTGGGAAGTCATCATGATACAGAGGACATTTTGCCACACCAAACCTAGGAATGTTTTGATTCAGCCCTTTTTTGTTGTTATTTAAACTACTTAGAAATCAATGTAACCTAGCTACCCCATTATCTTTTGATTGGCTTCAAGGCAGAGAAATTAAGTCCTACAGGCCCCATCATGTTCCCTTCTCTCAAAGAAGGTCCAAAGAGCAGTGCTTATCCCAGATAAGTGACTTAACCAAAACTCTGTTTACTAACAAACACTTCCCTGTAAGGAACATCAGCATTTCCACTACTTGTTTAGGTAGCACCAAGTTGTGGAGAACTACTTGGTCTCTCAGAAATTCAGTGCAGGCCTTTAGCTGAGTTAGAAGTTCTGAACTCTTCTCTCTACATCAGTCCATCATGTAATAGCAACCTAGCAGTGGCTTGTGAGCCTTCAGCTGTGGGACAGAACTGCCAAGCAAAGCCTTGGCAGGGAACCACAGAAATCCGAGAACAGGGAGCAGACAAAACTCAAACACTCTCAGGTTGCTCTGTTGCTCTGATGAGAAGAAGGGTTTTGCCAGAGAGGTTCTCCTTGCTCTGTGCTTCTCCCTCCCCCCATGTCACCTACCCCCAGAGCTAAGGCAAGCTGCATGAGTGTTACTAAAGATGCAAGATGACTAGAGGGGGAAAAAAAATCAGTTTGGATGTGAAGAGAAAAGCCAAACTGAACAGAACACCTACAAATAGACACATCTGGAACCTCACTGAAAGAGAAAAGGTATTGACATTAATTTCTCATTTACACCCGAAAAAGTTAGTCTTATGCAGACAACTGAAGACCAAAACTGTCAGACCAAATCTTCCTAGAGCTGCAAGCCATGGACAATGCCTAGTCATGGCTTTTAAATTGCATAGAATTACTATCTAAATATATCTAAAAGTCTTGGCAAGATAGAAGTATCAGAAAGATCTTCTGGGGTTCCTTAAATGTCATATATAATGAATGTGTGCTGCTCTAGACACTGGCCTAAGCCATTTAGAGAGATTCAGTCTTCTAGACCACTACCAAAACTTGTTTGACCCTAAATCTCAAAAGATTTTAATACAAAAAATTGTAGCTCCCATTCAGACAAAGAACAATTTGGAAAACTGAGAAGCATTATATTAAGAAGTGGCACTTGGAAAAGAATAAACATGAATTTCTCAGACATTTTATTTCCTGATAAGAGGTGGTAATGGCAAGATTCAGGCTACAAACCGAATTGTGATTCCTAACAGTATTTTTTTATTTTTTAAGATTCCTGAGTTTCTAGCACATCTTGTAAATCTTCATAAAATGTCATAAAAACAAATTCATATTCATGCAACCTAGTTTCTTTTATGTACAAGACACTTAATAAAATACCTATGTATGTTTTGGTTTTTTTAGGATTGGGGTTTTTTTCTCTTTGAAGTTATTCTATATCTCAGACCTTTTATATTACAGGCCTACCCCAACAAAACCTTTTAGTATTATAATTATTATTATACAGCAATATGTTCAGGCCATTTCTTATTACATTCTGAAGACAAGCAGGCCCATCATGCAACCAGAGTCCTACCACTTAGGAATGAGTATCATGTTTGATGTAGTCTGATTAGACAAGAAAAGTCTATACAAAAGTGTAATTTATCAACTCTAGATGAAATTTTTTGTCATCAATTACTTCATTGTGGATTCTGTCCCTCTCAGTAAAGTCTCCTGTCAGGACATCAATTTTCACTATATGTGGGATAATCAGAATTATTGCCCAAAAGTCTTTCATGAATGAGCTGTGTTCCTCTTGAGGGTATTGAATCTGGAACACATCACTTCCAAAACTAAAATGCCTTGGAGAAAGTCTCAAGCCTCCAGTGAGCCAGACCATAACAAAAAACAATGTGAATTCAGATTCCCAGACTGATCAACTTTCCCTGTCCATCTTGACGAAAGGCACTCTTGAAGAGAGAAACCATTCAACTGGAACCCGCTTTCAATTCAGAGAGCTGTAATATTCCATGTCTCATACTCCCTAGCTGTACAGCTTACTCTAGCCCTTAGTTTCCAGTAGCTATGGAAAATTCTTCACCTCTTGCATGACACTAAAGAGCTCTCTATATCTGAAACTGAGATTAAGAGAGCCAAGTTAAAATACTACCCGAAGTAGTTGCTTTAAGGTTTGGAAAACATTCAGACTGAAAAGCAAATGACCTGGCTAGACTGTATTGTAACAACTCTAAGTGCTCTAGAACAGGTTTTGTTTTTTAAACCTCTCTGCATGGAGACTAGAAGCGGTTGTTCTAATTACAAAATCCAGCTTCCTGCACAAAAACAAGCAATGAAAATCTACTGTGTAACTCCTATAAAAGTATCATAGTAGAAAAATACCAGAATAGACTGCAATTACTGATATCTAATTTTAAGCTGTAACTTTCACTACAAAGGTTATCTAAAATTTAAAGAGTCCATACCACTCTTTAAATGTGTAGACTTTCGTGTGAATTATCTCTAAGTCAGATGTTTCTCCATGGCTTTAGAGCCATGAAAAAACAAACTCTCCATTGACTTTATATTACATTGACTTTATATTCTATTCAAATCTAAAAATGAACAATAATAACAAAAAATCAAGCAATTAATCAGCTTGTTGAACTGCAGCTAGAACATTTCTTTAGAAGTCCAAAAGCGCACAGAGCTGCAATTGTTAGTTCACCTGTACACATATTAACCACGGTGGTACCCAGGAAAACTATTGGAAAATATATTTTCCCAAAGGTGCGCTGAACATATATGTACTTGTGAAAGTGACAAACTTTCCTTAAAAGTGAAACTATATTAGTGATTATTTGTTGTGTCAACCTCCTACTTATTGTAGAGGTCTAATGGAAGCTTTAATGAATAAGCACTAATAGGAAAACCAGAGTAATGCATGTAGAAGTTCTGCAATCTCACTTGTTTTAAATTACTGTCTTCTATATTAAACCCCTTCATATACTTCTTACTGATTAATACATCTTATACATTAATCAGATAATAAAATATTATCATTATCTTTCACATGGCTTGATCAAGTACTGCAGGGACAAATAAGATGTAGCTTCAGGTTCAAGACTATTCTGCACCATTAAATTTTGATTCTCCAAATCAGCTCAAACCTTACTAAAAACTTGGATACAAGCAGGCTTAAAATATTGTTAGAAAAACCTACTGAAAAATTAAATTGTTCTTTGTCAAAGTCATGTGGTCTTTAAAACACTGAGCCTCTTTTCTACAAGCAATTAGATTTTCAGTCTCTGTATCCCATTTTATCCCACTCTTCTTTAATGAGTCATCATATTACTTTCAAGCTTAGAAAAAGCTTCTGAGTCAAAATTAGGCTTATTTTTGTAGAAAGTACATAGTAGCAACAGTCACCAGTTACAGGTGTGTGCACTGCATTACACTGCCAAGTTTTAACATCACAAGTGTTTAAGTTAGCAGACTAACCCATTCTGAACAAGAGAGGTAATCATTCCATAACATTTTGGAAGACATTCTTCCTCTCTAGTGATAAAAGCCTAGTTGAAATACACTTTTTTCCTGTTCCTAAAGCAAATGAAATTAGCAACACTAGTAGTTAGAGATTAGTTCCAGATCTTCTGCGCAAACAATATCAATAGCATCTTTAACATGCATATGACTATATATAAATATATCTATGGGATTTTGCCTATATAGGCTTATCTTCAACTCATTTACAGTGCTTAGCTCTTGGAAGACATACATTTTACTCCCATCACCAAAGCTGCCTATATATTAGCTACTTACAGAGAAAATGGGCAGGGTGAACCCCACTGTGTAGAGGACAGTGGATGTGATGGTACTGTCATGGAACGGATACTTGATGCTGTCATCATTACAGAAAAAGCCTCTCTGATACGGTTTTATTTTGGCCAAGTTTAGAACACCAAGGGGTAAGCCAGCTGTTGGGGGAAGGAAAACAAAAAACAAAAACAAGAAATACATGTGGTTAAATCAAAAAAAAAAATCATTTCTAATCATGCATGGAGGAAGCTACCAAACATGCATAACTCAAATTTCCTAAGTATCATGCAATGTACACACTTACCAAATTTGTTTATAGACACTTCTCTTTCAGAACACTACTTCAGAAAGACATCAGGTACAGATGTTAAAAAAAGTTACAAAGTTCAAGATCTTCCATCTAATAAGGTGAGTTGCCACAAAACCAAACAGAACCAAGATTACATCCAAGAAAAAGCCTTTGCCCCTCACATGACTAAACAGTTATTAAGGGCAGGCAGCCTTTTGTCCCTCCTCCCTCTTCCACTCCCAACGACCTCAACTTGTATCTAATTTTCCAGCCTTGTTCTATACACTATAATGTGGTCAGTGTTTACAGATAAGACAAAGAATAGACACAGGTTTTGTCATGGTTAGGGAGGTAAAAAGTTCATGCAAGTAGTTTTCATGCAGGTAATGGCAATAAAAGAACTGCAGGGACACTAATGGAGACTTTGAATGGATTGCACCTCCAGGTAATGAGATTATACCTTGAGATTGCATTTACACAGCTTTTGTACACTTTGGAAAAATTCTGCATGAAAATATACAAGTTATCACAGCTGAAACCTGGGTAAAAATTATAGCTCTCCAGATTTACACACTGTGATATATTACCAATTCCCTCTCTTACAAGTCAACTTGTATTATACTGACAGTCATGCAAAAGAAGCCACTAAGACTTCTGATATTCAGGTCTAACTTATTTTTGATAAGAACCACCCGCCATGTAATACACATTTGCAGGAGCAATAACCTCAGAAAATCCAACTTTTTCTTTTTCTTTTACTTCCTCATAAAATCTAAGGTTGGAAAGGACCTCCTAGATCATGAAGTCCAGCTTTTAACCAAATAACACCATGCCCACTTTCTCTCTTTCCTTTCATCCACTGAGAATGCAATACATTAAAGTGTATAAATTGCATAATGTTAAATCCCCAAACAAAACAAAAAGTAAATTTTGTTTTAAATCATGGTAAAAAAGGGAAGATAACGGTATTTTCCCCAACATCCATCAAATATGCAATTCTGCAAATAGACACTCTATATGTAAATTAGAGGGTGAGTGCCATTACTGAAGCAGAAAAGACTTCACAATGTATAAACAACCTGCTGTACTGAGAACAAAAAAACTTCTCAAAGAAGTTAACATGATGAGTGATTCCTTTGATTTCTGGTGACACCTTTTGACTACCTGCTAAGTAGCTTAAAGGTGTTTTAAGTACACTTATTGCTATATACTTTATTAGAAGAAAAAACATATGAGTGAAACAGCAGGAACAGAGTGATAAACCCCAGTCCCTTCTTTGGGCTGCTAAGTTGCAGTGTAAAGGCTTGTGAAGGGCATATTGAAACTGTACATGGTAGGTAGCACCCCAGTTTTCAAATCCTCTTCCTCACAAGGAAGCAATTCGGGAGTATTTTAAATCCTCTTGTGGAGCAGAGGGAAGTTTTTTTCAAAAATTATCTGAAACATGAAAACTGTCCACATTACTGATGCTTACCATCCCATATAGAAAAAGTGAACCAAAATACAAAAGGTATTAAGCTTATTCAACTTCAAGCACAAAGTTTTTCATTATGTAGCATGGTATACCATTGAATCAACTACATCTCAAAGGTCTCTCTCCTTCCTTCTGCTTTAATGATGGACAGAAGAGCTAAAGCTTGCACAAGTGGCAGACAGAAGCATATGAAACAGAATTGCAGCCCTTCAAACATGAAGGGCACTACACTGAAGAACTCAGAAAGTTCACTCTGTCCAAAGGATTGCTGTATGACTGTATGCATGGAGCCAAGTTTCAGCTACTCTCAAGGCCATGGCAAGATTCCACTAACATAACGTAGAGTCCATGCTTCCTGTCTTTACCTCTGCTGTTGCACACCCAGCAGGATGATGGAGTGGTAATCCCATTACCTATTTGATACAATCATATCTTCTCAAACAGGTCACCAGATTTTCACACACAGAAATATCCCATGCTCGTGATTAACTTAAGCAGCAGCTTGTGTTTTGCATAAGTGGACTACTTCACAAACATAAATACCTGTCTTCCACAAAAAGCTGCTACAATCTAATATCAAGAACATATAATGAACTTTTGACCTGGGAAGGGGGGAAAATGAAAAGCAGAAGATAAAGGGGTCAGATGAGAACAGTTCCAAAGTGACTGCAAAACTCATCTGTATCACCTACATTAAAAGAACACAAAAAAACCCTGAAGTTAGTTACACGTCTTACACTAACTGCCCATTTCCATTTTTTCTCATTACTGTTAAATTCCTACTGTAATCTAAATGATGCACTGCTTTCCAACAGTGGACTAGAAGATTTTGTGAAGTGACATTCAGTTGATCATTAACCTACCCCAAATAGTGGAAGCATTTTTACTGTTGCCCATTTTAGAGGAAGAGGAGACATAGTATATGTAAGCAAACAGTCCTGAACTTTTTCATTGTAAGCAGAAAAAAACCCTACCACTAATGTACACACCAGGCCAGTATTGCCATCAGAGGTGCCAAGCATTTCCATGACCTTTAAGCAGGCTGAACTTCTGAGGAATGTACTTATGCTCAGTCACATTAGCTTCTACAAACTGGAGCAATGAGTGACCAAGTTCTCATGCAAGATCACCAGGCTAAAAGGCAATGCTGTAGACTGTGGAGCAGCTCATGTCTTATCCTCTGCTCAGTATACCTCCTTTTCCTTTACACCTAGCCAGGACCAGCAGTAACCTCAAGGTGCTCTTCTGAACCAGGTAGCTTTGTACCTTAAGGGATCATAATGGCTTAGTTGTTACTCATATCCTATAAAGCATGACTGTCAGCTCTAAAAAGACTCCTACTTGAAGTCACCCATCATTCAGACTGGAACATATTAGAATTGGATTTCATCTACTCTCTGGTAAAAATTGTGCAGTTTATCTTGTCAAGAACTAGTGACCAACAGATTCTGCACTGTTTTGCTGGGTAGTAGCAAGAAACAGACAGCAGTCCTCTGACCTTTCTCTCCCCTTTAATTATAAAGAGAAAACAACCTGGTCACTCCAGTGCTGTGACTTACGAAAGGACAGACTTCCGCAATGCTCACACAAATAGACTCTAGTTAACCCACAGACCAGGCTGGATGGGGCTTGGAACTACCTAGTCAAGTGGAAGGTATTCCTGCCCGTGGCGCACTGGAACAAGATAATCTTTAAAATCACTTCCACTCAAAATATCCTATGGTTATCCTACAACCCTGAAAGCTACAGATGTAGTAACAAAGTTGATCAGAAAAAGATACTCCAAAGATTTGAAGCCTGTGCCTATGAAAGAAAAGTAAACAAGTTTCATACGCATGAATAAGGAAAAAAAAAAACAACCCACAGTACAGAGGGAGACAAAGGTGGGAACCATGCTTGAATTACTCAGTAGGGATTGCAGGGACAGAACAGCCTTTAAGTTTTGGGCTAGAACTGTAAGAACAGGGCAACAAACATTTGTAGAGTTACATGAGCTACGCTGAGTTCACAAGGAGTTTCCAACTCTTAATTTGTAGGTCCAAGCCAGTTGTAGTGTAGTTTCCACTGACAACCTACAGTAATTCACAGTAATATATGCAGCCTTCAGGAACTATTTGATCACATCTGACTGGATGACACAGCATGACAAATGCCTCTAAGAAGGGAAGGAAGGGAGGTCCAGGCTAGGAGAATAGGGAGGAAGTCCATATGAGAATGGTCCTCCACCCATAGAAAATAAGTTAGAATATTAAAAGAATGTTAAAAATAAAATACCAGTACCCAAGGGGAGAAAGTGATTTTCTTCCCCAAATAAAATCTGCTCAATCAAAAATATCAATTTACTATATTTTTAGTAAATATTTTAGTACTATATTTTTAGTAAATTTTTAAGACTGAACAAAAAAATAAAATAAATTTCTTTTTTATAAATAAATTTATAAATTTTATCCTACAAATGGAAGTGATGAGTACCAATCAATCATCTTTTTACAACGTGTGTAACGCTGTACTACTGTTCTGATCTGTGGCATTTATCACACTGGTAATTTCAGAGTTAGGTGCTTAAGCTTGGAGTCAGATTCTTCTGCCAAAGGTGTCCATACAGCTTTGGCAGCAAGCTGCCAGTTTTTGTTAAACAGGAGAAAAGCATTTAGAGCCAAATTAGCGCAGTTGCCATAAATATTAAGATCAGCAAAGAATATTATTGTTTTATGTCTAAAAGGAAATAAACTCATAAAGTTTCTAAACCCTTCAACAATACTGTACTAGCTAGTTCTCAACCAGATGCAGTGCTCACAAAACTTGGCTCAGCTTCCAAGAGTAACCCTAGACAAACCACACTATCCTGTCCCTCCCCCACCCCTGGCCATCCCCCACTACCCCGTTCTTGCCTTGGCATTAGTTTTCACACCAACCTGTCCAAAAAGACAAGCCCATGCCCACACAACATTGTATTTTCAAAGGCATTTGCTCATCTGCCAACTGAATTACTGTAAGAGCTGGCTTAAAGGACAGAGTAAGAACACGTAGCCAAGGGTCCCTGGTGTGGTCACGAACCATTATGACAAAAGACATAGGACAGACTGGGACAGATCAGCCTCAACACCTCGCGAAACTGCGTCTTAATCAGTGGTGCTTTCTCCTCCACAATTTTAAATAGTACAAAGGAATGCACCGTATTTTGTAAACACAGGTTAATTAACCCATTTGGCCTCCTTATCTGTGCAAGTGACTGAATCTCCACTTGAGGTTCTGTGCAGCCAAACTCATGCTGAATTGCTGTTTCAAGTCCTCCAAGGCAATATTACTTTGTACTCCTATCTGGTCTTCAATCAGGAAGTTCTCTTCAACAAAGCAAATTAACATCTAGGAACTGGGAGAAAGGCAGTTACCCCTAAGGGATACTACAGCAAATGAGAACATTCTAGCTTGATTATTAACTAAAGTTTTTTCCTTCATGCTGCAATGAACTCACAAGTAAGTGTTAATTAAGAGAACCTGTACTGGACTAACATGAGACAGATAACTTTTTATGTTTCTCTACACTTACCCTGAAGAATATGATCAACACATTTTGCATTTGATACAGTGACAAAGTTGGCTTCAAGTTTTGTAAAGAAATATACAGTTAATAGTTTAGTTAGGGAGTAAAAATTCTAGCTGTACCAAAGAAACTACAAAACACATCAAATTATATCCTGAAAACAGATGAGCTACTTTTTACAGCTTACATTCTTATTAGACAGATGATACCGTTAATAATCCCACAGTCATTTCAAGCTAAACCTATATAGCTGCCAATTGCTACTGAGAGCAAGAGAGAATGCAAGGTCTTCTACTCTTACGCATGTGGTTTTGCTTCTATTTTTCAGACAGAACAACCATGCTGGCTCCACTCCTCATTTTTCAATGTACAGTCTGGTGTGAGGAAGTAGACAAGAGATTTAAAGAAACTCAGGTCAACTTCATGCTACAGAAGAGAGACTGGAAATGTGTAAAAGGTACTGTTCTCTGCAGAAAAGGAGACCGGCTGAAATTCTTTATGAACAGTCAAGAGAAAGAATCAACACCTTTTAAAACAGGAGGTTCTGGGAATACAAAAAAACTACCAAGAGAAAGAAGAGATTAAAATAATGAGAAAGCATTTAGACTTTTGATAACTACAGGTAAAGAGTGTACAAGAGAAAAATCAGTGCACTATTTACAGTAGCTGAGACAACTAAAGGGTAGCCCACAACTTACCTCCTAGCCACTTTAAAGAACTTTATCTTGCTTTTCTACACTAAGGAATGTGAAGTATTTCTAATACCAGCAAACTGATTGTTCTGATAATGCCAGAAGCTGTGAAAGGCTTCAGTAAACAGGATACATGTATTTAAAAGCATGAACAACATTCTAATCTCTCCTACAACTCTACTTGCAACTTTGTGCTACTTACATTTTTGTTTGTCCTCTAATCTATGACTTGGCCAGCAGAGAAGCCAGATCAGTAACTGAGCAAGTTCCTCGCCACTTTTTGTTATGCCAGACAAGGCTGATGGAGGCAGCAAACAAAGGAAACCTTCCTCTGACCTCAAACAGCTTCAACATAAGCATGCAATTTCCAGTCCAGTCATTTTCTAAGACAGAACTACATCATATTTCAGTTTCTCTGCATTCAGCAGTCTGCTACATGGGAGCACTAGTTCAGTTATCTATAGTCCCAATTAATTAGAACATGTCAAGACTCTTATTTAAAAACATTAGCATGGACTAGTGTATTCTCCCTTATATCTACATTTCAATTTTAAAAATTGCCTTTACAAGCACTAAACACAGGTTACTCTAAAGCCCATGCAACTGTCTCTCCTGTGAGCACTTTGAGAAGGGCAAATGCAAATTTTAAAAAGACAGAAACAAGACAGTAATATATCCTACCCCGCTCTATTATTTAGAGAAACATACACCAGACAAGTGAGCCAACTACAGGTAGAGCAAGCAAAGACTGTGCCCTGGGCTCTGCAGGTAGCAAGCAAAGACAGACTGTGCCCTGGGCTCTGCTCTGGTCAGGAGAAGTCTGAAGCTGGCCCAGGGATGGACCCACACCTGGAAGTCATCAATGTCACCCAGTGTCCCATTACTGACAGACCTGAAAACATTACAGACCCTAGACTAACAGCTAGAAGACACTGGGTGCAGAGGCAGAGAGGGGATGGAAGGGGGGAGGTCAGCAGTTCTTTGCATTGCAGTGCTGCTCACGGGGTTGCTTAGTTATGGGAAGAATCCAACTGGCTGCAGCCAGAGTAAAGGGTGACTTCTCCCCTCCTGTGTATAATCCATCCTGTGCAGGGGAAATTAATATTTCCTCACTGCTTGCATTATGTGTTCAACATCAAATTCAGTTAAAGGCTTTGATGGTACTGTATGGAGAATTGAAAACAATCTACATGCCCTCAAAGATGAAGATTTCTGCACACAATGCACCTAAATCACAGCACTTACAGACCAGGAGGGCAACACAGCCAAAGAAATGGAACTATCAAGGTCAGCTGGTTGGCAAGAAAGGGAGGGATTTGCTTTCTTTTAACGTAGGTAACACCAACTCTGAATGTCATTCAAGACTACTTCTCTTTTAAACACCAGAAGTTGTAACTATTTTCCCATTTTAATCTCTGCTTTGTGGGAGTGCACAACAGGAGGCTTTCAGAGTATTTCAGCTATAACTACACACCCTAACTTGAAATACCATTCAATCTTTAGAAATATAATAGGCAATTAGTTGTCAGGAATGTAAAAGCTCATTTTCCAATGAGCCCTACAAGCATAACAGTATTTTATTTAAACAGTCTTTAAAGTCAGCAGTGCTACAGAGGGACTCAGAATTTCCATGACATTGTGTACCCTGTCATACACCACGTCACTTTACACTGCACACACTGCTGTATGCTGCCATGTCTAAGAGAACAGAACTTCATTTTCTTGTGAGACTGAAGTCTATAGTGTCTAATGGCTCATTGTAAGAGCAAACTCTATAGAAAGCTCAATCTAAACAGATTTTAAAGGGAAAAGAGACCATACCCATATATTCTTGAGCTGTCAGAGCAGTTTTGTTTTGTACTGATTCAGGAGACTGCCCAGAAAGTCCATTATTTCAGAATCTGGAAAAAATATTTATACACCATTGCTCCTGACACTTGAGTGCAATGAATAATGCCACAGCATAGGAAGTTTTACAGCACATATAACAGAGCAGGTGCTGCTTTCCATTTGTAATAGAAGATACCAGCATTAGATCTGTGATCTCAGTTTCTATGTATTAAGGTATATAGTTTTCTAGTGTTGATGACTGGACTCTTACATTTAAAGAAGAGATGGGAAGAATGAAGAGTCTGCACACAGAAATGACCTGACATCCAGGATCTCCAGTAGTGTTAGACCTAGCCATCACACTGTCTTGGAGTATTTTAGCTGAATACTTAGTACTGCAGCATAGGCTTACCTAACAATATAAAACTGAAGCCCAGTTGCCACAAGTCAGCAAAAAACTCACTCAATGGAACACCAAGGAAAGCAGACACTAAGTAAAATAATGACTAAGATGATTTTTGGAATTTAATAGAGCATAGTTTCTGACTATTTGGCAGGCTTGATTTCACTGTCTACCTTCTGTACCCCTTAAGGGCCATTAGCTTGCTGCATATCAGAAGTTTTCCCTGATTATAATTAGCAGTTTATTCTCCCAGGTCTCTCCACCACCAGCTTCCAAACCACCCCTTCAGCTTAAAATAAGCACAGTTCACTGCCCTTCCATGCCTCAAAACAAGGCAGACAAATTTAGACACATGCATTTTCCTTACCATCCCAGAACTCCAGTTTCAGAAAATACTGCACCTATTGCTTAGTTTCAGTTACTTAGTAACATAAGACTTCTTGGCAATAACAGAACTAAGTTAAATGGACAAAAATGCACTAATATTAATTTGGGGTAAAAATGCCACTGTATTCTAAGAGACGCAGAAGTCACCTGAGATGCTGAAATTGGATAATGTAATTCCTTCTACACTTAGGCAAAAACTGAGCATAATTCCTGTTTGGTACAGTTTTCTCCTTTCCTAGGAAAGGGATCACAAAAAATTGTGATCCTTCTTCCAAACCAAGCATGGCTAAGTAACAAACTGAAGCTACCTTATGAGACCCAAGGAAACCCCACACAGCTCTTCTGAAACCTGCCTATTTAGCAGAGGCAAAAAAAAGGAGAGGAGACTCTAAAATCTGGGCTTTGTCTAGAAAATCCATTGTTTCCTCAGCAGCATCACAGAAATAATGGTGTGCTGATATGGCTCATCCTTACCTTTTGATCCATTAAGCAGCATCTGGTGGATAGATATTCCAAGACAGCTGTCCTCATCTGACACACCTGTATTTTCTAATCTAAATTTTTTCAAATCCTCAGGGTTCTGTGTTGGGACCAGTTTTGTTCAATATTTTTATTGACGATATGGATGAGGGCTTAGAGTCTTTTATTAGTAGTTTCGCTGATGATACCAAATTGGGTATGAGTGTAGATCAACTAGAGGGGTGTAGGGCTCTGCAGAGAGACTTGGAACAGCTGGACATATGGACAGAATCAAATGGGATGAACTTCAATAAGTCCAAGTGCCGAGTATTGCACTTCGGCCATAACAATCCCCTGTACCGATACAAGCCGGGGATGGAGTGGCTGGATAGTGCCCAGGTGGAAAGGGACCTGGGGGTGCTGGTTGACAGTCGATTAAATATGAACCAGCAGTGTGCCCAGGTAGCCAAGAGGGCCAGTGGCATCCTGGCCAGTATCAGAAATGGTATGGCCAGCAGGAACAGAGAGGTCATTCTTCCCCTGTACTCGGCACTGGTGAGGCCTCACTTGGAGTATTGTATCCAGTTCTGGGCCCCTCACTTTAAGAGGGACGTTGAGTTACTTGAGCGTGTCCAGAGGAGGGCAACGAGACTAATAAGGGGCTTGGAACACAAGCCATATGAAGAGCGACTGAGGGAGCTGGGGTTGTTCAGCCTGGAGAAAAGGAGACTAAGGGGCGACCTCATCGCTCTCTACAACTTCCTGAAGGGTGGCTGTGGTGAGCTGGGGGTCGGCCTCTTTCTCCGGGCGACAACGGACAGAACAAGAGGACACAGTCTCAAGTTGCGTCAAGCTAGATGTAAGTTAGAAGTAAGAAGGAAATATTTCACAGAAAGAGTGGTCAGATACTGGAATCATTTACCCAGTGAGGTGGTAGAGGCATCATCCCTTGAAGAATTTAAAAAAAGACTGAATGTGGCACTTGCTGCCATGATCTAGTTGAACAGTTACAACATCGGCTGGACTAGATGATCTTATAGGTCTCTTCCAGTCTTGAAAATTCTGTGATTCTGTGATTCTGTGATTTTCCTGTTGCCAAATATCAAGACACTACATGAATGAGAGATGCCAAAATTTAGTTTTAGTTTTGAAGTACAATACAAGTAAAACTGAAGTGCCTTCCCAAACTTCTGAGTCAGACTGCTTCTTGGCCACAGCTTTTTAAAGATGAATTAATACAGTCTATAATAGAGCAAAGGCAGCCTGTTCTTGTACTGGTAATTTCCTCTAATTCAATGTAGTAACAGAAAAAGTGTTTGATAAGGGCACTAGAAAGTTTCAACATTATCTTTCTATATCACAATCTGTTAAAGAAGTTTATTTGGGTCAATTTTTGGTTTTCATACAAACAAGCAGTCTTAATTTTAAGAGCTCTGACTGTTTGAGAAGGATTAATGCACCAGAGAATTTGGCAAAAGTAGAGTCAAAACACAATGCAGGTTTATCAATAGACAGTTTTGGTTCTGTACCTTTGAGATCAGTCTCCTAACTTGAAATAGGAAAATTCCTCCCAGAAAGCAGGTCAAGTCATTAGTAGTCAATTGTTAAACAAGAAGAGACAGTCATCAGATCCTTAATATAAGCAAGATAATTTTTTTAGTTTTAAAATTGAAGGGTTCAATTATTCTGGCTGGTAAATTGATTATAAATCTACTCAGAAGAAGGACTGAGAAATTTATTGTAACAGCTGAAGTGACTATCTGTTTTAGTGAAGAATGTCCCTATCCATGACGGGGGGCTGAAACTACATGGTCTTTAAGGTCCATTCCAACACATTCTATCATTCCATGACTAGTGTTTCTAGATGTAGTGGCAATAATACAGATTTCTAAAAAAAAAAAAAAACCACAAAACAAAACAGTATCAAAAAGTATCCTAAGGAAATCTTGCTTCTTCAAAACAGCTTTAAATTATTTTAATTCTTGTCATAAAACTAGTTGTTTGCTAGTCATCCATTATCTGCATTTCTAGTGTCTGTAGATTTTTCAGTTGCTTTCGATCAACTGTTTTACCTGAATAAAACCTAAGAATTATGAGTTTCTTTTGCACGACAGGGATAAGGAAGAGAAGGACCCCCACCAAACCAAGCAGATACAGCAAAAAAATCAATCTTATTTTAAAGCCATATTCCTGTGGATGGCATATCTTGCCAACAGCTTTCTACACAATTCTGTACAGCACTTTTTTCTTTTTTCCTTCATCCAAGGTGAGTTTGTTTTAATTCTCCTGGACTAATTCCGGAAATAGGATTATCAGTTGTGGGGGATAGTAAATCCGAGTCAGTTGGCATACTACAAGACTCAAGTTCTCTTCTCATTGGTTACTTCCAAGAGCCAGGTCACCTCTTTGTGCTACCTGCCTTCCACTGCTGCAACACAGTCACAGATAGAGGATTATCACAGCTTAATCCCCTCATCAGCAACAGTGCTCCTACATGAAACTGCAGTAGCAGGCAACCAGTAATCAACTCTTCCCCCCAGCAGGGCTGTGATTGTGCAGCCTTCAGACCAAGCTGCTTTCAGTCAGTATCAGTTCATACTGCCTAACCCTTTAAGGCCAGGAGGCATGTTGCATCAGCTCAGCACAGCAAAAACAAGCACTCAAGCAGTATAGAGAGGAGGCAGGAATTCTTCAGCTATGAAGGATTAGCTATTTTATAATTTTAGTGTGATACTTTATTTTCTACATAAAATGTCAGAAGCCCCTCCCTGCAAAGGTCACTGCCCTCATGTAAGAAAGCTGCAAGAGCCCTTCTGACTGTTTAAGGCTAAGGAAAAAAAAATCACCCAGACTCAAGCAGCTGGTAAGGAACCCAAGAGCTGATAAGCATCTTGCTCTACTATGCCAAGAGAAAATAATATAGTCCTGAGTTCACTATTTGCCTATTGGGAAGACACTGGGAGGTGAACTAGGATTTACCTATTGCTGCAAAAAAGTAAAGTGCAAGGACTTCTGGTTTTGTGTCAGAAGTTCGTACAAAATACACAACAGCAAAATCTGGCAGAACATGAACCAGACTGCTGACTTTGAATACTCTTCATCAACTAATTGATCTCTTACCAAAAGTTTTTCTGTAGGCTTCTGATCAAGAGGGAGTGAGTCTCTGGTAAAGCATCTTTCTTTATGTTGGGGAAAATAAAAAGTGACTGTTGCAAAGAAGAAAGCACATCAGGAGAGGGAAGATTTTCCCAGTTTCAGGTAACAAGAATGTCTCCAATTAACTGAGAGTGTCAACTTAATAAGTACTAGGTCATGGTACCTGATGGAGAGTGTCACCAAAGACAAACTGCTCTTTCACATGTACCTGTTATGGCTTTACAATGTATTAATGAACTAGAAAAAGTATTTAGCACCCACATGATGTGGAAAATACAAACGGTGACACATATGTCAGTGAGTCACAAATAATAGCGGAGGAGGTTTTTATTTGAACTAGGGCAATCAGGAAGTGCTAACCCACATAGAAGGAGCCTTTCCTGACTGCACAGCAATACCTTAATTGTCACCGAGACTGCAGCCTCCAGCGACAGCATGAGTAAACACTCCCAAGAGAGGAGAACAGCACTGAAGGCAAAACAATGTGCAGGGTGGTCCAGCCATCCCACCCCCACAGGTCACACCCTGCAAAAGAAAACTCACTGTGTCCTGTATACATGCATCTGCTGTTTAGCATGTTGTCATTATCACAAAACATTCCAGCAGTCTTTAAACAGCAAGCTGAAGGCAATGTGAGTGTTTACTATTTCTGGAATCAGTTCACATGTCCTTCTGTTTGGAAGGACAGAAGTCCTTCCCTTACTCAGAGGTAGTTTCATTTAAAAAAATAATAATTATGGTAATGTATAAATAAGACTGCCATAATCTTACCTTCCCCACAGTCACAGGGTAAGACATGGAGAGGAAGAAAAAAGTGAATAGAAAAGTGAATAGAGCAGCAAGGGTTTAATTCTTTAGAAGGCTTCAGTTTTTCTAATCTTGGGTTGGACATATTCTTGCATTACACCACCAATCCCATATGGACAAGTACACTCCCCAATTACTTATAAAAATAAATAATAAGCTTGTCAGTATTACTCTAAGTAGTGAGCTTGTCAGTAATTGCATAGTCAGACAAAGGACTAAAGTAATACAGTTGTGTTGTATTGCACCCTGTGCTCAAGCTAGGCATGAATTTCAACAAGTACAGACCAGATGAAAGTCGTCCCAGAGTTGTGACAGAAAGTGTTTTCCTTATGGCTCTGGTCACCTCTGCAGAACTTCCTTTAATCTTTGGCTTTGTGAGAGTCTGCTCTAAAGATAAATGTATTTAGCAGTTCTTCCACTGATTGTAGGAATATTTGTCATGTGTTTCCCAACTTTGTTCTTTAAGTGTTGTTTACCTGCCTTAATGAAAAAGGAACCTGATTTGCAATCAAACAAACAATAGACCTGTAACAGTGGCACAGAGTGTATATGTGTATATATAGTGCCTAATGAAAACACCACTTGCAAGCTAACTAATTAAGCTGTTTTAATAAGCTGTCATTTTTTGCATGACAGTTTGGAAGTGTAATAAACCATAAGAACCAGTGTCTATCCGTGAAAAATGGTTTTGCTACTGTTGAGAATGCCAATTTCTGCCACACTATATAAAAATATCTATCAGAAAACCTAGGAGAGACAAGTAACAGAGGTATGAGTGAGAAGGAAATCCTGCAGTCTTGCAAGGCAGTCATGTTTTCCAGTGCCAGAAGCATCTGAGCACTGTCTGCTGGAGCATGGGGAGTAAGGCAGGTGCTGCCTGCAGCACTGCAGAGCTGCATGCGGGCATGCACCGCACACACACACCCAGCACTGCAGATCAGCACACACAGAATACAGATACAGCCTCCTCACACTGTCTGAGGACAGATACTGCAGAAACCTGCAGCTTTCACTTTTTTAGATTGTGGAATATAAAGCTAATTTAATGCTGAAACACCAGTGTTATTTTTAGAAGAAGAGAATTATCATGCTGATAAGAGGGAAGGAGTTGTTTTCTCAGGGCACCAAAGACTGCTTTCCCTGAATTTTCTCTCCTTTAGTGGGTAAAAAGGCAGATGAGGAGGAGATCTTTCTTAAGGATAATTAAAAGAAACTTAGACTTGAGTCTCAGGGAACCAAACTGGGCTAATTTTAAAGATGTTTTTACCTCCTACTTTTTTCCCCCCCTCTCCCCACCTCCTCTTCTTTGATGTCTTTCTTATTCTCTTACCTCGGCTCCATCTTAAGCATGTCACATCTTTCAATAAATCTGTCTAAATCACAGACAGACACACAAAAATCACAGGATAGCTCTTTTTTCCCTTCCCTTTCCTTTGAAAGACTTATACTGGGAAAGTTGAAGCCACACAAAAATGGCTTGACTAAACCAGGAGCGAGTAAGTCAGACACACAGTAAGAATCATGCACTTCCACTGCAGTGAGTTCATGGGTGTGTCAGATCACTGCAGCTCCAAGTGGTATGCTTGGATATCACTTAGGCTTCAAGTCCAACATTACTGAGACAGTTAAATTAATTTTTCTTCCTCATCTGCTTTGGAGAAGGTATAAACAGGAAAAAAGAGGAGAAAAAAGAAAAGCTCTGTACTAAGTGACAAGAGCTACCTTGGGGATTCTGAGGATGCTACTGGTATCCCGTTTTGTGGTATCATGGGATACCACACCAAGATTGAGGTTCGGTCCTCAACTGAAACTCGTGTTCATCGTTTTTAAACCTTCAGTTCTGCTGGAGGCCTTGTAGTCCTTGCAGTGGAGATACTAGGTATCGTTTATCCATATCAGCAAGTCACTTTATCTGGGCAGTTACCTCTGTCATTTGAGCACATACCAAAGTGCACAGGCAGGGGAAAGGGCAAGGGGAAAACTGAGAGTTAAAGTCCACAATCAACAGGAACTATTTTTTTTAACAGTAAAAAAGTTAAACAGGCCAGTCACAGGTAAGACCTATGTTCTTCTCAGGACCACAGCCACATGAGAGGCCGGCTGAAGAGGAAGAGAACTTGGTCCTACACCCAGTATCTTTCCCATTCTGCAAATGGAAGATCTTTTTATCTCAGCTAGAGTTTCACTGAAACCTGTAACTCAATGTGTTTAAAGCTGCAGGTGTCAGGGAACTTCATACTATGCACTGCCGGCAGTTTGCAGACTTTTCAGGAAGTAAACAAGTCTAAGGGAAAATAAAACGTCTGGCAACCTTCCAGCACACTGAGGTACCAGATAAGTGTATCTGTGATCCAAATGCTACACAGGGTGAGGGGGAGAGAAGGGAAAGGTTTGCAAATGGCTATTACACTGCAGGACAAGGTCTAAAACCTACCATCCCAGGTAATGCTTTGGGACAGGGAAACTCTCATCCTTTCAGGTAGATGACCATCAAGTTATATACTTCTGCAGCCTTACTTTCCATACATTTTGCTTTCCTTGATTACTCAGGATTACTTACAATACACGCATATGCTTCATGCAGACCAAACCATGTGCATAGTGCAAAATTTTTGTCTAATTATAAAGATTTTGTAATGACAATTATCCAGACAGACAAAACTGCTTCACTCACCATAAAGACAGCATGAAAGTTTAAGACTCATAATAGCAGTTGGATAAAATTCCTGATCTGAAAAAAGATTGCTCCCAGTGGATTACATGGATCCACTACCATTTTGCAAAAGCTCTCTCTCCTGTAACATTACCTCAGAGCAATGTATCATTCATTATAATTTTGCTTTTTAATGGCATTTAGCTACAGGTACCATTGCTATTTGAAGCATCCAGCAAGGGGAAAATGTCATTATGTTTATACTGATGCCACAAAAAATACTCATCAGCCAAAAAATTCAGTCAAGCAGAAATTCATGAGCTAGGCCTGAACACTATCCACTGAACACGACAAGAAAGTGCTTATATTACTGAAGTACTGACATTATTTGCTTAAGAAGCAAACATCCAAAATCAGCACTTCCTAAGACCAAGAAGTACATCTCCAGAGTGTAAAGACACTTCCCAGGCTCCCAGTACTGAGAGGTGCCACTTTACGAAGTGAAGCTGCCCCTTCTCCGATCGCTAAGCGACATCATTGCTCTTTACACTCTCATTACATAAAAGGAGAGTTAATGCAAATTGGCAGGACACAAAATAGTTTCAACGGAGACTGAAATAGAATAAAGCAATTCTGGGAAGCCAATATCTGGGCTGGCCAGGACAAGCGTTGCAGCGCTGTGGCAGTGTGCTGTGGCTGTGTCGGTCCAACCCCTGGCCATCACCGAGGCACGGCTCCTGCCCGACACCCGTCCCTCCCTGCCGCACACGGACGCGAGCGCGCAGACACCGCGCTCCAGGGAATGCCTCACTCCGCTTCCAGCCTGCAGCTACAGCGGAGGCTCGGTGACACCGCATTCAGCTCAAGCCTCACAGCGAAGAACGCCTGCCCTGCTGCCGAGCGCCGTCGCGCCTCTGCAGCAGCACCCTGGATGGATGAGGCGTGTTTCCGTGATGACGGCCCCTTCCAGGACAGCTTCCCGACTCGCTCGGGATAACAAACACATCCCCGGCTGCAGGTATCTACCAGACAGCTACCTCTCCAGCGCTTTTGCAACAACCGGTTTTCATCCGACAGAGGTGATTAGGAAAGGAAGAGTAAGGACATGAGAGAGAAGAGGGAGCTTCAGATGTCAGTGGATAAGCTGCAGCAGCTCCCTCCCCCCGGGGCTTTCCCTTCCCCTCCCGGCCCACGGCAGCGATCAGATCCCCCGGGAGCGGGTGCGGAGCGGGAGGCGAGGGAGGGAGCGAGCGAGGGGCGGCAGGCACGGCGGGGGCTGCGGGCCGGCAGGAGCCCCGCTCCGGGAGGTGCCGGCGCGGCGGGGAGGGGGAGGCGAGCATGCGACCAGCGCGGTGCCGTGCTAGGGGGAGTGCGGCGCCCCGGGGGCGGCTCCCCCGCTCCTGCGCGGCCCCCCGACCTACCCAGCAGCACGCAGAGCACGTCCAGCGCCACGAAGGGCAGCCGCGTCCTGTCAAACATGCTGGCGGCGCCCGGCGGCAGGCGCGGTGACAGCCTCGGCCCGAGGGGCGGGAGCGCGGCGGAGGAGGCAGGGAGGGGCTGCAGGCGAGGCGCTCCGTGGGAACGGCCCCCCTGCGCTCCAAGCACCGCTGAGGAGTCGCCGCCGCCGCCCGCACTGCGCTACTGCCGCCGCCGCGGGCCCCGCGCGCCTTTAAGGCCGGGCACGGGCGGCTGGGCAGGGCGGGAAGGGCGGGCGGCGGCAGCGGCGGCGCCTCGGACCGCCCTCAGTGACGCCCCGCCCGCGGCCCCGGCCCCGGCGCCGGCCCGCGCCGCCAATCGCCATCGCGCCGCGCTGCGCCCGGGCACCGAGCGGCCCCGCGCAACGCCCGGGCAGCGAGAATGACCGAGCGCGGCCCCGGGCACCGAGCGCGGCCCCGCAGGGCCCGGGCACCGACCTGCCCTCACCTGCTTGCCCGGCTCGGCCCGGCCCCGAGGGCGCACGGGCCGTAGCTGGGATCTGGGAGGGAGAGGGTCGGTCCTCCGCGGGAACACGGGGAGATATTATTATAATTATCATTATCATTATCATTATTTAGTAGTAGTAGTAGTAGTAGACAAGGAAAAAACTGTTTCCACCTCTGGAATCACAGAATCCTCCGGGTTGGAAGGAACCACAGTGGGTCATGTGGTCCAACCTCCCGGCTCAAGCACCCAGGACAACTTGGCGCCATCCTCTTGGCACCCGCCCCTTTTAGATATTTACACACATTGACGAGTTCCCCTCTCGGTTGTCTCTATCTTCTCAAGGCTGAACAGGCTCAGCTCTCTGTCCTTCCTCGTGAGAGAGATGCTCCGGCTCCCTAATCACCTTTGTTGCCCTCTGCTGGACCTATTCCAGGAGCTCCATGTCTCTTGTTGGGCTGAGTAGCCTAGAGCTGGACAGCCTACTCCAGATGTCGCCTCACCAGGACTGAGTAGAGAAGCTGGAAGAGTGCTGGAAAATTGCAAAAAAAAATTACAAAACAGCTGGAAGCAGAGTTTCAGCCCAACCCAACCCAAAGCAAACTTTTTCCATGTTAAAACCTTTTATTTGGAAAGAAGACATCAACACAAAGAAAATGTGTTCTGCATAGCCACATTTTTATTTTAGCACCATTGACAACAAAATGGATTATTTTATTCACCAGTGTTAGGGCTGTTGGGCACAAACATGCAGCTCAGGCTACAGACTAGATTTGTGTTTTGTTCGAGGCAAGTGCAGGTGAGATGAGTAGCGCTTCCCCCAGAACACCAGACAAGCTTTTCAGCCATTTCTCATGTATTGCACTCCCTAATTCTGCAAACAGCTTCACTTTGTACAATATCCTAACAGCTGAATAACAGGTTTGAGGGATCAGCAAGAGAAACAAATTCTTGAGGTGAAAGTGCCTCACTGAATATGTCGTATCTTCAACTGTGCTGCCAAAAAAAGGCACATAAAGTAGTTCCACATTGAATATATAAAGGAAACTCTACATAGTATAGGAGATACAGGAGATCCCAATTTTATCTCAGTGCCTAAGCATCATCCCAGCTACATGTCAAAATGGACAGTTCTAGAGATTAAAACTACCCTTGATTTCTTTAAGTGCAGTGTAAATTAAAGAGCGTATTTTCCTGTGCAACTGTGCTGGGATGGTTTCATGGATGTAGAAATTCCTGTTGTCTTAAAATGCATGAAGTAATGGAACAAACTGGAGCACAACCTGGCAAGGAGGAAAACTGGGCTTATCTTTATGAGAGCTGCTGCTGAAAGAAAAGTGTGCAATCTGCTCTGCTCCTCACAAAGCAGGGAATTGTTCATGAGATCTTAAGTCAGGAGTAGATAACATCCCCAAAATTGCAGAGGACAAGCAATTGCAAGCATTTCACGCACAATTGCCATAATTGCTTTCTTCAACCCAAAAGCATCAGGCTAATCTTGTTCAGGCTAAGCTGCAAACAGCCCCCTTGATCCACACCCCTATGCAGTAAATTAGAGACCCGAGAGATTGCACTCACTGAAATGGATCTCTTCCCAGAAGAATGTGAGCAAGATAGCGATTACACTTAAAAACACCTGGAAATTGGGTTGCAGCACAGCATTCACGACAGAAATTAATCACACTTTATTGTCTTGCAGTTTCTACATCTCTCTTTCACCCTTGAGATGTACCTTGCCTGAGGGAAGAGGCATCTCTGCAACCTTCTACCAGAATTCAGGAAAGAAAGCAGTCACTGGCTCCTCTCCAAATTTTCCATTGCATAAGGGATGTGATCCTTGCTGTTGCAACCCTATTCTCACCACTTAGCTTGCTAGGTGTTGGAAAACCCCAGCTGAGCACAGTTTGGGGGCTTGGGTAGCAGTGCATAGTTCTAGGCTCTCAGAAGGCTTTTCCAGGCCTTCTTATTTGGGCAGATATTAACCATGGAAACATGCCAACCCAAGCTCTTACAGCCTGAAGTACTACGCAGATTAGCAAAACCCTACATTTACATGAGGGCTATGTTAGCATAAGTACTGGCAACTTCAGATATGTTGTTATTCCATACAAAAAAGGATGTTTTGGTGTAAACTGAAGAAAGAGTAAAAAACCAAAGCCTGCATACTCCAGTACCTTTAACAAATAAAAGGGTGTCTGCAGTAGCAACACCAGGGTGGCAGAGAGGGTAAACTGATGCTATTTGATTAGAAAGCATCTGGAGCAGTGTATTCCAGAGGGGATGGATGTTGAATATAAACACAAATAAAAATCATGTTTAGCATTAGTTGGAGGTTCGGGGGTTTTAACTGTACAACCAGAGCCTCTAAGTTTCAGTTTCTCCTGATACTGTGGAAGCTTTGTAGTGTCTCTCAGCTTCATGGAATTTTTACTGCATAGGCTTTGCTTGGTAGCTGTCCCTCACAGCAAAAGTGCTAACTACTGACACTGCTCTTAGCCACTATAGTGACCCAGTGAGATCAACTCTTATGCTTAACAAAATGCTAAAGAACAATTTTGGACACAAGTAAAAAGGAAGGTAGCAGACGAAGCTCATAATTTATGTTTTCTCATATTCCTTAATGAGATTTACATGTTAATTTAGTCTTAATATTACTCTCTAGAATTTAGACTCTTCAAAATATCTTCCCCTTTCACCTATTCTCTTGTTTAGTATGGTTATTTAGTTGTTTTGTTTGCTTGTTTTTAAAATAGTATCTTTTTATTTATTTAGGAGGGCAGTGAGCAGCAGCAAACACCAAGTTAAAGCCCTATTAATGTCTTTGTTTTCTTCTGTTTCTTTTACAAATTGTGATCTTCAGTGTTTCGACTATTCTTCTTAGAAGTTTTGTGTGTACAAGGATTAAATTCTCAGGAAGTTTATCATCAGTCTCTAGTGGTACTTGTGTGATAATTTATTAGTAGTGACCCAACAGGACTCTTAACTGCAATTAACATTCATATAGATCAACAGCTTTAGTAAATGATGGGATTTTCCCAGGCTTGTTTCTCTGTAGCTTGTTCTGGGGTGGGAGTCAATAGCTCTGAATGAGCTGTTACCACTCAGGAAAGGGATGAGAGGGTCACTGCGGATAGTTCTGGGAAGCCATCTTCTCAGTGCTCAGAGGGAGAACACCACTCCAACCATAGCACTCGGAATGCTATTAGGAAAGAGAGCAGTCTGACAAATCTCATTATGACACATTCCTGAATGCCAGAAATCCCACATCAAAATGGGTAAGTAGAAGCAGAGAAAGCAAAAAGTAAAGCGGAAAAGAAAGCATTTTTAGAACTTGTATACAGCAGTTTCAATGTACCAAAACCAGAACATGGTATTTCAACATTTAAACAGAGAGGAAAAGTCTTTATGAAGTACAGATCTAGAAAATCATGAAATATGTGGCGAAGGTTAAATGGGTAACAAGCATTCAGTACTTTGTATCAGCTAAGAGCTAGGGAAAACTTCTACAAGATGTTAGACTGCAGGACTTTTTTACATCAGAATATTCTGTAATGTTTTGCCTCTGGATGCTGTGGGGCACAAAATTACAAAGCAGCATAGAGGCATTAGGTGAATTCATAGAGAATAAGTCAACAGATCATGGCAGGTTCAGAAACATCCCTCTTCTGATTTCCCACGTTTAGAAAGAACTGCTGGGAAACAGTCATTCCATAGCACTTGTTTCTTAAACTCCCCCATAACATCTGCTCCTGGGCACTGCTGCACAGTTTTTGGCTGGATGGACTTGAACTGAGTCAGGTCTTCATATGTTCAAAGGCAGTCTGTGTGCACAGTGTAACACTGCAAAATGCATTAGTAATAGCAGAGATTTAAAAGTTCAGACATATTTGTAATGTTCCATCAGACTCTGCAACACTTTTGTGTGGCTGTTTTGAATTTATCTGCCAAAACCCCACTCATGGAATAAGGAGGACAAGGAGAAAAGTTCACAGGATAGACCCCCTGAATTTATCTTTCAGGACACAGGATTTGCCTCTAACAAAATTACATACTCTACTATAGGATAGTAGAGACCTGAACTCCTAAGTCAGCTGAAACCCCTTGTACAGAATGTTTCAGGAAACAGAATTTAGATTCCACCAAAATATCTTAGCCTCATACCTCTTCTTTTGTTTGGTCTGGACATTTAGTTGTTTTCTTTCTTTTGTTTCTATGTCTCATGTTTGTTTTGTTTTTAATAAGGGAGCAGTGAGCAATAAAGAACACATATTTCTAATAAACAAAGTATGAGGACTTTCTTGTCTTCTCTCTTTTAATTATTTTTATTTTAAATACAAATGACACTTGTTTGGGTACTTAATCCCCACGCATCTCTCTTGAACTATTCCCCAGAAGGTCTTGCTGTCAGGCAGTCTTGGGGTTGTCACCTACAGGCAAGTTCAGATATGTGAAGGGTTCTGCTCCCCCACTTTTAGGTCAAAGTTGCACACCATTCCCACAAGAGATCTGTTTTATTAGAAAATATAAGTTACTTCTAAAGATTAGCCACAGAAATAAGGAATCAAGCAGACCTCACTAGACAACATAATAACATATTTAATATTCATGCCCATGTAATGAGCAAAAATGCATTAAACCCCAAATATATAATTTTGTTTATATTTTATGGTGCGTATCATACAGCCTCCGAGGATCATATAGCATATTCTAGAGAAAACACTTCAGGCTACATCTACACAAGTTAATTAAGTGGGGCCAACTCACACTAAACAGGTACTGGCACATGATGGTACTGTTTTTATGTTAGCTCAGAAATGGTGTTGTTCAGAACTCACTATCACAGGCTGGGGAACATTCCCCATGGCAATTTTGCATGCAGACATGCTATTTTGATAGGAAGAAAAAGCAGTTGTGTGGCCATCAGCTGTGCTCTACCAGTTGGCCTTAGGGCTAAGAAACTCTCCCTGTTGCTCTTTATTGGTTTTCATAATTCGTTTCAATTACAAATATTGCTCTGAAGCAGTAGGAGACTCTGAAAGGAAGAGTCTCTCAAGGGTACTCACAGAATGTTCATGTCTGAGTGAAACTCATTAAAAAGGTCTTATGATTATTGCAAATAGTAGTGATTTAGAGGCTGCAGAATTTGTGTCCTCTGGCTTCTGATTTCCCTTTTCTTCCCTTCTTGATCATGCTTTCCTGTCAAAGCAGTTAGCAAAACAGAGGTTACTCTGGCAGCAGCCATACATCTCAAGAGGTGAACTTCAACAGGCTAACCAATTGCACAGGAAGAATTTGCCACTGATGTGTTAAAGGGACCCAGTTTTGACCCATCACACACCTAAAGTGGTAACTCAGCCTCCTGCGCCTGGTTCTGTGCATGTTTGGGTACCCATATACCCATTTCAACAGAGAGAAGGAGATAAGCTTGGAGGAATATGTGTGTCCCTGCAACTCTGTCCAGGTGTGCTCCACTGGCAGATCAAAGCTGTGTGTTCAGGCTGCAGCAGATAAGAGGTCTGTTCCTGCTGCTTCTTCCTGCTTGGCAGCAGCAGCCTACCCCTGACCTGACTCCCTGTGCTTTAAGCAAGCACCAAACTGCAAGGCAACCATTGCCAGGCAGCAGCTTCCAGTCCTGTAGCACTTGAGGATGGCCTGGATTACCAGTAGAAGCACCACTAGAAGTACAGCATGGGAGCATACACAGGCAGAGAGACCCAAAAAGAGGTAGATCTAGGTTTTTCTCCTGGCCCAATGCTTGAGCTGCTGCTGCTGCTGCTAGGAGGATGAACCCCCTGACTGCTGCCCTTCAGTGCTTCATTTATGTTGGTCTTCAGATCAGCAGTGATCTCTTACCATACACATTTCCTAACAGTGGATTGAGCCATTACAGTACTCCTAAATCATATTCTTCCACAATTTACTCTGAAGCTAAGGCCAAGCCAAAATACCCAGAATGACTATGGAAATTTATCTGTGGCAGACCTTTTGCAACACTATTAGTCACAGTATGCTATGCTGTAATAGTTATCAACACTGCTTTTGTTTCCTCTTCACTTGAGATTTTCTTTTCTGGTGTCTAGATCTGAAGAAATTTATTCACAGGTTTATAGCACTTAATTGTTTTTTCGAGAAATTGGAACTGTATTGGATAAAATTAAACCTTGGACATATCTCCCTTACTGATATAATACAGTTACAATAGCCTAGCCATGTAAGTGATGGCAACCAGAAAAAGAAATGATGAGGGGGCTGAGAAAGTGAAATAACTATGGACAAATTGTCACCAGAACCCTAAGACTGGAAGAATGAAGGAAAAAGGAAATCTGCTTCAGTACAGATTGCAGAGCATATTTATCTGTTGTACATCTGAATTATTTCTCCTAGGGCATAATCAGGCCAGTTCCTGCTCAAAACACAATTAAGAATGGAGGAGAATAGATCAACAGATGATTGCAACATTAATTATGTAGAATTCTTCCTCAAATCACTATGTGAGTATTTAGGTCCTAATACCTAATACCCTAATCTAATGGAAGCTTTGCTTCTCCATCTTCTATAAAATAGTATTTGATTCCTTGAAATAGTCATCAAGAGTTGAACACAAAAAGCCACAGCTGGAGCTGCTCCAACATACAGAGTGTTCAGTTACTGAAATCTTACACTTCCTCTTAGTTTGCATTCTATACTCTGAGCAGGAAACATGGGATTTCACTTCACTGTCTTGTGGCTTTTGATGGATTCACCCCCATGCCAATAGCAGATTCAGTGCCTTAAACACA
The DNA here is from genome assembly GCF_027579445.1 of Ammospiza nelsoni. Lineage (NCBI taxonomy): Eukaryota > Metazoa > Chordata > Aves > Passeriformes > Passerellidae > Ammospiza > Ammospiza nelsoni. The sequence continues at coordinate 54,486,485 of NC_080669.1, read as the reverse complement.
AGTCAGTGTCTCCTCTAATCTACTTCCAGAGCACAAAATGTCCAGATTATAATTAAGCCCTGACCACTTGGTATTTACTTTCATTACACTAATACCGTGAGGCCCCAGTAAGACTGAAGCCAATTGTGTTATGTGCTGTGCACCCTCACAGCCACTGCCTGAGAGACCTCACAGAACAGGGTGAGAGAAAGAATTATTTCCCACAGCAGCAAAAAGAGCCTTCATTTTGTTGCTGTTCTCCCCAAGGCATTAACCCCAAGAGAGAAGAGGAATAAACCTGTCTCAAATGAGTCATCTGTGCAGAAGAAAACATAAAAATATTCTCTTATCTCCTGTTTTATCTTTCCTTTCCAATTGCTGCTTCTTTCCCAACCAGAATAAAAACAACATTAGAGTGAAGTCAGCCCTGGGCAAGGACGTTGTAGTGTCTGGAGCACCAGAAGCACTGGAAGCAGGCAGGAGTCTCACTCTGTGTTCTGGCTCCTGTACTCAGAGCAAGCACTTGGCAAAGGTGAGGAGAAGGATTACATCTGTCAGAATAACTTTTATGGGACCCAACTCTTCCAGGAATTGTTTAAAATCCACATAATGCTTCTGAGTGTTAATGCCTGTATTGGGACGTTTGCATTAGCAGATAAATGTGCAAGAACATGTTTCCAGACATCTGCCTAGTGATCACATATCTGAGCAGTTTGCTGAAACTTGGTCTAAGGTCCGTGAGGTCCTTGGGCTCCTGAAATTATTTCCAAGGTTTGTAATAAATTGTGCTGCTGAAGTGTACCATGGTTAAGCAATTCTTGCATGATAGAAACAATATGTGGTGCACTGCACTAAAACCAATCAGTGTTATTTTAACTTTCCAGCCTTCAAAAGCTTTCTGAAGGGAACACATACACACAGAAGAATTTCATATGTATGTGAAAAAAAGAAGAAAAATTTTGTGATGATACCCCCAAATTATCACCCCCTCAGTACAAGACAAATGGATGATATTGCTGATAATTGTGCATTTTATTAGTAAGAAGTGAGGAATAACAGTGTAGTTTTTAATGTAAAGGTAGTCTCTAGATTTATAGAGCCCTGGTTGAATTGTTTACATCCCTCCAGCTAGGTCCATGATTTTTTAGCCATGTCAGAGGAGGGAGGACTTGGATGTGCAAAGGCACAGGTTTAAGTGGTGGTGATATCTTGGAAGAAGGGATTCACCTTCAGGCACAAAAGGCATCGCAGTATTGTTGAGTTTCCCTTCCTGGATTGCAGGATTGCATCAGAGTGTGAATCAACAAAGAAGTGGTGTGGGCTCTCAGGATCTTGGGCTTGAATGGGAATGCAAGGCATGAGATAATGTATGCCTTGCGTCTTTCCCTTCTTTCAGGCAGGGAAAACAGTGGGTCCAATGCTGCAGGTAGGTACTGTGAAGATAAATGTCACAGAAATGTCACAGATACTACCGTCATGGGTATAGATTCAGGGCACAGACTCAGCTTGTTCAGTTCTCTAACAATATTATTGTTGTTATTGTTATTATTATTATTAAAATTATTAAATTCCAAAATGATAATATATTATCAGGCTACACACACACTGTACACACTTTGTATGACTAAAGCAATTGAGACACATAAAAAGACCTTGAATTTGTTGAAAATAGGCAAATGAGGAGCATCCCATCCCAGACTCAGAAGCTAGCAGAGGGTATGTGCTGCAGTCATTTACTGTGAAATTGAGCTTTGTTTTGCTTAAGAGTCCACAAAGCTTGTGATAAATTAACTTATGCTGGAGCAGCCACAGCAGGCTGGCAGAAGTACCCAGAATTAAGCATGATTTTTATTGCTCAGTTACCTGTACTCTTAAAAAAATTTTGTAACCATGAATCTGTGTAAATTCTGTGTCGTGTTTTACACTGTGTTTCTTGGCTTAATGAAATGTAAGAGGAAAGCTATAGGAAGAAATAGGAGGGTGCCTACTTACAGCATATAAAGGCAGGTCTATAAAACATGTTACACAGTTAAAAAGTTACATGCAATGCAATTTTAAGATTGTATTTGCCAGGTATGTTCATGGTATGGCTTGTGTTCTATCAAGTCATTTGTACTGTCTTTGTTTGAAAAGTATTAACTAGTTTTCTAAAATTAAAAAAAAAGGCAAAACAAAAAAACCCTCAGTCCTGGTTAGAAATCAGGCATCACTTTGGTATGTCTTTGACTTTGTCACATGTAAAGACAACTGACAGAATTGGTTCTGTGGGGCTGATGATTAGGAAGACCTCTGATAGATTATATCTTTACTGTAAATCTGCTCCACATGTATTATGGAAAAGACGGGGGAATTCACTCTCCCAAATCCCCCATCTCCCATTCAAGTCCTTTTACTGCTTGGACTGCTGGACATGGGCAGGACCTGTCTGCTTCCTGGCTGTGATTCAGCGGACAGTTAAGCAAAGGACAGCTCTGGGTATTCCTGCTCAACCGCCAGTAAGAAGCAAAGGCTGGAGAAGCCCAGTTTTGTGCATCTCCCTTGTTCTCACCTGTGAGGCAGGCTCTGAGCACTCTCATGACCTCAGGGATGACTGCAGACACAGGAGGGCTGGGTCCCAGACATGGTGAATACACCAAAGTGCTGATATCTAAAAGGCCTGTTAGGCACTGAAGACTTTGTGAATAAGACTCAGCACTGACACCATCACAGATCTGTCAGTCTTCATCTAAGAGCCTTCCTAAGTGTGACTCATCTTTACTGAGACTTGTTTGCTGCTCAAAAGTTCAATTCAATACAACACATCTAATTGTTTGCAAGATGGAAACCTTCCCATTTGTCTGCAGTCTGCTCTGAGGACAACCACATTGATGTTTCTTGCATTTTTATAATTTGGAATACACTGTATTTAAATGGGGGTTGGGGGCAAGGTAAGGAGAGCAGGTGGAGAAAGAGAGAAAGACTGTATGCATATGTGCGTATCTGTATTTATCAGATTAAATAAACATATTTTAATAGGTTGATAAGAGAAGGATAATTCAGTTTGGTGCTGGATTTTAATGTAAGAAAAAACTGCAAGATGTTGCCAAGATTATGGCATTGGTTAGAGAGAGGAACCTTCTGCCATCAGTGTAATTCAGAGTCCTGACTGAATCCTAAGGCTCCAGAGACAGATTTGCAGTTCTGGAGATAGAAACAACTGTCAGTGGGAGAAAAGAAAGGAAGCAAAGGAAATGCAGAGGCATCTCCTGGCATGCTTAGTGCATGCAGAGCTCATATGTGATTTTATCAGCATTGCTGTCTGGTCTTGCAAGAAACATCTTGAAACAGAAGAATGAAGGAGTACTGTACACATGGTGGTGTGGAGTGAGAAGTGAGGGAGCTTCATCTGAAGGCATCAGAGAAGTCAGTCAGTGCAAAAGCAGAGGTGAAAGGCTCACTGGGCAGCTCTAATTTAGAAGGAAATTAGTGCAAATTACAAAAGTGTTTTAAATAATGTTTAATGGAGGAAGAAAGTACTGGATTGCATTCTGTTTTTTTGTAAACAGAAGGAAAGGTGACCAAAATGGATTAGAGTATTCGAGTATGAAGATCCTGGATAAACTAACTCAGCTTTGGCCCTTCAGGCTTTCTCAAATGGCATGAGAGGATATCTAGCACAAAAACATGCTGAGAAAGGTTCATATTCCTGATACACAGTGACTCATGCACTTCCAAAACAGTGTTATAACAAGCTGCTGTCCAAATTTCCTGCTGTATTACATGTAATGCATGTTCAGTGGTGCTGCTGGCACACTTCCCTCTGAGTCTGTATAGAACCACTGCCCCAATTTAGAGTTAGGAGACCACTGTGCAGCCAGTGCTTCTGTCTTTGCAAACAGATGTGAAACAAATGTCCCAGTTCCGTGTAGTCCTCAGGATCCATTTACAGATGGCAGAGTCTAATTAATCTCTGACACAGGAACTGTGTACAAAGATGGACGCCCACCTTCTACATTTCTGTGCCCTTCCATCTGGTGACAACAACTTTCAGTTGGATTAACATTCATCTGTGGGAAGAAGTTAGGGAAGGCGAATGGGAAGTAGGAAGGGAACATTACTTCATATAGTTTTTCTTTGTTTCGGTACCTAATGCAGTGGTATTGTGTCTTAATACTACATGTCCTTTCCCATGGACCCTTCTTGCATTGTGTATTTGAAAAACTCTTACTAAGCACAGGAAACCCTGTGGAGAGGTAAGAAGGAGAGTTTAAGAGGAGAGAATGATAAGGTCTGGCCTTAACCGTATTGATATGAAGGCATTCAGTGATGCCAGTGATGTCTAGTCCATAAAGCCTGGGGTAATCCTCCTCCATGGTGATTTCTCTCTGTTCTCTTTTTTCTATTCTGGGCCTTACTGTGAATTCTGTGAATTCTTTCTGCTGAAGAGAGGCCTTTCAGCCTTTGAGAAATCTTGACCTATGTCGGCATTTACTGCAGCTTGTAAATGGACTAGAAGAAAGGGCCATAATAATGAACAATTAACAATTTCGAAAATGCAAATGTAAGAACCCTGAATACTGTAACAGGAGTCTTCTCTAATCTTTAGATGCCATTAAAAAAATGTAAAGCAAAAGCTTTTTTTGTTTTTCTCTCCTTTTAATGTACTGATGGACCCCTTGAACAAATGACATCATGAGGCTTTTTGTGCTTTTATAGTCAAACTTTTGCCCTCTGTAAATGCCAGTGTTTCATACCATGCAGAAATCTGGAAATAAAGAATTCTATCCTAAGGGCAATTTATTTGAATTGATAGTCTGGCTTGAGTCAAGTTTGAATTTCTCCCAGAGCACATTACCATCTCCTGAAAAAGAATGAGTTTTTCAAGGTTAGGTGTTGCCTATTGTATGCTTGAAAACCACCCTTGTAGATTTGCATTGAAGAAAGATGGTATTTGAATCTGGTGGAATGCTTTACATATTCATAATGCCTGAAGGCTGGAAACTTTTTATCACCAGAGGAGTAGCAGAGATGACAGTAAAGATACAGTTCAGTCAATGGAAATGAGATAAACACAGTTGTTGAGACCCAAATTTTCTTTAAAATGCTTCCCCCACAGCCCCATCCCTCTTCCCATTTTTTTTCTTTTTTTCTTTTTTTTTTTGATCCTTACATGTGAAAGTCTGGATGTCTTTTGTAGAGATGTACTGATCTGCAGGATATGTTGTATTGGATCCCAAAGACAACTTCAATAAATAGGATTTGATCCCTATTGGTATCAAATCCTATTTATTCCTGAATGGACCTCAGATGTAAATATGGAAAACAACTTTTCATGGCTATAAGGAGAGAAGAGTCACATGCCATGTCCTTGCAGCTCTAAGGTAACTCCCTGCAGCATTTCATACAGTGTTTCCTTTTCTACAGCATTCTTACTGGCTAGCTCAGAATTCATTTTTGGCAATGATGGTTTCCACAGATCTTACCCTTGGAGATACAACTCTCCCTCCATTAACCTATCCTGAATGGCAGGGCAGTAAAAATTAGCCAGAGTACTGAAGAGGAACCTAAATCTGTTGTCTTTTTTAATCTAGAGCTAAGTCCAAGACAACCAGATGACAATCTGGTTTAGTCCTGTCTTGAATGATCCATGTAACTTCTTACAACTTTTTTTTCTTTTTTGCAATGACCTTTCTATAACACCACGCTTAAAAATCTAGTATTAATCAGACAGATTAAGTTGCAAATAGAAAGATGAAGGAAGGATCCAGTTGCGGGGGGGCTTGTTCTAGTGCTTGTTTTCTGTTTCTGCAGAAACAGGATCCATAAGATTTATGGATGTCTGGAGATCTCTGGGTGTGTGCAGCTATACTCCAATGCACACAATAAGTAGAAAAATTGCTGTTGCAGCCTTGGAAAAGATTACTTTTCTTCGCAATTACAATTAATTTAAACAACTGCAAGACACAAACCTGAAATCACAGCTGACAACACAGCAAATAATTAGGGGTGCTCTACCTTCTGGGATATATTCATGAGTCATATTAAATAGTTATGCACTCACATTACATAAGAATAGTTGTGTACTCCATTACATGACACTAAAAAAACCCAAACAGACAAATAACAAAACAGAGAATAATGCAATGTGCAAATATCTTTGAAAGAAAAAGAAATAAAAGCTGTAGAATAAAGAGTGCTATAAAAAGTGGTAAAACTGTTGCCAGAGATCTTGTAGCCTTTTGCACAGGTTTACAATTGTGTTTGATCCTCTTTCTTGGGTTTCTCATGGGACCCTTGTCCGGCTTTGTCGTTCTTTATTATGAGACTGACATCAGTCAGCTGGTTTGTAGCCAGTTGCACTAATAATAAACTGGCAGGGAGCTCAGAAATTACTGGAACTATTTGGTCATCTTGAAACTGAAAATGAAGGACTACTCCAAAATTCTTGAAGGCAAAAAACCCCGCTCCTAAATGCCTTTTTTATAATAACTGTTTCACAGCATAAAAAGTCTAAAAAGTTCAAATCGTTTCCATTTATTTAGTGCTATGTTGGCCTTAAAAGTTGTAAGGATTTCCAGCCAACAGAACCCATCTCCTCCAAGAGGGATTCATTTAATATTAACAAATAAAAATACATACTGTGGAGGATCCAAACCTTTAAAGCTGTCGAAATAATTTATTAAGGAGAATGACGTTTCGTACCACATTCCCTACAGGATTCTCCGTACGGGATTCTCCATTTGTCCCTTAAGGTTAATAGTCTAATGTGGAGCCACTAACAGTGTGGGTAGGCTTTTGCACCAGCTACATGAGTGTGTGACGTATTTGCATGTTTGACTGCCCCACTTGCAGGTTTTTTAAGAAATTCAGCTCTCTTTTGCTGAGGTCATTCACTTACAGCTTTCCAGTTCTAACCTCACTCCAGAGGAGTATGTAGTGACTAGCTGACTGCTTTTGAACATCTGGCTGACAAGAGCTTGCTGAAATTTGGGAGTATCTTACTAATGTTCTTGTGAAGATGGAAACACTGATACAATGTTTTTCTGTCTTCACACCTCTAGGCTTTTGGGTGGAGCTGCACATACCCTGATACAGCTTTTGCTAGTGTACTATCTTTCCATTAATTTTCTATTATTTCTGTGTGCTCAGTAAGGCATTTTGTCTCCTTTGTAAGTCTCCAAAGTAAGAACAGCAAAGCAGCCCACACATTTACACCAATTTTAGCAGAGATTTTCTATTTGGCAGCTGGAAGGCACCCCCCTCAGGTGTGAGTGTCTGGATACAGCCTGGAGCAGTCATGGCTGTACCTGTGTTATGTCCAGCTTAATCCGCCCACGATGCTCCCATCCCTCTACTGGCAGTGGGAAGTGCCCCTCTGGCATTTCCTCAGGCCAGGACACAACATGAGCTCAATATCCCTAGAGCAAGAACCAGGACATTTCACTTTTCCAGAGAGCCAGGCTGCCGAGCTGACTGCCACCACAGACTCATCCTCTTGGTGGAATGGATATCAATGGGACCACAGGAAGCCACTGATCACAGCCCAGCACACTTCATGACCTCAGGGGTACCTCAGGGGCTCAAGCAACAGTGGGTTGGTGCATGTTACTGTGCATGTTGTGTGTCAGTGGTGCCTCCTCCAAAACAGGTCAGCACCAGAATGTCTTAAGACTCCTAAAAGAGACACTATTTCTGCTTGAGTGTGCAGGTCAGTAGCTCCTCTGAGAGCCCTGATGAGCTACACAACTGACCATTCACCTGCTGGAGAGCTGTCATCAGGACTGCCAGAACAGGGACAGCTGGCAGTGAGGGGAAGCAAAAGTGGACTAGTAAGTCTAAAATGCAGTGTGATATAATGAACAAGTGATGGGGCTGACGGAGAAAGAAATGACAGAGAATGGAGTTCTGAGTCTTCCATGACTTCAGATACACTTTGGCTAAATGTTTTAAAATAAATGCGATCAAAAAATTCACAGCTTCTCTCCAGCTGTCTGTTGGCTTGAGGTTTGTGGCTCTAGTCAGTAATGAAGGCAGTGAATCGCATGGAAATTCACACAGCACGTAGAAGAGGGAAGATCTTTTAAAGCTCTGTGACCGTTTCTTACAAGTGTTTTTTAAGAGGACAGAGTGCCCTTAGTGGGTTTTTTCTTCCCCAGAAATACATGACAACATCTACACACAACAGATTATTCACCAAATTTAGCAGTTAAGCTTGGTGCATACTTTCCATGTGGTTCAAGTGCCATAAAATACTCCACAGAGAAATGCTACTGACAAATAACTAACATGCAAAGAACAAGTACATAGGGGCCCACAATGCAACGACACACAAATCCCAGAGTCTGAGTAATTTTTTGCCCAAGGAGTCAAAACAACAAACCAAGATCCACCCTAGAATGACATAGCACACTGAGGGTACTTCAGAGGTGTATTCCTGTATGAGTTATCACTGCATGAAAAAAAACCAAAACCAAACTAAACAGCACCCATACTCCCCACCCCCCACCTCCCCCCCACCACAAAAAAGGAAAAATTAAAAAAAAAAGAAAAATATAAAAAAGAGAAAAATATAAAAAAAAAAAAAGAAAAAAAGGCACTTCCCACTTACCCACTTATGTCCCACGTTTTACTTTGGAGCTCACCATTTCAGTGAGTTTTAAAAAAAGTAAATTTATTATTTCACACTCAACAATACAGCAAGCAAACTGTGATGCAGGTCCAGCTGCATCTGAATAACAGCTGCTGAAGCATACCCAGATCCTTGCATGGAAAGTGGAGTCCTGCTGTTTCTCATGGAATCTTCCCTTAACTGCCAAAATCTTTTCAAAAGCAACTTCTCCAAGGGCTGAACCAGTGCCCACTGAAAGCAAAGGGAAAGATTCCTATTGATGGCAAGCATCCCAAGTAAGCCAGAGGTCTAGACTGCCCTCGCCAGAAAATTGTTTATGTGCATTTTGATGACTTCTAAAACTTCTCTTTTTGTAGCTTTCATATGGATCTTACCATGTGATTTTTTTCCTGTCACTTCACATACTGGATAAAGTGAGGTTGATGAATTTCTATCCCTGATTCAACAAAGAACATAATTTTATCAAATTAATTTTTATGAGACCTGTTTTAGTCACGGTGCACAGGGAAGCATATCCAATGTTTAAACATTCTGCTGTCCAATGGCCTGATTTTCCCTGTATAAACACATGGGATGAAGGTAAAAGACTCAATCATGTGTTAAAGAAAACGATGTGGTGCTCTCACAATAAAACCATAGAAGCCAGGTTTTTCACAAGCTTACTCTGTGGTTGAAATTTACTTGCAGTTTGTCCTCAGAGGTAAGGATAGACATTCCAGTGCAGATCGGGATTGTGGAACGAAACAGGACAGTCTCCCGAGCTCTCAGGGAAGGTGTGGACCGATTGTGGTCACTTACATTCTCCTTTGATGCCACTAAATGGCAATTTATTACCAAGGTGCAAATCGGGTGAATAAACCTGCCTGAAAGGGGTTCATTGGGGCATGAGTTACCTATGAATGCAGACAGGAAAGGAATGAAAAAACGTGCATCTTTAGGTAAGAGGTTATTTCTGGAGAAGCTGAAGCCCATCACTTACTGCAATGGCTACGATGGGGCAGCTGGCTGCCTACACAAAGTTGTATAAACACTTGCACTCAGAGAACAAAAACTGTCCATTTCTGTTATTCTTTAACTAAACTTATTTTCTCCTAGTTCGTCGGAGTAGAAGCAGGAACAGTTCCTGCAGTTGCAACTCATATTTTCGGTGTTTTTATAGACCAAGGTTGTTTTAGGACAGATCAGTTAGTTTAGAAAAATGCAACACTCTCCTGCCACTGCATTAATAGCAAATTTTGCTACATCTTTGATACCACAACTAGTTATTCAGAGAAGAAATCATAATTAGCAGGAGTTTGGCTGTAGAGTTTACCCCTAACTTTGCACTCCTTTGGTATACAGTGTATCAAGAGGACAGACAAAATGACACTTGAACCTGAGCCAACCTGTAAAAATAGGGAGTTAGTGGCATCATAAACGCTGGAATTATTTCGAAGGCTTAATAAATCTAGTCTTAGGAACACCAGTCAAGAGTAATCTGCTCATGTCAAGTTTCACAGAGGCAGGATATATGGTATCTATTGTTGTGTATCTGGCTGTACCCTAAATAGCAGCCGTATTTCCATAACAAAGGACTTTAGTAATGCAAATCCTCCCCCTCGGGCGCAAGGATGGCAGACAGGGTAGGTGAGATTCAGCCTTCCCTTAGTGAAGAGTGTTACACCTCTATAGAGGAAATGCAGAGCAACCTTGGGCTCTTCCAAATTCCAAACACACAACTTCCAGCACAAACTGTTCCTGGAAATCATCTTCATTGTCTCTGCCACTCTGTACCAGCCAGATCCCTTGAACTCTTATGCTGGACGGTGAAGGGATGTACAAGAGTTTACTTAGGCTAACTTGGGCTCTTATTATTAAAAAAAAAAAAAAAAAAGGAAAAAAAAGGAAAAAAGAAAAATAAAAAAAAAAGTATTACTTGAAGAGAGAAATAAAAAACCATCTAACAGCCTTTCCTCTCTTCCCATGAGAGGCCTGTAATTTGAATCCCCTGTGGTAAATCGACCTTCTTTGCTCTAAGAGAAGAAGCCAGATGGGCAGTGGGGCAATGTCCCTCTTTGGTATGGCATTTGGTATCCAGCCTGGTACTCAAATGTGTAGGCATTTCCCCTCCCCTCCTATCGCAGCTGAATGACTTTGCTGTGTTGATTTGAAACGACCTGACTAATCTCAACTTCCTCTAACAGTTTAATGAAATGTCAGAAGTTAACAATGTTCACAGAATTGAAAAAAGGCCATTCAAACAATTATGAAAGGAAACACATGGACAGCAGTTTTTAAACAGTTTTGGGGCTATTGGAAATAATTCAATGAGCTTTAGCCAAGCTGCAGTACAAGCATACTTAGACGTGACCAAAAAACCCCTGCATTTTTCATCTTGTCTGTTTAATCTATTTCAGGATTACAAAAAGGAGGTATATAAGAAAAGCCATAATTAGGTAAATTTGAAGAAAAAGAGAGACCCTTCCTGCCCCTCTTGGATCATTTGGTGATTGGAAATACAAATCACAGAGCAACTGTTATGTGGCACTGGTTCCACCTCTGAAATTACAGCAGGCAGAGGTAGCAATGACCTGGCAAGTTGAGTCCTGCTCCTTTCCAAGAGCAGTTTAAGTGTTCTCAAGTGCAAAGGAATTGAATACACTGATATGGTTCCAATCTCATAGAACACCAACTCATAAGAAAAAGCTTATGCTGTACTCCCCCATTAAGCACAGTACAAAGGGCTAAATCAAACACATTAGTGCTTTGTCTATCACTAGTATTTTACTTCCTATTAAGAGAAGTTATTGAAAAATCTACTAAAATAGCATATTTTTTACTGAAGACAGCTCCCAGATTTTGTGACTTGCCCACAGGAATTATTTTTTGCTTCCAGCTGAAGGAAAGAGAGACACTATCTTGTTGGTAGCAGTACCAGTTACTGCCAAGCACTAATCCTTCTCCCATTATTAATTTTTCCTCAGGTAGGAAAAATTCATACCTGTTATAGAGGTGACAGATGCTTAGTGCAGTTTTCCTCTGAAGCACAACATCCTGTAAGGCACAAACACACTTTACAGAGGCTACCATCTCTCTCACCTCCCTCACTACCATTTTACTGCAGAACCTGGGGATTGCAGCATCAGTCTGGCTCTTGTACACAGGAGTCTCTAGGACTTCACATAGTGCAGACTGTACATCCTAGCTTTGACTGTCTCAGTATTCCAGGAAGTCTCTCCTCCTTCCCATCACAGCTCTGGCTGTGATGTAACTCAGTTATGCTGCTGCTGCCTCTCAGCTTTCCAGGCATCCATGGATGGATGGATATAAATTTTGATTAGTAAACTCTGCAAAAGAGTTTAATCAGCCTTAGGGCTGACTACATATCCTTGCAGGCTCATTAACACTTGCCCAGAGTCCTGCGCTCAAAGCTGGGAGATGCCAGGTTAGAGCAGTAATGGGGAACCAACTGCTCTGGCAACCTTCAGACTCTCAAGCTGACTCCCTATGGAAAAAAAGGTTCCATGAGCAAGTAAAAGAAGACAATCCTTGTGCAGAAACCTGGTGGAGAAGGGAGCAGCCTGAAGGTTGAGCAGGCAAGCTATCAACACAACAGAGTTCAGTGCTGCAAGCAAATGCCATTATCTTCACGTATTTTTGCACAAGGGGTTGGAAAGGCTGAACATCTAAGAAAACAGGCAATGTTACATAAAATATCCTTCCTGAGATACTCTGTTTACATGACACAATGTTTGAATCCCAAATGCTCATATTTGCTGCACAGGTCTTTTGAACTACATGATTTAAGACATTAGCATTACATTGCCAATCCAGACAGAAAGGGAAAAAGTTATTTGTAGGAACAGATGCAGCTGTGAGAGACTGGAAGAACAAAGGAAAAACTGAGAGTCAGTAAACATAGGAGAAATTATGAAGACCACTAGAAGCTGGAAGGAAGACTCTGGGCCACAAAAACTTTACAAAATGATGGCAGGCCATTACAGAGAAGGCAATGAGATTAGTACAAGCATATAGGGAAGGTAGTTCTTTCTTGTGTCCTAAGAGAAGACAGACTTATAAGCCATAGCATCTGTCCTTGTCTTTAGAAAAGAATTCTGTTCATCACAACACTCCCACTGAAAAACTAATCCCTTGGCATCAGTGCTCAAAGTGTGTAATAACCTACAGACGTGTCCACAAATTCACCACACAGGCATGTCCACAACTGCTCTTGGAGCTTCCTGGGAATTCCCCTGGCTACTTATGCTTTGGCAATGTTTGAAGGTCGTGCTGGGTTAACGCCTTATGTATCCTGAGATCTGGATTTTAGCATGATGGTATCAGCACAGAGGACTGACTGCAGCTGCTCACACCTCATGCAACAAAAATTTCAGTTTGCATCACTGAGTTATCACATAAAATGGAGGGATGGATTGTCAGAGTGCACTGAGTTAGGGATGGTGCCAAACAAGGAGCCTGGAACTGTTAGGTAGAAAACCTTAGATTCTTAGTCAATGCCCAGAGCCAGAAGTGTTTCACCTCACAGCTTACTTCAGCAAAATTCAAGTGCAAAGACATAATTCAGTATTTCCAGCAGAAATTATTTTTCTTCTGTGAGAAGGTAATAAATTACATCTCACAACACATGACTGGATCAATGTATTGCATTCTTTGCTTTGCTAAACTACATGATGATATCCTGGAACACAAAATCTAAGGAAGTGAAATCAGCTGGCCATCACTGCAGATGAAGTGTGTATTTGTAAACAACTACATTTTGTACTTGCACAAAAAAAGACACTGCAATCTACTTCTGGTGTTTTAGGGCATTTATGTTTCCATTAAATGTTAAGATATTATTTAACTCAGGATGCTGACAAGGAAGAGAATCCCTGAAAATGCCAATCTACTTACACACTCCTGACTTTCCTCTCATGCTTGTGAAAATCTCAACTGCATGTAGTAAAGTTAAAAAACACTTTCTTATAAGAAAGTGTGCTTATGGAAATGACAGTGTAATGAAATATTTGCTATCACTCTAATTTTTACCAGTTTGTAATTCAAATAAAAAGGTTTTTACAGGCTTGTATAAATAAACAGTGCAGCAACACAGAGCTCAAAGTGTCTTCTATAAATGTTCTGAATAATTTCCTTCTAAATTTTAACTCAGTCATTGTACATTGCATAACTGAAAAAAAGAGATGCAATGAGGACACTTCACCAAGAATTCTGTCTTTCTTAGGAATTTCTGTTGACTACTAGATCCTAACAGAATTTAATTCTACTAAAATCAATGGGTATTTTACTATCAGCTTCAATGACAAGGATATAAAAAAGGAATCATATTCAAATAGAACATGGAAGGCTATAATAAAATTTAATTAGCTGCACCCATCAGGGCTTGTACTAAATTAAGCACTGAACCTATAATAAATAAGCACAAGAGCCTAATGTGAATAAGCCAACAATAATAGGAAATCTGTATCTTTTGTTCTTTCCTTTTGATTTTGAAGTACTTCTCTTGTAAGAGTCTACACAGGACAAAAGGAAAATTACCAGGATGGGGCAGATAGTTCTCTCTAAAACACAACAGATGATGGATGTATTCTCCAATTCTGATTTAAAGGCACAGAAAAATTCACAACAAAAGAACAACCGGAAATAATCACTGTATTCTGCAATAGTATTCCAAACCCATATAATCTCGTATTTCATACAAATCAAAGGATAGTTAGGAAAGTGAGTGTCCTTTACACAGTTTGAGGAGCCCAAATAAAACAAATAGATTTACATTATCACTAAAAAAATTCACATAATTTTCCAGAGAAGTATGGTAATAACCTAGGTTATGTTTTTCACTGTCTTTCTGATGAAAATATGAACTCTTCCACTGCAATGTAATTATCTTTCCCAACTCCTACTTCACAAATATTGCACCACTCCAACCTTTTTCTTCTTTTACTTACTTTGGAATTCAGTATTGCTCAGAGTTCTCTTTCAATTATTCTACATTTGTTGATTATTTTAATGCACTGAAAATCTGCACAAAGAGGAGTTTCTACTCTCTCTCCAACCACAAAAATTACATTCCACTAGTGTCTGGCAACTTAATTACTGTGTGTTTTGGATTAAAACACAGAGTTACAGCAGGTAGATGAAGGAAGGCGTCTATGTACTTATGCATGTACACCCTCTTAATTTGTAAACAAGAATTTAAAAAAACCCAAACAACTCCATAACAAAATCTTCCCAGATTCTCCCAGCTTCTGTTAAAAATTATTTAAAACTTAAATTCTTTCCCTTCATCCATGATTCTGAAGACTGCTGGCTTTGTCTCTCTGCTTACATCCAAAATGTGTAGTAGTAGTGGGAGACCACCAGAGGAAGACCCTGCAAGGGCAGGCCTGTGATGAACAAATGCTGTGTACACCATACATCCATAAAAACCACATGCAACTCCTGACAAGACAACTGCACAGTACATAATAGCCCAGTAACAGAGTTGAACTGAGGTCAAGCCTGGAATTACTGATTTTAATTGTCTTCTTCTAATTTTTTTTATCCTCCTGGCTTTTTTGTATTGTAAGATCACAAGTAAGTTGTGTACATATTGGTTCTGAATAAAACACTGAAACATGAGTTTATTGTTTCTCGTTGTTGGAATTTCCTAGAGGAAAAATATTGCCAAAACAATTTAATAGCGTATTCAAAATTAAGAGTGCATTTTGACCCAAGTGACTATAAATTAACCTAAAAAAAAGAAGAAAGACAATAAATTCTTCATTTTCCAAAAAAATCAGGAAAATAACTGCAACAAAAGAGCATTTCAAAGAGTCAGTGAACAATACTGAGAAAGCATGTCTGCTAATCAAGGTAAGGACAGTTCATTTGGAGGAAAGATTTCCACAGCTTGAGGCTGGAAGCTTTGTGTTTGGAGAAATGTGCTGTAAAATATTAAAATATTTGAATGTCGTTAATTTTTGATTCACCTTCAACAAAACCAGGAGAATTGTATCACTCAAATGTGAACCATTTCACTTCTCATAAGATTTCATGTGATTTCAGTGAAGCAAGACATGTTTCCTGTAAAACACTTGAATGATGTGTTTTGAATTTGTTTCAAAGGTGAAGCTTTTCCCAAGATCCCCACATTGAGGACGGTCCTCATGTGTTGCTCAGCCTCACAGTGTTGCTCAAGGCTGTTGCCAAATATCACAGTACCAATTGTGACAACCACGGGAGAAAGGGGAGTTTTCACAATAGGAATTGTGCAATCAGATTAGCCAGTCCAAGGAGGATTATAGAGATGTGAATAATCAGTGCGGGCCACGTCAGCTGCCCAGCACGGTGCAGGGAGATCATGTAAATGAGTGATGGATATACGAACACAAAGGCCAGACCACATGTTGCTCCAGAGTATCTGAGGAAAGAGGGGATGAAAAAAGAAAAAAAAGAATGAATGCTTTGCCTTTATTCTTATTATTGTTGTCATTTCCCCCCGCCAAACAAATGAACAATCTGGATGAATACTGACTATCTGCAATTGCTAACAGAAACACCAATTTCTGTTCCTTACTGACTTCTACCTCCTTCACTAGCACTTAATTACCACCCTCTGTGTTGTCCAGCCCCCTGCTTGCTTGTACCTGCACTCTGACATGGCTCTGTCCTTTCAGTCACACCCTGTGATGCTGTTGGGGACTAAATCCCTTACTTAAGACTTTATGTTTCTACTTTCTTTGGGGAAATTTGTCAACA
Source organism: Ammospiza nelsoni (assembly GCF_027579445.1). Classification (NCBI taxonomy): domain Eukaryota; kingdom Metazoa; phylum Chordata; class Aves; order Passeriformes; family Passerellidae; genus Ammospiza; species Ammospiza nelsoni. The sequence goes on along the minus strand of NC_080669.1, from coordinate 54,470,161 downwards.
TGCAACAGAAAGAGTCTGGACAGCGCATCCTCTGTTACACATCCTTTACTGTCAGAACTGCAAACCTCCTTGCAGCCCACCATCTGAGAACACATATTAAAGCATTTAAATATAGAAATGTTCCTGAATCTGCAATTCTTATTTTAATTTATTTAATGAGCTTCTAGCAAATCATTCTTCAGACCTAAAAGGAACAACATGCCCTTCGGGTTACATGATCAACCACAGCAAGGGAAACATTTAACTACTCTTTTTCTAACCCATCCCTTGCTTACAAAAATGTTCTCATTATTTTCACCTACTAAGCAGCCAAATGTTATTAAGTAACAACATATTTTGTTTCATATATTTGAACACTCATTTCCAAGGAATGATCAGTCTAACTAGCAAGCATGCATGTTAGACTGTAAAAGGACAATTTATCTGCTGGAAATCCACTGTTCAACGTGTTTCGTTACTATGCACATTATAGACAAATCAGGTAAGCACCAGTTTGCAAACAGAGATATGTATTGCACAATGTTTAACCAAATTAGGCATCAGGAAGAAATTCTCTCCTGGCAGGGTGCTGAGACATTGGAATAGGTTGCCTAGGAAAGCTGTGGATGTCATGTCCCTGGAAATGTTCAAGGCTGGGTAGGACGGGACTCTGAGCAACCTGGTCTAGCAGCAGGTGTTCCTTGCCCATGGCAAGAGGTTGGAACCAGATGAGGTTCAAGGTCTCTTTCAACCTTACAGTCCATTCTAGCATTCTAAGAGTCTATGATGACAATTTACTTGACCATCTCTATTACTGGAATACAAAAAAAATTTACTACAAGAAGAGACAGAAGAAAAAGAGGAAATGGGAAAAACCCTCAAAGATCAGCCACTGAGCAAAAGAAAGTTATTTTGCTACTTTGGTCAGACCCAAACCTGTCATTCTGGTTTTATAATTACAGATTTCGGTATTTTTAAACACCTCCTTCTCCTGGTTGCTTTAGGAAAGATGCAAACCAAGAATAAATGACAATGCATATAAATATGTTGACGTCAAACATAGCAAAGTATGACTTCCTTATTATTTCCTCTAATATTTTCTAATTATAGAAATCCTACCTTTTCATCAACATAGTAAATTTAAGATATCATTTAGAGACACGTTGATGCCACTTGCTTTCTTGGATTTTTATTATGGACCTTCAACCCATGTTCCAATGGTCTTAATACAAAACAGAAACTTGAGAGAAGAACACAGTAACAAAGCAACTCATCTTCTGGCACCATACTCTCTTATGAGTACAGTTACAAGGTCCTAAAGTACACCTCCAATAAAACTCAACCACCTCAGACACAGAGGCAGAATAACAGATGTCAGAACTTTGCCAGCTGATTGTTTACACATCAAATAGTTATTTGCAACTTAAGAAGGCACAAGCTTCACAAAATATAAAGGTACAATTATTAGTGCTCTTTTTCAACATCAAGACACAAACATAGTAACACCACAGGGAAGCTCACTGCAAACAAACAACACTCACCTTATGATACCTCCTATATTTGGATAAAATCTTGCCATTGCTACTCCAGCTCCTACAATGGCTAGGTTCAGGATAAGCACATGGAAAAGGCTACAGGAAAGTGAGGAAAGAGTGTTAACATCTGTTATATTTATTACAAAATACCACCACTGTCCTTCATTTACTCTAATATTTAACTGGTACACAAATGGTGTTTTCATTTGCATGACTCACTCTATTAAAGCTAATTAATTTCACAGCAAACATGTCATCTACTGAATAGTCAGAATGCCAATTTCTAAATATCTAGTATTTTGACTCAAGGTTTTCTTAAGGACTAAGAATGTGCAATTTGGCAATTCTTACGAAAAACATGGTACTCAGCACTCAAGTATTTCAGATGGACATTCAAATACCAAAGAAACAATACTGTATAACTTAATTCCCACAAGAAAGAATTAGCTTGTTCGCAGAACGATCTGAATTGCTCAAAGTCAACTACGGGAAACCAGAAGGAAGGCAAAGATGCATCAAGTGGAAAACATTACAAACACTATTAAAATTTGAACTCTACTGCATTTTGATAGAGGACAAACATTTAAAATGCTAGATGTCTTATAGTATATGAACTGTAATGAACTTCCTTGCTCCTACCCAATTTATGCTGAATTTTTTTGCTGAATTTGTTTTTACAAAAAATTTCCCGTTGCTTTCCTTTTGCATTAAGAATGAGAAAAAACGGAGATTTTTTATTCTGCAAAAACAGGTTTTAATGCATCAGACAAATTCAGTGCCGAGCACTGTGCAGCACAGAGCTAAGACTCAGGAAAGTATCACTTTTCCTTTTGAGAATATGAAATGTTGGCATATTTTAGCATAAGGTAAAGTCAGGAAATAGAATAAAAACCTGTGATATTTTGGTCACACAGCTGTTTCTATGAAGGGAAAAAAGAATTTTCACAGAGGAAACATGCATACACTTACAGGTTTGTTTATTCTTCTGGAGAATATGATTTCCTAAAATATACAAAACCTGTAAGTCAAGGCCAATTTTTTCTTCACTGTAGAAAGTATGTGTATTATGGAGGATCTAACTAACAAACTTTTAAAAAGTGACAGCTTCCATGGCTATGGCTGAAAGGCTGCCTGCCAGTTTCCAACTTAGGAAGAAAGATTAAAGACATAGAACAGTCTCATTAAAGTTCAGGGAAATGAAGGTAATTAAAATACAAAGGAATAATTTAAGCTACGGACTTTTTTTAACCTTCAATCTTTTAACATTTATTTTAAAAAGACAAAAAAAATTCTTCAATTTTGTACATGACATTTTAACAGTGGTGCAAGAAGTGTACATTAGAGATGAACAACTGCAGTGAGACTACAGCAGCCATTTAAGTTTTTTCTGGATATAAATCTGGTAAGACCTCATGAACAAAAAATAAAATCCCAAGAATCAGACTTCTTAGGGACCAAATGTGTACACCTTCTCTAATACTGCTAAGGAAAGCCAGTTAACTGACCTGTCCACAAAAAAGTGTCTGCCATTAAAAACTACCTCCTCTCTCCCTAGACGTGGCAGATCACAGACCTTACTATCACACAACTGAAGCAGAAAGTTTATGGACACATAAAATAACAGTACTTCTTCCATTCTCTTTTTGCTAAGATTGTTTTTTTTTTAGCAAGAGGGACTAAAACCAGGGCAGGCTGGCTAATTCAAAAATGTTCTGCAAATTTGTGCCAGTTCAGAGTATTTTAGCAGAAAACCTGAAAAATCTCTGAAGTATTTTATTCTGGCATGCTTTGAAGATGTGATTTTGTTGTTCAAAGCTGTTGTTTTAAAAAATTACTTCTAGATTCTTTTAAATTTTGAAAGCAAATAGGAGTGTCTGTATCTTTGGTGTGAAATGAAACATTTTTCAATTTCTTGATCTGGGAAAGGATTATTAGGTTGAGGGGGAGACAATGTCTTCTGGCTCATTTGAAAACTATGGTCCTCAAATGCTCAAGTCTCCAAAGCAATTCAGTACTTGTGGAGTAGTGCTTTGCAGTTTTCTCTGTCAAGATTAATCAGATTCCTCAAGAACAATACCAAAATCAGAAGGTCTGAAAAGGCTTTGCACCTATCTGTTTCAATGTGAAAGATTACATTGCACTTCTCCCCTGGAACATCCTTGCTCCTTTCTTTATCTTTTTAAACAGCCTGAGTTGTAACCATGACAGTGGACAACTGGTATTTAACCAGCAAATCCTTTCTTTTACCTAGGCAGATAGTCACAGCTCAGCTCAGCTCATCTCCAGGGTGGGGAAAAAGTCGTGATCTTTTTGGAGAGAAAGGCATTACCATTTACCAAAAAAACCCCTACTCTTCTGAATTAAGTAAAATCTGGTACCTAGGGCTATAAGTAGCTACATTATTTGAGGCAGTACATTTCTTAGGACTCTAGAGCTCCATGCAGGTGTGTTCCAGACAGGACAAGTATTTCTTATAGCCTGTGACATTTCAATAAGTTCTGAATTGTTCAGGTTTAGCCTGACACTGGCTTACAGTAAAGTTAATGCTCACAACACACTGCAAAAAGACAGCCAGGAAACAGCATTTGGAGGCAGGGGAAAGAACCACACCATTGTTTATTACAATTATATGATGAAAAGTATTTAGAGGACATTAGAGATTAGAAAACATTCGGCCTGTTTGCGCTTAATCACCCTGGTCACATACAGTTGTTTTCTAAATGGTGTAACTTTCGTCATCATGGTCAATGGCAGCAGAGTCGGGTGGCCCATGCCAGGGCTGGACTGTCTGCCTGGGCAGCCTGGTTAGGGCTACTGCTCTGAGGCACAGGTTGGGTTGCCTGAAAGAGGCTGTAATTCACAAAGAAAGCACACCCATGGCAAGTCTTCTGTCCTCAGTCTCCATACTCTCAGCTGGGCAGTTGAAGATTCTAGCTCTTTTCTACAAAGGGAATCACTGCTCACCTGCAAAAATCCTGCAATCCCACAAAAATGGTAACGGAAAGGAGAAGGGAAAAAGATTAGAAGAAAACGCAAGCTATCTCCTAAGTATTGCTTTTTTCTCTGCTGGCAAGGTTAACCTTTCAGATTGACAGAGGGGAGAAACAACCTTGTATGCCAGAAGATTATTAAAGGGCTTGCTCCATCAAGTTCTCTCCCACTGAAGTCACTGAACAGCAGTGACCATATATATCTAATTAACTTTGGCATCCTCACAGTAAGAATCATGTCAAAAACAGTGAAACCAAACCCTAGCACAGGGGAAATTTAAAGACAGAAACTGATTTTAAATCCCTTCAAGTTTTAAGTTCTCTCAGAGGTTCGAGACTCAGCATGGAGTCACAGGATGAACACACACAATAAGGGAAATTGGAAAGCAAGGAAAGAAGAAAATCAGGATCACCCAAGTAAGAATATTTGAGAGGCTTCTGTATCTAAAAATGCATTTTCTTCCTGGAAATCTCACTCAAGTGACATTGGTCAAAAGACAATGAATCACAACCTTTAAGAGAAGCTAGGCAGAAGTCAGATGAAGAGCAGACAAGCAAACATGCATGCAAACAGAAGAAATGTATTTCACTGCATCAGAAGACATACGTTTATGGGAGAACTGGCAGGTCTGCTGGGCTACCATGGAGTAAAGGGATGACAATCATTGAAGAAAGCTAAGTGATTTTTGTCTATCAGCTTATTTAACCTCTCAGAACAGGAAAGATGTTAAAAAGTTTTAAAAAATCATCTGATGAATGTTTAAAGCAGTTTATGCACACCATATAATTAATCAAGGGAATCTCTGTCACAAATATTACTGTAAGAAAGAGCCAGTAACAATAATAAAAAATTGGCTTTCTGTACATATAAGAAGATCCAGAGTCAAGCAAGAAACAGCAGATAAAGCACATGCATCTGGCCCTAAATCAGCTGTTAAATGACGACATTACAAACATATCTCATTTTAGAAAAGAAAGCAATTACCCAATACACAGAATTTTGGCCTTCCTTAACAACACCAGGGAGAGCAAAGAGAATGAACAGTTCCTTGGGTTTTGTCCCAGTACATCACTTTGCCTGTTGTAATCCGTTTACCAGCATACATTTTGCAAAATAAAAGAAGGAATTAGGATGTCTTCTCTCATTTCTAAATCTTTTGTAGGAAGTAGAGAAAGGCTGAAGGATTTGTGGATTGAGTGCACCCTCAGCATCAAGTTGTGTATGGTGCAGTGGACATTCTGGAGGGAAGGGATGCCATCCACAGGGACCTGGACAGGGCTTGAGAGGTGGGACCCTGCAAACCTCAGGGAGCTCAGCAAGGCCAAGGGCAAGGTCCTGCACCTGCATTGGGCAATCCCAGGCACACCCACAGGCTGGGCAGAGAAGTGATGGAGAGCAGCCCTGAGGGGAGGGACTTGGGGGTGGTGGCTGATGAAAAACTCACCATGAGCCAGCAGTGAGTGCTCCCAGCCCAGAAAGCCACGGGAATCCTGGGCTGCATCCAAAGCACCATTGGCCAGCAGATGAGAGAGGAGTTCTACCCTTCTGCTCTGCTCTGCTGAGACCCCACCTGCAGCACTGCATCCAGCTCTGGGGTTCCCAGCACGATGACAAGGAGTTGTTAGAACAAGTCCAGAGGAGGGCCAGGAGGTCGGTGAGGGCTGGAGCACCCCTGCTATGAGGATGGGCTGAGCAAGCTGGGGCTGTTCAGCCTGGGGAGGAGAGGATTGTGTGGGGACCTCAGAGACACCTTCCAGTACCTGAAAGGGCCTACAGGGAAGCTGGAGAGGGATTCTCTGACAGGAACTGGAGTGACAGGGCAAGGAGGAATGGGTACACTCTGAAAGAGGGAGATTTAGGTTAAATACATGGAAGAAATTCTACTGCAAGGGTGAGGTTTCCCAGGAAAGCTATGGATGGCCCACCTCTGGAAGTGTTCAAGGCCAGTTTGGATGGGGGTCTGAGCAACGTGGTCTAGTCAAAGCTGTCCCTGCTCATAGCAGTGGGGCTGAACAAATGAACTTCAAGGTCCTTTCCAATCCAAACTACTCTATGATTCTCTGTGATGATGCCTGTAAGAAGACTGCTGTGTCTAGCACATCTACACGTGTCTTTGAGTTTAAGATAGGCAGACAAGTCACTGATACAGGTACATAAGAGCAACGAGAATCCTCTTTCTTAGAATCAAGGATGCTTTTGCTCTCCTCCTGACTGTTGGAAGACAAGACTCCCATTTCCTTTCAGATAAACCATCTCCCACTGTTCAGCTTATGTCTATTGGGAAACCTGGAGGAAAAAAAGTTACATGTTGTCTGTTTAAGCACTTATGTTTGGAGAGGCTGAGCTGCTTCATCACTCAAGACTATAGGTTAGTAGGATATACTACAGGTACACACCAAAGAGCTGTTAACAGAAAAACAGCACTACAGAATAAAAAGCATGACACAAAAGAGATGAAAATCAAGTCTTCAGACAATAAAAGCTCGTTTGAAGATGAGTATGCAGTTTCTCATAATCATCCAGTTATAATCCATGGTTTTCCAGAAAAAAATAGGATATTAAACATGATGCTACTTTTGGTAGAATTTGCCTTTCATTAGATAAAAAAATCTAGACAATAAATTCCAAACCAGGAAACTAGTATCTTGGTGCTTTATTATAATCAGTTTCAGATAAAGAAAAAGGGGTAAAACCCAGAGAATGAAATTGATCTGAGCAATACAATCACACCCAGGAAATAAAAACTATCTGGCAGCCCTGTAAATATGTGTGAGATCAAGCTATTTGCTTTAAGTTGCATCCGTACAGACTTCTATGCACTCCATTTATTAACTTAATGGGTATCTGTTAACTCCACCCACAGCAGCAGCAGGAACCCACACCTGAAAATAACTGCTGGTGTGAAGAAGCCTGGCTTTTAAAATCAGTGAGCTTCCATGTAAAGCAACCAAGAGCTTAAAACTGAAGACGGGAAAATTTCTAATGGAGACTTTGACCGAAGCAGAAGGTGTTTCTGTTACGGGGTTCTGACTTTGTTGTCTGACTTTTTTGGCAGGAAAATTATAGTCAGAAGGCAAATTTACAACATTTCTCTCACCTGCAAAGAAAACTTAACATAAGAAAGATGCATGCATGAAAAGATATGTGATTTAGCACATAGAATCACAGAGTTAAATGAGGCTAGCTTGCCAACAGAGATCCTGCTCTTTGCCTTCTTTTTCATCCTTTGGGCTCACTACTCACACAAAAATTTTCTCCAGGCATATGACCCAGGGTATTCTCCTCCATATATTCACCTCATACAGAAAAATCAAAGAGGCAAAGCACGAATTTGTACAGATCAATCTTCTTATTGCCCAAGAGCTGTTAGCCCTGATTAATGAGGATTTTGAGAAAAGATTCCAACTATATTCAACTATTAGTAGGGTGCTCATTTTCCTACACAGAAAGCTACAGAAATTAATATTTCCAAGTAGGTTGTTCAGAGTGAATCAATAGGCTCTCCAGTAAGATATCAGTCTATGTCAATAAAAGCAAAAGCTTCATATTTGTAAAACATATCCCTACAAAATCAGCTCTGGAGAAAACCGAAAATACAGAAGTTTTTCCTAGAGAGGTCATAAAGTGCTACTAAAGGAGATTTGTCATCTTAGGTGACTGGTGAGAACCAGTCATGAAGACATATTCAACAACCAGGCAGTAAATCTATACTATTCTCCCACAGACATGTTCTGTGCTTGCTACCAGCCTCCAGCAAGTCTCCACTGCATAGAAAAATACAAGGCCTGACCTTGTAAATGCACAGAAGCCAGAGCCTGAATGTTAATTTAGTGATTTCTGTGCTGTGTTTGAGACACCTGGGATGCCAGAGAGCGAGAGAGCCCATCAGCCAGAATATGGTACCTTATAGGTTGGAGAGACTTATATGGCTTCCTAGAAACCATTTTTAACTTCTCAGAAGCTTTAAATACTTTACTACAAGGAGTCTTAAAACAAAGTAAATTTAAAAATGAGTGAAGCTACCCACAGGACATCCTGGATACAAGAATCATCTGCATCATCAAATCTGTCATACCACGAAGGCTTAAAACAGCAAGCTGGAATTAACCTGAGAAGAGACTGGCACAAAGCCGTAGGTTCTAGGAGAGCCCGTGAGGTAAATGAAAACCATTCTGGTCACAGAGTAACTAGAGGGAGGAGATAGGAAAAGGCATATCCACATAATATAGAGGACAAGATTATTTCCCAGTGGCTGTGAAATCCATCTTTAGCACTTAAATAAATGGCCTTGTTTCCAACAGTAACTTGCAGCAGTTCCTAAAAATCCCAATGTTGAACTGCATACAATTCTGAGTCAAAAAAAGCAGGCATTTATTTCACTGCCTAATTTTAGGCATTCAGTTTCTAGAACCTATTTCAGGACTCAGAAGAAACCTGAAACTTGGAACAACATCTCTGCAGACCTAAACTGTTGATGCCACAGAGGAAATACACATTCCTTTCTGAGATTTTTTTTTCCCTTTCCTCCATCAACAGTAATTCACAATACAAAATAAGAAACTTGGAGATTAATGGCAACTTCTCAGCTGTGACAAATTCAGTACTCCAGTACTCCAAATATAAATGTCCTAGGTTTTATTTAAGAAACCAAACTAAAACTGAAATCTGCATCAGCTCTTCCCTGGAATACAGACACTGTACAAATGCAAGGGTGTGGCTCATCTCTGAAATTAGCATGTGAAAAGCTATTTTTATAAGCATAGCAGCAGCCCAGATAGCACAAGTAACAACTCACCCAGCTATTAGCTCTGTTTAAAAACAGATGGATGATTACTAATCAGGCATGATCAAAACAAAGATGGCATGCTGAAAGGTTAGTATTTGGAGTATATATTTTTCACAGCTTAAGGATTGCTAGATTAAATGCTCCTAGACTAAACATTTTTTTTCCCTGTACAACTTTTGTCATATAATTGCATAACCCAAAGGGAGTGTGTTGACAAAATTACTATTTATTGATAAAAGGAAGAGCTAAACTGAAAGAACCCCTCTCCCCCATTCTGCTCTGGCAAACTGTAACAGTCCTGATCTGCAGGTGTGCCCATTCACCCTGACTCTACAAACTCTGTGAAACTAGCTTATGAAATGAACCTAATGTACAAAGAAAATTCCCAAAATCTAGCCAAATTTCTGACAACAGAAAGCCAGTTAAGCAGAGTGTGCCAAACTATTGTCAAGAAACAAACTCCTTACCTTGGGTAAGCACTTCCAAAAAACTGTCTTAACAGCTGGACTCGTGCCAGATAGCCCAACAGTGGGTATACAGTCATCATTTGGAACAGCAGGAATATTCTTGCAACAAACGACATGATGTCATCACTGGGAAAGTTATCTAGAAAATTCTAAACATATAAGTAATGTTACATATCAATGGTGGCTTGTTTACATATATCTGCTGGGTTTTAATATCTATGTGCCAGAAACAATGGGACAAAACCCAAACAACTACAATTGCTAAATGAACTCCATAACATGAAAAACCCTCTCCCTCTTTTACAACTGCCTTGCCACATAATAACAACCAATTTTTGAATGTTACTAAGCTGATGTCAGTGTTAATGCTAGTATTACATAATGAATTGCTTTCTGATCTTTTGAACATCCTCAAACAATCCAGGCTGTGGAAAGGCCACCTGACCTTTTAAGCAGATGGATTCATATGCTCCTTTTATCTATCATACCATAACTACTTATTAAAAACAGTTACTTTGTGAGTAAAACTGCATTACATACAAATGAGTAAGGGATCATACACTACTAGTGGGAACATTTGAAAAAGTACTGTAAGACTTAAACATCATAGAAATATACAAACAGCTTCATAAGTACCTGAGAGAGCTAAGAAAATAAATGGGAAGGAAATCACTCATTACATGTTATTTAAATGTGGATTTCATCCTGTGAAATTATTTCAGGTGGTTAAAAAAATAATTTGTTTAACAGTGATACCAGTTCTAACTAATCCACAGTCAGAGGAAGCCTTTAAATGCCACCTTATTGCTAAATATTATGCCAGAGCTATAGAACACCTGGCATAACATGGATCCCCCACTGATAACTGCTATATCTGAAGCAATTTAGGGCGTGGAAATCAGCTTTGCCTAGAAGCAGATAAAGAGTTTTTGGCCTTTGTAGAGTATTTCATGTGGTGCTGTTATCAGAAGAACTCTGCTGGCAAGGCTCACCAGTGTCAGACTCCAGAGGTCAGACTTCAAACGTAATTGCAAGGAGGACTCCTGTCTAAACAAACTTGCTTTCACATTTTATTTCTTCTGGAATCCCAAAGAGTCACTGCACACACTTCTCAGGATTAAAGAAGCTAAAGAAATGAAAAGCTCAATTGTTCACTTTTTCATTTTGGTCCTTCATCACTTTCACAGAGTATTTATTATATGTTTGTTTTTCACCGAAATATTGGGAACCATTTGTGAATATAAATGAGATAACACAAGCATTACTCATCTGTTCGTGGTAGTGCCCACAAGGTGTCCCACCAACTGACCACAGTCAAGCACAGATGCTCCTGCCAGGGTGAATCATGAAGCAAGAAGCAGTAGCTGGGTTTTTTTTATTGCGTATTTATTAAAAGGTTAATGGACAAGTAGGGTATCTTGGCATGTATTAGGAAGAGCACTGCCAGCAGGTCGAGGTGGGTGATCCTGCCCCTCTGCTCAGCCCTGGTGAGGCACATCTTGAGTGCTGTCTCCAGTTCTGGGCTTCTCAGTGCAACAGACACGGAGCTCCTGGAGTGGAGCCTCCAGCTCAGGGCTACAAAGATGATCAAGGGACTGGAGCATCTCTCTTACAAGGAAAGGATGAGGGAGCTGGGCCTATTCCTGTTGCACCTCATCAATGTACACAGGCATCTGAAAGGAGGGTGCCAAGAGGACGGATCTGGCTCTTCTTGGTGGTGCCAAGCAATAGGACAAGAGGCAATGGGCAGAAACTGATGCACAGGAAGTTCCAACTGAAGATGAGGAAGAACTTCTTCACAGTGTGACTGACTGTGCATTAGAACAGACTGCCCACAGAGGTTCTGGAGTCTCCCTCACTGAAGATATTCCAGAACCATCTGGATGCAATCCTGTGCCATATCCTCTGGGATAGCCCTGCTTGAGTATGGAGGTTGGACCACATTACCCACTTCGGTCCCCAAAAAAACCATCTTGTGATTCCTTGAAATATATAATACAGTAAAATATCTCACCTGTTCAATACATTCTTTGGATAATGGTGGAGAAGGAAAAGATGCAAAAATTATCACTCCAACATACAGGTATGTCAGTCCAACCAGGAAGTATGCAATAGAGAGGTCTCTCACCTGAGGAAAAACAAGATTTTATTTTGGCCAGCACTTACATACAAAACCTCATAATAAGATTTCTATTTCATGTATTACTGTTACTTTTATATGCATTACTTTCTTCTGTTTACTACTATCACTTGTACATTTTTATTTTTACTTCCTACTACTTGGATGGAGACTTCAGACCTGGTTCTAATCAGATAAGAAAGCTTCAATACCCAAAGTGGACCTAGACATGTATTGTTGATCTCTCAACATACAAAAAAGGCACCATGAATGAGATATGCCAATAGATGTAGCGTGTTATTCCTGATGCATAAGTATACACTAGTTATTAAAACAAACAAGAAATCCCTTCTACTTTCTTACATTCAACTATTCCTAATAAGACCCTTGGGACACTGACACACAGAAAGCCTAGAAAGCCCTATGTTAAATTTCTTATCCTGAATAAAATCTTGCGGTCAAAGACATCAGTCTACCCAACTGCAGATGTAATACAAAGGAATTTAATCAGAGGTTTTAAGGAAAGAGTGTTGAAGCTAGGGTCCTAAATCCATATTTAACTACACTACATACACTTAAGTATGGATTTAAACACAAACTTCAAAGTTCAGTTCTGAAAATTCTGGCTATCTTTTTAAGGTATATAATATATACAAGTGTTTTCCACTGCACAAAAATAACCACAAGTTTATTACAGGAAAATGACTGGCAAAACTAATTAAGTACTTTATGAAACTAGAGAATTCACATATACATCAGACTGATCTCACAGCAATGTACTTGTTGAGTTATTCTTCTACATAAATTACTTCCTTTGGAAATAAAGAGGGAGACCATTTGTTTCTAGTTATTAGCTAACTAAATCCTGTGTAAGCTTTGTTACAGTACAAAACACTCACTACCTTACAGAAAACCATTTGTTCAGCTGCTGCTAATCATCAGCTTCTTAAAGGATTACTAGTAATGTTTCAATACATGACCCTATTTTCCCAAGACTGAGAAGCAAGTCTTACTAGCCCAGGCATAGCACCAAATTATTAGGATTATACTGGTTTCCAGACCAGAGTGATAATTATCACCTTCAGCCAGTTCACTGAACATGAGCAAAGCTTCCTCACATCTGTGCATGGGAATGTTTCCCATAGTGCTTCTTCACACTATCTTATTGACAGAAAAACATATCCTACACCATTCCAGGCTCTGCCAAGAGCAAGGCAATCCCTGAGGAAATGATAAAATACTAGATTATGAGTTGTGAGAGAAATTCAAATAGAAGCCAGTTTTTTGTGAAAGACGTGGAATCTCCTATTCATTTTGCATGTTTTTGGGGTAGAAGATTGCTGTCTCATGAGGAATATTATTTGCCTTTTAGAGGCTGATGGGAAAAAGGAATCAGCATGATTTGAACATGTTCCAGGGTCATGTTCCAGCCTTCAAGCTCCCAGCAGCTGCACACTTCTAGCTGCAAACTCTTCCTTCTGCTGACCACTTAAATGCACACGGAAGATGATTGCCTAGACTTCACTCTCCTCATACTGGCCATTGAGTAAGGACTATCAACTTTCATCAGAAGTCGAGCAGTAGCCTTTTCTTTAAATTATATGCAGAATTTCTTCTTGTGACATGAGAAGCTGTACAGATTTTTACATATCATCTACACCTTCAAAAGCACTAGTGCCCACCCACTATAAGAACTAATTTTAAGAATATTAAATATGAGCATCCATATTTCTTGCAAGTATTTATCAGTAACTTCCATTAATTGTAGGACTCAAGAGACAGAGTAACGCAGTTTTGCAAAGAGATGCAGACTCTCATCTCTTGAGGACAGGACTTGGACAATTTTTCAAAACACATCCAGTGTGTTCTGCACATCTTAATGCACATCATCTGCCAAAATCTGCTTTAAGTCCGGTATTTTCGGTGTAGTCCTGGCACATAAAAACAGTATAGTAACTCACAGTTGTTATTTGTATTCTGCCTACACATAAGTTCTAGAACCAACTGTAAAACTATTTTTGCTGTGACGGGTGCATGCAGTTGCAAGGGCAAGAAATGTGAAATAAAATTCTTACTGCTTCCTTTAGACATGAAAAATGGTAGATAGGTGGTGTGCTATTACCTCTAACAGGTACTTGCACCAGTACTAACCAGTTCATGTTTCCAGAGTTCTTAAGGGTGGTATGCTTTAATCTGCACTGAAACTAAGTGCTGAGATAATTTTGATAATTTATTTTCATAGCGTGTAACACAACAGACTATTTTCTCCAGGTGTTGTCACCATAGAAAGAGTACCCAGATTTTGATCTGAATAGCTATTAAACAAAAAATAGACAACTTGAAAACCTGAATTTATTTTTTTCTCGAACATCCATCAGCTCCCTTCCAAATACATGCTTGTGTGTGTCAGATGGTTACCTCTGTACAACAACATGAGTTTACATAACAGGAACATCTTTTGATTAATGTTCATTATTCCTCAAGAGACCTGGGTTCACTCCCTTAAGATGTTGACAGTACTGTTTAGACAGCATAATTCCAGAAAAAAAAAATCAAAGGACACATGGGGAGAGATAAAAGGACTATTTTAAGTAAGAGCAATAACTACACTTTTTTGTTTTAAATTTGATACTTGAGGCATTTACATTCACACAAAAGCAGACATTGCTGTGGTGAATGCTGCCTAAGCATAAGAATACAGCAATTATTACAGCCACAGCTTAAGAATCAAACTTGTAGAAAAAACAATGTTGGAAGCAGGAAGTATTTGTAGAATCACAGTGGGAGTCTCCAAGTAAGTATCTAAGGCAACATGCTGGTCACAGTTCATAAGGATCATAGCCTGATACCTGCCAAATCCTTCTCAAATACACCTGAAGTAACAGGCAGATTTTCAGACAGAGCTTGGAGAGCAAACTCACTGCAGTTACTTCTGACAGGGAGCTCTCCTGGTCAGATCCACAGAACAAAGAAGTGGTTAGAAGTGCTGCTGGAAGAAGAGAAAATTGGCTGATCAAGGCCGGCAGCAGCAGTAGAACAAAGGAAGAAATCAGCCTCCTAACAAAAGGATGACTGTGGAGCTAACAAAGACAGCCCTGAAAGCACAAGACATTGTATCACATCCACAGACCAGTCAGTATTCAGGTGCTGGCCAGACTTGCAGCAAAGGATTTGACATGGCACAGAGGAGGCTCTGTGGCTCAACGGACATTGCTTACATGGTGCTGCCACATGGTACTTCCAGGCCTTGATTTGCCTGCTGAATGCCATGGAAAAAACAGCTCACTTCCTTCCTCAGTACCAGTGAAAGCTACTTTGTGGAGTTGCTTCTTGGATGGAGAAGCCAGTATCAGTGCTTAGTAATGATTACCACATTTGAAATACCTTTCGATCATCCCATTTCAGATTAGTACCTTCTCAAGAGAGATGCTGACTCCCTAATATCTCAACAGGACTTTGATCTAGATCATAAAAATGACTCCACCTGCTCGTGCATCAAGGACAAGTTGTAACATTTAACTGGGTGACAAAAATAAGTACTTCACCAGGATGGATGATGCTGTGCATAATTTTGGCAGGAAACAGAAACCAATGGTATGGCACCATCAAGGGAAGCTCAGTCTGTTTACAGGGAATAAAGTGTTTCAATACTGCAGAAAGTAAGTACCATTTACAGCTCCATGCCTTCTGCAGTTAATACCTAGAGAAAAAACATCTCCCCATTCACAGCCTTTCTCCCAGGTATATCCACAAACAACTGTCGGGAGACAGCACTAGTTTATTTATGCCTGTAGATCATGGTGGGCTTGTGTAGCATCCATAGTGTTGCTCAGGGAAACTAATCACAAACACTAATCAGGAAAAAACCAACCAACCAAAACCCACACCTACCCTCCTTTCTGTGGCTGGGTTACATTTCCTATGCAAATTGTTTTTGAACCATTTGACTGACACTGTACAAAGACTTATGCTGATAAATACAAGGAGGCAGCAGCAGTGGGAGATGAGACCAGAAAGGTAAATTCTGAACTGCAGACTAAAAACCTGCTCACAGGGCTATGCTGCTGACATGTGGCTTACTCTGGTGCACTGCTCTTCTCTTCTAACACCCACACCACTGTACAGGAATAGCGGCCAGAGCACTCCTCCCCCATGTATTTTAGCTTTGGGCTGTGATGCACGCCTGTGACCAGAATGGAAGCTGCTATTGTTTTGAATTTCTGACTCCATAAGAGGAATGTTATTGTTTATCTTACTCTTCTCCAGCTCCCCAGAGAGTTGTTCTATGACCTCTACTTTCAGTAAGTTTTGCTCAAGACAAAAGCAGTGCTTTTCCAGCTTGCCAAGTTCTGTGCCTTTTGACAGAACACTGAGGGAAGTGCCATCCTAACAGGTCCATCAATAAAACAGTGAAGTTTTTATCCATGGAGTTATGTCAGTATCACCCTATCAGATATTGAGAGAAGAAAGCATCTTGTAAATATATTGGAAAACCCCCCCATGACTTATGACAGAGGGCAAGACCCCTATATATATGGAAATCTCCCACTTACTCCAGCCGCTTAGTGACATAATCACAAAACAGCTCTTCAAGAGCACAGGTACTTCATTAACATTTGCAAAGCATTTTTGAGACCTAGGTGAAAGGCTCCTGTACAGCTACAAAGAGGAAAAGCAATCTCCAGCCAAATAAAACTACTACAAGAATTACAGAGATTTGTTTTCCTTCTAGAAATCTTTCCTGCCATACTTCAAAGCTGTCCTTTCTAAGAAATTTGAACATTCTTCTGCAATGCAGAGTTTTGTCAAGGGCTTAAAAAAGCTGATTCAAATGCAGGCAGCAGTTTCTTCCACCTTCACACAGGAAAAGCAAGCTAAAGAACACTCCAGGTGCTGCTCTTTGCATCTGATTGCTTGCTCCGATGTAAACAGAGGGGGAAAATACACAGGAAAACCTTGAAGATGGAATGAGGGTATTAGCATATAGACCTGATTGCTGGAGATCTACCCTTTAGAATTTGAAAGCCACAGTTAAAGAGAAATCTTGCCCTTCTCCACATCATAAGATTTTCTTAAGGAAATCAAGAAAAAGCTTATTTAGCTTTCTTTGTCCAGACCTCCAGCTGAGAAGCCCTAAGCCCCCAGAAACCTTCCTGGAGGAGAATGCATGACTCCTTTGCAGATACATAATTCACAAGCTGGTCTTGATTCACAGGTAAAAGGAAGTAACTATGCAGACTTTTAAAGCCTAAGAGGTCATCTCATTGCATTGGTACATAATCTGTACTTCACTGTCAAATAATCAAATCTGATCTATTTTATCTGATGTGCTGTATAGGCATCTGGCTGTTAGTGGTGCTGATTCAGTAGCAGGGATAAGAGGTTCCAGAGGTTCCTTACAACCTCAAGCATTCTGGGATTCTGTGATTTCATTAGTTTTTCATACAGCTAGTATTTAAAAATCTTTTTATGTTATTGCAGGTACCTTTACAGCTAACATTTTAATGAAGTTGGACAAGAATCCTTGGAAGTAGGGAGGAAAAAATAAAATAATAAAAATAATGAAAGTAAAAGTTACTCTCAGACTCTGTGTATTGTATTTACTCCATTTGGTATTTTAAAATTGGAAGATATTAACAAAGAATGCAGTTCCATCTGGAGAAGCAGCGCTTAGCTTTTTCAAGGGTAAAGCACCAGTCCAAAGACTATGTATCACAAAGCCTCCTGATCCAGGCTTCAACTTGCAGGATTTCCTAAATTGTGCCAAGTTTCTTTATGGACTTTGACTAGAATTGTGAGACAAAGTTTTGAAGTATTACCTAGACCTCAAAACTACTGTTGAGGATTCTGCTAACATCAGTCATGTACCAAATATTTTCCACCATTTTTCATTCTAAAATTGGTCAGTTTTCATTAAGACCTACAACATAGTCAAGTCATCTGCCTCTTGTGTGCAATTTGGCCATTTAATACCAGCTTGTAAATTTGGGGTATTCCTCAGAGCTTTTATGTAATTTGTAATTTTTCTGTTACTCCCTCATAGCAAGGAAAAGAATGTGTAACTTTTTTCTTATCAAATCACAAGAAAAAAATTACTATTATCTGGCAATCTAGAATAAATAAGCACAGTCTTGTGAAGTTACTTACGTTGTTTTCTTGATTCCTGTTATTCTGAAGAAGTGTGATGACACAATTGTGGATGAAGAAGGCAAGTGTTAGAACCCCTGTGAGCTGAGGGAACAGAATTCGAAACTCTAAACAAAGAAAAAAAAAGTGTTTTTAAATTACTTCTTTGAAACAAACAATGACAAAATGCAGATGACATACAGTGCTCTGGAGGGTACTGACAAACGCATGAACCTCCACCTTGAAATGGGACAATCTATCTCATATCTGACCATAGCCAATGCAGATACTTAATCAGGAAGTGCAAGATACATGAAGACAATAGTTACTATAGAATATACTTTCCAGCAGGGCTTCTCTGATAGACTCCAACCATCAGTGATTACTAGGTTAATTTAAGATTGGTACATACGAGGTTTTCTGCTCCTCAACAGTTTAACTGGAAATCATTTGTGAAATTGGAATTGACAGCAGTGAGGCTGTATACCTACGGGTTCCTGAAGAGGGAGATGGAGGGAAGGAATCATTTACCCTGTGAACACTTCTAGTTATTAAGAAGTCTCTTATGCTACCAGAAGAAAAATTACATCTGTAGATACTTAAGAGGTTCTGCTTACAAGACAGGGCATAAAGAAAGGCAGAGCAATTTCTTATCATGCTTCACAGCATGTATGAAAAGCATTTCCTTCTTTTGGGAATAGCATTTTTCTGCTTGTTTTAATACTCAAAAGATGTTCACAAGATGGTGGTTCTCCAAGTGCTGCAAATGGTCTAGGAATTCACCAATGCATAACATCATTAGAGCACCATCTTAATTAGTATTACCTAAGAATGTACGTTCTCTTTAAAGTGCTAACAGCATTTAGAGAACCCTAAGATAGTCAGCTTCTGAAAAAGCATCCAGAAGTATAGCACAACACTCTTCAGAGGTTCACAAACCCTTACAGAACAAACCACAGAGAGCTCCATGCAAACATATTTAAAACAGACTTCTGTAAAGTGCTATGAAGTTAGGAAAGTAAACACACTCCAGGCAACTAATGAAGGGCTTATCCAAACTGAAAGAATAAGCTTTCCCTAGAGTTGGTTTCACTGTACCTTCAATATCTAATTAGCATGATGTGCTACTGACAGAATTGAGAGTGCAAGCGACTTCTGGCCTTGACTTCTAGGCTCGTTTTCCATGCACTACTTCAATCTCAATAATAAAAAGCAAACTGACAGTTTCAGAATCTCATGGAAGCTGTATTTGTATGCATTAGTTACCTGCCTTTTCTATCTCCTAGCAGTAGGAGTTTTTACCAAATTAATCAAACTACTGGGTGCTCTGTTTCTCAATGGCCTGCAGCACGTGTGTCACTACAACCCATTCTTCTCATTTGTTTCTAAGATCAGAAGAAGGGACACTATTCTAATGTTCAGGACACAGCTCCCTACAGCTAACTGGTCCTAAAATTTTGCTTATTGTAAAGGATGGGGAAAAGCCAACTAGGACCTAACCTTTGTTCTTTTAATCCAGGTTTCTTAAAAAAGAAACTTGATCTCTTTAGGCTAGCTGTTCAAGCAATACTAAATGCCTCTTGTTTATGACTATGGCATCTCACAGAGGAATTTATAACAGTAATTTGAAAAGAACAAATAGGCATCAAACAACCTTCAATAAAAACAAAAACATACTGATAGGTACTGATGGGATAAAACCAGCTAATGGGTGTTTGAAAGAGAAGAACTACTAAGATTATGACCAAAAACTTGAGATAAACTGGGAAGCACGGGAAAACTGTACTTGCAAATTATGATGAATGAGCTATTTCACTTAAGCAAGACAGTGTGTGGAGAACTTAAATCACCCTTAACAGTCAGTCTGTCTACAGTTTGTAATTTCTAATTGCTACTGAAATAGGCATGATCTGAAACACGTACAACTAGAACTTAAAGTAACATAGGTGAAACAGGTCTAAGGTAAGCTCTCTGGTATAGGATATATGTTGAAGATTCCTCTGATAGGGGCTCCTTCTCTTCTTTACTGCTAATACTGCCTGTTAACTAAGGAACATCACTGGGAAAGGGATTCCTTGCCACTTGGTCTGGAGGGATCTTTCCTCTAGTTGCCACATCAGACAGCATTTCCTCTATTTATGTCTCAGATTGTTAAAAGGTAAATGAGAGAAAAAAAAAATCCTAAACTCACCAAATATATACTTCACCACTGCATTTTAACTATCTTACCTGGTACAAAAAATTCATTCTCTGTAAACCAGTTGAATTCTAAGTGCATTCCCAGATGAGCAGCCTTTATTGTAACCAGAAAAACTAAGTAGACAACTGAAACTGTACCTGGAAAAAACAAGAGCCAAACAAATACCATGATATAGTACAAAGTATTTATGCAGGGTTTAATTTCTCCTCCATCCATCTAGTTACTAGTAGTCAAACAGTTATGGTTAGTATTCATTCCTAACAGAAGACTAGGTCTAAACTTCTTCTTCACTTGTCTTATAGGTCAGAGAGAAAAAAAGATGCACATGCACACAATGTAAACTTCCAGCAAGTTTAAATAACTTTCCGGCACTGGTGACAGCAGAGGAAGTACCCTGCCATCCCTGCTGCTGGGCACGTAGGTCTTTAGGCACAAACAGACCAATTCCAGCTTCCACTGCCAGGATTTCAATCTAAGTGGAGACTGATCATAGCACTCCAGCTATTACAATGTCCATCTAGTCACTGACTTTTGGAACCAAACAGCTCAATGGAAATTACTGCACTTATGAACTTTACATTGGGAACTAGAAGCTGATAATGACACCTCAATGCTACTGATTAAAACATTATGTTAAATGTAACTTTGGATAATCTTTATTATAATACTGGATCTGAATTCCATCTCATTGGTTAGGAGGCATCCAGCAGGCACCTGTACAGCTTAACAACTACAAATGAGATCACAGATGGGTATAATGCCTTGCTGTGTATACCTGCAGAATGGAGGGTATATGGTCTTGTTTCAGACCATTTGAAAGAGACAAGAGCAGAACAGGAACTACCTAAAAATTGAAGAAAACTGAACAACAATAATTAAGGCTACTGCAATGAACCTCATGGCCAATAATGCTGCTAGTTAGCAGAGAACAGGCTCTAAGTAAGTGAAGACAAAACCCCAGCATTTTAACCCATCAAGGTTCAAAAATAAACAGAAGGAATTATGATTTGATAGATAATCTCAAGAAATTAGGAAAATAAAATGTTCTGTATGTGAAGATCAGCTAAAAGACTCTTAGTTTCCTAAGAACCTCTGTTTCCACAGGTATCAAAATAATTAAAACTCTACTGAGATAAATTTCATCATCTCAAAATTGTCTTCCATTTTTTATTGTCTTATAAACGTCAAGGTTTACAAAAATTAAGGCAATTTTGAACACCTTCTCAATTACATAATAATCTATTGAGTAATGTGTAATTAATATTCTGGGTTTAAAATTTTTTTCTACATAAAACCCACACCTTTTGTACAGAGGCAGTATCAAGTACCCAAATTCCCGCATGGTATTTTCATTTAGTGGTTTCAGCAAGAGCAGATCCAAGCTCTGATAAAGTGTAACTATGGAACAGACGTACAAACTAGACCTTCAAATCCCTGTCCTCTACCACCTTTACAAAGCATATCCAACTTTTTCAACCTCTGATCCACATCCAGTTTTCTCTTTCTCTTCATTGTGGGCTTCAGCGCTACTCCTCAGACATCTTCTACTCCCTGAACTGTGACCAGCCCCACCCATCATGCATATGCTTTAGTCACTTTACCAGCCCCACCACCTTGGCATTCTACCTCAAGACATGTAAGCAGGAAGTCACAATTGTTTCCTATGCAGCACAGAAGAATCCACAATATTGGAAGTTGGGACAAAGAACAGAAGCAGATCATACTGACTGACTGATGTTGTAATTAATTAGTCACCTGATTGGCAGAAAATTACTTCAGATCAGAAGCAACTGCTGGTTTGAAATGTTTACCAGAGGAGGAAGAGTATACCCGACTACACCAAGGTAATATGTATCAAATGCTGCACAGTAGTATGTATAGAACCATTTGGGAAAATCTGTTGTAGATGTAAGGGAATTTGTTTCACAGTATTATCAAGCAAGAAAAAGGAAGAAAAGGAAGAAAAGGAAAGGAAGAAAAACGAACTCCCTATTACCCGTAAGATTCAAGCACAGCAGCAGACAAAGCCCTTGGGGTTAATAAACCAATCAACAACCCACTCTGGGTTGGGCTGCCACCAAAATACTGGAACAGTGGCTGGAAAGCTGCCTAATAGAAAAGGATCTGGAGACAGAAGCTGAACACGGGCTGGCAATGTGCTGACAGGTGGCCAAAAAGGCCAATGGCATCCTGGCCTGGATCAGCAATGCTGTGGCCAGCAGGGCCAGGGCAGGGATTGTCCCCCTGTGCTGAGCACTGATGAGGCTGCCCCTGTGACATGAATACTGCCAGTTTTGGGCCCCTCATGACAAGAGGATGTTTTGATGCTGGAAGTGTCTAGGGAAAGGAAATTAAGCTAATGAAGGGTGAGGAGCACAAGTGCTGTGAGGAGCAGCTGAGGGAGCCAGGGGTGTTTGTCCTGGAGAAAAGGAGGCTCAGGGGGGACCTTATCACTCTCTACAACTGCCTGAACAACTGGCTGTGGCTAGGAAAGGCCTGGTCTCTTCTCCCAGGCAACCAGTGACAGGATGAGAGGACATAGCTTCAAGCTGTGCCAGGGAATGTTCAGATTTGGAAAATGTTCTTCTCAGAACGGGTTGTCAAGCTTTGAAACAGAGTGTCCAGAGAAATTATTGAGTCACCATCCCTAGATGTATGAAATCTGCACAATGTGCAGATATATAACACGTGTGGACATGGTTTAGTGGTGGACTTGATAGTGTTGGCTTAACAGTTGCACTCAATAACCTTACAGACTTTTCCAACCTAAAAGATTTTATGATTCTACTCACTGGAGTAGTTTTCACGGTCTTCTATACACTTCAGTCACAGCAAACCAATGCTTTAATAGTATTTGTTACCTACCTAGGACATTAAACTTTGCAAAGAAGGATGGAGACTTCAGATTTAGCAGGGGTAGAAGAACTGCAATCAGGTAAAATGGTACTGTTTTTGATTTGTCCCACCATTCTTCAAAGAGTTCAAAACCTGTTCTGTTGCCAGATGAGAACATCACAGTCCTGTTCTGTGGTGGGTGATCACTAGCAGCACTTGGACAAATGACTGGAAGAAAGGAAAAGAAAAACATCCTCAGATGAAAAGAGTTTTACTTGCACGGAATATTCAGAATCAAGATGCCACAACTGCTGGTGTGTTTTACTACTGAGGACTGCTCAAGTGCAGTGTTCAGTATCTCAGTTCCTACCTTGTTTGTTTTTTTAAATCAGGAATTCATTGCTAAGATTCCACCGCTAGGCATCTTGCACTCGAATCTGACAGAGGTACAGTTCTCCCAGCTGAGCACAACAAAGATGATAATTTATCTGAAGCGCAAGTTGTGACACAGGATCATCCTTCAAAGTCATACACCTATAACAAGGCCTATTCAGTGCCCATGTGTACCTGCTGGAATCAAGTTATAGGAATGCTCCCTTGCATCTGGCTGCATATTTAGCATCCTAATCTGTCCCTGCACACTTCAGTGAGATCTTATCAACCAAAATTCAAGTGCACTGAAGAGCCTAAATTACTGTAAATTGCTCTAAAAACAAACTAAGGATTACAAGAAAGCTACTGTAACAACTGGCAGGTTGAAAACCCTACACTCAACAAAATCACTCTTGTCATCTTTGTGCCATGACAGGGGCAAGTACATCACTGCCAGACAACACAACACAACAAATTTAAGATGTGCTCCAGTAACAGTGCTAAGAGGTAATGCCATACTCCTCTCACATGGAGGTTGATCAATGGCAGCACCTGAACAAGTGATCAGAAAAAAATCAACCAAAAAGACCCTCTGAGGAACACATGCCTATGAAGCTCTGTGCTGAAATATAAAATTCACTGTTCTCATAATGTCTTACTTAAAATCTTGGCATCCCACAGCAGTTGATAGCCACTATCCTACATTGTCTCCATTTCCGTTCTGTCAAAAAAGGCAAAGGCATAAAAAACATTCTCATAAATTTCTTCCTTAAAACAGGATTGTTTCACAAATCTTGAAAAACACTTTTGTTCTTACTGATCTCCTTGGTAGCCCTGGATGTCCTGTCAAGAGACACTTGAACATCTGACAGCCCTTAATTTTGTGTAGCAGCTGCTTTAAATCTTCTAGTTGGTGGAGGATAGTGTGGAATATTGTCTACTTTGCTTCCAAGTTATACCTCCTGCTGCATAAGCATGGGAGAGAACAGCAAAAGCAGGAGAGAGCACAAATTGGTACCTAGCTGGTAAGGACTGTTAGAGGACCAGGATTCAACACTAGCTCAAACACAAATCAACTGGTTTTCAGAATTATTTCTCAATTCCTTTGCCCGACTCCAACATCTGTTCTCCAGAAACACAGCTGCAGCTAGTGTTACACACAGCTGCCCAGCTGGTAGTGATATGTTTCCCCATTCCTCATGCACTCAGGATAGAGAAAGCTTTCTGCTTCCTAAGAACCAGTACAGATTCAGTCACTATGACAGAGGCAGAAAAGATTCAGAGGTTGACAATGCCTGCCTTGCTTTGCTCCTGCCTTCATTCTACATTATTCTGCCTACTTAAGAACTTGGAACAGACCTATGTTCACACTTGACTGCAGTTTCTTCCCTTAGTTGTGCAAATCTCACGCTCTCCAAAAGCATAAGTAGAGGTGCAAGTAGCCTGACGCTTATTTCTTTTTTTGCACTCAGCATAAAAAAAACTGTTCTTACATAAGTTTTTTGAAGAATAATCTTGCAGCACAACTTTTGAGTAGTAAAGTTGCCCCAGTCAAGACTTTAAACAGTAAACAGAACTAAAGCGCCTCAAATTTAGGGTGTGAAAGTTAAAACTCCTTAAGGCAATTCCTCATTGTGCAACTACTGTTAAAAAGTTAACAATAACGCTTTTAAGGAGGATGTATCTGGGCGTACAGAAACTTGTAACTAGCTCTTTAATACTTATTCTCACCTCCACTTTTTAAACTTATTTTTTACTTCCCCAGTTATTCAGATCTCCAAGTGTGTGGTTATTTGTGGAAGTACAAATCCCAGATAGAAACTTGCTGTTTTTTAAGAAACACATAGTTACAACTTATGATATATGATTTATAACTGGCATGTGGTTAGGCACTGAAACATAATGATTTACCTTTAAACCCCCACCCAAAACTGGTAACACAATACTAAGTGATTCTTACCTTTGTTACTTCCATTGGTGCCAGGAACAATATCTGTTACATTAATGTCATGAACAAAGTCTGCAAAGAAGAAAATCTCACTATCAATGTCTCCATACCTGCTATTAGGCTTTCATCTGTTAACTTGACTGAAATTAAGTAAGAAAATATTTTGAAAAGTTGTATCAGAGGAACAACACAGCAGCTTTAATTCCTTCCAGACCCAAGGGAAAGTTTTCTAACTACTGTAGAAGTGTTTTAAAGTAGCTCTACACTCTATTACTTTCTTCTCAGAAGCCCTGTCCATTTATAAATTTCCAAAGACTCCCTAGTCCCAGGATTCCTGTTCTACAAGCACACCTCGACTTCTCCCAGCTACTCAATAGTATTGAACAGCAGGCCAGTGAGGAGACGCATCTTAAATCCAGCCTCTTTTGGGACACACAAAAAAAGGCATGCAAACATATCCCTAGTCCAGATAGTGTTATACAGAAAAACCTTCCCTTAATAATTTTCTAATATTTTCTTTTTCAGAAGAGGCTCTGTGGGATGCTTTTTCCATGCTTCCATGGGAAACCCTGGAAAAAGGCTAATGCTTCACTGTCGTACAGGCATCTCTAGTAGTGTTTTATTTCCAGGACACTCCTGTGCTACTTTGCTGGTATACCACACCAGTTATTTCCAAGTTTCTGCAACCTCACCTTTATAAGGGTATTGGATAGCAATTTCAGTGTATTTATGCATTACGTGTATAGATACACACAGAAAATGCTCTATCAGCCTGGAAACTGCATTAGTTTCCAGGCTGATAGAGGTGATTACGTGTCACTGGTTAGATTTTGCTTCTGTCACTGGTTAAGTTTTATTTCTGTTGCACATGGGCATGTTATGTACAGAAAATCAAATGGGGTAGTTGGCTTCAGGTTTTTTAAATGCAATTAACAGCAGCTTGTTTCTCATAGAGAAAGCAAAAGGCCTTGTGGCAAGAAAACTGTTTCCTCCTTCTTTATTTTGATTTATGACACGCTAAATCACAAATAGGTTTCTCATACTCACTTCTACTAGTTTGGAGTATACAAAAATCAGAATATTTAACTAAAATCACAATTTTGTGTTCTTAATTTAAAAAAAAAGTACCTAGTGAGAAGCCACGAAAATTAATAGCTCTTACAGAATTAAAGCACTTTCAGATTTGTTACAGATGTCAACTTGTGTTTCTTCTGTATTTAAAAAGCAGTTTAGGACTAGCAATTTAATTTGTGGATGTGATTTTTTCCGATTAAACAGAAACTGAACAAGACCATGCAACACCATGTCAAAGCCATGATATTGCACTCAGCTAACAATTCTTGCATTCTTTCTGTATTACAGATTTCTAGACTATCTTCCCGCAGAAAATAAATTTTTCCCCACCTAAACTGTATGTGCAGATGCTTTTGTATGAGAATTAAAGAAAATATAAGCTGCTGCTGAACACTTAGAGTACTTACTGAATTCCTGCTTAGAATACTTAGAAACACGTGGTTGGAAGATGCCACTGTGTCAAACCTACATCATATTATGCATTTTATTACCTAGTAATTAAGTATGAATGTTAGGACAAGAAACCAGTGATTGTCATCCTAGACCAAACAACTTAAATAAGAAATCCAAACAAACAGAGGTAAGGGATAAAGTAACATGCCAGTCCCACGGAAAAGCACGACTTTTTCCTACAAAATAAGACCTTCTCACCATTTTAAATTTTATTTATGCCATTTATAATAATAATAATGCCATTTATTAGAACTGGCATTATTTAATTTAGAATAATTTAAGATTAAAGTGGTAAACTTTAAAAAAAAATCCCCAAGGTCTAAAATGAAACATCTGTAACAACATATAAATTAGGTCAGCTATAAAATTCATCAGTCACTAACCAACACAGTAAAGTACGTCCTATAGGGATGATGGGAATTCTAATGAAACACTGTTTAACAGGCTACTATCTTTGCTGTTATTTGCCTCAGAAAAAACCTTCAAAACAGAGTATTTTAAATCTTAGCCAACCTAGTCAATACTATGAGTCAGATTTTCAAAGCTCTCAATTCCATCACCAATTCCCACAACTCTACATTGATTACACACACAAATGCTTGTGTGCCTGTGCAGGTACCAGGGTATAAAAACCCAACATGTTTTATTTTGTAGCAATGCCACACTAAGAATCATTTTTACTGCAATAGAGTTCATTGTTTCTTCATAGATGCTTGCAAAAACTTCCTATACGGCAATATTTTACATGTGTTTGTTGAAATCTATAATGAAACTGGTTTTTTTTCCATTATCCTGAATAATTTCAACAGCCTAGTCTGTTATATGGCTGTTCAAATAGATACACCCATGCAAACAAAGGGGGAGTGAAAATAGAGTGGAAACAAGCAGCCAGATTTAGGTTGTTTAAACTATACCGAGAAAACTACACTTTTGAGAGAGAAATTGAAAAGTAGCTTTGACAACACAGAGGACTTTGCCTGTACCACCACACATAGTTACTTAGTCTCAATTGATTTTTCACGCAATGTAGCAGGAAAATCAAGATTACATAAAGTGGACAATCCTTTTCCAGTATAAGGCAGTCTTGATCTTTACAAAGGATTGCAGTAAAACTTATACAAAAATGTATACTTACTGTATATAAATTTCCCTGTGTTGAACAGAAAGTTGGACATAAGTACCCAATAAACAACCATGGCTCCAACAAGTGATACCATAGAAAATAAGAGGCTTGTCCATTGACCAAAGGATCCAAAGTAATACTTGCAAACATCTGGGAATTCCCAGTTTGAGGTATCTGTTAAAGCTGAAAAAGACACAAAACCCAAAAATATATCTAAACAAAACATTACATTAGAGTCAGTAGAACTATTCCAGTAGAACTATTCAGGACAAAATGTGGGGTTTTTTAAGAATACTCTGACACACATTCACAGTGATTTCAAGGACTAAGAATATTGCCAGTAACTTTAAAATATAGCACTCATTAAGTGTTTGAGTGAAGAAGTCTAAAGTAGACACTTTTACTGTGGCCATACTACTATTTTGAATATTTTCAGAAGCACTGAAATAAAAATGCCACCGTGCATTTGCAGCTAAAGCCTTTTGCAGAAGTTATGGCAAAGTAGACCAGATCATGAACTATTCCTCAACCTATTCCTCTGCCCTGAAATGAGTTCAGTAACAAACTGACAAAGGTCTTAATGATCTTTATTTCTGTACTACGGATTTCTAGTGAGATCCACAAAAGCACCAACCAAAGAAGAGCCCCAAGGTGAGTTTTGAACAACAGAAGTACATTCTAATTAGAGCCACTGTCAGTGACTGCTTCAGCTGCTGATAGTACTGAGAGGGCTCTTCAACACAGAATACACACAATATTAGGGTAATACAGGCACACAACACAAAGGGATACAGCTACAGCCTATGCTGCTCCACTGTGCAAGTTGATCAGACGTGTAGAGAACTGGACAGTGCTTATAGAGAAAAGATGCCTCTACCTCCCAAAGTTCCCAAAAACTTAGTAAGTAGACAATTGAAATCCTGCTTGAGAAGAGGCTGTGTTCGGCTATAATACCTAGGTCCTAAGAAACTGAAGTAATACCTAATGAGGGAAGACAGTCATTTAGCACACAGACCTTAGACACAGACTACTAAAAATAGAGATATTCAAAGAACAGCTTTTATTTGCAAGTCAGGTCTAACATATAGTGAAAGACACATACAAACAGAATCTAATACATATTGGTATTTCACACTTAAAATATTTGCACAATGAAGCTTTGGATTTCTTACGTATCATTTGCCGTGATTTCACAACTCTGTAACAGCAATAAAGAGTCAAAATGCCCATCAGTAAGATGAGAATAATTCCAGAAGTGAAGCCTGCCTGTTAAGAGGGAGAAATACAGTTCATTTTATTTGTGAATATACTAGAAAAAAAGAACAGTAAGCCATGCTGCCAAACATTTTCATATGCATACATTTTTCATATTTTACCTGTTTTATTCCCCATGGGATACTTAATATGGATGTACCCATCATGGTATTCCATATCATAAATCTAGAAAGAAAAAATCCAGTGAATATTTTAAGAACCAGTCTTACTTCACGCTGCCATCTTAGTTAACAAGAGTTATGTTGTTAATATAGAACATTCAATAATCATGCATTTTCTGGCTATTATAGGGCAAGGTATTTAACATACATTGTCACTAGACTGGAGTTTTTACCATAGCCATCTGTGCAACTGTCAACTTTAAAAGCAGTTCCTAATGGACTGTACACATAGATTTCATCAGGAGCTGGGAGGACATGGTCAGGAGCAATCTAACAAATGGATAAAAAACAAGATTTATTAGCAACATCAATGTAACTAAAATGTAACTAATTGTCCTAAATACAGCAAGTCAACTCCTGTAAGTCATGGGAAATTACAAAAAAAAAAAAAAGAAAGAGAAAAGCAATAGAAGGTTGTACTATGCTAATTCTCTTCCTGGGGGGAAAAGACCAACAAACAGTTGATAGAATTTCTAGCTAGATAGCTAGAAAAATGCGTTTTTCTTCTGCGAAATGTGTGTAAGCACACAATGAACAGATCATGCTAGCTCAACAGTTCAGTTATTGCAGCTAGCCACTGATTTAATCTTATAGGTGGGAGAAATCTGGGCAGCCTGGATCACTGTTATAAAATTAATGCTGTTTGTATATTTTCTTTTAATGGTGAAGGCATTGCACAAGAAGTAAATAACAGCTTGTGATAAAACAAAACCTTCTGAAGGCACTCAGCTACTACATACTTCATTCAAAGCAAACTGCAGAACAATTCTCCCCCAACCTTTATTTCTGCAGCTTATATAAATCCAGGCTGTGTAAGACCCAACATGCCAGAGGCCACCTACTTAATGAGGCCCTGTCTTTGCCTTACCAATGCCCTGTCTGCAGGGGATGTGAGCCTGCTGTAGTAATGAATCCGCTTATTCATGGCTGAAGCTTCATCAGTGACTCTTTGCATGTCATCATTCACACTTACTATGTTTGTGGGCTCCACGTGAAATGGTCTAAAGGAGGGGAAAAAAAGGGAAGAAAGAAAAACCCTTAAAATCATGGAACACAAGATACAACTCAAGAGAGCAACTCAGCAATACTCAGGATGGTTTTGTCATTCATTGACACAGGGCAAATGACAAAATATCAATGCCATTGAGGGAATTTGCCATCTGTGAAAGAACGGTGAGTTTATATACATATTAAAATGGCCTCCAGCCCAGATTCTGTGGAGCAACTTAACATCAGACCTAATATCCAGCTGTTAGTTTTCAACAATGAATCACACAGAGAAATACATGTTAATGAGCTTGGGCAAGCTTATTAGTGCTTTTAACTGGTGTTGCCAGAACTGGTGATGAGGAACAGAGGTAGAAACAGAAAGTGTTGAGAATGCAGAAGCAGAAAGCACAGAAAGAGGAATGAGCGGTGGCAGTGATGACCACATATGAAAAGATTAGGAACTACTAATCTATCTGAAAACACTATATGGAATTGTGTGGGGAAGGAACCAAGCCCAAATAAATCCATGTGGTCATATATATTTTGAAGTCAAGGCAACGGGGAATGGACTATGTCTCCCTTTCCTCTACTCAGCCTGAGGCATGTTCACAGGCCTGTTCACAGCTGCTGAAGGAGAAAACAGGAACATCGCATGCCTCTCATTTTCTCTGCATACACAGAGGTACAGAGCAAGCACAGTGAAAGCTGCTGCAAAAGCTACACCACCATACATCTTCATGCAAGAGCACTACCAGACAAATGTGTCCGAATCATGATATTGCTAAATTTTTTTTCTAACTCAAGTATAATTTACTTCCATATTATGCTCTTGCTTAAAAACAACATTGACTCCTAGCACTGAGAGGCTAATTTCTCAAACAAGACAGAGGACACTGTTGTCCTCTAAGCCTTAATACATCAGCTTTTTTTTTCTTTCAGCAGTAATTTACTTTCTAAAACTACCACAACAGCTTTCTGATCTTCCTCTTCCAGGTTGCTGTTTAAATCATTCATAAAGCCATAGAAGCAGAGATCACAACTAACTTCCCACCACTAACAACAGAGACTAGGTCAGCAATAAAGCCATGCCATTTATTCTGTAATATGAGCAAAATCTATTTGAATTTACTGTTTTTCAATACCCATTTCTGTATCAGACTACAAAGGAACTTGGGCAAGCCCTCCAACCCCAGCTCTCAATAACATCCATATAAAACTTCCCATTCTTTTTCCCAATTAATCATTTACTCATTTGTACTATGACACCTACATGTTATCTGTAAGGAAGATAAGAAATACAGTCCTGAAGTTCTTTGCTCTTTGTAAGACAGGAAGATAGGTTCCTATTCCTGTCTGCTTAAGGGGAGACAGTAGGTGGGAGTATCTATGAAAGTAAGAAAATCTGACTCACAAAAGGCAGAAATAGAGAATACAAACTTCTATCTCCACAAATTCATTCTTTCTTTTATCTTAATTAATTCTTACCTATTCCTTCATCATGGAAAAAAAGGCTTAGATTTGTTGTCTCCTACTTACTGAAATGAAAATGAACACTTTTAAATTTTTAAAACATTCTCAATTGACTCTTCTTCCTATGATTATGACATAATGGGGAAAATACGTGTTTTATGTGTGTGCTTTTGTGGTGTTCTTATAAACAATTTAGAAAGATATCTCAATTTAACAGAAATAAATTTTAAGCAATAGCTTTACTACTCAAAACACAGGCACATGCAGCCAACTCACTCCACATGTAGGTAATATACAAAAATACTCATGGACCTTCAGTTCCAAAGGACTTTACTCATTTTATCTTATAATTTATTAGGCTGAGCAAATCATTGGACACAGCTAAAAAATATTTCACTAGAAGACCTGTAAAATAAAGACTGTAGTCATGAAAACATGAAAAGTAACTTGTATAAACTTGTTTAAATGCTGCTGCAACTCTAGTCAGCCCTCTGCTATTTTCTTTATGGATTGCTGACATGCACTATATTTAGAACACTTAAGTGTTTTGCTAATTATACAGCAGCTACATAGTGTGAAGACCTTCCTCTCTTTCCTCATCTCCATTTAATATTATTAGTATATCCCCATGAACTTTCACTGCAACTGTGGAAAGGTTACAGTGAGACCAAGTCCACGTTTTGGTTAAAAGTGAGTAGGCAGATCTGTGACAAAGATTTCTTTCAAAATGGTGTTCAACAATTCCTAGCACAGATGTTAAAGAAAATTCTTCCAGAGTGTAAAACAGTCAGAGATTATTTTCTAAAGCAATGCAGGTGAAATCCAAGGATGATTTTAAAATTAAAGTAACAGAAAATATGCATACAACATCCTATTTTGTGGGGAAAGCAGTGTTGTCAATGACCAAACAAATATAAAGAAAATAAATTATGTGTAGTACAAACCTATCTGTAGATAAAAAATTGTTTAAAGAAAGACATTTCATCTTCTTCAGAATTATGAACAGAATCTGGATTAAACAAGCAACTTATGGTCTAGCACAAAACAAAAGGGTATGATCCAGAATCTAACCTATGGGTGAGGAAAAGAAAAAAAAATTAAACAATCCCTATGAAATTGTATGTACCTATAGCTCCTGCTTCCTGACTAGAGGGGTTTATTGTTGCCAGTACTTTGGCTACTTCCCCTCTTGATCCCTGCTACTGTGCATCTGTTGAGAATTAAAATTATGTAGAGCACCACTTAATTGGATTTCTTCCAGGGTACCACTGCACCACCAGCCCTGCTGAGAAAGTGACCACCAAAACATACTGACCACCAAACAATTTTATGTTATTTGCAGATCTCTTTGGAAACATCAATCAGACTTAGAAGCTGTGTGAGCAGGCTGGGAGGCCTGCTACTTACCTACCCTGATCTCCACTAGGAGAGGGTAGCATCCTGGTCAGGATGAAGGTCAAGGTATTGCTCCCAGCAATACCTATACAAAACAATGGTTGTAGGCCATACTCAAACGGGAGTCTGAGAAGCTCTCTCAGGGACGCAAAGAAGCTCTCAAAGACTGAGATTTTCAAAGCCCAAAGCAGGTAGGATATAATCTGGGATATATTTTGAAAAACTCTATTTAGAGACCTTATGTCTAGCAGGCAAGCACCAGCAAGTATTAGCAAGCACATACCAGTATCAGCAGCTACAACACATTCCTATAAAAAAAATCTGATTTATACAAGCAATTATATCCTATCTCTCATGGGGCAAAATGCTTGTGAAAAGAATGTTGGACAATGTGATCTGGGGGAAGGGGAGAAATTACATAACTGTGATTATGATGTGAAACAATGCAGACAATTTCCATGCACTGAGATAAACTATAACAGCCCTTGAATTTCATACACACTGAAAGACACAATTACAATTACTGTTTCAGCAGCCAGACGGAAAAACAGTGCTCTTTTACCAGGGCAAACACACCAGGAAAACAAAGCTGTTTTCCACCAGACCATGAGAATGGACAATTTGCAGGACCTCATGCAGGACGTCCACATCTTCCATACATTACACCTGGCAGCTGTATTTTTCAGAAACCATTCCCAGAAATGGTTTCTGAAACCTACAGCTACACTCATCTTTTCTTGCTCTCACAAAACACAGTTGATTCTCTAGAGCTGGCTCAGGAAAAGAAAGAGTGCTTCTGTCAAAACTTCCTCACATTTTTAAGTTGAGTAGCAATTTTATAAGCAAAGAAAATGAAAAGAGATGCTCATGATAAGCAAAGTTCAAGCACTGGATTTGGAGAGCTAGAGGGAAGAGCATAACAAGAACACTAGTCAACTATGTAAAATTTTGTATAAGGGTGCTACATTCATCTTATGTAATTATCAGCAATGTACTACATCTTGTAGGGCAATGAAGGAGTAATACTAACACATACCTCAAGAACTTTCAGACTAAGTAATACTACTTTTCAAGTACCTTTGCTGAAGTATTTTTAAACATTGAACAACTGGTTCTTGAGATCTGATCAAAAACATGGTAAGTATTTAGCTATTACAGTATAATAGAGGTTTTTTGTACCATTATGTCTTTTAGCTCTACATGACAGTATTAATGACTTTAGACAAGCTTTTAATCTTTAAACAAATATAGAAAACCTTCTTTACAGGATGCTTTACAATTTCTTTCCTCCAAACAGACCCCTTTAGCTTACTGCAGAGATTTCTTTGACACCCCATATCAATCATTTACTTTTTAGGGATGCAATAGGATTGCTACAGAGAAATAAAGCTACGAAATTCGTACAGCTTTATTGCCTTACTGAGTTACCAAATTATTATAGGTATGCTGCAAATGACACAAGACAAACTAAGGAGTAAAACTGATTCACTGTATTGGAAACTAAGGAAAGGAGAAGAAGTAATAAGAATAGGTAGCTATTTCATAATTGGCAACTACATATCTGGATAGGAACACCAGGCACTGGAACAGGCTCTCTAGGGAACTGGCCATGGTACCAAGCCTGTCAGAGTCCAAGAAGCATTTAGACAACAGTCTCAGGTACATGATCTGATTCTTGGGGCTGTCCTGTGAAAGGCCAGGAGTTGGATATGAGGATCCATAGGGGCCTGTTCCAACTCAGGATCCTCTGTGATTACAGATATCTGTGTGCTTCTCTTAAGGAAATCTGTATCAAAGAATTCCACAAGTGACTTGGGTTTTACTTTCTAAGTCGTCTGAATTTACTGAAGTGTTAAAACAGTGTGCTTACAGTTATTTTGTAAGATCTTCATTCTCTTCGCAACACACTTTTCTTAAGTTTTTCTGCATTTATATCACCATTATAGCAATTACAGCATGAGAATGACAAGTTTCTTAAAATGTTGGATGCACTAAATATACTAAAATAACCTTTTGAAGCATAATGTCATTGCTCACACATTTTAACAAATTAGGAATCATAAGCTTTACCACACCACACTTCAATCACTATTCCTCTTTCCTGTAAAAGACAAAAGCTATTTTACTCATCACTTACCGAGAAATATGAAGGTTCTTAATTAAGGTCACAATTCTTTCCAATTAATAAGAAGCAATAATAGGAATTCACAAAAATATTGGCAAAATGGAAAAACAGAGAAAAACAGGGAAAGCAAGCAATGGTGTAAAATGATCACGTTGGTGTGGAGTGGTAAAGGCATAATGAATGCAGAAAGGATAGATTTGCACAGGTTGCCGACCTTCTCCTGTGTTAAAAGAACTTTGAAAATAAAGGGAATCAACCGCTTTTGCATTAAAAAGGCTTCTCTGCCACCTACAGACACTGTTTAATTTACAGCTGATTAATTTAACTTAATGATGCCTCCTACGTTCTGATAACCTGTGGGACTTCAAAAAAGAATAGGAAAAAAGGCAGAATGCTTGATCCCTATTTAGCAGGAGGCATTGCGGAAGTTTTTTCATATGCAAAAGAACCAGCACAAAACATCAATTGCTTCTTTGAAGGTTCAAGTATTCCTGACCGACAACTGTAGTATCTGTTGACAATGAACAGATTTAAAAAGCAGTTTGAAGAAAAAAACAAACACCCTCTTTTCCTTACAATAATCACCAATAAACCAATGCAGGAATGATATTCTACTTTTTAAAGGGAGCTACAAAATGGGAAAAACATACTGAATACTGTGAAGAAAGAAGAGCAGTAACATTCTCTTTAAAAGGATTAAAAGTGGCTTTATATTTCCCTCAAACTTGCAAAACAATACTACACAAAGTAATTTACAACACTAAAAAACAATTTGTTTATTGTTCTTATGTAAACACTGAAAAGCATTCCTTTCAAAAATCCCATATCCTCCAAGCTGCTAAGAAAACCAGATAAATATGCAAATTCCTCAAATGTCAAACAACCCAAACAAAAGTACAGAAAAGCATTAAGACAGACGAACAGTAATTAGTACAAATCACACCCAACACTTGAAGAGCTATCTCAATCAAAGCAAAGCTACCAAGCATTCACTTGAGATCTAGTTTCTCAATACCAAATTAAAAAACAGGAACAAAGTAAGAGCAAAAGCACATTGCATTGTACTACTGCATTTTCACTACTGGATACTTTAATGCCTAACAATTCTCATTCCCAGGAGCCACTATTCCCTGAAGGTTTAATGAAGAAGCCCTTAAACTGTGCACTTGCTCTGACCACGACCGACACAGACTCCAATGGCCTCTTCTTCCTTATTTACTCTTTTAAAGTGTGGGGGCTGATTGTTCTAGTACAGAAGTGAACTTCAAACTTGTTTGACCCCTCTATTGTTTCCAGGCCTTTCAGATATCCCATGCCTCCTGCCCATCATCCTTGGGCCTCTGCACACCTGGAAGGCAAACAGGCTAGGTCGTGGAAAATGAGAGAAAGAATTCAGGAGAGGACATTTAGGCAGATCTGCAGAACTGAGACTGTGAATTTGGGCACACAATCCAAGTATACACTTCTGCTTTTAGTAAGAGAGCCAAATGCCACAGGCTATGACCTTTTATGAAGCTGAGTCTCCAGACTTGAGAAATCACAGGGAAAAAAACCAACCACACAATACGGAAACAATACCTAACTTCACTTAGAAAAGTGAGTCTTAGCATTTAGGTGTTTCAAAAAACCTCTCTCATTGCTACTGCAGCATCATCACAACACCTGAAACCCACTGCTCCTCAAACAGAACACATACTTCCTCCAAAACAATTTATGTTTGATTTGCTCCCGAAAATCATACATACACATTAGCAGTCTTCTTATGACAGGAAGGGATCAGATATTCCACAAAAAGAGAAAGATTTAATTTATGTTTATTCACAGTTGCCTTTGCCACCTGCAAGTACTCTACCGTTTCCTAGCCTTTATAAACATAATTCTGTATGCTCCTAGACCTGTGCTCCCTTTGTTCCCCTGGATTCACTTAGACCCTTATCCTCCTTCCTTTACTCGCAGAGAAGAGGATGTTCATAGGCTCTCACAGCTTTCCAAAGCTGGAGGCTGACAGCATCAAAGCACTATCCTCAAGAGCTTTTCATTTGCCGAAGCAGCCACTGACAACAGGATTTTGTATGCAACAGTGCCATCTTCAGTTCTTTCAGGAAACTGCATTACTGAAATATGATTGATGCAAATAGGAAAAAATTAACCATAAATTGGTCCAAGAGGTGCTACAGTGCTATTCCTTCACCTAAAAATGGAAAGCTGATGCCTTCAGCTAGTATTAGGAGGGCAGTCCCATTCTGATCTCAGTTTTGGTTCTACAACCAGCCCACAAAAAGTCTTAACTGCAGCACAGGAAGTCCTTCATTCCAAACCCCAATGTTAAACTCTTAAGAAAACATGTAAAATAACAACTTAGCTAGAGTTACTATTTTTGACGGCACAGTAATAATGCTGGACTGAGGAGTTTTTCACATTTGCTCATTCTCAGAAAGCACTACACTTTTTCTTAAAAGGCAGTAAAGGTCAGCTCACTTAGTACTAGCAAATAATGTATTTTTCCAGCATCACCTGCAGAATGCATACAGCACCATCTACACATACTGACAGCAACATCTGGCAAACTTGCTTGCATAGTCTCAACATTTCAGCTAGTTTTCCTAAATAAAAAAATTATGCTCCACTATGCACACACATGCTGTTCCATGTTTGAAGAGCACTTTAAAAGCCTCACAATGAGTTCTTAATGGAGAACTCTCTCTGAAATTATGGTAATAGAAAAACCTTATCCTTATTAAAAAAACCATAGTAAGAACATCTGTTCACCGAGTGGTTGGAAATAAAATACTATCATATAGTGACAAAGTAGGAACTGTTTGCATAGAGATCCTGGCTTCCAAATTTTTTCTTCTGTCTCTGTAGGATTCTGTTGCCAAAAACAAAGATTAAACAACTCTTTGCCTCACAGTAATTCTGTAAGCTCATCTTTCCTCATACCTTTTGCACTTATAGTCTTCTGGATTAAACTGTATATTCATGATTCCATAATTGCTTTCATCACCTCCCACAGGAACCAAGATAGGTTTGGTATCCTCTTCCATATTTGGTGAATACGTCTCCTTTTAGATTCTGTCAGTTACTGTAGCCTGAAAAAAGGAAAAAAAGAAATGAGTCCACTGAGTTAAGCAAAACTATGTCCCTGCTATGAATTTAATGGGACAATGGTAGAGTCCCATGATTTCACAAGTTCCTGGGCTGAAAATCACCAGTAAATAACTTCAACATGCCACTTGAGAATTCTCGTTCCACAATGCAAACATCATGAGGCATGTACAGTGGGAAAGTAATTTTTTAAAACACTCTATCCAGCCCTTAATCTCTTTTAGCATCACAACAAGGCAGTATGAATTAAATATAAATTTCTGAAGGAGCTGTACTTTTTATGTGCAATGGCACTGCTGAGAACAATCTATCAGTTATAAGAGCCTACTGTTTCACTAAATTACTTCAAACTTTGCAGCAGACACCTATGCAGTTTATTCCAGCTCCAGTACATTTCCCGTAATAAGGATCAGATTATTGCAGTCTACTGTGTCTTTTGAATGAAAGGTAATAAATGGTTTAATAATGCATTAATAACAACTATTAGATGCATTTAAACCACTCCTGGAGAAAGAGTGGGGAGCAGACCACTTTTAAACTAATGGATTTCTACTCAGATTTAATTAAAGGCCTCACAAGGAATTTTCTGTGGTCTTTGTGCAGCTCAACAAACATAATGAGCTTAACAGCTCTCATTTCTGTTATCTCCTGAAGAATTCCTCAGGTAGAACTCCTTCAAACAAAAACCTCAGAAACCAGGACACTTTCAAACAACAATGGTAGAAGTATCTGTTCTTCCATCTTTCAGAATGCTTTAAAATGTTAGGCTGATGGAAAGACAGATGACAACCAGAGCTGGCACAAAATAACGAAGGGTAGTGCTGGCTGTTTGAAATCTGGAATGGCAATGGAAGAAGATAGAAAGAATAAGGTGTGTATGATCCTTCTGCATCCTCACAGAAGTACACCATGAAGGCCCAATCTCAGAAATCACACCAACCCAAGTTTAGCAGACACAGTTCTATCCCTTCCTAGATGCATACTGCCAATCCTCTTCCATTAGCTTATCCTGCTAATACCCCTGGCAAAAAATCAAAACAAAACAAAACAAAGAAGCTGAAGGAGAGGATGAAAAATGAAAGTTATCGCTTTTCAACCACATCTACTCTCCTGGAAAACACTGATGACAAGGTGACAAGAGCTGCAGAAGCATTAAGATTGGCTCAACCTGCCAAGGAAGTGCTTTTTAGAAAACAGACACAGGTAATAGCTCTCTGCTCTCAAGAGAGTTTGATTTTTTCTGTGCTACTGCTGTAAAGAAAGAACCCAGATTTTATAGTATTCTGTGAATAAAAATAATCCAAAATATAACATGCACTTAGTTTGGCTTGACAGCATAATTTGAGGCTTGTGGAGCTGGTACTCACTCGACTCATTATGGTCAATTAGAAGCTGGGTCTGCAAAAACAGTTAATTTTTTAAGTACCTACTGTTGATAAGAATTGAGTTCATGACCAGCAAACTGGCTACTGTACAAATAGTTGCAGCTATGACACATGTGAAGATTGGAACTGGAGCCAGTACAGTTTAAAGGACAACTGTAAGCAGAAAAGCTAAATGAAGAAGAATTAACCAGGTTAATCTCTCTTTTACCTGCAGAGATTAACCAGGTTAATCTCTCTTATGCCTGCAGAACATTCTATTGTTCTGCAAGCTGAAGCACTACATCAGAAGGGCAGGAAAAGGAAACAAGTGGGACAGAATTTAATAATCCAGGTTTCATTGCTGGTCATAAACTGTGAAGCAACACCTAAGCCTATGCAAGTTATTTTTCCACAGTCTCACTCTGGGCTACACTCCACATGACTTTTAGATGGTAATCTGAACCTTTAAACCTCACTGGCTCAGCCCTATGAGCTTCTGCTTTCACTGTCTTCAAGTTCTCTCAACCTGGTTTCAAAGTCTAAAATCACGAAGGAGTGAAGACAAGGATATGGCAGATTTAGAAACCTCACTGTAGCCTGTGATCTAATAATGTTAGCACTGGATAGCAAAACCGTATTAGTTGGCTTCCACTGTGAATTTAACAACAGCAGTTTTACATGTGTGTGATGAAACTTGAAGATGAGACAGATCATTCAGTTACAGCCCAGGCCATGCAAGAGAGCTAGCAAACAGGTTTATCCTGGCAGGAACAAAACTGTGCTCAGTTAGTCAATCATCCCAACTATCCCATAAGCATGGACTGTGCTTAGCTGGTATTTATCAGAGAACCACCCACAGTGGGCAGGAGAAGAAAGGCTGAGAGGATCACAACTCCCACGGCCTCCACCATGCCATCATGGTGCTGTACAAACAGCAGCTGGAGCACTGAGAGCTATTTATGCTTTATTTATTATTAAAAGTCATTATTTCTAAAAAGCACCTCACACTCATGGTTTAAATACCAGAATCTGCTAATCTAAGTATTTAGTTCAAACATGGAAATTATTTTTTTAAAGTGCCACTTGGAGTAATCTGGTCTTCTCTTAAATTCTAAGCAAGATGAATACAGTTCAAGGTATAATACTCAAGCAAGCCGCAGGCTGTGCATATATGAGAAATAAGCACAGTCTACACTGAAAGAGGAGAACTTCAACACAAGTCAGCATAGTTCTTCAGTTCCTGGAGCAAATCCTCAGTCAGAAGGGACTGAAGAATGCTACATTAGTCATGAAAGTAGCAGCATATATATTAAGAGCTCCTTAAAACGTGGACAGCATGCTCCCTCTTGTGGCACCTTATGGACACCCCAGCTTGTCCACACTCTCCTACAACTGAAATGGTTAAAGGCGATTAAAACTGCAACGTAAAACTATAAGCAACGTAAGTCAGCAATTTTTTGAGAAAAAAAACCTTCTGAATACACAAGCTGAACCTCTGCTGAGCTTTAATGTAGCTCTGACTGAACGAACAGGTACATAGTCAATGCTAAACGATAAATCTAATTAAATTAAAAAGACCCAGCATGTTCAACTAGATTTGTCTTCGACGGATAAAGCTCATATAATTTCTATATTTGTAGGCACTGCAAATAAATACTTAGAGAAACGAAACACTATCACCTTAGGCTAACTTACATTTTAAACAATTTTTGTTTTTAACTTAACGGGTTCTCCCTCAGGCCCGTGAAAACGGATGTAAACATTTCCCTGCTCCACGGACCGCCCGAAAATCTCCCATGCTGTTCCTTTACCTGCGCCCCCGCTCTGACGATCTGCCCGCGTTCTCCCGAACACGGCGTGGCCGGTCGGTGCCCTGCGGCTCGTCAGTGCCTGCAGCCGGCGCGGCTCCTCCCGGCCCCTCCGCCCCGCGGGTCGTGCCCCCGAGCCGGGCGGGCGGCGGGGACGCGGACGGAGACCCGGAAGCGCCGCCGCCTCCCCGCGCTCCAGAGCCGCCTCACGCCGCGAGATCCCCAAGGGCCGCTCCCGCCGAGCCGCCCCGCCCGGGCACCGCCGCCGCCGTCCCGCCTGACGCGGCTCCTGTACCTGAGGCTCGGCCCCGGCGGCGCGGCGCTCCCGCCGCGGCCACAGGAAGCGCGGCGGCGGCTCCGGGCGTGCTGGGGCTCCGGGCGTGCTGGGCCGCGTAGTTCCTGGAGCGGCTGCGCCGAGGAAGCCGCCCAGGCGCTGCGGAGCGGAGGACTACGATTCCCAGGAAGCGGCGGGGCGGTCTAGCCGGGCCGCCAGGCGACGGCCTCACCGTACGGACAAGCGGGAGCCGAGTGCCGGGAAGAAAAGATCTGCGCTTGCTGGTGTTGGCTGATAAGATGCCCAAAACAACAACAACAACAACAACTATTATTATTATTATTACTATTATTATTATTATCACCAAAAAGGAAAAACAAAACAAACCAACACCAAACCCCTCCCCACACACTCATTTGCTTGCATGTTTTTGCCGTCAGTATAGTGACAGAATCCATCCATGATTCTTGCCAAAACAAACCGTGCTGGTCTTCACGTGACTGGCTACGGAGTGATCTATCCAAGGCGTCCTGACCTGCTCAGCGAGATGGTTCATACTGAGCAGAGCACACTAAACAACAGGGACAGCATGCCCGGCAATACATTTTAGAAATTCACTACTTTTAATCCTGGGTTGGTTTGGTTTGTTTTCTTTTTTGGGTTTCTTTTCTTTTCTTTTCTTTTCTTTTCTTTTCTTTTCTTTTCTTTTCTTTTCTTTTCTTTTCTTTTCTTTTCTTTTCTTTTTTCCTTTCTCTCTTTCTCTCGTTAATTTGGTACTACTTAAATCAAGTTCAGATAATACTTTTCATACTTGAAACCATGGTTAATATCAGAATCTAGGGGTATTTATAGTTCATGCTTGGAAAAACTGCTGAATTGCAAGAAAGACAGCACAGAGAGCTTCCCCATGTGACAATATTACAAAACAGGCTACACACAAATCACCACCCCCTGTACTTCCTGTTCAAGTAAAGTCTAAAACATCATGTATGGCTAGCAGCTGGACTGTAGGACTGTTCTGCAAGAAAACTGCTGTGTAATTGAATTTCAGACTGCTGACGGAAATGAGGCAGCAGAGACTTAACGCTACTGATCATCCTGAAATCCAGCTGCACACATGCTCATTGGGACCAAACCTCTTACTTCTGTACCCAAGAAATTCATCATCATCTTTAGTGTCTGATGCGCTCTTTGAATCCAATTGTCGGCTTTGGCCATTAGAAAATTTTGGTTGATTAGTCAAGCAGTCTGACCAGCTGCTATCACAGGAACTTTAAATGCAATGTTAACACCATGTACTGGTGCTAGAAAGTAAATTAAACTGAAACCCACAAAACTAGATGTGTAAAGAACTGTTTTCTTCACCTTGCAAGCTTCTGGTCTTGCTCTTGCAGGCTTGTCTTCTGTGTCCTATGCTGTGAAAGATTTGTATAAATTAATACTATAGCAGATAGATTATCTGTGTTTCATTGCATTCTTGGTCAGCCACTACAGTTCTTGAGTTTTTTATTGTAAGAACTATAAACCCAGCAGAAGTAGATTCATCCTGCTCCCTCATGAAATCTGCTGTGACAGCTGACTTCACAAAAGGCTGTTCAGTCTCTGTCCTGCAGTGTTTGTGTTCTGGCTTTCTCTTCTGATGACACATTACCTCCTAGGCAGAGTGTCTCTTCCTACATGCTTGGACAGGAGAAAAATGGGAGCCTAAACTAATTTTGAAGCTCTTGACAAATCTGTAAGACAAAGGAAGTATTAAATCCAGCTCCAAGAAATTTCCATCTTATGCTATGTTGAATCTTCTTTTTACTGCCTCAAGTCATACTTTGCTCTGCACTTGCAGTTATAATTGTAGTATGCACAAATTCATAAAATCGATGCATTATGGTAAACTTCTCAATTGATTAAACAGAGCATGGTCACATAGGTAACAAACTTGGAGGGGTGTTGGATTTTGT
Organism: Ammospiza nelsoni; assembly: GCF_027579445.1. Lineage (NCBI taxonomy): Eukaryota > Metazoa > Chordata > Aves > Passeriformes > Passerellidae > Ammospiza > Ammospiza nelsoni. Next base: position 54,426,231 of record NC_080669.1, on the reverse strand, counting down.
TAGAGAAAACTTCAGGTTTTTTTTCTGAAATATACTGATAATACATCAGGATAGCATATAAGTCACAGGTGTTTATATATAGCTTATATATATCTATGCTACACTCAAAATCTTGTTTGTTGGCAAAGAGAAAGTGTACCTCCTATTTAACTAAGGCAATAATTTGTTGAAATAAGTCTATGTGTCAGATCATTATTAGTCCAGCACTGTTACACAAAAAGAAATAATAATGGGGCTTATGCACATATTTGCTTCTTTCCCCTGTTCTTGGTGCTATGGTCACCCTTCTGCAGCTGCTCTGGACCGTGAAATTGCTGGTTTCTTTCTTGGGCAGTGGTTAAAGGAAAGGATTGTAGGTCCTTTACTTACTGCATGTTATCAGCATCTGGAGCTCATCTCTGAGAGGAATATGATGTTTACATTGCTGGTTTCTTCTTCCTCACTTTAAGGGGTTGCACTCACATTTGGGGTAAATTCTTACAAGTTTATGTAAAATACTTCTATATGTTTTCCTGGTTAGCTGCAACTCCATTTTGTGTTTGAATGTAATATATAAGATGCTGTTTACATATGCTGGATAATACTTTGTTCTGGTTTTGCTCAAGCATATGACTGCTTGAGTAGGGCTGGTTGGGTAAAATTACCTTGAGGGTAGTCTGTAAACATCTTGTGCAACTTGTACGCTGCCACCATTATTATTATTAGCAGCCCTAGGGGGGAAAAATATTTAGCTCCCCAAAGAATCCTCTGAGATTAAGAAATTAGTTATCATTACCATATAATTTCTGGTAGGTCACAAAATGTCATAGTTTGGCTTCTCCTAGCATAGTGGAAAGTAATCTGGAGGCAGTAGAGAGTGACATGCAAAGAGTCAAAGGAATAAGGAAAAAAAACTCTCCAAGTTTATCTACTAGTTAGAGGCTGTGACATCTGATTGTAGTTAAAATTAACTGAGATCACCCACCAGGGATTACAGATCTGCTACTATGATTGCATTCATAGTAGTTCCCCGTGTCTACTATTAAAATTATTAACTTAAGCTGTATGGAGTGCTGAACATGAAATTACACTGGCAAAGCTGAGGGAATGGTTCCTGTTCCTGGAAAGTAAGAGGAACAATTTTAAAGCTTTCAGTTTGGCTTAGATGTGTCAGAGTAGCACATCTGTCACTAACCATAAATTTCTCAGGGGAACAGACACAGTGCTCTTTTTCTTTCTGGCTATCCAAAACAGAGCTCCAGTGTGATGCAAACAGGAGCCATTTTGGTTCATGAAGCCGTTCACTCTGCTTCCTTGTTTAGGAAAAAAGTAAAATGGTTACCGCAGTGGGTGAAATTTCACTCATGAGCCTCCCTGCTAGTTTCAGATGCTGCTATGAGAACTTGTGAACAGTTTAACATACTTCCCGCAGAGATGGTCCCACTGCAGATTGTTCTTCCTTGGACATAATATGTCTGACTGAACACTTAATGAAAGCTGGTAATTCCCAGCACTATGCGCATTGTACACACACACACACACACACACACACACACACACACACACACACACACACACACACACACACACACACACACACACACACACACACACACACACAAAATCTAGAGGCACAGATTTAACCTCACTGTGAGACAGAGAAGCTGGTTATGTCGTCTCTCACCTACTTTGCAACTCTGAGTCCTGTCTTGATGCTCCGGAAAAATGAACAGCTGCAAAGGGTAGGGCTTAACAGATGATGGCTAATGAGAAGATAACAAAAGCATTAGAGCATTAGTCCAAAGACCACTTTCAACTGCTGCGGGAATTTGCTGATGATGCTCAAAGCACCTGCTAAACATTCAGATGTTCACTGCAGAAATACAGATCTGGTGTTACTTCTTCCTGCAACAAAAGGCATTAAAGTTCTTGAAGAGACACACCATTTTTCAAGTTGTTTTTCTGACAAGGAAAATCTGTTGAACGTGGTGGAGCAGGTTTTAATGTGTTTTACCGTGTTTATGAAATTACACAGGGCATTCCTTAATGTTTTTATGAATAAGCATTCTATGTTATCTCACAGAGATAAAAAGATGTACAGAGAGGACAGACACTGCACTAGTATCTTGGAAACTCAAGCAGCAGCGCCAGACTACTTGCTATTGATTTTAGTAGATGAATTGAACCAACAGGAGTGCAATCCACGTTCTCCTCTGCTCCAGCATCACGTCCTGAGCCAGGAATTCAGTTACCTTTCTTATCTCCTACTAGTCTGGTATAACAAAAAAGCAGTGGGAAAGAGGTATCGTTCTAAAGTTTGAGTTATCCGGGAGAGTTAATTTTGTTTTGTTTTTCCTCTTTTACACAACTTTTTTTTTCCTTTCTTTTTTAATTATTCCAGCAGAAGCACATGTTGGGTGTGACGCTAATGTTCGAAAAGGTGTGGGCAGTGAAATGATCCCTGCGCCACCTGCGGCCCAGCGGCTCCAGGCCTGCCCGGCCTCGGCAGGGCCATTCCCGCCGCAGCGGCCGCACGTGAGGGGCCGGGGCGGGGCCCGCCCGCGCCGCGCGCCCATTGGCTGTCGGGCGCGGCACCTGACGTGGCGGCAGCGGTACATGTGGCCGCATTGAGGGCTCTCGGCGCCACCCGCCATCTTCTGTCGGCGTGCAGTGCTGGCGGCCGTGGCACGGAGGTAGGAGAGGGGCTGCCCTGAGGGAAGCGGGGGGCTTTTTCGCGGCTGGACCTTCACCTCTTCCATCCCCACCGGCGCAGCGCCTGGGCCGAGCGCGCTCACTCCCGCCCGCAGGCGTCGGCGAGCCTCGGTGCGGGTCGCCATTTTCTGTTCTTTGGCGGTACGCTCCGAAGCCGGGCGGGAGGCGGGCGCTGATGTGTTCTGTCTCCTGCAAGCAGGTCTGGCAGGGCGCAGCGTCATGGAGGAAGACTGGAATGCGGAGATAGGGGATGAGGCGTTACTCCCATCCCTTGAGAAGGTACGAGTGGAAGGGGCAGCTGTGGCGATGGAGTATGTTTGTTTCTCTAAGTTCTTTTTCCTCCAACCCTTGTCCCTGCAGCCTGAGTGGATACTGGGCAGTGGCGTTGGGATGTTTGGAAATATGGTAGGCAGCCGTAGGAGCTCATTGTTACCGAAGAGAGGAGTTTTTCTCTGCACTAGAAGTTTACTTGCTGCTGTTTTGTTCGGATACTAGAGATTGTTACGTGCTTAAGTGAGCTCGACATGTCAGCTTGTATAATGTGATTTTTGTTAACTTTCAGATGCAACCAGTATGCCATTTAGTGTGAAGTGCATCTTTCAGAAGATGCAGAGGGCAGCTTCTTTCCAGCGCATGAAATGTGTTTGTATTTACGTGCTTTGTTAGGCCTAAAGTCGTCATGTTGTTGTGCCTTTTGTCTTTCTGCAGGTTAGCTTGCTTGAGAGACCAAATGACACCTCACCTGTCTTTAATTCAAGTGTAGACTCATTTGGTATGTGAAAGGCTCTTTTGACTTTACTGATGTTTGGAAGAGTTCGTGCCTTGAGGATTGTACAGGATTAAAGGAAAATACAATGCTATTGTGATATTTTCATGGGACCCCCATGGAATAGCAGCATCGAATCATATAGATAACATAATGATTAGGCTTTATTTTGGACTGTCAGTGCTTCTTTATTTACTGCAAATATATAGTAACATATAACTACTAAAGAGTCAAAGATAGGTTTGAATTTTAACTTAATTTTTTTCTAATTGTAGGTACTGATGAATTTGTGAACTCACAGCATCAGCCAGTGAGTAGTTTTGGTAGAGGAAGAAATTTTGCAGCCAAAGGTAACTTCCAGTAGTAGTTCTATTTCTAATGGCTAATTGTGTGTGATACATTAAATTTTGCCATTCACCGCTTTCAATCAGCCCGCAGGTTCAGCTCCATGAAAGTAGAGTTCTGTCGTGCGTGACCGTGGCTTGGGAAGTCAAATGCTATCCCTCCAAATGCCTTCCTCTTCCTTCTTCTTTTCCTGGATTTATATGCTAAGCTTGATGCCACATGGGGTGGGATCAGCTTTCCTGGCTCTGTCCCATCCTGTCTTGTGCGCCCTCACCCCTTCTTGCTGGCGTGCTCGTGTGAGGGGCAGAAAAGGCCCCAATTCAGTGTGAGCACTGCTCAGCACTAGCTGAAAACATCCTTTTTATTATCAATACTGTTTCCAGCAAATCCAGGGCACAGCTCCGTGCCAGCTGCTGTGAAGGAAATTGGCTCTATCCGAGTCAAACACAGCACAGTTGATTCTTTGAAAAAATTCTGTACCATCCTTTTTGTTGAACCCTGTTATGGTGGGTGAATGCTAGGCTTATTTGGTGCAGGGCACTAATGTCAAGCAGTTTTGCTGTAGGCTCTCCAGCAGCAATTACGAAGTAACTGGTAAGCTGTATTTAAGATGTGTTGTATTTAAGGATGCTTGGAATGCTATCATTTGTATATGAGGCCTTAAGGTGTAATTTTTTTTGTCTCTAACTGATGTGGAAGAACCAAACTGACTGACATACTGGTATACACACCAAGCTGTGGTGGCAGGGAAGCCGTAGATGCTGTGCTAGGAGAACTTGATGGTGTATCTGCATCATCACTGTATCAGATGATGCTCTTTGTCATTACAATATGATAGAACAGGTGTTCAGCTGAAAAATAAGGACTAAGGAGTAAATGATCCAAGGTGATTGTTTGGGCCTTAGATAACACCTAAAACTTAAGTCTAAAATGAGGAATACCGTGGTTATGCATATGGCTTATGTTTATACATATGCATGTGTTTATTTTTTTTCTCAGAAGAATGACTAAGGAAATTAAAAATAAAAAAAATATGCTACAAACTTGCTGCTGACTGAATAGGTGGCTCTGAGTAATAAAAAATAGAACTCTGCAGGTCTGAAAGACATGTTTTCAAGTTCTCACTTCATAGCAGGCAGCAACTGGCATTGCCGCTTTATAGTATCTGTTAAGAAAAATGTGGAGGACAAATGCTGTCAGTTGCCCTTGAACCAGAAGTCTTAATTGATCTGCGTGCTTACTGAAGAGTTGAGGTTTGTGGCTTGATTAGCATATACACATGTAAAGTCAAATACTTAATGACCTAATGTTTGATTTACTTTTTGAAATTGTACAGGAGAGCACTACTGTTTTGTGTCAGACTTCTTGGCAAAAAGTAGGTCTTGTCTTCATTTTTTTCACATGTTTAGGCAAGTCACTCAGTTGTATATTGAAGTTCTTGTGAAATCATTAGACAAGGACTGAGAAGAACAGTTACCAAAAATAAGGGGCTTGACCTGCACATCAGAATTAGGCAAACATCAGCGATTGTATGCTATGCTGTACTGCAGGTTTTCAAGAAGGAATTGAAGAAGATGCCATTACACAAAACACAGGGTTTAAAGGATTTGGACAAGGTTTGTTGACTGGTTTGTATGATGCCAGCATTCACTGGCCTTTCTTTCTGGCTTTGCTTGTTCCCTGAGAATGAGCAGTGAGGAGTGAAAGTGTTGAAGTGAATTTTCTTCATCCAGGTGAAAGGCACTCGATGTGCTGATGCATAGTGAGCACAGTGAGTTACTGCGTGCTGTGCTGTATTGTTGCAGGTTTTCAAGAACGCAGCACTGTAGATGGTGCTAGTACACAAAACAGAGGGTTTAAAGGATTTCGCGGTGGCTTTGGACAAGGTGACAGTAAGTTTGGTGTTTTTTCATACTGAGTGGTTTGTATGGCTACAGTGTATGTTTGATGATCTTCCTGGGCTTTTTTTTCTCCCTAAGAACTACCAGTACAAAGGTGAAATCAGTAAAATGGCTTTTGTTCTTCATCCAGATAAATGGCATTTGATCTGTACATGCGAAATTGAGCAAAGTGTGTTACTTTGTGTTACGTTGTGCTGCAGGTTTTCTTGCAGGAAATGGAGAAGATGCCGTTACACAAAACAGAGGGTTTAAAGGATTTCGCAGTGCCTTTGGACAAGGTAAGATTGTTGCATTGACTGGTTTGTATGATGCCAGCATTCACTGGCCTTTCTTTCTGGCTTTGCTTGTTCCCTGAGAATGAGCAGTGAGGAGTGAAAGTGTTGAAGTGAATTTTCTTCATCCAGGTGAAAGGCACTCGATGTGCTGATGCATAGTGAGCACAGTGAATTACTGCGTGCTGTGCTGTATTGTTGCAGGTTTTCAAGAACGCAGCGCTGTAGATGGTGCTAGTACACAAAACAGAGGGTTTAAAGGATTTCGCGGTGGCTTTGGACAAGGTGAGAATAGGCTTGATGGCTTGGTGTTTTTTCCATACGGAGTGGTTTGTATGTGTTTGGTGATCTTCCTGGGTTTTTTTGCTCCATGAGAACTAGCATGGGGAATTGAGAACTGCTACTACTGGTTCTGTTCTTCAGCTGTGTTGTGGAATAGCAATGGTCTTTTTAAAAAATGAATATTTTTGGGTATAGTACAGTATAAGTTGGAGTTAATGAAGATGTTGGTGGCACTGTTTCTCTGCAGATTTCTCTGTTGGAGCAAATAGCTGGCTTTAGTTGTAGCATTTCATGATACTAGTGTGTGATTTAGAAAAGCTGATCAAGCAGCTACCCCCCCATCCATGCCAGCCGTTTGGGAGCGAGGGGCAGTGTTTAGGCCATTTGCACGTGATTTAAAATGCTCTAGGGCACTAGTGACCCGGAGTGGGCGAACTGAGGTGTGGCCTCTCAGAGAGGGTGTAGCATGGCAAGTAACAGGTGCATGGCAGGGCAGTGAGGGTGTGGCACAACAGGGACCTGTGGTGTGTCAGTTTATGTGGCAGTTAGTGCAGGTGGGGTGCAGCCATTGTCCTGGTGATGGGTTGTGTGTTAGGTTGGTGTGATATTTCAGCTGTGTTTTTTTTTTGTTGTTGTTGTTCCCCCCCACCCCCTGTTTACTAGATCCAGTACTGATTTACAAGTGGTCAAAAGTGGTGGCTGTTGCTGCCACCAGCAAGGGTTTGCTAACCTAGACAGAACTCCCCCAAGAGGGAAGCAAGTGTCCTGGCCACTGGCTGCAGCAGGGGGTGTCTGAGCCTGGTGTTAGTACCAGAGGATGATGCAAAAAACCCTTGTCTATGGTGTAAGCAGGTAGGTGATTTACTGTGTCTGAGGGCAGAGCTTAAGAGGTGGAAGGGCCTAAGGAGTACTAGAGGAAGCAAAAGAGAAATAGAGTGGGTGAGTAACGCCCTTCCAACTGTAAGACGAGCTCTGCCCCTCTTGCTGCCAGGCAGGAGGAGGAGACATAGTAGATGGCGGGGAGTAAAGAGGTCCCTCCCAACCCCCTCTGCTTTCCCAGGTGCTCTTGTAGAATAGGTATGAGACCCTAGATCTAGAGGGTCAGGCAGATGATACAAAAGAAAAAAAATCTGTCTGGAGGGTCATGCAGTTGTACTTACTCTGTCAGATGGATCGCAGCCTCAGGCCTTAAGAAGAAAGGAAAGGTGGTTATAGTAGGTGACTCCTTTCTAAAGGGAACTGAAGGCCCTGTCTGTTCACTGGACCCACCCCAGAGGGGAAATCTGCTGCCTACCTGGGGCCTAGCTACAGGATATCACCAGGAGACTCTGTTAACCTCTTCAGCCCTCTGGTTATTACCCACTGCTGGTTGTCCAAGTCTGCAATTATGAGCTTGATAGGAAGGGCACCAGTGCATTTTAAGATGACTTCAAGGCTCTGGCTCAACTGGTTCATGGGACAGGAGCACAGGTGATGCTCTCCTGTCATCCTTCAGTAGCAGAGATGAATGATGAAAGGAATAGGAGAACCCGCATTATCAGTAACTCGCTTAAGGGCTGATGCTGTCAGCAAATTTTGGTTTTTATGATCATGGGGAAATTTTCACAGCAGCAGGCCTGTTTGGGTCACGTAGGGTCCATCTGTCTAACAAGAATTCTAGGCCAGAGTTGGCAGGGCTGATTGAGGGAGCTTTAAAATAGGTTTGAAGGGGGAAGCAGATGAAACCAGGCTTTCTAGAGAGGAGGCTAAGGGTGATAAGCCAGAGTCAGCAGTGAAACCAGCGTAGCTGAAGTGCATGCACACAGATGCATGCAGCATTGGTAACAAGAGGAGCTGGAAAACGTACAGGAGGAAAACTGTAACGTAGCAGCCATCATGGAAATGTGGTGGGATGACTTACCCAACTAGAGTGTTGCAGTGGATATCTGCTTGCCCTTCAAAAGGGAGTGACAAGGGAGAAGAGGTGGAGGGTTCACTTTGTATTTTAGAGAGAGTCTCAACACTACAGAATGTATGATTAATGATGATAAGGTTGTGTGCCTATGGGCAAGGATCAGCAAAGGGCCAACAAGGCTGACATTGTGGTGGGTGTCTTACAGACTGCCTAACTAGGAGGAAGAGATGGATGAATTATTGTGTAAGCAGCTGGAGGATATGTCAAGATCTTTATGCCCTTGTTCATGTAGGAGATTTTAAGCTACCAAAATCTCATGTAGGAGATTTTAACCTACCAAAACCTGGGAGCTCAGCACAGTAGGGAGATGGAATCTAGGAGCTTCTTGGAGTGTATGAAGGACAGCTTCTTGTCACATCTGGGGAACTACAGACCTGTCAGTCAGCCCTTGGTGCCTAACAAGGTTATGGAACAGATCATCTTGAGTGTGATTATATGGCACATACAGTACGGCCAAGGGATCAGACCCAGCCAGTGTGGCTTTTGGAGTGGCATGTCCTGCCTGACCAATGTGATCTCCTTTTGTGACCAAGTGACCCACCTAGTGGATGAGGGGAATGCTGTGGATATTGTCTGCTGGGACTTTAGCAAAGCCTTTGACACTATCTCCCATAGCATATACCTGGAAAAGCTGTCAGTTTATGGCTTGTGTCATGTGCTGGCTTAAGAACTGGCTGGCCAGGTGGACCCACAGAGTTGTGAATGGTGCTCATCCAGTTGGTGAGCAGTCAGTCACGTGTGTCCCCGAGGATCTGTGTTTGGCCCAGTCCTGATTAATATCTTTACTGATGATCAGGATGAGGAGATTAATCTACTGTTAGCAAATTTGCAGATGACATTAAGTTGGGTGTGTATGTTGATCTGCTGGAGTGCAGGAAGGCTGTGCAGAGAGACCCAAACAGGCTGGATTGATGGGCTTTCCCAGTGTATCTAGCCATACGCTGCACAAGTCCAGGTGCTGGATCCTGCCCTTGGGTCACAACAGTGCCCTGCAGCACTACAGGATGAGGCAAAGTGACTGGACAGCAGACAGGCAGAAAGAGACCTGGCGACCAGTCACCAGTGGTGTCCCTCAGGGATCTGTGCTGGGGCCAGTTCTGTTTAATATTTTTATTGATGACATGGATGAGGGTTTAGAGTCCTTTATTAGCAAATTTGCAGATGACACTAAGCTGGGAACATGTGTTGATCTGTTAGAGGGACAGAGGGCTTTGCAGAGGGACTTGGAACGGTTGGATGGATGGGCAGAATCTAATGGGATGAAGTTCAATAAGTCCAAGTGCCGAGTCCTGCACTTTGGCCACAATAACCCCCTGCAATGATACAAGCTGGGGACGGTGTGGCTGGACAGTGCTCAGGTGGAAAGGGACCTGGGGGTGCTGGTTGGCAGTCGGCTGAACATGAGCCAGCAGTGTGCCCAGGTGGCCAAGAAGGCCAGTGGCATCCTGGCCAGTATCAGGAACGGTGTGGCCAGCAGGAGCAGGGAGGTCATTCTGCCCCTGTACTCAGCACTGGTGAGGCCTCACCTGGAGTATTGCATCTGGTTCTGGGCCCCTCACTTTAGGAGGGACGTTGAGATGCTTGAGCGTGTCCAAAGGAGAGCAACGAGGCTGGTGAGGGGCTTGGAACACAAGCCATATGAAGAACAACTGAGGGAGCTGGGGTTGTTCAGCCCGGAGAAAAGGAGACTCAGGGGTGACCTTATCACTCTCTTCAACTTCCTGAAGGGTGGCTGTGGTGAGCTGGGGGTCGGTTTCTTTCTCTGGGCAACAACTGACAAAACAAGAGGACACAGTCTCAAGCTGCGCCAAGGGAGATACAGGCTAGAATTAAGGAGGAAGTATTTTACAGAAAGAGTGGTCAAATACTGGAATCATCTACCCAGGGAGGGGGTAGAGTCACCCTCCCTTGAAGAGTTTAAAAAAAGACTGGATGTGGCACTTGGTGCCATGATCTAGTTGAGGTGTTAGAACATGGGTTGGACTCGATGATCTTAAAGGTCTCTTCCAACCTAGAATTTTTGTGATTCTGTGGTTCAGTGTGGTCAAGAAGGCAAATGGCATCCTGGTCTGGATCAGCAATAGTGTGGCCAGGAGGGCCAGGGCTGTGATTGTCCCTCATACTTGGTACTGGTTAGCCTGCACCTTGAGTACTGGCCCAGTTTCCTCAGTTTAGGAAGGACCTTGAGATGCTGGAGCAAGTCCAAGGAAGGGCAAGAGGGCTGATGAAGGGTCTGGAGCACAGGTCCTACAGGGAGCAGTGGAGGGAGCTGGGTGTGTTTAAGGTGGAGAAAAGGAGGCTTAGGAGAGACCTTATCACTCTCTAAACTGCCTGAAGGGAGGTTGTAACCAGGTGGGGATCAGCCTATTTTCCCAGGCAGCTGGTGACTAGACAAGAGGAAATAGTCTTAAGCTGCACCAGGGGAGGTTTAGGCAGGACATCACAAAGAAGTTCTTCACAGAAAGAGTGATGAAGCATTGAAATGAGCTGCCAGGGAGGTGGAGTTACTGTCCCTGGAGATGTTAGGAAAAGCCTGGACCTGGCACTCAGTGCCATGGTTTTGTTGATGAAGTTGTGTTCAGTCATAGGTTAAACTTGATGACCTCAAAGGTCCTTTCTAACCTAGCTGATTCTGTGGTTTCTGTGATTTTATACTCCATATGCGCCTGTGTGTTACAGGTACCAAAGATGGACAAAGAGGTATACCTCAGTCTGGAACTCTCAGCTTTAGAGAGAAAGGAACTCTCACAGGTGGTGCAGGTGAGACTTTAGTAGTGGGGGTGAACTGTACAGATTTCCTCATTGGTGAGTTGTGGGAGTGTAGCTAATTTTTCGCTTGGTTGAGACTTTGAGCAATGTGATCTAGTAGAGTATGGCAACTCTGCCCATAGCAGGGAGGTTGTAACTAGGTGACCTTTAAGATCCCTTCCAACCCAAACCATTCTATCATTTCTATGCATTTCAGAAGTGCTCCTTTGTATCTGAAGAACAATTGATTTGACTATATTTGGTTCAAATAATGGTTTTTAGTAAGTGTTGCAGAGGCCTTGTGGTAATACTCATTGAGGACATAAAACAGCATCTTTAATACATGATAGCAATTAATTTCTGTTAAAAAACAAGTTGCTTTTTTACCAGCACAGTTTCTATTCTTTCAAAAAAATTAAGACCATTTTCCCACCTTTTTGACTGAAGCCTGTTGTGGTAGGGGAATGCTAGACTTGACTAAGCAGAACAGCAGCACATTGATGCAGGGTATCGGTGATGAGCCATTTTGCTGTAGACTCTCTAGCAGCAATTGTGAAGTAACTTGTGAGCAATGTTTAATGTCTCTTGTATTTATGGATACTTAAGGTACTGTCTCTTACATGTCAGTCTTTAAGATGTAGTTTTTATTTGTTGATGTGGAAAAACCAAACTGACTGATACACTGGTATACACCAGGCATTGGTGGAGAGGAAGCTACAGATGCTGTGCTAGGAGAACTTCATGGTTCCTGTACAAGATGATGCTCTTTATTTTTACATTATGATAGAACAGCTAAATGCTTTCTGGCAAAAAAGTATCTTTCTTTTTTCAGATATTTAGGAGAATCACTTTGTTATATTGTACTTTTTATATGAATAAAATAAGGACTGAGAAGAACAATTACCAGAAATAAGGGGCTTGACCTGCACATCAGAATTAGGCAATCAGTTATTTGTGTGCTGTGCTGTACTGCAGGTTTTCAAGAAGGAATTGAAGAAGATGCCATTACACAAAACAGAGGGTTTAAAGGATTTGGACAAGGTGAGTGTAAGTTTGTTGACTGGTTTGTATGATGCCAGCATTCACTGGCCTTTCTTTCTGGCTTTGCTTGTTCCCTGAGAATGAGCAGTGAGGAGTGAAAGTGTTGAAGTGAATTTTCTTCATCCAGGTGAAAGGCACTCGATGTGCTGATGCATAGTGAGCACAGTGAGTTACTGCGTGCTGTGCTGTATTGTTGCAGGTTTTCAAGAACGCAGCGCTGTAGATGGTGCTAGTACACAAAACAGAGGGTTTAAAGGATTTCGCGGTGGCTTTGGACAAGGTGAGAATAGGCTTGATGGCTTGGTGTTTTTTTCATACTGAGTGGTTTGTATGGCTACAGTGTATGTTTGATGATCTTCCTGGGTTTTTTTTGCTCCATGAGAACTAGCATGGGGAATTGAGAACTGCTACTGCTGGTTCTGTTCTTCAGCTGTGTTGTGGAATAGCAATGATGTCTTTAAAAAAGGAATATTACTGGGTATAGTACAGTATAGGTTGGGACAATATAAAATACTGTATACAATATAGAATATTGTATACAATACAGGTTGGAGTTAATGAAGTTGTTGTTGGGACTGTTGCTCTGCAGATTTGTTGGAGTAAATAGTACTGGCTTCAATTTTAGTATTTCATGATACTAATTTTATACCCTCTGTGTGCTACATATCTGTTACTTATAGGTGGTAGAGGTAGGCAAAGGGACATACCTCAGTCTGGAACTCCTGATTCTAGAGAAAGAGGAATACTCGCAGATGGTGCAGGTGAGGCTTTTTAGTGGCAGGGGTGAGCTGTATGGATTTCCTCATTGGTGATCAGTGACAAAGCAGTTCCTTCTTAATTCTGGCAGATACTGTCACTAATTTTTCTTCCTGTTAAGAACTTTCTGCAAATGCTAGGTATCTTGGTTGTGTGCCTGGAAAGACATGTTTGTAACTCATTTGAATTTTAGTTACTGGCTTTTCAAAGTTGTAATATTACATAATCTTTTTCTTTGTCATGCTGAGGCTGGTTAATGCACAGTGAAGCGGAGGTGCTGACCCCAAAGGTGAAAGTAAGCCTTAAAAAACTTGCTAAATTTTGAAAGATGTGATCTAGACTTCTACCCTTCTACCCTCTGTAAGAGGAAATATTTTATTGTCAGTGCTGAAAAGTACAATGTATAGCTCTGACAGGCCACTTACTCCTTATTTAACTTTGTTTTAATTTTTGGGGTTTTTTTGTTTTTTGCTAGGGATTTTTCCCCTGTAGTCCTGCTGTATTCTTCTGCCACTGATGCTACTATACCTGGCTATGTATATTGTCCTACCTAAAGCATAGTAATATATTATTCACAGAAGTACCATAATTCAAATTAGGAATGGGATTAAACCAGTGTAATGGTCATTGGATGGCTGATATTCTCCATGTAAGAACATTTTGTGTGATAACCATAAAAAACTTCATTGTAGAAAAGATGAATAAATGGCTCTTTACTCAGAGGGTGAGTTGCAGTGAAACATTGGAAGAGGTTGACCAGAGAGCTTGTGGATTTCTCATCCCTGGAAGTGTTCAAGGCCACATTCAGTTGGGCTTTGAGCAGTGTGGTCTAGGGGAAGATGATGTCCATCCTTTGGCCTGGGGGTTGGAAATGGATGATCTTCAAGGTTCCTTCCAACTCAAACCATTCTGTGATCCGGTGGTTAGTATACCTGTCCAGAAGTGATACTTAATATCTGAAGAACAATTGATTTGCCTCTGTTTGACTCAGTTCAACTAATGTTTTCAGGTTTTCAGTTCAAATAATGATTTTTAGGAATTGAAATTTTTATAGAGGCAGTATGCTAGTGCTTATAGTGGACATAACTGCATCCTTAACACAGAACAGTAATTCTTTTTCATTACTATAGTGTAAAGTATTAGTGTGTTAAAAAGTGTTCTGGGCAGTGGTATGCGACAGTTGCATCTATCTGTGGAAAGAGGGTTTTTCAGAAAGAGTAATTTGTTGTGTGGGAAGCATGTCCTTCCTTGTGTTCTAAGAGCATGTGTCTGTCTGGATGATGATGAAGGAGAGCCTAATTTAATTTTTGTGAGTACCTCTTGAAAGTGGGGTCCTTGAGCGAGTGTGAGACATGAATGCTTTACAAGACTGACTTCATATGGAGGTGAAAATGGGAAAAATGGAGGGAAATCCAGATGACCTTTCACTGAACTGAACTTCAGTAGCTTCATACTTAAAATAGTTTTATTTTAACTTCTCCTTATACCGTTTTTGAACTTAAGTGGTTGTGTTCTTAAGGTCCAAAGGTGACTTATGTGCCCCCTCCTCCACCTGATGATGAACAAGCCATCTTTGCACGTTACCAGACAGGAATGAATTTTGACAAGTATGATGAAAACATTGTTGAAGTGTCAGGACTGGACCCTCCAGCAGCATTAATGGTTAGTGAACTGGTTATTATCACAGTTTATGTGAAGCATTATTTACAATGATGTGTAGTGAGTTCAATATTTGCAGCTAATGAAAATAGCTGCAGTAAAAAATATCAAATCTTGCAGATAGTGTGATGTTGGAAGGAGGTGCTCCCCATTTGAAAGATAAAAATTTGAATTCACAGTAACTAACAAACTACATAAGTGGTCCAGAGAAAGTAATACTGGATATATTGTAAGAATAGTCATTAAATTGTGGAAGAATACCGGTTTAGATATTGAAAGAAAGAGGTCTTTGGCAACAGTTTCTGGCCAGGCTGGTATAATTACCTTACTGAAGTCAATTACTGAGGGATCTTCAAAAATGTAAATGAACATCTGTTGGGGTAGTATGTGTTTAGACAGAGGGGTTTTTTTTAAAGTAATTTGTAGCCCTATTCTCTGTGCTTGCAGTTCATTGTTTAACATATAACTTAGTTTATCTATAATGGGTGGCCAGTTTAAAAAGGCAAAAGCTCTTTTTATGGAAAAGAATGAGGAGAGAAGTGGAGAGGGGTTAGTAGTACCTGTGTTGAAAGAGAAGATGCAGAGGTGTTCTTCCCATCCATATTCAGAAAGGTGGTCTCACTGAAGTTAAACTGATTTTTGTCACCTGTGTTGCTTTTTGGTCCTGGTTAGGAATGTTGTTTTAGCCACCCTTACTGGTTGTGGTACAGAGACCATGTGTAACTCCTGCATGAAACGAAGTTACAAATTTCAGGTTTTTTTCATAGCATGCTATGTGATTTTACTTGCTTGAATCTAGGTATACAACTTCTGAGCAATTCTCTCTTAAAACTAATAAGACCAGCTGAAAGTGTTCATAACATTCACTGTCCTGCAGACAATGTTATTTGAATTGCTAGCATGAGCAGATTTTAGGGACCTTTGGGGCTTTTACCTTTTGGAGCCTTGGCAGTGTAAATGACTGGTGAGACTACTAGCTACTACTACTAACACACTTTAGTATTTGGATGTCTCTATCATACAGTAAGCATTTTGGATTTTAAACTTTCTGCGTTCTGTGATTGTGTAATAACTATTTATAATTTTCTCTTGCAGAGTTTTGCAGACACGAACATGTGTCATACTTTAACTGTGAACATTGCTAAAGCTGGGTACTCTAAACCTACTCCAGTGCAGAAGTACAGCATCCCTATTATACTGGCAGGACGGGATTTAATGGCATGTGCCCAGACAGGATCAGGAAAAACTGTAAGCATTTTGTGCAGTATTTGATCATGAGCTTTCAGATGGATGCCTCACTCTTCCACATCTCACATGCTTGACTGCTTGTTGTCCAGATATTTCACTTGCACAGCAGTGGCAGGTATCAGGTGCAGATATGCATGATGATAGGGTTGTCACATTTTGGCCTTTATCCTTTATTTTAGTAAACTAGTATCTTGGTACAGCAGGCCAGCCTTCAGAGATACAGATGTGGATTCAGAAGTATAGGCAGGCAGTCCTAGAAACTGTTTTTGTTTTGTGTGCATGTTTGTTTGTTTCTTTATTTTTCTGTGATGTGTGGATGAGTTTTGTGTGCGTTTTGTTGTTTTTTTTTTTCAAAATTAGACCTCAGTGTAACTGTGGTGTGCAGGTTTGTCATACTTGGTTTGATGAAATCTGATGTGCACCTGTCATGGTTTTTTGCTTTTAATCATGGACCACTGCTGAGAATTGATACTAAGCTGAAAATTGTCTCAGCTTTTTAAACTCATATACCAAAATGTAACAACTGACAGCTGGTGGATGTGGTTGTTTGGTTATGAATGTAACTTTTTGCTATTTAGTTTAGTGTGGAATCTTAGTTTTAAGGTAGCTCTGTAGTTCTTTTGAAAGACCTCTTCTGTTTGCAGAAGGGGAAACATCCGGAGTCTGTGCTCTAAATATTCTGAATGGTTTTGTACAGATGCAGGTTTGTGGTTATCTAGGCTTATCTGGAAGTAAATGTGCTGATGTGGTGTAGCTGTGTTGCAAACTCATCTGCCATTCTAGTAGGTTTTGGTCTTGGGTTACTTAATTATCAGGGTATGTAATCCATGTATGGAAAGTTAGCCACTGCATGATTGTGTTCCTGTGTTACTGGACTGTTAAGATCCAGAGATCTACTTTCGTACTGGTTAACAAGGTTGAACGTTCTCTTATGCATTTAGGTCTATCCTTCTGCAGTCTGATGTTCTTGATCATTATGTATACTATCACTCAAGCTTTAAGATTGATACACAGATTTTTATGGGACTGATGAAAGCTTTTAATCTTAAACAGCCCAAATACTGCTGTGTTTTCCCCCCCCCCGCCCCCAGGCAGCATTTCTTGTACCAGTTGTGGCCCAAATGATGAGGGATGGTGTAACTGCCAGCAGCTTTAAAGAGCAGCAAGAGCCGGAATGTATTATTACTGCCCCAACTAGAGAACTGATAAATCAGATCTTCCTAGAAGCAAGGAAATTCGTGTATGGGTAAGCATTTGCACTGTTGCCTGGTATTGATGATTACTTTGCTTGAATCGGCAGTGGTTGGTTTTTTTCATAAAAACTTGAAATTTTTTTTTGTGCCCATCAAATTACAAACACTTGAGTTCAGATTATAGTACAGTTTAGCAGGTTTCTTACTATACGATGAGGGATTTAAGTGCGTAATCTTTCTGATACTGGGGTGGGTGGATGGAAGGCTTACTCCACCTTGAAGAGGAGATAAGTATTCAGTTTATCACTGATGAGAAAAGTGAAGTGTCTTAGAAGACTTGCTAAGTAAGTTTTCCTGTCTGACCTTTCAGGAACCACTCTGACAGTCACTCCTTGGGACCAAATTCCCTTTGCAGCGGGTGGCTCTAGTGAGCTGCTTGCTGCCCAGCTTAACTTCTACACACACCACTCAGTCAGATGAGGTTTCCTCACTGATGCGACCCCAGGTTTCCCGTAGCAGAATCTCAAACCTCTGTTTACTTCAAGTAATTTCACTGTTTTGTAGCAACCTGTAACAGCTCAGAGTGTCTCCTGAAGGGACCCCTGAACAATGGAATCACAGGGCTTTTTTATATGCTTAGTTTATGTATCTAATATTTTGAGGTCTTTTTACTAAGTTATTTGCTCCTGCGGAGTCTGAGCGTCAGGTGACCTGGCTAGTGATGCAGGTGCATGTGGCCTTTGTTAAGTAAAGGGTCAGCGCTGGTTCCTGGTCTTTTGCGTGGGCTCCAGTGATTTCTTGCCACCCAGAGATGAGTCTGCAGCGTGCACTGCAGCTGCACACTGAGCTACCTGCACTACATATATTCAATACGAAGGAACTTTTTAGCTTGTCTTACGTAATTTATACTTGCTTTACTTTCATCTTGGCAAAATGGAAGTGAGTGTTTTGGGCTTTAATTAATTTCCAGTGATGGTTTCTAATTACTCCTACTCCTGATGTTTCTGGTCTTAGATATGTCGGAGCTCAAAGAAACTCTTCAAGCTTTCAAAACAGAACAAGAGATCTAAACTTCTCGCTAAGTCCTTGAATGTTGTGTGAGAGTACATTTGTACTAGATTTGTCATTAATCTTTTTACTAAGTAATAGGTTTTACCAGTGTACAGAAGAGAACTAAATCTGTGTTATATAATGGTTTGTTACTGTTTGGAGGTGAAATGCAGAGCATCATCGCTGCAGAATCTGGTGGGGTAAATCATACTTGCTTTTATTCAAGCAAACTTACACTTGGAGGCTGTCTGCCTTCAGGAAGAATGATCATGTTCACCTATCTACTTACTAAATAGGTTCTTAAGAACAGCTTCTTAATCTCTAAAACTGTTATATAACTTTGTAGCTGATTCTGTTTGTTATGCTGTTTTTAAACTAGATACAGATGATTTCATCATAAAATAACACTTGAATCTAGAAAGTTTCTCTTACAGCTGATTTGTAGTAAAAATGAGAATAAGTTAAACAGTATCAGGATGTGACTCTGTAGTGTCTAAAGAAGAGCTTGTGTATTGAACAGTTGAGATTCATGATCTTAGGCCCTTTGATTTATTTGCAAATAGGAATATGAAATATATATGTACACTAATGATGGATAAATACTGAAATAGGGATTCCAGAGGGAATGTCTATTCTTGACAAAAGCTTTCTGAAAAATTGTATTTAACTTCGGTAAAAATTTACCACATTTATCTGATTAGCATTGTTGCATATGAAACTGAATTAGTATCTTCAGTAAAAGACCATTTGAATTTGTGTGTGAGAATACTTATTGTATACATGTAAAGATCTTAGCAGAAGATGATAAAGATGAGCTTGTAAGCATGATTCAGAGCTGTGTAAGGTAGTTGTTGCTTAGAGAAGTGGATTTGTACAGAAGAGTATCTACTTGATCTAACCAAAAAGCATGGTGGGAAGGGCACAGAGTAGTGTAGTCTTTGGGTGGATTTGCTGTCTAATCCTTGAGTCACACACTGTGTATGGCCAATGTGTGTATTTATTATTTTGCCCCTTTTAAGGTCTGCAGAGATTCCTTCTGAAGCTCTAGAGGCATATGTAGTGGTGGTTCTGCTTTTTCTGAGGATGCCATATAAAGTCTTAACACTCTTTTGACTGTTACTGTTAGTAAGACTCAGTTGAAGAGAGGGGAGAATGCAGGCCAAATCAAGTGTTTGTTCCTAGCAAGCCACTTGGGCAGCCTCTGTTACGTAGTATGTGGGGAACTGTAAGCTTACTTGGAGTGGGTTTCTGGTTTTGAGCACTGTTCTTGGACTGAGCTGTATGCTGAAGGAGTTAAACCACTCTTAAACTGATTTGTGGTAGATCTGATTATTTTATATGAACTTTGATGAAACAATACTGTTTGCTTACTTACATAATTAATCCAAACCTTTTCTACACGATAGAACTTGTATAAGGCCTGTTGTGATCTATGGAGGTACACAGACAGACTATTCGATTCGTCAGGTAAAGCAAGGCTGTAATATACTGTGTGCCACTCCAGGAAGGCTTCTAGACATCATTGGAAGAGGAAAGGTAACATCTTAACACTTCATCTGAATTCCTTAAATACCTTTAACTAAAAGACAAAATACTGGTTTTTGTTCTTTTAAATTAATGGAAGAAGAGAGTGGCTTTCAGTGGCTCTATCAGTATGCTGCCTTTGTACAGGCACTGAAATATAAGTGATGTTTATCTTAGACTGTCTG
This sequence comes from Ammospiza nelsoni, assembly GCF_027579445.1. Classification (NCBI taxonomy): domain Eukaryota; kingdom Metazoa; phylum Chordata; class Aves; order Passeriformes; family Passerellidae; genus Ammospiza; species Ammospiza nelsoni. The sequence goes on along the minus strand of NC_080669.1, from coordinate 54,406,616 downwards.
AATTCCTTGAAGTTTTTGAAGGAGTAGCCTGAGTCTAGATCTCTTCAGTTCCTTTCAGAGACAGCTGGATAATATCAGTCTAAATCAAAGTGGCTGCAGTGGTCATGGCAATAAAATTTTATAGCTTAAGTACCCGGAACACTTTCATGTAGTTCTCGTGGCATATTCTGTAATAGATCTTCACTTGGTGTCCTGTTTGTTTTGCTGCAGTGGCTTTTTAGCTATCTCACACTATTTTCATACTGATCCAAAATACAAAAAGCTCCAGGTTATATAGTACTATATTTGAATTTTTTATTTCCCCCAGTCATTATAAATTCATATTCAAATTTCTTTGTGTTAGTGTGGTGACTCAGTGATATTCACTGAACAAACAAAGTTTGGAAAAACACTTGGTAGTAAACTGGAGATGAGTTTTCTGCAGTTGTCAGGCTTTTAGTCAAAAGTGATAGTCTTGTTCAGCAGTGGTGAAGTTGTAATAGTCTTAGTAATGCTTTCTGATGTAATTCTTTTTCAGAAAAATAAAAAAGGTTTTGGGGAATCTTTGAGGGTTATGAGAGAATCTTTCTAAAACTCAAGGCGTAATTTGAAAAGAGATGGGCTGAATTATAGTTGGTCTCTAAGCTCTGTGTTTACATTGCTAAACCAAGTTCTGAAGCACTGTGGTGTGTGAATTTGTGCTGATTAAAAGGCTAAGTAGAGGTTGAGATGTAAACAAATTGTGATAACTTTCACTTTTTATTAACTTGAAAGAAATAAGTAAAAGGTGGATTTTTGGCAATTAGGGTATTTTGCAAGTGCATACTGTCAGTGAACCAATAGTGTTTTTCTTTGACTGAAATACTTGCAGATTGGCTTGCATAATGTGAAATATTTGGTGCTAGATGAAGCAGACCGCATGCTTGATATGGGTTTTGGTGCAGATATGAAGAAGTTGGTATCTTTCCCAGACATGCCACAAAAAGAGAAACGCCAAACACTAATGTTTAGTGCCACTTTCCCTGAAGAAGTTCAGAGGTGAGTAGAATAAAGATAGAAATAAATCTGAAGATGTGTAGAACTAAATATCTGAAGAGTTAAGAACACTCCTTATTTTTAAAGACTTGGAAATACTGAAAGCTATGATATTAATATTTATTGCTTAATTTAAGCAGGTACTCTAAAACATTAACTGCTTAATTTAGGTGGGGACTCCTAAGCAATTTAGAAAAGTTTTCTCAATGCTTTTAAATGCTACTTCTGCAGAAGTCCTCATGTTCCCCCCGTTGGTTTCTTATTCCTCCCCCACCACATCTCTGCAAGCTGAAAATCAGTGATGTTGCTGATAACACCACTGACTGATGACATGTAGCAGTTACTGCTCAACTTAACAGCATTCATAATACTCAGGTCTTACTTAGATAATTGGTATTTATTTTCAGTAGTTTTAAAGTTTCTACAGTTGGGTTTATGATACATCTTATGTGTTTACTACTCATTAACTTTAAAGTTCCTCTCACTTAAGGGAGCAGTCTTCAACAGATGGTATGGTTGCTGGGTCTTGTCATGCCCCTCATCTGCCAGCACCCCCAGGTCTTTCTCTCCAGGTCTAATTGGGATCCATTCTCTGTCCAGCCTGTACTTGTCCTGTCCTATCAGCCTCTGTAGATGATTTCTCTTTTTTGTAAACCCCCTCTAGTACTGGAAGGCTGTAATAAGGTCATTCCAGGCTTAATAATCCCCACTCCTCAACTCTCTGTTTATATTCAGAGGAGAGGGGGTATAGTCCTCTGATCATCATTGTGGCCTCTCTGAATCTTCTGCCATGTCTGTCTTCTGCTGAAGATGCCGCAGCTGGATGCAATACTCCAGTTGAGGTCTTAAAAGGCAGACTAGAATCCCTTGACCTGCTGGTCACACTTTACACAGTCCAGTGTGTGGTTTATGTACTGGACCAAATTATGCAGACTCTTCTGGCTTTTTTAAAATGTATATAATGTGTTGTTCCTCACAAAATGGAGGATAAAAATATTATCTGTGAATGTTGCTTAAACATAAGTGAAAATATGTGCTTTTAAAGCAAGAATAATTACGTGAGATTTTTCAGGTTGTTCAATTTTATCTCTTTTTCAGGCTAGCTTGTGAGTTTTTGAAAACTGATTTTTTATTTGTTGTTGTTGGACATGCGGGTGGAGCATGTAGTGATGTTCAGCAAAATATTCTTCAAGTTTCTCAGTATTTCAAGAGGGATAAACTGATAGAAATTCTACACAGCATAGGTAACTTTACTTAATGCCAGTTGTTCACCAGAGAAGTCAAACTTGCTTGGCTTTAAAATTGTGTTTGAAGGGTTATGGCTGTATGATTTTGTTGTGTGTTGCATGCTTTACAAGACTGTTGATGAAGCTTGAAGCAGAATTGGGGAGCTGCAGGTTTTTAGGCATATTTGTGTAGGGGTATTTCATAGTCATAGGCTAGTTTGGGTTGGAAAGGACTTGTAAATATAATTGAATCTAATCTAATGCCCAATATTTGTCAATCATTCATCTCTATTAAGTACTGTTAGACAACCTTCCAGATGGCTTTCTGCTTTCTATGATCATTTACAATACTTAAGCATCTGGGGATACTATCTCATGATTACAGGGGTGATAAAATTGTGTGAATGTTTGGGCCTGTGTTTTATTAGTGTCTAGGATTTTTCCATATTTGTTTTGTACGTCTTGTTTTAATGCTGAAGACTGTGAGTATGGAATCAAAAAATGGTCTGTGGAGTCTTGCCGTTCAGTGCTCAGGATCATGTACTGCTTTGAGCCACATGCTGTAGAAAGGAAATGCTTGCATGTTGGAGGGAACAATTTTCGTTTTCTCTTTTTATTGCGGAGAAAAACAATGTATGTGTCTTCACTCAGTTTCTCTATTGATACAGAAATTGATGGATTGAATTTATTTAGCTCAGAATAGGCAAAAAAATTACAGTCATACTTAGACTTTATTCAAAATGTGTGCCTGTATTAGGTGTTAATATAAATAAGCATTAGGTGTCAATTTAGATAAGATTACTCTAAATAGTGAAAATTGTCATGATTCAAACTACAATGGCTTCAAACTTTCTTCAACATAGGTAATGAACGAACTCTGGTCTTTGTGGACACAAAGAAAAAAGCAGACTTCATTGCTTGCTTTCTTTGTCAAGAAAATATACCAGCCACTAGTATCCATGGGTAAGTATTTTTAAAGTGAAAGTCACCTGTGTTTTTTAAGAACTTTTGTTGAGGACTCACATACTCATATCTGTGTAGTTTAGCTTGCCGTGTGTTCTGACAGACACCACAATATCAAGGTTGAAGAAGGGCTAAAAGGATCTTAGCAGATGCAGGATGTTTGTGTATATCCTGTGGCTGTTGGATTTGTAGGTGTGTGAAAGTAGTATAGCTCTCTAGAAGATTTGGCCTTTCATTCTTGGTGAGCCTGAATTGCTAACCCACAACCCCCTTGTGTTGGGAGGAGGTTCTTAATACATTTCAGTAAAATTACTGTAGTGTGAATTGAGGTATATGTAGAATAACTGGTTCAATGGAATCTTTTGAACTGTCATGAATGTTACTGGTTTCTGAGTAACTGTCCTAACTTCAACTCACAAAGGTAAAATGACTGTTCTCTGGAGTAGTGGCCATATCTGTGTAGTGTAGCTTAGCATACCAGATATCACTATCCCATGTTAAGATCCTGAAGAGCGCTGGTTAGCTTATTAATTTGTTTTCTTGCTTGGACAATAAAGAACGTGAGTGATTTCTGATCCACTGTAGTTCAATACTGGTTAATTTGTAAATAGTCTTCAAACATGGAAACACCAGAGCAAATCTAGTTGCCTTGTTGCGATGATAAACAGAAGACAAATTCTGTACTGTTGACTGGCCACAGTTTTTTTAGTATATCTGAAAAGTAGCCTGTGCAGGGGGCTGTGTAGACTTTGTCTTTGCTATTCTGGCTCCCTGCTGCAAAGCTGTAGGAAATTGTAATCAGTTAAGCAAGTGGATTATTTTGGAGAGGTAGTGAGTTTGATGCATAATTATTTCCAGTTCTTGCTTGTCTTGCTGCTCTTCAGTTAAAAATGCAGAAAACCTAAACTGGGCAGTGTATGAGTTATTTGGGTCTTTTTTTGTTTTGCATCCGTTGTCCCTATTTCCTCCCCCCCCCCCAAGAGCTTCTTTACATGAACCGTTTAAATTGTACCATAAATAATACTGTGAATTTTAGAGATACCCATTCTCAGCCTTGCTTTTTTTCTAGAGATAGAGAACAGAGAGAGCGAGAAATAGCTCTTCGGGATTTTCGTTCTGGAAAATGTCCAGTTCTTGTGGCAACCTCAGTGGCAGCAAGAGGTCTGGACATTGAAAACGTTCAGCATGTCATTAATTTTGATCTTCCTTCCACCATCGAAGAGTATGTACACCGAATTGGGCGAACTGGTCGTTGTGGAAATACAGGGAAAGCGGTTGGCTTCTTTGATAACAATTCAGATGGTCATCTTGCACAACCTCTAATTAAAGTGCTTTCAGATGTAAGTTTCAGATCTTAGTGCTGAACTTTTTCTGTTCTTTAAGATTTCACTTGAATGTACTGAACAACTGTGACATTTTGGGTACACTTATGGAACTCTTGGTCTGAATTGGTAAAGCAGTCAAAGTCTCTGAATTGGTTTTCCTAATTGCTTAGGCTCAGCAGGAAGTTCCTGTTTGGTTGACAGAAGTTGCTTTTGAGACTGAAGGAGGACGACTCCCAGTTAATACCCAAAAGGTAGGTCTGGAAATTAATTGAAAGTCCTGGCTATTAGAACTTTGTCTGAGACAGTTTAAAACTGTCTTTAGTGGTATATATCCAGTAAAGCCACTGAAATTGTTCTGACTGTATTTATGTCCCTTTTCTTAGTTGTGCATCTTCAAAGAATTACTATTACTGAAACTAATTTCAGACCAGCTGCTTGACTTGGGCTGTTACAGTGTGGCCCCTTACTAGCTGCTGCAGTCGATCTCTAAAGTCAGGATTCTTCTGGAAGAAAACATTCATGCAAACATAAACAAAAGCTGTAGTTCAGAAATTTCTGTGCTACACGTGTATGGTGGGAGCAAATAGTTCCTGATTATACAGTTACTGCTTGTTACGAATCACTTAGTCAAGCAACTCAGTTGATTGAACACTTCAGTTAATTATAGTTAGGTAAATGCCCTGGTCTGGTCTCTGAAAATTCTTCATGTCTGGTTTGGGGAGAAACCTTCTAGGCTCTTGCCGTTGGTAATTTTAGATTCTGTGCTTACTCCTATTTGAAATTAAAAGCTTTTCCTTCATGTCTTGATTCCATAAGAACTTTATCACAGATCAGTTGCTTCCAGGTGTTACAAATGTACTTTGAGACCATAGTAGAAATAACTGCTCTCAGTGCTTACACAATGTCTGAAGCTTCACTTCAAGCTCTCATCTTCCTTTCATTCATTATCTCTTCCCATATGGTAGTTACTGAAAGCTTTGGATGGTTTGGGTGTTTTTACCTGGCTGGCTAGTCCCTTTACTAGATCATTTTTCTGGGGGTATGGGGATTTCACGGGATGTCAGATACACAAACGTTGCTTCGTTCTCAAGCTCTCAGCCTCACATTACAGCTGTTGTGTATGTTTGCACAAATCTTTTCTTGCAGAGTAACTCTTCACTCAGTGGATCTTTTTTATATATTCTACAAGAAATATTCTAGTTCAAGGACACTTTATTTTTGCTTTTTTACTGGATTGCTTTCAGAGGTGGATCTCACTAGATTGCTTCCAAATGCATGTCTCCAGCCTTTGTGTCTCCCAGCATTTCATCAAATCCATAATTTCCAGGTCCAAGTCCATCCATGGCCTTCACAACCTCTGAGTAACCAGTAACTCTTTGTCCAGAATAGAAGAGATTTTTGTGTGAAATCTGTCTGCTTGCTTTTGGAATGCTACCCTTAGTATCACATACATACAGCGCACCAGCTCCTTGAGTTGAAGAATGTGAGGTTCTAATTATTATGAGACCTTCACATGTCAGCCTGACAAACTCTTCATTTATAATCAGCCCCATTTTTCCTGATAAGTCCATTTGATAATCAAATTATGAATTTGAAAGAGGAATCTATTGGAGGATCTTACATGATTATTTTGAGGCAGTCTTAGAGATTACTGAGCTTTATTCTTTTTCCAGATGAAAAGGATTTGCATTACTGGGAAGGTAATGCAGACAGTCATTCTGTAGTATGTAGTGGAAAAGGAAGTTTTTTTCCCACAATTGTATGAACTGATTTGTGTTGGGTAAGAAAAGAAGTTGAAATGTGAACTGTGGGAAGTGTTATTCCCACATGTGATAAAATCTGAGGTTGGCTAAACTGCAGTAATTTTGCACCAGGGTAAAAAATCCATGTAAATAGGAGATTAATGATGAAGACTTCCTGAGTGTTCAGATTACATTGAGATAGGTGCATGCAGAAAGCTAAAATTGTTTTGTGGTGATTTACCAGTAAATTATTGAAAGTATTAATAATTCTAAACTAGAACCTGTTGTGTTTCCTAGAATTACAGAGGCAGAGGCAAGGTGAATGCAGGAGAAGTAAAGATGGACTGTTCTGCAAGAGAAATTGAGTCATGGGATTAAACTGCTTTATACCAGACTGGTTTGTATTGTGTTTTGCTGTAAGTGAAATGTTGCATGAGAAGATAATCTTGTGAAGACCCAGTTTGGGAAGGAGATTTATGTTAGGGTTCACCTAAACTTTGTTTTGCAGCATGTCAGTTAAAAAGTTTGAATCTTGTGTTAAGATGATTTAAGGATCTGTTAAACAGCGCTTCAATAAAAGTTTGAGATTGTTGCTTCTGTGTCAGCTATGTCATTGCAGTTTCACAAACTGGAACTAAAGGTCAGTGGTTACACCACATGAACATGAAAAATACATGTTCTTTACGGAGAAAGGATGAAGAGAAGGATGGAGCCCTGTGTTACATCTAATAGAATGTTTTTAGCTTTGACTGATACAAATACACTTCTGCTATTTCTTGTGGAAAAGTTTGCCTTAGAACAAGCTTGGTGCCTTATATTCAAGAATTTTCCCAGGCTTGTAGAAGCTGTAGGAGGTAAGCAGTCACTAACAGTTCTAGATTTCCATAAAGTCGCTTTTTCATTTAATTTTTTTTCTTATCAATGCAGTGTGCTACAAAGATGCATATCATTGGATGCCCAAAGAAAGGAGCAAGATCATTACATTTTGCACAGCTGAACAAGCTTACAGGCTTCTCACGGCTTGCTATTTAGCACACAGTGCTGACCACTGTCTTGTACAGTCTTCCCACTAAATCTAGGGAGATAATACTTCTAAATCTTCTTACAGCATAGGAGCCATAGTACCCAAGCTAGTGAGAATCAGAACTGACTAGGCAATACTAGGGAATCTCTCATTGTGGAGAAGTGAGCTGTCATTCTTTGTATGAATATCTTTTGAAAACTATTTACTTAAATATCTACTTAGAGAAATACTGTTAATTTTGTGGACTGTAATTTTACTGCGATATATTATGCAAAAGGAGTAAAGTCTCAATTGTGTACTTGAAAGTGAGCTGAATGGACAGTATACTTAAATTGCTGCTCATAAGTAGCGGATGTATTTAAGCTTTATGTTAATAATTCAGAGTGAAATACTCTGGGCAGTATAGCTCCTTTTCCTGAGAAGTATCCTTGAAGATTTTTGCATCCATTCTGAATTTCAATTAAGTGGAGGGTGCTTTTGGTGTCAGGCTGCAGTACGTGCAAGTGAACTGTAGCTGTTAGAAGAAGCTGATAAAGCATGCCCATTTCTGTGAAGTCAAAGAAGAGAGTCACTTGTAACCTAGAGCAAACATTTTAAGGGAACCTGGTTTAGCATTGTTTAAAGGACCCCACTGGGTGTTTCTTGCTTTGTTTCCCATATTATGACTTGCGAGTTGTGGTCAGGCAACAGAGGGAGTTCTGCTCATTTTCTATAAAATGTTCTGGCCCCATTCTTCATAATCATTTACACAGAAAGGTGCTAAATAAAAGATGGCTGTTACAGCATAGAGCTGCATGCTCTCATAAAGGAAATGGAGCCAACAAACCAGTCCCTAGAATAGTATTGAAATAACTCAAAAGATGAAAAGTCATCTTTACTACTTTTTATGAGAGGGTGAGAGTTGAAAGGACCAAGTCAGTTGGGAAGGAGAAATAAAAACTTGAAGAGCAATATTTGCAGAAGGATACAGTATTCAGTTTTGGTTTAAGCTTTGTGATTCTTTAAATAAATACTTAATCTGCTGGAAAATATTTCAGTGTGATTTTCAGCTGGAGGAAAACGTGTCCAAGGGAAGTTGGGGTGGGGAGTGAAGTGCACTGTCAGCTGCCTGTTTATTTTATTTTTGCACTCCAATAGTCTTACATGGAGAACATGTTGAAAAACTTACTGGAAAACTCCTTGTCAATACCTTCTTAATTCAGGAGAATCTGGTTGTCCTGGTAGAAAATCAGGGTAAGTGTTCTTAAAAGGTTTTGCTCAAGTGGTTTTAACCTAAGAACAGTGTAACCATGTATCTGTGATTGCTTTTAGGTGTTTCTGCTGCCTGTAGTTAATTCAGTGACCCAAGTTCAGCACTTTCTTTCCCCATCATCTACCTCCAGGTTTATGTCAAGATGCTATTTGTATTGGAACTTCAGTTCAAGATTAGGTTGAAGGTTCTTGACAGACTAGTGTTGAGAAATGACATCAACCTTTCATTGAACAATGAACATAGATTTTTTTTCCCAAGCTTAATTCAGTTTTTATGGGATGTATAAAACAACATTGACAAAGTGTTTTCTTTTAATGCCAGTTTGAGCAGAAATTATGTGCAATTCTTGTAACTAAAGGAAAATATAAATTAACATCTGGGTTTTGCATGGCCTGGTTTTTGGTAGTGGTGGAGCCACAGAGATGGCTTCTGTGAGAAGCTGCTGGAAGGTTCCACCGTGCCCAGCAGAGCAAGTCTTTGATGGGTCTTGAAGGACTTGAAGATGGATGTGTTGCAAATCAAGGTTGGGGCAATTTGAGGTGATGGTAATGCCTCTCTGAATTAAGAAAATCAAAACAGTTAGGTGCACAGGTGTTTGGGTTTATTTTTACAGTCAGCAAAGAGAAGGTGAGAATGTGTCAAGGAAACAACGTGGCAGCACTAAGGTTAGTGGAGAAGGAGGGGGGCAGGAAGTGTTCCAGGAGCTGAAGCTGAGATTCCTCTTCAGGCTGTGGTGAGACCATGGTGAAGCACCTGAAGCCCTTGGTGATCCATGGGGGATGCAGAGATCCACCTGCAGCCTGTGATGGAGTTGCCCAAGCTGGAGCAGGTGGATGCCTGGAGGATGCTGTGATGCAGTGGGAGACCTGGTGGGTGGGAGGGAGGGGTTGGGGGAAGAAAAGGTGTTTTTAAGTGCTTATTTTACTTCTTGTTATCCTCCTCCTATTGTTAGTAATAAATTCACTTTGTACTTCTAAGTCAAGCCTGTTTTTGCCCTTGGAATGTTTTCTTGGTCCTTAACTCATGAAGCCTTCATTCATTTTTCCCTCTCATCTGCCCAGCTGTGGCTGGGGAGAGTGAGTGAGCAACTTTCTTGGGTGCCTAGTGTTGGGTTGGTGTCAGACCATGGTAATGAGTAGTTTACAAACCTTTGGTCTGGAGCTGTTCATGTGCTATGGATGAGTTCTAAGGAATTTTCAGGTAGTAGCTGAATAAAGCAAAGTTTTCACAGAATGCTTAACTTTTCTGATTAAGGACTGCATCCCAACTAAAAAATTATGGCCATAAGAATTGAAGGATTATAAACAAGAGTCTGAAAAACAGACAGGAAATAGCATGTCTGCAAAACTAATACCAGACTAATTAAAATCCCCCAGAGTGTTTTGGCAGATAGGAAAGTACGCTACAGTCTGCTGAAGACAGAATAAAGTCTATTCTGAAACCATCTCTTTCATTGTTGATAATGCTCATAGGAATTACATTGACCTACAAATTAGCTTTAAGAATGCTAGAGAATGGACCTGTCTGTCTTCATTGACCTCAGTTAAAGGACTCGGAACAAAAAGCAAGCTTGCTGAATATTTTCAATATGTCAGCTGGCTTTATGCAAAACCTGTGATCTTCTTTGATTTAAGACCAAGTGTAAAGCTTCAATGTTAGGTAATAATAGGAGGTTATTTTCTGTTAGCTGAGTTTAGTAATTTTAATGTGCTGTCCAACAGTTAGTTCCAAGAATTCCATGGTGACTCAAGAGGAGGATATTTGACATCTCTCAGAACTTCTTCAGTGACACCATAAATTGACAGGTCTTGGTCAAAAGTGGATGTCTCTACATTGTCCTGTACTTCGGGAAATTATGGAAGGTAAAAATAGTACTCTGTCACTACAAATTTTACTTTTTTGTGTGACTAGTGTCAGTCTTTGGTAATAATATTTCTTATAAACCCTCAGTTGCCTGAAGGTTTTATGGTATGACTGTCTCCATGTCTTAACTCCGTTAACTAATAAGTAACAGTAGATGAAATCATTTGACTACAGAGTTTGGACCAAGGAATCTTGTGGGAATCTTACATTTTAGCATGTTCTCTTCAAATTTACCTGATACTTGTATTTTTTTTTAGCTAGCTTAAGGAAAATGTTGAAATAAGAAGAACTAATTCAGGACAATAGTTCAGTAGTGCTTGAAATATAAGCGTTAAGTGTTTTTTATTTTATGCTGTTTATTTCCTTCAAAGTAACTATGGTAGAGTCTTTGGCAGCATATAATTTTTTTCTGCTTAATAAAAAGAAATAAAAGCCAAACTCATTACCTTCAGAAGTGCCAAAGGACATTTAGAGTAACTACTTCGTATTCAAGACTGGGGAATCATCTCTTTTTTCAGCTGACAAATTATTTAGGAGCCAAACTGCTGAAAATACCACTTCCTGTTTATGTTTCTAAATAAATCTGACTTGCCTTTCAGAACCTGATATCCATATATAAGTAAGAAATTTCTCACTGTAAATGTACATGTTGCCTGCTGACATTGTCTTAGAGTACTATGGACAATGGCTGTAGTCCAATTTCAGTGTTATATGAACTTGTCATTCTTCCTGTAGTGCAATACTATCAAGCAGGATTTCCTTGCACTGTTTCTTTTCCCTCCTTCTTTAAACAAGTCAGCTAAAACAGTTTTCAGTACCCAATCCTTAAATATCTCCCAACTTCAAAGAATGCTGTGCTTCACTCATCCTCCACTCTTCAAAATGAAATATGCAGGGTCATAGGAGATGGGATGGTTGTTGACAAAGACTTGGTGACCTGGAAAGCTCATACTGAAAGAAGTTGACTGAACTTTGGCCTCTTAGTGCCTTTCCCTTTACCAGTCGTAGCAGGGAGATGAAAACAGGCAGATGATTTGTCAATAATTCTTTGTCTTCATCAACTCTGCCCCTCCAGTACTGCTGATTGAAAAGGCTGTGTTTCTTCTTTAGGATCCTTATCATTAATCAGTTTGTATTATGAAGCTAGTCCTGTAGCAGTATTCTGTGGGATTCTTGGTCTAAATATGCCAGTCAAATTAAATTATATTGAAGACCTATGTTTACTTAAGAGGTTCTGCAATTATAAGGTCATATGCAGCATACACAAATGTCCTAAGCAAAGGAACATTCTTTACCAGAACAAATGAATTTCTGAGCTTGCAGTAGAAAGTTTTTTTGTAGTAGTTGATAGGCTCATTTAGCAATCACTTCTAGAAATTAATATACTTGCTTTCTTAACATTTACTGTCTAGAATGGTGAATATGTTATCCACCTTCTCTGAACCACTTGGAGAATTTTTGTGCATGTAGACTGCAAGTATAATATACAATTTAATAGTACAAAGCAGTGGTTTATTAGAAGGTGTAAATAACAGGTAGCATGTTAGTTTTGACTAAATACTAGTGTGCCCTTTATAAGACATCTGATGAGTTAGGAGGAAAAACCTGTCCTCAGACCATAGCAACAAAAAAAAGTGAAGACTTGCTCTCCTGACTCCTTGGAAGCTACAATTGTGGGTAGGCAGGTAGGAAAGAGGGAAGCTCGAATCATTCTATGAGTCTTCATAGGAATTTCAGAGACTTGGAAACAAGGCATGTGTCTAAAACATTTCCTAAAGTGTTTTTCCTATTCCAGAAATGTGGTGCCCTAGTGAGTACCTTCAACGTCTAAATTCAGGTTGGTCATGCTTTGTACTAACTCCTCTCCAAGCTATGGATATTTCATTGTAAAAAGCAGTTATACTGCAGTTATTGTGTTCTTCAGTCCCCAAGATTTACATCAGATTTGCAGGTTAGAGATTTGTTGGTAAAGTGTTTTACCTCTCACTGTTTTCCACTCTGAACAGTTTCACAAAAAAACTTAGTGTCGGCTATGTGTAATAATGCCCCTGACACAGTTTCCCACAGCATTATGGAAAATCTGGCAGTCCAGGCTTGGACAGGTGCACTGTTCACTGGGTAAAAACTTTCAGGATGTCCAGGCCTTGAGAGTGGTGGTGAGTGGAGTAATTTTCAGCTGGTGGCTGGTCACAGGTGGGGTTCCCCTGGGCTCAGTCAGTACTGGGAGCACTTCTGTTCAATATCTTTATTAATGACCTGGTTGAGGGGATTGAGTGTAGCCTCAGTCAGTTCATAGATGAAACCAGACCGTATGAGAGTGTTGATCTGCTGGAGGGCAGGAAGTCCCTGTAGAGGGATCTGGGCAGGCTGGATCTCAGCTGAGGCCAACGGTGTGAGGTTCAACAAGGCCCAGTTGAACAAGGCCTTGGGTCACAACAGCCCCAGGCAGCTCCACAGGCTGGGGCAGAGTGGCTGGAAGGGACCTGGGGGTGCTGGTGACAGCAGCTGAACATGAGGCAGGCTGTGCCCAGGTGGCCAAGAAGGCCAATGGCATCCTGGCCTGGATCAGCAATGCTGTGGCCAGCAGGGCCAGGGCAGGGATTGTCCCCCTGTGCTGGGCCCTGCTGAGGCCACACCTCCAGTGCTGTGTCCAGGGCTGGGCCCTCACTGCAGGAAAGGCCCTGAGGGGCTGGAGTGTTACTGAGCTTGCAAGGGTTTCAGGGTTAAGAGAGAGGCAAGAATGTTGACCTCATGTTCAGAAGGCTTGATTTATTATTTTATGATATATATATATTACATTATAACTATGCTAAAAAGAATAGAAGGAAAGTTCTCAGAAGCTAGCTAAGCTAAGAATAGAAAAGGAATGAATAACAAAGTTCTGTGTCCAGGCAGAAAGCAAGAACAGCTCTGCCATGAGTGGTGAGTAAATCCAAACATCCACCCGAGACCAATCACGGATTCACCTGTTGCATTCCACAGCAGCAGACAACCATTGTTTACATTTTGTTGCTGAGGCCATAGCTTCTCAGAAAGGGGAAAAATCCTAAAGAAAGGATTTTTATGAAAAGATGTCTGTGACACAGGAGTGAGTCCAGAGAAGGGCAATGGAGCTTGGGCAGGGTCTGGAGCACAAGTGCTGTGAGGAGAAGCTGAGGGAGCTGGGGGTGTTTAGCCTGGGGAAAAGGAGGCTCAGGGGTGACTTAAAAAGAGGTTGTATCCAGGTGGGAGTCTCTTCTCCCAGGCAACCACTCACAGGATGAGAGGAAGTTGCTTTAATACTGGGAGGCATTCAGGCTGAGTATCAAGGAGAAGTTCTTCACAGAAAGGGTGATTAGGCATTGCAATAGCCTGCCTAGGGAGATGATGGAGTCACTATACATGGAAGATTTTCAAAAAATATCTGGAGTTGGCCCTTAGTGCTGTGGTTTAGTTGACAGTGTGATGTTTGATCAAAGGTTGGACTCAATGTTGGAAGTCTTTCTAATGTTAATAGTTCTATGACAAGTGGAAAAGGCCTTAGGTTGCATCAGGAGAGGTTTATATTGGACATTAGGAAAAACTTAAGATTCAAGTCACTAAGGATTGGATCTGGCTCCCCAGTTTGGTGGTGGAGTTGCAATCCCTGGCATTGTTCAATAAATGAGTCAACATGGCATTTTGCAATATTATTTAGTAGGCAGTGGTAGGTATAAGAGAAGAATATCTGTACAATAAGCAGTTCTCATGTACATAGCCTCATTCTTTTTCTGTGAGAAACTTGCTGAATTGCAGGTGGTTACTACAAACTGCTGCAGCTCTGCCTTCTCAGTGACTCTCTGCCAACAGTAACTCCTGCTGATTGAAGTTGTCATAAAGAGTCTGTTCACTATGGTCTTGCAGTGGAAATTACAAGAAATGGCATTTGGTCATCCAGCTATTGAAGCCACATGGGATTTTCAAAATTCCTTTAGCCTGTTTGTACAAATGGGTTTAATTATGTTTAGCTGCTTTTGCAGTTGTAGTGAAAGGCTTGTGAATCTTAAATTACCATATTCTGAAAACATGTGAAAAAATTCTGTAATAAACCACTAAAGACATTACTCTGGGAATAAAGCGTCCCTTCTTTGCTAGCATTTTATCAGATTGCAATTACAGCTGTTGTGATGTTGCAATGCTCTGAAGGAAGATGTGACAGGAAGTATTGCATAGGTCTCTATTCTGAAGCTGATAACGGCTCTGTGGCCTTCTTAGCAAAACATCTCATGCTTTTCTTGAGGAATAAATCTCTAGAGTACAGATGAAAGAGATGGTCACATTATTGCACTTAGGCATTAAAACCTTTCTGTGTGTATTGGTAGTTGCACACTGTAAACATAGTAATTGGTACATTTCTTATGCCATTTTTTAGATGAGCAGTTTGTAGAGTCTGCCTCTGACTCTATTTGACAGAGTTTTATATGTGCCCATTGTAGGAATGCTGACTTTAGGTGCACAATGGATTGTGGTGGTTCTTTCTCTCTTTCCCCACGCCTGTATCAAAAATCCAGTGCTGTGTGCTTTTGTAGTAGGTCAGGGATTAGCACCAATTCCCATGCCATATGTGTAATTTACTAATAAAACTTTTTGATTGATTTTGTACCCTTTGACTTGTTGTTCCATTTGACCAGTGAGCATTTACAAATCTTAGGTGCTTCCTTCCCCTTAACAGTGGGTTGTCACACCCATTATTGTTGCTTATTCAGTGATATGTTACATAAGTTTGGACTATGTGTTGCATTTAAACTAAGGCTTTAGTCATAAACCAGTAATTTAAGAGCATGGTTTTGAGGGTACTGCTGTTGTTGAATTTTTACGTTGTAGTAAAGTGAAATTTAAGAACAGCATAGTTAATTTTTAACCTGTTGAATGCAGCTTTGCATGGAGGTTGATGCTAGTAGATTTCTAATGACAAGCTACTCACTGAAAAATTGAGTTATGCATATTTAGAAATTGATATCAAAATCAGACTGGTTTCATTGGATGTTTCTTCCCCATGAGTGAAATCAGTAGGGGATACACTCATGGTTTTTATTTGTGTTTAGCAATGTTGTAAGTCAATGAAAGTCTGTTGTCATGGCCTCCTCTTTACGGTTAGAGGAATGAAGTGGTTGGAGTCATTGGCACAGGTAGAAATCAGCCTGATGAGGTTCTTGGTTAAAACCAACTAAGCAACTTCCTGAGGTAAAATTCAGTGCATGTTTTCCAATGAACCTGCTTTTGCTAAGACTGCATGATTAAATGCTGCAAGGTCAGTTGGTCAATGAAAATGCACCTAATTTTTTCAGTGAACTACAAAGTGCTCTATTCTGTGCCAATGTGTTAACTAATACAGGCTAACTGTATTTACACAGTGGTCAGTAATTTTAGAGGGTGTGGTCATACATAATAGACAAGATAAATGTTTTTCAAAATGGTACTACTACAGGTAAAACAAATCAATTTGCAATGAAGGTCAGATTTTTAGCAGCATTTCTGCAATCTCCTGTCTCACCCTGCCAACAGAGACAGTGGAAATGCTTCTCTGAGAAGGGGTACCATCTGGGGTCAACTGATCTCTGGAGCAGTTACCCCTGAATCACCAGGCCAAACAATAGAGGCATTAGCAATGAAAACAGTTGAGTGTTTCTGTGGAAGGCACTTCCTTCCACAGCAGCTTCACTTTGTTCCCACCCTCAGGATGGAAAAGTTAGTTCTTCTAGAGCATTCATGTGCAAAGTCAATGAAAGTGTCTGTAAATGTGGATATGGAACACATTTTTTGGCAAGATTTTTATTGTACTCTAAAGGTTTCCCATCTTCTGTGCCAAATCACTTTTGGTAAATGATACCACCTTTGTAAGATGTTTTTCTCTTTACTGTTAACTTCCTACAAATGGTAGTAGCTGAAGCAGTTACTGATGCTATCATTAAGTGCCCTCTGCATCCTGGAGTCTCCTAAGGCCTACTGTCCAGTCCACAACCAAACATTTAAGACTGTGGAATCCTTAATATAAGCATGTGCATAGCCCAGAGGCAAGCAGAGGGATGACTTAAGTGTTTTGAAAGTTAAAGAAATGTTTAACTAGTCTTTTAGGTGTGGTGCAGCTTTTAATGATTTTGAAAGATTGAGCAGCCAACTTCCAGTGTGTCAGTGAAATCCATGTATTAATGTGTGAGAATCCGACCAAGTCTAGAGTAAAGGTTCAATAATTAAACATAATTAAGGGTCTGATCCTGCCTTTTCTTATGTTCTCAGTAAAGAAAAAAACCAAAACTGGTATACCAAAGAGCACTTACGTTACAGTTTGGTTCTGTTTCAGAAGCAGACATACATTTCTGTTTCATCTATTGCCTCATAGCAAAACAAACACAAGTTTTCAAAATAACACTATCCATGCTAATGTATACTTCTAAATAGCAAGGGGAATTTAAAAACATAAAAGCAGTTTCCAATGCAGCCTCACACGGAGGTTATGGATGATGGGGAGATGGCAACATCATTCAAAAATAAAAGGGAAGCAAATGGGCTGACTGGCTGAATCTGATGATTAGCTGAAGAGGGTGAATCTTATGAGTGATCTGGAAGTTGGAGTGGGTGTTGAGCTTGCATGTTAAAATAGCCTGAAAAAACCTGAGCTGCACACATCATGGAAGTCGAAATGAGTCCATCTACAGCTTCTGTTGTGTGTGACACTAGTGCAGGAAAAACAACTTGCTATCTGTAATGGATCTCTTCCTGAACTGGGACCAAGACCTCTTGATGTACTGATTGCATTATTAAAATTCAGTATCTGTTCTTGGGGAGTGTCTGCTTAGCAAGAACTGTTGCTGCTTAGTAGGAGGCACATTAACTATGGACTTTGGATTTCCATTTACTAACTTCACAGCGTCTTAATTGCAAAGTTCTTTCTGATTTTCAGTCCCATTGCTGCAGTCACTTATGTTGCTGTTGGCTGCACTCTTCTTCCAAGCCATTAAGTGGAATACATTTGTAACTTTTAAAAGGGATCACCCCTTGATTTATTCCCCTGCCTGTGCGCTGAATGATGCATGAGGTGCTTACGCGGGAGTGCTCCTCGGCGGTGGCTGTTACCCAGCCCAAAATCCTTGTTTCGCTGCGCGTCTTTGTGCGATTTAAAGACGCTCTTTACTTGATCCACTGGCACCAAAATGCCAGTGCCTACACTCTCGCCCGAGACAGCGCCGGGGCTGCCGGGGCCGCACCCTCACAGCCGGTGCGGCGGGAGCTGGGAGCGGCCTCGGGGCCGGCGGGAGTGGGGAGCGGCCTCAGGGCCGGCGGGAGGCGATCAGGGCGCGGAGGGGCCGGACAGGGCCGGGCGGTGGCTCCGGGGGCGGGCTCGCGTCTCGGCTCCGGGCAGGGCAGAGCATCCGCCCGCGGGCGGCCGGGGCCGTGCGAGCAGCTGCAGCGGAGTCCAGCCCCGCTAGTGCCGGCGGCGGGCGTGGGGCGTTCTGGCCTTCGGAATTACAGGAAAAAGCGTTACTTGTGCTCAGCCGGGCAACTTCCCATTTTGTCCGTCCCTTCGCGGTCGCGGGGAGGCAGAGGCCCCTGTTAAAACAAGCTTAGCTGAGGTAAGTGAAAAAGATGCTTTCAGCAGAGGGGTCTCTGCTCGCGTTCATTTATATGAAGTGTGGGAGAGTGTGGAAACTCTTCCCCGGACTGTTACTCGCGTGGATCTCTAGCAGTGAAGCTTGCTTGCATTCGCATCTCTCCAGGCGTTCATCCGAGACTTGGGGCAGGACATGCTTCTGTGTCTCTTCGGGCTGAAAAGATTCTTTTGGTTTCTTCTTTCAAGTCCGTGAGACAGTAAGAATTGAAACTTTGTTTAGCTCATTTGTCTCAGTTTGTAAAGAATGCAATACAGATGTTTGGCAGTGGTTTGCCTTGTGTGTGTAATGGTTAAGAGTCAGTTCTCAAAATGATTGCCGTGTATGCAATCATCAAAGGAAGGAAAAGCTGTTACTTAATTGCTCTCTGCTTAATTTGTACTCACAGATTTTCTTGAAGTGGTGAATCAGATCTAAATGTACTGGGCCCAGGTTTCTCCAATGTTTGCAATTTCTGCCTTCTGAGAAAAATATTTTTGTAATGTGTTTGTGTACATATCCATAATGAATATCATCTCCATGCGCTCCTGCTTACACTGGGGGAGTGTCACTTGCCTTCTTACTTGTAATGGACTGCATTACTTGTCTTTTGGCAGAGGAGGGTCTGGAGCACAAGTCCTGTGAGGAGGAGCTGGGGGTGTTTTTCCTGGAAAAAGGCTCAGGGATGGCCTTATCACTCTCTGCAAATGCCTGAAAGGAGGTGCTGAGATGAGGGTCAGTCTCTTCTCCCGGGCTATAAACAACAGACAAGAAAATTGCTACAAGCTGAACCGGGAAAGGTTTAGATTGGATATTAGGAAATCTTTATTGTCAGAAAAAGTTTTCAAGCCCTGGAACAGGCTGCCTGGGAAAGTGGTGGAGTCGTTGTCCCTGCGGGTATTTAAAAGGCTTGTAGATGTGGTGCTTGGGAACATGGGTTAGCGCTGGACTTGGCAGTGGTGTGTTAATGGTTGCACTTGATGGTTTTCTGGAACCAAAATGATTCTATGATTGTCTAAAATAGTTGAAATGCAGCTTCTGGACTCTGTCTGTGAATTAAGAAACTGATTGGGCAAGAGGATGTTTTTGTGCTTGAAGGAAGCTTCGTGTATTGGGCGGAAGAATGGAGTGGCCAGTTCAGATTTTTCTGTCAGAGGCTAATCTGTAACAAAACAGGTCTCAAAAGGGGAAAAAGGGAGAAAGAAGCTTTGGGCTTATATCATAGAGGTTGCAGTATTGAAGATTAAAGATCTTGATTTTTCTATAATAATCAATAAACCTGAGGAATTTTTGCATGATTTGGTGCTTGTAGGGGGCATTTTCAATCCAAAAATTCCATATTAGGAGAAGTTAAAACATAAATTAGGAGAAGTTAAAACATAAATGTGTTTAGTAGTGTTTCGAGCCTGATTCTCACTACTATGCCATGTTTTGCCTTGCAGTTTTGACTAAGATACAAAAGTATTGTTAATAAAGTTTACAGCATAGATAGTAAAGAAAAGCTGGATATATAACCCTTAGGAGTTGATCTGAAGCAGCAGGGTTATGGTGCTGCAATGAATCTGAGTTTTAATGTTTTCTAAAATAACATGATCAACTATCTTTTTCAGATATTTAATATATTACATATACGTACAGGTACATTTCAAGGTCATGGTCATCTTTTTTGAGTGTGAAGAAAGTATGAAAGTGAAGTTTTGTGCTTATTTTGTTCTCTTGCCTTCTCATGTCTGCGGAGCATGGTATTACCTGCACTGTGTTCTGTGTTCTTCTACTTGCAGCACTGCAGTACTACAGGGATTATAACTATATTCTGCATTTTGAGGCTGTAGCTGATTCCATAACAGTCCAGTTTTGCATCTGTAACTCCAGGATATACTAAGCAAAATAACTGTTATCAGCAGTTATTAGCAAAACTGACTTTTCCTGGTAACTGTGTCCTTCAGAATTTTGGAACAAATGTATCTTATCCTTTTGTGCCTGCATTGGCTATTTAGAGACTGAAAGAGGAAAAATGGCTTTCCTGCTTTTCAGTTTCCAGTTAGTTTGAAGTTTTTAAATTGACAAGTTGTTTTACATTATGATGATTTTTTTCTTTTTTTTCTTTTTTTTTTTGACGTTACTGTGTTTTTTGAACAAGTTTCTGTGGTCAACAGTTGATACAGCATTTCCAGAGCCTCACCATATGGGTCCTTCAGATATGTCTGTAAGCTTAGTAGTTTTCTGAATAGATATGCAGTGTTTGAATTTATAAATTGTGTTAGTAGATTATGATACCATTAAGTTTTCTGGTAGGCCATCATAATTTAAAATACATTTAGGTTTATTTTCCAGAAGAAAGTGCACCTAACACCTGTTTCAATCGAGTTCTATTTAAAGGTAAATGTTTGACTGCTATTCATCCTGCCCAGAGGTTCAACTGACTATTTTTGGCTCAGTTAAAGACTGTGGATTATGGAATTAGTGTCCCCAGGATCTTTCATCATAGTATCTGTCATTTTTCCCATGATGGGCTTGTCAGTGCATAGGTCATAGGGGTTAAAAAGTTGAAAATACCCATTAGCTGTCCCTTGAGTTTACTTCTTCTTCCATTATGTTCACATGTCATTGTCTTCTCTGACCAATGTAGGAAACCCTGTTTTCCTCTTCAGATGCTCACTGGTGCTCACCTTTGCTGCAGTCCTGACCGATCATGAATCGGAGGCACCCTGTTACCAAAAAGGATGCTGAAGTACATATTTGAATAATTTTCCTGAATGTCCTCTTTCTCTCTAGAATTTGTGTAAGTGCTGATGGATTTGAATCTTGGAGTTCTGAAAACTCATGGTTATTGCTTTTCCAGGTGCATTTTGCAGAACACTGCAGCTGAGTGGCCCAGTGGACTAGAGCAGAGGCTTAGGCTCCTGACTTTCAGCATTTGCTGGCTGTAGATAGGGCAAGGTCTGTCTCTCCACGTGGCAGCCACCATGGGAGAGCTGTAGAAATGGATGGTAAAGACTAAATAAAAGGAGGAGTGTCTATTCAGCTTCTTCCTTCATAGTTGTTAGAAGAGTGTCAAACTTCGTAGGGAAGAATTTCCTGTCACATATCAGCAAAGATGTTAAAAATTCTTGAATGACTGGAACAAAGAACGGTGCTGCATGGTGCCACATCCAGTTGGCAGCTGGTTGCTAATGAGGTTCCCTAGAGCTCAGTACTGGAGCCTCATCCTGTTCAGAATCCTTATTGCTGATCCTCACAAGGGGATCCAAGGGCGCGCTCAGTCAGTTTGCAGGTGAAACCAAGTTGGGCAGGAGTTGATCTGCTGGAGGGCAGGAAGTCCCTGCAGAGGGATCTGGGCAGGCTGGATCTCGGCTGAGGCCAGTGGTGTGAGGTTCAACAAGACCAAGTGTCAGGTCCTGCCCTTGGGTCACAACAACCCCAGGCAGCTCCACAGGCTGGGGCAGAGTGGCTGGAAAGGAGCTGGGGGTGCTGGTGACAGCAGCTGGACATGAGCCAGGCTGTGCCCAGGTGGCCAAGAAGGCCAATGGCATCCTGGCCTGGATCAGCAATGTTGTGGCCAGCAGGGCCAGGGCAGGGATTGTCCCCCTGTGCTGGGCACTGTGCACCTTGTGTCCATGGATATGTTGCAAGGAAGAGAAAGGTTAGGCCCTCTTCAAAAGGAAATGGGAGACATGGATACCCTGGGTGAAGAGAAGGCTGAGGTTCTCAACAATCTCTGTGCCTCAGTCTTAAACAGCAGAGTTCCAGCCATGTCAATCAAGTCAAGAGAAGCAAATGCAGAGACTGGGAGAATGAAAACCCTAAACCCACTGTAGGAGAGGATCAAGTCTGAAACCATCTAAGGAGCCTGAATGTGCACAAATCCATGGGATCCAATAAGATTCATCTGTGGGTCCTGAGGGATATGGCAGAAAGAAGCTCCTAAAGCACTGTACATAATTTTTGAAAAATTGTGGCTGTCAAATGAAGTCTCTGATGAGTGAAAAGAGGAACTATAACCCCCATTTTAAGAAAGGGGAATGCAGAAACCCCATAGAACTACAGAGCATCTTTCCTCTGTGCTAGGAAAGATCATGGAGCAGATTCTCCTGGAAACTGTGCTAAGGCACATGGAAAACAAGCAGGTGTTTGGAGACAACCAACATGGCTTTACTAAGGGCAAACCATGCCTCACAAATTTGATGGCCTTCTCTGATAGGGTGCTACAGCTTTGGTGGACAAGGGCAGAACAACTCCCATTGTCTACCTGAATTTAAACAAAGAATTTGACAGTCCCGCTTGCCATCCTTGTCTCTGTGTTGGAGACATTTGATGGATGGACCACTCAGTGGGGAAAGAATTGGCTGGATGGCCACACACAAAGAGTTGTGGTCAGTAGCTCCTTGTCCACATGGAGACCAGTGAGGAGTGGTGTCCCTCAGGGGTGGGTCCTGGGGCCGATACTGTCCCACACCTTTGTCAGGGATGTGGACAGTGGGATCCAGGGCAGTCTCAGCATGTTTGCTGCTGACACTGAGCTGGGTGGGGCTGTCCACACAGGGGAGGGCGGGGATGGCATCCACAGGGACCTGGACAAGCTTGAGAGGTGGGACCCTGCAAACCTCAGGGAGCTCAGCAAGGCCAAGGGCAAGGTCCTGCACCTGCATTGGGCAATCCCAGGCACACCCACAGGCTGGGCAGAGAAGTGATGGAGAGCAGCCCTGAGGGGAGGGACTTGGGGGTGGTGGCTGATGAAAAACTCACCATGAGCCAGCAGTGAGTGCTCCCAGCCCAGAAAGCCACGGGAATCCTGGGCTGCATCCACAGCACCATTGGCCAGCAGATGAGAGAGGAGTTCTACCCCTCTGCTCTGCTGAGACCCCACCTGCAGCACTGCATCCAGCTCTGGGGTTCCCAGCACGATGACAAGGAGTTGTTAGAACAAGTCCAGAGGAGGGCCAGGAGGTCGGTGAGGGCTGGAGCACCCCTGCTATGAGGATGGGCTGAGCAAGCTGGGGCTGTTCAGCCTGGGGAGGAGAGGATTGTGTGGGGACCTCAGAGACACCTTCCAGTACCTGAAAGGGCCTACAGGGAAGCTGGAGAGGGATTCTCTGACAGGAACTGGAGTGACATGGCAAAATACACGCCTGAAAGGAGGGAAATTTAGATTAGATACTAGGAAGAAAATCTTTACTGTGAGGGTGGTGAAATACTGGAACAAGTTGCTCAGGGAAGTTGTGGATGCCCCATTCCTGGAAGTGTTTGAGGCCAGGTTGGATAAGGCCTTGAGCAACGAGGTCTAATGGGAGGTGTCCCTGAACATGGAAGGAAGGGTTAGGATTAGATGGTCTTTAAGATCCCTTCCAACCCTTAACATTCTGTGATTCAATGACTCCATGACATGCTGTCTTTACATTTATAGATATTCTTTATTCTTGATGTAAAATCTACACTGTATACCAGAGGCATGTAGTTCATGTAGTTGAAAGCAATCCTAGAATAAGATCTGAATGGAAAAAGGTTTCTTGTCCTGAAATGGGGAAGAAGGTCAATTAATAAATTAATAAATGGTCTTAAATGCAATATGGGGAAAAGTCTTGCTTTGATGAATCAATTTTTGCATCACTTGAAGAAGACAGCTTTTATAGACATCTTTAAGTTAAACACATACACATATGGTGAAATTTTCACTCAGGCACATTCTTTGATCGCTTTTACATATACAACTCTTCAGTAAACAGCCAACAAGCTATCTTGTCACATATCATTTATCAGTGTCCTGACAAGCACATAAGATTTGAGCAGCACTGTAACCTCCTAAGTCACTACCTTGGTTTCTGGCAAGTAGTAACTGTCATGCCATATAAACAGCTGCTAATTGATACTGGACAAAGTAGAAGCAGGAGGACTGAACAAAATAACCAGCTCACATCTGGGAAAAGTCATGGAGGGCTCTCTCCCCAGTTATCTCCTGTGTTTCACCAACTCAAATGCCTTACATTTGCTGATGTAGTACAAATACCTTTTTTTCTTAGTCTTCTGCTGTTTTGGCAAGTGGAAGTGACTTATGGTATAGCTGAGTACTAGAGAAGAACTAGAAGAGGGGGAAAAGGTACAGAATGGATACAGGGTGAGGAGCACCGAGTCTGGATGGAATCTTCAACTATTTAAGCATTCTGGTGTGCATGGGAAACTAAAATTTTTCAAAGGCTTCTAACTTGGCATAGCAGCCAGCTTGATCATGCCTGTTCGTGCAGTTCTGTGCTCCACTGTGATGGGATATGTCATGTGGTATTTTCAGCTTAAGCATTATGCAAAAATGTTTTTATTGTTTGCCAATGCTTCTGAATTCCATCTCCTTTCTAAGAAAGAATGGAATTGCTGGAGCTAGTTAAAGGAATCTGGTAAAATTTTTTTTTTGCTTTATTCTTGGAAAGAACTGGACTATTTTGGCTGAAATGCAGCCTCTTCTGTCTCATATCCCCTCAAAAATAGTAAATCTGCATGTAGGATATCAGCAGAAGCTTTAGCTCTTATTATGGGGAATAAATGGGGAGTTACAGACAGGTGTGTGCCTGCAGGGCTGTGATCTTGTTGTCTCAGTGGAGATGTGGTGGGACGGTTCCTGTGGCTGGAGTGCTGGAATGGAAGGATGCCGGTTCTTTAGGAAGGGCAGGCAGGGAGGTGAGGGGAAGGTGTCACCTCCTGTGTCAGTGACAGCTGGAGAGCACAGAGCTCTGCCTGGGGTGGGTGAGGAGCTGACAGACAGGGATGGGTCAGGGTTAAACGAAGGGAGGGGACAGGGGACATTCCTCTGGAGTCTGCTATAGGCCACCTGACCAGGAGGGCTGGGCAGATGAAACTCTGCCTTGTGAGCAACCTTGTGCTCATAAACCCTGGTGTTCATGGGGGTCTTCAACCTGCCCAGTATCTGTTGGAGGGGCAACACAGCTGGGCTTAGGCAATCCAAGAGGTTTTTGGAATGTGTTGGTGGTAACTTCCTTCTCCAGGTGACAGTAGAGTGGCGAGGAGAAGTGCTGTGATGGACTGTGTTGTCACCAACAAGGAGGGGCTGGTGGGAAGGTGAAGCTCAGGGGCAATCTTGACTGCCATGAGTATGAAATGCTGAATTTGCCTGAGATCCTTAGGGCAGCAAGGACAATAGGCTCATAATCCCGGGCTCAGGGGACCAGACTTTGGCCTCTTCAGGAACCTGCTTGGTAGAACACCACGGATAAATCTCTGGAGAGAAGAGGGACCCTAGAGAGCTGGTATTCAAGGATCATCCTCCTTAAGCTCAGGATTGATGCATTCTAACAAAGAGAAAGTTGGTCAAAAACACTGGGAAGGCTGCTTGGATGAGCTCAAACACAAAAACAAGGTCTATACAGGGTGGAAACAGGGACAGGTAGCTTGGGAAGAATGCAAAAAGAAACCAGAGATCAGATTAGGAAAGTTTAAAATCCTGATGGAATTAAATCTGGCCAGATACATCAAGGGCAATGAGGAAAGCTTCTGGTGTTGTGCTGGTACAGAATACTCAGAACAACTGCTATTTTTTAATTGCCACATGGAATGTGTAATTCATCTTTAGTTCTTTGAGAACAAGAACATATACCCTACATGAATAAGTAATATATTCTCTTTATGGACTGGCTTCATTTCTTGTTGGTACACATCTTGCTACTGCTGTAATTTAGGAATATGTCACTGGACAAACTCCTCCACATTTTTCTTTGTATCCCACATGTGCTTTTCATTTTTTTTCCTTCTGTTTTTTTACTGTCATAGCCCTAAAGTTTATAAAGTGCTTCCCAAGACAAACTTAAAATAATATTTAAGTTGATTTCTGACAGAAACTGAGCTTAATGCATTGTTTTTACCATGTTTTTCTATTTTAGATTACTGTAAAGTTTAAGTTTTTAGCAAATCCAAGAAGTTTTTGTGGAAAGAACCATAGCATAGGGCATAACCCCTACTGCCTATATCCCACTTAGATCTCTGTCCAGTGACTGGGTGCACACCTGCTTTGTGGCATTATCTGAAGCTGTGGGAGGAGGAGATACTTTGTTGGGACTGAAAGCTACTGGTGTGGCTGTTCTAGGGAGATAGTACTTGCCTCCCACCTGGAGCCTTCCTGACACACAGGTTTGATGGAGAGCTGAAATTCCAGACAAATCTGAAAACCTAATGTGAAACGTGGACCCCAACTAGCTGCAAAATACTAATGCCCACGTGTTGCTTATGAGCATGGTAACTAGAGCTACTTGTCCAGGAAATAGGAATACTGGGCTCTAGGCCCTTGTGTGGTTAAGGGGATCTGACACCTCTGCTTTCTACAGGCAGATCTTCTACTTACTAGCCGAAGGAGTAGTGTGGGTTGCCATTCATGGTGGGGTTGGTCCACTCTACAGACAGGTTCTTACAGACAAGTTGATGAAGTGTGGGCTGGGTGAGCAGTGAAGTGAATTGAAAACTGGCTAAATAGATGGACCCACAGGGTGGTGATCAGTGGTGAAGTCCATCTGGGGGCCAGTCACTGGTGATGTACCCCAGTGGGCCATACTGGATCCAGTCCTGTTCAGCATGTTCTGGATTAGAATGCTGTGGCCAAGCTTGCCTTCAGTGAGTTTGCTGATGACACAAAACTGGAAGGGATGAGAAATAAGCTGGTGGGCTGAGCTGCTGTCCACAGAGAACTTGGCAAGCTGGAGAAATGGGCTGGCAGGAACTTCAATAAGGAGAAGTGCCAAATCCTTCATCTGGGGAGGTACAACCCCGGACAGCAGCACAGGGGCCTGTCCAAGTCTCCACCAGCCAGCTTTGCAGAAAATGCTCTGGTGGTCCCCAACACCCAGTAGAGCATGAGCCAGCAATGTGCCCTTGTGACAAAGTATGCTGGTTTCCTGGGCTGTGTTAGGACTGCAACCAGCAGGTCAATGAGGTGATCCCTCTGTTCAGCACTACTGAGCCCACACTTGGAGTATTTTGTCCCAGTTCTGGCTCCTGACGGCAAGAGAGACATGGACATACTGGAGAGAATTCAGGGAGCGGCCTCAATGATGGTTAATGTACTGGAGCATCTGCCATATGGAAGCTGGAACCATTCACCTGGAGAAGAGAAAGCTCGGAGGAGTCTCAGCAGTGTACCAAAGAGCCAGAATCTTCCCAGTGATAGGATCAGAGGCAGTGATCAGGATCAGTGGGCACAAGCTCAAACACAGGAGGTTCCTTCTGAGCATCAGGAAATACTTTTTTTTGCTATGAGAGTGAATGAGTAGTGGAGCAGGTTACCCAGGGAGTTTGTGGACTCTCCATTAAGGGAGATCTTCAGAAGCTGTCTGGACACAGTCCTGGGGAACTGGCTGTAGGAGGCTCTTTGTAAGTTTGAATCAGATGGTCAGTAGGTGTCCCTTCCAAACAAACATTCGTTGATTCTGTAAGTGCTGATAGCAGCATTCAAGGCAAGGACAGTGTTTTATTTTTGTAATTTTTTTCATACAGAACCCTAGATTCATCTGTCCTTTTAGAAGAAATCAGTCTACTACTTTGCTTTCCTCCTTCTTAACCTAGAGTCTGAGGTTTTTTGGCTGCACAGTAGTTCAGTAGTTCTTTTCTTCAAAAAGAAAGGCAAAGAGAGGTGCCTTCCTTTGTCTTTGCAGAGTGCACTCAGGTCTGCTGCCAGGGCAAAACTGGGAAAAAAACCAATATGAATTCACCCTCTTTTGGGTGAAAGGTGACCTGGACTGATGTCCACTTCCTGAACAATTTCTTTACTAGGCAGTGATGAACAAGAGAGGCAGATCATTCCTTCTCCTGTAAGAGCCCTCATTTTCAAAAGAATTTGCTGGATGAATCTGCTTAGAAAAGACTAGGCAGGCTGAATGTCAAGTGAATGGAGATACATTTCTTACCAGTTACTTGCATGATCTTTGGAAGGTTAAACACTTGTGTGGATTGGATTGCCCTCAGCCGTGTTTTAGGTATGCTTATCTTTCTATTTTTTATCGTAAATGTGTGCAAATTGTCTTAGTAAAACTGCATCAAATTTCTGCATTGTTCAGGAAAGTAACACTTAGACAAAGCAATACTTCACTTGAATACAAGTGAGAAAAGCTGAATAAAATTATTAACTCTGACACAAACGCTAACAAAATATTAAAAGGGCATCTTCACTTTACTTCTAAAAATAAAAAACATCATTTAAATTTTTTATTTTATGACAGTGTTTTCTGCCCATACTTACTGAGAAGGAAATGTTCAGCAATTTGATTTGGATGTTTGTCCTGCTCTGCATCTCTGTAGGAGGTATGTTTCTGGATTATTAGCACCTGTCTTGCTGTAAGAAGTTTTGCCAAAAGATAACATTCTCCAAATGAAATTTTGAAGAGTTCTGAAATATATTGCAGCTTAGTTGTAAATGTTAGTCTTAATTGTTTAATGTATTTTTGGATATTGCAAGTATTAGTGATAAATGCATGTAAATTACATGCATAGCTTTTACTGATAGGAATGTTTTATAAAAACAGGCTTGAAGTACAAGACTTTCTTTTCTTCATTTAGGGCTATTAAAAAGTATCTGAATGGAAACTTCCTCATTATTTCTGTGAAGTTGTTGAAACATCACTCTAATGTAAAACCTATTGTAATACAGTAATTAATGTGAACTGCATTTTCAAACAGGAATGTCTGATTTGAATGACTAACTGGGCATTTTATTTGAATTCTATATAGAAAAATTAATTTAATTATCTGTACACAACAAAACAACTTACTATTTTTCTACTAGTATTTTAAGAGGAGTATGGCTATGTGATGTCTTTGCTTTTGTTTTTAGATGAAAACTCCATCAGAGATGCTGACATTTTTCCTTCATCTCCTGAAATTGAAAGAGGATCCTCCCTGAAACTATCCTGTGTTCTTAGAAAGAACTACACGCCACAGAGAAATGCAAGCCACATCATTTGGAAATTGAATAATGAATTGATTTCTCCAGAAAACTATAACATTGTGAATAAGACTGTATCTAATATAACCATCCATAATTTCACTTACAGCATAGCTTATGTGGAATGTTTAATGAAGTACTCAGACAAGGAACTACCTTTGGCTCACACAGAAGTTAAATCTGGCTGTAAGTAGAAAGGCAGAAAAAATAATCTTAACTCTTTTTAACAACTTAGTATAATAATTTTACTTCTAAAACAGCTGCTTTTGGTTGTGTTATTTTAAAACACATGTATTCAAGTGTATATATATATACATATATATTTATACACACATACATATTTTTTTAAATAAAGCATGAAATTACCAGCATTCCTTACTGACACAGGTCTGTAACCTTTCTGACCCTGACTTTTGCCTAGCTGAAGTTTTCTGTTGAGTTCCAAAGGTAGTGGATCTATTCCTTTGGTTATATCTTCTTTCTAGCCTAGCCAACTTCAATTTTCTCCAGAGAGGATTTCCTCTCTATTCTTCTCTTCTAAAGAAGTTATAATCCACTCTCTTATGCAGAACATTAAAATATGTATACAAATTTTCTAATTTATTGAACACATCAAATCCAGAGTATACTAACATATGCCTGGGGAGGTCCCATTCTAATAAAGAAGCAATAAAAGCAAAACATCTGTTGAAAAATATCCAGCAAAAGATCTTGCATGTCTGCAAAGCTTAATGTGCTGTAAGCTTGTTGATAAAAGATCTTTTGACAGTTCTATTAGATGGGACAGAAAAATACTGTTTTGAAAAGAGGGCTTTGTCAACCAGTCGATTTCACTGGACACAGTTTTCTTCTACTCCAATTTCTTCTAATGGTAAAGAAATTGAGCTGTAACAAGAAAGCCTTTAGGGTGTTAAATTTTTATGGATGACTTCATACTATAGAGATTGCAGAAGATTATGTCCTTTGTGCTATCTTGCTTATAAGATAAAGAGAGTCCAGAATTAGTGATATCATCGGGGTCACACAGATCTGTTTTCCAGGAACTTGTCTTCTGTACTCTTTAGGCTGTGCATGTTTCTCAGATTTGGGTTTTTCATAGGGTAAAAAATTGGATATTCTGGGAGAGAACCAAAAGGAGTTCTGTCTGTCAGAGGATGCTGGTTTTTTTTTTTTTGGTTGTTGCTGTTTTTTTTTGTTGTTGTTGAGTTTTTTTTGGGGGGGGTTTTTTGGTTTTTTTTGTGCTTTTGCTGGTTTTTTGTTTACCTCTTACTTTCTGGACTCCCCTCAAACTACAGGTGTGTTGCAGAGGGGAGACGGGGTGTGTGTATGCTGAGGTGTTCAAGACAATGTATGCAGTGGTTTGATATATGATAGTTAGAATTACTGTCTTTAGGCACACTTAGTAAAGTATTTCTGAGAAATAGTTGGAGAAAATCTTGCTGTCTCCTCAGGGTAAGAAGAGTGGTTTTGATTTTTGTAATGTGAGGAGTTCTGAGGGCAGTGAGGGATGATAAAATGAAGCGCTATGAAGACACTGATGTTTGCCATAATTGCTTTTTGACCAACAGAATCAGGTGTGCGTAAAGTTACTTATTTTTACTGGCTTTTTTTAACCTTTGTCACTGTAGTTCGTCCAGACATGCCAGAAAATATTTCCTGCATTTATTTCTATGATGTTAACCTTACCTGTACCTGGAATGCAGGAAGAGAAACAAGTCTTACGACGAACTATACTCTTTACCGAAAGCTGTAAGTACTAGATATACTGGGCACTGGGTTGCTGGGCTGTGGCAGCCAGTTCCCTTCCTCTCTCACCTTGACTTCTGTTTAAAGAAAAGAAGATTCTGTTTAAAATCATCATGGAGATTGGAGTCTTGGCATTTGTCAGTAATTTTAATTGATTAATTCAGGGTTGGTAATTGTTGAAAATACTTGCAGTCTGATACCTTTTTAGTGTGCTGTATAAAAGAAGTAAGCCTCAACCAAAAGAAATAATTCTCAACCAATATTCAGTAGAGAAATATTTATATTTCTCTATTCACTTGTTCTTTGAAGTAACATTACTAATAAGATTGAAAGTTGAGTGACCATGGTGAATGGAGGCATTTTATGGGACAGTTTCCCAGAAACTTTCTATGTAATGAACTAACCTAATTTTGGGGGCATAAAAAATATTGGTTCCTCATCTACTTTAAAAAATTCCCATAAAAATTCATTAAGCCACTGCTTTACTGCAGTATTCTGCTTAACTCCAGTAGCATTTAACCTAGTGACCCTTGGAGTCATAAGGTTTCAGTCAAAAAATCCAGAGTTGTCCTTTTGGATTGCTTGGGGATTTCTATTTACAAATACAAATTAGTGGTCTCATGCTTTCCAGTGTAGAAGCACAGATACTTGGTTCTTTCAATTTCAATTAGATTTTAAATGTTGGTTAGGAGCTTGATTTTTCATAAGTGACTGTGAAAATGGTGAAATCAGTGTTGTTCCAAGGCAGATCTCAGGTAGGATTTTGAAGGTGATAGTCCAGATTTGTCCCAGATGCACTTATCAGTCTCTCCTTTATAGTGTTGCTTCTGGTGGTGCTCTTTTTCTGCCTATCCAAGACTCCAGGTAATATTGTTTCATGAAAAGATTTCTAAAATGCCTAAAGTTATTCTTGAGAGTGGCAATGAATTCAGACTCTGGAGGGTATTTTTTAATATTGTACTAGTGTATACTCTCTTTGTAATTTAAATGGTAGATTAGGAAAACCTTTTTAGTGTTATCTCCATTTTAGCTTTGACATTTTAAGCTTCCATCTTTTTAATGTGGAACTTTCTTACTACTTCTGGTGTTTCTATCTTTTATAACTTAGCTGCTTTTGTGAAGCCAGAAGTTAAAACAGCCATTGAAAGCACATTTCAGTATTATTCCTTCCTGTATAAGCTCAGACTTCTTATTAACCACAAAGCGAATTGGATTGCAGAACTGTTGGCAGCCAAATCTAAACATAAATTTTAATCCACTGTCTCCCTAGCTGAGTAGTCTCCCTAGCATGTGACTACAAAAGCACTGGTACCAAGGGGACAGGGAAATTAGCTAAGGGTATTCGTTTGCACAAACATGTCATCTAAAAATGTTCCCTGGTAAAAAAGTCTTGCATCCTCAAAGATATATAAACAATAGCCTAACAATTTGTTTGAATTATTCTAAGAAAATCCTTTCGTTTCTAACTGCTTTTATTTTTTCTTTTTCAGGATGTCTTCTCCAGAATTAGTTAAACCCTGCCTGGCTGTAACAGAGTCGTGTTCACTTTCTTATCTTGACAATGTTTATAGTAATGATTTTTGTTTTCAAGTGGAAGCTAAAAATGTTTTGGGTGCATCCTTAACAGAGTGTGTCCCTATACCTTTGCAAAAAATAGGTAATTAAAAAAGAATCAATAAAGTTTTAATTTATGACCTTTCCATGTAAAATTCTTCCAATTGGTGTTACAGCAGTAATTTACAACAGTTTCTTGATCTTACTGTGAGGTGGTGAAAAATGATACAGTGTTGTTTTCATGCTAGGCAACATCTAACTGCAACAATATTTCTTTAGGTTAATGTCTAATATATCCATTAGAAATGACTTATTTTTAATTATTGAGAAGTAAAGGCCATATATTAAAACTTTTTGTCAAACTAATTGGTACTTGGACTCTACTTTAATATTTCTGAGTGGTACCAAGTATCAGTGCAACACCTGGCTGCAGTGGGTAGTGGTATTATAATTTCTCAAGGGCCACCCATCATATGGTCAGCTATTCCACTTTCTGTTAAAAAACCCCACCTGTTCTATGTGCAGTAATAATTGCACACAGGAGCAATAATAATATTTTGTCTACCTCTTCTCCCTCTGTCCTGTGCTTTTCCTCTGTTCATTTTGGTGGCCTAGTTAAGCAGTTACCCTTATAATGGAATACTTTTTGCTGCAGCACTCATCATCAGTCACATCCTTTATTCTGTATTCAGATCTACTGTGACTCTTCATCACTTTCTACACTCTCTGTGCCAGACATGTCTTTTCTTATTGCTAGTCCATTCTTTTTCCATTTTCCGCTTTACGCTTCTCTCCCCCTCAGATAATTTCCAGCTGAATTCTTTCCTCATCTGCAGTTCAGTCTTGTCTTTGGCATCCCAGCTCTGCTTCATTTGTTTTCTCTGCTGTTGTCTCTGGGTAATATTTTTCAGTGCTGATACAAATGAAAGATGTCTGCACATCTATTTGAGAGCAGGTTTGTGAATAGAATCACAGAATCATAGAAAGGCTTGGGTGGGCAGGGACACCTTCCACTAGACCAGGTTGTTCAAAATTCAGTGTAATTAAATCAGTTAATGTGCAATTTCTCTTACAGATAATTTCCCATATGTAGAATTATGTCTATATAAACCATCACATGAATACTCCAATAGGATGTGTGTTACTGGGATAACGATTTAACTTCTTGGAACACACACAGACAGAGAAATTCTGAACTTTTATAGAAGCATTTTCCTCTATTAACGTTCTTGTTTCTTCATTCTAGAGAAATTTGCCCCTCCTGAAATAATTTCAGTTAAAAAAATCCCTGGTATAAAGCAGTTACTTACAGTAACCTGGAAAATGCCTGAGAAGATTATCCCTTTAAAACATATTATTTGCCAGGTTCAATACAGAAACTTGTATTCAAACTTTACCGTAAGTTACGTCATTTTTCTTTTGCATGGCAGCTTCTTTGTGACTAACTTCTTAATGTTATAAGAATTTAAGTTGAAAAAAGGCAACAAGTGTTTGAAATAATGATAATAACCTTGTTATTTTACTGGAATGTTACCAGAGGTGCATGGTCTTAAGAAGACGGTTTGGTTTTCTAGGGTTATTTGTCCTTTTTCTTTTGGTCATTATCTGTTTTGATACATATTGTGCTTCTCAGTATTACTCTGTGGAAGGATGAGGGATGACCCTAGGCCAAGGGATTACACATGCAGTCAGTAACAATATTTTTTTTTCCCTTGCATTCTGGTGTTGAAAACAGCACTCACTTAGAACTGCAACATTTGAATCTGATTAATATGGAATGATGTTAAATTTATTTTAAAGTGAATGAAAATAAAAATTTTGCAAGATGAAAAATATGGGAAGTTCTTTTCATAGTTTTTCTCTCTGACACTTAAATGGAATGGTTGTAAAACCCCCCGTATCTGCGTATTTCAGATTATCTATTCCTATGGTCTTCAATATAGAAGGGATTATATTTGTAGTTTTACTGTTTCTTCTTCCAGATTAAAGAACTGCCCAAGTTTCTTGGATTGTTTTTTAAAGTTCATTGAACTGAGATCTCTGCCTTGATCTTATTATTTTATGTACCACATGTATAATTTTGGGAGAGAAAAATTCATCAAAGTAGTCATCGGAGCTTTAAAAACATAAGATTAAAGATGTTTCTTACTAGCATCGTTCTCATATTTTCAAGCATCATTACTGTAAATATGACATACTGGTTCTTGGATTCAGGATTCAGGATAGTTGGATGGGCAGTATGGCTCAGGTACAGCTGGAGTAGTAGGAATGGAACTAATGATTGTTTAGAAGACGTGTTTGAGATGTTTATCTCTTTGGAGCCAAGGCACTGGCATCCTTGTGACACATTCTATGAGGTCCTTATGTTTTCAACATTTGAGAAGGACCTCATAGTCCTTGGAGGGCTACAGCTTGATTGTGTATTTTGTCTAGTTTTCAGCACCTGCATTAGAAATCACCTGTCTGGTTTTTTTGCTATCAAATACAACCTATGTCCATTTGCTTCCTCAGCTCACACCTGCATCTTCACACAGACATTTCAGAAGAAACAGGAGCTATCCATGACTAGTAAAGGCTTAGGAGCTGTTTCTTTGCCAGCACATATAGGCAAAAAAAAAAACAAACCAACAAAAATCAACCCAAAACTAACCTCAGAAAAACCTAAGGAAAAATGGTTTGCACAAATGACAAATACCTTCTTGGCCTTTAAAGTTATCTGACCAAACCAGTCTAAATAGTTTGGTGTGAACTGTTTTATTGAGTGAAAAACATGTGACATGTTTTTGTTCTTGCATATACTAAATTTCTAAGTTTCTGATTTTAATGCAATATCATTAACAGCCTTTTGGCAATTAACTAAAACCTAGTACAACATGTCTCTGATTCTATGTCAGGTTCTGCCAGAGGTTGATAATAATTTTGGAGCCTTTTTGATTTTAGATTTGTTGCAGAATCTATCACCTACAGTAGTTTGGAGACCCCTGAATTCATTCCCTTAGCAGCAGGTATTTTTTGACAGTGAGTTTCTTGAGATCAGAACAGACCAAAATATTCAGTTACATTAGGCACTTCCCATTATGGTGTTCATATGAGTGAGTGTCTGCATTTGTTATAGTTGTTATAGTACACTCTGCATTGTTATAGATTGATTAATTTTTCATTGGAAGGTTCAACTGATGGAAGCCAAGAATTTCTTCACTGTGTTTTAGCCCTGTTGGGGGTGTTGAAGTGAGTGAGGTTCCTTTCAAGACAAAGAAATGACTCGCATTGTCATTACTTTTCTGAAAAGATAACACATAATTTATTTCTTAAACTCCCATCTTCCTTCACCACTAACAGGCTTCATCTTATTTTTACCTCTTGGACCAGAATTTTTTGTCCTTTTGTTTACCTTTTCATTTTAATCCTGTACTGATAATGTTTGGGGCAGCCCACAGCTACACTGTTTTATGGCTAACAGCTAGAAGGCCTTGTAACTCAGAAAAGATGCACAAGACAGGAGACAAGTACCCAGCTGACTCACAAACTGTGAGGAATCACTGGGGGAATCACTGCTTCCCCCAGGAGGCTGCTGTGGGACATTATTGTAGTAATGGCTTTAGCAATAACCACTTGCTTCCCACCAGTGGGAACTGCATTCCTCCAGCAGCTTCTGTGCACAGCTGCTCTAGAATCACATGTGAGCTGCTCCCTGTTCAAGCCACAGGTTTGGGATCAAGTTTTTCAAACCCTGGAGTTTTACAGGAGGAACAAAGGTGCTACACAGAAAAATGAAGTTTAAAACAAGGAATGTTGAGTTTCAGAGAAGTGAGGTGGTATACACAAAAGCTACATCTTCTGTGTTTTCTTAAGTAATAAAAAAAAAAGTAATATATCTGCACTAAATTTTATATCAAATAGTTTTTGTTCTTGTTCCTATTTCCAGGAATTTGTCAATGTCTCAATGAATTCTTACAAGAAAATAGGATCGTGTAATCTCACAGGTCTGTGGGACTCCACAGACTATTCTGTTGCCATTCGGTGTGTCAATAATGAGTCAGCATTTTGGAGTGGATGGAGTGGAGAGAAAAATGAAAGCACAGAAGAAAATGGTAAGCTGCCTATCTGTGGAAGTTTTCTTCTATTATACTTGGAGACATTAGGATTTAGTAGGGAAAAACTGTGTTACAGCCTATTATCCTCTATTGAATTTAGAATCCTGTTGCTTAAACAGAACATGTGTATTGTGTTTAAAGATAAAAGAGGAAAACTGAACGACAACAGCAAGTATTGGAGGAGATTTGAAAAGTGATTCAAACAACATAGGACTAAGGAAGAAAACAGATGAGTAGACACTGAAGAGAGGGAAAATTAAGAGTGTACATGAAGATTTAACAAAGCAAATTAAGATAGTAGCAGAAAAGTAGTGCAGCATGAGTGTTCAATGAAATAAATTATAAATAGAGAAATCAAAATACCAGTTTTAAAACAAGACTAGAAAATCTCTTCTGGAAGACTCTAGAACTGAACAAATAAAAGCAAGTAGCAGGAAACTTATAGAAAGAAAGGAGTAGCTAATTAGGGAAAAAAAGGCATTGTACTACAGAAGATAAAACTTACTTTTAGTAATTTTCTCTTAGACTCTATGTTTGATACCTTTGAGTTTTTTAACCATATTAGAGAAGCCTTTTGATTGTTTTCACCATATTAAACAATCTTTTTAATACAGCAACAAGTTGCAAGTTGGATTTCTTTGTCTTTAAACAGCTCCTTCAGGAAAAGTGGATTTGTGGAGAGTAATTGAGTCTTCACGCTCATCTAGAAATAGATCTGTACATCTTATGTGGAAGGTACATGCATTTTTTTGTGAATTGGTAATCATATTGATATCCTGTAGCTGATGTTGTATTTAAGTATTTCTGTGTTGTAGGACATGTAACTGCCAGAGGCATTTGATGTTATCAGAAAAAAAGCTCACTGAACTAAATTAGAATTGAAAAGGCTTTTGTTTACTGAATGGTAGATGAATGGAGTTTTGTAATCTGTGTGGAAAGGGAGCATTTAATTGTGTTCAGATCACTGGAAAATCTATTGAAAGTTGTTAAACTGCATTTAAATAATCCAGTTTGCCAAAGCTGTGTTTAAATGCACTTTAATCTTCTAGTAAAGTGTCTAAAGGCTCTTCACATTTCAAATCTCAGCATCTGACTTTTGAAATCCATCAAGGAAATTCTGGTGGCTGTCTGTCCTGAAGATGGGCCTGAAGAAAATATCTTGCTTTTCTAAATACAGTATAATAGTTTTGTAATTTAATCTTTAACACAGCATATGTTTTTGCTTGTGCAGGTAACACTGCAAAACACTCACTACTGTGTATTTTTTTACTAGCCATTAAAAAGCTTTCCGCCTTCTGGGAGAATTCTAGGCTACAAAATACAGTATTTTCCAGAAAACAAGGCTGCACATAAAAGGACAAACCATACTACTGAACAGAAAATGACCTTACTTTTAAATGAAGAGGCACATATAATATCTGTCACTGCTTATAACTCTGCTGGAGAGTCTCCTGAAGCTATTTTGAGGATTCCATCCTCTGACGAAAAATGTAAGATTTTTCAATTTCATATTTTTCTCATTAATGAAAAAGTGATTTTCATTACATCTTTTTAAGTTCTGATATAGTGAAGCAAAATTATGCTAAGGGCTTCTGTCATATGTATCTTGTATTTTGCTGTCATGTATCATATTTCTGTTACAGACAATTATTGTTGGGGCTTTTGTTTTGAAATACAGTTGTTAAGATATGAATACTTTGTGATGTCTTATTGAATTTCTGTTGTACTACTTTCTTAGGGTTTTTTTTGGTTGGTTTAGGTTTTTTCCTAACTTTGCACCTCCCAAATAAATTTATGGAATGTGTCACTATAGGACATGAAAAAACACAAGCACACCACTCCTCTCAAGGTGAAGGAAAAAAGGGAAGTTTACTTTCTGACTCCAATATTTATAGTTTTACAAAAGTGACAGCGGATTGGAGGTGACAATGACATCTCTCCAATGACACTGGTCAAACCAACAGTCCATTAACTCTCTCTTCCTCCATAAAGGAGTGCAAAACAATGAGTTATTTACAGAAAGTGTGTGAGAAAGTTTACTACAAGAATCAGAAGGCTTAGAAAATCTTAAAAAACCAGGTGACAGGAATGCTACCCAATTCTTTTGGATCCCTTTGTTAGCTCAGAAGATTGGTTACCACAGGGCACTATTGCAGAGTGTTCAACAATCATTCAAAGATATGATAAATAGAAGTCTCTACGCTGCGTTAGTGGAAGCAGGGAGAGAAGCCTTGTGTTCATTCTCATTTCATATGCATTCCCAGAGAACCCATTCCACCCACTGCCAGGGATAGGAAGCTGGCCTGATCTAGCACAAGAGTTGCTCTTTGGCTCTTATGTTTAATTCTGATACTGCTTTGAGCCTTGTGTTGCAACATTCTGCTGCCAGCCATGATCTGACAGACTGGTTGTATTTGACACACTTGAATCACTTCTAACAAGAGTTGTTCATGATGTAAGTGCAAGTGTCTCCCTGGAACTCAATCAATCAAATTCCATTTCTAAACAGAAAACTGGATATGTAGATTTAATGTAATTTTGTCCTAGAAGCTGCTGACTACCTCCCTATCCACTTTTGCATCCCACCACAAAGGTTTTTCTGATTTTTCCACGCTGTGATGTGCTTTCCCCCCACCAGATGCATCTCTTTTTTTTCTCTGCTTCATCAAGTCTTTTTTGCCTCTGCTTTGCCAAGTTGGATTTTCACTTAGACTCTCATTACCTCTATTCTGCAGGCTGATGCAGAATTCACCTTTGCTTCAGTGTCATTCTTGACCTTGCTGACTTGTTTTCCTGTTCCATTGCCTTTGTCATCTCAATCAAAATTACTTATAAACTACCTGCAAAATTGGTAGTAATTTGGTTTATAAAGTTTTACACACTGCAAAATTTGGATTCTGAAAGAGAGACTGGTTCTTGAATTCTGTATGTGTTTTTCAAGCTTTTTTGAAGACAAATGCTGATATTTTCTGTTAAATTTTTAGCCTCTCAGGTGATTGAAAAAGTGGTAACCTCTACAACAAATGAAGAAGTGGTGGTGCAGTGGATAACCTCTGAACCAGAAACAACCAAATATGTGGTTGAGTGGTATGAGGAATTGGAGATGGACCCTTTTGGTAGATCATGGCAATATGTATCAAATTCTACAAAGTGGAAAAATAACAAAAGTATGTTTATCAGTTACACCTGTAACAATGTACAGATGTACATGTACTTATAGGTAGATTGGAAAGGATGAACTCATTCAGCTTTCCTCAGACTGTTTTTAAACATAACAGTATTATTACATGCTTTACTGAAATCTCTGCTGCTAATGTAATAGCATTTTTTAGTCTTACAAATTTTCATGCAACATCCAAGGTAGTGCTTGCTCTCATATAAGATTAGGCTACAGAATTTGTGTTGAAGCAGTTCTGTGGCTTGATCTTATGCCAGTAGGGAGGCCTGTGACTGATGTGACTATCAGAGAAATCAAGAATTTAAAAAGAAAGATGGAATATGGGAAAAACTCATGCTCTTTCATGTGTTTTAGTGAGAGAAAATCATAGTCCTCCACAGGCTGCAGGGGGACGGCCAGCTTCACCACAGGTTGCAGAGGAATCTTTACATTGCCTACTCTTCCCACCTATGGGAGACAGTCCTTACTGAACTTCTCTGACATGGGTCCTTCCCACTGGCTGCAGTTACCCCCAGACTGCTCCAGTATGGCTCCCCTCTGAGGTCACGTTCTCCTTCAGGCATCCACCTGCTCTGGTGTGGAGTCCTCCACAGGCTGCAGGCTCCCTTGTGGATGCCATCACACACCACACTTCAGCTCAATTTCACGCTGAGTTCCAGCCTGTCCACAACATCAGCACAGAAACAGCAGCACTGCCCTGGCACATCCCCATGGCTGTTATCAAAATGTTCTCAGGCATAAATCAGTAATGTGTTAAGTAGTGCAGCACTACAGCAAGCAGCAAAATCAAAATTCTAACTAGACTCTAATACCCAGGCGGGCAAATGACCCCCGTGGCAAGTGCAGGAGCCTGCTTATCACTAGCTGAACAGCACTAACAGCTGTGAGTTCAGTCTAGTACATACCAATCAAATCTGTCATCACCTCAGTTTGACTCTTGTGGTTTAACCCCAGCAAAGAGCCAAGCCCAGGCAGCTGCTTGCTCACTGCCCTGCCAGTGAGATCAGGGAGAGAATCAACAGGGTAAAAGCAGGAGCACTTGTGGGTTGAGATGGAGACAGTTTCATAGGGAAAACAAAAGTCCTGCACACAAGCAAAGCAAAACAAGGAGTGAGTTCACTGCTTCCCATGGGCAGGCAGGAGTTCAGCCATCTCCAGGAGAGCAGGGCCCCATTGCATGTAACAGTGACCTGGGAAAACAAACTCCTCACTCCAAATGTCCTCCCTTCTTCCTTCTTCCCCCAGTTTATGTAGTGAGCATGATGCCACACGGTCTGGAATACCCCTTTGCTCAGCTGGGGTCACCTGTCCTGGCTGTGTCTCCTCCCAGACACCCCCAGTCCCCTCCCAGACCACCACGGCAGCGGGAGAAGCAGAAAAGGCCTTGGCTCTGTGTGAGCTCTGCTCAGCAATCTCTGTATTGTCAGCCCCTTGTTCAGCACAAATGCAAAGCACAGCCCCATGCCAGCCACTGGGAAGAAAACTAACTCTACCCTAGCTAAAACCAGCTGGAGTAATGTATATATAATGGCCATTGCAATAGGTGTAATAGACTGAAAGAGCAGCAGAAAGTTGATATCATGCAGGGATCTGTTGGTAGCCATTATTCTTGTTTAGCAAGCTGCAGAGCTTGAGAGAATGATCTAGGAATCCCTTTACCCTGGTTTCATGCCAGGGGATGTAAAGCTACAGATATGTCCTCTCAGAGTTGATGGGAGCTGTTGTAAGTAGTGGGTACACCTGGTTGATTAATTGGCTCCTGGATTGTTCAGAGTTCAAAACTTCATTTCTAGAAGCTGGAACTATGTCTTGAAACATAAAATTCTGCTGGAGAGATCTCACTTGCAACAGCTGTACCCTTAAGTCAGGCTGGTCAGAAGATCTGCAGTTGGCAATGACTAGAACATCAGTGTAGAAATAAGAATAATAGAATATTCTGTGTTGTAATGTTCAGAAGAATCACTGAAATCCGACTCTTGGCCCTGCATGGGAGACCCCAAAAATCACACCATATTTCTGAGAGCATTGTCCAAACCCTTCTGGAAGTTCACCAGGCTTGGTGCTGTGACCACTTCCCTGGGGAGCCTGTTCCAGTTCCCAAACACCCTCTGGGTGAAGAACCTTTCATTTTAATATCCAACCTAAGCCTTCCTGACACAGTTGTCATTCCCTCAGGTCCTGAATGGTAAGAGTGGGGGACCCCACTGCTTTTTAATCTGATGCATGAG
This sequence comes from Ammospiza nelsoni, assembly GCF_027579445.1. Taxonomy (NCBI): domain Eukaryota; kingdom Metazoa; phylum Chordata; class Aves; order Passeriformes; family Passerellidae; genus Ammospiza; species Ammospiza nelsoni. The sequence goes on along the minus strand of NC_080669.1, from coordinate 54,364,873 downwards.
ACAAAGTTGTCTCTTGCAAAGCAGTAAACATCGATATATGTGAAATATATATATTACCTTCAAGTGTAATTTTGTACTGGTGATTTGAAAATAGAGACTTCCTCTAAAACCACAGAGGGTTTAGAGGTGAGTAAGTGGATTTATATAGAGAAGCTGTATGATGCTGAAGTATAATTACCCATTCAAAGTATTTTTAGTGAGAAATGATCCATAAACCATGTGGTCTTACAAATACTGCTATGAAAAAAGTGTGTTAAAGCTAGTAATGAGCATTCAAGTCAATAATTGCATATTGTGCTGGCTAGAGAGTAGAAGCAAATAGTCAGTAACACTATATTTAGAATTCCCTTGTGATTTAGTCTATTTTCATTGTAGTAATATCACATAGAGATTGTATGTAAATATTCTTTTCTTTCCTTTTTAGAAAACTTTAAACCATTTATATGCTATAACATCTTGGTGTATCCTCTTTATGGAAGTAATGTAGCAGCTCCATCTTACACACAAATCTACGCTGAAGAAAAAAGTAGGTATTTTAAAGTAATCAAATTGTGAAATGTGTGTTGTAGTCTGTTTCTCAGGATGTATTATCTTTTAGTGATGTGATACTACTGTTATTTGAAAAAGAGATGAAGGTGGTGGAAAGACCCCCAGGTTTCAGGGTTCCTAATTTCTGTTCTGTTCAGCAATAAAATATGTCTATAAGAAAGTATTCATCTTGTGATACAGGTACATTGCTGCTTGCACCCACTAATTTTTTGTGAAGTTTACATATTGTATACAAAGCATTTGGAAAAAGTGTAGCTATGAACATGAAAGAATTTTTTAAACTAGCTATCTCTTCAATGTTTAAAAGCTCATTTCGATATATAATTATACTTGATTTTAATGCTTGATTACATTTGTCAGTCAATATATAAGGAAATTCTACTCATAAAATAAAATGGCTGGTTTTAAAAGCCTACTTTTTGTTAGATTTTATAATGTAATAACACATTTGTATTCTTGCACATAAAAAATGTTAAGAAGACATGGTGCTTGTAATTGGACGGAAACTTTGGATGAAGTAGTGTTTTGCTAGAGGAAGGGGTAAAGTTTCTTTATTTGTAGAAGTTTATTGTGAATTCAGTGATTTATACAACCAGCTGTAAGAATGTAGTTTACCAGTAATTTTAAGATTCCATGTGAAAATGTTGATTGGTGTGTGTGTCTATGCAAATGTGCAGGCACACATAGTACAATGCACCACTAAAGAGCACTAATTACTGGGGGGAGGCAATGGATTATTTTTTGTTTCAGCGATAATTACTAGCACAGTCAGAAATGGGTTTTGAGTGCTTTCCTGTTTTTAGGTAGCTGTGACAACACTCAAGGTTATTAGAGAATGGGAAGGAAGTTTTAAAACTGCATCACAGAGAACTCTTTCTTCAGAAAGTCTCCTCAAAGTTATGAGCAGTGTGTGTGAGATGGTATTGTGTAAGCAGAAAGGCTTTGTTCTGTGTGGTGGGCAAGGCTGAGGACGCTGGGGGTGCAGGAGATGCCACTTGAATCCCAGCTCAGCCAGAGATCTCCTGCAAAGGCACTGGTCTTGTGCCTGAGTCCCCCCCAAGGAGTGCGCAAAGGATAATTTTCCTCTTGAACTCTCCCTGACGTTGTAACAATAAATCCTTTTAATGACATCTAAGTATTTTAATACGATAACACCTGAAACTATGCAAATGCCATTATAGGTGAGGGGAAGTTTTATCAAAATAATTTCTACATTAAAGAGAGTGAGAAAAGTTAAGGACTGTGTCAGAGCACTAAGTTTGCATATTTTCTCATGCATATGTTTTCTCTTATGTTACTGGTATGTGTAAAATAACATAGGCAGAAAACACTATTGACTATTTTACTACTTTTGCTATTTCATAATGCTTCTCTGTAGAGCCATCAGAAGGACCTGTGGCTGATACAGGCATTCTGGGGAAAAATGAAGTTACAATACAGTGGAATGAGATTTCAAAGGCTAAAAGAAATGGATTTATCACTAACTATACAATATTTTATAAACCCAAAAATGGAAAAGAATTGAGTAAGTACACATTAAACAACAATACTTCCAACGGGGTTATGAAATTTTCAATCTCTCTTCTATCTTGAGGCGCCTTTAAAGTCAATGAAAAAAGTCTTGACAGTAGTAGAGAAGCTGAAATATAGTGGAGAATCATAGGTTCTGTGTGAAGCCATAGATCATAAGGGTTCAGTGAATTGATAGGTTTCATAATTGTCCTTGGAAGGATATGCCTTCAGTTTCTGGAAAAGTATGGTGGAAATCTTCTGCTAAAGTATTTTTGGTGTCAATTTTATATTAAAAGCAAATTTGGAAATAACACTAAAATAAGCTGTCAAGGAATAGTTTATATGGACATAATTTTAGATCAGTTTCTTCAGATGTGTTTGATTTTCTGTGCTTGCCATGGCTTTTCTGGTCTGGAGGCTGATAGCATAAATTTGGGCATACTCCTAATCTCTGCCTCAGGAATAGTGTCCATACAATCTGGCAGTGTAATGGTATCTGTTCAAAATTCCTTTAGTTTAAATCTCAGCAGAAGCTTTCATGAAAATGTTTGGGTGACCTAAACTTTTCTTTCTATATAGTTTATGAAGAAAGCTGTTGGATCATTCAGTGCTTCAGAACTGGGGTTTTTTCTTCCTTTTTTAGATGTCATTGTCTAAAAATCAGGCACCTAACACAATCTCTTTTGCAAAGTTTTCAGACTTACAAATCTTGTGATGCTTGTTTCTTATGGGTATCCAGTTCAGACCAGGGCAATTCCCAGTAATTTTTAAATGTGAAAGAGAAAGCTAATTACTTCTGTGAGATTTAGTCATCTGCACACAGTTTTTCCTATTATGTTGGTTTCTGTGTAATTTAATGCTGACTGCTTTGTGCAGGATCATCTCTGAGACATGGAGCCTCATGGTACAGAGCTTATTTCTCCATATTACTCGTAATGTGAAGCAGGCTGTGTCCCTTTTAGGAATTCAGATTATTTTCTTTAGAAAATTAGTCGTAAATACCAACGCAAGGGAGTGAAATTTAAATGGCAAAACATGCTGTACTAATGTTTTTTGAGGCTTCTCTGATGTCATGTGTTCTTGATAATAGTAGGGGGGTGTGCCAAGGTGACTTCACTAATGGCCTTCCAGCACTAGAACTTCACTTTCCCACTCTTGACTTAAGAGAAACTCAGTTTATTTTAACTTGGGACATATTGCAGCGTAACTATTTCCTGGGTGTTTCTCAATAGAACTGACTGAGGAAATGAGTTGCCTTTGATGTTATGCACCAGGAAATGTTTTAGTGACTGTAATTTCTTATATGAAAATGTATTTGTTACTGTTAGTAGGATTTTTTATGAAGATGCATTTGGTACTGTTAGTAGGATTTTTTTATGCCCTGCTTAAAAAAAATTACAGGTGAAGCACATTACATTAATTTCAATACTGGAGAATACACTGGAAACAGTGTTCAATTCATAAAAGCATTTTGAAACTTGGAAAAAAATTCCTTTTGATTTTGACTTTCCTTTGACTTTATTGGGGTGGTATCCTGGTGTTGATAGATGACATCCTTTTGGATGATCAGTGTCTAACTGCATGTAGTAGAAATATAGTTGAATTTCACAAGCTACAGAAATTATTTGAAGTTCCTAATTTCTGAGCCAACTATTTTGAGGAAATAAAGTTCTCAAAGCACTTTCTTTTCTATGTTCTCCTGAAGATTATCAATTTTCATTGATAATCTGCAGGAGAATATAGTTCACCTATCTTTAATACTAGCAAAAATATTTGTATTTATTTATAAAAGTAAATACGTAATGGTTCAGGTTTTTGCCTCAAACTTTTAAGTAGTATTGATAAATATTGTTCAGTAATTTAGGTTTCATCTTTTAAAGGATTAGTAAGGCTGCTTTGTATTTCAAGTTATCTTTAAAATAGTTTGTGATCTGTTATTGCAGAAGTTGCTAAGTGTACAGCTCCCTGATATAACATTACTTTTGTGTGTTTACATAAATCTCCTAAAAAGATGAAACAGTGAACTCTGATGTTCTACAATACAGACTGAAGTCCTTACAGGCTAATACACAATATACTGTTCAGATTATGGCAAGCAACAAAGCTGGGGGAACCATTGGAGAGCCAAAAACCTTCAAGACTTTAAAACTGGGTAAGTAATAGTCCAGTTACTTATTTCTATTTTTAAAAATGGGCTTGGAAATAAGAAATACAGGACATGGTTGTCTAGGCATTTGTTAACTTCTGTTTGTTTTTTAAGTAGTGTTGGACCAAACAAGGAAGAACTGGCAAATTGGCAGTTGAATTTAACTTAATTTCACTGACAATCTCACAGACTAAAAAAACCCTCAGAATTAGAAGTCAACCCCAAAAATCTTTATTTCCTTGTCAGTAAAGCAGTGGAGTACTATGGTTGTTTGTAGAAGCAGCAGTGTGTATGCAGCTATGGGATGGGATGCCTAACAGTCCATTACAAAGTAGACTTTTCCATCTGAGAGATTTACAAAAACCACACATTGTGTTTCACCTATTCTGATATATAAGCTTAACGGGAAAATGAGTGCAGAGGTTGTGGCCAGTGAGTGTGTAAGGAAATGCCTTTTCCTATCTTTGACTATTTGTTTTAGCCAGATTTGACAAGGTATATTGACAACAGATCAGAATAACATTTCCTCATTTCAACTTCAGGAAGAATGTTCTCAGTATATTCCTAAATGCCTCTGGTACTCTGAAATTAGCTCAGAAATCAGCAGTGCTTCAGCCAGAGTAACTAATGTTTTTTGTAGTTTAAAATCTATCTCCTGCACTCAATTTGCTATTTATCTTTTTGTAACTGGTAGAAGTGGCATGGACCAGCAGATTTAGGTGAACGTGGTGACCAAGTGGTGGTAGAGCCTTCATTCTAGGTTGCTGTCAAAGGTTGGCATGGTATGACCCTAAGCAGCCTGATCTAGGTTTAAAGTTGCATGAAGTGATCTACAGATACCCCCTATTGTGTGATTCTGTTAAATAAAGGAAATTTTAAAATGCAATAAGTCTGTTCCTGAAACATCCTGAAAAATCTCATCACAGTCTGTTTTTTTGGCTCAGTAACTGTGGCTTGTTGGATTCTAAATACTTGTCTTTTAACTTGTCATAGAATGGGTATACTACAGTATTCTGAGTAATTTTGGCTAGTTTTGACAGAGCTCTTTAGAATTGTGCTAATTAAGTGACTTGGATATTAAAAATTAGCTGTCTTAAGGGAATACCTGAAGAAACAACAATGTGGACTAATTGGTGTTTTGGTTTTTATTTCTTTGTTTTTGTCCAAAGATAAAGAAGATATCTTTTTTATTGCTATACCTGTTGAGATAAGCATTTTGTGTCTGATAGGCCTTTGGATGACATGTGTTTTGAAAAAACATGTGTGAGTATATTTCTTACTGGATTTTTATTTATTTTATAAATGCCTTTGTTGTGTTCAAAACCGATGTCTAAATAGAAGACAAGCGATTGAAGTAACAAATAAGTAAGTGTACAGGTTATACTTTGACTGCAGTTTATGTGCTGTAGTCCAAAAATAAGTATTAATTTTAGAAAGTTTAGTAAATTGAAACAAAATAAATGGGAGAAACAGATTTATGTATCACCTACATCAGTTTATGTAAAATGCTACATACATGCCATTTGCAGTTCCATGGCCATGTAAGTGAGGGGAGCAAACTTAAAGTCAGTTTCTGAAAAATTATTAATTCCAGGAAATAAAGCTTTCTAGACACTTTTAATATGCTAGGATGGTACTAGGACATAGGCCCTATTGCTTGTCTTACCTATAACTCTTACTAGTTGATGATGCCTCTCTTGAGCTGCAAAGGAATGAGGAAAAAACCTAGAAATTACATTCTGTGAAGATCTTTGGATGCTTGATCCTTGAGTGTGGATCTGTATCTGCACATGATTCATAATCCTTTCATGTGCTGTCACAGATGTCCCCTGATAGACTTAAATTTTTTTCCTCTGGGCATGGAGATCCCGTAATATTGCAAAGATGACTGTGAGGGTGTTTTTAAGGTTATAAAATATTTTCACAAGAAAAGTGACTGTGTTGTTTGGCTGATGAGAAGGTTAAAAACCTGAACTATTTTGGGGCATTCTAAGCTACTGAAACCAATACTGTTGTCAAGTGGAGAAGCATCAGGTAGTAAGTACAACTCAAGAAATAAATTCCATCCCTTTTACATCTTCATCTGTGTTGAGTATAATGAATTTTTACAATAGCAAAAACTATTTTTTTTCCTGAAGAATACTTAGGATGCAGTAGAATGTTTATATTCTTGTGTAGATAAAATTGCCATGAGAAAAGTCAAGCTAAGGACTGGTTTTCGTTCCCTTGCCCCACTACCCAGTGTCAGTGAGTGATTAAATGAGTGAGCATCCTTTATCTGCTAATTTAGGAACTCAGTGTAGTTCTAATGTGATATAGTGCTAGGGTCACTTTCCTTGAACAAATCCACCTGAGGTGGATTTTCACTGAAGAAACACCCTGAAAAATGATCACAATAGAATTTGTATACTGTCTTATTTTGGCATGCTCTTATTTCATACACTATTTAATTGAGTAATATAATATAATAAAACATTATATAATATATAATATATAATGGCTTTTCTGCAATGTCTCTGTAACCCAAGAGATCTTGTTGAGATCTTTTGTAATAAAAAACAGTGTATGGGGAAACAGTTTTATTGAAAAGCATTATGTTGATATAGAAAACATTTCCTTTCTGAAAGTTTGATACTTCAGCAGTTTTTGGAATTTCTGGTGATTTTTAAATTTTTAATAATCTATTTATTTCATAATTTGGCTAAAATTCCTTTCTCAATTATAGGTTTAAAAAGGTTTGCTGGCCTGATATACCAAATCCTGAAGAAAGTCTTGCAGTGGAATGGCCTCTTGCTTCATCTGTGGTAGTAGTTGGAATTTTATGGGTTAAAGAAGGGATCAAATGGAGGGAAAATAAATCCTTTTCTGGCAGTCATTTCATTAGCCAACCCCCCCTCCCACCTTTATTGAGTTTCATTCTTCTTTTTCAGTGCTACAAAATGCTTTTTGTAGTATTCTAAAATAATAGGGAAGATGCATCTTCATAAAGTGTATTAATCTAATTATTATAGGATATTGGGAAATAATGTTTTGAAGTGACAAAGTGGTTGGTGTCTATGGTTCATTTAATGAAGTAAATTAAATTTTCACAGGCTATTGAGTCTACTAAATTAGGTTTCCACATCTGCACACCCCCTCTCTTCTCCACAAAAACAGTATTGCAACATATAATAAGATTTGGTATATAGTTGTACTAATGGTTTTGTCCTTTTATTTTTTGAATATTTATTCCTTATTAAAGTTTCAATGTTTATTTGAATGGAGTGGAGTTGACCAGGTTTGCACAGAAAGTGTAAATTGTAGATAATGGGATTTAAACTTTTTTCCCAAAATGTCTGGTTAGACAAGAAAACATGGACACAATTCAAACCTGATTCTGAGCCTTCGCTGAAATTCATTATTTCATTACTTACAGAAAACCTAATATGAAAGCATTTAGTAAATGGACAGAATAACATTGCCTTTTTTAGTACTCATTCACATGTAACTGCTTCCCATCTGAAAAGCATCTAAACTCTTCACTGGTGCATGTCTGAAATTCTGAGTTAAACAGAGCTCAAACAGCAATAATTTATTTATTGAAAAATGAACTGATACATTATGTATCCCTTTATAACTCTCCAATTTATCTCTTTGTATTGACAGAATAATTCATTTTTGAAGAGAATGTCATCTCAGACCAAAACTGTAGACTTTGAAGAAATAAATGTTTTGGAATACTGTTTTCCTGAAGAAAGTCAGGAAGGATCCCTGCTAATAAATTATGAAAACCATGTTTCTGAATGTACTGGTATTAATACAAAAGGCATAACTAACAGAGATGAAAAGATACTGCATAATGAAGAGCATGAAGCTGCTAAAAGTTTTTCCCCATCCATGCCTTATATAATTACTGATCAATTTACCAGAAGTCAAATGCATTCAGCTTTGATACCAGTGAAGGAAGTCCAGCCCATAGAAGTGGTGGCAAGTGATTTGTGTGGATGCCAGCAGAATCCAACTAAAAATGAAGAAAATGACAATGAGGAAGTTTTAAACCTGGAAGATTTCAGTGAAAAGACACTGTTCAATCCGTACCTTAAAAATTCAGTTAAAACAAGGGAATTCCTTGTTTCTGAGAGCTTGCCAGAGCACAGTACGGATGAATGCAGAAGCCAGTCAGGTGCCTTACTTCCTTTTCAACCAAATGTTCTGGCACAATCCTACATAACAGTGGACATGTTCAGGGTGGCCAAAGGTCAGCAGTGTGAGAGGGCTCTGTTATAAAATCCTCCTGTGAGATATCCCTGGGCACTGCTGCTCACAGGCAGTCACATGTTCTGAGGTGGCTGAGCTCGGTTAATTTGGATGGGAGCACCCTCTTCCTTCAAATAGTTGTGAATTAGTTTGTTATGCTGTGTGTGTGCATGTCAGAGTTCACTTTCAGTGTGGATGTTTGAGGTATTTGTTGGTTTGTTTTGTTTTGGTTTGTTTTTTTTTTACCAGACATGCCAGTAGTGAGACAAAAGAAATAGCTTTTGTTATTTCTTCTTAGTTCTCCTGTTTCAACCTGCTAAAACAAACTGATATTTGCTGCAGGAGCATCCAGCAGTACAAGCAGCTCTTCTCTTGCTCCCCACACGACCAGTTCCCAAGGCTCAGCTCTGATGGGGAAACATGGACAGACTTGAACAGTGTCAGAATCTGCCAAATCCTTCTTTCAGTTACATAGAGCAGAGCTACTTTCCTGTCCTTATTTCCCTTGATTGTTTTTTATCTGGTTTTATATATAATGTTCCTCATGTTTTACAAATATGTTCTACATTTCAGGAGTTGTCTTTTTGTATCCTGACTCCTGAATTAATAGTTTAGCTTATAGTTTCTTATGTTTAATGAGAGTATATTTGCTATGTTACCTGCATTTTGGAAAATGTTTTATGCCTGCTATGTTGCTTCCTTTCCTTTCTCATGGTTTTCATAGTCCTCAGCATTTTGTGCTGGTTTTGTTTCTACTGTTTGTTTCCTAAAAACAAACAGGAGAAACAAAACTTAAGAAGTTATCCTTCAATATGCAGTTTTATCTTCTTGCTCTGTCCTTCTAATTTGTTTCAATTTAAAAGTGTGTTTCCTTGCTGAGGTTTTGATATTTTGAACTGAAAAAAATATCAACTAACTATGTCACGTTGTGTTAGAATAAGCATTGAGTTAGGAAGTTATTTTTCAGGGATCTAATGAGAAAAACACTAAGTCTGTAAAATCTTCCGAGATTCTCTGGTAATTGATTTAGGATTAGGTATTTCTACATGAAAGATATAACTTTTGTCATTTGTTTTGTGATTTTGTTAAGTCATAAATCTAATTATAGTTTTCATTTTACAGATCAGCAATTAAGCAGTAAAACACTCGATCACACTAATTTTTTAACAAGAAAGAGGCCATTATTGTAAAGCTCTTAGTGAAATACTCTGCTAAATAACAGGTTTAAAAAGATAGAGTCAAATTAATTGTATTAGAAGGGGATGTTCAGTTTGACACATATGGGGTATATGGCAATTTTAAGACTTTGAGCTATTTTTACAGCATTTAGAGACTTGATGTTATCAGTCTTGTTTACACAAGATTGTAGTTTGCACAACTACAGATTTATTTCAGGGGGAAAAAAGATACAGGAGTTATGGGGATAGAAAATTGAGAGACAAATGTGAATAGGATTAGAAAGCATTTCCTTTCTGTACAGGAAGAGGAGTGGAAGAATGGAAAATATATTGTAAGCATGAATGAGGAGGCTGAGCCTTTCCCTGTATGCTGTGGCTATTACTTGCTTTGTTTTGGTGAAAACAGTGTAAAGTTTTGCATTTAGGATCTTTTTCTGTAGTTTGGAAGCTGCTTTAACTTAGAACAATGTTCCTCTAGTTGCCAAGAAAGGATGGGAAAACAATTTCTGCAAATGTTCCTTAGCCAGCAACACTGATTTCTACCTCTCCTGTTTGTTGGATCACTTTCTCAACCACAGTGCTCCAAGATGAAATGCATATATGCTTGCTCTTATAAGCCCTTGCTCACTTAGGTGAGTCATTCTCTGAAATTAGGACAAAGCTTTGGTTAGGTCAGTGCTTTTTTCCTGCTTCTGCAGTTGGTTCTACACTTCTCACTTACAGTGATGTTGTTGTCTCTCTGGGCTCAGAGCTCACTGATTCCATCACAGCAATTTTTTCCCTTAAATCTCAGTGTTTGTTTTAATATCAAAATCTCAGTGTTTGTTTTAATATCACAATATCTAAAAATAAACACATGGAGAGATATTTTGGGCCTTTCTAGGAATTTGTTAGCAGCTACATGAAAGCTGTATATTCTGAGTTATGTGTTTGAGACAGGTGAAAAGTGAAAATAATGCAACCTTTAAGGGATCATTAGAGAGGGGAGGTTCTTGCTGGGTGGCTTGGCTAGGTTATCTTTGTAAAAATTCTTAGGTTCTGGAGGGTAAGTATGTCCTTCTTATTTATCCCACTTTATTTTCTTCCCTATTGATACGCTGCTTTTCTCTCCTTATTTTTCTGCTGTCCTTCCCCATTGTTTTCTCAGAAAAAGCAAAATGCTAGAAGTAGGCTCAATACATTCCAGAAAGGAAGGCCACCTTTTGCACATGCTTTGGAAAGAAAGCTTCTTGTACTTGTTTATTTTGCATGGAGAGTTGTACTCTTTCTGACCTTTTGCAATGTGTCTTTCAAACTAACACTGTGAACCATTAAAAATTAAAACTGAGAAAAATGTGTAAATTTATTGTATTGATTTTTACTAAATGCATCATTTAGACATTTTAGATTTTCATATTCATATAGAATAGGTCTCACTTTGGATTGCTGTTTATAGGGTCACAAGAGAGTGGGCTTTAGTCATAGTAACTAAATGCATCATTTAGACATTTTAGATTTTCATATTCATATAGAATAGGTCTCACTTTGGATTGCTGTTTATAGGGTCACAAGAGAGTGGGCTTTAGTCATAGTATTTTTCTGTGGCCACAATTTGAGTTGGTAACTTCCTTTGAATGTTCAACCACAAAAGTAATATTCCACTTGGGTTGTTATTCAGCCAAGAAAATAAGTTTCCATGTCAGCTTGTTAATGAAACAGGTACTTATTAAACAGCACTAATTCCTGGGAGCAGACAGTGGTCTGAAAAAAATCAAGAGGAGCTCAGCCCAGGTGCTGTTTGTCAAGGACTAATGAGCCCAGGAGTAACGAGCATTTCTCAGCTTATGGTGTGGCTGTTGAGGGAGGATGGGATGCAGCACCACAATCCACCTCATGACTTAAGTCAGCTTCTCTGGGCAGGCTATCCCAGGCAGCACTGCAGCCTTGGACAGAGTGGCTGGAAAGCTGCCCCATGGAAAAGGAGCTTGGGGTGCTGGTGACAGCAGCTGGACATGAGGCAGGCTGTGCCCAGGGGGCCAAGAAGGCCAATGGCATCCTGGCCTGGATCAGCAATGCTGTGGCCAGCAGGGCCAGGGCAGGGATTGTCCCCCTGTGCTGGGCCCTGCTGAGGCCACACCTCCAGTGCTGTGTCCAGGGCTGGGCCCTCACTGCAGGAAAGGCCCTGAGGGGCTGGAGAGAGCCCAGAGAAGGGCAATGGAGCTGGGGCAGGGTCTGGGGCACAAGTGCTGTGAGGAGCAGCTGAGGGAGCTGGGGGTGTTTGTCCTGGAGAAAAGGAGGCTCAGGGGGGACCTCATCACTCTCCACCACTGCCTGAAAGGAGGCTGTGGCCAGGTGGGGATTGGCTTCTTCTAAGACACAAATGGTAGGATAAGAGGAAATAGCCTCAAATTGTGACAGGAAGGGTTTAGATTGGATATTAGGAAAAATTTCTCCACCTGTCGTGCACTGGGCCAAGCTGCCCAGGGAAGTGTTGAAGTCACCAATATGGGGGTATATAAAAGATGAGTGTATGTAGCTCTTGGGGACATAGTTAAGTGTGAACTTGGTAGTACTGGGTTAATAGTTGGACTCCATGATCTTACAGGTACCTTCCAACCTAAAGAAGCCTGTGACTATAAAGGGCACATTCAAAACATTATCCAGTTTATTGATTTTATGTATTTCCCCAAGGCAGAAAGGAGCTGAGAACTTAATGAGATCTGAAATCTGATCAGACTTTTTGTAGGTGCACCTGTGCATACCTTCCTAAATACAAAGATTACCTTAGAATTACCTCTGTGCTGTTCTAACCTACTCAACACACTCATTTCTTGCTTGTTCAGAGCTTCTTTTCAGCTACTTGTCGATTACTTTTATTAGCATCTGCTCTCCCCTCCACCTTTTTTCTTGTCTCCCTAGTTGTTGTTAGACTTTACATCAGGAGCTGTTCAGCTGTTCGTGCATCCTTGCTGTGAGAATATGTTGCAAAGGCACAGTTAAAGGAAGCTGAAATGCGCTCTCTTTTCCTAGTACTTGCAGAAGCAGAGCACCTCTGGATGTAGAAAGGAGCTGGCCCTGTCACTGCTGCAAGGTGGTGTAGCTTCATCAGAAGGCATGCAGTTATGCAGATATACAAACACATATATCATGTGCATATACATAGATGCATCTGTGTAACTACACTGATTCCTTTGAGAACTGGCTGCTGAAGTGCTTGTGTACACCTGAGCATATTCATGTGTGCACGTGCCTGAGCCCAGACAGAGTGAGGTGTCATCATCAGGCTAGTTTGTGCAGGAGTACTAGCAGAGAAGGAAGTTTTTTATGTGATTTATGTTGCTGCATAGTGTCAATCACCAGCACAGAAGGCATTACAGAATGCTTCACTGCTGGGATCCTCTCTTTTGCATTGGGCATGGAGTCTGGCATAACAGCCCACAAGGTCCTGGCCCTTGACCAGAAGCCCTATCCCATGTTTGGGCTCTGTCTGTTGATTCAGATTGGTGTTCCTTGCTGCTGAGTTTAGTGTGTGAGGAGGTGACTGGCTCCCTCCGTTCACACTCGGACAGTCTGGATGCTCAGGAAGCTTTAGATGCATGGAGGCTGGAGTCCAGAGCTACCGGGTAGGAATATCACCCATTGCTCCCATGATACAGGTAATTGCTAAGATCAGTAGTAAGATAATAACTTTGATGCCTTGTGATTGCAGCTGTGCTAGGCAAGGCAGCTCTCAGGGTAAGTTGAGTAGATCTGTGCAGACACAGCAACCTTAGGGTATTAATGCTGAGCTAGGTATCACACATTTTAAATGACACTGAAGGGCTGGGTGGAACAAATGTCAGAGACCACGCTCTGTGCAGCCTCAGATGAACTGTGGTGCCCACATTGGGATGTGGTCATGAGGGCAAGGTTTGTCTGGTGTTTTTTTGCAGTTGGACAGTACCATATCCCTTGCCCTTACATTGTCAAGGATTAGAAATATTACAAGATAATGAATCAGATGAAGTTCTACCTCAGAGAAATATCTGATTTCAATTTTGAATGCTCCCTTGATGAGTCAGAGTAAGACACCTTTGTTGTAACAGAGGTTTTGTGTATTGGGTTGTAAGATTTTAGCTTTGCTTATCTAGATGTCAAAGTACAAAATAGCAAAGATCATAGTGCTTGAGAAGTAGTTTGTATAGCAAGCAGTGCAATTCTATATCTCAGTGGTCACACAAAACAGTGTTTTGAATGAAAAAATCATGCTCCTTAAGCTTGTAAGAGGTAATCTGCAAATATTTATTCAATAGTTTTCTCTTTTGCTAGTAGCTATTCTGAAACAGTCAGATAAGATCTCCTGCTAAAGATCACTTGAAAATAATACACAGAGTTTATCTACCTTAAATTATTTAAGGCTATATGAAAGCTTCTTGTAAACAGTTGAAATGGATACTAATTTAAGCTAATGTCTATGTTGCTTTGTTCTTGTATCAATCTGCTGCAAAGCCAGTGAAAGTTTTGTTCCATTGCTCTGTGTTAATGTCTGGCATGTCAATAACAGGAAGCAAGGCATAGTCTCATAATCTCACTGCAGGTGAGTCTTGAGCCCATAATAATCTGAGTTTATTGCAAGTATAGTCTCTTCTGTCTCCCGGCACAATGTAAATAAAATATGCAGCAATCTTATGGTGCTTCTGTGGAAAGGCTGGAAAATGTGTTACTCTTGCCTCCTTGCATAAATAAAGGAATTTATATGTCCTGTGAACAAAGGATGGCATTTGTAAACAGAGCTGACAAAAAATCATTAACCATTGTTTTACTGTTTTTATAGCATGACCTGTTCCATACTGTTTATTAGATGTATTTATTCTAAAATACTGTTATTAATTCCAAAATACTTCTAGTGTACATGATGTGTTTTGCAGTCTGAGAATTTATGAAGAGCTCAATTTCGTCGGTTATGTCTTTCTTTCTTCTACTTTGCATAAATTTTTTTTCTTAGTATTTGACAAAAATTGTCAAATTGTTGTTATTCTAGTGAACATGAACTAATTTGCCTTCTCTTTTACTGGGCTTTCTAATGATTATTTTGTTTGCTTTTTTTCTCAAGAATAAATAGTCATTTTACTGCTGTCTCACTGTTTAATTAAGAACTATTGTTTTATCTATGTCTCTTGAACTCAGAACATGAATATGAAGAGTAACAATAAAAAAATTGTAACAGATGTTTGACTAACACATTCTTCTGTGACTCAATATTTTAAAAATAGATTGATTTTCAAGAATATCAAAGCATTAATAGAAACAGATGTGCATGCTTATGCTGCAGATTTATCCTTTCAGTACCCTAACAGGATACTTGAAAGGTAAACAGCGTGATTTAGTGCTGCCCATTTGTAGCAGAATGGAGAAAAGTCTGATGGCTCAAAACAACTGAAGTGCAAGCTCAGAGCAGGGAACAGGGCAAGTTCTGGGTAGGTGGTGCAGCCACTGCTCCCCCCCACCACCCACTGGAGCCCAAAGTGCTGCCGAGCCATCACCTCCCACCCCCCAGCCCCACGACTTCCTTTTCTCAAAATCTGTGTCACTTAAAATTGGAGTTTGCTAAAGGAGTGCTTTGTGAAGTGCCTTGCTTTAATTGGATGTTGCTTTAAAATTTGCCAAGTACTTTATTCTCTAAAATTTGCAAATAAAATCTATTCAACCTCCTGAGAAGTTTGTTGTCTTCTGCTGAGGGTGTTGAAATACTGCAGCCCTTTCAAACACCAAGTGAGTTCAGGGGGCCTAACACCATTCCTATGCTCTACTTCCTTCAGCTCTTGAAAGAGAAAAGTGTAGAAAATGCTCTCAGCAGACAGAAAGGGGCACAGCTTCAAGCCAGTCAGGTATCTAACTTTACCTGAGAGGTTAACATGCCAGGGTGCAGGCTGTCCTGAGATGCCCCAACTACAGATCAAGGATGTCCTTTCCCAGGGTCCTGAATTACTCAGGTTATTCAAGTGAGCTTTGGGAGCGTGGAGGAGGGTGGAGGGCTGGCCCACAGCTCCTTCGCTGGGGGATGAAGGTTCTGGGAGAGTTTCCCCGTGGGAGCTCAGTAACAGAACAGAACATCTCAGGCTGCAATGGGCTTGTTTCACAATTCAAGCTGTCAAAGAAACTATGCTATACTATGGTGGTTTATATTTTAAAAGTGCTGCTTTAGCTTTAACTATTGCTACAATTGAGTAGTGAGGTCCAGACTTTTGAGTTTGAATGTCTGCTACCAACATTTTTCTCAGTCCCTTGGGCTGCCTTGATTTCCAGGCATTGCTCAACCCCACACTGATGAGTAGTAAGTCTGCTGAGCTGACGAGTATATTGTTTCTGTTTCAGTGTATGACCTGATAATACTGAAGTTTCTGAGTACTTATTTCTTGGAAAAGTAGCCCTCTATTTCCTGGGTTTGTCATTGCTCTGCTCAGAATGCAATAGTAGCCCAGCCAAGGCTAATTTCTGCAGAATTTTCACGACTACATGAGCAACTGAATGTCTAACGGAATTTAACAAAGATAATAACCACAGAAATGTTATGCAAGAGTATCTAGGGGTGTCAGAGACAATGAGCATAAGATTATAAACACAGTTAATGCTCTGGATCTCCACTTAGACCATCACTAATCTGAACTGAACACTTTATTCTGAAGTTAAAGAGCACAAAAGACTTTCTAAAATGTTACTATGGCAAATCAGGTCCTAATGTAAGAAATTTCTTTATTATACCAAATGAGCCTAGCACAATTCTGCAGTGAATCTTTTCATAGCCAGTGTCTGCTAAGTCTGGACATGGACTCTATGCTGTATTACTGTTACTGTCTTAAAAAGTTAGCTGAGAGGGTTTGAGTTGGGGGAGGTGTTTAGTTTTTGTTTCTTTCTCCTGTTGGGTTATGTTTTGCTCTCTTTTAGTGTAGGAATTTATGCCAGCATCAATAGTTTATGAGCTACAGATATTTTTATTTACAAAATATGTTTCTAAATCCTCTGAACACAAAAAGGTTTGAGCAGTGGTGGATGATGTCTTTGCTTTGAACATAAAGCTTTTTTGTCACTAGCATACTGCCCAGAAATGCTCATACCCAGCTGTGTTCAAGGCTTGCTGCCTTTGCTGCCTGCTTCTCTCTCCCATGACCTTACACCTCCTTCAAACATGCTCCATGCATTTGCTTTCATCTCTAGCTATTTTTTTTGGTTTTGTTTTATAGCTTGGCTCACAAAGAGGCTTGGATTATTACTTGTCTTTAGGGACTGCATCTCTCTTCTACTTTTGCTTTTATTTTCTGGGAGCTTAATTGTTTTACATTTCTGATTAAAGGCTTCTACAGTTCTTGAGTCAGACAAGGTTTTCCAACATCTGATCTGCAAGGAAGGAAGGAAGCAGGGGAGTGTTGAATCATTTTGGGTGAAAAAGAACACAGAGGAGTTTAGTTTTTGCTATTTTTCACCTTTCTTCCAGCACAAAGGGCTGGTTCTTTGTTTGTAAGTACTGTCTTTATTAAGCAAAGGAGAATCCTGGAAATAAGCTGTGCATTACATCTCCTGATGCTCCACAGTGAGAGGGAGGGGAGCTGCTTGAGTTCAAATAAACATTGACACCATCCTTCGCTCCCATCCCTTTTTACCTTTCATGTGCACATTCTCACTTCCCCAACCCTGCTAAATTCTTGTATGCATTGTCTCCAGCTTGTGGTTGTTCTTTTCCCATGACTGAGGTCAGTCTTGGGAAATTTTGTAATGATTGATTTTTTCTTTAATGATAGGGCTAACTAGAGTTTCTCTCTAGAGCCACATGTTGTGCAAGGTTATCTGTTTACTTGGGGTTTTGTGGCCAAGTCTGAGTTTCACTGCCTTTAAAGGAATTTCTACTCTGTCAATGTTTATTTATTTTTGGTGTTTCTATGCTGACATTTTTATTTAAGTTATTACACATGCTGCACTTTCATAGAGTCTGACCTTTTTCCTACATTACAGACAACCTAATTCTAAAGACTGATACAAGATGTCTTATTCTTCGAGCTCATAAAATTATTAGATTTGCTTGCATTTACAGATGTGTATCTCTGCATTATCTATCTAAATGGCATTAATTTATATAAATAAGTAAAATGGAGAGGCTTTCTGACACATGCAAGTATGTTAATAGTTTCACTTAAGGAAGATATCCAGCAGACAGAGGAGTAAAAACACATGCAGCAAATGGAGCATAATGGGGATGTGCTACAAGAGCTGTGCCCTGAGCAGGTTCTGGAGACATCTGCTATTGCCCTGGGGCTGTTCGGCAAACTCTAGTGTCTGAGACAAGAAGCTGGGGAGGGAAGGAGGGGCACTCTTCAGGTGTCTGGCTGAACACAGCAAGTTCTGTGTAATGCATGGTAGAGGACAGCCAGAGTACGTTTTAAAGTGTATTACAGTGACTCCATTTAGGAAAGTTGCCTAGTACCAAAATGGGCAGTGTGCACGGGGAGGTGGTCCCGGGGGTCTTTGGTGCACGTTCAGCCACGTTCTTTTGCCAATGACACATCTCCTCAGAACGGGAAAAAGCTTTATCTGATCAAGCAGGAAGAGTTGTGCTGCCACAGGTTTAGTCCAGAAATGGTCTTCAGGAGCCTCGTGTTTTTTCCCAAAGCGGTGATTGCTTATCTGGGCGGAGCAGGGCAGCGATTCAGGCTGTAGCCGCGCATGAGAACAGGCTTCCTGTCAGCAATTCCAGCCCATCCATCGCAGGTCCGCCCCCGTGGGGACAAGGAACCGGAGATTGGGGCCGTTTCACGCGGAGCCGCTATTGTGAGGCCCCATCCGGGCACGGTGTGCCGGGTGGGATCGGGGACAATCCAATCCGGGCGGCAGCAGGCGGGCGATGAGCCTGCCCTGACCGGGATTTGTGACTCAGGGTGATGGAAAACCTGAGCAAAGCTTTGCTCGGGAGCGGAGTGGAACAAGAGAAACCAAGGGGACCTGCTGAGCTGCCGAAAAATAAATATAACAAATATTAGACCCGCTCAGGAGCCGGGGCTGGAGCAGTCAGCCGGCCGGCTGTTACGGGCAGCGTGTGCTGCCCTCTCCCGGCACGGCCCTGGCGGGCTGAACGGGCCACAGTGCCGGGAGAGGCCAGGAGTGGGGCTGTGCCGTGCCGTGCCGTGCCGTGCTATGCCGTGCAGCGCTGTGCCGTGCCGTGCTGTGCTCTGCCGTGCCGTGCTGTGCTATGCCGTGCCGTGCTGTGTCGTGCTGTCCATGCCGTGCCGTGCCGCTGAGAGCAGCGGATCTGCTGCGCTCTGGGTCCCCAGGTGCTGCCCAGGCTGCCCCACGGCCCCAGCCCCACGGCGCTCCCTCGCTGGTTCCAGCACGGCTCTGCACAGCTGCGCGCCAGGAATGCGTGCCCGGGCACTCACAGCCCTACGGGACACTCCCTGAGCAGCTTCACTCGGGATTCTGGCACCAGAACCTGCTGCATGACACTGCGGCCGGGTAACAGGCTGTGCCAGCAGCAGCGCAGGGCCAGCACAGCTGTGCCAGCAGCCAGCACAGCTTTGTGGCTCCTGCAGAGCTGTCCTCCCACTGAAACCTGCTGCGGGCCCCGACCCAGCTCAGTGCCCAGGCTGGCTGCGTGACTCTGGAGTCATCACAAAAGGAAAGCCAGGGCAACGCCCAGGATGCCAGCGCACAGAACACTTCCATTTCCAGGCCAGTCTGGAGTCAGATTACTCATTGGGAAAGTCATACTGCATCTCCCAGCTGGAGATGTGGGTCACCAGGGTCACTAGTGCTCAGCTTCCTTGGCTGATCCAGGAATGTCCTAGCTGTTTTGTAGGGAGTGGGAGGAATATTTTAGCTCTGCTAGTTATTTTGTGTGGATGGAGTCTGCTGGGAAGTCAGAAAGGCACTGGATCACCTTGCCATGAATAGCACAAATAACTGGAAAATACATGTAAGATGATTTTGCAGAGAGGTTCAGTGTTGCTGAACAAACCAGAGATCGCCCAGCTGCACTGCCTGGGGCTGGGCTGGCAGGGCCCCTGTGCCCCTCTCAGGGGGGCTGTGCTGCTGTCCAGTGCCCACCCTGGCTGCTGCAAAGGTAGAACATGGTTAGGCACACCTCCTGCTCCTGTGCTCCAGACTCTGCCATGGGGATGGAAAACTGCTTCCTTCCAGGAACCGAGCTGCTTCTGGAGTTCTGAGTGTACAGAGCCCAAGCACGTTTCCTGTCTTGTTCTGGCAGCAGGGAGCAGCCTGTAAAGGACAAACTGCTGCCTCCTCTTCTGCACACACTTTGTGCTCCTTGTGGAGCTCAACTGCACCAATGCTCATCAGCTGTGAGCACAGGGCAGCAGGACACACAGAAATGCTATGGCTCTCTAGAAAGGTGAAGGGCCTTAAGTGAAACAGTGGTCAGGGAACAACTGTGCAGTAAACCAACATTTTGGAAAAGGAGTCTTTGCATCTAGCACCACCAAGCATTAACTCATGCACGACACACCTGGGATGGCTCTTCTGTGGCAATAATAATTTCTGGTGACATGTAATGGAACACCCCCTTCCCCACGCCACTGCCCCCTCAGCTTTGCAGGAATCTGAGTCTTGTCTATTCAAATGAGGACCTCAGCCAGGAAGGAGGAGCAGTCTTTCCCCAGCTGCCCACCTTAAAGCCTTTTGTGAAGGTGACCAGCCTTTGAACACCCAACTCTGCTTTTTCAGTACTGTGTTATGTTAGTACTTTTTAATACTGAGATATAAATCTGTGAGAATCCTCCACCCATGAGAAACAAAAGAACTAAACCCAGATGAGACCGAGAGCAGTGCCAGACCCAGCCAAGTCAGGGTTGCCTTTCATGAAAATGGGACTGTGTGAGTAGAGAGCATTGTTCCTGTTTCCAGGAGCAATTACTAAGGCAGGACTAAAGAGCATTCACCTGCTGCTGAACGTGGCCACAGGTGCAATGAGATAGCCTTTTACCCAGGGGTGTCATGGTCATGTCTCTCTGTTTCTTGTGTGTGAAGCAGTGGCCCAGACGCTTCTTCTGTGGTTACTACTTGGTCAGCCTTACAAAAACACTGACTCCAGCACAAAAGGTAAATGCGGAATTTTGTTTTGTTTTTTTCTACATATTATGTACTACAGAAATGCAACATTCAGGCTCAGTCGGGTAACAAAGAGGAAGCCATTCAAAACTGACCATCAAAATAAATTGTAGAAAGCAGATTTTATATGACAATACACATGCAGCTTGCAAAAGAATAAAGACAGTGAACAGGTATTAAAACACATTTCCATACAGAGACAGCTTATGCAGCAATTTACAAGTTTAACCTCTGGCCGGAGTATGCAAGCCCTTTAAAGCTGGCATTCAAATTACCACTAGCTTAATCGGCCATACTTAGTTTAAGTACATAGCAAAATTTAACTTAATGTTTACATTCACTAGCCATCCAATCCAGCATCAAGGCACTTTCCTTGTTGGTACATCTGTTCCTGTGTCCCACACCTCCACTCACCTAGATGCATATATTGGCACAGCAAACTGGGTGACCAGTAACTTCTTATCCCCAAATAAAAGCAATTGGTTACTAGACAATCCCTGGCTGTATCAAAGTGTCAGGCTAGATGTGACACTGTAAACAAAACTGGTGTATTAAAAAAAACACGGCAAGTTGACTGGATCCATTAACAAATGTGCTTTGATGATGAGAAGTGACAGGTGTTAACAGTTTCACACTGCAGAGAATGCCCATCTGCCACGCCCGTGATCCCCAGAGAAGAACAGCTGACACTTCAGTCTGAGCAGGAGGATGTGGATGTGGAGCTTTCCAGCCATCAGTCAACAGTTGTGCCATAAGTGTTTTTCATCTATTGTTACAGAAGTGTGCTTCTGCAGAGTAGCAATGACATTATTGCATATATCCCCTTCAGGTTGTCTTTGCAAATAAATACAAGTACTGGCTAAGGCTGCATTCTGGGAGGCACTCGCTGCCCACCCTCTCTCTGCACTACAGTTAAGAGGCAGGGAAGCAGACAATTGTTGAAATCTGGCCCTTCATTACTATTTTTAGGTTTATCAAATCTTGTGGCCTTAGAAATGCATCCTTGTGCATTAAGTCAGCACTGCTTTTATTTTCAAGAATGGCTCAGATTGCACAAGTCCTACAAAGGAAACAATAGTGAAAGCAAATTCATATGATTTTTAGGTGTTTTTTGTTTGTTTGTTTTACTGATGCTTTCACTTTAAAGGAAGAGAAATGGAAATTCATGAATCCAATACAAGATACTTAATTTCAATCTCATCCAGATTTTTGCACTTATACCTCCACTTTACTGCAGTTTTCTGGATCAAAAGCAAAGCTGAAGACTCAGGTTGGCTGCACTTCCCTAACAGCTGTTTCATGACAGAAGACTCAACATTTTTATATAAACTTCTCCTGTATAACACTACAAACAACTCCTGGAATTTAAAATGGCTGTATGTATCCATCCTTGCAGACAGACAAGAGGTTATGGGAATTAAGGAACTCTTACAGTCTCAGTCAAGAGAACTTTTTAACCCAGTTAAAGGAATGCACTCAAATAACAGTTAATCTCAGCTACAACCACTGTCTAATGGGGAAAATAAACTAGTGTATTTAGTCCCATTTAATGCACATCAATTACAATGCAAAATGTGTACGTCCTGGATTGGGGCAGACTATTAACAATCTGACAGTCTCTGGAGTTTCAGATCCCACTGAAAAGTCAATTCCATTGCAGCATACTCTAACGTGGATCTCGGGTATCTGAGACCTGCCTCTAATTAAACTATTACTTAATTTAAATCAGCGGAGGTGACCCCACATACCGGGCATACTGATGTATGCTTTAACCACCTGACAAAGCTCAGGATTTACAGAGCTGAAGCTCTCACCCAGGTTACAGGACTTCTCCAGAGCGCAAGAATGGGACTCAGCCCTAGCATGCAAACTCCCTCATCCTCCCAGGGCCAAGATTTCTCACAGCTTTTGCTACTGTATCAGGCAAGCATATCCTTGTCATAAACTCTCCAGAACAAAGTTTAAAAACATTTTACTCTGCTGTGCTTGTACTGCCACATTAAGGTGGAACAGGAAGATTAATTTTCTATAATAGCACATATGAAGCAATCCCAAGATTTTCACTACAGCAGGAAAGGACATTCCTAGACTATCTGCCCTAAAAGTGAGCCAACACACTCCAGAAAACAATACCAATCATCTCCTGGTCTAACAGAACCACCACAATAGAACTACAAGAGTAATATATTCACTTCTCTTGTAAACAGAGGAGCATTATTAACCAGCCTGCATTTAAGAGGTTTTTCAAATATGCTAATGTATTTCTACCAGCCTCCCTTCCTCACCACCAAATTAACAGTCCTTACAACTAGTCTTCCACCTGTACCTGAAAAATTCCAGTCCAGGAAATCAAGATGGACATGACTATACTGAAATGTGACTTTATTAATGCCTTTATTTTGTTACGTGTGCCAATAGCCATTGGTGAAGCGGGTAGGGAAGGTGGAGGAGGGAGAAAACCTTTTCTCGAGCTCCTATGTTAGGGCCAAGCTCAGAAAATTTCAGTGGATTGCTACAATTACAATGCAGATACTCTTAAAAACCTGTATGCAACTGTTTGATACACTTAGATTTTTACAGTCCAAAGTACAAAATCTTGTTAAACCCTGAACACTGCACAATGCATTTGGCACATAGGCTTATGAACTAGCTGTATACCTGTTATTCATATGTATTGTGGCTTCTACAAGCTGTTCACCCACTAGGAGCTCCTGCTTAGTCTTTAGTATTTTAGCCCTAGATAAATGCTCTATCTCAAAAGAGAGCACGTCACTGCCAGCCAGCCAGAACTATCTCGAGGACCCACTCAATTCTTTGAGTTTGTTACCACTGGCCCCTAAATGAAAGATACCAGAAATGACAGCCAGAACTCTTATTAGCACAGATTTTAAAAATCAGAATCTCTTGCTGCTGTTAAGCAGCAGTTAATCACAGACCACTCAAAACTTAACAGCAATTGAGAAGAAAATGCTTTCTCTTTACAGAAAGGCAAGTAGCAACTTAAGGACTACCCGACATTCTCCCTCAAATAACATATGCTATCAAAAGTTAGTATTAATGAATCACAAAAACATATTAAAAAAACTCATCAACATGTTTTTGAAAATATTCAGACCTTTGCAGCACTGTTTAGACTACTGTCCTAGGGTGACTTCATGATGCTCATATCCCCAGTTTTCTGTTCTGTTTATGCTGGGTATAAGTTCTGCACCTTTAAGACTGGTTCTGAGAGCTGAGGGGGGAGAAGCACCACAGAGTTTGTTCTCAGGGACTGCCCTTGCTCCCTGCATCCTCCTCACAGACTGCACTCTCTGCAGCACGCACATTGGAGGAAGCTCTCCTTTGCTTTTAGTTAGTTTTTAGCTGGCTGAGGCAGACAAGTTCCCCAGACTGTGGCTTTTCTTTTTCTTGGAGCTGTTCAGCCCTGCTCTGAACTGAAAATCCAGAAAAATACCGGAAGCTCACACCTGTGGCTACTGGGAGCCAGGAGGTGGCATTGTCCAGCATAGGAGGGATGATAAGAGACTGAGCAAGCCAAGGTACACCCCACAACAAGGACTTTCTGAATTTGCCATCTCTTCACAACACTGAGAAGTTTTAGTGTTTAATATTACTCATTTTTTACGCTTGTGGATACTTTGCCTGTTAAATAAACAGCTTTTTTCCCCACTTTTCTCCAAGGAAAGTGGATCTTTTCCCAAAACAGTAGGGGGAGGGGCTGCTTGCATTTGCTTTTTAGAGGGACCCCTTTGAAAGTTTCTTCTCAAATTTGCCCTAAACCAGGACAACTATGAAGCCAGGTAGTGGCCCATAATATTCAGAGATGAGAAGATGGACTGAATGCAGTTGGCTGCTGGGCAGTTCTAATAAGCATGCACACTGCCCAACAGAGACTTTCCCTTTTACTTGTAGTTTCTACAGTCACTGTGAAGCTTCCATAGAGAAGAGAACTCATCCCCCAGTAAAGTAACTGCTATTTCTTCCAAGAGGAATGTGTTCCAAAAAAGGAATGCTTCTTCAACATCTGAAAAATGAAAGATGGCCTCTCTGCTGTCTCATGGCAGCAGTTTTCATTACACCTTTGCCCTCTGAGAGGGAGTTTAAAGGTTCTGAGGTGCAGTGTGGTGAAAAGGAAGAGGGCTGGTCTGAAGAAAGGTCTAATTATAGTAAGCTGAATCATAGCTTTTTAATTTAAAAAAAAGTGCCTAGATACAGAAAAATACTGTCAGGAGAAAGGAACTGTGGAATACTGAAATGCTATTAAAGACTCTGTATTCTTATCTGTTTTAAATATTCCACACTTCAAGAGGTAATCTTACAAATTTACTCTTGCACTTGATTTCTTTGTAACAAAAGCATAATTCACATGTGGACATTTACATGTACACCCATCCTTCCACAGAAGCTGGCAGACAAGGGAAGATGAAATGATACTGACACAGGCCTTTCAAGGGCTTTTAGCAAGTGCTCTGCAGAACAGCAGTACCAGAGGTCACAGCACAAAAGGTTTCAGGTGGTCTTAAATACATAGTTATTTTGCTGAAGGAGAAATAAAACACTTGTTTTAGTCTCACAAAACAGCATTTAGTGTTTTGAAATACATTTTTGTTAGTGTCAGATTAGAAAGCTGACTAGCCTATATTAGATTTAGAATTAATTAAAAAAAATCTTAAAGAATGCCATAAAATTTCTGGTTATCACTGGAAAAGGGGTTTATTGTCCTGTAATTTAATTTTTGTTTAAACACTGGTAGAGAAAGTTTCCAAGAAATGTAGCTTCCTCAAAATGATAAACTATGTGAGCAGGGAAAAAGTGAGACATTAAGAAAAAAGTCAGGAATTTTAACAACCACTGAAGTGTGTTTTGTGGCTCATGATTGCTAACAGAGATGTACTACCAGCAAAGTTCAAATTCAGAATATAGGTTTTGGTGTTAGTACCAATGACTTCAATGCTTTGGTTGCTTTTAGTTTCAAGGATGTCCTGCAGTATTAGCAGCAAGGTTACAGCACACTAATAGCTGCAGTCTGTCAGGAATACGGTCAAATTTCCTTTCTCCTAAGCACTGAGCAAAATGGTAAAAGCTTACAGCTTGTCACTTGAGCTGTACACAACAAAGGTGCACTAACTAAATAGAGGCATGTATGATCACAGAAGTCTTATATAATCAAACAGTGGCTGGGGTACAAAGCCTTAAATAACAGCTGATCTGAGTTGTCATCTGATTTCCAAAATTTTGACTATAAGACTGAATTGCTGTGTGTCAAGTTGCAAGCCACATTTTTCAGGCCAAATTACTCTATAGTTCATGTGTACATATATCTAAATGTAGGTAAAGTATCAGTTACTATAGTAGAATTCAGATTCAAGTGATCTTGGTGTTTTCCTATTCCTAGTAAATAGAACATAGCAAGTTCTACTTAATTTTTATGGGTTTTAAACATGATTTGCAGGTCTGGTAAGCTGAAAATTGAGACACTGGGCCAAGTCAAAATTCAGTAAGTCAATTAAGTTACTGAGAAGTGTTTCACACAAGTATTCTTCCATGTCAGAATACTGAGCTTCAGTCTTACTTTTGCACAAAGCTGCACTGTGCAACTAGAGCTGGCTTTTTAGGCTCGTACTGCCACGCATCAAAGTGTTTCTTCTGGGAGGGGTATTGGCTGATGTGGATATTTAAAACTTGACCTTTTCAATAATGTGAAATTCTGTTATGAAGAGATACAAAACACCCAATGTAGCACAAAGGCTTGTTCAGCTATCCAGATGTAAGGTTTTATGTAGTGCATTAAAGTAAATCTCCAGTAGGTCTGGACTGGAAATTTTCCACAAAAACAGTCCTTACTGTATTTTGTCAAATTACTCTTTGCTTAATTTCAGTTTTTCTATCTGCAGTAAGATAAAAATACCTAGCTTACTTTATCAGAAACACAGGGGAAGATGTGAACAGGCACTAAGGAAGGCCTAAACAGAGCCAGTCTTTTCTCTCACTGAGGCATATAGCCCCCTTGTCTCACAGTCTGCGGGAGGTAACTTTTTGGCATTTCATCAACTGAAAGTGGATTTTCTTCCACTATTTCAGGTCTCACAGTTTGTCCTTCAGTACATGCCTGTAAAACATTTGATACAGCAGCTTCCTGGGTATTTTTTTCCATCCCAAGTCCCAATGGCTGTGAACTCTGACCTGAGATCTGCAGTTGAACAAATCCAACAAGATCTCCCTCATTAGCATGAGTAATCTGCTTTGTTCTTTCAAAGCATGGCCTGTCTGTGTTGGTTTCATCCTGACCACCATTTTGTCTGAAATACTGCTGCCTCTGTGGTGTACTGTCAGCTCCTCCAGCATGATCCTCTGATCTCTCTTCTGAGTCTAGCAGGGGCTGAGTTGACTCAGACCTTGAGAAGACTTGTACAGGTGTCTGGTCTCTGTAGCCATTAAGCACCACAGTCGAGTACTGTACAGTGCTCGAAGTGTTCTGTGTCGTTTCACCTTCATCGCTGTCAGAGACACTTTGCCTAGGAGAAGACATGCACGAGGATCCTCCAATACCACTGCTGTGTCCTTCTGAAGTACTTTTTTCTTTTTTAAGCAAGTCAAAAGGTTTTAGATCTTGTTCTGAAAAAGACTTCTTGTCATCAGCTTCTATTTCTACAACGCTTACATCTGTAAAGCTGCCTTCTGGGTACATCTGATCTTTGGAACTGATGTTATGCTGAAAGAAAGAGATGGATGTTGCCTAAGAGGAAGGTTATGTTACAAATCAAAAGCCCCAATAAATATGAATTTTTATTCATAATGTCTTTGATTTTCTTCATCTAAGTTTTCTCTTTACTAAGTCTGTCAATATCTCCAAAGCATGTGTTAAAAAATGAAGGATACAGCTTTGTTTCCAATACAGAGTCTTAATTATGCAGCTATTCTAAAGTGATAGTGGATATGTGAGCAAGACTTTGCTCTCATTTTAATTATTCTTAAGAACTGTAAAGATGGAAGCATTTGCTGTGCAGCACAGGAACATTCCATACAGGAACATACCATACATTACTTCAAATAATGTCCTCAACATTAGAATATTTCTTTAAAGAAACTTCAACAGTTTGTTGAAAAGAATTTGCCTGGTCATTCATCCCACATGTGGCATAAATTCTGCTGCCATCTTCTCATTCAGGAGGAACTGTTTATAGTCTTCTCTCTCATTTGTGACTGAACTGTGCAAACAAGCCACTTCAGGGTTTTAAGAATGGGAATCATTAATTGTTTACTTAATGCTGATTTCCCATGAATGAGCAAAGAAATGAGTATTTGATCAT
Organism: Ammospiza nelsoni; assembly: GCF_027579445.1. Lineage (NCBI taxonomy): Eukaryota > Metazoa > Chordata > Aves > Passeriformes > Passerellidae > Ammospiza > Ammospiza nelsoni. Next base: position 54,336,872 of record NC_080669.1, on the reverse strand, counting down.
TCCAACTAGTAAGCTGAAACTGACTCACAACTTTAAAGCCCATGCTGGACTGTGAATTTGTGCTAAAAGCCATGTAAATCTAATGCAGAATCTACAGATGCAAAGATGTCTTCTAACCATATTGTATCACAATGTCAATAAAACTTCATATTCAAGTTTTTCCTTGAAATTCATGTCTGCTAAAAGACAGGAGATTCCCACCAGTTATTTATCTGAAACCTTGCAGACTAGGAAGATACAGGATGCAGAAAAGTGAGTATTACCTTGGCTGGAACTTGAGGAGACCACTGAGCAATGTTACTCTTGGATGGATCAGGTACGATAGGCCAGATATGTTTTTTAATTCTGTAAAGGATTAAAAATGGAATAAAGTCATAAGATGCACTCCCCAAATTCCCCTGTTCATAGCAACCACAGCAGAATCCAGAACACCACTCCCTTACATAGAAATGTTGTATTCGAAATAAGAATGCTGTCTGGGTTACTTTTCATCTTTGTATGAGGCTGTACTACTTAGCAAAGCACAGCACGGCACTTAACTCCTCCACACATTAGATGTGGCTATCAATGTAACACAAAACAACTAATGGTAACAGTGAGAGATTTTCAAATTTATAGCACTCTAGAATGTACAGAGCTATTACTTAGGTAGTTTATGATGCATGCCATTACGAAAATTCAATCCTACTTCTTGTACTATAATGACGAATACCAAAGGTCAAAAACTAAGCTAACTTCACAAATAAAAAAAAAAAAGGAAGAAAAACTTACTTTGTAACTCTTAAGAATGTACTGTTACTTAGAACCAGAAGCTTCTGTTGATACATCACCCCCAAGCAAATCAGCTTTGAAACTGACCCACCTATCCTGCTCTGTATAAACAGATCCAACAACAGATCCTCTGTTGAGGAGGAGAACTTTGAAGAACAGTTCAAGATGGGCTTTCCAACTGACACCCATTAAGAACTAATTTTAGGAGCTGCACAGAGGTCAAAAGGAAAAGGGCATAAAATGCTGTCTTTAATTAGAAAGAAAGGAAACTTGGCAGGGGACATAGGAGAGGTGCTACACGTTGCAGGGGAAACACTGCAGCAATGACATCTTGGTTAAAGCCACAGACAAGATGGCTCTGGGGTGGGGGGGCAGGAGGAGGCAGGTTGCTTCCCAGAAGTCTGTAAACAGGCACAGTTACTGCAGATCATGATGTCTGCCTAAATTATTTTTTTGTCATAAAGCTTCACGTTCGTTAATGCTGTAATTAAATAGCTCAAATACAAGTAAGATCTTTCCAAATCTTCACACCTAGGGACCATAACTCCATTCACAGGATGACTAAGAAACAGTTTATCCTGATCAAAATCTAACAAAGCTAATCCTAGCTATATCCAGCAAGAAAAGCATTAATTTCTTGCACTATTAAATCATAGAACATTTAGTATGTGTGTAATTAACAGTAAAAAATTAGTATCAGAAGAGGCCCTGATTTCCCATGGCAAACACAAGTTTTTAACACCAATCAATATATGCATGTTTTAACTTTTTTTCTGATCTACCTGAAGAGTACTTAACTGAGTTGGTATAAATCACTGCCATTTCTGTTATGTTCAGAAATATAAGAGGAAGAGTTCATTTGTACTTACAGGTCACGTTTGTTGAAGCAAAACAAAACTCCCAGGAGCACAATCAACAGGAATGCTAGACACACAGGTACAACTATGGCTTCAATTTCTCCTTTTCCTGAAGGAGGCAGAAAGAAGCAATTACAGCCCACTTTGGCATTTATAGAACTCAATAGCAGTACATATTTCCAAAAGATTAGGGAGGACCTGAAACTGAAATACGTCAATGCTCAGTCTTAAAGCTTCACATTCAGAAGAACTTTTTCACCATATGAAGTGTCTTCTGATGGAAACATGAAAAGAGCTGCCCTGACAATCTAGTGCCTTGCATCAACAAAAAACCTGGGCTGAACTAGAAGCTGTAACACTGACAGAACAAATAATTTAGTAGCTGGGCAGGTATGACAGTAACATTGCCAATTCATCTGCTGCCAAGGTATTTCAGTGCCCCATGGCTCTCATAACACAGTAATGGTCAAATAAGTAAAGTAAACAACATCACTACTCATCCATCAGTTTATTCTGTACATGAAGCTCTCCTCTCCCTGCAAACACCAAAGTTTGCATTACTGTTATGTATTCCTTCTAATGTAATACACATTCTTAAGTAAACCTTGGGGAATGCTTAGGGAAGAGCAACACACAGGAAAAAAAACCTCCACTAAATTTAAGCGTCTTCCACAATGAAATTCAGTTAGTAATGTTGCTGTTACCCTTACATATAAGAAGCACTCTAAAGCTGAACATACAACAAATTTAACTATTCAAAATGAGTCTCTGTAAAGACTGCAGAAAACTTTCACAGTGATATGAAAGAACATGAAAGCGCTCTGAGAATGCTGACTGGTACCTACATCAGCAGATTAAGATACAAGCACACATCTCTACAGCTTCTTCAGTACACCTTATCAGGATTAAAACAAAGACTCTTACTAGGGGTAGATGCCATTAGAAACCAAAAGAGACAAGGGCACTGGATAAATCCTAATGACTCCTTAAAGGTCAGGGCAAAACATTATAACCTGAATATACATAAAACACACCCAAAACAGCATGCTTAATAACATAAAAAGTGCAATTCATGAGATTTGCAGAGCATATCTTGTTCTCTATATATTCAGAAAAATCCTGACTAAACTACCTCTTAGTGAAAGAGCACTAAGACAAACCACCCAGGTATTACGAACATTGCAAGTTGACTCTAACTGAAACTCTAAAATAAAATCACCTTCCCCTTCTAACACATCTTTCACAGAGCCCTGCTGTACTGCTGCAACATTAATTCCTACTTCTACCAATTGTGCCACTCTGCCTTACCAAATTTTTGTGTAGTAAATGTGAAATCAGGACCGCTCCTGCTACCATTATCTGTGGATGCCATCATCCGCACAGTATACAGCGTGTCACTGGTCAGAGAGGAGAGGGTGTACTCTGTCTTGGAAGGATCCACTGTCACAACTAAAGAGAAGAAGAAATTGTAGTTTTCTATAAACTACAAACAAATTGCATCTCCACAAAAACAGCAACATTAAGGCATCAAGACTGCAGATGTGAAAGATAGTTTTAACAGAACATGTAGCAGATGGAAAACGGAACAATCAAAGACTACAAACTTGTACAAGAAATGCTGAGAATAATTTGTTTCTGTTTAGGTGTCTGAATTTAGTATCTTTCTATATTTCATTTCCTCTGAAATTTCTTTCCCCAGAATGCATCTACAAACTAAACTAGTAGTATAATTGAGGCTTAAAGTCTGCCTAGTAAGCCAAATAGATAGTGCTAATGAGGAACTGCTAGTACTGACTGAAAAAAACCAAGGTAAGGAATAGTAAGACATAGGTATGGCATAAGTACCTGGCCCTTCCAATTTAAGCAAATCTAAAAATTAAAGTTTTGATAGTGCCAGATGCCTGTAGTATGCCTGCAGGTCATATACACTACTGAAAACTAAAACGCACTTCAAACAAGATCATTTATGTAATTATATATTGGTCTACAGCTCCAGAAGGGTTAAAAAAACTCCTTCCCACTTCCTTTTCTTAAGGTTTTACCATAGTTAAATGCAGTCAACTCCTTCTGATAGTCTGCCATCATCTTGATATACCACCATTTCATTCTGTATTTAGATGCAATATGGGAGCACGATACTCACAAATCAGCTCTGAGAAACTCAGTACCCTGCCATATATAGACTGAATGCTCTGAATTCTTTACTAGGGACTTTCTGTTCTGTAAGAAGGAGAATTATGGCTCAGATACCGGCTTTACATTCTCAGAACAGATTGTCAGCTATAACTGATTCTGTGTATTTTTTCAGGAACAAATATTAGGAAGGAAACAGATGAAAAACTTCAGTGCCCCAAAACACTTCTGTTTTCTAGTACCTGTTTCATTTCCATCAATAGTTTTGTAAAGTATGGTATAATTTCGGATAAATCCATTTTGTTCCTCAACTGTGAGATGGTTCCATGTCAAAACAGCTTCAGCTTTTCCAACTTTTTTTGTCTGAACGGTAGGTCCTTTTGAAGGACCTGTAATGGGAGAGGAAGATCAGTTTCTGCTTGGCAATCTTGCATTCTCAGAAGCAACATATTAACAAGCACTGAACTGTACCAGGATAAAAACTTCAATGGAATAGTTTGACTGATTCATCCGGAAAGCACTGTTTTCAAAGAACATAAAAACTACAAAGACGCTTAAAAAAAAATTCAGAAACACATACGAAAAGAAAAATCAGCACGTTGCAAGAAACCTTCAAATGAAGTCTTGATTTTACAAATCAGCATATAAATATCACTATTATATATAATAAATAAATTAAAAATATAATCTATATAAAATAAATATATCACTAAAAGAACAAATTCATGTCTAATTATCTATTATATAAAGGTTGGAAAAACACAGAGCCAGTCATAGTCAGCCATTGGTCTAGTTCCCAAACATTGCAAAGGAGCAGAATGGATGATAATAGATGGGAAAAGATCAGAGATGTCACCTGACCCTCAAGCACTAAACCATTTTTCATTACACAGTCCACATTAAAGCAAAAGTTTCTTTGTTTTTTTGTCAAAAAGGGTCAGTGTATGTGCTTCAAGGTGATAATTTTATACTTACGATCTTGCTTAAGATAAGCCTTCACAGACTGTCCACTTCCCTGACCATCAGCATACAGAGGGTACACAGTTATCAAGTAACACTTGAAAGGCTTTATACCTAATAAAAGGAATAAAGAAGAAATATACACCTAATAAAAGGAATTTAAAAGTTGGTGTTTCACAGACAGTCAAACTGCTCACTATCCTTCCTATTTACTTCAAACACAGGCCTCTCAAAGGAGCACTGTCTAACTAGGACTAGTGCCTAGCGCAGCTGAGTATTTTCTAGAGCTCATTGATACACTTCTTCAAAATATTAACTAAAGGAAAAACACTGCTTCAAAATATTAATTAACAATATAATGGTTCACATTCAAATGTAAAATATAAAAAGTAGAATTCAGATGAGTCAAGTTTTTTTAAACATTATTTTAAATAGAAAGCCTGTAGTTATGTGTAGCATTAAGTCCCTAGATTACTGATTTTAGATACTGATCATAATCTCAAAAGAATAGAGCTGATCAAGTTTCACTGTTTGAATTGAGTAACCAAAGAATTTGACTGATTTTGAAAGAACTCGGCCTTTTCACTATTTTAATGGTTTCCAAGAATGACAATACTATAACCAAAATGGAGATAAACCCCTTCTTACATTATATAAATTTCAAAATTCAGTATCAGATAGATTTGTGTATTCGACAAAAACATATAAATACTTCCCTCCACTCCCAATAAACTAACTGAAACCCTCAGCACTAACCCTGTTCTACCATAAAATTCTAATTACTGAGAATGTTTCTCACCTTCCAACCACTAAACAGTTTTTAGAGTGTTCTACAAACTATATGTAGATTTATGAGCTAAATACCTTTTAAGTCAATTCCTTGAACATCTCCTAGTACAATCTGCCATTCTATGATGCAGTCTGAGCTGCTGGACATCAGACACCATTCGATCACATACTTAAGAACATAATTGTTAGGAGCAGTCCACCCTACCCACAACTTGTCATGTTTAGGTAATGTTCTAAGATTCTTCACGGGAGCTGTAATGAAAGAAAAAAGTGATCAATATTGACAGTTCTTTCATGATAGGAGTTGTTCTGGTTGATACTTTTGGGTAATGGTAGCAATTTGACAGAACTAAAGTAAATGTAGATGCCATTTTCTGAAATTTGGAGATTTACACATGGATCTTTGTATGAGAGATCCAAAAGCAGTATCAGGCTATTTAAAAACTGAAGTTAGACTCAACTTCTCTATTCCTACAGACACTATGTTTCTTTCTTCTGAAAAAATGCTTTATTTCAAGAGAGAAATCAGACTTAGAATGGGAATTTACAAGTGTATCAAACAGTTACACTTAATACCTTTTTAAGTACTTACACTTTATGGAGAGTGTGCATATACAGAAGTAAATAGTATATATAATCTCCAGCCTAGAGCCGGATAAACATATCCTGTGATGGGGCAGCAACTGGCTCATGGGTCAGGCACAAAGTGTTACAGGGAAGGCAGTGACATCAGACTGGGGACCTGGGACCTGTTCCAGGGACTTCACTGGGGTGGTCCCAGGGCTCCATCACCAGCCCTGTGGTCTGATATTGACTCAGGACTGCAAGGGACACTAAGCAAGTTCCCAGATGATACAAATCTGGGAGGGACAGCTGACTCCCTCAAAGGCGGGGGGCCCTGCAGAGAGACCCTGACAAATCAGAGGGCCAGGCAATCACCAACCATCTGAAGTTCAACAAGGGCTGGTGCCAGATCCTGCACCTGGCATGGGGCAGCCCTGGATGTACAGACAGGCTGGGGAATGAGAGGCTGGGCAGCAGTGCCATGGAAAGGGCCCTGGGGCTCTGGTCCATGGCAAGCTGAACATGAGCCAGCAGTGCCCTGGCAGCCAGGAGGGCCAAGCGTGTCCTGGGGGCATCAGGGACAGCATCAGCAGCCAGGCAACGGAGGGGATTGTCCTGCTCTGCTCTGCCCTGGGGCAGCCTCACCTCCAGTGCTGGGGGCACTCCTGGGTGCCACAATATAATCAAGTCACTAAACTACTGGAGAGCATCCAAAGGAGGGCAACAGAGATGGTGAAGGGCCTTGAGGGGAAACCACAGGAGGAGCAGCTGAGGTCACTTGGTCTGTTCAGCCTGGCAGTGACTGAGGGGAGACCTCACTGCAGTTACAACCTCCTTGAGAGGGGAAGAGGAGGGGCAGGCCCTGATTTCTTCTGAGTGCCCAGTAACAGGATCTGAGGAATGGCCTGAAGTTGTGTCAGGGGAGGTTTAGGCTGGATGAGTTTCTTCACTCAGAGGGTGGCTGGGCACTGGAACAGGCTCCCCAAGGAAGTGGTCACAGCACCAAGTCTGAAAGAGTTCAAGTAGTGACAGTACACAGCAGGACAATGCCTTCAGGTACACAGTGCCCTCTTGGGGTGACCCGTGCAGGGCCAGGAGTTGGCCTCTGAGATACTTGTGTGTGCCTCCCATCTTAGCTTATTATACATATTATATGCTTATATACCACATATCTATACCTTACTAAGTACTTCCTCCTGGCTGCAAAACTACTTTGCGTGAATTTATACTCTTCACTAATTCATCAAATAGCTTTAGAACCAGTTGCTCTCCCTTGGTAGTTTACCTGCACCTATCCATATACCTATTTTTTTGCTTCCTGTCCTGGTAGTGTTGGGATTGTCTAAGAAAAGGCGGAAAGAAGGATAAACCAGCCTGTCCTTACTATAGTGAGTAATGAACAAAACATAAAAAAGAAAAAGAGCAGTACAGAAATAGTGGAAGCAGATGACAAAACAACCAGGTAAGATACTGAAAATGTAGGAGAAGACTGGGACAAACAAGGAAAGGAGTGGGAGGGACACCAGAAAATTAAAGGAGGAACAATGGCAGAATGGTATATGTGTAAGCATATACCAACCCTTTGATTACTTTTTTTTTAAGAAAGACACAAAAATGCCTGGTAGGCTAAGAAAAGAAACAACAAGGAATATAGTACACAGAAGCTCTAAGAATCCAAAACCAGCAGAAAACACATACAGCTTCAAATGACACTGTGAATACACAAACCCACACATTCCCTGGCACATAATGGCAGTATATACAAAAGGCATGACACTGTACTGATAATTCAGTAATACTTTATGTGCCCATGTAAAAGGTATTATTTTACAACACTGAAGATTTCTTATAAAAAGGGCTATGCAGATTTACCTGACAGAAACATTACTAGGACACTCACCTTTTGAATTACTTGCTGGGATAAGTAAAACTGAAGGAGGAGATGGCCCAACACTGTTACGGGCAATCAGAGTCACTTCGTAGGTTCCTTCCCGCAGCTGTAAGGTATAGTTGGTGCTTGTAACATTGTATTTTTTCACTGGACTGGAAAGGGATGATTTATCTCTGACAGTCAATTCATATTGCAAGATTACTCCATTGGCTTCGTATGGCTTCAGTGCCTGTCAGAAACACATCTTTGATTAAGCTGATACTGAACAAATGTGATGTAACCCTTACTGTCCTTATGGTACAATTAAAAAATATGAGAACAAGGCAAGTTCCATAGATCAAATACCTGCACATTTAAGGAAAACACAAATAACCTGTGCGTATTTCTATAAAGCAGTCCCTTCCAAAGTCCATTTCTTGTTTAAATACTTTTTTTCTTTGCTCATACCTAGTGAGTTAATAAAAGCTATTCTGTAAGGATTGCAGCAGTTGTTGACAAAACTTCTGTTTTACATGACTTTACAACACAATGACATAAAAGAAATCTCACCTTTGGTTGTGTTAATATGACAAACATGACACAGTTTATGGACCAAAAGAAAGCAGGGTTTGGGGAGTGACCATAATTACCTTTCCCTTCTCAGCTGGACTAGTCATCCAGCTGGACACAGCAGCCTTACTGCACACAAATGCACAGTGCTGTTTTTAATAACCTTGGCCTCTGCAGTACCTCAAGGCTTAATGGATTTTGCAGCTGGGGTATCATTGTCCAGACAGTGTTGCCACATTTTAGGTTACAGCAGAAGACACGACATGAAGCTATGCTTTGTTCAAGTGGCAGTTCCAAATCCACAGAAGGTCAACAAATGAGGAATATGAGTATGTTCTGGGTATTTTAGGTCACAGATGTGTGTCAGTTAAATGACGGCCTTTACATCTGTACATTTAATTTTTCATAGCTATTAGCTTAAGAATACTAAAGTCACTTCTCATATCAAAAAACCCTATGCTATCCCAGTCATCTCTCAAGGCTATCGCGTAGATTTTTCCATTTAAAAAGGCATGTTTTTAAAAGAATGCTCAATTTTTTCAATTCACTTTACCTTCCATATTAGATGCACAGTCCAGCAAGCTGGTGACTGAGATGTATCAATGATCCTCCATATGGGTGGTCCTTTAGATGGCTCTAATGAAAAAAACAATGCTTGAGAGTAGAATAATTTTTATTCAATCTGTTTGAATTCATCCTTTGATTATCAATATATGCTTGCTTTCTTAAAAAAAAATAAAAGCATATTAAAAAGCATTTCTTGCTTTCTCAATGAAAATAATGCTTGGCATATAAAGTGGAAAGTTTCCTGAAAAGATGAGCAAGACACCAGTTCTGCTTTAAATATACAGTATCAAAAAAAGTATGAATCACAATGGTGGGCATCTGCAAGATTAGACTAAAGGTGACAATGCTGAGTGAGGCATGATCACACCTATACCGTGCAGCCTGCATCCAGAGGCACAGCCCTGCACACCTGCACCCTGCAAACCTTGCTACAGCCTGCACCCAACACTGTCCCTACCCCTCTATATCAAGTTACCAGAAAAAAGGAAAGTGCACAAGAGTTAAAACAAGGAGACAAATTTCTCCTGGCTGTAAGACTCCTTCATTCTAAAAGGATAACAAAACTGCAGTACCTTTGTACAATACTACAGTACATTTTGGCATCTCTACTATGAAAAAGTGGTACTTCCACAACAAATTCCATTTCAAAGTAAAATGAACGAACCAATGCAAAAGCGATAAAAAGTGCCCAATCTTTTGTGAGCGTCTTAGCCCCAAGAGAAAGCTGATCTCAAATGAATTACATCTTCAATCTTTTAAGACTATTTCTTCTCAGAATTCTTTCATAGCATTTAGTCTATTACAAAGTTTTGGCTTTTAACCTCAAACACCCCTCAGTACCAAGTGTACAGCATGCATCTTATCTTTTATGTTTTACATCGTGACAGGAGAAGTATGAATTGAGGCAAAGGGAGCTCTTCTACTCATTTGAGTATCTGAATTTGATTCACATTAAAGAGATGCAATTGTAATAGAGATAATGACTCTAACATGACCTGTCTGATGTTTATTTGCTACTATAAAACTTTTGATCTGAGGCTAAAGTAAGACATGGGTACTTAGTAATAGCAGTATTTTTGCAAAGCCAGTCACCACAGCAGAACAGCAATGCAATCTAAATAGGCAGGCAGTCCTGAAATCATCATGGCTCAGCCTGAGACAGGAAACAGAAAATGCAGTCATACTATCATTAGGAGTTGAAAAGCAGAGATGACTATATTGACATATTTTACAGTATCTGCCCCAGAGAAAGTAGCTGAAGTGAAAGTAACAGAACTGAAGCAATGTAAACACGGATACAAATTCCACTTGTTTTAAACAAAAACTACAATAATCCCTCTTATTCCTTACCTAAGATGATAAATGAACTCAATCAGGATAAAAAAAGGATTTCCAATCTGTTTTAATAACAGAACTTGTATTGGTTTAACTTGATGTGCACTGAAATGCTGCAGTGAACAGACTGCCCAGAAAAGACATGCCTTGGGACACACAGGATATTACAGAAACAAGATTATGAAGGTGTAAGCAAGAAAAGCTAAAGCACATTTAAAAACCAGAAAAATACCAATCAGCTTGACACTGAAGCTAAATAGCTATTACAAATTACTTATAGCAATTGGATGCAAGAATAGATTCCCTACTGAGTATTAAGTACACAACACTGGCTTTCTATGGGGTAGAATCAGCATAAGCCATAAACAAAGCCAACCTTGCAGGCTACTGAAGTGGAAAAGAAATCAAAATGAATACTTTGTTGAAATGTAAAAGATGTGTTATTTGGATGCTTCAGTGCATAAGAGGCTACACTTACCACATGCACATTATTTTATATTATTGCTTTATTAACTTTGTGAAGAAATCTGCACCCTATGACTAAGATCTTCTGTTTCTTAACTGTTGATGATTTTTCATCTATGACTTTTACAAGCCTCCTTAACATCAAGTTGTTCATAAACTAAGGCAGTTGGTCTACTAAGACAACCTTTTCTAGGCAGGGTAACTTCTGTTACAGAGAACAACCTTCAGAATAAAAAACCAAGCATAAAGCCTAGATTTTTTCCAAAAGATCTTGAGAGCACAGTTTCCTGTGAAGAAGGCTCTTCTCCCCTGCTGCTGTTCTAGCTGTTTTCAGGGAGTTCCTCTACACCAGCTTAACAAGAAGCTAGTCTTATGCTCCTTGGGATGCATGGGTCAAGTCAGTGCTTAAAGTAACCCAGGAGAGCTTTGTTGCTTATACAAGCAAGCAGCTCAAGCAAGGATACACCATTTCAGGTGGCCATTGCCAAACTGCAGAGCACTCACACTTGAAGTCAGTGACCTACTTTTATGCACTACTTACGATCTTCAATGGTAATCCCAGTCTTTTCTTCACTCCAGTCACTCCAGTAGCCTACTCCATCTTCCTTCATGCAACGAATGGAAAAGACATACTCTGTGTAGGGTCTGAGACCTTGAATACTGAATGAAGTTCTTGGGGAAGCTGTATCTTCAGGAGGAACCTGCAAAAGTGACAAAGATTTTAAAAGCAATGATCAAAATACTGTAAAGCTGAGTTCTGCACTCCTTCAGCTGTCATCCAAGCAGGCTCCCCACCACACACATTAAAAAACAAGCTTTCCTTCCCTCTCATTTCCAAAAACTTCAATTCTCAAACAGTGTCTCGTAAAGGTTCAGTCAGAGTTGTGTGTCTTGACCAGGTATAAGAAGATACATACACTAGAACAGTTAGGCAGCTACTTCAGGACAATCTCATCTTTTATTTGATAAATAGCTTACATCTCTCTCATTCCTTTCCACATAATTCTGCTGCTTACTGATCTGTAGTACCCTGCCTCACAATTCAGAACTTTGGTAGGTGACCTGCTTGATTATTGATTGCAAAATAATTGATTACTACAAGTCAGAAGTCCAGGATCATTGCTTCCACTGATCCAGAACAGTACTTCTTGAGTGAAATTGAAAATAGTTTTAGAGGAGCTTATAGTTGTGTTAATAAATTCTTTTCATAAGCTCTTTTATTCATCTTAGGTGAGCAACCAAATGCCAGAAGAGTATTCTTAGTATGTATGTAGGGAAGCAGGGTGGAGTGGAGAACGGATGCAAGTAAGTAACACACTGACTCCTCACATTATTCCACTTGTAACTAAGGGCTTTTTACAGTGAGGACCCCTGCAAGGAATGACTACAGATTAAGAACACTTCAGAGGTTAATCCTGAGGGTAAAGAATTATCAAAATAGTCCAATTTTACCACAGTTAAGTAAATTCAGCTGACTTAAAAGCTACTATTTCATTTGTTTTGTGTGTATGTTAAAAGGGCAAGACAAGTTAGAAGAACTTGTCCTACTGTCCTATCAGGACAACATATACATGATCCTGGAGTTGCAAACTAGATTGTGCAGGCCAGTGTTTTTTAAAATATCAATACAGGTGATCTTAACAAATAGTTTCTGCATCTAAAGCCAATTAGTCACAAGGACCTGTGTTAAGGCTACCTGCTCCAAATAGACCATTTTGGTAAAATCAAAAGCAGTCTTTCTTCCAAGAACTCAGAGAATTCAGAATACATTTGGGCCTCTGCTGGAGTACTACTGCTCTGAGAAAAGGCTTAAAGGAAGGAAAAACTGAGGAGCTATTAAAAATATGTTGACAGACTGATGTATAAAGATTGATTTATAAAGAAAAATGCCTCACAGCTCTTGATGACAGGAACATACAGTACATTACAGGTAAGGCTTACTCCTTACACTTCTCCTGTTCTTGAGTGCCTCACACTTGAGGCATGTATACAGGGCAGGACTCTAGGTGCAGCTTCACCAGTGACAAATAAAGGTAGACAAATCACTGGCCCTGCTGGCCAGAGCATTGCTGATCCAGGCCAAGATGCCATTGGACTTGTAGGCCACCTGGGCACAGCCTGGCTCATGTTCAGCTGCTGTCACCAACACTGCCAGGTTCTTTTCTACTGGGCAGCTTTCCAGCCACTCTGACCCAGCCTGTGGCCCTGTCTGTAGCTTTTGTAGTCCACCTGCAGGTAGACTGAGTTCTAAAAAGCATTCCAGTATGATACAGTATTTACCCAAGTTTTGAATGATCACCCATTCTGCACATGCATGGGAAGATGAAAATTCATTAATATTCTACATATTGTGCAAAATAAAATTAAAAACACACATACTGCACTGTGACAGGAAGGACAGCAGAAAAGTCCATGAAGATATGAAAAGTTCACCACACTCAGACTGTGCCAAAAATTACCTAGATTACAGCCTCCACAAACAGGCCAGATTAACTTCCTTGGGTGGCCACGTAAGACATAATGAAATGAAACTGAATTATCTGAAGTGGAGCAGGGGGAACTCCAGTTTGACAGACGTATGGATTACAGCAGAATCATGGCAAGAACATTGGCTGTATTACCTCCATCCAGTTTGTGTCGCCAACAATTCTGTAGCGAATATTGAATTTCAGCGTCATCACAGCGTCTGAAATCCAATTCTCCCAGACAAGCTGCAGAACAGTAGGTAGTAATCCTGAGGTGATTGATACATTTTGTGGAGGCAGTGGTTTAACTAAAAGAGAAGAAGTTAAAGTTAACTCAACATCTGTACTTTACCATGCCTTTAGAAGCTGCACGTGATATTGCAGGACTACTATTAAAGTCTTTCAGGACCTGAAATGGCTGCTACTTTACACTGTCTTCTAAACAAGACTACTAAACACAATGTTGCTATCTGAATTGTGAAAAAATCTCTCACCATGTCTACCCTCGTCTAGCACATTTCAAGCTCTAGTCAACAACACTTATGAAGTGATAATTTTTATAGTGAAGAAACACTAACATACCAGTTCAGCAATATATACAGAAGCAGCAGTTATGTTCTATCAAAGCTTTAAGGGGCATAGTTACCAATGTCAATGGGATCAACAACAAGAGGATCAGATACAGCCTTCCCAAGTGCATTTGTTGCTTCCACCCAGATCTCCGTATTAACAAAGAACTGAGAATCATCAATGGTGCAAGAATTATTAACATCTTTTGGTATACAGTCCGGAAAGATCTGTTCTGGCCTAAATAAAAGAGAAAGAAAAAACAAGATTCAAAGCAGTAAGTTTGGTTTCCATTAGAGAATATTTTAAAGTAAATCAGAGTGAGCAATTGATTTATCTTGTATGTTTCCCCTCTGCCTTAACTTTGTAAGCAGAGGGAGGGGAAGAAAAAGTGGGAATGGCTTTTTCAGCCAGAAATGCATGATTGCATCAGAACTGAAACTAAAACATCTCTTGACTTCCAGTCACATATCTTCAAAAGCACAAGCACTTCAAAAGCTCGAGCACTGTCAATAAATTTGTATAAAAACCTGACTTGGCTTAAAAAAGAAAAGAACAAGAACTGATACAATCACTCAAAAGCAGTATGACCAGTAACTACAATGCATTAGAAAATGTAGTCAGTGCTACTACATACCTTTCAAGAGTACAGTGTTAGAGATGCAATAGATAATTTCTGTTCACCATCTTCTGCTATACTAACACTAGATAGAAAATGTTAATGCTCTGCACATTTCCTGATGTGCCTAGAACTATCTGTGCATACTTTCTACTACACCTGTTAGCAAAACACTTCAGCAGAACGGGATAGCTGGAAAGCTGTCTGCAATCATTCCTGTCTCCAATGCAGCAATCCTGTTCACTCCATTTTAAACTGAGAGGCCATCGAAAAAGCTCTTGTAAAGCAGAGGCCATCTAAAGAGTTTGGAAAGTAACTTAATTTGCTTTCACAGGAGAAATACTTTGCTGAAGCTTTCATGTTAGGATTAACTCAGAATAGTGTTTGTCCACAGTTCCTATGAAGTGCAGATAGATCACTTTACAAAACTCAGTCATTTTATGTTAGTTTCTCTACTTGGAATGAAAGAATGATTTGGATTGAAATGGACCTTTAAAAGTCACATAGTCTGATCCTCCTGCAATGAGCAGAGACATATGCTTGTTTAGAATGGGATAGAACTATCAACTCAGAAAAGTGTAAGAGTTTTATGAGATGCATTGTACTAAAGCCATACTAATTATGTATTTGAAGAATAGAAAAATATGGCATTACTGTCACTCCAAAACAAGTTCAGCAACAAAACTTCATGTCTGAGTTAGAATTTCTTGAATGCCAACTTCTTCCCTTCTCCCTCATACCAGACAGACAGCAATGCCTCAGAAAACTGGACTTAAACTTAAGCACTCCTCCAAAGAATCAGGAATTTCAAGGACTGTTTGTTTAGCATAAAAATATTCTTCAGAGTAATTCAGATATTCTATGGAGCGCTACTTACCACCTGTATCTCAACCTGAACTGAGTATCCAGGAATGTATGCCTGCCAGGGTTCCAGGTACAAGTCATAGCATATGTGAATCTTGATTCCTGATGCACAATGCAGCTTAAGTTCTTAGGCTTCTCTGGAGGCACTGTACAAAAAAAATTAGCAATAATTAATCTATACACGCATTTCAATCCAGCTGGAATCCTTTTAACTGTCCCACTAGAGTGATTTCTGTGAACATCAGAAGTATCTAATTAATTTTTCTCTAAAGGATGTGGCAAAAAGTGCTGGATACCATCCTGCAATCAAAGTAAGGAAGCTTAAATAGCTGCTTAGACAAACAGTAGGCTATGGAAGGATTAAGCATTTGCTAGTAAGAAACAACAAAGACTTGTCATTCTGAGGCAGTAAAACTTGTATTAACCATCTCTCATCTAAATATATTTTAATTCACACATAAGAAAAATTAATAACCACTACTGAATTGGCACATACTGACTTTGCTAGTAACCTGAGCTCTATAAGCAATTTCATAGGTCTGTTTTCCCCCAGCTGAGGTATGGAAGAAGCTTGAGCTGCAAACCCATGCAGGAAAGCTTAAGAGATCTTCATCCACGCACTGTGGTGTGTAAGGAACTTATTCAGAATGCAGCAAAACTATTTTCCTTCCCTCCTAAACTCAAATTATAACATACAAATTTGTTTCTATCTCCTATAATATCACTATTTACAACAGTATAATGTACTTAGAGAATTTTATTTGCTTTCAAGCAGAGTGCGAGTTTCAATAGAACAACCTTATGAACCTTATTGCTTTCTTCCTGAATAACTGTATTCTTCTCAAATCTGTTGCTAGTCTCACTATTTAGATTTCTTTAATTTATAGCATCAAAGTACAATAGCTTTAAATAAAAATGCATCTCAAGGATTGTAACATGAATTACACATGTGGAACGTCATCTGCACTGTCATTACATTTATAATCTTAGAATAATTTATCTGTCCTCACCTTTCCATATATTTTACCTTTTTAAAATATTTATTTTATCTTTTCTAGTACAGTATTTACTCCTCAGAAATAGAAATGGAAAACATTACTTTCCTGTGATAGCATCTTTTAAGTCATGCTAGAAGCATATAATTTTAAATTGTGAACTCAAGCAGGCCTTTTGCATGCAGACCATTCACAACTGCAGTACTTTTTGCCATCACTAGGAGACAACCATATCATATGATAATGGATAATCAGCCATATCATATGATACTTAGGACACTACAACACTTGTTCTATTATTAGCAGGATACCAAGTAATTAAGAAGTAGCATTTATTCACGTGACTTTCTCAAGTCAGTCTTTCTAAAAGCACTTGGTCTGAACCATGCAAGTGCTATCATTCTAGAATAAATTAAGCTTATAACTAGTTAAAAGTTATTTCTTTGGTATAGAGATAAAGGAATCCAAATAATATGTTCCATCCTTAAGACAATTCAGGTTAACTTTAGTGATACAGATGAACTAAATGTTTCTCAGTCCATTAATGAAGAAAACATTATTTCCAAAATGTTAGTATGAAACCAGGACATGTCACTAAAAGTATTTCCTCCAACTCTGACACAGAATCAAGAAGTAAGGAAAAATTAATTTCCTACTTCCTATTTCATTTAAATGCACAACTTTATTCTGTAAGTAAAATCTGCTGCTTTTTGTTGTTTCATTTTTCCTATTTCAACACTGAAATACTCCAGAGTATTTTCTACTTTTCTGAAAACTTTCTTCAGTGCATATTGAGCAGCTGTGGTGGCATGTAATTTGATGATTTTCTACTCAATTATCCGGGAACTGAGGGATTAAAAATGAAGTGCCTAAAGATATGCACATTTTCTATTTTTTTGCATTTTCCCATTTCTCAGAAGCAATTTTCTTAAGACCAGAATAAAATGTAAAAAAAAATGGTACTCACAGCCTACTGTAACTGTAATTCCATAAATGTTCTGTTCAATCTGTCCATCTGCTAAAATGTTGCATGTCAGAGGAGTAGCCAGTGTAGAAGTGTCATTGAATGTGACACTGGAAACTGTTCTGTTTATTTCACGATACTGTTCTTTGGGTACCACTCTATTTTTAATCTTCCAGATAATCTGACTGGCATAGATATTGCCAAAGTCAAGACAACTCTCATTCAGAATGCATAATGCTGTGAAATTGGAACCAAGGGCCAGGACAGGTGACTCCGGGATGATGTGACCACATGACTGCACAAGTCCACTTGAAGCTAAAAAGAAAAATGTCGCATTTATTAAGAACTACACAACATCCCCTAACCAATATTGCTGATACATCACTAGTGCAATGTTAAAAACACTATATCTGTCTAAGCAGCAAGTTAAATAGTTACCCGACAATAATAAAACTGAAACGCATTGGTAGACTACCATGAAGATTTAAGGGCAAAAAACAGCATTGTATTCTTTAGGCTCTGCAAGAGCATTTCATGAAGCTAGGAAAGCTCTATTAATAAATACAGGTATAAGACAGAGAGGAGAGTCAAGGGTTGCATGTTTATATCTTTTGAAGGAGGAAGTTGTTGTACTTGAGGTCACTCTTTTGATAAAAAAGTTTTTTTTATTAAGAAAGTTAGCATAGGAAAAGTGGAGTAAGTGTGCACCTGTGTTATGGTGAACTAGTGTTAGAAGACTAGGCGTGTCTATCCTAACACACCTTACTTTCTGTCCTCATCCAACAAGTATCTAGACAAAAAGCTAGCAGCTGCTTCAAACATTTGATGAAACTAGCTCTATAGCCTCTTGTATTTGAGATACAGAACTCTTACCGTCAGGAGAACAAATACTCAACACCAGATAGAAGCCACAGGCCACCCAGTTCCACCTAGAAAACATGCTGCACAGAATTTCTGTAACAAGAGAAAGATATATATTTTTAAATTTAAACCATTACTCTTTACTTTAGATCAATGTCAAAATCAGATTTGTATTTGCTCTAACATAATATCTTAGATACAAACACTTCCAGTAAAATAAATGTGTGTATCTTCTCACCTTAGAATGGGCAAATTGTTTCCATTTTCCTGACTGCTAAAACAAAATCAAATGTTTGCTAAAAAAAAAAAAAACTAAGGCTGTTTAAAGCTGATTTAATTACAAGTTTAAGAAATGTATCAGCTTTAGGTTTTCACACTGTATATAAAAACAAACTTCACAGGTAACTCTGTAGGAGGTTCAGTTAGAATATAGGGTGTAACGGTGTGGTTCAGGTTTTAATACATAACCCTATGAATTTGATTATGGTTTTCATACATCTTCAGGCCCTTAAGGTTCAGACAAGGTTCAAAACAACTCACCACAAAACCATGTGTCTCATTCACAAGAGTGACTTAAAATACACTCAGGAATTACAAAGCACAATGCTTCCATATCAAGAACTGCTGTCTACTATAGAAAAAGCACTAATTAATTCTACAAAACTTTACAAGGGAGCTTGCAATTTCCCAAAAGCTGAAGCACCTTCTATAATACCATATTTATTTCTGTATTACAACAGAGCCCACTCGTTCTCAAGTTTTGACATTTCTAGAATACACTTTAGAGATACTGAAGCATACACAGCATTCACACGCCCCCATTGTTATGAAGCCACTATGTGTTCTGGTTTTCTCAACTTACAGTTTTAAAGCAGTCCTAGACTACCAAAAGCAAGTGACCACTCTCTACTAAGCTATATTATTTTTAGCCACATTTAGGCATCTTTACAGGAACGGGTAGATTGGCTTAGTGAAATAAAGCATTTAGTTCACAAGCTGATTTCTAGAAGCAGACTTCATGCTATTCTTACACCTAGAAACTTAACACAGGCTCTTTATGTTTACAGAGATGTGAGGAGAGATGGCCTACAGCAACATTGTTTCTGAAGCTTTATTTTCACTAACCTGACAGAACTTCCCTGGAAACTAGTATTCTTAGCTTTGCCCCATAAAAGGAAAGTCACTAAAAATTTTAAGGGAATTCCACACTATTCCCTAGACAGGAAATCAAATAAGCTTCACTTACTATTATCAGAAGAAACTTCAATTTATGACAGTAAAAATCCCTTTACTTTGATTGCATGTAATTTACCTCATAATAGTGACAGAAACAAGGTATTTCACACACACATATATATAAGTAAAACTAGACACACATTTAAGCATGGATCACCCCCAAGCAAGAACCTCATTCCTTACACATCAACACAACTAAGCCATTTTTTTCTTTACAAATCAAGATGAACAGTGTAATGTAAAGAAAATCTCTAGTCACATGAACAATTAAATGAAAGCAGATCTCAAACACTTATAGCAGAGTCTTTGCAGCGTTTGCCAACCTAGGTGTCCTTCAGTTAGAACTAAAATAAAAGCCATCAGAATCATCCAGGTATCTTTATTTGCTTTTATACCTGTGAGTTCATTACCCAAAGTCCACCAAAATTTCCTGTATAGAAACTTTACAGCAGAAACATTGCTGATTGAAAGACTTGATAAATATACTAACAAGCATTTGTTTGTCACTGAAAGTTTTAGCTCATTCTTCAACTAAATAACAAGTCATTTGTCATCAGACTATAGCTATATGGCATTGAGAACCAAAAAGCTATTAATTTTTTCTGTGTTCTACTTATGTACTCTCACTGGGCTGGACATAAGAACCACTGTACTGCTTTAAATGCAATGTATATTTGGACATTTATTACAAGGGTACAGTGAAATAACTATACCAATTGATTCTTGCTTATTTTGGAAGTAAAGCGTCCAACATCTGAAAAATAGGATTTCTACCCACACATGAATTTCTGAATTAAAAAAAAACCCAACAACTAGTTTAACACATTTTTATAAATTTGCATGGTGAATACAACCAAATTCTAAAGAGTAGTCTCTTTTAGTTTAAATCACCAAATAAAACCAGCTCATAGGGATCTACTTTAATGACTAGACTTGCGCTAACACTTACCAGAATACTGCTTGTTAACCAAAGCCCATTGAGCTCTACTACAGACAGATCTGTTATTTCAAGCACGATTAATTTAAATTATTTAACTGGAACAATTTGAGTTGCAGAAGATCTGAAATTCATCAGAAGCCTAAGGGCAACTACAAGCTAAGTGGAAAGAAACAGGAGCTCTGCTTCACTGCTAATTGCCAAAAGCTGCAAAACAACAGCAGAAGCACCTTTCATACTGAAGGGGAAAGAATGAAACAGATGTAAAAAGAAAAGTTTAAAAAGTTTTTAATTTCTCTCTCATTTGCCATCATGATTCATGCCACCCTAGAGTAATGGCAGGGTCACCTAAGCTATTACATCATTACAAAGTCACTGATTTTCTTTTGGGTAATTATTTATTAAAGTCAAACAGTATTTCCACAAAACTATTCACTGATTTTTATGCCAGCAGTTATTAAGTATGGCTCAGGTTATTAAAAGCGCACTGTAAAGCAAATGAAAGAATAAATAAATAAAAAGCAATAACCAACTTAATAAGTAAACAATAATAAATAATTATCACACATTTTGTCCTGAAGTATGATTTTTTCCACTGGAAATGAAAATTAAATGATTATATTTTTTCATATAAATGCCATTTCTATATTCAGCTGTCTTCCAGACTTGAAAAACAACATTTCAGTTGCTCCAAGCAGATTCATTCACATGTAAGAGACTGAAGTTCAAATCTCTACTACTTTGCACTTTGGAAAGTTTAGCAACTGTTATGAGGGAGCAGATAAACCCTCCACAAATCATACTACTCAATTCCACCGCAGTCAGCTCCTAAAAGGCAAGAGAATGGAGCTTCATGTCCATCACCTGCAAAGGAGAGTAAAGTGGAAAGCCACCCCCCTCCAGTATGGGAACGAAGCAGCTGAAACCGCAGTGTCAAAGCCACGCCTCGATTCAGCATGTATCTGCTTCAGGCTGCTCTGAGGTATTTTGCTTATCCCCACCCCCGATGATCAACATGGTTTGAAGAAGACTGAAGCTACACACCTCTAAACCCACAAAGGGGCTATTACAATCCCTTCTAATGTGTGCTATTTTTAAAAACATTAGTGTCTCTGGCTTTTACAAGACCGATTCTTAATTGAAATTTAGTTCTACGGGAAAGATCCAGAGTTACACTAGACATTTCCATCCATCCTGCCTACCTGAAAACCATAAAGGAAATGAAAAAAATCCAAATAAATGGTGGGACTTAAAACTAACAAAGCAAAGAACCACACTTCATATTAGAATGAGGAAAATACTTTTATGCAAACTGTTGTTTTCTTATCTGAGTGTGTAAAAATGCTCCGGTGAAGACGGTACAGAAACCCTGCATGTAAGCAACATCAAACCTTAAAAGACAGTGCCATCATTCAACAGTGATGCTAAACACTAACTGCACACAATTCACAATTACAAGGCAGACTAAGCTGTTAGTCTGGACAACAGAAAACTCAGTTTCTTTCAATCACTATGGACGGCTTAACCCAAGTTTTATGTTTTACTGACTGGTACAGTGTATATATATATATACATCTAAGGTGAAAGCTGAACCCAATGCTGAATGAACACTGAAACAGCTGGCCAGTTCAGATGCCTTCTATTAAAAACAAACAAAACCAAAGAGCCAAACCAACACTTTATACTATGAAGTTGTTGTGGATCACTAAGTGAAGAGGCAAGGGAGACAGGGAAAGAAACTGACTGTAGAAGTATGCCAGGTTGTTCACATGGTTTAGTGGCCAAAAATCAAAATCCATCAAAATACTGAGTAAAACCAACATGGTCAATTAGAACGCTGCTGATGACAGTCCTTAACTCTCAGAAAAGAAACTAACTCAAAGAGGAAAAAAAAAGTTAAAACGCTTTGATTATTTCTGTAAAGACAGACTTCTAAAACGCATATGCCATAAGATCATACCATTTAATATCCTAATCAAATGGGATTTTTGTTATCCTTCACATCCTGCAGCCATTTTGAAAGGAAAGCACTAAGCCTTTATGTCTGATCCTTAAATTGATGCTTCATGCCATGTCAATGAAAAGCTACTAACAACCCTAAAATCACAACTTATATGCACAAAGAAGCACATGTTGAGTTTTAAGATCAACCTGTGACCAATAGTTTGTGAAGAAGTATCAGGCTTTTGTGCAAAACAGGTATCACTACTTATTCTGAGCAAGAGAGAAATCTTAAAAATTCATCTTATTTCATAAATCATGAGACCTGCCCCAAAATGCACACAGGGATATGACATTACAAAATGGGTTATCTCTCCATTTCAGAGAAGTTGCGATTCCTGTCCAAGTGACCTACAAATCACCATGTCAGTTTAAAAAACTATAGCTAAAATAACATGTACTTGCCAGCAAAGCCAGCCTGGAAGCCAGGAAGTATAGATAACACCACAACCACCACAGGAAGGTGTTCAGTCTATTAAAGCTCATTATCACATCAATCGCAAGAGACCAAAGGTTTTGGGAAAATGGATTTCCAGAAGTTCCTCAAGGAAAAAAAAAAAAAAAAAAAAGAAAAAAAAAAAAAAAAAAAAAAAAAAAAAAAAAAGTAGAAGAAGACCTATGTTTATAGCTTCAAGAGGTAATCTGTCACTAGGAATCCACATAGCTCAGGCAGACAGATCCAGAGATGCCTCACAAAGCAGCTGCTGCTTGAGGTTTTATAACAAGCCAGACTGTACTTAAAGCCATCTAAAAGCTGTAGCTATCCTCAAGGAATTTTGATTACTCAAACCATAACTGCTTTCTAATTAAGCGTATTTCATCTCTAAGCTTCCTTCCTTCCTCCAAGCTACTTCCTTCTTGGAAATATTTATGAGACTCAAAAAACACCAAACACCTCTAAGAGAAGCAGTTGAAAATATTATGCAATATTATATGAACAGAATATTCTGAAATACATTTTTGTATTTAAAATCGCTATGTACAAATGACATCACTATCCCTTTCACCATCTAGGCAAGTAATTTCTCTACTGTACTTATTCCTCTGCCTCTAGAAGGAGGCTTATCCTTGTAGTTTTGGTAGGGCACTCATAACAAAAAATATAAAGAAAAAAATAAAACCAAAACAGGCATAAAGCTTAAAATTACTGAAATACCTAACTAGAGGCATCAAATATTTGCTTGCAATAATTGAATTATTTCTGGTGCCTTTTTAAAACTGTAAATCAATTTCTCTGGAATACTTCAGAATTTTCTCACAGCTAGCAAGTAGTTTTAGTTCAAAAATCAAATTAATTTATACAAAGCAATGTCTTAGCACTCAGTGGTTGCATTTTGAAATCAAACCTTCCAGACTGATCACAAGCAGCACTGCTTCTCTAATCTAGACAATTCTTGCTAATACAAGAACAATTGATTTTTAAAATGGCCAAAAGGTTATTTAATTTCACATAACGGTGCAAATGCTAATCCTCCAGACAAGCAGCACAGGAAGAGTATCTCCATTTGGTGTACTCACTTACAGAGGTGCCTATCTTTCTCCTTTGCCAAAAATATTTACCTATTATTGACTTTACTTGAAGCACCACATTTCCAGACATATAAACAACATCCAAACAATTACTTTGAAAGCTCAACTTTTAAGAAGTAATCTCAAATTTTAATCATCCACATTTACATTCTTATTGAGCTACACCAACACATGGATAAATCTGTTCAGAAGTTACATGCTTTGAAATATTCTACGTGCCTCTGAAAGTAACAGCGTTTAGGAAGCACAAATGTTATATTTCTATAGAAAAGAAGGTGTAAGAAAAAAGACCTTAACTCCCAATAATATCCAGCTTCTTGGGAAGGTTGTGGATTCCCTTTCCCCCTCTGCAACAGAACAGATCACTAACGATAGAACTGTAATCCCACACAGTTCGTGTAGAACTATGCCTTCAGAATGCCTCAGCAGTAACAAGCAGCCACCAGCTGGCAAAACCCTAGTCAGCCTAAAACAAGCATGAAAACTGAGACTGGGAATTATTCCCCTCAATCCTGCCAAAACACTTGGCAGCCTGCTTTCCTTTGTGCCTCAGTTTCATCATCCGAGAGATGAAAATAATGATGCCGGTTTTTTTTTTAGGGAAAGCATCAGAGCCCCGCTACAGGGATGACTGGCGCCCAGGACCACATGGGAAGTAACCAGACGGCCACTGTACCCGCTCCTCCCCAGTTCCTCAGGGAATCCCCTCCACTACTTGGACCAGCAATAAGACAAAGTGTGCGTATCTTTCAGGGCAGCAGTTTTCTATCATCTACAGGCAACAAGAGCAGACCACTTGCGGTGACGGCAACAAAACGCAAATCTCTTCATCAAGGAAATGGGCGTCGGTGCCACAGCCACGCTTGTGTGACAATCGAAAAGGCCGAAAGACGCGAGTTCCGCGAGGGTCGCGACACGGTTGCCAACTGGGCCGGCCGGCACCAGCCACCGCCGCTCTGGGGAAGGCGCAGATAACCTTCAGCCTGACCGTCCGCGCCAGGCGGGGGCAGGGCTGCGGATGGGGCCCGGCGGGGCTCGGCACCCCCAGGCCCCGCAGCCGCGGCCCCGGGCGAGGCCATGTTGCGCTCTGAGCGTCACGGCCGGGCAGCTCCGCCGGCGCCGGCGAGAGCAGGCTGGACGAGACGAGACACCGCCGCGGGGCACGGCTGGCGATCGGCCCGGGAGCCGAGTGGCGCAAGACTGCCGTTCGCCCGCCCAACCCGGCCCGGCCCGTCCCCATGTCAGCCCTGAACGAATGTCCCGCTGCCCCTGCCCGGGGCGCACGGCCCGGAGGAAAAGGACGGTCCAGCAAGGCCTCCGCCGGCGGACGTCCCTCAGGGAGAGGACGCGGTGGAGGGGAAGAGGAGCCCCGCACACGGCCGCACATCCCGGCACTTACCCGGCGCCACCGCCCGCGCTGCAAGGCCCCTGCCCCTAAATAGCGGCACAGCCGCCTCGCGCCATCGCGCCGCCGTCCCGCACGCGCGGCCCCGCGCCTGGTCACGCTCCCGCCCCGCCCCAGCCCCGGCGCGCCCTTCCCTCCTCCTCCATCCACGCCACCATTGGCCCGCGGAGCCCGTGACGTCATCTCAAGGGGCGGGGCTAAAGGAAGGGGCGGGGCTTCCCGTAACGCGGCGGCCGGTGCCAGGATCCCGGGGGCGCGGGGGGGCGCGCGGGGGGCGCGCGCGGGGGGCGGGCGCGGCGGCGGCGGGGCCCTGAGGGCGGCGGGGCCCCCCCCCTCCCTCCTCCGCGGCGCTCCGGCCCCTCCGCCCGCCGCGCCCGCCGCCCCCCGCAGGGCTGCCCCGTCAGGGTGTGTGCCAGCTCTGGGCGGCAGCCGCCGGACCCTACCCGGGCCGCAGCCGGCCAGGCCTCTGGAAGCTTCTCCCGGCCCTTGCCCGGCCCGGCCTGCGCGGGCGGCGCGGCGGGGGAGTTGTTCCGAGCCGGCCTGAGGAGCCAGCTGCCTTCCCGGCGTTTCGCAAGATTCCCCTGGGAGTACGGGCGGCTGGAGAATGCTCTTGTCAACAGCTGCCGTGCGAGTAAAGCGCTGCCATCCAGAGCAGTCTCCATGTTCCAGTTCCTGCAAATCGGTCAGGATTCTAGTCCCTGAGAAAGGTGTTTGTGAAAGGTTGCTGAGGAATGGTCCTCAATATAGATCGTTAATATGATCATGACCCACCTTATCGCTGGACATTTCTTCATTCAGTAACTCTGAAAAATTACTTGTGTAAATCACAGTAGTGTGCTCTAAGATGCTTTCTTCATTCCAGATTAATTTTTTTTCTGGTTCATGAGTAAGAAAGAACACTGCCACGCCAGAAGCTTGGTGCTGAGAGTGTCTAAATAGGCTGTTCCTAATGAGAAAAGTACAAGACATCACTGATGCATGTCTGAGTTTCTTTCTACTGAATTCTTTAGGGTTTTGCCTCCTTAGTTCTTAAGTTATATTTGGGCTTAAGTAGGATATGAGGTATATTACACTAGTAGTTATATCATTAGATGAGTGGGCAGATTGGCTAGATAAGAAAGACATCTAGTTCAATACCCTGTTTCAGGCACTGACATGAACTGCTAATAAGACAAGATTTGGAATTTTGGAGAAAGACAGTGGGACATAGTCTGTTTCTCACAGATTTAGTACCAGTCTCTGATTATGCTTGGTGTACTGTCTCAGATGGCTTAATCCAACAAAAATGTTGTTGCTAATTCTGAAAATGCTGTATTTTTTCTATGTAACAGAGTAAAGCTGGATGGACACTTTTCAACAGTCATTTAGTTGCTCTGCTTTCCTAACAACAAAGTTGTTGGTATTTACATAATTTCTGATAGGCTATTTATGTAGGCTGCAGATTAAATGCATTACTTTATGTCCCTGCTTGCAGCTGATGCTGTCTAGTAACCTTAGATGCTGTAGGTACTGCTGTTTTATCCCGTTGGTGGTCTCTGCACTCTATAAACTCAGTCCTTTCCATTTCCTCCTACAGAATTTTGCAGTTCAAACCCTTCCTAAAGTATCAGGACAAATGGCATCTGCAGAATAAGTTTCACAGTTTTTTTCAGCATGACAAAAGTATAACAGTTGGTCACTTTTGCTTTCCCACCAAATAATGGTTTTTATATTTGTGTCTACATTGATTCTGGGTTACAGTTTGGGACTGTACAAGTACAGTTTGATTGTATAATTGGTGAATTTCAGTGTGTATGGATTTGCCTGTTTCAGCATCCTCAAAAAATCAATTTTTGGCAACAAAGCTTTAAGTGGGACCAGGCTCTAACCAGAAGGACCAAAAAAATAATGTTTTTCCTCTTGTTTTAGCATGTCTTCTGTCTCTTGTACGATCACTTGTGTTCTGCTGCTAAGTAGACATTCCAGAAGTAGGCTCTTCACTCTCCTCCCTCCCCCAGCCAACAAAAAACCTCTTATGACATTCTTATTCTGAAATCCTATAGCCTGAAGCGATTCCTGGTATATTGCCAGAACTTGTAGAACAGCCTTCCATCTCCCTTCAAAACCAGTCCTGTGACAGGCTTCACTTACATGTGACATGCATTGTAGCTCTTCAAATAAGCAAGAGATTGTGTATTTCACAGACTATCTAGAACTCAGTGTAAAACTGTGTACACATATCTGATGTTATGTCCAGAAACAAAATCATTTGTTTGCAACAGCAGTTAATTTTTCTGTATTGACACAAAGTACCATTTATTCATTAGGAATTTAGTTTCCAAAAATCTGATTGTTCTTGGACACCAGCCACTTTCTGGTACAAGCAGGTAAAAAGTTAATAGCATTACAACTGCCACTGGATGGATTCAGGACATTTGGGATCCCTATTAAAGAAGAGAATTAAGCCATTCAAGCATATTGTGAAGTGGCTTTTCTGCACATGGATGATTTCCAGGAAAGACTGTTTAGTTTGATTTACTGCTTCATAGTCTTCCCTACTGTTTATGGCTTTATACTGTACTGTGTATGTAGTATAGTTCTGGTGTATAGGTAATATAAAAACCAGTTATTTAAACTTCCAAATACTGAGAGAAATTAAAAATTCTGACCACATTTTAAAAATGTTTCTGCCAGCTAGCATTTTAATAAAATATTGCACATATTTAATAAAATAATGCATATTGAATAAAGCATTATATGAAATGTTTATTTTATATATTTAGGTAAATGTTTGGTCATATATTCCCTAAATATATGAGGCAAGAATAAAAGAAAGCTAGTTGTCAGGAATTGGAAGGTCTTTGTTAGCAATTACCCTCTTCTTATTCACACTGCAATTTGTGTTCCAGCAAAGTGCTCACATCAGGCTATGTGGGATATTTCCAAGCTCTCGTGATACACAGTTAGGATATCAGTTGGTGAAGCATGCCTGCACATCCTCTGCTTTCTCAGTCCCAGAAAGAAGGAGGCAGCCTGGAAGTGTAGAGATGGGCACTGACACTTGAAAAACAGGTAGCTGTTGGCAAAGGTTGATAGCTGTTCAACTGTGGGAGCAGAGATATTTTTGGAGAAGCTGTTAGAGATTGCTGAGGAACCATCTTGTACCACACTGTGGATATTTTCAGTGGATTTGTAACAAGTTGTGAAAAAATTTGCAGTCTGCATAATCCACTGAATCTTACAATAGGTGAGCCACAGAGAGGAAAAATCTTTCTGGAATGTATTATTATCTTAGTGTAAGGATGTGGAGCATCAGGGGTGTGAAAAGATTCCTCACTCTGACTACACATGGGGTTTTTTTTGGTAATTCAGGACTCTCAGAACAGAGATGTTGGGAAAGATTCAGTAAGGGAGAAGCTGAACAACAACACCCTTTAATGGCAGCGTTCTGACCCATGCCCAGACATTTTCTGTGAGATGAGTGAATCACTATGTAGAACTGTTTGCCTGGGAGGTTCAGTAAAACATCTGAGCCTCTTGCTAAAGTGATAATGCTGTCTCAGCTTGTGTCACTTCTCCTGATCTTGAACTTATAATCTCCAATGTCTAATGTTCTTTAACATGAAGAAGAGTCACTTAACTTTTCCCCCTTTGCCCTGAGTGGTCAGAACAGTAGCAGACTGTTGCATTGAAGCCACAGTCTTGTAGGTCAAAAAGTCATGGTGATGTCCTCTGAAGAGGTAGGGAGGAGACATCAGCAAGGAAAAAAAAAAGGCTGATGTAACTTTTGGAAATTATTTAGTGACAGTTACAGCACTTCACAGCCTTTTAACTTACCAAACATAAGTAGCTCAGTGGCAGCAAAAAATGGACTTTGTAATTCACTACTTCTTCCTGAGGGAGATGTGAGCATATTGCTTTTTTTTGAGAGCACGCAGGTGTTTGTAATTTGTGTGACAAACAAGTAAAGTTCACTGAGCCACAAGCAGTCATGGCAACCTCGTATGTACAGCTGGGTGCTTGATGGCATCTCTTTACAAGAGAGTGAGTGATGCATATTGCAACAGGACTGACCTCATTCGTTAGCATTGCTGTGCCCAGTAAAAGGGCACAAAACCTGAGACTCTGGACAAGACCTTGCAAAATTCAGCCAGGGTCTGTAGCGCTTCATCAGGACTTGAGAAATTCAGGAGAATCTTGTGGTCATTGGAAGAAGCTAGGAATGGAGATAACTGACTCCTCCCTGTGTGATAGGAAAGCTTTGGATTGCTGAAGAGGGCTTGACTTGGTTCTTTCATTCTGATTCTCAAGAATAAGAGTAATAACACCATGAAAATACAGCCTGGCATATAGAATAGAAAAAAGAATGGTTGTAGCCCACTTTAAATTAATGGCACATCTCATGGAGAAGTGTGCCTAGCAATCTGCTTGCTTTTCTGCAGTGGAAATTAGAGCTAATGACATTTTAGACCTAGACAGGAAGCTTTAACTGATGGAACATGTTGCTAGGGGATTTTTTTAATGAAAAGATAGAGGGTAGGATAATCAGAAAAAAAGTGGTCTGGTCTTCACTGGAGGAACAAAACCAAAGGTGAGATCAGAAAAAGGAAAACAAATATTAAATTTCAATGAAGATAAAAATACTGTAAAGGATTAAATTGATCAAACATGGAAAATGGTTAAGTCAGAATGAGCAATGCACTTCACTGAGAAGAAATGCTCGTTCAGAACTAGGGTGAGGTGAAGATGTTATGCTGCAGTCTCTTACACCACATGAGAGAGCTGCCCTTGAATTTAGTATACTTTTGGCAGCTGCTGGAGCTAAAATGCTTTTGGAGTAATTCTGCACACAGAGACAAGAATGTGGATGTGTTCTTAAGGCAGAACTCTTGGCCAGTAAGTAAGAAGACCCAACTAAGAGTAGCAGAAGATGATTAAAAAGAAAATGACATCTCAGATTGACTGGAATTATGTTTCCTACTTGGCCACAAAGGCTTTCATGAGCAGTTTAGCCAATAAAAAATATGCCAGAAAATATAAGTCAGTACTTTTTTGTCAAAGTAATGAACTCCATGCACAGAATAAAGTTATGTGTGAAGAACAGCTGAGCTGGGCCTAATTATTTGGGCTGACAAAAGGCATGCTAGCAATAGAAAAAGACATTCTGAAACCAAGGCTGTTGTTCAGTCTGCTCTGTGCTGGGAAGCCAGTCTGTCTTACATCAATGTAATTGTGGATTCCTTTCAGATATCGACCTCTTGAAAAACACATGGGTGGCGCTTCTGTCCTTTCCAGTGAGTAAGGTAAGAGTTCTAGTCAGGTAAATTAGCACTGGCCATGGTTATCCAGGCCTTCCCTTGAGTTTTGGGCAGGCTGTAGCAAGATTCTAGTTGGTGCAGAGCAGCACTGTGGACGTGCCTTTTCAGGTTGTATGATGACTGGCATACAAGGTGTAGAATCACAAATAGAGCTCCTGTTCGTGGTCCTCAACTACAGAGTGTAGCAGGCACAGCATAGGGGTGTCTAAATCTGTGCAGCACACTGTGGTTGCTCCATTTAGCTGTAGCCACTCCAGACTAAGGCTAAAACTTGTCTGTGTGAGAGCTGGTCTTAGTGCAATACTCTAAACACAAGGAGTGTGTATGAGTTAAGCTGTGGTTGGAAATGTTGGCTTTCTGATACTACAGCTTGGGACTTCTCAATAAAGGCTGGTAGAGACATATTTAAGAAACAGTGTATATGTACCTTACAGAAGGGAAATATGCTACAGGCAAGCTGCTGACCAGTCCTTTTTGTATTTTTCCATGCTATATCTAGTAGTCTACACTATGCCACTGAAATCAGTACAGTGAGATACCACCTGATTGCCAGGAAGAGAGCTATCATCAGTGAGAGATAGGTAATTGTCTTGAAGTGACACGTTTTAAAAAAGAGGCCTTGACAGCTTCAAGTTTTCTGCTTGAGCTGTTAGAAAACACAAAAGGCTTGAGCCTGTTGCTACAAGTAAAGACTGAGGAATTCACAGGGAAGTACATTCTCACCACTAACACTGAACACTGAAGTTAAGTTAGTATTAGATAACTCCTCACTGACTGCTGACTTACTGTTAAATTGGCTAATGCTATTCAGAGCAATGTAGACATGGTAAAATATATTCAGTCCTGAGCACTTTACTGATAATGTCACCGAAATGAATGCTTTGTGAGAAAAAGTAACAACTTTGTATGATGAAGGAATGAAGACCTCAGAATAAGAAAAACTGAAAAAGCAGCAACAAAATTCAATATACCAGTTTGTAAATGAGCAACTAAGAGATGCAGAAAGTAATGTAGGGTTTTTTACATGAAATTGTATAGCACATAAAGTAAACAACAGAATGAAAGAGTGCAAAGGAGAACATTGGCTTTTGGTAATAATTTCTAATTGCTGAGACAATATACTATAGACATATGTATATATATATATATGTATATATATATGTATGTATATATATATATATATATATATATATATATACACAGAGAGAGAGAGACAGAGTATAGCTTCCATCAGCTACAAGACTAAAAAGTACCTAGAAACTTCACTAAAAAAAGTCAAAGAAATAGAAATAGTAACGATTTGTATTAGCCAATTCATGTGGTCAGTTCATGGTACAAAGAGATAGGTAAAGATCTTTGCCCCGTATGTTTCACTGCCTTTGATCTATCTTCTCTTGTTCCACTACCCTACCATTTATTTACCATTCTTTGCCATTTGTTAAGAGCTTTTCCTTTCTTTTATCTCCTTTTGCTCTTTTTGTCCTTTGCCATTGCCAAACTCACATTCATGTACTTTCCTATCTGTTTCCTGTTATTTCTGCTCCCTTTAGCAGAATACCTGTTGTATTTACAAGTTTTCCAGCTTAAGTCTGTCAAAATAATTCCTTTTAAGAGTTATTTTAGGAGAAAGTTAGTTGCTTAAAAGTACTTTTGTTCTCAATTTATAGCTCAGCTATATAACAAATCAAATTCTGCCAAAAATCAAAAGTGACAGAGTTCCTTACCACCAAGGCACAAAAAGTGCTTTGTATTAAAAATTTAGCAAACAAAATGGTGGTCATGCATAATCAAGCCCAGTTTGTCAGTATTGAAACTCTTCCATAATGCCAATAGCACTAAAAGATTGCTTTAAGAGATAAGCCAGAAACATACAAATCCTGGCCTGAGAGCATCTCCTTCACTGATCTGTGAAGCATTCTTTTCAGAGCTAAGGCCCCAGTGTAGAAATTGTCATTGTTACTTGAAATTCTGCTATGAATATTTGTAATCAAACTTTAACTTCCAAGAACAGAACTTGGTATGTTTTGTGATTTCTTTTTCGTTTTGTTTTCTCTCTCACTCTCAATTCCCAGACTGGAGTAGGAGTACATTATCTTGCTGGTGTGCGAAAGTATGGAGAAAATGGCGATCTTCCCCAGAATCAGAGGTCCTAAAAGATAAATGAGAATGGCAGAAAAATGTTAGTGGTAAGAGATGTAACATACACACCAAACTATTTGCATAAACATAGACTAGTGTGCCATCATTCTTTACTTTATCATTGTCTGCTCATTTATTTTTTACTTTCCTGTCTTTTTCCTTTTGCCTTTCTTTTATTCTGTAATTGGAGCCACTTGTCATTCATTCTGTAAGGGTTTACTTAAATGTATTTTGTCTATAGTTAATTAAGCAGTGGGAGAATCCTCTTGAAGAGTTCTATATACTCAAGATCAGGTTCAAGTCACATCATCATCAGTATATCCTGAGAGATACAAACTTTTAATATTTCAGTGCATTTTTAAAACAGATCCTTTATGAAACTGCTTGCTAATATTTCTTCCAAAGTTACAGTTTATTACATATTACTTGAATTTTATTATATGACTATCTGTGACAATCAATATCAACTAAAATAATAATTCATTCATCAATCAGAAGAGGCATTAACATTTTTACTATCAGGATAATTTGTATGCAGTCCTTAACCATATGAATAAATGTATTTCAGAAATGCTTATAAATTCATATATCACTCATTATTGTCTGATAAACTTGATTCAACAGGAGTCATTATTACTTCTAATGCGTTGGATATGATGAAAATTTCTCAGATTATGTTGATATTCTCCTCCAAGCTTCTAGTCAGCTTCATAATGTAAATTGCATGCATGTCAACATGTAACATGTTGGTATAGAAGATAAATGTAGGTTCTTTTAAACAAAATTTTTGAAAAACTGTAGTGTGGAATTGGATCACCTCATCTTTGGATGTGTTGAGTTCACTGTTCCCCCACAAGCTGGAAAGTGATTAATACAAGCTTTGAGAGATGGGTAGATCCACAGCACTTGCAGAGTTTGCTTTCTAAATTATTTACTAAATTATTTTACAATTCTATGGTAATCAATAACTTATCACTAAAGATCAAGCTATTATCCCGTATGCTGTGCAATGCATTTACTACTTACAGAATTACTGAAATGTATTCAACACACCTTCTTGATTTTTTTAATGTTACATTTATGCATACCTTATTACAAGTTTAAATGTGCATCACTGATAACACACCTACTTTACACAGACTTAGATGACCATTAATGCATGGAAATACAGCAATACATTCACAATAACCCACCATCTCCATTGGAGTGATTCCATGTTTAGCGTAAAGATGTATTCCATATATCATTTTGAAAAAAGCTACCCTGTAAGTGCCTTTGCATTACCCTTCCTAGTTCTGGGAAAGCTCTTCAAATGTTGTCTAAGCCATGGTCTGAAGTTGCTTTGCAAACTGTTGGCAGCTCAGGGTTTTGTAGAACATTTGGTGTTCTCAGGAATGACCTGATAGTTGCCTCATCTCCTGCAGTGTTTTAAGTGACAGGCTGTCCTTTTCCTGCCTTGTCTTCTTTATATCTTTTTCCACTACATTTATTTTCCCTGACTTTTGCTTCTGAATTTATTTAGTGTTGTCCAGGGCATGTCTCCCCATCCAGAGGCAAATTTGGTTAGATAGATTGGTATCACAGCCTGTGACTGTGGGGAACCCTTGCTGCTGACAGAAGTACTAGGAGCAGGTACAGACAGGGGAGAAAAGGAAGCAGTGAATAACGAGGTGCTATTCTGTGTTAGTGCCTGAGTTAGGAATTTATGGTGGCTGTATTCAGCACTGGTGAGGCCACACCTCGAGTCTTGTGTCCAGTTCTGGGCTCCTTGCTGCAAGAAAAACATTGAGGTGCTGACCTGAGTCCAGAGAAGGGCAATGGAGCTGGGGCAGGGTCTGGGGCACAAGTGCTGTGAGGAGCAGCTGAGGGAGCTGGGGGTGTTTGTCCTGGAGAAAAGGAGGCTCAGGGGAGACCTCATCACTCTCCACCACTGCCTGAAAGGAGGCTGTGGCTGGGTGGGGGTCAGCCCCTTCTCCCAAGCATCCAGTGAGAAGACATGGCCTCAAGCTGTGACTAGGTTGGTTCAGATTGGACTGCAGGACAAAGATTTTCATGGAAAGGGTTAATAAATATTGGGATGACTGCCCAGGGATATGGTGGAGTCACCATTCCTGGAGGTGTTCAAGAAATGACTGGAAATGGCACTTAGTGCATGTGACACTTAGTGGTGATCGGTCAAAGAATTGGACTTGATGGCCTTAGAGGCATTTTCCAACCTAAATGATTCTGTGATTATGTGAAACTAGTACCTCACATACAGATGAGCTATTGATGGTATGGTGGTGGGAACTTGTCCCCTGGGAAGCAGCAGTTCCTGGCTCCTGCTGAGTTCCTTCCAGCAAGTTCAGCCACTGAGTTAGAAAAGAAAAACACAATCTGACATATAATCCTTGACAAATTGCTGACCCTTGTATCGGAGGGATGAGAGGAAGCTATTATCTATGTTCACGCAATTCTTTTCTCTATAAGCAGTAATTCTTTGTCCTCAGCCTTAAAAAAATATCTGAAAGTCTGAAGAAAGTTCAGTCTCATTTCTCTGTGTAAGAAGTCCCTTTTACAGATGATTGAATTCAGCCATGTCTGGAGTGAATGTAACAATTGTTTAAAAATGTGAAGTCTTAAATTATATCCATCTGATTCTGTAGAGGAATTTTGCAGGCAGGAAAAAGTTAATTATTCAAAGCTGGATCCAGATCAGGATTAGGTTTATCGGCTCAAACACGGTAAACTTGATAGCTCCAATGTGGTAACTGACACACTTTTTAAAAATAATTGTGAGCATGTGCAATGCTGTAAGAAGGTGTTTCCCCAGCCAGCTCAAGAAGCAACTTTTTATCTGTTCATTATTCAATTACACTTTTCTTGAGAAAAGGAATGTAAGCTAACATAATATCCCAATACTTACTGAAAAAAAATCCAAGTAGAAGCTTTTCAGGTCATAGTTTAGAATTCCTTGGTTTTGCTTTTTTCCCCTCAAAATGGTCAGGGTCAACATGACCAGTATGTTTCCATTGTTCTCATTAGTAGTAATGTGATGTTATCTTGGTGGTGTGATTATTCTGAAGAATCACAGCTAGATTTTTGTCATATTAAGGGCTGGCAGATTTGGTTCCTGAACAATGAAGTGAAACTTACTGAGGAAAATCTAGACCAGCAAACCTAATGAGTGTTTTATTAGTGACCCTGTAGGATAAGAATGTTCTCTGAGGATTTAAATTGTCAGCCATTATTAGAAAATTAAACACAAGTATGATTTTATATTAACCCTAATCCTAATTCTATTTAAATAAATAGGTGTTTGCTGTTGAGTTCAATAACAGCTGGTGTGGACTCCCTTGTTGAATTCCGCAAAATTCAGCTGACCTCGCTAACCCCTCTTATTTATATGGAGCCTAAAGTATCAGTACCATAAATGGGCAAAGATTTTCAAGAAAATACTCAAGAGAATGAATTTTCATGAGAATTATCTTATTTAATCTAAAACTTCAAATCTGACTTATTAAGCAAGTTAAAAGATTTTAGAGGTTATAGCCCATACTTAGGGTGATGTTAGTATTGCCTTCTAAAATAGCTTTAAGGAGGATGAAACTCAGACTTAATAAATAAATAAATAAATAAATAAAACTGTCACTATGCTCTTAAGACAAGTTGGTACTCAGAAATCAATAAGAAGAAAATACCGATTTTTAGTTAAAACAATCAAGACATTTTGAGTTGCTTACGGAAAAATAGGATCATTGTGAAACTACCTTGAACTGTTCAGAAACTTTATAAAATATTGGTACAAAAGTAAGGTTATTTCAAGACACAATGGCATTGTTTTTTCCTTTTCATAAGTTGTTATGATTAACTGAGGAGGAAGAGTTTTCTAGGATACATACAGCCTATGTCAGGTAAAAGAGCCTTTACTTCAGCAGGAACCTTCTTAAGCTGTATAAAGCTTGATATTGTTAATGCAGTATATCTATGTTGAATGAATTTGTGCCTGTTTGTAGAACTTTGTTGTTGTTGTTGTTGTTGTTGATGATGAGCCCAAATGCAGACAAAAAAAGTAACCTCTGGCAGGCAGAATTGATTTTCTGCAAGGGAGTTTAATCTGTTTTTTGAACAAAAATTGAAATGCCCAAATAATGCTTTGTGACATTGCTTATGTACAAATGGAGACTGAAACAAAAGGTGTTTTCTTGGAAAAGCTTAATGTATAAAAGAAAAAGTAAAGGGAAATTCTGTACTCAATGAAGTTAATTATTTTTCCATTGTCTTGTAGAAGGTCAGTTTTCATCTTCAGTTTTCCAAAAATGGACTATTCAGGTGAGTAGATTCAATATAGCCAAGCTGTAAACAAATACAGTAGTAGAGGTCCTCTACATTTTCAGCCTTTAATGGTACATTTTAAAAAAGGT